>NC_056668.1:78049567-79268733 GCF_018350195.1 Panthera tigris
CAAGAAGGGCAAAATGTTCCTTCAGTAGGTAAAAAAAGAACTACTAAGAGTAGGATATGTCTAATTTGGCAGATGGAAAAAATAGGTATTCTTCTAGAAGTCACAAAGAAATCATAAATGTAAGTGTAGATTAGATCACCCCTTGGGGACACTTAGAGAAAATTCAGAGAGAAAATCTTAAGAACTATTGTAATGGACAACCTCTAAAGTGTCTTCTAGCACTAAGAGATGCCATTGAAAAAGGCCTCCTTAACAGAAAGATTTAAGAAACTATTCTCAGTAAAAGAGAAGTTTCATCTCCCAAAACTTTAATCATCTAGGACATAGGAAGTATAATAAAGAGTGGGATGGTTTTCATAACACCACCACGGGAGAGTTTTTGAGAACTTTCAGCTATCAATGGTTTCTATAAAGCCTTTTATGAGTGGAGAGAAATTTTCATTCATCAGAAATCTTTGTTCTCATTGCCTAACGTGGGTTTAGAATTTTGGTACAGTTTGATAAGGGAAATTGAGGTACAAGGTGAGAGCCCCAGGATACCTAGCTTGAGCATAAATGTTATGTACCAGAACTCAGAAAAGCTGTTTAAGGACTTCTGGGGGTGGATGGGCATGGGTCAGGAAAGTTATAGACCCAGAGCAGACACTGAAGGATAAAGAGCTATAAGGTAACAAGACAGAGAAAAGCACATTTTTAATGTTTATATTTAGAGAGAGGGGAGAAGAGAGAGAATCCCAAGCAGTTTCTGTGCTGTCAGCACAGAGCCACCCAGGCTCTGGTTCAATCCCATGAACTTTAAAAAATCATAACCTGAGCCAAAATCAGGAGTTGGATGCTTAATCAACTGAGCCACCCAGGTTCCCAGAAAGAAAGCATTTTAATATAAAGAGCAAATGTGACCCAAGAGAGACAGCACATCCAAGAAAGCACAAGGATCGACAGTTTGGGTGTAAGTTGTGTGAGCGAGTTTTGTGAACAGGTATGCAGAAGCTTTGCTCGTGAAAGAATAAACCTTGATCCAGTAGGTCAAGGGTCCTTAATCTGGAGTTTCTGTTAGTCTTCTGAACATATGAATATAGTCTCTTATAGGTGCAAATAAGAGCTTGTTCTGTGATACCCTAGAGCTCCCTTAGGGAACATGGCAACTGAGCCTCAGCCAAGGGAGAGCCCTGGGCTTTATTTATGTTGACTTAAGTAGGATTTCGAGACAAGATGGGACATAGATTCTGATAGAGATTTTATCAGACCATCATGCCGATGAAATCTTAAAAGGTGACTGACTATGTTACATTCTTCCTATATCCCCCTCCCAATCCCAACCCAATGACAGATTGGAATCCTAGATAGCACTTACTGAGTGTCTATTATCTGCCAAGCAGTGCATAAGTACTTTATTCTCAACACAGGCCTGTAAAATAAGTGTTATCCTCATCTTACAGAAGAAAAAAAGAGACTCAACGAGGTGAAATCCTGTATTCACTTCATTCATTTATTGAGCTGACATATATTGGTTAAGGGCCTTTTACTTGCTGCTATGGGGGAACATCTACCAAGTGCTACTAAAGGGGAAGCTACCAGGTGCTAATATAGGAGGCACCTATTGCTTTATGTGTCCAACACCCCTTCTTTTTAGAACATTACAACTTTTTGTTGGATCTTCCCCTTTCTCCAGTCTACCAATATGGGTCACAAAAACTTCCATTTTTTTGTCACCTAATCCCTACTTCCGGACCACAAGTGATGGTCATTGGACTTAATATTTTAGGATTTGGGGCTAAGAGAAAATTGGGATGAAGTCTGGTCAATGGTTGAAAACTAAGATGAAGTCTTTGGGAGCTGTGAAGGACCATGATTCTTTTCAGCTGGAGGAAGTCCATAGTAAAAGGGAAAATGAAGCTGGCACAGTGAAAAACAGCAGAGACAGTAGACAGACTGGATGCAGTCCTATATCTGCTCCATTGCTTTGCCTTCCTAAGACTGGGTGTTCGCCTCTCCCTTGGATTCCATGAGTATATCCCAGTGTCCTTCAAAAATTCTTTCTTTTTACTATTCCCCAAAAGCAATCTCTTCTACCTAGCTCTTACTTTGGGCCACTTGATGGCTTCCATTTCAAATAAAGTGCTGATTTCTTGGGAAAAAAAAAAAAATCTTTCTGCTTAAGCTTGCCCTTTAAAAAAAAAAGAAAGAAAAGAAAAGACAAAACTTCTAATAGCTTGTTACCATACTAAGCATGGGAGACACAGATGAAAAACATACAGTCCCTGACTTACAACACTCTTACGAGGTGTTTCATAAGGACATGTGTATGGGCATAGATCATTACAACGTTCTCATTGGGGCTGGGTAGGGACATGACCCCTTATGATGTGTACCTGACTCATCCAAGCACCCTCTCCTTTGCCATTCACTCTCTGCAAGATCTTGATCTCCTTCCTCCCTCCAGGCATTGGCATCTCTAAGAATCTGGCTGTAGTGATGCACACTAATTGATATAAGATCAGAGGTCTGCAAACATTTTTTGCAAGAGGTCAGAAAATAAATATTTTGGCCTTGTAGGTCACATAGACTCTGTCACAACTGTTCAGTTCTCTTATAGTACAATAGCAGCCACAGAGAATGCTTACATGAATGATCATGCCTGTGTTCCAAGAAAATTTTTTTTTTTTATTTTATAAAATCAGGTAAGAGGCTGAATTTCATCCACAGGCCATAGTTGGCCAACCCTAGCTGCGGGGTACCTGGGAACAAAGTGAAGTTTAAGAAAACATGATGTATGGGGCACCTGGGTGGCTTAGTTGATTGGGCATCCCACTTCGGCTCAGGTCATGATCTCTCAGTTCATGAGTTCGAGCCCCATGTCGGGCTCTGGGCTGACAGCTAGGAGCATGGAGCCTGCTTCAGATTCTGTGTCTCCCTCTCTCTCCACCCCTTGCCCACTCACACTCTGTCTTTCTCAAAAATAAAACATTAAAAAAATTAAATTAAAAAAAACCATGATGTAGTATATTAGCCAACTTAATAAGATATTTATTTAAAAATATAAAAATAAAAAATAAAAAAAACATGATGTAGAATGTTAATTGACTGACAAAAGTATGCACCAGGTACAGCAGAAACTCTGAGAAAGCATACAATGTACTCCGGGAGCATTAGGATAAAACATTTCTGCAAGAGAAGACACTGGAACTGAGTCTTTAAACACAAAGTGATGTTAAAGCAAGAGGAGATGGGTAGGAAAAGCAGCATTTATAAATACAATGAGCTTAAGAGACCCCGCAATTTGAATGATTGCCAATAGTTCCCTGTTACTGGGGCAAGAAGTAAAAAGTTAGAGTGTCAAAAATAAGACAAAGCAGGAAAGCAAGGAGAGTATTAAACACACAAAAACAACGCATTAGGAAGCCATCAAAGAATTTTAGGCAAAGCAGAGTAGACATTATCTGATTTTTTTTTCTCTTTAATACTATTTCAGGGCCATAAAAAGTATGGTCAAGGATCCCAGGTAGGAAAACACTGCAATGTTTGGAATCAGAGTGGCTTAAGGGCCTGTTTTTGGGCAAAGAAGTCAATTTAAGCATTAGAATCAACAGAATCCAACTTGGAGATAGGTTATATGCAGGGCGAAGAGAAGAAGGAAAAGATTACCCTTAGGACAATTGGGCAGATAAAAGGAGGCAGTCACAAACATTGAAATATTTGGGTCAGGGTTGAGTTCAGTGTCAGATACCTGTGGGACATTCAAGTGGAGACGCAGGAGACTGATCAGATGGCCATGAAGGTAGATCAGCTTTTTACATACATCTGTGAGGCAGGTGCTATTATTATTCTCATTTCACAGATAAAGAAACAGATAAAGTTCAGAGGAAATGTTTTTTAACAACAATTCCAGCTGGATTTCTTATTTCTTGACTTGAATTACAGAATTAGGAGTTAACTGAACAGAGAAGCAGGTAACGATCTCATTTACACAGAGTCTGTAGGATGAGAAAGGAGAAAGATTGAAGCTGACACCCCAGACACAAAGTCTATAGGAATCACAGGCAGCAGTGTCCATGGTGGTTATGTCCCTGCCCTGGAGCCAGAATGCCTGGTTCAAATCCCAACTCAGTTGCTCACTAGCTGTAGCAGGATTCAAATAAGTCAGTGAGACACCTCTATTCATGCCCCCTCCTCTGCAAAGTGTGAATTATAACAGCACTGACCTTCTAGGCTGGTATCAATCAAGTGAAAGGATAGATGTAAACATCTGGCCATGCAGCATGGCAAACAGTGAATACTCAAAATATTTGCTATTTGTATTAGCATTCCCTTGAAAAGGAAACAGAAAATAAATAGTAAAATCGGAAAAGTGGGAGAAAGTGCTGTCCGAGAGGCCAGCGAAAGAGAAACTTCAAGAGACAGGAAATACACAAAGCACCAAATATTGCAGAGCGGTCAAGAAAAATGGGCCTCAAATAGATCTGGCGGTTTACCCACTTTAAGGTCATATGCAGAGTAGTGGAGGCAGCAGCCAGGCTGTGGCTGGTTGAGGAAAGAGTGGGTGATGGAGAAGCAGAGTCAGTAATAGCTAAGTATACACTAAATGATTTGTAGGTGTAGGAAGCAGAGAATGCTGGCTAACGGAGATGTCAGTAGAATGTAGTTTCTAATAAGTGTGGGTTGTTTAGGTAGGAAAAAATGGGTAATTTTCTATGCTGAAGGGGAAAAGCAAGTAATGAAGAGAAGTTAAAGATACAAGGAACAGGACAGAACTGCTAGATCAAAGATCTGGAGGAGGAAGGGGTAGGTGATGAGCTCCAAAACTCACAGGGAAATTGACCAGAAAGGGGAAGCAGCACCTATTCCACGGAGGCAGGTGTAGCCAAGATAAGGAAAGGTCCCAGCTGTGATTCTCATCTGATGACAACAGATTGACAACATTTTGATGTAGCAAATATGGCCTTGCTGAAAGTGATAGAGAAACAGGGCAGAGCCATGGAGTCTCTAGAAAAGTCTGAAATGTCTGTTGTAAAAAGTAGGAAGAGGACCAAACTCTGGATACAGAAAAGACTATGCAGGTGTCACTGAGGGCCAGATAGAGGTTGGAACCATGAATCTATAGTGGTATCAATGCATGCAGTGGCATGATTTCCCCCAGCTGGCTCGCTGGTCTAAGTGCACGAGCAAAGGAAACAGAGAGAGGAGCTGATTTCAGGATGTGCAGTATCCAAAGAGAGGGACTTACGATACCAAGAATAGAATGCCCATCCAGGCTGGACAGGATGATGAGATGAACAGGAAAACAGAGAAGGACTGTTAGTGGGGGGAAGCAGGCATGGACAGCACAAGGAAGCCCAAAGACAACAGAGAAGAGATGAAGGGGTTAAGAGATGGCACCACTAGAGGTCTGTGGTCAGAGGGATGAAATTTTGAAGTTTCTGAAAGTAAAGGAATCTCTGACAGCCTTCTGGCTATTGATCACTCAGAACGACAGAACAATGACCAGACCTAGGAAAGGAAAGAGAACAACAAGTTGTGTGCCTCAGTCTTCAATGAATGTGGAGAGAGATTAAGAGATCTATGGTCGGCCATGGGGGCTGGTCGTGGAGCATGAAGGATTTGAATGGTATAGCCAAATGCCATGGTTTTTTTTGTTTTGTTCTTTTTGGAGTTTTTTGTTTGTTTGTTTGTTTCATTTTTGTTTTGTTTTTTTAAAAGAGAAATAGGGAATTGGAGGAAAAAAGATGAAGGAAGGATTTGGAAGCAGCAACGTGGGATATAGGAAAAGGTCACATTTCTCTACTTCAGGATAAGATTTAAGAAAAATGTCTTGGCAGTCCAGATAAGAGAATTTCCGGGTAAATTTTACCCACTGGGGAGACCAGGTTCCATTTCCGGCAGAGGGTAGGGAAAAACCCTATAAAAAGACGAATAACATGAGAGAGTTTGCTGGCGTGGACAGGCAAGCTTCAAAGAGGCAATGCAAAGGGCTGGAAGGGATAGTGTGCAGAAGGGAAAGGAATCAAAGCAGCTCAGGGGTGCAGGGATGTGCCTAGAGGAGCAGTAATGACCCAAGGGCACAGTCGCCAAGGAAAGCTATGATGTGAACCCTGGCAGAGTTCACTGCTTTCAAATTTCCAAAAGAAACTTTGGAATAAACTTGTTTTGATGCTAGAAAACCATGGCATTTGCTCAGGGCTCCAAACAGTATGTTGGTAAAAATACGATGCCTCCAAAATAATCTTTTTTTTTTTTTTTTTTTTTTTTTTTGCATGTGCCAGGGCAGGATTTTCTTTTACCAAAAATGTAGCCCTTGGTGGAAACACCAGTGACTCCAGTAACAAGGGAGGGGGGTCCAGATCTCTCCTGGTAGCACCAACCGCTGCCTAAGCTGGCCAAGCAAGCTGTCCTAGCTCATGCAGTCAGCCCGAGATAAAGCTTATATTGAACCCCTAACCTGGTGGACTCAACCTGTACCAGGTTGTCCCTACATAAAGCAGTCCATCAGTAACTATTCAGCTATTTCTCAAGGTCATTATAGAGCACAGATGAATTAAGATTTGCAAAAGCAATGAACTCTGCAAGCGGAGATCCACGGCACAAAGATCAGGCACTACCGTTACCAAGTAATTTATTACATGACAATTTGAGACACATACCAGAAACAAAATATGAAGTGCAATAGAGTGGGGGAGAGAGGTAGAGCCAAGACCCATGGGGAGTGACTTGGCAGGGGTTCTTGGAGGAGGTGAGATAGGAGCTGGAGATTGGATGTGCTACATTTTCCCCAAAGATTCCTCGCCTCTAGCTGCTCACGCGTACCCTTCCTCTCCCCGTTTCAATGAAACCTAGAAATTTGGTGGTCAGCAGAGAATGAGAGAAGGCGACAAGGCCTCACCCTGCTCACTGAAGCCAAAGCCGAACGTGGGGGGCGGAGGGGGGGGTGGAAATGGAGCACAGCACAGCTCACCTACCTCACAGGCCATCGCCTTCCTCTGGCAGACACACTCCTTACTGCTCCAGCTCAGCTCCTGGGGCCTGACCTCTTTTTCAAGCCTGTGGTCAGCCTGCTTATCGGGCCTGAACTCCTTCAGCTGGATCTTGTTTTTGATTTGGCTCCTTTCTTCTCAGCTGTTTCCATTTTAGGCCTCTGTTCCTGACTTTTTTTTTTTTAATTTTTTTTAACTTTTATTTATTTTTGAGAGACAGAGAGAGACAGAGCGTGAGCGGAGGAAGGGCAGAGAGAGAGGGAGACACAGAATCTGAAGCAGGCTCCAGGCTCTGAGCTGTCAGCACAGATCCCCATGCGGGGCTCAAACTCATGAACTGTGAGATCATGACCTGAGCCACAGTCGGATGCTTAAACGACTGAGCCACCCAGGTGCCCCGGTTCCTGACTTTTGAAAGCAAAAGTAGCCAAGCCCTTTCCCTCTGGCCAGGCCAAGGCAAAAGGATGGTACTTGGGCACCACAAACCTAACAGGACCAAAGATTGGTGTCCATCTTTGGCCTTCTGGTAGAGGCCTTATTTGGAACAGCTGAGCCTCCTCTAGGAGTGTGGGGCTCTGGAGAACAGGGCTTGATAATTCAGCATGTGAGCATACGGTGAAGAGAGATTTTAGCAGGAAGGAAAAGGCAGAAGCCTTATTTTCCCAGACAGTGGCTAAAAGCCCACTTCCTTTCCATTTTGAGCCATTGAGCTACTGAGGAACATTAAGTCAAACCCCGTTTACTATCTCGCTTTATCGGGCTGTGAGGCCCAGAGTGTGGAGAGCTAGAAAACTCACCCATCCTGCCGAATAAACAACAAAAACGCATAGAAACCTTTCCCTCCATTTCTGCGCCACAGATTTGGGGGTGTGCCTCCACCTCCAGGAGCAAGTGGCTTCCTGGAAGGCTACAGGGGGTGAAAAAAGCAAGACTGAGTCTCCCTATTGCCCACTCTCACGCCACTGCCTTGCCTGCCCCCCCTCTTCCCACCCACAACCCCTCCTACTCCCCAAGGGGTGCCATTTTGGAGCCAAAATCCACTTTGTCAGCACAAGAGCAGCCCTGCCTTCGCTTGCTCCACACACCATGTGACCCTGGAGAACCTCCAGGGCATATTTCATCTGGCATCAGCAACTAGAGGTCACCGTGACCCAAAGCTTCCTGCGTTCCCAGGCCTGGCAGCCTTGCCAAAGCCAGCCATGGCGGGGGAAGGAGAGCGCCGCTTGGGGGGAGCTGACCAAGTGTGGTGTCGGCCGCCCTGCCTGCCAGCAGACAGCAGCGCCGGTTTTCCACTGCCGGCCATTCATTGGACTTGGCCAGCTTTGTTCCTTCCCTGGGACCTAGTCAACAAGCTGAGACCAGAGGAGCTGTGGCTCTGGCCTGCAGAGCGAAGCCATTTCTGTGTGCATGCACGCCATGGGCAGCGACTCTGCTCACGGCCCCCAGGACACCGAGTTCCCACCTGTCCTACCTGCTGGGCACTGCAGTGTGACAGGGTCCAGGACGCCCAGGGATTGCTGCTTCTTCCCCCCCCCCCCCTACATAAAAGAGAACAAATCGTTGTAGGGGTCAGAGACTTCATGCTGAATTTTGCTCAGAGTCAAAAGACAATGAAGGGGAACCTTTAAGGCCAGGAAACTATTTTAGTATCAGTTTACAGGGTCCCCTTCCATGCAAGAATCGTAAAGTTTTAGGGGTTAGAAAGTTTTAGGGTTAGAAAAGATCATAAAGCGGCCAAGTCGGTGGTTCTTCATCCAGCTTGGTAAAGAGACCCTGGAGTAACTGATGAAAACAAGCCACTCCCTGCCCTGGGGGAAAAGCCGCAGACACTTGAGATTTTGCTCACAATTTGAGGCGTGCAGGGACTCCTGGTGCATGTGCCTCTGCCTTCTGTACACCTCCCTTCCTTCCCAGCCCTCTCATTTTGCAGAAGGGGAAATGTGAGACCCACAGAGGACAGTGACTCTTGCAAAGTCAAGGCTACATGTGGTCCTGTTGAACCCAGATCCTCTGATTCAGAGGTTTTCTAACAAATCGCATCAGGGCCCTCACCTCCAGACCCCCTTCCCTGTCTTATTTTCTTTGCTCTTAATGTCTCTCTTTCTCTTTGTTTCTTCCCTTCCTGCTCTCTCTCCTCAGGTCGTCTCTCTTTCTTTCTCCTATTCTGTTTCTTCAAATTCTGTTTCCTTTTGTGCTCTCCTTTCTCCTACTCTCTTGTCTTCTCAGTCTCTGCCCTGCGTCTCGAGCATCCGATCAATCGATCAGTCTCAGTTCTGTGTTCCTCTGGAGCACAGGCCACTGGCTCCTGTGGAAGGATATAATGTGTAAAGCAAGAAAAGAATAAGAATAAAATTGTTGAAAGTGGTGAAATCAAGGAGAAAAATCTCATCTCTCTCCCCAAATCTCCAGTATAGATCTAGTACAAAGGGGTCTTTTTACCCCTAGTAAAGACAAATACATAAAGGGGGAGGAATACAGAAACCAATAGGTTAGAGGTACTCACCGTATCATTGAAGAACTCCAGGGAATTGACTTTTTCAGGGTGTCTACAAGGTCAAAATTGTTTTCACCATAATGCTAAGACATTATTTGTCATTTTTATTCTGTTAACATTTGATGCACGAATGGTACAAAAACCACAGTGGGTAAAAATGGGGGGGTCCTAGCATGTGTCAAGGCGTTGAAACCAAATTGGACTCATGGTCATCTTTTTCTTCACTGCCACGAGCAACAGTTGTTTTAAAAAGTAATATTTCCTTGGGGCAATGAGTGGCTCAGTCAGTTAAGCGTCCAACTTCGGCTCAGGTCATAATCTCACGGTCTGTGAGTTCAAGCCCCACGTCGGGCTCTGTGCTGACAGCTTGGTTTCTGTGTCTCCCTCTCTCTCTGCCCTTCCACTGCTCGTGCTCTGTCTCTCTCTCTCTGTCACTCAAAAATAAACATTTAAAAAAACTTTTAAGTACATGTTCCTTAAGAATACTCATAAAGAAGCAGATACAAATATTTATTTTCTTAAATTTTGATTAAATTTCACTAAATTAAAAAAAAAAAGCCTTGAGTGCACTTTTTTTCTATTCCATGAGAAAATGAACAAAGTGCACAAAGCACTTCAACTACATACTAAGTAAGGTACAACAGTTGCCTCAAGGAAAAGTAGTTACGCAATTGAGATGTAAGCTTAACCAATCACTTTTTTCCAGTTTTACCTGGAAGACCAAATGGCAAACTGTGGTTGTTTAAACCTGTGTATTTGGCAGACATTTTCCTAATAATGAACAAAGTAAGAATGTTACTGCAAGGGCAAAATTGACAATATGTTTTGCCAGTCATAAATCTGAGTTTTCAATCAAAAAGTAAAATGATGGAAATGTGTATCTACCACCATAAACTTAATGGTTTCCCCATACTTAAAACTTTTCTGGTTAGATCAGTGGTGATAATGACAAATGTGATTATTTGAATTTTAGAATGGAATATGTCAATGAAAGATTGGTCTAAGTCAGTGAACCAGTATTTTCCAAATGACTGATGCAAGGTGTTACAAAACCATGCCTAGGAAAATATCCACTGAAAAGGCAAGATAGACTAGTGGATTTTAATATAACTGAGTACAAAATGTTCGTTAATAGGTTCCAAATTCCACAATGCAAAAGTTTAACTTTTAGGAACCACCACATATTGAGTTTTGATGTAGTAGCAAAGAAAAATGTCTACAATTATCTAAAAACCCTATTAAAATACCCCACTCTTTTCCAACTGCATATCTGTGTAAAGCAGAATTTCTTTCATCTACTTCAATTAAACAACATATTATTGCAAATGTAATAGAAGATAAGAAAAGCTACTAGTCTTCAATTAAACTAAATCATACTTCAAAGATATTTGCAAAAATGTAAGATAATATCAATTTTTTCCTTTTGGAAAAACATGAATTTGTGAATTTTTTAAAACTTTCTTAGTTTTAATTTCTAACACACTAAATACGAATAGCTATAACCCACACAAGCAAAATCTTTTTGGATCCTTCCATAACTTTAAAGAGTGGAATGGAATCTTGAGGCCAAAATGTTTGAGCACCACTCCTATAGACTGTTCTAGAAGGAAGCAGAGATAAATCAGTGCAACACTGGTTTGCAGGCCATCTGGTATGGGTAGGACTCATGCTAAGTATTATGGGGGATCCAGCTCTTACAGCTCTCACAGTCTAGCAGGAAGATAAGGCACAAGGGCCAATAAGTGCACTTGGAGTACAGCAGTGCCACTAGAGAAGAAATGAAATGCCACCAAAGCCCCACTTGGGTTGGAGGTAAGAGGGTCTAGAAAAGTCTTTACAGAGGAGATAACAGTTGAGAAGCCTGGAAACAAAACAAAACAAAACAACCCCTGAGCATTCAGAAAACAAAACCAAAAAAGGAAGCAGAGAAGATGTGAAGGTTTGGTGACTGCCAAGCAGAGGGAAGAATATGGGGATGGGAGAGCAGAGGGTATATTGAGTGGAGAGCAAGCATTCCATTAGGCACAACTGAGATACAATATGCAGAGCCTCTTGGGAGAAGCCTCCTATTCCATTGATGCTCAATAAATGCTTGCCAGATGAATCTGTGTATGAAATAAGTGATTGCCTCGGTCATGGATGGGTTAGGCTGTGTCTTATCACCCCCACTTCCACGGTATATGTGAGAAAATTTTGTGGAGAAAGTTTATAGAGGCCAAGGAAGTGAGAAGATTCATCATCTAATGTGCAGAGCCGGGCCCTGATCAAACTCCCTCTTCTGGCTTCAAGGTCTCCTTTGCCAAACAATTCCTTCTGAAGTCAGGCCCTGGCTGACATTCCTCTCCCCCAACTTGGGCGTGACACTGAATGAATAAGGGTGAGACTGACACAAGCCTGGAGATTCATCGTTGGAAGAACTTCTTCTGAACACCACTCCCTGACCAGAGCAAGGATTCAGAGATGAAAATGATGCTCTTCTCATCCTCACAGTCTCTTGAACAAGACATTTGGGGGAGAGAGACCCATCTGACCATGACTAAGAGAGTATAGTGCTACCCTCCTTACAGAGCACAGACAGACCTCCATCTGAAGGATGATGAAGCTTTCAAGAGGGGATGGAAAAGGTGGGAGTGATTCAAGACATTTTGAAAGGATAAAGACTGATTAGATACAGAGCACTCATTCATGAATTCCAAACCTCCTGAACTTCTGTGAATCAGTCCTCTTTTTCTCTGGATCCCCAGTACCAAGCACAGTGCCTGTCACAGCAAGATATTCCATAAATGTCTGATGCACTATTCTAAATGCAAGGGTGAAGAACAGATATGATGCCAAGACTCCACTTTTTCCCACTTTTTTCTACCTTTCCATTAAGATATTATTGATATGTCACATATAGAAGTTTCAGGTGTACGGCATGATGATCTGATACACATATACATGCAAAATAATTATCCCAATAAGGTTAGTTAACACCTCCATCCCCTCACATAATTACCATTTTGGGTGTGTGGTGATAACTTTAAGATCGACTTTCCTAACAACTTTCAAACATATAACACAGTATTGTTAATTGTAGTCACCATGTTGTACATTAGATCCCCAGAACTTATTCCTCTTATACCTGGGAGTTTGGACCCATTGACCAACACCTCTGCATTTCCCTCCACCCTTTGCCCCTTGAAATCATAATTGTATTCTCTATTTCGTCTTGTTCGCATTTTTTTAGATTCTACATGTAAAGGGGAACAGACAACATTTGTCTTTTTTCTGTCTATTTCACTTAGCATAATGCCCTCAACACCCATCCGTGTTGTCACAAATGTCAGGGTATCCTTCTTTTTTATGGATGAATAATTTTCCATTGTGAATATATATCACATTTTCTTTATCCATTTATATGTTTATGCACAATTAGGTTGTCTCCATGTCTTAGCTATTGTGAATAATGCTGCAGGGAACACGAGGGTGCAGATAGCTCTACCAGAGTGATTCATTTCCTTTGAATATATACACAGAAGTCTTAAGTGCTGGATCATAGGGTATTCTATTTTTAATCTTTTGAGGAAACTCCTTATTGTTTTCCATAGTGGTTGAACCAATTTACCTCCCACCAATAGTGCATGAGTGTTCCCTTTCCTCTATAGGCTGACCAAAACTTGATGTCTCTTATCTTTTTGTCAGCAGCCATCGTAAAAATTTGAGGTGACATCTCATGGTGGTTTTGATTTACATGTCCCTGATGATTAGTGATGTTTGGCATCTTTTCATGTGTCTGTTGGTCATTCCCAAGACCCAATTTTGAATATGCCACACGCTTCCTATGCTCTGGCCTAGGATTCTCCAATCTCCCCTTCTCCACCATTACAAATCTTGTCAGTTGCTGGAACCCCAATCTGCCACCAGCAGACAGCCTCTCCTGGACCACCAATCAACAGGTGAAGGGGTCTTGTTCCACTGCAGACAGAGCCTTGGAGGTACCCAGGACAAACAAGACAGTAGCCACTGGAGACCAAGTCTCTGCCTCAACTTTACACAGCCTCTCTCGCTCCCTCTCAGCAGGCAGGGGACAAAAGCATTGCATTGGTACCCTCCTCATGAGTCAGAATCTCTGTAAGAAAGGCTACAATCAATACACATGACACAAGACTGATATGATGCCCTGGAACTGAGGGACCGTCTGTGAAACTGATGCCAATCACTTCCTAAGGCCGCGTGTTACGCTCCTCCAGGATGGATGGGCTTGCTTCCCACCTCAACCAGAGCAAGGAGGAAGGCTTCAGTGATGGATGGCAGCAAGGGATTATCAGCCCTAAAGAAGGGGTATCCTGTAGTTGTCTCACCACCCCTATCAGCACTGACACACACAGGGGATGCAGCCCTACCCATCATGTCTAAAAATGCCCACACTGAAAACACTTCCCCTTTGGGGGATTGTCTGTCAATATACGTGACACCATGAGAAAATTAATTATGCCTGGGTGAACTTTAGTGCCGTAATTCACAGAGCTGTGTTCGCTGGAAAAAAATGACGCAAATTTAAGATGCAAGCCAGAGCCAGTGGGGAAGTGGAAGCATTTTTAGCAGCATAAATAGCAAATTGTATTCCAAACTTGAGGACCTGAAGCAGCTGTTGGTCCACCCAAGACTCCCTAAGCACCACTTAAGGGGAATCTCAGCGCACGTGGAATACATGTTTTCTGTTCATAAACAAAGTTGTAAAGGTGGGTGATTCAGCAATGGAGTGAGGAGGGGGCAGCTACAGAGTGGAGGAGAAGGACGTATAAGAGAGGGCTAATTGTACTGGGAAATGTCTGTTCCTCTTGTGAGATCCCAGTAGAATGTTGCTTGGGCTGAACTTCTACTTAGGCAGAGTGAGCCCTCCCACCACCTGTCCCATAGGACACCCTTCGTATAATCCTATCACAGCACACATAATGCATTGGGGTATGGTACTTCCAAGTCTGTCTCACTATAGGACTCTGATGGCCCCTGAGCTCAGTGGCTTGGAAGAATGATCTCTGTGTCCCCAGACTTGTGAGCAGGGCCGGGGCCATGCTAGGAGTCCTCATTGTATTCAGAGGCTGTATTTTGAGTGAGACTCAAGTAACAAACTGAAAAATGAAAAATTGGTTACAAGTGGAGGTAGACGTAAACAAAGTCAATGACCCAAGAGCTGCTCAGATCATGTCCTTTTCAGTAGGCTGCTTTCTCTACCAAGAACAACACTGTCTGATCTTAACTAAAGGCAATTAGAATGCCTCCTAGAGGTACAGCAAAGATCTCACTTTAAAGAAACAGATTTTGGTAATATGGAAAATTGGGATTGTGTTTCCTTTACAGAAAAATGCCTTTAGAAGGGGGGGAAACATTTTTAAGAGTGTGAACTTAAAATTTCCCAGAACCCACATATTGTAACTTACTGGCCTGAACCCAAACTAAAAGTGGCTTCACCTGTCTTCCCATTGTCCATCACATCCTAAAAATTATAGGAAAAATCCCTGAGATGAAAGAACACATTAAGCTGCAAATGCAAATCAGTCAGCTTCCAAGATTTAAAAGGCTTTCTCTTTGGCGTCTATGTAAATAGCCCATAAAATCCCTGTAAGCCCACAAAATAAGGGACCATTTTATTCAGCTCAGAAACAATCCATACAACACAGAACAAGACATCTCTCCAATAAACTTATGAAAACCTGCCTTCTGGTAAGCCAAAATTAATATTCCTCCCGTTCTCTTGGGTTATGTCTGTAAGGTCACTATGGCCAGAACTTCTTCTGAATTTTGAACTCTATTCAATTAATATTCTTGTTTACAGAGATTTGAAAGCATTTAAGGATGGTCAAAAACTAACACCAAGCGAAATGCAGCTAAATTCCCCACTGTTGTGCAAGGTTTACCCTAACTCACGCCCCCTTCCCATTTCCCTATCTCTTCTTTATAAGCTCTTCCTCTCCAGATTCTGCTTTTTATTTATTTTTCTCTTCCCTTCCTTACTCTGTCACTTAACCTTTTTACTCTGTTCACTTCCCATTACACAGGGTTTGCCTTTGGGGTATTATCCAATTATCCTGGAAGATTTAAAAGATTTCATGCAGGCAAATCTGTGTCTTCAGTATCCTTTCATTCACTCACAGAATTGAAGAAGGAAAAGAGGGTATGATTAGAATAAAGGGAAGTTGTGTTCCTCAATCTAAGTAAGTTAGAGAGCACTAAAAACACAGAGAGGAAGAGTTAATGTGGTTTAGATTTTTTTTTTTTTAGCGTTTATTTATTATTGAGACAGGGAGAGAGAGAGAGCATGAACGGGGGAAGGTCAGAGAGAGAGGGAGACACAGAATCTGAAACAGGCTCCAGGCTCTGAGCTGTCAGCACAGAGCCTGACGCGGGGCTCGAACTCACAGACCGCGAGATCATGACCTGAGCCGAAGTCGGACGCTTAACCGACTGAGCCACCCAGGGGCCCCGATGTGGTTTAGATTTTCAAAGCTTGACAAGTTTCATCCATGAAATAAGCTCGAACTTGTAGCACATAGAACAGTGCCTTTTATGGTGTGGGCACTCAAAATGTCGATTTCCTTATTTCTGTCTTCATCACAGTTATTAGCTATGCTGGTCAGTCCTGCCACCAGGTTGTGCTCAATACTTGGTAGCAGTAGTTTTGCCCAGAGGCTAAAGCAATGACCTTCAGCTCTGAAGCTAAAACGGGTGGATCTAGAACCCTTACACCTGTTCTCCAAGCCACTTCTCAGAGCAGCCAGCCTGCTGCTCACTCACAGACACAGAAACAGGTAAGTGGTAGGTAACTCTGAAAACCAGGAATTTAAGAAGAAGAAGAGGGAAAAAAGGAAGAGAAGGAAAGACAAGGGAGGGGAAGGGGGAAAGGGAAAGGGAAAGGGAAATGGAAGGAAAGGAAAGGAAAGGAAAGAAAAGGAAAGGAAAGGAAAGGAAAGGAAAGGAAAGGAAAGGAAGGAAAGGAAAACCAACACCCGAAGACAAAGCCACACACTTAACAAAAGGATTAACACTAAAGAAATAGAGTACATAGAGAGTAGGGGGACCTGGGTGGCTCAGTCAGTTAAGCATTGACTTTGGCTCAGGTCATGATTTCATGGTTCATGAGTTCTAGCCCCATGTCAGGCTCTGTTCTGACAGCTCGGAGCCTGGAGCCTGCTTTAGATTCTGTGTCTCCCAATCTCTCTCTGTTCCTCCTCTGCTCAAACTCTGTCTCTCTCTCAAAAACAAATGTAGATTAAATAAAGATTTAAAAAAAGAGAGAGAGAGTAAAGAGGAAGACATTTAAGTCAATGATTAATATCTTCAGAAAGATGAAGGAGGTTGTCATATCTGCAAGAATGTGGCAGCTAGACACTGGCTTCTCAGAATATGGTCCACATCCCCATAGCCTGGACACTTGTCAGAAATGCAGAATGCCAGGCCTCACCCCAGAATGACTAAAACAGTACCTTGTAGTTTTATAAGCCCCACAGGTGATTTGGATGCTCATTACCATTAGTGGAGCACTGTGTTAGAGGGCTTGGAGTTTGAAACTCTGATTACTGAAAGAAAGAAAAAAAGATTAGTGGATGGGAAAGCAGAAATAGATTTAGGTAAATTGAAAGTTAATAACAAGCCCCATCTGAGGTACTCTCCTTCAGCATTGCATCTGAGCTCTTGTTGGCAAATTCTACACTAGGAGAAAATGAAGGAAAACATGATTTTCTTAGAATCCTATACCTAGTATATAAACTACCAGTAAAGGAAGAGAGCAAAATAAAGACAGAGTTAGGATTACAAAGATTAAGAAAACTTATTACCCTTCTGCCCTCATTGGGGTGGAGTCGGAGGTGAAGGTATTTGGAAGAATGTATGAGACCCAAAGAAATAAGGCAAAGAATAAATAATATATAAGAAATAAGAAAGAGTGGTAAGTAAGTAGAAAACCTAGATCAGGTTTAAATAATTCTTTTAAAAAAATTTAATGTTCATTTATTTTTAAGAAAGAGAGAGAGCAAGCGGGGGAGTGGCAGAGAGAGAAGGAGACACGGAATCCGAAGCAGGCTCTAGGCTCTGAGCTGTCAGCACAGAGCCCCATGCAGGGCTTAAACCCGTGAACCGTGAGATGGTGATCTGAGCCGAAGTCAGATGTTTAACCGACTGAGCCACCCAGGCGCCCCAGGTTTAAATAACTCTTGCTGCATAACTTTAAAATATTTATAACAAAATATAACTAAAATCCCAGATAATCTCAAAGTGGCAGGTGGAAGACAAAAGAGAAAAGCTACTTAGGCTCTTGTTTCATTTAAGGAAGATTAGAGGTTTTGAATAACTCTAGACAATAGTAGCAAAATATGTCTAAATGTGTATGTCACAAAAGATTGAATGATGTCTGATTCCATTTATACCTAACTCTAGAAAAGACAAATGTAACCCATAGTGACAGAAAGAACATCCATAATTACCCGGAGCTGGGAAGGGGTAGGGGAATGGGAAGGGGGGAGGTACCGTATGGGAAGTGGTACAAGGTATTTTGGGGGTGGTTAAAGTGTTCTAAATCCCAATTTTGATGATAACTAAATGTTATTAAAATTATTAAATATAAATTTGCCAAAATCTATCAAAATATACACTTAAAATGGGTCCATGATAAAAATGATGCTTCCCTAAAGTCGATTTTAAAAAAACTTGTGGGACGCCTGGGTGGCTCAGTTGGTTAAGCGTCCGACTTTGGCTCAGGTCATGATCTCACACTCCATGAGTTCAAGCCCCATGTCGGGCTCTGTGCTGATAGCTGGGAGCCTGGAGTCTGCTCTGGATTCTGCATCTCCCTCTCTCTGCCCCTCCCCTGCTCGTGTTCTGTCTCTGTCTCAAATATATATATAAAACATTTTAAAAAATTAAAAAAAACTTGTGTCACATATACAAACATAAGTGTTAGATTAAAAATTAGATTTTCCACACTGAAAACACTAAAAGAAGAGGGGGTGGAGGGAAACTTGATAAACTCAAATACAAGTGGGGAGAGAAAAACGTAACAATAACAATAGCTAACATTTAACCAGTACTCACTGTTTGTGAAACCAAGCTTTAGATACTTTACATATAATAATTTCCTTAATCCTTAAATCAAGTCAATAAACTATGTGTGATTATAGTCATTCTCATTTTATTGATGAAGAAACTGAAACACATAGGATTTCTGTTAATCAATGTCAAACATGTAGTGTGACAGAGCTGGGGTTCCAATCAGATCATATAACATTCTGCTGTACTGCTTTTCGTAGTAAATAGAAAACATAAAGTAAGGTGGATGAAACAGTTGCAAAGCTGTAATTTATCAAAGTCAAAGAATTTGTAATATACTTTCCCATTATAAGTCAGCTGCTAAGATTTTTTAAAAGAAAGAAAGCTTAGCTATATGTTATTTACAAAAGACATACCTAAAATAAAAAGATCCAGAAAGAATTGAAAATGATATTTAATGCATTTGAAAGATATACTCAATAAAATTCTAAAGATGTAAGTAGGTATATTGATAACATAAAAGAATTCAAGATGAAAAATATTTTAAAACATCAAAGAGGAATATTTTAAGTTGATAAAAGATACAATTAATCAAGAAAAGAGAAAACGAAGCTGTTATTAAGCTTCTATGTACCTAATAACACAGATTCAAAGCATATAAGGCATAAACTATGACAGAGCCAAAACTTACTGCACGTTTTCAATACATCTCTTTCAATAACTGACACTGTAAGTAGACCAAAACCAAATAAGGACCTGAATAATTCAAATGAAAGTATAAATTATTTCCACATATTTAGTTACCCATTAAAATCAACCTTCTATCAGGCTATAAATAAACTGCAGTAAATTCTGTAAAACAATAATTTTTTTAGATAAGATTTTTCTAACCTCAATGAAAATTAGAAATTAACAACAAAGTGAATCCTCTTGAAAGGAAGAAAGAAAGAAAGAAAGAAAGAAAGAAAGAAAGAAAGAAAGAAAGAAAAAAGAAAATAAAGAGGAAGGGAGAGAGGGAGTGAGGGAAGGAAGGAAAGAAAGGGAAGTGTATATGCTTGGAAATTTTTAAATATTATTTTAAATAATGCTTTTGGTCAAAATCTATTTAGAAATTAATGACAATAAAAACTCCACATCTCAAAACCTGTGGGATGTAGCCAGTGTAACAAAGCAATACTGAGAGGAATCCATATGTCTTTTTTTGTTTGTTTGTTTATTTATTTTGAGAGAGAGAGAGAGAGAGAGATTGTGTGTGTGTGTGTGTGCGCGCACAAATGGTGGAGGGGCAGATAGAGAGGGAGAGAGAGAAACCCAAGAGGGTTCTATGCTCAGAACAGATCCCCACATGGGGGTCAATCTCACGACCGTGAAATCATGACCTGAGTCAAAATCAAGAGTTGGACACTTAACAAACCAAGCGACTCCTATGTTCTGAAGTGCATTTAGTAACAAGCAAGAAATATTGAAAATAAATTAGCTATAAATCCAGTTAAAAATACTGTAAAATAGCAATAGGATAAATCCAAAGACTGCTGAAAAAGTAATATAAAATAAATATTAATAAAATACAAAATTCTATGATTTAGGGTTGATCAATAATTCCAATAGCTATTTCTTAAATGACTAATAAAATAGATTCCTGGTAAATCTTATAAAGAAAAAGAAGAAGGGGTGCCTGGGTGGCTCAGTCAGTTGAGCATTCAACTTCGGCTCAGATCATGATCTCAGAGTTCATGGTTCGAGCCCTGCATCAGGCTCTGTATTGACAGCTTGGAGCCTGCTTTGGATTCTGTGTCTCTGTCTCTCTCTGCCCCTCCCCTGCTTGTGCGCTCTCTCTCTCTCTCTCTCTCTCTCTCAAAAGTAAATAAACATTGAGAATATTTTTAATTAAAAAATAAAATTAAATTAAAAATTAAAAAAGGAAAAAGAAGGAAGATACAACCATATGAAAAACAAAACACAGGATCATTACCAACACAGAGGAGATTTTGAAAATATTAAGAATATTACTTATAAGTTATATCAGTAAATTTGGAAATCTAGACAAAATGTATAATATAAAATCCTGGGAAAGTTTAAGTTACCAAAAAGACTCCAGAAGAGTCTTGACAAATCTGAATAGCAAGTGATCAAAAGAAAAAAACAAAGAAAAGTCAGAAATCTTTCCATTAAACCAATCTCAGGTGATTTCATAGACTTCTCCTAAACTTTTAAGGAAATAATTCTGAAATTCTTTTTAATGGACACCTTCCCATTTGATTCCATAAGATTGGCAAACCCTGGTATTATTAAACCACAGAGAATTAGTACCCAAAGTAGTCAGTTGGACTTATGAATATAGATGGAAAAAAATCCAAACTAAAATGTCTTAATTGTACCTTTTGCAAGAAGTTATTAGGTATCAGAGAGAGAGAGAGAGAGAGAGAGAGAAGAGAGAAAGAATATGTTAAGACATGGAAAGACCTCAGTGGTAATTTAGTCCAATCACCTCACTTTAAAGAAGACTTTTATGTCCAAAAAGGGGAACTTACTAACTCAGGTGTCACAGCAAGTAAGTGACACTAACTTGTCCCCTTAACTCGCTACCTGAGAGTCTGTTTAAAGTCTTACATTTCTTCCTTTCCCTCATCTCACACCTAAATCACAAATATCCTTTGTGTGTAGATCGGGTGCGGGGAAATGGCCTGAATATATAGAGTTAGAGATGTTTTATTAACAGTTTAAGGACCTTTATAAAAAACTGAAATAAAGTTGGGATTTGGGGAAACAACGCTCACATTGGAGTCAAGGTCAAGGAGAATGACCCTGACTTCTCTCTGTTAGAACCAAAATACTGCAATCTTCAAACCATGGCTCTGACTTACTATAAACATTAAAATGTCCTTCTGGGTATGTGGAGAAGTCTCTCAAATTTTCTTGGCATATATCACCTTTCCTGATTTATTTTCCAATTCTGGTAGCCAATGGAGAAGAAACAAATTTTTTATATCAAGAGAACTTCAGAGGATGTGATATGCTTAAAAAATGATTCATAGTGTTAAAGCTGTAAATAAACTTCCAGTGCCAGAAAAGCAGAGGGAAATTGAAAATAAAGAAGTTAAGACATAAGTTCTATAGATTGAGAGAATAATACTTCCTAAGCATTAAGATTTGAAATGTGTGGTCCAACTGCTTTCATTCAGTGAATACTTAGAGTATATACTATGTTGAAGGCTCTATGATGAAAGCCATACAATGTAACAATTATAGTTGGTTGAGTGTCAGACTTCAGCTCAGGTCATGACCTCACAGTTCATGGCTTTGAGCCCTTTGTCCGGCTCTGTGCTGACAGCTTGGAGCCTAGAGCCTGCTTGGGATTCTGTATCTCCCTCTCTCTCTGCCCCTCTCCCCACTTACACTCTGTTTCTCTCTCTCTCTCAAAAATAAGTAAACATTTAAAAAGTTTGGTTTTTTAGTGTTTTTTTAACGTTTATTCATTTTTAAGAGACAGAAAGAGACAGAGCATGAGCAGGGGAGGGGCCGAGAGAGAGGCAGACACAGAATCCGAAGCAGGCGCCAGACTCTGAGCTGTCAGCACAAACCCCACGCGGGGTCTGAACCTACGAACCCGTGAGGTCATGACCCAGGCCGAAGTCGGACGCTTAACCGACTGAGCCACTGAGGCGCCCCCCGAAAAAGTTCTTTTAATTTGCTTTCTTCTGGGTGAAAAACAAGAATCAGGATACAAATACTTCCCATACAGTAGCGACTCCTATAAGCACAAGGCTTTCCTGCAGCAGAATGTGCTCTTACTACCACAATGGCTGAAGTGAACTTAATCAGATATAGTTCTCTCTCTTAAAAGCTTACTATTTATTTGGTAGGAAGAAAAGACACAAATAATAGCAACATCAGGCAACTGAACCCGCCACACATCCCAAGCCTGTAATTCTCTGTCTAGAATTTGCCAATAGAAACTTGACATACGCACTTGGAAAATATTTGTTTACATAACTGACAATAGAATAAAACACTCAGGAGGTAGCAAATGTAAGATCTGGGAGGGATATTTCAGATGAAACCCCAAACTCCATTTCCCAGATGGCAAAGCATAGATCTCGAAAGGGAAGATGACACCTCCAAGGCACCAGAGTGACAAAGCTGACAATAAAATTTAAGTCTCCTGACCCCTTGGGGTCCTTAGACCAGGCAACAGGCCCATGAACTAGTCAGCCAACTGTAGTGACCACGAGGCACCTGCCCTGGCCTCCCCTCTCCTTCTCTGGGTTCTGCTAGGTCTCCTGTGTTGCCCACAAACCCCCAGGAGAAGCCTCACTGCCGCTGCTCCAGCCACTGTTCGAACCCAGTGTCCAAGCCAGAGTCGTCAAAGTTTCCAGGCCTCTGGCTCCACGGCTGTGCTGGCTTCCAGGCGGCGTAAGTGAGAAGAGCCTCCTCCCCAGCTCACTGCCACCCTTGGTTACCTGGGCCTCAGTGGTTCTGCCTTTGCCAAGAATCTCGCAAAATATTTTTTAAACAGACCCGCCAGCTTCCGCCTGCCCTCTTCTTCCACAGCCCATGCTAATTATAGGCACTCAAAACCGTCAGTGGAAAAATAGAAGAAATGAACCTGCCATCTTCCCCCTTCTTCTTGTCTTTCTTTTTTCCCAACTCTGTTCCCCACCAAATTTCATCTCTCTTCCCCTAGCTATGCATGTGACTGGACACAAATGTAGGTGAATATCTGCTGTGCGTGGGTGTGTGTGTGTAAATGCAGCAGGGATGTTGCAAGCAGTCGAATACTCTGCTATGCTTGGAATTAATTTGCTAGTCTTTCTAAGTGTCAGTCACATAGCTAGTGGCTACTACGGCTGCATTTCTTTTGTTTTGTTTTGTTTTGTCTTTTAGAGAGAGGGGGGGCTCAAGTGAGCGAGGGGCAGAGAGAGAGAGAGAGAGAGAGAGAGAGATAAACAGGGCTCACCGGGGCTCATGTTTTTTATGCAAAGCAGGGCTGGAACTCACCCGATGTGGGGCTCAACCTCACCAACTGTGAGTCCGTGACCTGAGCTGAAGTCAGATGCTTAATGACTGAGGCACCCAGGCGCCTCAGCTGCATTTCTAACCCCTGAAATTTACCTCTCTGAGCTCAAGAAATTCAAGAGAAATTGTAAAGCTAGAATCACAATCGGTTCGACCACACTGCAGGGGGAAGGGAACAACTGAGAGTACCTGTCTCGTTAGCTCAGGTATAAGACATCAGAAATGTGGAATTAGATTTGGGGTCAGTTGTAGAGACTCTATTAAACAGGGACGTGTACAGACAAAGCCCAGAAGACTGCTGGTAGCCTTCAGTAGTCAGTCAACACAGTTCACCAACTGTTGTCCGGCCTTCTAAACAGAAGCTTATCGGGGTGCCTGGGTGGCTCAGTCGGTTAAACATCTGACTTTGGCTCAGGTCATGATCTCATGGTTTGTGGGTTCAAGCTCTGCGTCGGGATTTATGCTGACAGCTTAGAGCCTGGAGCCTGCTTCGGATTCTGTGTCTCCCTCTCTTTCTGCCCCTCCCCCACTTGTTCTCTCTTTCTCTTTCTCTCTCTCTCTCAAAAATAAATAAACATTAAAAAAATTAAAAAAAAAAGAAGCTTACCATGCTGCTAGGTTTTTTCCTTCCTGGATGAAGTGTACATATACATATATATATATATATATATATATATGGTCAAGAAGGTTTACATTGAGCCAAGCATCATGGTCCACACATTCATCTTCTCTTGATTAATCTTCCCAAAAGCCACATAAGGCCCAGAGAGGTCAATTAATGATCTGTCCAAAATCATGTGGCCAAAGATTTCAGAGCCAAGCAAGGACCCAGGTCCTTGAGACACAAGCAAGTAAGCCAACAATAATAGTACAGTGTTGATGGTGATAATTATGGTTACCTACTATGTGCCAAACATCACACTCTACTGCTTTACTAAAGTTATAGAACACAAAACCTTTTGGATAGATAGTATTATCATATATCATACATTATTGTACAAAATTAAACAAATAAAACCAGTCTCAGAGACATGAAAATGTGTTTAAAATGGCACAGCCAGTGTGTGGTGAAGCCAAGATAGTTAGTTAGTTTTAATTTTGATATTTTATTTTTTATTTTATACTTCTAAGATTTTATTTAAATTCTAGTTAGTTAACATATAGTATATAGTGTCGTTTCAGGAGCAGAATTTAGTGATTCATCACTTACATACAACACCCAGGACTCATCCCAACAAGTGCCCTCCTTAATGCCCATCACCCATCTAGCCCTTCTCTCACCCACCTCCTTCCATCAACCCTCAGTTTGTTCTCTATAGTTGAGGGTCTCTTATGGTTTGCCTCCCTCTCTGTTTTTACCTTATTTTTTCTTCCCTTCCCCAATGTTCATCTAATTTGTTTCTTAAATTCCACATATGAGTGAAATCATATGGTATTTGTCTTTCTCTGAGTGACTTATTTCACTTAGCATTATGTACTCCAGTTCCATCCATGTCATTGCAAATTGCTTCATTGCAAAAGATTTCATTCTTTTTGATGGCTGAGTAATATCCCATTTTTTATACACACACACACACACACACACACACACACCTCACATCTTCTTTATCTATTCACCATATATATATACATACATATTATATATGATGTATATACACACATATATACTGGTATTTGTATATATATGATGTGTACGTATATACATATATATATATATATATATATATATATATATATGTATGTGTGCATATACCACATCTTCTCTATCCATTCATCAGTCAATAGACATTTGGGCTCTTTCCATAATTTGGCTATAATTGATAGTGCTAGAAGCCAAGATATTTAAATCTAAGTATGCCTAAATTCAGAGTCATAAGTTACTAAGTACATAATACAACAGGATATATCCATCAGCTCTAGACAAAGGTATACAGCAATAAAGAGATTCCAGAATTTAGTGAGACAAAGGAGTTTAGACCACAATCTACCTAGGGTAAGCACTTTCATTGATAATCTTTTTTTTTTTTCTTTTTCTTTTTTAACGTTGATTCGTTTTTGACAGACAGAGAGAGAGAGAGTGCAAGCAGGGGTGGGGCAGAGAGAGAGAGACAGAGAGACAGAATCTGAAGCAGGCTCCATGCTCTGAGTTGTCACCACAGAGCCCCACATGGGGTTCGAACTCGCTAACCATGAGGTCATGACCTGAGGTGAAGTCAGAGACTTAACCGACTGAGCCACCCAGGTGCCCCTTAATTTTTTCTCTTTTCTCCCCTCATTCTGTAGGAGGTAGATAGAAAATTAAGAATATACCTGTAGGACATAATTACAGAAACACATTTTTAAGGAAGAGGATTTCAGGAGAAATGTAGTGAGATCGATAGTGCTCTTCAAAGCAGAGTAGTTAATGACTCTGTGGCCATCTTTTTTTGCAAAGAGGCATAGGCTTTGCTCAAGGCGCACTACTTTAAATTTGAACCACTGTATGTTTGTGCCTGTTCAGGTACAAAGTCAACAGTGCAATATCTCAGTTCTCCAACTAAAACAATGTCTAAGAAAATATCTAGTAAATAAGAGATACTTTGCATTTCAATGCAGATCCATAACTAACCCATACTGAGTGCTTGAAAAGTGTGAGGTGTGAATATTTTCTAGCAGTAGATAGGCTCAGTTAGATTCAGAGCCTGGGATATATTGATTTCTGTAGAGCCACTTTTTAAAATTGAGGTGTAATTAACATACTAAAATGCAGAAATCTTAAGCATTCATTTCAATGAGTTTTAACAATTTTGTATACCTGTATAATCACTCCCCTAACAAAATACCAAATATCTCCATCACCAAAGAAAGTTTCTTATATCCTTTTCCAATCATTAATAATAACATTATTATCCTGATTTTAGCTTTTATTACGAAGTCCTCTAGAATATTGTTTAAGTCTTTTGTGGACTTATTTTTCATACATCTTGAATAAATACCTCAAGTAAGACCTGCTCAGTCATGGGGTACATCCATGTTTAATTTTATAAGAAATTGAAGTACAACTCTCCATAACCATGTATCATTTTACTCTCCCATTAGCAAGGTATGAGAGTTCCAGTTCCTCCATATCATCACTAACATTTAATATCAGTCTGCTCAATTTTTGCCATTTATAGTTTATCTCATTGTGGTTTTACTTCTCAATAAGTACTTTCTCATGTGGTTATTGGTTATTCATATGTATTCTTTAGTAAAGCGTTTGCCCACTTGTCCTCATAGAATATTTTTAAGTTCTTTTCCAATCTGATTCAATGCCACAATATTGAACTATTAATTTGGTAGTTCAGGTATTAATCTATTACTTTCAGAACTAACAGTGATAGATTTGCCTGAGTGGCCCATGAGTGTCTTCCTGGAAATTATTGGGCAGGTGTTGCTTAACTAAAATAACTTAGCACTCCCAGTAATAACCTCCTAGGCTTTTGAAAAGAAGGAGAGAACATTAAGCCCAGAGCTTAATAGCAAAGTTCCATATAGAACACTTAAACCCTTCACTAACTAGCTGTTTATGCTGATGGGCCCATTCTGATTTTATCAAGGAATGCATTTTTCATTAAGAACAGTGCCAATTATAGATAGAGCACTTACATTTAAAATATAGGTAATATTCAATCAGCAACCTGCAGCTTGCTGAGAATGGGGCAGACAAAAGGTGCACTCTAAGACCATGATAGCTGAAAGAGAACTTAGAGCTCATCTCAGCCAAACCACCTAGTGTTGGAGAAGAGAAAACTGAGGCCCAGAGACTTAACTAATTTCCCAGCCAAGAACAGAACCCAGGTAATTTTACCTACAGCCTAATGTTTCTTCTACCATAACATGATGCCTTAGGGAGAAAAGGTACTCTCATCTCATTTACAGTCTAAATTAGAAAAAAAAAAAAATTTTCAAGTCAGTAGAAGTTTAGAAAAATACTAGATGGGAAAATAAAAGCCAACAGAATGGCTGTTTGGAGTCACTCACAAATTA
The DNA here is from genome assembly GCF_018350195.1 of Panthera tigris. Classification (NCBI taxonomy): domain Eukaryota; kingdom Metazoa; phylum Chordata; class Mammalia; order Carnivora; family Felidae; genus Panthera; species Panthera tigris. Next base: position 78,077,078 of record NC_056668.1, read on the forward strand.
CGGAATCTAAGGCCAGGTAACCTGGACATGAGTCCAGCACTTTCATTTATTAACCATGTGGCTTTAGACTAGTCATTTCAACTTAGCATTTTAATATCTGCAAGTGAAACTGAGGCTGAAGATAATAAATATGTGGTTCTATTCAGACACAGAAATCCATATTGAGAAGGGTTTGAAACAGAGAACCTGCTGGCCTCCAGAACTAGAAGTCAAAGAATAATTGGATAATACTGTTCATGCAAGATGGGTGACAAAAACTGGGCTCACTTGCTTGAAGCTAGGGATTTGCTGTCTGTGGGCATAGAGGGGACAGCAAAAATATGTTGCCAATTTTATCCCTGAAGCTGTGACTTATAGGAAACTGTGGACCCAAGAAAGTAGGACTAAAAGGCACAGCCTCGTGTGGAACTGAGCTAGACAACACATTGACTCAAAGATTGGATCTCAGTATCCCTAAAATCACCATAGAACCAAAACGCCAGAATGCTATTTTAAAATTAGGCTCAGGACTAGGTTTATAGGGGAGGTGGTTTCAAATGCTTGCAAGACTATATAAACTCTTGACCAAAGATGAAGAGAGACAAAAATAATTCCTCTGACTCAAAATGGGCACATCAGTCCAAATTTTAAAACTGCCAAAGAAATCTAGAGATAAGAAGGACTCCAATGACATCAACAACTAGAACATGAATTCACTCCTTGTGAAATTAATTTTAAGAGATAGTATGACAAAAACTTTAAAATAAGAATGTTAAAATAGCCAGAGATAAATGAAAGAATAGCATAATTAAAATGGTCAAAGATATGAAAAAAGCATGAATAATACAAGAATAGGTAGATATGACAATAAGAATAATAAATGATCACAGTCGAAAAGAGGACAGCATAGAGATGCCTGGGTGGCTCAGTCGTTAAGTGTCTGACTTTTGATTTTGGCTCAGGTCGTGGTCCCGCAGTTTGTGAGTTCAAGCCCTGCGTCAGGTCCTGTGCTGGCAATGCAGAGTCTGCTTGTGATTCTCTCTCTCACTGCATCTCCCCTGCTTGCTCTCTCTCTTGCTCTCAAAATAAATAAATAAACTTTAAAAAGAGAGAGAGAACAGCATAGAGATTAAAAAAATAGAAATATAAAAGAATAGTTAAGAACCATGAAGAATAAATTAAGATAATCCAACATAAATCTCTAATAGGTGTTACAGAAGGAGAGAATGGGGAAAAAAAATCAAATAAAATATCTGAGGAGCTTCCTGACTTAAAAAGATAAAATAAGTCCTTAGAATAAAAGACACTCTAAATACCAATGTAAATTAATAAAGACAAATCTACGACACAGCACATCTTAATGAATCTGCAGAACTTCAAGGACTAAGAGAAAGGCCAAATTCCACAAATAACAACAATTATACTGATGGCAGATTTCTCATTAGCATGAATAGATTCCAAAAATAATAGGATAATACATTAAAAGTCCTGATGAAAATATCTGGCAATTCACAATTTTAATCTGTTAATCTATCATTAAAAAATAAGAGTAAACTATATGAGGTAAAATGGACTATAATCAGAATGTACTGATATGTATAAAAAGGATGGTAAAAATAATGGTAGCATATATACAATTTTTTAGTATTTATACCAACATACATATTATACTTTTTTTTTAGTATTTATAGCAACATACATATTATACTTTTTTTTGGTATTTATAGCAACATACATATATTACTATTGTGTACATTTTGCATGAGAAAGAAGGCGATACAACACATATTTGGGTTTATTTTTCCTAAAAGAGACCTTGGAAGGATAAATCAGAAAATAATGAAATTGTTTACTTACCAGGATAATGTGACACTTCCATGAGTATGTTTTTTGGTAAGGTTTTAGCATATGAGATCATGTTAATTATCTACAAATTCAAAAAACAAAGTTAAGTCAATAAGGATGGGAAAGGAAACAGAATAGTCATGTAAAAACAGGACACAAGTATATATCAAATAAATAACTTGCTCACACTAAAGGTGGGCGAAGAGCTATTCAAGTAACTTTTGATACAGGGCTTTGTTCTAAAGAGAAAAAGAAAAATAACTGAAGGAAAATACTGAATTGTTGTTTTTTTTTTTTTTCCACAGTGTTAGGAGTACAGCAATATTGACATAATTTTTTGTGTGTTTCAGGTTTGAACAAAAGAGTAAATAACACTGACATTATCGGGAGCTAGGGTGCTTACTGGGAGGAAGGAAATACAAATAATGGAATGGGGAAGGCAAGGAACAATCTTGTGGGGGTGGAACGGAATTGGAAGAACTAGTTTAAACTCTTGATTTCTTATCTATTTCCTCTGCAAGACCCACTGCAAGATCTTACAGTTCCCATAGCAATGAACATACCTACTACCCAGATCCTGGTTTCTAAAGAAATTACTAAACAGACCAGTGCTCCTCGGGAAAAATGCTAACTCAAGAACTGGGCAGAGAAGGTACAAAATAAGTATGGAACACCTTGTCATGCCAGAAAGTAAATGACTCCACACTGTCTAAAAAACTATGAAGTCATATGCCAATACACAGAAGCCTGCTTGGAAGGGTTCTCATTTTAAAATCTAAGAAAACTTGAGAATCAAAATTAATAAGAACTGTTGTGGATTATAACCAGTTGAATATAGTAAGAGTCCGTGAGTCCATATTAATAATAAATAGATGGCTAGATAAGTGTAGATGGATGGATGGACAGATAGGAGGAATGCTTCTTTATGGATGGATGCCAACTGGTAATAAAGAAGGGATTTTGAAATTAGATTTGCAACTATTATAGCAAAAATTAAACTTCAGCAAAAACAAACAATATATCCTGACTAGAGGAAGGTAGTTTTGTGAGGAATAAGATATTAACAAAGTCTAGAAGTATCTCTCTACAAACTACTTATAAATTTTAAAAGTGAAAAGAGGAGAAACCAAACATTTTAAACAAGTTATCAAAATGAACATTACCGGGACATCTGGGTCACTCAGTCAGTTAAGTGTCTCTTGGTTTCGACTCAGGTCGTGATCTCACAGTTCATGAGTTCGAGTCCTGCATCTGGCTCTGCGCTGACAGCGTGGAGACTGCTTGGGATTCTCTCTTTCCCTCTCGCTCGCTCTCTGCTCCTCCCCTGCTTGCTCTCTGTCTCTCTGTTTCTCTCTCTCTCTCTCTCTGTCTCCCTCAAAAATAAACAAACATTTTTTTTAATGAACATTACCAATGAAGGGCAAATAGACATCATGTGCCTCTGGATGTGATGCCCCGAGAAAGACACAATCAAGTACATGAGTCACAAAGGAATATCTGCATTTTATCATAAGGATACATCTGAAAAATCCACATTGTGACACAATCTGTAAAACATCAGGCCCGTATTTTTTCAAGATTACTAGTGACATAAAAAACAAACAAACAAAAAAGCACCTGAAGATATGCTCCTGATTAAAGGGAAATAAAGTGATGACACTTGAATGCACCACATGCCCCCCCCCCCAACACTGAATCCTGAACGGGGGTGGCGGTGGGGTGTAAGGGTGATACAGGACATTATAGGGCACTTGATAACTCTGGGATATGATCTATAGAAAAAAGTTTCGTATCAATATTAAATCGCAAGACACTGATGGAAGATGGGAACTCCTTGAGTGAAAGGCCCATTTATTATGCCTCTCCCTCCATACATTTTAGAATCCAAGTTCAGTGAGAATATTAAATATTCATTTTTCCCTCTTCATCACTATCTAGTCTGTCTGCAGAAGCCCAGTATGGCCAGCATTTCACATTCCCTTATCACTCCTCCTCAATTAATTGAGGCTTCATTTCATTCCTCACGCGTATGCCGAGGAGGAGAGAGAGGGTGCCAGGCTCTCAGCAGTCTGCAGCCTGTCGGAACCCAGCTCCGTGGAGACTCCTTCATAGAGATCCAGGCCCTGATTGTATTTGTGGGAACCGAAGCTGTATTGAATTGAGCCCACAACCTAATTAGCAGATTTTGAACCGCAGAAACCTTCATTATGCTATAATCCCACATCATCTTTTGAAGCTCAGAAAAAAAAAAAAAGTAGATCTGTTCATTAATTTATTACAATAAGTGCATCATCTCTGCCTTTGAATACTCTGAGGCTAATGATATGCCCCAACGTGTGATGCAGAGGATGACTCAAATAGTTTTTCTTCTAGGGGATTACTCTGTATGCCCACACGTATGCCGCCATGAATGAATCTTTCTGTACCTGCATGACTGCCTCTTTCAGTAATGTGTGCACGTGTGCGTGTGTGTGTGTGTGTACGCATGTAGGTTATTGGTCCGTGCCTCGGTGTGGACACCCCTGTGTGGATAAATGACTCTGCATTGCTGTACTGCTACATGTCTGTAAGTTACACGTTGCTGAGCATAAAGTAGATCATCAATGTATCTGTTAAGGCTCTCTCGATTGCAAGTGATATCAAACCAAACAAAACAATTGTGTAAGCCAAAAGGAAACACATTGGCTCATTTAACTGAAGTGTCCATGATTAGCTTTAACTTCCCACTTGGGAAAGGTGGGAGAGGGGAGTCACATCCAGAGGGACTGCTCCTCAGTAGATAGAGACCCTGCTGAGCAGGAATGCCCTGGAGTCCCTGGCCTAGAGTCCTTGTTTTGGCCACCTCATCTGGGGCCTCCACCATCTGTTTGTTTTCAGGCGATTCCTGGGGCAAACAATAAATCGAGAAGTCTTATCAAGCCACAGTATTGGAATCCAGAAACTGGGCTGGGAATTTCTGTTTCCTGGCCACAGGCATCTCTCTGTCCCCTCCCCCTCAGCTTTGTGCTCTGTGTCTTGGTCAGTCAAAGGCCAGTTTGAAACAATGGCCACCCAGGGCATCAAACTTCAAGCCCTAATTCAATCTCCTGCCATGTTGCTTGGGTCACTGCCTTTGCTCACACTAAATAGACTGGTTGGTGGGGGGGAGGGCATGTTTTTATAGCACTGTAAGACTGGAATAGCTGGGTCTTCATTTATCTTAGACTTTAGGCTGTAGGTAGAATTTTCCTACCAAATTCCCTCCTTTTCTCTCTTTTTTTTTTTTTACTACTTTTTAAAATATTGTGATTATTGTGGATTCACATGCAGTTGTAAGAAATAATACAGAGATGCCTCTCAGACACCTTTCCCATTTCCCCCCTTGTTCACATTTTGAAAACTCATAGTATAATATATCACAACCGGGATAATGATGTTGATACAATCTACCAATCTTATTCAGAGTTCCCCAGTTTACTTGTGATTATTCGTGGTGTATGTGTGTGTGTGTGTGTGTGTGTGTGTGTGTGTGAGAGAGAGAGAGAGAGAGAGAGAGACAAGGTGCTCAGCATCGTATGTTATTATGGGAAGACAAATTAAAACATGTTATCACTACACACCTACCACATGGCCACATGAGGTCAGAATACTGACCACATGAAATGCCGGTAAGGATGTGAAGCAATAGGAACTCCTGGTCAACAATTACATGGCATATCACATTCCACTGGCATCAACATTTTACTACTTCAAGTGAGGTGTGGCAACTTTCTTCCATGGAGGCTCCTTTACCTTCCCCACTTTTAAATATCATCGTCCTGAGTATTCGATGATGTTAGAATATTTGTTCAATCATCAGTTACGGTTTATGAAACTCCAGAGAAGAAAGACGGTCTACTGGGTGAAGTCCCATTTCTGCTTTTTATGCAGTTGACATTTCTTCCTTTTAGCACTTGAAAAATACTGTGCCTCTGCCTTCTGACCTCTGTGACTTCATACAAGACATTGTTGTCATTCCGATTCGTTTTCCTCAATAAGTAACGCCTCGTTTCTCGCTGGCTTGCATTCTCTCTTGAATGCATTTTGAAAACTAAAAATTTTGTCTTCAGTTTTCAGAAGTTTAATTATACTGTATCTTGACATTGATTTTGGAGGGGGGAGATTTATCCTGTGTATGATTTGCTCATCTTCTTGAATCTATAGGTTCCTGGTTTTGCCAAATTTGGGGAGTTTTCAGTTCTAACTTTTTTGAATATCATTCATCTTCTTTCCCTTTTCCTCTTTTGCTATTGTCATACAGGTCCCTGAGTCTCTGTGTTATTGTGTTATGTTGTGTTGTGTTGTGTTGTGTTGTGTTGTGTTTTTCAGTCAGTCTATTTTCTTTCTGTTGTACAGATTCTGTGAATTCTGTCTATCCATCTTCAAGTGCGTGGATTCTATTTTTCATCAACCCCGCCCCCCACTACTATGGAGCCCAGCTAACAAGTTTGTTTGTTTTTTTTTTTTCTAATGTCTGATCTTATATTTTTCCATTCTGTAATTTTCATTTGGTTCCTTTTTATAAATTCCACTTCTTTGCTGAAGTTTTCTATTTTTTTATGTGTTTCAAGAGAATCTGTAATGGATTGTTGAGTCGTGTTTGTTTGGCTGCTTTAAAATCTTTGTCATAAAATTCCAATGTCTGATTCATCCCAGCTCTGGTGTCAGTTGTTTTTTTTTCTCATTTGAGTTGTGATTATTCTTAATTCTAGGTATGATGAATGATTTTCTGTTGTATTCTAGACACTGTGTCAATTAGGTGACTCTATATCCTATTTTAATCTTTTAATTTTACTGCTCTGCTTAGATTAAGCATGCAGATACGTCCTGGCCTATTTTCTTGGTTTGTGGTTCCAATGATACTGTAAATTTCATAGCATTTTCAGTGTCACTTTTGTCATTATTGGAGTTCCCTGCTGGTGCTGCCCAAGATGGTAGGAAAGTTTCACCAGGCTGGACCGCTGAGGGTCTCATAGTAGAAAAGGGGAGTCTCAGGTATGTGGGCACAAAGAGGCTTCCCTGGGCAGACACTTGTTGTGGTAGGGTCTCCCTAACCATGCTTCCCAGCTCTGTCACTGTTTCTGGGTAGGAAAAGAGTATCTCTGGCTCTTGGGGTCAAAGAGACTTCCCAGGCTGTCATTCTTCTTTTGGATAGGTCTTTCTTCCTAGTTCTATCCATCCTTTCTGATGTCCCTGAGTAGGGGAGAAATTTCTCAAACCCAGCTAGGAAGAACTCCAAATCAATCCCTTTTTCTGGTTGTTTCCAGTTCACCTTGTGTTGTCAGAGAGACTCCTACTCAATCTTGGAAGGAAGGAGCCTAGGTGGGATGCCTCTTGTTGCTAGGCTGGAGTCAGGAAATTCTGGGCTTCCTTTTTCTCTTTGGTGGGAGATATAAGGAGTCTCGCCATTATGTTTTTCTTTCTCCAATCCTGGGGCCCTAAACCAGTTTGCCTTTTTCTTACCACCTTTAAGAGCTCTCCTTTCAGCTTTCTTTTATGTTGTTTATAGGGTTTATACTTGTGCTTAGAAAGGAGGTACACAATCTATGCCATCTTGTCCGGGTATCATTCTCTTTTCACCAGTAGATCACCTTCAATCTAGGTTGGTCTCTTTCCTATGCAGCTTTGCTAAAAGCCACAAGAAACAGCTAATAGATTCTAACATCATGAAAAGTATTGCATATTCCCCAGAAAAGTAAAGAAGCCTTCTCTGCCTTTCATCCAACTCAGCCAGTTCTACAATTTTTGGTCGGTCACTTATAACTTCTCCCTTCCTGGATCAATTTCTATATTCTTTAGGACTGTGGCTATAACCAAGATCAGCTGACACTTAAAAAGAACATTATTTTAAGAAGAGGGGTTACATATGGAATTGGGGAGGGGGGGTGCAGCTCACCAGATGGAAGAATCAGGTTTGATAGGTCAGAAATAGACAACTCCAGAAGTCTTAGTACGAGAAACATCCTGAGAGCCTCATCAGTCTTGGCCCTGAAATGAATGAACAGGGAAGTTCCACCCCCCCATCCTTGAGTTATACTATTAAGACTCAGATTTCTAGAAGAAAGGGTCTTTTTACCTACATTTGTCACAGACCCATCCCTTGGCCAAAAGAAGGAAGAGCTCTTTGATTAACAGCTTTCCCAAGGCAGCACATAATGGAAGAGAGACAATTCCTTAAAAAAAATTTCACAGGGCTCCATCACCCTCTTACACTCACTAACTAGCTCTCTAATTTGTGGTCTTCTCTTGATCTATACCACCACTGCTCTAAGTTTTGCCTTCCTATTTTCTTACCTAAAATAATATAGTCTTTGACCTAATCTCTCTTGTCAAGATTCTTTACATTCCAAGTGATAGAAACTCAACTCCAACTAGCACATGCACTCAAAGAAAAGGCATTAACTTACATAACTAGGAAGTTCAAAGAAACACCACAGCCACAGCTGGATCTAGGGGTTCAAAAGAAGTGTCTAGGACCCAGACTCTCTTCTCCAACTCTTACCCCTCCCTGACTTTTCTTCAAATGTAGAGTAAGATTTAGCTCCTTATCACAATTTCTTATCATGAGATCTTTATGACTTGGTACTTCTCCATCTGCATCTGGTACTTCACTCATCTGCATCTGTGACTTTGACTTTGGATACTAGCAACTCAAACTTCTTATATTCCCCCAAAGCCTCCGAGCCTGGAACCCTTTGCTCGAAGCTGGAAAAATTCCCCTTCTTCAATGCATGTTCGTTAAATTATTAGCTACTCTGCATGAAATCTACACAATGTCATAATCTGTCCTGTATCATTTTAAGAATACAGTAACAATAGTAGTTAACATGTAAGGGCTTCTGGTGCCAGACGGCCAATTCCAGCTACACAACCACGGACTGTGTGATCCTAGGCAAATTATATAACCTGCCTGTGCCTCAATTTCCTCATCTCTAAAATCGAAACAATATCATCTATTGAATTAATCCATGTGAAGTGCTTACAACTATGCCTACTACATAGAAAGTACTCAGTAAATATTAATCATTCTTACTGCTATTTTTTAGGTCTCCTATGTGCCGAACACTTGGAACCATCTCGTGTGATCCTCACGACAATCTTGTAATGAGAAATACGATCATCCACATTTTCAACGTTAGGAAACCGAGGCTTGAGGAGATTGAATAACTTGCCCAAGGTCACGGACCTAGTAGTCAATGGAGTCGGAATTGGCACATATCTACCCTGGGACACCTTCATGACCATCGATGTCTTAATGCTAGTACCCAGAGGGGCAAAACTAGGTATGTTCAGAGAAAGAGAATTGTCTAAATGAAACTTCCTCAGTCTGCGTTTGCTGCATCTTGCTTGTGAGCTGGTCTTTGCCCATACGGGCCTTGCTCAGTGCCTCTGAGTGTGCCTTCTACTTAATATATTTTGAGGTCCATTTCACCAACCCAGCCTGAGCGGCAAAAGCATAAACCATCCATCTCTTCCCCAGCCTCAGGGATAAAGGCTGAGTGTGTGTTTTAAATACAGCTGTTGTAAGTTAGCCACATCCTGGGTAAGTCACCTTTACAGAAAACCCACTACTTTCCCAAGAAAGCATCAGCTTTATGAAACCAGCATTAAGGATTATTTTTCTTAAAACGGTTTCATGATGCAGGCCTCTTTGTTGGGGAACCCTTATTTGTGGAGACCGTATGAATTTTAACAGTCCTCTGACCTTTCTAAATCCCTCGATCCAATGGGATGCTTTATGAGCCCACAAGGGGTACATACACAGTTATAAATATACAGAATAAAAGATAATTTTGTTAGGTTGGATGTTTGGTGCCATCGTATAATAAGTAGCTAAATTTTTCACTTTCTACCTGACTATGACACTGTTAGTGAGGTCAAACTACATTGTGGAGACTTGATCCCACAGAAGGGATCCATTGTTAAACTGGGAGAGGTGGTTTCAAGAATAGCAAAATGCCTGGCGCCTGGGTGGCTCAGTGGGTTGAGCATCCGACTTCAGCTCAGGTCACCATCTCGCGGTCCATGAGTTCGAGCCCCGCGTCGGGCTCTGGGCTAATGGCTCAGAGCCTGGAGCCTGCTTCTGATTCTGTGTCCCCCTCTCTCTCTGCCCCTCCCCCGTTCATGCTCTGTCTCTCTCTGTCTCAAAAATAAATAAACGTTAAAAAAAATTAAAAAAAAAAAAAAGAATAGCATAATGCTGGGTAGTGGAAAGATTCCAGAGTGCTAGGTTAAAACCTTGACTCTAGCAAATATTTCAATTACTTGTCACCTCTGAGACCTCATTCCTCTTGTAGGGGTCGTGTGGGTGGGAGTGTGTTACCTAATCTCTAAGCACCTTTCCAGTCTATGCATACAGAGCTCACAACTTGGTTTCAATTAACACACAGGGCAAAGGGAGACTTTGATGATCCAGAAGAAGTTCCTGCCATACATATATTTGCATGTTAATATACATACAAAAATAGGAACTGGCCTTCAGAAATGGCGATCACCCCTTCTTGTGATGGCAGTGGGCCATTTTCTCCTAGGGTTTTATTTCATTGTTTTGTTCCAGCGAAAGTTTTGCCCACAGCTGTTAACACTTTCTCCCTTGGGCCACACAGGAGAGTTGTTAAAGAATTTGCAGAAGGTGATGGGAGTATAGAAATGAGGCCACAGAATGTGTGGGGAAAAAAAAAAAACACCCCATAATGGCTCTACAGGAAGTGCCTCCTCTTGCACGTGCCATCTTATTATCATCTCTGATGATTTCCCTTTTTATTGCCTTGTGTCTAGACAAAATAAAACTGCTGGAGTTTTACAAAATGATTTCCAATCCAAAAATGTTTTTTTTTTTTTCCTTCGTGTTACAGCCCAAAGGAGATATTTTCCACTCTAAAGATTCAGACCCAAAGAGATATGGTATCAGTGCAAACCTTATGGCTGAACCATACAAACATCATGTGCTGGCAACACAAACAGTAATAAGCCCAGGGTCTCAAATGCCGCTATGTGCTGAACATTTTTGGATTCACTTACTGATTCCCAAGATTTTTTTTTTTTTTTTTTTTACTTAGTCTGTACCATGTTTCAGGACACTCCCCAATCCTAATGGGCCTGAGAGAGCTTAGAGGAAGAATGATAGATGTGATGTCAAGCCGTTAATTTGGCAATACTTCCAGAAGGGAGCAAGAGTGATTAATTTTTACACTTCAGAAATTATTCCCCTTGGGGGGTGGAAACAAAACTCGAGATGCCATTGGAAGAGTAAAGCATGAGTAAGGGTAAAACATCTCAGGCACTTGGGATTGTATATCTTCTTCAAAATTCACATGGCGTGGAAGCTTTCCAAAGGTTCTGCAATCATTTTGATTAGTAGTCCAAGACGATGTAGTCCCAAAGGAGTGGGTGTGAACAAGAATAAAAATGTAAAATCCTACCCTGGTCTGGTCTAGGACTATGCATTCAAGCTGTTCATCTATCAGCACTGAGAGAATGTTTCAACCATTCCAATTGGCATTGCCTGGGTCCCTACTATGTTCCAACACTCATACTAGGCTCTATCATGGGGAGTCTAACATGATTCTTGACCTCAAGGAGTTTATAAAACAGCAGGGGATTTAGCACATGCATGTGAATAATTATGATTCAAGGGAAAATGATGCGATCACAAAGGATTCATAGGAGAGAGAGATTACTTTAGCTGGAATGATCCTTGACACTCTGTTCATTCATGTACTTAACATCTACTAAGACCTGTTAATTGGATCCAGCTCTCTGCTGAGAAGGAACCACACCCAAATGAGGGAGAGAGAGAACAGCAAGGGCACCTCTGGTTTTACAATAATGGAAGTAAGCAGGAAACACCCTCCTTTGCCTTTCTCTCCTTCCAGTTCCTACTCCCATACTACCTTGTAAGTTGTTCCTGAGAATGTTGTTTTGAAACTGGATTGCACGTGAATTCTTGCCTTGGGGTCTGCTTTGAGGACCCCAGCTTAAGTGGGGAACATCACAGAATTTTCAGAATGAAGAAGATGGAATGTGAGAAGACACTAGAATAAGGCAGCACACTGTGGCAGCGAGGGCTTTAGACTGGGAATTAGGAGACAGCATCTCACAGTTCATTGGCAACCTTGGCAAAGCCCCTCCTATTTCTGGCCTAAGTGCCCACACACAAAACTTTTAATTTGGTCCAGAGGAACTAGGTAACTAAATACCAGCTAAAATCTCACTTGAAAAAATTGTTTGGTTAAGGCAAATAGATATTTTTTTAAAGACCGTATACACACACAAACACACGTCTCAGTAATATACATGTTAAATCTCTGGCTTTTATATCCATTCTTATAGCATCCTTCTCCATCTACTTGGCTTTGACAAAAAGAGCCATATCTGTATTTTCAGAAAAACAACAACAACAACAACAACAACAACAACAAAACATTAAGCTCCATGGATTTCAAGATCTTTCTCTGCCTTACGGAGGGGTCTTACTCATTCCAAAGCTTTTCCACTTCCGCTCTGGGTTCAGTGAAGAATCACGGACTCCTATATCATTTTTTCTTGGTGTTAGGGAGGCAGTTGAAAGAGTTGACGAATAGCCATAAAACAAAAATTGCCTTCTCTGGGCAGCTTCCACTACAGGAAGAGCATAATGGAAAATACCTTTCATCTTAGAACTTTCAAAAAAGAAACTGGTAAATCTTTCAGAGAAGCATTGAAAACACTGTTGTGATGTTTCTGTTACACAATCTTTCAATTTCCCTGGTTTGTCAGATGAATCATTCCTCTTTCCCTGTATTGCTCTGCTGGGTTTTTGACTTAAAGAATTCCCTGAATAACTATTCCCTACAACTCAGGCCAGGAAAAATTTCCTAGATACTTCCGAGAAATAGCGAGCTCTGCCTCATATATTTAACCACTGGATCTTCGCGACAGTCCTAAGATTCAGACCCATTTGTCAGCCTCACTGGACCACAGGGTGCTCTCTGAGTCCACACAGACTGTGTATAACTCAGTGCCCAAGAGGAGTAGAGAGATGACCAGCACTCGCTGGCTACTGACCAGTAGACTCTGAAATTAAATCTTGCTGCAATTGACCTAGAGATTCAGTGTGCACAAGATCAACCGTTGATCCCCAACTCTACCCGAGCCTCTACCTCGGTTTCCTCAAATCGCTGGTCCCCAACTCTGACTCTTTGGGAAGCCCCAGAAGTCTGCAGGGCTCTAGCCAATTCCATTTCCAGGAGCTGTCCCCGTAGCCAAGGCCCTGCACTGTCTGGATCCTGCCTCTCCCCCTGACCTTGGGCAGCACCCTCCTGCTCCTGCTGCTGGATTTTCCTTTGCTCTTCCTCACCTTCCTTTTCTGGTGCCAGCCCCTGCCTGAGCTCAGTGTGGATATTGGGCCCTTGAATATAGACCACAGCCTGCCCAAATGCCAAACTCTTGCCGCAGGCAGGTTTCCTCAGCCCTCAACCCATTCAGCCCCCGCCTATCCCCTCCAGTGCAGTTCTTACTGCTGTGATCCAAGTATACTCAGAAATGCAACACTGTTTCAGTAACCCACACATAACTTTCTTTACAATGGGGACAGGCAATCTAGGGTGAATATATATTAGTGACAATGGTGATGATTAAAATAGTCACAGTTTAGCAGGTTGTTAACTCTGTGCCAGCCTCTGATCCATGTACTGTAGAGGTATTTTCCCATTTGACAGATTGAGAACTGAGGTTTAGAGATCAAACAACCCATTCCAGTATCACTACTAATACTGATGGAGTCAAAACTGAATCCAAACATCTAATTCCAATATCTGTCCTCTTTTCCACTTATGCATAAAATGTGTAAATCTTGACTATTCACAAGAACGTTTTTGAGCCTTATAGTCCTCCTTTTCCCCAAGTAATGAATAGCAATTACATAAGTCATTTGCTCCTGCCGATGAAATGGAAAACTAGACCTGGCCATAGATGAATTCACTGAAATCCTTGCACTAGAATGCTCTGCATTTGGCAATTATATGGTATTAATGCTGAGAATAAAATCATATTTGCTTGGGAAGTCCTTTAGTGCTCTTAGACCTACAATATCATGTTTGCTATACAGGATGTTTATAGTGTAGCCCTTTAATATGTATATATGTATTTACATACACACACACACACATATATATATATATATATATATATATATATATATGCATTCATTAAAAATAGACCTTAGCCAATGAAGGACGCAGTTAAATAAACTCTCTAGGGGTACATTTCTGCTTATGCCAGATACATTAGATCATCCAGGGTAGCAGAGTTTTATTTGGTCATTTTCCAGGAATATTCGTGAACACTCTGATCACTTGAATGAGTTAATTTTCTTCACCCAGGATGAGCATTACAGTTTCAAAGAGCAAACCACACTTTGACATAAAATATAATACTATGGTCCTTTCATGGAGTACTGCCATTATAGGTTTAAATGAATTAACTCTAATCCTTTGTACGGATTATATCATGCCCCTTCTCAAACATACCCAGTGGCTGTCCATTTTCGATGTAATACAAAGAGTCTGTCATCATCATTTCTTCCCAAGAAGACTACCAACTGACTTTCTGAACTTCTTCTCCACTTCAGGCACCCTAGACCGCAGCTCTTTTCTCTACACAATAGCTCTTCCTACCTCAGCTAACACTTTCTTAACCAGGTTATCCTCTTGCTAGTTTTTACCCTCCTAACATATGAAAAACAGACCTGTCCTGCAAGGTGCATCTCAAATTCCTTCTTTTCCATGATGTCCCACCCATGCAACATCTCTAGCTCTGAAGCCCCTGTGATACTGGACTTCTCTCTTTCTTATAGCAAAGGTCACAGACTACCTTATAATTACTATTTTATGGATACACATCCTCTCTTTCTTTACTGTTACTTCTTTGAGGAGATGGACTGACTTTGGATATCAAAATTCGTTTATTAATCAAACATCTCCTCGACATCTGCCTTGTGCCTATTATTCATAGGAGACATAGATCCCAGTAAAACCTTGACCTTGGATCGTCAGATAGAAAAATGAGACATGAAAAAAATTAAGTTCCTTGTGTAAGTCTTGAGTAGTGGGTATAGCTCAAGTGCTGTAGGTGGCACTCGTCATTCATAGGCCTCCTTACTTCGAGAGAACCGACTCTCTCCTCTGGTAATGAAAGTCACTTCTCTTAATGACATCCTTGTGGAAACTTTTGGCTCTGCTCAGTAGCCATCTTTGGATCCCAACCCAACTACTAGTTTTAAAGGGTGATTCAACCGCTAGCCCCAAGTAGAAATGCCAATGTCACCGTGCCCTTCTCCAATTCAAAAGAGTGGGCGTCATAGAATTCCAGTGCCATTCCAATGCCGAAATTGAGGTGGTGAATGGCATGCTTTCAACATACACAAGCCAGTCCCCGGAGTCAGTTGTCGCCCAAAAAATTTCAATAGGCTAAGCAGAGGATGGACTTTGGTGACAGTGTGCTTCTTAGTAAATCAACAAATTATTCTTTCATCTGGGGTGAAAATATGAAAAATAAAGAGAACACTTAATGTCACAGAAGGTCAGATCCCATAAAGGGCCTGTGTGATACATCGTCCAACCTTGTCATTTTAGCAGATGGAAAAACTGAGGCTCAGAAAGAAATACTTGAACCAGGTCACAAAGAAAGCCAGCGGGACTGTAGGGAGCCTCTCACAACCTGACACCCTTAATTCCCAGTCTCCAGGTCTTTGCAATACCCCTTATGTCCCTCTTTTAGTCTGTACTATCTCCATATTTTCCCCTCAAAAATAGAATCTTATTTTCATAAAACCTCAGACATTGTTAGGTATTTTGTGCTTCAGATTTACCTTAGCTCTTAGTTTGGATTTAGTCTCTATATGTTCCTTCCTCTGTTTTCTGAGCAGAACCCATTTAATTTTGACCTTAGAAGCCAGGTGAAAGTAGAAAGACCTTAGAGTTAGCATGCGCCACAGCGGCATTCTCCTTTGCTTTACAAAATATTTGCAGAATAAACAACAGTGAACAGTATCTCAGTGTCTCCAGCCACAAGTGGTGGTAGGAACCAGGTCTATTCCAATCTACTTGTTTCAGCTGCCCCCTGTATGCAGGTCTTTGGGCCGAGACCAGAATTCCAGGACCAGTCCTGCTGGTGAGCTACCATGCCTCTCATGCAAGTAACTCTACCCCTCCCTGGATATCAGTTTCCTCCTTCTGCAAAATAAGGTTCCTCCCAGTCTCAGCAGATTATGTGTTGTGATATGATGCTTTATCTAAATACTTAAAGAAATTATTTTATGTTCTGTTTTGTTGCATACTTTTCTTCCAGCAAGACTGAGCTCCTTCTCCCCAGGGATCATTAGTAGGCCCCAAGTAGCTGAGATGTAATATAAAGAAGCTGTCAGGAGTCCCGGACACAAGAACCAACTCTAATACCTGATGGCCCAGTAATTTACATAGCACCCCTTCCGTGGGATTCTACTTGCTTATCCACAGACATAAGATAATACCTCTTCTTTGCTTTTCATTCATACTTCATTTTCATTTATTGAAAATCTACATTAAACCAGAATTGGTGGGAGATTTTTGAGACATAACAGCTATCTAAGTAATCTACAAATTAGGAAACATCTTATAGACAGAAAATATTACCAAGATTTTTATTCACCTCTGACAACTTCCTATATGTCTAGCAGATGCGGATGACTAAAAGAAGGATAAAACACATGCTAAGCTAGTGGAAAAATGAATGCAACCAAAAAGCAGGTAATTGGCAAAGAAATTTATTCTTGGTAGTTCAAAAAATACATTAAAGTTGTCATTATGGGGGAAAGCTCATCTTCCTTTGACTTTCTGATACTTATTTTATGTCTTGATGTTTTGTTTTTTTTTCCAATTCTTAAAGATGAGAGATTTTAGCTTTTCAATGCTTAGGGCCTCTTAAGAACTTAACCAGCCCTGTTATCCAGCAGGTAATGCAATTCAATTCACTTTATGGAGCGCCCCATTGGTTCAGAAAGAGATCTCAAAGGGGTGGGCATTAGTGACCCAGAAAGATCCCAAGCATGGGGGGAGGGAAGTTGATTTTTACAACAGAAGCCAAATTATTAGGTTTGAGATTTGTGTCCAGTTTTATATGTGACACGCAGACAAGGACAAATGGCTCGATGTGTGAATCTAAGGACTCTGTGCAGGGCAGTTGAAGAATCTGCTGGGTCTTTCCCCCTATTTGAAAGTCTATCATGGTAAACTCAGGTTGTCCGAAAGAGATTACACTCTCGTCTGCCACCAGAGGGCCCCATCACCAGGTAATAGGGCCAAAAATTGCCAGCGTCTGAGTGAATGACTCAGATGAGGAAGCATCCATGTCCCCCCTTGAAGGTGGCAGTTAAAGCCATGACCTTGAAGGTGGCAGTTGAAGCCATGAGCACCTCACCCTTGCTCTGTGTGTGGTTTTGGTTTTCTCCCTAGTTAATAACAGTAGTAGCACCCCCATTTTCGATGCTACACGACATATATCTTATTTAATCCTCACAAGAGTCCTGTGAAGTGGGTAATACTGCTTTCTGCTTTTACAGATAAAGAAACTGAGACTGACGGTGGTTAACAGTATGCCCAAACCACACAGCCAGAAAGGGACAGGATTAGGACTGGAACCTGAGGCTCCGATTTCAAAGTTCAAATCCATAGTCACAGGGTTATGTTTTTCCTGGATAATGGGAGCAGCTTTTAGTTCATCATCTTGGGCCCTGCAGTAAGGTTAGGAAATGTAAGGACCATACTAACTGAGAATCCAGCTTATAAAATGAGCCAGTTTCTAGGGGGAAGTGGGCTTCTCAACTAAGAGAAAAGGGAGCAGAGAAAGGAGAAGGAAAGGAGAGCAGGTAGAGGAGACTCGTGCTTCCCTCAAATGGCTGTGCTGGTCTGCACTTCAAGCATTCCTGGAGCAAGGGCATTTCAGCTCTAACTGTAACTGCTGACAGCCTAAAATTGAGACAAGTCTGAAGCCCAGACCTAGAGAGGAGTGTCTCGAGAAATAAGGCAATCTAAGAAATAATAGCCAAAGTCCAGGCAGAGATGCCTGAAACTGCTTCTGAGCTGGAGAGGAGAAATGGTATTAAGGACCATTGATGCCTTGCCTTAGACTCATTACCCAACTCAATCCCTAGGGACCTGTGCTCAAATCCTGAGAAAAGAAAAACCTGCAAATAAGACCTGAGTGGGGTGTATTCACCCATTATGTCCATGAGGCTTTGGAGTAAGGGTTCGCCTCACTGTGGAATCAGTGGAAGAGACAGTGGCCCAGAATTGGGAGACATTGCATGTTACGATAATGGCCACATCTTGCAGACATCAGCAACAGGAGCACCAGTACCATCAGTGGTCCTAGATGTGGCAGGCAGGCACATGGTGCTCTTAACCATAGACAGAATGGCATTTTTACTCTATTGGTAGATGCCAAGGGCCTTAGCCACAGCAGGAAGCAAAGCAATGTCCTGAGGTGGGATTAAGAGGCCAAGAGAGAACCCCAAGAGAACCCTTGGTATAACACCCATGGCACCATTCAAGAGGAACACCAGCAGCAGCATAGTAATGAAACTACCAGGGAAATAGGTACTTTGACAACCAAGACTGAGGAGGCATATTTGTGCATCCGTAGGTATACCTCTGGGCCACCTGAAAATAATTGGGGGGATAGGGAGGGTTAGAGATCCAATATTTTACTGTGTTCTTAAAATGTCTAGAGGAAGATGAAAGTCTATTTAACTTTCATTAAAATTAACTCATCTTCATTAAAATTCATTCCATTCATCCACCATGGTGAGGACATCCTGGAGAAGACAAGATTGATAAGGAACATGATCTCTCACTTCATGAAGGAGGTGAGACCCAAGAGTTATAACCTGGCTCAAGAGTAGCAGGGAGGGAGCTTTCCTGCCATAGCCTCTATCAGGAATGGCTTACACAGCTTTCCTGAGGATGAGAAGATAGGTCCTAAAGTAATGGATCAATGGCCTGGTTCCAGCAAATTTCTTCATTAGGGAATGGATGTTTGTAGAGAGAATTCCATAGTGGGCAAGGGTTGCGTCAGTTCACTTGTTGGAAACTTCCAGCTCTAATGTTCTGGGGTTCTTGGAAATTTTTTAAAGCCAGAAAGGAAGCTACCTGAGAATGATCTCCTTTCTGAGATGCCATTTGGATGAGGACAAAATTCACCTGTTTTCCTGAAATAGACACGAAAGGCTTTCTAGAAATGACAGGAAGGCAAGTGAACATTCTCTCATAATAAGCTGGTGTTCAAAACTAGAATTCTGCTAAAACTGGAAAGACTGGCTCTTGGTACACATTTTCAGAGCCATAATCACGTATGAAGTTGTTTCCCTTTTGCTATGCAAAGGGAAAGAGCAGAAGGGGACTGCAATTTTGATGGAACCTCCAAATGTCTGCACTCAATGATGCCATGGATTTCTCTTTTATTTTGCTGTCACTGAAACCTATATTCTGCCATTTCCCCCTGGGTTAAGAATTGTCTCCATCCTGTGATAACGTCTGCTTTTTTAAATGTTCTACTGACTTCCTAACACTTTTGATGTATTAACTTCCTAGACACTTCCTAATAGGGCGCTGAAAAGGTTGGGAGAGTGCCAGAGAAGAGGCAGTATCTGGTCCTTGACAATACCCTAGGACTGAGGTGAATGGAGCAATCAAAGAAAATTCAACAAGAATACAAGCCTGCAGACATAGAAAGTCAGCTCCAGCTTTACAATGGTATTTTCTCTCTGAATGTTTTAATAGAGCAACATCTCCCTACCCAAACTCTAATGCTCTGGCTATCCTTGTACATTTCACCTATGACCCTGTGTTTCTCTAGGCTATAGATCCAAGAGAGGAATTTCTGGGTCATGGGATACACACATATTCAATAACCTGACAGATTGTGGTCCAGAATGGCTCATCAGTTTCCACTCCCCTGCCCCACTCCCAGCGGTGCATGAGGATTCTCCTTTCACCACATCTGTGCCAACAATATTACCATTTGACTTTCTAATTTTTATCAATCTGATGGGTGTAAGATGAGTCTCATGGTTTTATTTTATACCCCTCTGATTACTTGTGATGTTGGGGATCTCTTCATGAGATGAGCATGTAGGTAATTTGGGTTTCCCCTTCTGTGAATCGCCTTTTCATATTCTTTTATTAATTCTTCTTTTTTTTTTCTTGTTGACTTGCAGGAATTGCTTAATTATTCTAGATATTAATCCCTTGTCAGTTTTAAGTGTTGTAATTATCTTCTCCCAGTCTGTCTCCCATCTGTTATCTTTATCTACAATGCCCTTCATTGAACAGAAATTCTTAAGTTTTATGTAGCTAAATCCATTTTCCCCATTTAGTTTGCACTTTTGGGGTACTGCTCAAGAAATCATTTCCCACCCCGAAGTCACCAAGGTGTTTTTCAACATTTTCTTATCAGTTTATAATCTATCTGTATATTTAGGTGTGTAAGGCATTCAAAATTTTATCAATTTCCATTTTTCTCCATTTGCTAAGCCACTTAGACGTTACTATATGTTAAAAGATCTGTCTTTCCTCCAGTGATTTATGTTAATCTATTACATATGAGGAAATCATATAATTTATAATCCAAACTGGGAGAGATTTGAGAGTAAAAGGTGATATTGTAATTTTGCTAAGCCAACAGGCATAAAGTCAGGTCTTTCTCAGACAAATTACAATAGCTACCTTAATTTTATACCGTGTTTTATGTGGGACTATCTACGGCCCTTTAATCTGCTCTATTATTCTATTTATTTATTTATTTACTTATTTATTTATTTATGCCACTTTGTTTTATTTTATTATTATACAATAATATAGGGTAGAGCAAATACTCCCTTTTGCTTATCTATTCCAAGATTGTCATTTACTTAGGAACTTTCATTTTTCAAAATATACTTTAGACCTAGTATTTCAAGTTTCTCTGTAGAAGCTCTAATTGGAATTCCATGTGCGATTTATTCAACTTGAGAAAATTTGACATCTTTAAAATGTTAACTTAGCTCATCTATGAACATGGTTTATCTCTACATTTTTTTCAGATCTTGTATGCCTTTTGTACAGATATTAATTTCCCCAAAATCATTTTGTATGCTTTTTATTAGTTTAATGACTTTATATTTTTAAGTTTTATTGGCATTTTGTGAATAACAAATATATATTTTATTTATTCTTGGTGAGAGTATTGTTGGTTGTAGTAAGATCATCTTTTAACCAGAACTAGAGTTCTACATCAGTGTAAAAGATTATGCTAGTTTCCATAAATAGGTATGTCCTCTGAATCTTTTTTTCTTTTCCAATATTGATACTTCCTTGTGTTTCTTGTTTCATTTTATTGGTTATAGACTCTAGCATTCAGTCAACCAGTAATAGTGACACAAGGCTTTCTTATCTTGTAAGAAATATATCTAAAATTTCTTCTTTAAATAAGATGTTTGCTGGAAATATTTTATATATAGCTTTTAACTAGTTAATCAGATTCTCTTCTATATCTAACTTTGTAAAAAATTATAAGTCAGAATTGAGTTTTATTCAATAATTCTCTGCCTCTATTGAATTAAGCATGTGATTGATTTCCTTAAATTAATATATTGTTCTTTAAAAGGTAATGTTGCACTTTGTGATCTATTATTTACTCGAGGATTTCCATATCTATGTTTATAAATAAAATAGGCCTAAAATTTTCTTGCAGACAACATTTTTATATACTCAAAAAATCAATGTTAAACTAGACTCAGAAAATGACTTAATGATTTCAGCAGCTCAGCTTCTTTTATTCTTTCACTAAGACAGTGTATTAAAAAAATGCTTATTTCTTAATTTTTTAAAAAATCAGTTACAAATTATTTGGGCCTATGATCTTGGTAAGGGGTCGGGGTTGGGATGAGGACTTTTCTGATAATCATTACAGTTTCTATTATGTTTTTTAAAGTTGATTTTATTTTATTTTAAATTTTCTATTTCTTCTGCTGATTCTGGATTAAAAAATATTTGTATCTATTTCATCTAGGTTTATCAGTTAATATGTATTCAATGGTATTTGTTGTTTTTGTAATCTGCATTATACCTGTAATTATATAATCATAAATCCCACCTATGATTATACATGGTTCATTACATCTATAGTAATAGCTTTTGTTCGTTCTGTATTGTGTGAATTTTCATTTTCTTTTTATTTTCTTTCTTTATCAGTATTACTAGTTCCCTATATAACTTATTCATCTTTCTGAAGAACTCAAACTTATTTTTTACACTCATCTGTATATTGTTATTGTTCCTTACTTTATTGATTTTATCTCCTCTTTATGATTTCTTTCTTCCTTGTTTGTTTGGGATAATGCAACACTGTTGCTGTTTTTCTTTTTTAGTAGAAATCTTTTTTTTAATTTTTATTCCTACAGATGTATTTAACGCACCAAATTTTTATCTAAATGCTGTTGTTCAAATTTCTTGTGCCTTTGCTTCCTTTTATCTGTTTGAATGAACAGTTTTCAAGGACTCTCCAGCTCCAGATATTAATTTACCTTTATTCCACCATTGTGCTGTATGTTGTCTCTTTATACATTTTGAGCATACATTGATATGTTGGAAGCAGATATGTTTATGGTTGTTATATATTCTTGATCTGTAGGTCATGTTATCAGTTTATTAGACCTATCTTTTCTCCTGACTATAATTTTTCTCCACTTCTAATTTGTTCAACTTTGAAATTGCTACCCTGACTTACTATCAGATCATATCTACTATCTTTTTTATGCCTTTATGTTTAATCTTTCTGTGTATTTTTTAAAATAAATATAGCTTGTATTTATCATGTAAAGGTGCATCTTGGGTATTTAAAAATAATTTTTTTAACATTTATTTATTGTTGAGAGAGCATGAGCAGAGGAGGGGCAGAGAGAGAGGGAGACACAGAATCTGAAGTAGTCTTTAGGCTCTGAGCTGTTAGCACAGAGCCCAATGTGGGGCTCAAACCCATGAACCGCGAAATCATGACCTGAGCCGAAGTCGGACACTTAACCAACTGAGCCACCCAGGTGCCCCACAGTGGATCTTGTTTTTAATCCCACCTGAAAAAGTCTGTTTGGGGTTGGTGGCTATAATCCATTTATATTTATTTTACTTATTGCTTTATTAGAACTTACTACTACCAGTTTTTTTGTTTTCTATTTACAAAAGGTGTCTACTTATTTTCTTTGCAATATACCTTCCATTGGATAGATCAGGTTTCTTTCTGAGTATTTGAAAATAATGCATTCTGGGGTTACCTGGGTGGCTCAGTTAAGCATCCAACTCTTGATTTCAACTCAGGTCATGATCTCACAGTTCATGAGATAAAGCCCCCTGAGTTTATTCTTAAATTATCAAGATGCATAGCTATATTTAAAACACAAACATTTAAAAAGTGAATCAATATCTATGTATTTTCATTAACTAGAGAAGTGTTTTAACATGTTCTCATGTACGGTTTATCTCCCTCTGCACCTCCACAACTTGTTGGTATCATTGGTAACATAGAGCATAGACTATTCTATACCTTTGTATTTTATTAAGTGGGGTAATGACTTTACTAAGTTACTTGCTTGGTTTTCTCCAATATCCATTCTCCCTTTTTCCTGCGGGGGTAGAGCTCCTGGCTTTTAGTTCAGCACACAATCACCCAAAATCAAGGTCACATTTCCCAAGCTCCTTTGCCACATAACCATGTGATAAAGTTCTGTCCAGAGATATGTGAGAAAAGATGTGTGCAATTTCTGGAGCATGTACTTAAAAATTAAGGACATGACCTTTCTTTTCCATTTCCTTCAACTTGAAACATATATGTAGTTGTGAGACATTTTGACCATTGATGAAATATACACCCTTAATAAGGGAGATTAACAAGATATAAAAAGCCAGGATTTTTTGGCAACCTGGGGAAGCAAAACTCTCCCACCAGCCCTGGACCACCTACCACCTAATTCTTATCTGAGAGAGAGAAAGAGATGATTCATCCCTTGTATGTTAGTTTTCTATGGCTCCTGTAACTAATGATCACAACCTTAGTAGCTTCAGTAAATCTATTCTCATTTGGTTTTGGTGACCAGAAGTCCTAAATTCAAGGTTCAGGCAGGGCTGCATTCCTTGTGGCGGCTCTAGGGATAGATCTGTTTCTCTGCCTTTTCCAGGATCTAGAGTCTGCTTGCCTTCCTTAGACCATGGCCTCTTGCTTGTGTCACTCCAACCTCTCCTTCACTTAATCATGTCTTATAAAGGATCCTCGTGATTACATTGCACTCAGATAACCCATAATACTCTCCTTATCTTAAAATCTGCAACCTAATCACATTTGCAAAGTCTCCTTTACCATGTAAGGTAACATATTTATGAGTTCTAAGATTAGGCTGTAGATATCTTGGGAAGGACCATTGTTCTATCTACAACATCTTATTTAAATGGGGTGCCTGGGTGGTTCAGTCGGTTCAGCCTCCAACGTCAGCTTAGGTTATGATCTCACAGTCTGTGGGTTTGAGCCCCACATTAGTCTCTGTGCTTACAGCTCAGAGCTGGAGACTGCTTCAGGATCTGTGTCTCCCTCTCTCTCTGTCCCTCCCCTGCTTGTCTGCTGTCTCTCTGTCTCCCAAAAATGAATAAATATTTAAAAAAAAAATTAATGACTGTTATGTTTGGTCAACTTTACACATGGCTGGCCTAGATTCTAATATTCCCCATATTTCCCCCACTCTATTAATTTATTCTTATTAATGCTTACTTTTATTATCTTTATTGCCTCTTTTCTTGTTGAGGCACTTCTTTCAAGAATGCTTCCAAAGAAGTTCTTTGTTTGAAAAACTCTTTTCAATATGTCATATACACTCTGCTTCCCCACTTAAACAAGGCTGCTTGAAATGTTCTCTTTTGGTCTCAATCATCCCTCCACAGGGCCAATAATCAATGGTACTATTAAAGAAACCTATCTTGTTCAAATTTATATGTCAAGGGCCTAAAACAGTATCTAGAACACAGTATTCACTCAGTACAAGTTTGCTGAGTGAAGCACTGAATTAGTCTTAATACGACAGTACAACCAAAAGGGGAACTCCAACAACATAAGGAATATGGCAAGAAAGACACTATAGAAAATGTTCATCTACCACTCAAGTCTTACATGTCTTGACTTCCAGATATATCCATGTCTATATATAAAATGGGCTTGATATAAATGTATAAATATAATATCAATCATGCATATATGAAGTATATGTGTGTCATATGTTCTGTAAGGTACATAGAAATTGTCTTTTCAACTTTATAGGATTCTCAGTGTCCCTTTTTATTTTTTACTGAATATTCTCTCCAGCAATTGATGATGCTGTGCTGGCATTGATGACAAGAGCCCTCTCGTATTATGGTTAAAGGCGCAGACACTAGAGCCAAATAGTCTGGGTTTCAGGTGACGACTTTGTTTTTTTACAAGTTGTGTGATCTTAAACAAATTACTCAACATTTTTGTGCCTTAGTTTCCTCATCTGTAAAATGAGGTAATAATGATAATAGAAACTAATTCCTAGGATTGATGAGTAGATTAAATGGGTTAATAAACATAAAGTACTTATATAGTTTCTAACAAATAGTAAGCTCTGTACATGCCAGCTATTTTTTAATGGCATTTATGAAGCCTTCAGTCAAGACTAAATGAATCAATTAAATCTTCTTATACTTTATTGTGAAGTCTGTATGAGCAGCAGCAAAATGAAATCCACCTCATCCCAAGAGAGATGGTCCTAGATGGTGGATCTGCCATTAACCCTTCTTCTTGCTTTTAGGAGAAGTGGTCCAACCCACTCCCTGGGGTGGAGTAGAGCGGGGTGGGGTAGGAATAGGTTTAAAGCAACATTTCCAGCTCTTCCCCTGCAAAGGGATTGCCTGTAAATAACCTCTAGTAAATTTAATTGGGAATAATGATTGGAAGAATGGGAGACTGAATTTGGCTTTAACTCAAAGCCAGATTATCCAACCCAGATATATTAGGAATATAAAAAGCAGATATTTTGATTTCTGAATCCAGTGACTATTGAAAACTTATATGAGGAATGGGCATAATTGACACCTCAGAGTAGTGTTGCCAGATAAGGTAGAGGATGCCCAGTTACACGTGAATTTAAATTTAACTGGGTTTCAATGTGAATTTAAATTTAACTGGGTGTTCATTTTGCTTTGCTTTGTTTTTCTTTTGCCTTGTGCTAATCTGACAACAGTACTCAGGAGCCCTAATAATCATCTCCCCAATTCCCTCATTTTATGATGAGTAAACTGAGAAAGAGATGATGAAATAAAGTCTCCTACATGTAGTGAATGAGATCCAAGACGTAAACCCAGGCCTTCCGACTTCTTTTCTTAAATGAAGCACAGAGACTGTCAGCAGTATTCAGGTGAAAAAATGAGTGAAAGGGAAAGAAACATCTCTGGTTTCTACCCCCTGACCCAGTTACATAAAAATATCTTTCTTAAATTTGTAATCCAGCTCCCCAGCCACTTTTGAAACCCTATACTACATTACCTTTTTGTTGTTCCTAAAATCATTAACCCATTAATTAAGATCGCGTGGGCTTGCTCTAGAAAAGCTGATTGAATTGCTTTTGTCTGTTCTACAATAAATGACAGCACAGAGGCAGGTTGGCATTAATTACGTGAAAGCCCTATTCATCTCTATTGATGTTAGTTCACATGGAATGTTTTATAATATCAACATTTTATACTGTTTACTCCCTGCTCTTTTTATCAGAAGCAGCAGCAGCATAAAACATTGCACCTCTAAATGAACTACATTTCCAAGAGCCTGTTTTTGGCTGTGGAAGTCACATCTCACACATAAATTGATTCTCTTTTTTTCTCCTTGTATGGATTTAAATTTCAACAAAAAGGCATTATTTCCTCTGGCTCCCTTAGCACAGGATAGCGGACATTACCATATTAACAATTTCAGGATGAAAGGGAAAAAAATAAAAAACAGGCAAAATTTTCACTGAAACTCTTCCCAAACTGTTCAATTTACCGAAAATAAATTCTCACATCCAACCCCCTAAATCACTTTGTTTTTTCACTGAAGACACTTACTCAGTTCCATCTTCAGTAGGAAATACACCATGATTAGGGATAGGGAAAAATTTATTTATTTTTGACAGAGACAGAGGGAGAGACAGAGCATGAGCGGGGGAGGGGCAGAGAGAGAGGGAGACACAGAATCCAAAGCAGGCTCCAGGCTCTGAGCTGTCAGCACAGAGCCCGATGCGGGGCTCGAACTCACAGACCGCGAGATCATGACCTGAGCCGAAGTCGGACACTCAACCAACTGAACTACCCAGGCTCCCCTGATTTTTTTTTTTAATGTTTATTTATTCTTGAGAGAGACAGAGACAGAATGCGAGTGGTTTAGGGGCAGAGAGAGAGGGAGACACAGAATCCGAAGCAGGTTCCAGGCTCTAGGCTCTGAGCTGTCAGCACAGAGCCTGACGTGGGGCTGGAACCCATGAGCTGTGAGATCATGACCTGAACTAAAGTCGGACGCTCAACCCATTGAGCCACCCAGGGGCCCCTAGGGAAAAATTTAAATTAGACTCCCTGGCTTTTCTACTCCGTTTCCTTAAAATGCTCATCATAACCTGCAGTGCATGCAAATTATTTATGCATGCGTCTGCCTTGTCTGCTGGAATGGGAGCTTCCTGTGGGCAGGGACTATATAGAACCCTAACAAATAATGAATTACTACATTTGTTAAGCACATCACTGTTTGCAGAGAAAAATGCTAACTACCATTGAGATTACCATCCTTCAGACAACGTGCTTAGCACCTTATATTATTTACATTGCTTACATTACACCTTAGTACATTGCTGTTATTTCCAACTCTCTCAGAAAGTCATGGGTGAAACCAGCTCCCCTCTACAGAGGGCAGGGAGAGACCAAAGAAATAGGCAGACCACCCCAACTTACGATGTGGCAGTTTTAACAAGCAAAAAAATTTACATACCAGACTAGTTTGGGGCAGAAGCAAGGTGAGTGGATCCCCACATTCACCCCCCCAAATCCTAAAAGTTTGTAAAGACGTTGTACCTTGGTTCAACCGTGTATACCATGCAGGTATTTGCAATCCACATCACTATGTCAAGGCTATGCCTTTGGGGCAGCCTCTTGAATGGCTAAAGGAAGTGGAACTCACATTCCAAGGGTAGGAGAGGGGGTAAGGAGCCTCCAATCACCAAGGTCCAGCCCAGCCGTCAACTGGCAGTCACACCTTTTCAATGACCTTCCTCAGGACTCACAACAGTACTGAGTAGTAAGAAATATTAGCATACCTCATTTGCAGAAACATCTTCTGAGGTTTGAGGAGAAGAGAGAATTAAAAACAGCGAGAAAACACTAAAAAGGGTATTCAAATCTAGATCTGCACTGGAAGCCCCTTGTTTTCTCAGCCATTCGCTGTAATGGGTGAAGACCTCAGATGTGACAGACCATGATCTTTGTCCTCCACCCTTTACTTAATGCCAAGGAATTCATAAGTTATGCGTGCTATTCCAAGGGCAGCAAAAGGTAATCCCAAGGCCCTAGAGAGGAGATCATTGACACCATCGGTCATCTTCCAAGGCTTCCAAGGTCATCTGTTTTTGCACTGTTTCCCCCACCTTTCTACAGTGAGCAGTGCAAAGAATGCTGAAGTGTCTACCTCAAGTGCCAGTGTTCGGTGACAAGCAGGGCACTGGAGTGAAGATCAGGGACCTGGATGCCTAGCCCTGGCAGTGATTTAACAGAGTTTCTTCATCTGTAAAGTCATGAGGCTGAACTACATAAAGTTTCCTTCTTTCTAGCTGTAATCCTCCTATAAACTACTGGAATATGGGTTTCCTGAGAAACCCAGCACCTGGCACAGAGTAAGTTCTTAATAATAAAAACTCCGCTGATATAATGAAAACAATGAGTGAACAACACATATATGGCCCTTAGCTCAGTTCCCAGGAATCATAAATAAGGTTCCCTTTCACTTCAGTGCACGATAGAGGATGTAAGTGCACTGTTTGCAATGCTAGAGCTTTCAAGCCTTCTCACACACTTCCATCTGGCCCTGATTTTCCATTTTCCCAATTTGGAACAACTTTTCCCATTCATTGGAATCACTTCCTTTCTTATGTTTACAAAACAGATGATTTGGGGATTTTACATAATTCATCCTAAACACAGACTAACTTAAAGTGAGTCCAAGTACCATCCACTAGCAGCATGGAATATTGCATTAGTTATAAAAACCGCCATTCTGTATGCCTTCAAGAACCTAGTGAGGAACTTCGACCCGACAATATTTTTAATGACAGGACGTTGCCCTTGTGGGCTTGTCCTGAGTGCACTATGCATGTGTTTATATTCCTAGGCAGAGCTTAAAGTGATTTGGTTCATTATAGTCTGGTTGTTCAAATGAATGCAGAAAGATGAGATTTTTAGCATAGTTCTGACTTTCTATTTACATACCTTACTTAATCCAGATGTAAACTTTTAGAACAGCTGTATCCTTTAGATTCAAAAGATTTATTGGTTGCTTGTATGCATTCTGAATCCTGGTTGGGTATATCTTGGATTTCTTTTGGCAGGATCAGTGGAGGCAGATCGGGGTAGGCTGAGCGAAAATCTTGTTGATGACAAAAGTAGGCCTGAGATATCAATGTAGGGAAAATTATAGTAGTCATTAAGCAAGAAACTTATTTCAAAGTTGGGCAAGGAAAAAAGAAAGTGGTTTGGGATTTTGGTCTAGTGTTTTCCCACCTTCACTATATAAGCAAACAGTTAAACAGAATTGTACGCCACGTACTTTATTCTAAACACCTTACATCTGTTGACTTGTGTAAAATTCCTAACACTTCCATCAGCCACATATCACTTACAAAGAAACAAAAGCTTAGAGAAGCAAAGTCTTTGCCGAAAGTAATTCGGTTATGTAAGGGGCATAAATCAGGTGTGAAACAAGACAACCTGGCTTTGGAGTCAATGCTCTTACCAACCATACCACACCAAGCTGCCTCTTGAAATGTCCTTAAGTTATTTCAGCGGCCTTTGAACTGGCTTCCTTACTCCCCGTCTTGTACGCCCCACCTTCCAACCTGTTCTTCACCAGCATGATCTGCTTATAATGCAGCTTTGACCCATGTCATCCCCCAGCTCAAAATACTTCAGTGGCCCCTAGCTGCCCTTCCAAACCCAGTGACACATCCTCAGCTTGGTACTCCAGGGGCTCCACAACTTGGCCCCAATCTTCCTTTTTCAACCTATGTCCTAAATTTCTCTCTCCACAAATCTTGTGTTCCAGCTAAATTTAAACCCTCTCTTCCTATTCCAAAATCATGATTTGATTATCCTGTGTCTATGGCCCTGTCCACAGTCCATCAAAAACCCTCCCAATAGCAAGGCTAACCTCACCTCGTCCTCCAAAATGCAAAAATCACATACTCTGGTATGGACTGAATTATGTCCCTCCAAAACCCTTATTTTGAAGCCCCAACCCCCAGCATGACTATATGTGAAGATAAGGCCTTTTTGGACATAATGAAAGTTAAATGAAGTCATATGGGTGTGTCTTAATTCAATGTGACTAATGTCCTTAGAGAAGAGACCTCAGGGATACACATATAGAGGAAAAGTCATATGAGGACACAGCAAGAAGGCAGCTATTTGCAAGCCAGGAAGAGAGGCCTCACCAGAGGCCAATTCTGTTGGTGTTTTGATCTTAGATTTTCAACTTCCAGAATTATAAGAAAATAAATTTCTGCTGCTTTCGCCACCCAGCCTGTAGAGTTATGTATAGCAGACTAATACTCTCCCTCGTTCCTTAGGGTAGGGAGTCTCAATATTGTGTTCAATGACTGGTTTTGAGTCCTTTAAATTGTCCTTTAAATTGAATAATGTGCTAATATGGGACTAAAAATCTGGGTATGTAAACTCTCTGAAAAAGTCACTAGTAATGAGAATGCGATCACTTCTGAGGAAGAACAGTGATTCCCAATGATTAAATATCACTCATGGTTATTGCACTTTTGGGGGGGTCATTACACAATAATGTAATTATTTTTATTGTAGATATGTTGACTGATCTGACAGTGCTTTCTTAAATATTTGAAAGACAACATTCCTTCACATTCTAGAGAACACTCCAGAAAGCAAACACAGGCTTGATTGTGCCATGTCTCTTCCCTCCCACAGTCAGGAAGTTACTCCCTGTTCATACTCTTATTTCAGGAAAGACGTCAACCATCAGAGTGTGTACAATCAGTCACACCACAACCTAGTTTTAACACACTGTCCACATTTCATCTGCATCCCTGAGAAGGCACATCAGCAAACCAGTTGAGAATTCTTGTGCTTGGGCAATGATCATCTGAGAGTCATAGGACAACACTATAGGTAAATATTAGAAATAAATATTAAATTGATTCCTGTTGTCACGGGACTTTGCATTAATGAATGATCAGAAACAACAGATCAGAAAGTGTTGGGATTTAGGAGAAAAGATTACAAGGTGATTTTAGTTTAGCGTTTGTTTGTTTTCTCAATGCTTCTCTGCATTTGCAATTTTTCTCTGGTGATTAAATATTACTTTTAGAATCAAGGGGGAAAAAAATAAAGAAATTCTACTCTGGATAGAGCAGAATCTCTATCCAGTCTCCCGGGTCTCTCCTTATAAGGTCTCAATAGATCTACCTTCTCAAATTAGCACCATTTCTGCCCTGCTCCTTGGTCATCATTTACATTCACTAGACCAATGTCCTTTCCCTCAGGTCAGTCAAATAAATTAACCATATTAATGTGAGCTAATGAGTTAATAGGGTTAAGTGCCCTACAACTCTAATTAACATTTTTGAATTTCGATCACACCTTCAGAAAACACTTCCAAAATGTGGACTCTCTGACCCTGCAGCTACCCAGCGGTCCATGAAAGTGTGGGTGGGGCTAGACCAGCCTTCCAGTCACTAACCAAAATGTGGTCACTGATTCAGTAACCCTACTTTATACTGGAGTAAATAATTAGTCCTGTGGTTGCAAATGGACAGCCACAGCACCGTGCCAAATTGCCAAACCCTGGTTTATTCTCATACCTCTCTCTTAACCACCTTGGTTGATCCATTCACTCTTAATGTGAAAGAGTAAAGAGGTCTTAGAAAGAGAAAAGAGGGCGCCTGGGTGGCTCAGTTGGTTAAGCGTCCGACTTCATCTCAAGTCAGATCTCACTTCCGTGAGTTCGAGCCCCGCGACGGGCTCTGGGCTGATGGCTCAGAGCCTGGAGCCTGCTTCCGATTCTGTGTCTCCCTCTCTCTCTGATCCTCCCCCGTTCATGCTCTGTCTCTCTCTGTCTCAAAAATAAATAAACGTTAAAAAAAAAAAAAAAGGAAAGAGAAAAGAAAGTATTTAGATACCTATGCCTATGCCTCTTCAGTAGAAGAGCTCTTCAAATAGAGATTTGGGGTTTTTTTGTTTTGTTTTGTTTTGTTTTACTTGACACATCTTAAGTTCGAAATGGATTTGCCCTATGACTGTTCCCTTTTCCATGCCCATTTGATGACTCCCAGGGTCCATAAACTCTTCAATCCATTGTACATGGGAACAATCTCTGACTGGAAAGAGAAAACCCCAAATAAGAATGCCATTACTTTAGAGCCTCCCAGGCATCCTCCTACCCCAAAAAAGACAGTAAAAGTACTTGCTTTAGAAGGAAGAAAGCATAGCAAACTAATTAATTTCTCATTGAGACATTCCACTAATTAGTTAAAATAAAATAGTGCCAGAGCCTGGGTTAGAACTATATTTCAGAAACCCAGGCCAGCGTTATTTCCACTACATTAATGATTCTCAACCTTGGCTGCACACTGAAATCGCCTATACAGCTTTAATAATTACTGATGTCCAGTCACACCCCAAGAGATTCTGATTTAATTGGTCTGATGGCCTGCGTATCCAGAGCTTTAAAAGATCCCCAGGTGATTCTAATATGCAGCCAAGCTTGCAAAACCACTCATCACAGTGTGCTGCCTCTCCTAGTGACTAATGGCCAATGGTCAAGGTCCCATGGACAGTGAACAAAGAAGTGGACGGTACCCTCATTGCTCACCTCAGCTTCCCCTCCGTGTCCCCTCTCCCTACTCACATATGTGCAGGTATGTACTTAGAATAATGAGTTGTTTATTTAACTAGTAGCTGCTATCTGTTTACAGCAAAATTCTTTAAACATTTTCCTAAAGAGCCGGATAGTAAATATTTTAGACTTCTTAAGTCATACAGTCTCTGTACTCAACTGTGCCGTTGTAGCAAGAAAGACAGAAAATATGTAACTAATGGACATGGCCGTATTCCAATAAAACTATATTTGTGAGAATAGGTGCCCGGCCCTCAAGCTACAGTTTGCAGACCTTCAATTTAGAGTCTCTAGGACATATAAAGCAATTACTACATTTTTCAAACGGGGGCTACAGTGACTCTGATGCCAGTGGCCTTCCGCACTCCATTGTAACTGTTGGAGTGTATTTGCCCGCCTGAAGGAAAGACTTCCTGCAGAATAGTTCTCCTCTGCCTACTCCTGCTGTTGAATAGAGCTGCTTTTTCAGGGCAGAGGCCACGGTGGTCCCCAAGAGCCCATACCCACAGATGTTCGGTACCTCCCTCTGGACACCTCTAGCTCCTTCTCTGTGCGTATATTGATTGCATTACTTGTCCCCTTCCGCACTATTACTTTGCACATTCTATTTCCTGTTCTAGACCATAAGCAACTGAATGATAGTTACTGTAATGAATACTACTACTAATTAGTATTATTACTATTTGCATGCACAGGTTGCACTGCAGTTCACGGCCACTTTCACATCCACTAGGCCTTCGTCATCCCCCTGGGAGACGAGTGGAACCATGATGATCACCACCTGGATGTCAAGATGAGAACACTAAGACTCAACAAAATTACTGAGCATTAAGAGGCAGTCTACACTTGAGTCCAGATCTTGTGATGGCAAGAAAGCGTGTTTAATGCAGGTGGGGAAACTGCATATGGAATCAGAGAGCTGCATTCAAATTCATTTAGTAGTGGCTATGAAAAAAAAAAAAAAAAAAACCACAACACACTTTTACATTCATTGTGGAGGTCAAGACCAAAGACCACCAGATTAAACAGCCTGTGAAGAAACTCTATGACATTGACGGTGACCAACATCCACACCCTTCCTGATGAGGCGGGCGGGAAAGAAAAAGGCATAGATTTGACTTGCTCCTATGATGCTTTGCATATTGCCAACAAAATTGGGATCATCGTAATCGAATCCAGTTGGCTGATTATAAACATAAATATTTGTAAAACGAAAAAAATCAGTTGGTAGTTTCGTAATCTTGAGTAAGTCAGTCGACGCCTCGAAATTTTGTTTCTTACACTACAAAAATATGGACACCAGTATATATTCACCTTTAGGGTTTGTGCTGAGAATTAGAGATAATTTGATCAAAATTTCTGGTATTAATTAGTGTAAATACTGGCAGCTACCATTACTACCACTGCTAATGCCATTATTATTAAAACTACTACTATTAAGACTACTGCTTATCCAGGATTCTTCCCATTTTGCACATGTTCCATCCACTTCCATTCACTGTTGCATGCTTCATTGTTTTAGCACAGTGCCTTTATTTGATAGGTGCTTAATTAATACTGAGTGAATTGAATTAATTAGTTTACTAATGGGGCGCCCACGTGGCTCAGTCGGTTAAGCATCCGACTTCAGCTCGGGTCACGATCTCACTCACGGTTTGTGGGTTCGAGCCCCGCATCGGGCTCTGGGCTGACAGCTCGGAGCCTGGAGCCTGCTTCTGGTTCTGTGTTTCCCTCTCTCTCTTCCCCTCTCCTGCTCATGCTGTGTCTCTCTCTGTCTCTCAAAATTAAACAAATGTTTAAAAAATTAATTAGTTTACTAATGATTTGGTTATATAGACCTGTATTTATAAGCTCCTTCCTTTTAAAAGTGATGAAAATATCCCCCAAAGCAGAGGAAAATTGGATGACTCCTTTTTAAAAAGACAATATATAAAAGAAATTTCCTTCTCAATTCAAAGAATCCCCTTAGCCAAGTGTACATGCCCAGAAACACTTTACTTAACAACCTAAAGTAAGGGAACATAACCCCCAGCTGACTTCTCTTTCTTATAGAATCATTAATGCCTAAACGTCAACAAAAGAAAAGCTGTCAGCAGTATTTTCTGGATTAGTAGATGCTCAGCTTTGGCTGAATCATCAGTAAAAATGATAATTTTCTCTCGACTTAGAATTTTTCTTGGAAGATATGACAAACACTCCTGGAGAGCCCTGGAGAGGGTCAAAAGTTCAGAAATATCTCATTCAAGCACCCCAATCATCTCTCATTTGCTCCACTGGGAAATCAGCAAATCGATTAAGACATACTGAATCCCCACTATGTATCAGGCACTTTACTGGGCACTGAGGTGGTGACAGAAGCAAAAGATGTGATCTATGAGTTCCAGCAGTTTACGATCTGATGAGTAAGAACAGATGTACGATTCTGAAATGGACTCTGTAAAGTATGCTCTGGGGTGTTGGCCTAAAACTCAAGAGAGAGAGAGAGAGAGAGAGAGAGAGAGAGAGAGATCAGTATGAGCCAATATAGGCAGGGAAATCTTCCAAGGGCAAATTCCCAGCTCCAGACTTCTAGTGGTACATGGACTTGTACTGAGTACTGGCACCTGGTCAGGCATTTGAGGAGGTAACGGCTGGAAGAAGAAAGAGGAAGAGACTTTACCAGCTGGCTCAAAAAGAGGTCTGAAGAGCAAGTTCCTTAAGAGTTCTGCTCCAGGATGGCATTCAGGCGTCCTTGCTCTCCTGTGACTCTCCCCTGCTCTAAGTCCTTAGGGTCTGCACTATTCAGCCAGAGGATGAGTGCCAAGAGAGTAAGAATCATGAGGAATGGAATCACATGAGGAAAGTTTTTAAGGGACACATCACTTCGGTTCTTCTTTCATCAGTCAAAACTCAGTCAGGACCACTTTTATACACCATACACAAAACTAAATTCAAAATGGATGAAAGACCTAAATGTAAGACAGGAGACCGTCAAAATCCTAGAGGAGAAAACAGGCAACAACCTCTTTGACCTCAGCTGCAGCAACTTCTTACTTGCCTTCTCCAGAGACAAGGGAAACAAAAGCAAAATGAACTATTGATACCTAATCAAAATAAAAAAAGCTTATGCACAGTGAAGGAAACACTTAACAAAACTAAAACACAACCAATGGAATGGGAGAAGATATATGCAAATGACATATCAGATAAAGGGTTAGTATCCAAAATCTATAAAGAGCTTATCAAACTCAACACACACACACACACACACAAAATAATCCAGTGAAGAAATGGGCAAAAGACATGAATAGACAATTTTCCAAAGAAGACATCCAGGTGGCTGACAGACACACGAAAAGATGCTCAACATACTCATCAATAGGGAAATACAAAGCAAAGCTACAATGCAATACCACCATACAATGGTCAGAATGGCTAAAATTAACAACTCAGGAAACAACAGATGTTGGCAAGGATGAGGAGAAAGGGAGACACTTTTGCACTGTTGGTGGGAATGCAAACTGGTGCAGTCACTCTGGAAAACAGTATGGAGGTTCCTCAAAAAATTAAAAATAGAGTTACCCTACGACCCAGCAATTGCACTACTAGGTATTTATCCAAAGGATCCAAAATGCTGATTTGAAGGGTCACATGGGCCCCAATGTTTATAGCAGCATTATCAATAATAGCCAAATTATGGAAAGAACTCAAATGTCCAGTAACTGACGAATGGATAAAGAAAATGTGGTGTGTGTGTGTGTGTGTGTGTATATATATATGTGTGTGTGTGTGTGTGTGTGTGTGTATGCATATATATACATATATGCATATATATATGTGTGTGTGTATGTATATATATATATATATATGTATATATATATATATATATATATATATCCATCTAGTAACTTCACCAAACTGCAAGTCCAGCATGCTGAATCTGTCCTTTCTGTCTGATCTGGATATATCTCCTTATGGTCCAGTTGGACCAATGACCTGGAAGCTACATGGAATATATAATTATATAATAAGAAGGATAGCCACAATAGAAATAGTCGTTCAGAAAGGGGAAGAATGGGCAACACACAGAAGTGATTAATCCATAGTAATTCCTAAATCCCCCTGGGAAGGCATTTTGAAGGCCTTTTAAAATGGGAATACAGAAGATTAGTTGACTGGATATTGATGATGCCCTTGGGAGGAGCTCTCCTGTCCATTTGTTGCTATGACCAATGACATCCTCCTTGGGAAGTTCTTCCTTACCCATATCCTCTGTGGCCATATCTAAAGTGAATGTGCTTTTTTGCAGCAGTCCAAATTTTACAGCCAACTTCTTGCTGGTGCAAATATGAAGAACTGAAGAAACCATAAAAGCATTTTCAGTCCTGGGCCATGGTTTCTTTGATGTGACAATGCACCAGAAAATTTGGTAGGTTTAGAACCTATTTCCTTCTTGTCAGTTTCTTATACAAATACACACAAAGTCTTTCCTAGATAGAGGGGAGCATGAATATTGGTGAGCATTACTGGTTTCTGCTATAATTACCCACTGTGTAAAAAGGGGGGGGAGAAATAAATATATGCATTTATATTTGCTTGTTATTTTAAAAATAAACAGTAAAAGGACAAACACAGTGAGAAAGGGAAAACAGAGTGAAGAGAGACAGGGGTGGGAGCCAGATTTTCCGTTTATATCTGTTAACATTGTTTAGAGTTTTGAACCACATAAATGTATTACCATTTCCAAAAAAATAGCAACTTTTAAAATGAACATAAAGAAAACCTGGTGCTCACTGCATCCAAACAGTCTGTCTTCCTTTGGCTCTTCAGTAGCATCAATTCACTCTGTGGGTTTCACTGATTGTGTTTACTTCCACCAATACAATTATATGAGCACATAGAATGAGGGACAAGAGCCACCTGGTAAGATTCACCCCTAAATTCTCCGCTCAAGAGTATAACGTTCTCTAGCTCCTCATAGAGGGGATGGCAAAAAGTGTGCATAGCTATATGTGCCCCTAAAAGGCCAGAATGGCACATAGATATAGGTGCTCCTGAAGAAGATTATAGAAAGGACAACTCTAAAGAATAAATGAATATCAATATTGAGCCATAGCATTCTTTGACATAAATAGAGCCTTTTTTGAAAAGGTCACATTTGAGTAAATGGAAAGAAAGAAAGGACTTTCCAGACGAGCCTGCAAGAGGGAACTGTGATACTAACCCATCCAAGGATCAAACTGAATCTCTAGTCCATACTCAGCCCCCCACAAATGAAAGAGACTAGGCAACACAAAGGGATTTTGAAGTCAGTCATTATACAAGGCATAGCTCTACAAATGTGTTCTAGAGTAATCAGCCACAATAGGTTTCTCTCTATATTAAAGGGTAGTCTTAAAGAAGATGGAATGAACTTGATCCATGTGGTCCTAGAGAACAGAATGAAAAGCCTGGATGAAAATCCCCAAGGATTTCCCAAAGGTAAACTTTGTTCCAAATTGAGAAAAATTTAAAACAGTTTTCTAGAGATAGCATGGACCACTGTGCCACTTTGAGGGAGGGATGTAACATAAGCACGGGGGTCAACTGGCTAGAGGTACTGTGGGAGCACTTTGAGATAGATGGTCCTTGTGGATGACTTCAGCACTCTCTCTCCTATTCTCTCCCTCTCTGTGTCACTGCTTGAACAATATGCATGGGATGTGGACCAAGTAGTTAGTTGCAGTCAAACGTAATCATCATCTCCAAAACCACAGCTGCAAGTGACAATGGCATGTGGAAAAAAATGCAGTTGTTGGGCCTTTAACACACCAAGGAATAAGCTGTAGAGTGCACATTACAGAACTCCGTGTGAAAGATTCAAAGCCATTAAAAAGACAATAACAATAATAGCTGATATATATTGAAGTCTTAAATATATGTGCTAGGTGTGGTTGAGTGTTTTTCATATATTAAATCATTTAATCCTCTTGGAGGGGGTGGCCTTTGAGAGATGCTTAAAAAATAAACAAGACACTGACATGTTGATATAGTGGGAAGGTAGAATATGACTGAGTTCAGGTCCTAGGTGAAGCCTGTGTTGGTTTATAGCAAGATCCAAATAATATCCTTAAACCCTGTGTGGCACTGGAGAATTCTGGTTCGGTATTCATCAGATGAAGGATGATGTCTGCGGACAAAAAAAAAGATGTAGATTCAGAAAATACCTT
Source organism: Panthera tigris (assembly GCF_018350195.1). Classification (NCBI taxonomy): domain Eukaryota; kingdom Metazoa; phylum Chordata; class Mammalia; order Carnivora; family Felidae; genus Panthera; species Panthera tigris. Next base: position 78,116,311 of record NC_056668.1, read on the forward strand.
AGGGTAATCATTTATCAACATGCAGCTCCCGGGAGAATGGAGTAAACAGATTTTTTTTTTTTTAATTATGGAGTTTGGAGAGATTTGGAGAGCCTGGTATTAAGTATTCTGCTCTATAACCAGAACTGTTAAACCACCAGGAATAGACTTAAGTGTTTCTATTGTGGTGGTTGAGCATGAAAATAAACAGATTGAGCCAACCAGATTGGCAAGTCTCTTCACAGTTCAACAGTTCACGTCTAAGAATCACAAATAACTCCAAATCACAAACCCCTGAGAAAGATTTTGAATTCTAGCAAAGGATAATGGTAAAGACTGGGGCTAATAACTAGGGAATCCTCATTTCAAGTCCCAGTTTTGCCGCAAGTGTTGATAACACTTGGCCACAATCGCTAATCTTCACATTCAGCAAGCCTCTTGTGATGGATGTGAAGAGGCATGGCCTTGATCCCCCTTCAAGAAAGGTCCTGCTTCCCCAGCTGTTGAAACTGCTGTCATGGACTGCCTTTAGCTGTCAGCCCTCCGGGGCTGCAGGGCTTCAGGTGCAGAGCTTCCTTGGCCAAGGTGACTCCTTCCTGGTGTGGTACATATCCAAGAACGGATAGAGACTGGACTAAAAAGTCCTGGCCATTGCAATCAAACTGGAGCAACTCTGGTGGACCATTTTAGCTCCAGGGCTTCTTGTGGTGTTTGTTGAGGTGACCAGGCAACCGAGTTCCTGAATGACAGCTCCACTTCTTCTGCCCTCTCCCACATTTGCCCTTTTCTTCCATGGGTGCTGATCCTAAGGATATAAACATCCCAGCAAACATCCTATGAACTAATCTCTGTAGCAGGGTCAACAGCCAACCTTCCACAGATCACTAATCACTGAGCTAGGGTTTAACTGGATCATCTTTCAACGAAACAAAGGTTGAATTTGCATGGAGTGACCTTGAAAAATCAGTTTACCTCTTTGGGCATTAGTTTTCCATCTACAAAATGGGAAATGCATATAAGGGCTCTTCTATATCTGTAAGCCCCTATTATATGGAATCTGCTCAATGGCCAGACAGAACAGGAAAGCTCTGTCTACACAGTGTGAACCCAGCATGTGAAAAATTCAACCTGATTAAAACATTATCTTCCAACCCAGCTCTCAGGTGCCTACTGTGTCACATTTCTGCCCTATGACTTAGACTTCAAATCTGTCAATAGCTGAAATATAAGGAAGTACCTGTGAAATTTAGATATATCACTTCTTTTCACATGAACAGGCATTGAGAAAGAAAGTAACAAGGACTTAAAAACAAACAAAACAAAACAAAACAAAACTCTGGCCTCTGCAGAGGAGAAAAGGGTTTAAACTGTGGAAAACAAATTGTCCTGAGTCAAATATATTTTCGTTGGGGCAGGGGTTGGGTACACGAGGCAGTGTACCTCGTGTTTAATGCTCTTCAATCTGAAAACATCATGCTCTTCATACCCAGAACCCACTAGGCTCAGGAGTATCATAGACCAGGCACTAGAATCCAAATAACCTATCTTGAACCAAGGGCTGCTTCAACAAGATGTGCCACTCAAGGCAGCTCAAGCATTCTGGGATGAATTCCTCTTCTGTAAAATGGACATTTTAACAATTTCCCTGCTTTTCTTCAGGGATCCTGGGAAGATGATGTGACATGTGGATATAAAAACACCTTGATAAGTAAAATAGCAACACATATGTGTAATATATTTTTGTCATTTCTGTATTTCCAATTCTCACAGTCAGAAAGAGTCCCAGGTTATTGAACTCACCTTCTCTTCAGCATCTTTCAATAAAACAAAGGTCAAGTTTCCTCAAGGGAAAGAGGATTCTGGGAAGATGGTGGAGTAGAAGCATTAGGAACCTTCCTCTTTGTCTAGACAATAATTGCACTGGCAGAATTTATCTGATTTAACGATTTTGGAACTCTGGAGTCTACTGAAGGCTTTCAACTTCCAGAGAAGTCTTAGAAAACAAAGTGCAGTTCGTTTCCGTCAATTTTAACGTTCAGATAGTAACAGCTACCCATCCCACACCCTCAGCTCCATGACAGGGAACTGTGACCATGTTTCAAGAGCAGCTTCTACCAAAAGCCAGGATGAGCAAAAAGGGCTCTATCTTCCAATTATCTGAGATCTTTGCTGCTGATCAGTCAGACAAAGAGGTGGGTGACCTCTTCCTTACACTTCCTTCTATTGTTGGAAATCTCTTCCCCCTGGCTGAAGTGAATTTCTGGGGACTTAAAGGGCCAGTGTACTTTTTCTTCCTCCCTTCATTTTTCTCTTTTTCCTCTTTTGGAGGCTAGATATTAAAGACTAGGACATGCAAAAACAACTGCACATATAGAGAAAAATTAAAAAGTACGTGCCCAAGGGAAAACACGGATTCAGAATTCAAGGAATTCTCAATTAAATACCAGATTCAGAAAAGGACCGAGAAGACCATAAGTTTACATCTCATGCTAAACCTGGGCACAGAGAGAGTCTACATCAAACAAAACAAAAGCAAAAACAGGAAACCCAGGCGGGAGGGGTAGAATCTGATTTCCAGAGTTACCACCTTATTAGATTTGAATGTCCAATTTTCAACATGAAATCACAAGGCATATAAGGAAACAGAAAAATGTGTCATATTCAAAGGAAAATGAAATCAACAGAAACTATCGCTGAAAAAGACTTGATGGCAAATCTATTAGACGAAGACTTTAAAACACCTCTTTTAGTGTGGGAAATAAATTTAGAATTCTGTATGCTTACACCAACGGATTAAAAGGCTTAGAGCAAAAGCTGCCACAGGGTGAAAATACCCAAGGCCAGTAAGACCAAGCATAGAGGCAGAAAGCAACCACTGCACCCAAGATTACCTAGTGAAAAGGGCTACCCTTGAGGCATCATGCTCCAGTAATCTTTAACTTTGGAGATAACAGTCACTTGGCTGTATCGCCCACAGAGAAACTCTTGTCTGTCTGGTATCAGGTGCCAATATATTATTGTGCTTTAATCTCAACTTCTAATGCCACTCACACTCCAAACCTTTTGCTTCTTACACACACAAATTAATGGCCACTTTCTTATTGTTTTCTTCTGCACGTTCACCACATATGTAAAACCTTGAAAGCTCAATAAATACAGAGACAAAACCCCTGTTCAGGGCTCTTCTCTCCTCCTGGACATTAGCCCCTGTCATATTAAAAAAAAAAACCTTTTTTTTAAGTTTATTTAGTGTTTTTCAGAGAGAGGACAGAGCACGAGAGGGGTAAGGCAGAGAGAGAAGGCAACACAGAATCCAAAGCAGGCTCCAGGCACCGAGCTGTCAGCACAGATTCTGATGTGGGGCTTGACCACACTAATCGTGAGATCATGACCTAAGCCAAAGTCAGACGCTTAACCCACTGAGCCACCCAGGTGCCCCCATAGCCTCTGCCATATTCAATTCTGCTTCCACTCTCTTGTTGGACAAGAGAGAACTCCAGACTCAAAGTCAGTGACATTTTAGAGATGTTCAAAGACTAAAGGATGGTGTGGAGAAGGTAAGAAAATGGTGTATGAGCAAAATGGAAAAAAAAAAAAACTGAAAAGAAACCAAAAAGAAATTCTGAAGTTAAAAATATAATAACGAAAATGAAAATTTCACTGGACGGATTCAAAGACAGATATGAGCAGACAGAAGAAAGAATTATCAAATTTAAAGATAGGATAATTGATATTATTGAGTCTAAAGAACAGGTAAAAAAAAGATTAAAGAAAAGAGAACAGAGTCTAAAGGACATATGGGATACCAAGTGACCAACATACACATTTGGGAATCTTAGGATGAGAAACAGCAAAAGGGGTATCTGAAAAAAGAATGTTTAAAAACTTCCCAAAGTTGATGCAAGGCTCGAATGTAAACATACAAGAAGCTCAACAAACTACAAGGAAGATGAACTCAAAGAGATGCACACTGAGACACATTATAAACAACTATTTGAAAGACAAAGACAAAGAGAGAATCTTGAAAACAACAAGAAAGAAGACACTTGTCACATACAAGGAATTCTCAATTAAATACCAGACTTTTCATCAGAAACCTTGGAGGCTAGAAGACCGTGGGCCCATATATTCAAAGTGCTAACAGAAATAACTGTCAACCAAGAATCTTACATCTGTCGAAACTGTCCTTCAAAAGTGAGGGAGAAATAAGATATTCCCAAGTAAACAAAAGCTTAGGGAGTTCATTACAACTAGACCTGCTTGGCAAGAAACTCTCAAAGAAGTCATGTGAGGTGAAATGAAAGGACATTAGATAGTAACTATAAGCCATATGAAGAAAGATCTCAATAAAGGTAAATACTCGGACAATTATAAAAGCTAATATTATTGTACCAATAATTTGTAACTACTTTTTGTCTTCTACATCATTAAAGAGACTCATATTTTTTTTTTAATGGTTATTTTTGAGAGAGAAAGAGAGAGCATGAGTGGGGGAGGGGCAGAAAGAGAGGGAGGGGCAGAGAGAGAGGGAGAAAGCGGGTCTGAAGTAGGCTCTGTGCTGACAGCAGAGAGCCTGATGTGGGGCTCAAATTCACAAACCAAGCCATGAGATCATGACCTGAGCTGAAGTCGGACTCTTAACCAACTGAGCCACCCAGATACCCTGAGACTCATACATTTTTTAAAAAGTGAAGAGACTCTTGGATACTGTGAACAAACTGAGGGCTGATGGGGGTGGGGGAGAGGGGAAAGTGGGTGATGGGCATTGAGTGAGGAGGGCACCTGTTGGGATGAGCACTGGGTGTTGTATGGAAACTAATTTGACAATAAATTATATTTTAAAAGATTAAAAAAATAAAACAAATTATAACCTTTAAAAATAAGTAAATTAACTAATTAATTAAAAAGTATTAGTAGGAGTGTCTGGGTGGCTCAGTCAGTTAAGCATCCAAATCTTGATCTTAGCTCGGGCCTTAATCTCAGGATTGTGAGTTTGAGCCCCACAGTGGGCTCCGTGCTGGGTGTGGAGCTTACTTTAAAAAAAAAAAATGTGTTAGTCTAAAAGCTAGTGTTACTGTAGGGGCACATGGGTCAGTTAAATGTCTGACTTCAGCTGAGGTCATGATCTCACAGTTTGTGGGTTCAAATCCCACATGGGGCTCTGTGCTGATAGCTCAGAGTCTGGAGCCTGCTTCGGATTCTGTGTCTCCCTTTCTCCCTCTTCCCCTCCCCTGCTTGCACTCTGTCTCTCTCTCAAAAATAGATAAACATTAAATTTTTTTAATAAATAAATAAATAAATAAATGCCAGTGCTATTATAGCTTCAGTGCCTAATTCCACATTGTCTTTTCTATACAATTTAAGAGACTAAAGAACATAAAAGAATTATTAGTTATGTTTTGGGGCATACAAAACATAAGGATGTAAGTTCGTGATGCCAATAACCAAACAGGGTGGGGACAGAACTGTAAGGAGCAGAGTTTTTGTATGTTATTGAAGTTAAACTGCTTATAGCAAATAAGAATGTTATAATTTTAGGATGTTACTGGTAATCTCCATGGTAACGACAAAGAGAATAGCTATTGAATACATGCAAAAGAAAATAAGAAATAAGCATAAACATTTTATTACACAAAACAATTAAAGGCAAAAGAAGTCAGCAATGAAGGAAATTAGGGGCAAAAGATATATAAGGCAGATAGAAAATAAATAGCAAAAGATACAAGTAAGTCCTTACTGATAACTATTACTTTAAATGCAAATGGATTCATTTCTCCAGTCAAAAGACAGAGATTATCAGAATGGATAAAAACACAGGTTGCAACTATATCCTCTCCATAAAACACTCAGTTTATTTCCAAAGACACAAATAAGTTGAAAGTAAAAGGATGAAAATAGATATTCCATGCAAATAGTAAGCAAAAGAGAACAGAACTATACTACATAAGACTAATACTATATAAGATAAAATAGACTTTAAAACAAATGAAAAAAAAATATGAGACAAAGAAGGAGTTAATATATTAATAAAGGTTAAATAGAACAAGAAGATATAACAATTGTAACATTTATGCATTTAGTGACAGACCGTTAAAATATATGAATCAAAAACAGAATTGAAGGGGAAAATAGCAGATCTGTAATAATAGTTGAAGACTTCAATCCCCCACTCTCAATAATAGAACAATCAAACAAAAGATAAGTAAGAAAACAGAAGAATTAACACAATGAACTATTTCTAAGAGATATATACAGTACACTCTACCCAACATCAACAGCATGCACATTGTTACCAAGTGCAGAAGGGACGTTTTCCAGAAGAAACCATATGTTAGGCCACAAATAAAATCTTAATAGATTTTAAGAGATAGATAGACACGTTTTTTACACCAACCACAACAGGATGAGGATAAAGTTAGACATGAATAATAGGGGGCATCTGGGTGGCTCAGATGACTGAGCATCCAACTTTTGATTTCAACCCAGGTCATGATACCAGGGTCATAGGATTGAGCCCTGCATAGGTTTCTGAGTATGGAGCCTGCTGAGGATTCTCTCTCTTTCTCTTCCTCTGCCCCTCTCCCCATCTCATGCCCTCTCTCTCTTAAAAAATAAATCATAATAATAAAAATAAAATAAAATAAGAAACGAATAACAGAAGTAAAACTGGAAAATTCACAAATTTGTGGAAATTAAACAAGAAACTCTTAAAACAAAGGGTCGAAGAAGAAATCACAAGGGAAATTAGAAAATACTTATAGATGAATGAAAATGAGAAAACAACATACCAAAACTTAGGGATCATAGTGAAAGCAGTGATAAGGGGAAATTTGTAGCTATGAACAATTACATTTAAAAAAAAGAAAAGAAAACTCAAATCAACAATCTAACCTTGCAAACTAAGGAACTAGAAAAAGAAGAATAAACTAAACCCAAAGTTAGAAATAGGAAGGAAATAATAAAGATGAGAATAAAGATAATGAAACAGAAAATTTTTAAGAATAGAGGAAAATCAATGAAGCCAAAGGCTGATTCTTTGAAAAGAACCAAATTGACCAACTTAACAAGCTAAACTAAGAAAAAAAGAGAGGAGATTCCATTTCTAAAATTAGAAATGAAAATGTGGATATTACTACCTTATCTACAGAAATAAAAAGAATTATAAAAGAGTACTATGGAAAATTATATACTAAAAAAAATTAATAACCTAGATGAAATGGACAAAATCTAGAAACGCAAAATTCATCAAGATTAAATTATGGGAAAAATTAGAAAATATTAATAGACCTATAACCAGTAAGGAGATTGAATGAGTAATCAAAAGTCTCTCAGAGGCACCTGGGTGGCTCAGTTGGTTAACAAGCATCTGACTCTCAGTTTCAGCTCAGGTCATGATCTCACGGTTTTGTGAAATCCAGCCCTGGGTCAGGCTTTGTACTAATAGCAGGGAGTCTGCTTGGAATTCTCTCTCTCTCCCTCTCTGCCTCTCTGTCACTCTTTTTCTCTCTCTCTCCCTCTCAAAATAAATAAATAAACTTAAAAAGAAATCTCTCAACAAGAAAAAGCCCTAGACCTGAGGGCTTCACTGATGAATAGAGAAAGAATCTATCTCAACATGATAAAAACCACATGTGAAAAACCCACTGTGAACATCATACCCAATTGTGAAACACTGAAAGTTTTTCCTCTAAGATCAGGGACAAGGCAAGGATGTTCATTTTCACCATTTCTATTTACCATAGAACTGGAAGTTCTCACCAGAGCCAATTAGGCAAGAAAGGGAAATAAAGAAGTAAAATTATCTCTATTTGTAGAAGATATGGATCTTAGATGTAGAAATCCCTAACAATTCTATCAAATAAAAACCCCACAAACAAAAAGAAAAACAAATAAACAAAAACCTGTTAGAGTTAATAGATGAATTCAGTAAAGTAGCACGATACAAAGTCAACATGCAAAAGTTAGTTGCATTTCTATGTGCTAGCAATGAGCAACCTGAAATGGAAATGACAAAGACAAGTCCATTTAAATAGCATCAAAAATGTCCATCAAGTGATGAATAGATAAAGAAGTTGTGGTTTATATATACAATGGAATACTACTTGGCAATGAGAAAGAATGAAATATGGCCTTTTGTAGCAACGTGGATGGAACTGGAGAGTGTTATGCTAAGTGAAATAAGTCCTACAGAGAAAGACAGATACCATATGTTTTCACTCTTATGTGGATCCTGAGAAACTTAACAGAAGACCATGGGGGAGGGGAAGGGGGAAAAAAAAGTTAGAGAGGGAGGGAGGCAAACCATAAGAGACTCTTAAAAACTGAGAATAAACTAAGGGTTGATGGGGGGTGGGTGGGAGGGGAAAATGGGTTGTGGGCATTGAGGAGGGCACCTGTTGAGATGAGCACAGTGTGTTTATGGAAACCAATTTGACAATAAATTTCATATTTAAAAAAATAAAATAAAATAAAATAGCATCAAAAAGGGGATGCCTAGGTGGCTTAGTTGGTTAAGCATCTGACTTCACCTCATGTCATGATCTTGTGGTTCCTGGGTTCAAGCCCCATATCAGTCTCTGTGCTGACACCTCAGAGCCTCGAGCATGCTTCAGATTCTGTGTCTCCTTCTCTCTCTACTCCTCCCCTGCTCACACTCTGTCTCTCTCTCAAAAATAAATAAACATTTAAAAAATTTAAATAGCATCAAAAAGAGTAAAATACTTAGGAATTAGCCAAAAAGATAAAAGACTTATTAAAACTACAAAATGTTACTCAAATTGAGTAAGACATAAATAAATGGAAAGACATCTCGTTAATGAACTGTAATACTTAATATTGTTAAGACGTCAATAGTATCCAAAACAAGCTACAAATTCAATGCAATCTCTATCAAAATTCCGATAACCTTTTTTTTACGGAAATAGAAAAACCCATCCTAAAATTTATATGGAATCTAAAGAGATCCCCAAATAGCTAAAGCAATCTTGAAAAAGAAGAAAAAAAACTGGAGGATTCACACTTCTGATTTCAAAACTTAATACAAAGCACAATAATGAGTAGAGTGTGATATTGGCATAAAGAAAGACATATAGGCCAACGGAATAGAATATAGAGTCCAGAAATAAATTCTTGTGTTACGGTCAAATGATTTTTGACAAAGGTGCCAAGACCATTTAATGGGGAAAGGACAGTCTTTTCAACAACTGGTTCTGGATAGCCACATGCAAAAGAATGAAATTAGACCTTTTACCTGAGAGATAAAAATGAGCTCAAAATGGATCAAAAACTTGAATGTAAGACCTAATGCTATAAAACTCTTAGATAAGAACATAGGTCAAAAACCTTACGACATTGGATTTGGTAATTTCTTGAATTTAACACCAAAGGCACAGGTAACAAAAGAAACAATAAACAAATTAGACTTCATGAAAATTTTTTTTTAATTATGCATCAAAGGATGATATCAACAGAGTAAAAAGGCAACCCAAAGAATGGGAGAAAATATTTGCAAATCATATATCCGATAAAGGGTTAATATCCGGAATAGAGAGAGAACTTTTAAAACTCAACAATAAACAAAAATCCAATTCAAAAATGGGCAAAGGACTTGAATACGCATTTATATAAAGAAGACAGAGAGATGATCAATAAGCACATGAAAAAATGCTCAATATCACTAATCATTAAGGAAATGGAAGTCAAGACTACATTGAGATACCACCTTACATCCATTACAATGGATACAATAAAAAAAAAAAAAGTATTGAAGAGGTAATGGAGAAACTGGAATCCTTGTGCTCCATTTTTGGGAAGGTATAATGATACAGCTGCTATGGGAAGCAACATGGTAATTCCTTAAAAAGTTAAAAATAGAATTAACGTATGATCCACAATTCCACTTCTGGGGATATACCTAAAAGAATTGAAAACAGAGTCTCCAAGCAATATATGTTTATGGCAGCGTTATTTACAATAGCTAAAATGTGGAAGCAACCCATGCACTTAATAAATGCTTCAGCAGATGAATGGATAAGCAAAAGGTGGTATATACATCATGGAATATTACTCAGCATTTAAAAGAAAGGAAATTCTGCGATATGCTACACCATGGATGAACCTTGAATATTATGGAAATTAATAAAACAGTCACAGAAAAATAAACCAGTCACAGAAAAAAATACTGTATGATTCCAGTTTTTTGAGGTACTTAGAATAGTTGAAGTTATAGAAATGGACAGTATAATTGTTTTTGCCAAGATCTGGAGAAAAGGGGAGAATGGAGAGTTGTTGCTTAATGAGCATAGAGTTGCAGTTTTATAAGATGAAAAAGGTTACAGAGATAGATAGTGGTGAAGTTGTACAACATCATAAATGCATATAATACCACTGAAATGCACGTTTAAAAGTGATTAAAATGATAAATGTTATATGGTGTATGTTTTACTACAATCTAAAAATGAATAGACTTCCAGGGAAGATGACAGATTAGGAGGACCCTAAACTTCCCCCATCCCATGGATAAAACTGGATAACACTCACATCAGTGTAAATAACCCAGAAAAATGACCCGAAGACTGGCAGAACAAACTCTCCATAGCTAAATGTAGCGAAGAGGCCACATCAAAGAGGGTAGGAAGGGTGGAGACATGGTCGGGAGCTAAACAGACCACAGAACTGTCCAAAGGAGGGAGGGACACCTTCAGCACGGAGAAGGGAAAGAAACTGACTCTCACACCAGGGAGCCCACATGAGAAAACAAATTCCCATAACATATGGCTTTGAAAACCAGAAGGACTACATATCACAGGTTCTTACAATCAGTGGGGCTTAGCACCTAGAACTTTAAAAATCGGTAGGCTCAGCTCTGGGAGAGCCAGGAGGGCGGAGTTCCTGCCCTTAAAGATACAGCACAACAAACAGCCCCACAGAGATACAACATAGAAGCAGCAATTTGAAAAATGCCTGGGGTATACAAGAGGGAGATTTATTTACTAAACTCAAAACATGTGCTAGAGGGACAGCAATCACTGGAAGACTTCTTCAAGAACAAAAGAGCTGGCAGGAACCATTTCCTTCCCCTGCCCACCCCCCCCACCCACCCCCCCCCCCCCCCCCCCCCCCCCCCCCCCCCCGCCCAGCTAGACACAGGAATACCTATGGGAACCAACACAGTGCCAACACTCGCTCCCTAACTGAAGAGCACACTCCACCCCCACGTTTTCTGCAGACATGCCCTTTCCAGCTAGGTCTTGGCTCCAGATATCCTTCCAGAGCAGACACACACAAACCTTGCCAACATTGCAGGCCCAACCTCTGTGTTCCCCTTCAGACCTGTCCTCTCCAATACGCTTTTAGCTGGAGTTTGTCCAAAATGGTGCCATAAGCCTAGCAGTGTTCAAGCAACCCCAACAGGGAACAGCACTACTCCAAAGTGACTCCTGCCCTGGGGAAAAGGAGAAGATAACCACACACAGCAGTTTGCGGCCCAAGCAGTGGTCTGAGGACAGCCAGCTGGTCTGACTACAGGCCCCACCCACCAATGAAAACTTCTTAGAGGACAACACAGGGAGAGCACCCTGAAGTTTAGTGCTACCACATCTATGGCAAACGCCTGCTCTGAATCAACTCAAACCCAAGGTGGCCCCAGACTGGCAAACTCACAGTATGGGAACCAAACCTTACCCACAATAGGCAAGAAGAGCCACTGCAGATGACTGGACTGAAGGCAAAAGTGGTTCCGCCACAACAGCAGAGAGCACACAACACACACAGGAAACCCCTTGAAACACCAGGTTCTGGTTAACAGAGCATATTGCACTACAGGGCACTACCGGACCTCTTCTTCATAAGGTCACTATTTTCAACCACAGGAAACATAGCTGATTTTCCTAACGCATGGAAACAGACACAGAAAGTTAGACAAAATGAGGAGACAGAACAATATGTGGAATAGATTAAGGAACAGAACAAAATCACAGCAAGAGAGCTAAATGAAACAGAAACAAGTAATATGCCTGATAGAGAATTTAAAATATTTTTCATAAAGACACAGATTTTAGAAAAGATTGGAGGACCTCACTGAGACCCTTAACAGAGAGATCAAAAAAAAAAAAAAAAAAAAAGAAATCAGAGTTGAAGAACTCAATAACTGAAATTAAAAATACACTAATGAGGGGTGCCTGGGTGGCTCTGTCAGTTAAGCGTCCAATTTTGGCTCAGGTCATGAAAGCTCAGAGCCTGGAGCCTGCTTCAGATTCTGTGTCTCCCTCTCTCTCTTGTCCCCCTCCCTTTGCTCCCCCCCCATGCTCTGTCTCTAAAATAAATAAGCATTAAAAAAATGTTTTTAAATACACTAGTGACAATAAATAGTAGGCTGGAGGAGGCAAGAGAACAGATTAGTGACCTGGAAGAGTAATAGAAAGCAATCAAACTGAACAGGAGAGAGAAAAATATTAATAATAAATGAAAATATACTTAGAAAACTCAGCATCAAGCATAATAACAGTCATATTACAGAGATCCCTGAAGGAGAAGAGAGGAAAAAAAAAGGGGCAGAAATCTTATTTGAAGAAGTAATAGCTGAAGACTTCCCAAATCTGGGGAAGGAAACAGAAATTCAGATCCAGGATGCACAGAAGGTCCTCAACGAAATCAAGTCAAGGAGGTCCACACAAACACATGTAGTAATTATAATGGCAAAAAGTAGTGATAAAGAAAATATTAAAAGCAGCGAGAAAAAAGAAAACAATTACGTACAAGGGAAACCCCCGTTAGACTATCAGCTGATTTTTCAACAGAAACTTTGCAGTCCAGAAAGGAGTAAAATATCTGAAGTGCTGAAAGAAAAGAACCTGCAACCAAGAATACTCTCTCCAGAAAGTCTATCATTCAGAGGAGAAGAGGAGATAGTTTCCTAGACAAACCAAAGTTGAAGGAATTCATCACCACTTAAAGCAGCCCTACAAGAAATGTCAGAGGGGATTCCTGGAGTAGAAAGGAAAGACCATAAGCAGGAGTAAGAACAGTACAAAGCACAAAAGCGGTAAAATTAAGTATATCTATAAAAATCAGTCAAGATATTCAAAAAATGAAAGGATGTAAAGTATGACACCAAGTATCCATAATGTAGCAAGGGAGTAGTAAAGAATAGGTCCAAACCTAAGCAACCATCAACTCAATGTAGACTGCTTATGCAGAATATGTTATTTACAAGCCTAATGATCACCACAAATCAAAACCCAGTAATAGATATACAAAAAGTAAAGAACAATTTAAGAAACAAAACAAATTCTTTACTAAGGACTTCAAAGTCCTAGCATGCTCTGGTTCCTTCTAACCTTTCTCATATCACACAAAAACATTTTTGTTTCCTATGTTCCAGCCATACTGGTCTTCTAGATGTTTTTCAAATAAGCCAAATTCCTTTTCATTTGGGAGTATTTGTATAGTCACTCTTCCTTTTCCTAAATCTTAGTACTGGCTCCTTCTCTTGTTTCCAGCCACAGCTCACATTTTACACCCTCACAGAGTTCCTTCCTGAACACACAATTTAAAATACACCCCGTTACTCTTTATCCCCTCACACCATTCGATTTTATTCACATCCAAACTATGTCATTCTTATACTTCCATGTCTGTTTGTTAATTGTTTACTCCCATAAGAACATAAATTCCATAGCAACAAGAATATTATTGTTGTTTCTTTAGTACTAAATCCTCAACACATAAAATAGTGCCCAGCAACATAGTAAAAACTCCATACGTTTTTTTTTTATTTTGTTTTTAACGTTTATTTATTATTGAGAGACAGACACAGAGTGTGAGCAGGGGAGGGACAGAGAGAGAGAGGGAGACACAGAATCTGAAGCAGGCTCCACGCTCTGAGCTGTCAGCACAGAGCCCGACATGGGGCTCAAACTCACAAACCGTGAGATCATGACCTGAGCCGAAACCGGACGCTCAACCGACTGAGCCACCCAGGCGCCCCTCCATACGTCTTTAATTGAACAAGTGAGGGAAGGAAGGCAGGAAGGCAGGCAGGAAGGAAGGAAGATGAGTTTTAAATCTTGCCCTGAACTGTTTTACTGTTTTTACTCATAACACTTCTTGCACCAATTGTATGTTGTTGTTTTTTTCCCTCAAACTAACCAATTATGATACCAACTGGACATTCTACAGTTCAATTCAATCCTTATACAAAACTGTCTCCACTTCAGATTTCAGCCATATATATCAGCTCCTCAGGTTATCCACATTTCTGTCTGACTTGGCTACAAGTGTGAGGATTCTCATAACTCACCCTCCCCATTCTCCACAACATTTTATAATTTGCTAGAACAACTTATAAAACTCAGGAAAATGCTTTACTTATAATTACCAGTTCATTATAAAGGCTACAATTTAGAACAGCCAAGTAGAAGAGATACATAAGACAAAGTACTGGCGGGGGAGGGAGAGGCAGAGCTCCTGGCTCTTTTTAAGCACGCTACTCTCCCAACATCTTGATGTGCATACAACAGCCTAGAAGCCTTCTATCTTATTTTTGGAACATTTTTTCTTTAATTTTTTTTTAATGTTTATTTTTGAGAGACAGAGACACAGACAAAGTGCAAGCAAGGGAGGGCAGAGAGAGAGGGAGACACAGAATCTGAGCTGTCAGCACAGAGCCCGATGAGGGCCTAGAACCCACAAACTGTGGGATCATGACCCGAGCTAAAGTGGGACACTCAACCAACCAAGTCACCCAGGTGCCCCGTATTTTTGTAGAGCTCTATCTCCAGCCGCTCCCCACCCCCCCTACTCTTCCTGGAGTTTCATGGGTGAGTTTCATGGCTGAGAGTTCTGACCCTCTAGTCACTAGTTCTTTCCCCTGATCAGCTCCATCCTCTGGGTATCTAGGGGCTCTAAGTCATTTTATTAGTATAAACTCAGGTGTGATCCAAAGGGGCTTGTTGTGAATAGCAAAAAACACTCCTATCACTCAGGAAATTCCAAGGCTTTTAGGAGCTCTGTGCCAAGAACCAAGACAAAGGCCAAATGGAATAAAACCGTGGATTGTGAGTGACTTGCTCTGTGAGTGTTCCACAAGATGAGCAAACATTTCTAATAACTTTTAACTTGATAAATGAGTGATGTCTTGCAATAGGAATAGTACGTGATGCTGAACATCACATGATCACAACCGAGTCAATGGTTCTTCTCTCTCTCTCCTCCCTCCCACCCCGTTACGGGATTGTGAGTGATCGCCAATGCAATGTCACATTTCCATGAAATCCTCAAAAGGAAGCAAAGCAAGTGTCATTGGATAGGTTCCTTGTTAAAGTTTCATGAAAAGAAAAAGATTCCATTGAGCCAATAGATAGAAACGATTCATTAGTGATAGTGAAAGTCATGCTACACAATAACCCTCCTCTCATCTCCCTCATGCTGGCCACAAAGGTTTTCAAAGGTAAGTGAAGGTTAATGTGTTTATTTTTCTTTTATATTTTGTATTTTCTTTATTATATTGTATTACATTACAGTATTGCAATCATTTTTATATGGATATTTTGGGGTTGTGAACAAATCATCTGAGTTTCCATTATTTCTTATGGGGAAATTCGCTTTGATATACAAGTGCTTTGGATTACAAACACTTTGGATTACAATTCTGGAACTAATTACACTTGCAAACCAAGGTTTTACTGTATATTTTTATATTATATCACAGCCCCTAAGAGTAAACTTAAATCCTGGTGTAGAAGAAGGGTCTATCGCTAAGGTAAAGACAAACTAGGGAAGAAGAATCACATGCCTCAAACCGGAAATTAAGGGTTGAGGGTTCTGGATTTCTCAATCCAGAAATTAAGGGTTGAGGAAGTGGGAGGTGAAGGGATGGAGGAGAGGGGTATAGGGTAAGGAAGAGTACAGATACACTGCAAAAGAGGAAGCCTCCCTCTTTACAGTCTATGAGACAGGCATCAAGATGCATCAGAGATAGCTACTGGATTGTAGTGTTCAGACATACATTCCCTGCAGATATTCCCAGGAGCTAGAGAGATAAGTACTCTTTTCAGGAACCTGAGAGGTTGTGCTCATTCATTGAGGCTGAAGGGTAGGTATGTCAGTGAGCTAGTTGGGTACAATCTAGGGTGACCAACTCGGCCCAATTTACCTGGAACTGTCCCACTTTTAAAATGGAAATTCTCCTGTCCCAGAAACCTCCTCAGGCCCGAGCAAACAAGGAAATTGAGAGTGTTTACAGGAAACCACCTGATGACATCTGTGTGATTACAGTGAGATAGGCCCAGGGGAAAGTGGCATACACAGAAACAGAATCGATGTGTCTTTAGCCTAGAGATTCTTGTACCTATGCCAACTCTTAACAATATGTGCCATAGGGAAAAAAAATGAATGGAGAAAGGAAAGAAAACGCAAATAATCTCAATGAAAAAGTATATCATACTGGCACCAATGAGCCTCAATTCCTCTGAGTCGTTTTTCCAGCAATGAAGATAGAATTTTTGCCAATTCACCTGTCCCCTCACACTAAGCCCCTCTTGTGGTCAATTTCTTCATGGCTAAGAGATATCTACAAGACCACCTTCTCATATCACTAGAAAATGCATTTGATCAACTTCAACATATTTTCCAGAGTCAAAGATACAATAAAACAGGAAGTAGGAATAGATGGATATTCCATTTTGATTGCGGATCCTTTGTATGGGAGAGTTTCTCTCTTCTAGTAACTTAGAAACATCTGTTTGTCCATGGTGTTCTGGGTCTTTTTTTTTTTTGGTTCATTGTGATAGGCACCACATATACATGGTGTCACATCCTTTGGATTGAGAAAATTGAAGAAAATTGTTACTTGTTTTATTTCTTCTCCACTGTTTAGTCTTTCTTTCTTCTAGCTTCTAGTAGTTGATGTGGGAGCTTACGGTTTAGTCTTTTAATTTTGTTTGTTTGTTTGTTGTTGTTGTTGTTGTTAACCATCTCTTTGAGTTTTTATTGTAATTACTGACTTATTTCTTTATTGTTTATTCCAACCATGTTTCACACATTTTTATTACCATGTTTTTAAAATTTCTAAAAAAATCTGTCTTGTTTTCAGGTGTTTTTGTTTGTTTTGTCTTTAAATAGATGAGACATCTTTTTGTTATTTCCAAAATATTCTATTTTCTCTTATCTCTCTGAGGAAATTATTCACAGTATTTTAATTGGTGTCTTCCATTATGTCTGTTTTTTTCAATTTCCTTTTTATTTGTTATTTTACTTATTTATTCAGTCTGTTTGTGAGAGATTTTTTTCACATATCTTTCGTTTTTTCTTATAATTATCTGTTTCCTCTGCCAAATTTTCTATTACTGTGAGAAAATTTTCTTGTTTTTATTACAGAACTCTTTGTATATAAAGGAGGTTAGCCTTATAGTTCAGCATGGCAACCATTTTCCTACCAATTAATCATTTGTCTTATTTGAGAACCTATATAAAAATTTAAATTTTGTATGATTAAGTTTAGTGATTGTTTATTTCAGAAGTTTTACTAATATTAAGACAAGCCTTCTATAATCCAAGATTGTATTTTATAAAATAGTGCACTTGTTTCTAAAACATTTAGTATTTCTTTTACATTTATACCATTAGTCCATCTGGGACTAATTTTGGTATAAAAAGTAAAGTAAAGATTCTACTTCATTTTTTCCCCAAATAACTAGGTACTTGCCCCAACATTAATTGTGAGAAATTCACTGATGTGAAATACTATTGGTATCAGTTAGGGTTACATTTAGCTAAATATCTTAGAGACCTGATCAAAGTGATTGAATCAAGTAGATTTTTTCAGAAATCTACTTTTTAAATCAGAAATTTGAAGGTAAAAATCCTGGACTTGGTTTTGTAATGCCGTTAGATCCCAGGCTCTATTCTGCTCTTTATATCTTTATTCTAGTGGTTGCCTCATGTAATATAAGCCTGCACCATTCATCACATAAAATATTCAGGAAGAAAGAAAGAAAAATAGAGAGAAGAAGGAGAATAAAGAGAAGGTGAAGTATATTATGGATTTTATGAGTATCTTATGGATGATACTTCCTGTAAGAGAGGCTAGCAAATAAATTTTTAAAGCTATACATATTGCTACACTAAAAAAATATTAGGCTTCCATTAAAAGAGAAAAGGAGAATGGATTTTGGATACACAACAGTGGTGGGTACTAAATTGTTACATGTGGACTTGATAAATCACCTAATGCATTTGATTGCATATAAAATAATAATGCAGAATATTTTACAAAACCATTAGAGCATATGGAGATTAATTATCTATGTGAACTTGAAAATGAAGAAAATTAAGAAACAAGGCAATTATTAACTTCAGGAAAAACAAAGAATTGTACTAAAACTCAAACATCATGGTTTACTCTTTATTTCAAATATAAACCTTGAGATGCCTAGGTGGCTTAGTCAGTTAAGGATCCTACTTTGTCTCAGGTCATGATCTCACAGCTTGTGGGTTTGAGTCCCACATTGGAGGCTCTGACAGCTCAGAGCCTGGAGCCTGCTTCAGATTCTGTGTATCCCTCTCTCTCTGACCCTTCCCCACTTGCACTCTGTCTCTTAAAAATGAGTAAACATTTGGGGCGCCTGGGTGGCTCTGTCGGTTAAGCGGCCGACTTCGGCTCAGGTCATGATCTCGCAGTCCGTGGGTTCGAGCCCCGCGTCGGGCTCTGTGCTGACTGCTCAGAGCCTGGAGCCTGTTTCAGATTCTGTGTCTCCCTCTCTCTGACCATCCCCCATTCATGCTCTGTCTCTCTCTGTCTCAAAAATAAATAAACATTAAAAAAAATTTAATAAAAAAATGAGTAAACATTTAAAAAAATTTAAAAAATAAACCTTGCTTTTATAATCAGAACAACATAATAGCAGCTGGGTGGCTCAGTCAGTTAATTGTCCAGCTCGTTTTCAGCTCAGGTCATGATCTCACAGTTTGTGAGTTCAAGCCCCACATCTGGCTCTGTACTGACAGCATGGATCCTGCTTGGGATTCTCTTTCTCCCTCTCACTCTCTGCCCTTCCCCCATTTGTGTTCATTCTCTCTGTCTATGTCTCTGTCTCTGTCTCTTTCTCTATCTTTCCAAAATAAATAAACATTAAAAACGAATTTTATAATCTTAACAATGTAAACACAGAAGTCTGACTTCAGCAGGGAAGAAAAACTATTTTAAATATAGCCTTTAAAGTTTCCTTTTTTCCATCCTTGTTCATCCCCTGAGCTCCAGGTTACATGTATCAAGGACCCCCTGAGACTAGTAACAAAAATAAATCACAGACTCTATGAGTTGAAGTGGACTTTATATCAATTAGGATAACTCACCAGCTTAATTTTTCTCTGCATTATCCCCAACAAGTGGTTACTTAGCTTCTGCTTGAACATCTTCACTGACAGGAAGCTCACTATTTCTCCAGACAGTCCATTCAATTCCTACACAGCTCTAATCACTGCCAATCATTCCCTATAATCAGGTCAAGGTCAGCCTACTCTAACTTTGTTGTATTCATTTTTCTACTCCCTAAAGTCATACAGAATTCCTCTTTCACGAGAAAGTAATCAGCTATTTTAATACTGTTGTCAAGCTATCCACTCAAAATCCCCCCCATGTTAAATTCTTCTCCAGGTCCTCCAACCATTTTTAAATGATACGATTTCACATTCTAGTGACAATTGGGTATCTTCTTTTGGATGCGCTTCATCTGGTTAATGTCCCTCTTAAAATGATGCACCAGAACAGGACACATGATTGTCAGATTAAGTGGCAAAAAAAAACAAAAACAAAAACAAAAACAAAAACAAAAAAAAAAACAAAAAAAAAAGAAAGAAAAGAAAAAGTTTCTGAATTTTACATTATATTAGGAGGCATCATATAAGTTTCCTTTGGGGTCCTTTTGGCAAAAGATAAGACTGTTTGTGCTTAATAAAAACTTATTGAAAATTATGAATTCTATTCCCTAGGCCTTTACCAAACACCTCTGTCCCCATTCGCTATCCACAATACCGAAAAGGTTTTAAAGTTTAGGTGTGAAGTAAGAGAGAATGAGGTCTGGGTGAGCCAACCTCTCTTCCAGGAATCAAAGAAGAATTATAAACTAAGATTTTTTTTAAAACCATCCTGAATATCAAATAACCCTAGGATGAGATCTTTTTCCAATACCCTGCCCTACCCACAAGGAGAACATGTCCCAATTTACTGGAGTCAAATGGCCAGACTGTTTCTGATCTGCAGTCTCTGTCAGTATTCTTTTCTTCACATCTACTAATTCCTCTTCCTTATATTCATTTAGAACACACTAATGGAAGTAGCCTGCCACGTGGCTTGCCTTTTTGCCACTTTTTCTCAGGAAATGTGATTAAAGAACTTGGAGTGGGCTGTTTTACACACAAATATTCAGACAGTCTCTTAGCAATAAATGGCTGTCGCTTCTATTATCTGTCTGGCTTTGAGTTCTATTATCTGTTGTGAATTGGTGCAGGGCTCTGTAAAACAGTTTTTAGGCAGCCTCATTACTCCCTTCCACACCTTCTGCTCCATCTGAGAGTGCTGCTGCTATGATTGCTGGGTAATGTTTGCCATTAGACAAGGCACATAAAAGAATCAAGCTATGACTAATTCGCTTGATGGCTGTGTGCCCTGTGTCATGCTCATTAACACCTCTCGACTCCGTTATTAGAGAGAATCACAGAGCAGATCTCAGCAGGCTCACATTTATACTATAGGATGCTTTATTTTTCCATCGGAGCCACATCCTTATCACTGACTTGTTCTGATCACCCTTACCTTCTACCCCAGGCCTATTCTACCCTGCCACACTTAACTGGGTCTTTCACTGAGTAAATAAATGCTTATGGGACTCTGTTGCCAATAGAGGGCTTTAGATTGTCAGGAAATGGGGGTCTATGCCCTCTAATGAATCATATACTCGTCTTTCTGCTGAAAAGTCATCAGAGATGCTCCTTGTGGAAATCCAAAGAGAAAATGATAACAACTTAAAATATTAAAGTATACCCAGCCTTTTTATAAGCATTATTTCCTATGAGATTTACAACAACCCTTTATGGCAGGCTGCATAAATAGTACTCTATCATTAACTTTAACACTAGATTTTCTAACTCAGAAGAGATACTATATAAAAGAAAAGTAAGCCATCTACAATGCTGGGCAAAATATAAAGAAATAGTATTAGTTGTGTTTGACTTTCCCAAGCTTATTGATCAAAGCAGAGAGAAAGGGAGAGAGAGAGAGAGAATATTTTCCTTAGTACTGACTCACAGTGTTTTGAACCAAGACTATAGGGGCATCATACTTACCTACCTTAATCATTAACTCCAACTGTAAGTTTACATTGTAGCCATCACTAATGTTTATTGATATCTAGGTATCCTCTACCTCTGAGGACATGGAAAGCTGCACTAATCCATCTCCTGAAGTTGGACATAACCATGTGATTTGATTTCACCATGAAAGTTGAGTGGATGTGACAACTACAGTTTGCATGTGGAAGTATTTAACTGCAGATTCTTGAGACTATAGCTTGGCTTTTCCTTTGCCACAAGAATTATGGAAGTATGTATCCATATGGAGGTACCATAAGATCTAAGCAGCCTTAAATACCGAGTTAGCACGTTGGGGACAGTTGCCCTGGAGAAACACCTAGACTTTCAGTAGAATTTGAGCACTAGACAAAATTTTGCTATGCTAAATTACTAAGATTTTGGAGTTGTTTGTTACCGTAGCGTATCTTAGTCTATACTGACTGATGTAGTCTTCATTTGCTCTAGATGTATCCTAAAATTAAGCCATTTGTAGAAATGGAAAATAAATGCGACCTAGCCAAATGAAAAAAAAAAGTAACTGAAATTAAAGTCAAAAGTCCAATCCACTCTAAGACATGAACTCTACCAGGTACCATGCATTGGTTGTCAAAGTTTTTCACTGCACAAACATCAGATGAGGACAAGTGAATTCTGAAATCTAATCCATGCTTTATTTACCAAGCTGTGCATCATGGTTCAGAGCTGTGTCCACCCGTGGGTAGCTTTTTCCAAATCACACAAAAGTGCTTTATATGAAAGCTGAAACCCTGAACTCAGATCTCACATGTAGGATGACTTATGAGACATTACGCAACTTATCTAAAGCTTCCTTTTTTTTTATCTTTAAAATATGTACAAAAATCTTTACACTTTGATTGTTAAGAGATTTAAATTGAACAAGTTATGTAAAAATGTATACATAGTGTCCGCATAAACCAACGGCACTCAAGCCTGAATAACCAACTTTGATCATTTAAAGACTCCATCAGAAAAAGTGGAGGTAATCTAAATAAGTGGTTTGAGAAGCTTCACAAATGTGAGTTATATTGCACTTGGTCCAGTGTTATGATAATATGTGTGTCCAAGTGACAAAAACCTGGTTTGAACCAGTTTAGTAAAAAAAAAGAGAGTAGAAGGTAATCGGTTCCCATAAACTAAATAAGACTTGAATAAGAAAAGCAGGAGAAGAGGAGAGATGAAGCTTGACTTTAGAACAACTAGAATCAGGGACTTGAACATGACCATGCCTCTTTCTTTTCCTATGTTTGTTTGTTTTTTTTTCATTTTTGCTCTTTTTCTCTATTGTCACAGTCTTTCCTCTCACTGCAAACTGGATGTTCTGAAGAAGAAAACAGGGCTGCCAAAAGTTCTTGAGATTCCCACAAGAATACAACAACTAACACTTCCTCTCAATTACATTTCCAAAAAAATATAGAAATAATTCTGATTGCTTCATCACATCAAGGACCTACACTTAGACCAATAAACTGTTTCCAGGAAACAAAAGACTCCAACTGTTTTAACTTGAGTAATATGCCATTTTTGGACCAGTAAACACTATGGACAAAGATGGGATCAAGGTCACGGAAAGTCATAGTAGTCCCGTTTAAAATCAATTGGTTGGAATGGGGAAAAAAACAATTCCTAAAAGAAACGAAAGGTATAGATTAGACAACACTATAGATGTCTTTTTTAGATAATATTTTAAGGTGAATCAGTTGGGGAAAGTGAGGATAACAAAAACAAATTCAACATTATGATGGGGGAAAGGAGAACCAATTATCTCTACCATGGGTCCAGTGGCAGAATTTAGCAATGTATTTCTATTTGAATAATTATCCAGAAAGACAGATTTCCTGAGGCAGCTGGATGTTTTCCCATCCATTACCTCTCCTATCACAGGGTTACCATTCACTCATCAAGAGACTTGGGTAAAGAAATCATCTAACTACATTTTCCTGGAATTCCCTTTGTTATGTGACTATACATTAGTGTTTGCCAATAAGAAAAATTCACATGACATTTTGGTAGGCAGAAATGATTTGAGAAATCAGCGTGGCCACACCGGTGGCCAGAGGTAAGTTACATAGTTGATTGAGAGTTTTATGAAACTCAAGAGTTGCAGCAATTTCCTGGTGAACTTTTTATAACTACTTTACTTTAGAATTTCAAGATGTTTCTCTGATATTTTGACTGCACCCTTCTTAATCTTCCCTTTCTCAGTTAATCCTTAATTCCTACATTAAAATAGTATTACATATTCTACATAGAATCCAATATTTTACATATTCTATATCCTACATAGAATACAATACTCTATATATTTTATATTCTATATAAAATATTCCTGCATTACTTAGAATAACTGTGTTTTCCTTTCCTAACAAATTGTGGTACAGGTGGAGATCTAGTTAAATAAAAGCAAAGAGATTCTAGCCTGGTTGGTTATAAAGTACCTTCAAAGATCAAGAATCAGGGTGGATTGGGTAAAGAAAAAGATAAAAAAGGGGCACCTAGGTGGTTCAGTTGGTTAAGCATCCAACTTCGGCTCCGGTCATGACCTCGTGATTCATAAGTTCCATCCCTACCCTGGGCTCTGTGCTGACAGCTCAGAGTCTGGAGCCTGCTTCAGACTCTGTGTCTCTCTCTCTGCCCCTCCCCTGCTGGTGCTCTGTCACTCTCTTTCTCTCTCTCTCAAAAATAAATATTTTTTTAAAAAGAAAAGAAAAAGACAAATAAGAAAGAGAATCCATGCATTTATTGCCCAATAAAATAATACAGCAAATCCCAAGGTCCAACATGAGAGGACATACTTCCCCATAAAATACCCAAGAGTAATTTTTCCTTGTGTTACAAAGAGTAAGTGGGACAGTTGGTAATTGTAAGATGAAATAATATTGTATCAACTTCAATTTCTTGATTTTGATCATTGTACCGTGGTCAGGTAAAGAATATTCCTATTCTTTGACACACTGAAGTTGTTATGTTTTGCAACTTACTCTCAAGTGATTCAAAGAAATCAGATGGCATTTAAAAAAATGAAAGAAAAGTAAACTGGAATTCCCAACCTTACCTAGCAGAATTGAAGAGCCCACCTGTTGTGTGTCAATGGAGGCCAATTTGGGAACCCAGCTTCTACCACGATATTATAGTAACAATGCACTGCTTTCTTGCCCTTACCCCTGCCAAAGTGGAATCAGAGAAGACAAGCTCAAATGGAGGGTTTGGATAAGATCTGGTTTGTCATAACATAGTGCCCAAAATGTCCATGTTTTCCTGAGAAAAAAAAAAAATTCATGCCAACACCAGAAAGATCTCGAATTGAATGAAAGAAGAAAATCAATAGATGCCAACACGGAGATGACAGTGATGTTAGAATTATTTGACAAATGTTGTAAAGCAGCCATCATAAAAAGACTTTAATGAGCCATTATGAACACAGATGAAATACATGAAACAAAGAAAGTACCAGTGAAGAAGGAGAGGTCCCGGCAAGGAATATAAAATACACAAAGAACCAAAATTTTAGCACTTAAAAATACAACAACTGAAATTTAAAAATGGATAGATTCAAAGGTAAAATGGAGGAGACAGATTAATTAGTGAACTTTCTTTTTAAGTTTATTTACTTATTTAGAGAGAGAGTGAGAGAGAGCAGGAGGAGGGGAGGAGAAGAGAGAGGGAGAGAGAGAGAATCCCAAGCAGACTCTGCACTGTCAGCATGAAGCCTGACATGGGACTTGAACTCACAAACTTTGAGTTTGTGATCATGACCTGAGCCAAAACCAAGAGTCAGGTGCTTCATCAACTGAGCCACCCAGGTGCCCCTAATTCGTGAACTTTAAGACCAACGGAAATTACCCAATCCAAAAACAACAGAGGAAAATAGACTGAAAAAAAAATGAGCAAAGCCTCAATAACCTGTGGGAATAAAAAGAAAAAAATCTAACATTGGTGTCTCTGGGGTTCTAGAAGAAAAGGAAAAAAGGGTGGGACTAAAAAATTACTTGAGGAAATAATGTCTGAAAATTTCCCAAGTTTGTCCCCCCCAAAATTAACAAACACAAAAATAACACATAAACCTCCAGATTCAAGAAGCTGAGAAAATCCTAAAGAGAAAAACCCCAAAGAAATTCACACCAAGACATCAGAGTCAAAGTCCTGAAAACTAAAGACAAAAAAATATTGAAAGCAGCGAAAGAGAGTTTAGAGCATACCTTTGTGAAAACCACCATTCAAATTACAATGGATTTCCCAGCAGAAATTATAGAGGCTAGAAGGAAATGGCAGAACATTTTTCAACTGCTTAAATGAAGTGTCAACCTAGAATCCAATGTCCAGTGAAAATATCCTTCAGGGGAAAAGGGAAATCAAGACATTCTCAGAAACAGGAAAACAAGAGAATTTGTCATCAGAAAACCAGCAAAAAGAAGAAAGAATTTCTCTAAACAGAGAATAAATGATAAAAGAAGAAATCTTAGAATATCAGGAAGAAATAAAGTATATGGTAAGCACAAATATAAAGACAAATACAAATTTGTATAAAATACAAACAAGACTTTCTTCCTCTTGAATTTTTAAAAGTATTTTTCACAATTGAAGCAAAAGTTACAATTCTGTTTAATATGGTTGTCAATGTATGTAGAGAAAATATTTCAGAAAATTATATTTTAAATGGGGGAAGGTTAAGAAATACAGAGGGAGATAAAGTTTGTATACTTCACTCAAACTTGTTAAATGATGCCAGTAAATAGTGGTAAGTTATGCATATGTGATGTAAAACCTAGAGCAACCACTAAAACAGCTATACAAAGAGATAAGATTGTAAAAAACAAAAGATACAGAAAAATAAAAAAGGAATTATAAAAAAATGTTCAATTAACCCCATGAATGGCAGGAAAAAAAAGAAAACATAAATTTAAAAAAACAGAAAAATAAAGCAAAAAATAAAATGACAAACATAACCCTAAGATATCAATAATTATAAAAAAATGTAATGGTCCAAATGAATTAATTAAAAGACATTGGCAGAAGAGAAAAGAAGAAGAAAGTGGTAGAAATCACCATGCTGATATTAAAGCTTTATATATATATATATATACCTATATATAGATATATATATATATATTAGTGTAGGTATATATATATACCTATATCTATATATAGGTGTATATATATATATATATACACATATAGATATAGATATAGATATAGATATAGATATAGATATAGGTATAGGTATATACCTACACTAATCAAACACCTCCACTATTGGTGGAAGAATAGAAACATAGACCAACAGAACAGGATAAAGAAGTAAGAAATAGAGTCACAAAAAATATGCCCAACTGTTTTTTGACTAAAGTACAAAAACAATTCAATGGGGAAAAGCCATGCTTTTAAACAAATGGTGCTGGAATAATTAGATATCTATAAACCAAAAAATTTTTAGAATAAAAAATAAACTTCAATATAATCCCCACATCTCACACAAAAATTAACTCAAATCGATCACAGACTGAAATGGAAAATGAAAAACTATAAAATTTTATTTAAAAAATAGGAAAAAGTCTTCGGTATCCTAGGGCAAGCAAGAATTCTTATAATTGACACTAAAAGCATGATCCATAAGAAGAAACAAATGACAAAATGGAATTCATCAAAATTAAACTTTTGATCCAGAAAGACCCTATTAGGGGATAACAGAACAAGGATACAGACTGGAAGAAAATCTTTGCAAACCACATATACAACAAAGGACCATTATCCTGAATATATAAAAACTCTCAAAACTCAACAGTAAAAACAAACAACCAAGCACATGGAAGATGTCCATCATCATTTGCCATTAAAGAAATGCATATTAACACCAGGATGAGATATCACTACACACCTATCAAAATGGCTAAAATAAAAAAACAGTGACACCACATGCTTGAGAAGATGCAGAGAAACTGGATCACTCATACGTTACTGCAGGGGGAATGGAAAATGGTACAGCCACTCTGGAAAATAGTTTGGCTATTTCTTTAAAAATGAAACATGCAATTACCATATGAACCAGTAATTGTACTCCTGGGCATTTATCCCAAAGAAATGAAGGCTTGTAATCATTCCAAACCTTATATGTAAATGTTTACGGCAGTGTATTAGTTTGCTAGTGCTGCCCTAACAAAGCACTACAAACTGGGTGGCTTTAACAACAGATGTGTATTGTCTCACAATTTGGGAGGCCAGAAGTCCAAGATCAAAGCGTCAGAGGATCACTTCCCCCATGGAGGGTTGTGAGAGAGATTTTGTTCCATGCCTCTTGCCTGGCTTTTGGTAGTTGTCTGCAGTTCTTGGTGCTCCTTGACTTGCTGAATCATCACCCCAATCTCTGGCTCCATTTTCAGGTGGTATTGACCTTGTGTGCATCCCTGCGTCCAAATTTATCCTTTCACAAGAACACCTGTTCATCTCAATGACTTCAATTTAAACTTGATTAACCCTGTGAAGACCCTATCTCCAAATACAGTCATATTCTGAGGTACTGGGGACTAGGACTTCAACATAGGAATTCTGGGGAGACACAATTCAGTTCACAATAAGCACCTTTATTTGTAACAGCCCATTCCCGGAAGCAACTTAGATGTCTTTTGGTAGGTAAATATTTAAACAGGCTTTCTTGATCTATACCATGGAATATTACTCAGTAATGAAAAGAAAAAATGTTGATACATGCAACAATCTGGATGACTTGCCAGGTCATTATGCTAAGTGAAAAAAGGAAATCTCCAAAGGCTTCTTAACATACTGTGTGGCTCCATTTATATAACATTCTTCAAATGACAAAATTGTGGAAATAGATAACTGATACGTGGCTGCCAGGAATTAAAGAGGGGTTGGGGCAGGAGAGAAGTGTGTGCAGCTAAAGAAGGAAAAAGGTGGATCCCTGTGGTGATGAGATGTTCTGCATCATGACATGAAAATCAATATCCCAGTTGTGATACTGTACTGGGCAAAAGTACACAAGAACTCTCTGTGTTTTTTTCTTACAACTGCATGCCAATTTAATATGATCTCAAGATGAACTTTTAACCTAAAGAAATAAAATGTTTTTTTTTTTAAGTTTGTGCTGGTTTTCCTGCATTATTGTAATCAAATGTGATAAAAACAGAAGACTTAGAAAATAAAGAATAATATGTGGAGAAACATTTTAAAATCGTTCGTAATCCAACATAAGGTTGTTGTTTCTATTTTTTTTGTTGTTGTTGTTTTTAAAAAAAATTTAATGCTTTTTTTATTTTTGAGAGAGAGAGAGAGAGAGAGAGAGACAGAGACAGAGCACGAGCAGGGAAGGGGCAGAGAGAGAGGGAGACACAGAATCTAAAGCAGGCTCCAGGCTCCAGGCTCTGAGCTGTCAGCACAGAGCCCGATGCAGGGCTCAAACTCATGAACTGTGAGATCATGACCTGAGCCAAAGTCAGACCCTTAACTAACCGAGCCACCCAGGTGCCCCAAGGTTGTTGTCTCTAAAAAGTAATGAGTTACAATATGTATGTAAACTACATGACATCTGGGATCAGCCTGCCGCTTAAAGTGTAGGTAAGATTGAGTTAAATGCATCCTTACTCACATGTCCCTTTCAGTGTCCCGTGAAAATCAAAACAGTTTCCCCAGATTCCTGTGCTTGCCTGGAGGTAGGAGTAGAAAGTGTTTCAACCTCATAGATACGTGTGTTTCTAAAGTCCTTCTTTGGCAGAATCAGTTCCATGTGTGAATCATTTGCCAGATAGGCTCATGACATTTTCAAAGCTGCAGCCCAGCCCCTTCCATGAAGCTCCACTCTCTTGAGATAGGTGGGTCCTTAGTGGGTTTTACCAACCATCAAAGAAAGGTGGCCAAGGAGAGGAGTACATCACACCAACGAAACACATTCAAATTAAACACCAGATTCCTTTGCACTAGTAAGCCTTGGCTTCACCCACAGATGGGTATTATAACTGCCCCCTTTTCTCCTGAGGCCTTCAGCCTTATGCCACCTTTGAATGTCCTGTCTTTTTCTTCTTACCCCCTCACTTTTCTCCCCCAATTCCCAAGTCCCTGTTCATCATTTATTCAAAGGAGTTTAGCCTTCTCTCTTGTTATCTTGGTTCTTGGTAGCTCAGAACCTCTGAGTATCACTTTCTCACTAAGCAGCTTGTCAAGGATTTTTCTAGCCCGAGATATTTTCTTCCTTAAGAAAACTCCTTGTGCCGTTTGTTAAGAAAACCCATTTATTTCCCTTACCATGCACTTGCTCAGGGGATATGGGCTAGCCCTGTGTCAAGGGACATAGCTAGAGACAGAGGTGGTCAGTTATCCTGATCTTCGGTTTCTCTGAATCATTTCTAACATTGGCCTCTTCAAAGTTGGTTCTCTTTGGGGGAACGAAGGCATCACAACAGTAATTCCATAAAATATAATAATGCTAATAAGGATATCTGTGGCATTCTTCCTTCTTTCTTGTTAACCAAACCCCAATATTGCCTGAGCAGCAATATGCCGAATTCATTGGATTAATCACGATAGGTACTACGGGCTAAATTGTAGTCCCCCAGAACTCAGACCATATTGAAGTCCTAGTCCCCATTACTTCAGAATGCGACTACATTTGGAGAGAGAAACTTTAAAGAGGTAATCAAGTTAAAATGAAGTCATTAGGATGGCCCCTAATTCATTCTGACTGATACCCTTATAAGAAGAGGAGATTAACACCTAGTGTGTCACATAGAGGAATGACCATGTGGAGACACAGGTAGAAGACAGTCATCTACAAGCCAAGAAGAAAGGCTGCAGACAAAAACAACCCTTCTAACACTGATATTGGATGTTTAGCTTCCAGAAACATGAGAAAATAAATTTCTGTCGTGTAAGCTCCCCAGTCTGTGGTACTTCGCTATGGTAGCTCTAGGAAACTAATACAATGGGTCAAAGTCAGTCATGGAAATTTGTTTTTATTTTGCATATGGCCCAGCTATAGAAAATTAGATATAACAAGAAGTCTTTTAGGACTTTCAAAGAAGCCTCCTATGTTGCACTTTAGATGTTATTCTAGGAAGACATGATGCTTGGAATGGTAACAGCCATCTTGAAAGCATGGAAGAAAGAAAAAGGAAATTCCACAGACATTGATCTTAACCTTTGACATTGATGAGTTGCTGACCCAACGCCAGAACTGCTAATCTCTGGACGCCTTGCTTTGAAACTTTTATTAATAAATCTGAATCCTTTGAATGAGTTTTGACAGGGTCACTCTTTTTTTCAGCCAAAAACATCAAAACTGTCACATTTCCAAGAGTTACATTCATTGTTTTCACATGAAGTCAGTTCAATCCTTTGTCTGAAGTCTGGAAGACTCAGTCTCAGAGGTAATATTAGTAAAGCAGGTAAAATTAGTAAATCAGAAGAATGACTTTCATCACTTTAGAAAAGTAGAGGGGAATGAACTAGAGGTACAATAGGAAAATGCCATTGTATTTAAATTGTATCTAAAGTCATGTGGTAGAAAGTATCCCCTTCCTAGCCTTGCCATATTAATTCTTTATTCAAGAGACCTTTACTGAGTGCTGTCTACTTACACTGCGCTTGGTGCCATTTCCACTGAAAGGGATATTAGGCTTATTTATACTTTTTCCTGACTCTGGTTCAAGATTGTTTATTGTGTATATGGAGACTAAATATTTTAGCCAGACCCATTTGGCTGACGAATCGGACCAAAGGGGTGAGGTCAAAGCTGGCCTGTTGCCTTTGGCTCTAAAAGCAGCCGGGCACTGTCCTTTTCACTTTCTGCCCCACGCCATGATAGACTCCACCTTTCAGAGGAAAAGCATCAGTCCCGTCAGAAAATACCCGAAGAAACAATGTCACATGGCACCGTGAGTCGGGAACCGCCTTGGGGAAACTGTGCGAAGTGAGTGTCTGCTCCAGGCAGCGGCCCACAGGCACAGGCTGCTTTCCAGAGGGCAGTACAGCTCGTGAAAGCATGCTGGCGCCACTAAGACATGGTCAACTGCCACTCTCCCAGGAGCCTTTGCTGCTCCAGAGGTGGGGCGGCAGCTGACACAATTGGTGGCGAGTTCAATCATCCTTCTGAACCAAGCAATTCATGGCTGGCGTCGGGAGGGGAAAGTAAAATAAGCCTTGGGTTTTTGTTTTTGTGCGTACGTGTGTGATGACAGCCAAGGAATCCTTATTTTCTTTCCAGGTGCCCAATAACTGAAAAGCCACTACTGAGGGTGCCAATGCTACCATCTCGGTATTGTTGTTGCCCCACTGAGGGGTGGGTAGGGGCTGGCAGTCAGACAGACGGTGCTTTAATTGGTCTCCTCCTGGAAGGGAAAGAGCCAAACGTTTGCGGGATGCTTCTTGGAGCCAGTTTCAGAGTAATAAAAGTGCATCTTTGATACACAGAGAGTTTATGTTCTTCATAAAAATGCTAATTGCAATCTTCGCAGAGAGCAGTGGCAAGAATGCTTTTCCCCTTAGGCTTTTCAATAGGGATACGGTTGTGCTATGTGGGTGACCTTGTATTCACTAACTAGGGACAAGGCTTCAGTCCTCTCCGCAGCCTTTCGAAACCTGCTGTAAGGATTCCATCACTGTGCGTCTGAGACCATTCAAACTCTTTTCATGGAAAACTGGAAAGCGATCTATTTGTTTCTTTAAAAAAAAAAAAATCTCTTAATACAAATACACAGAGGGAGCTTAGAATATTTTTCCCTCAGTGAGTATGTTTTTCCAAGGTCAATTTGGAGGTTCTTCCTATTTGGCTGAGAAAAACTGGGGCCCCGGTAAAGGCATCCACAGCTCTCTCTCTCTGTGGCTTGGAAACCTTCCCCACCTACAGATGCTACAAGAAGTTGCTGATGTTTTTCCAGGGCCCCACTGTTTGCTTCTCTCGCTACAGAGAAGGAAGACAGGGTGATGAGTGAGGTTTTATTTGTCCTGCAGGATGACTCATTCAGCAAGAGTTTCTGACCCAGAATTCTCATCTTTCTTTGCTCTCTCCGTCCCCAACCCCCAAGCTTCTTTTATATTTTGGTCCTTGGGCAGGTTTCCATTGACCTTCTCTTGCCATCCTCTCCCTCAAATCTCAAAAAAATAATAAGTTTTTTTTTTTAAGTCCAACTTCCCACAATTGCATTCAATTTACTCTGGGAACTCGTTTAAAGGGCAGGGGTTTTGAAATATGATCAACAAAATAATCAGTTCTGGGTTACATTAAATAGCATCCTTCCAGACTGACCTAAGACTTGAGAGGGAAAACAGCTCCCTCCAATCCCTCCCACCATGAGCTGGACTCTATGTCTCAAAAACTTTGTATTGAATGGTTCCCAAAATGATGTCTGCCTTTCCAACAGGGAGAGTGCAAAGTCTTTCTCAGAACCCAGTCTCATCTTTGGCCTAGCTGCAGGCAGGTGTTACTAAATAGCCTGACGCTCCTCTCGTACTCACAATGTCTCCACAGCAGACCTTCTGTGCTCTCAGGAAGGCTGGTCTTTCTTTGCAAAGGGGTGGGGTGAGAGGGACACTCAATGTAAGGGAATCAAAACATAGTAGACTAACCGGACCGAAACATTACAGCATCTAACCAATTTTCACTGCAGCCACACAAATCCAGGGGACCAAATATTGAAATTTGCCTTCATAAGATCCAATTTCTAACATCTCTTCTAATTCGTTACAACATGCACAAGACGCTATTCTTTCAACTTTGTCCTTCCCCATCTGTAAACTGGAGAGAGAAAGAAGGAACACAGAGCAGTGGATTCTTGTGAAGGTGCCACTGTCCAGCTGTATAATACCCTTTTACCCAGGTCACATACTAAATAGTCATATGGAACCTATCTGTTCTGTGAATGTGGCACAGTCCAGACCGAGGAGCCAGGGTTACTAGGAGCTTCGGGGGACCGCAGCTGACAGGAGGTAGTCTCTACCCCAGGCAAGAGGGCCCAAGGCCGGGAGAGATCAGCCAAATCAAAGGCAGTGTGTTAGGGAAAGCAGGGCTTTTAACTCAAGGAAGATGTGCTACAAACACCACATTTAGATCACGGCTAGTGTCACAGAACCACGTGTTCACAGCCAGATTGATCAGTATCAAATGCTCCGATGTTCTAAAGATATGAGTGAACAGGTACCTAAGGGTGGAACGAGGGGATGGAAAGCTGGTGAACATGTTACACCTCGGCGAGGACTGAAAAGATCTGGCTAGAGATTTTGAATTCTGCACTGATGAAGGTGTCTTCTATTAGCCAAGTAAAGAACAGCTGGGTGTGGTAAGGTGAAAAGACGGTAAATACAGGGAGAAGGAACCATGATAGCAAGAAGGTAGTCAGCATGGTGTGAGGGAGAAGCACAAGACTATACAAATGAGGAACGAATAAATGACATGAAAGAAGTAGGTGACAGCAAAGGGCATTGATGACATTTGAGGGAAAGTGACACAATTAGATAAATATGGCAACAGTATGTTGCAGGATTTGGGGAGAGTAGGAAGACAGAGAAACCTGTGACTTACCCTGTTTTCCTCCTAAGCATTCTGTTTTATAATTAATTTTTTTTTCATCTCTGTCATTATTTTTTTTATTATATGAAATTTATTGTCAAATTAGTTTCCGTACAATACCTAGTGCTCATCCCAAAAGATGCCCTCCTCAATGCCCATCACCCACCCTCCTCTCCCTCCCACCCCCCATCAACCCTCAGCTTGTTCTCAGCTTTTAAGAGTCTCTTATGCTTTGGCTCTCTCTCCCACTCTAACCTCTTTTTTTTTCTTTTTTTTTCCTTCCCCTCCCCCATGGGTTTCTGTTAAGTTTCTCAGGATATAATTTAAAATTTTTAATGTTCTTTTTAATGCATCTTTCCCTAAGAAAGCAGGTACAGATCTTTTTTGTCTTGTACACTCCAGTGTCCCCAGCACCTGCTAGTCACCTAGCATGTAGGAAGTATCTAAACAATTTGTGTGTTCAATCAATGAGTATACGGATAAATGAATATAAAGCTTAAAGAAACCTCGGGTAATGACAGGCAGGATAGAAGCAGGAACAAATCCATGCGAGTCTCATGAGGTGTTAAAACCAACAGCACGTGGTAACAGACTAGATTCGGGGCCGCTGGAGGGAGTAGTCAGAGGTGAGAGATTTAGGAACGAAGTGTCTGAGTGAAGGATGCTGCTTTGGGTGGGAATAGAAAGTGACATTCCCAGGAGCCAGAGTGGGGCCAGGTCCAGATGGAAATGCAGTTGGCTTTGGTCTTGCTGAGTTAGGATAGTGATGGCTATCTTGCTGATATGTCCAGAAGAGCTGAAAATACAGACTGGGGGCTCAGAAAAGAGGTCAAAGCTGAAGAGAGAGCTTTGATTTTACCTGTGGAAAGGCACAGGTAAAAGCTGTGGGCAAGGATGAACTTGTCCAAGAAAGCGGGCAGAGACGAGAAAGCAAACAAAGACAGAGCCTTAGGGAGGGTGGCAGGATGAGCCAGTGTCTGAAGTTTATGAACCACGTCTTGATCTCCTGATTCAGTTATCTGATCTCTTATTCATCGGCCAACCCAGAAAACACCACAGATCTTTGTCTGGCCCAAGGAGAGAAGGCCTTTAAATGCACGCTGCATTCCAACCATTAACTACAATCACCAGCTTTTGCATCAACCATTAACAGCTAGAAGCCTCTCTGAGATTGCCACTCGAGGCTGTACGTTGCGAACTTATTTTTCCCTCTGATGCTGTTTAGCTTCTGATGATGTTATTAAAATGAAAGAATTTTTTTTAATGAGCTGGAAGGGAATCCACTTAACCAAATTGTTTGTAAAAGGAATAAAACACACCAAGACTCTCTGCTTTGCACCATCCACCAATATAGGATCCTGCAAGAACCTTCTTATGTAAATATTTACAAGGAGGGTAAAAAAGGAAAGTGGTTTGGGGAGCCACCAGATGGAATAATACAAGAACAAACTTGCATGCAGTCAAAATGGGCTGTAGCAATAACTGGGCACCCTCTCAGGAATCTACTATTGCCTGGGGGCTGAGGAAGAAAGAATATAGAATAAAAGAAATAGCAGCTCCCGCAGAGCGTCTCCGGAGCCCCATTTTAGCTACTCTCCGAAAACTGGGTTTTCGTTTTTATTAAAATCTTCAAAACCTAATTATAATAAGGTCTCTAATACTAATGTTTATGGATTGAGTCATTATCCATCAGTCTTCTATAACCAACCTCTAGTGTCTCCCCAAGTCTCTCGGAAGATGCCATTTTGGTGTCTTGGGGGCTGGTGAACAGGAGTTCATCATCTTCCTCTTGGGTTGCCTTCCCCAAGTCTGGTCTCCTTACATTTCATTTCTGAGGTTGCTGTCTGTTCATGCCGCTACCCATGAGCCTGTGATGCCTTCCCAGTTTCTCTGTCTGCCTCATATGGCCTATTTACAAAGAAAGGATCATTAAGATAAATAAATTGTATAACGTCTCTGTGACTGCTTTCCTGCCCTCCCCCACCTCTACCTGGGCTCCCCAACCCAGAGAACATTTGAAGCAAACTTGACTCACGATGCATTTTGCAAATAAACCACAAAATAACATGATTGTAAAAATGTTAGCTGCAAAAGTAATAAATAAGGAAATAAATAAGTGTGTAACCACAGAGGCTTGTCTGGCTCCTCAGCCCTCTGACCACAGAGGCCCTCTGCTGTCTGTCCTCACTAAGGGGGAGGCCAGGAAAGTGGGAGAGCACTTCATCCTTGCCCACAGGCCTCATAGGTGGAAGTTACATGGAGAGAGGACTTTTTCTTTCTTTGCAAGGTAGATAGTTCTATGGCAAAGCTACCCAACAACTGAAAACATTATCAGAGAATGGAAGACGTGGGCTTCTTGCCTCCATCGTTTCAGATTCACTTACCATTTTTGAGCATGTAATAGGGGTCAGGCTCTGGGCCTGGATAGGTTCATGGTACATCTCTTTAGTAACCCTAGGAAGTGGATAGGATTAGTCCCAATATGCAGAAGCGGAAAGTGAAGCCCATCACTTTCCAATGTAGAGGTCAGCCTAGAACATTTCGCAGATGCTATGAAATCTCCATAATGATTGGAATGAATGAAGGAGTAGAGGAGAAACGTGTGTGATTTTTTCTGTCCTATTTTCGGTCCTGACTTTTTAGACCCCCTCATTTACAAAGATTTTGGGATTAACACACTAAAGTCTAAACAGGAGGCTTGCCAAGTTTTTTTTTACTTACTTTTACTTTGAAATCCTGATTGCCCAAAACCCCTCTTCACCTGTGGGGTGGACACCTGCGTGGCTGAAGGATTCTGCCAAGGACATGACCAGTTCGGCCCAACCAAAGATAAAATGGAGGTTGAAAGCTGGGCCTGAAACCAGATAATAGAGGGAAAATCTTCAGTTCGGGCCCAGAATCCAGTGTTCAGCAATATTTTATGCCCCAGGACAGTGTTTAACTATTGGGGAAGGAAAAGAGAGCCATTGTTATTTAATATTTACAATATACCAGGCACTTTGGTCAGAGCCCCTGAGTCACACAACCTGAAAGGAAGCCCTATTCACATCATGGTCCTATGGATGGTGCCCCTCCCCCAGTGTTGTGTAGTACACGTGACCTGTCAAGCATTTCAAGATACCCTTTCTTCAAGGAGACACCCAAACAAACAAAAGACAAACAAAAACAAACAAAATCCAAGAAAAACACAACCTCAAATAAGCAACAATCAAACAATGGAGACAGACGTGTATGCAAATGATAATCAGGGGTTAGGAGTAGAGATAAGTGCAGTTATAGGCTGAAAATGGAACCACCATTCAGTTGACCAATCTCACATCAATTAATGTCTTTGATTTTCACAACTCCATGAATAAGGGTTATTTTCCATTTTCTAAATGAAAAAACAGAGGTTCAAAGAAAAAATGTGATTTTTCTGAAGTACCCATCTCTTAAGTAGGAAGCTAAGTCCAGTACCCAAGTCCCTAGGCCATGCCTCAGAGCTCTTCCCTGCTCCTCACCGCCATATTGGAAATGCCTCAGAAGAGGGACCAAAAGCAGCTCAGTATGCCAGTATCTGGAGGGGGCTGCTGAAAGCCACAGTCAGGAAAGAACCAGAAGAAACCTTAGGAACATGGGAGGCACAAAGATTACAAGGATACTGGAAGGAGAGTGTATGACAAAAAATGACCCACAGCATCTTGGACTTATTAAACATCAAATCAAATCATTCCTTCTCTAGGATGTAGCATCCCAGATGGGGAAGGTTTATGATTTTAATACAAATGTTATCGTAACTTAGTCGGGATACAACTCTTTCAAAAATCCATTACGTGTTTGTCTATATTCTGAAACAAAGCACAAAAAATGCAATTTAGCCTTTTTGGGAGGAGTGGACTACAGGCTGTCACATTCTTCACTGAACTCTAATGCACAATGACATTCTAGAGGACTCTAAATTTAAGGGACTCTTGACCTCCACACTCAGTTCAGATTGCAGCGATTTTTTTTTCATGCTTGTGGATTTGTGGGAGGGCTTTGTTTTTTGTTTTTCTGTCTCCTCTCCTCTTACTAAGCCATCAACCTTGTACTTCTCTCCATTTTCAGTAGCCTGCCCGTGCCAGCACCTTCTCCCACTTTTAATTTGCTGTGTTTGGTCTCATATGTATTTGTAGGTAACCAAATTTGTTATTAGTCTGTATAAATTAAAATTAATCAAGCTCTGAGTAAAGGACTATAGCCCATCAGCAAACTAGGTCAACATTGGTGCATTAAGTTTGAGCCCTTCTTGTGGCTGTATCCATGTCCTGTGCTTATTTGCCAGGTTTACTTGTATTTGTTCAGTGAATGGCCTTTAAGACCCGACTTAAGTAAAACTTCCTTCAGAATCCTGTGAATCCCCAGCCGAAATTACTTCTGCCTCTGAACTCTCAAACTAGTACATGTGTCTTGGGGGGATGGGTCGTCACCAATGCCTATCTTGGGTTTGTTGTCAGTGGGGCTTTTCCCTTTAATAAAAGTAAAGTTTAAAGACAGGATTTGTATTTTATTTGTCTTAAGATCTTCTGCCAACCAAGGCTTTGTACATAATTAAGACACAGAGACTGTCCTTAAGGGGATTTTATCCTAGTAGAAGGGGCAAATGGGAGGGGGGGAGAAGGCAGAAAGAGTTGAAAGGGAAGGAAGATAAGGATAAATGTGGAGAAGGGGAGGAAGAGAAAAAAGAAGTAGAAGACCCTCTAATCCCTTAGCTTAGTCCATTTTCCCAAACAAATTAGGAGCCACTTCTGGCATTTCCTGAGTTTCTCGCTAAAATCTGTCCCGTGACCGTCCACAAATGCAGACAACTGCTATCAGAGCCAGGACGGAGGGACCAAACACAAGCACCCAGATGTGCCCCCAAACCATGCCCACCAGAAAGGACACCGAAGGCCAGGAGGCCCCGCTGCTGGGAGGCTTGTGGGAGGAGGGAGCAGCCCCAGCTGGCAGGAGACGCTGTGGGCTCTGCCCTTTCCTGCCTCGCCACAGCCTGGCTCCACAGCACCAAGTGAGCATGTCCTGGAGTGAACTCATCCGAGG
The DNA here is from genome assembly GCF_018350195.1 of Panthera tigris. Taxonomy (NCBI): domain Eukaryota; kingdom Metazoa; phylum Chordata; class Mammalia; order Carnivora; family Felidae; genus Panthera; species Panthera tigris. Next base: position 78,155,225 of record NC_056668.1, read on the forward strand.
CCCTCCTGCTTTCGGACAGGTATTCAAATGAGTGAATGTTTTATTTTAAAAGACTTTGTTTAAAAATACGGTCTCAGAACTTTCTCTGTTCCTCCTGCTCTCATAGTCCCCAAGGTCAGTATAAGAGAACTAGCCCAGTTTGAAATCAACAAAATCAAAGCAATTTAACATTGGTTGGACTCCCAAATATATACCCTATGAATATTCTGCTTTGGAACTTTCCACAACCTGTCTTCTCCAGATCAGTGGTCGAATGAATTGTCATGTTCTGGTGACATGAATTTTGATGCATAACAGTACCTTCCCATGTGTGTATGGTGTTGCCCCATAAGGCGTTAGCCTTCGTAAGTTCTCTTGGCTTTGATTGATAAGGCTGCTGTAGTGGGTGCTACATGTTGTTTTGGCCTTCTTAGCACCTATTTTCTCCTATTCTGGCAATCACTTTTCCTTTAGAGAACCACCCCTCCCTCTCAATCCATGTGGTATATGAGGAACTGACCTTATTCCTCTCAGCTCCCAAGCTTGGTCAATCAGCACATCTAACCTCACTGGCCACACTAACCAAATAAGAGATGGGCACGTACCCCTGTCAGTCCACTGAGAGTTGATTGTGGATTTTTTGTCAAAATTACTTGGGGGGGGGGGGTGGGGAAGAAAACCAACTTTTGGTTAAGGTTTTTTAACTGATAGCATATAAATGTGCAGCTGCTGAGAAACACTAACAAACAGATGCCTGATAAAGAAGCCAACACAGAGAAAAGCAGAGCTGATAAAAGCAGAGAAGCATTATTCTGATTTTCTTACTTGATACCTGTTGCAATTTTTCAGTTATGTACCCAATATGTGATTTATTGCTTAGTCTACTTTGTGTTGGGTTTCTGTTAGTTGCAACCAAAAGAGCCCTGGTTAATAGAGGTGCAGAGACAAATGTAATATAAAATTCCTATCTTCATAATGCTTTCTACTTTGCAAAGTACCATCAAATGCATTATCTCATTTAAATATCATAAAAGATTCAAAAGTTGGCCATAATTGGGCAAAAGGCATGAACAGACAATTTTCCAAAGAAGATATCCAGTTGACTAACAGACACATGAAAAGATGCTCGACATCAATCGTTATCAGGGAAATACAAATCGAAACCACAATGAGACACAACCTCACACCTGTCAGAATGGCTAACATTAATAACTCAGGCAACAACAGATGTTGGCGAGGATGTGGAGAAAGAGGAACCCTTTTGCACTGCTGGTGGGAATGCAAACTGGTATGGACACTCTGGAAAACAGTATGGAGGTTCCTCAAAAAAATCAGAAATAGAACTACCCTAGGACCCAGCAATTGCACTACTAGGTATTTATCCAAAGGATCCAAAATGCTGATTTGAAGGGGCGCCTGCACCCTAATGCTAATAGCAGTGCTATCAACAATAGCCAAAATTTGGAAAGAGCCCAAATGTCCGTTGACTGCTGAATGGATAAAGAAGATGTGGTATATATATACACAATGGAATTTTTTACTCAGTGACCGAAAAGAATGAAATCTTGCCATTTGAAATAACATGGTTGGAACTAGAATGTATTATGCTAAGTGAAATAAGTCAGCCAGAGAAAGACAAATATCACATGATTTCACTCACATGTGGAATTTAAGAAACACAACAGATGAATATAGGGGAAGGGAAGGAAAAATAATATAAAAACAGAGAAGGAGGCAAACCATAGAGACTCTTGAATACAGAAAACGAACTGAAGGTTGTTGGAAGGGAGGTGGGGGCGGGTGGAATGGGCTAAATGGGCGATGGGCATTAAGGAGGGCACTTGTTGGGATGAGCACTGGGTGTTACATGGAAGTGATGAATCACTAAATTCTACTCCTGAAGCCATTATTACACTGTATGTTAATTAACTTGGAGGAGAAGAAGAAGAAAAGAAGAAGGAGGAGGAGGAGGAGAAGGAGAAGAAGAAGTTGTTGTTGTTGGCGGCCATTATCATGCTCCCTATTTAAATCATGAGAAAATGGGGGTTAACAAAATTAGCCAAGCCCTGGTTGCTGGTAGGTAACAGAGCCAGACAGGCATCCGATGTTCCTACTCTGAATTCAGTAGCATCCATTCTTGTTCCAGAGCATTTACAATCAAGAACAGAAGACAAGCTGAGCCCATGTATAAAGTTGAACAGTCAAAGCCAGACAGTACATACAATGGTGAAATATACCTAATGAGGCAGCATTGTCTGTAAAATTGATGGTCTTTGGAATAAATGATCTGTGTGTCCAGAGGTGGGAGAGTGCTGAGGATTTGCAGCATTCACAGAAAGCATGGAGAAAGGACAGCACTGTTGTTAAACTTTTCCAGAGGATTTTAAGGCATTGGGATGCCTTTTAAGATCCAGAAAGCCTTTTAAAAATCTTCTAGTCCAGTCCTGTATGAAAGAAAGAGAGGAAAGAAAGAAAGAAAGAAAGAAAGAAAGAAAGAAAGAAAGAAAAAGAGAACAAACTGAACTGGTTAGAGAAATGGAAAAAGGGGCTTGTTGTTATTTTATTATTGGTCATTCATTTATCACCTATGCTGTTCCAGGCTCCATTTGTGTATATTATCATCAGTGCTCACAACACTGCAAGTCAAGTATCATTATCCCCATTTTCCTGATTTGGAAAATAAATCTCAAAGTTTCTTCCCTCGGTGTCTTTGTACAAGCTGTGCTCCTGTCTCAGATAGCCTTGCTTTTCTTATCTGAATGAGGAGCACCTACTTATCTTCTAAGACAGTCTGAAGACTCCTCTCACAGGGACTTTTCTGCCCTTCCCCACTCACTGGCCTCTCCCTGCATTCAAGCCCGGCCAGCAGCAAGGAAGCACCGCACTCACTAGAATTTGAGGTCTTCGTTCACAACTCTTCTCCCTTTACCACACTGCCAGTCCCTTGAGATTAGATGCTCAATCTAATCTGTTGGTCTTTGTACATCCGGTGCCTCCTTTAAAAGCTGGCACCAGAGCAGATGGGAAGAGAGAGAGAAGGGGAGAAGTGGAAACAGAGGACACAGGCTTAGCCTCCAGGGAATGTCCATAGTTGCAAAGCTGTGAAAGAACAGGAGGCGGCCAGGATGAAGGTGTTGGAGAAGAACCAGAGTAATGCTGGGTCTCAGGAAATGTTGGAGGAAAGGTTGTCAAAAGCATCAATGTGGCAGAGAGATATCAGAGAGTGGGACTAGAGAGAAGGTGAGGCAGTGGGGAGCCATGCTGGTTTTGCAATCAGCTCGTAATCCCTTAAAGGAAATTATCAGAGGGTTCGGATTTATCAAAAGACGTGCTTTTCTCTTTGGGCAATCTGGAGGATCTATGAAGTTGAGTAATGGTGTAATTATACTTCTCGGGCTGCTTTGCCTAAGTGACCCGGGTTGAAAGACCTCCAGGGCTTCTGGTTTCCATTTCCAGAGCAGGGACTAGTTGCAACAGATCGGCTCTCCTAGGGGAAAACCCACCACAATGATGGTGAAGCACATTTCACAGCCAAGGAAACTGGGATTCAAAACCAAAGTACAAACTGAACTAATAAGCTTCACAAGCGTTGATAGTTAAACTGACAGGTGAAAGATTCTTAATGTATCACTACACGAAATCTAGGGGCTTTCCCCCTAATTTTGGTTGTAGCACGAAAGGAGAAAAACCAGGCACTTCTGTATAATACTGTTCATGGTTACCATCAGAAACCCAGTCCTGGGTGGATCAGCCTTGGGTCTCTGTCCAGAGGGAGAAAAGAACAATGAGCCAGAAGACCTGATTTCAGCAGTTCCACTTATCAGATGTGTGATGGCTGGGCAAGACACTTCCCCTCCCTAAACCTCAATGTTCTTATCAGTGAAGTGGGTAATATAACAATACCTTCCCCACAGTGCTGGTGTGGAAATCTAATAGGACACTGGTCTTAAAAATTGTTTGTAAACTCTAAAATGCTATGCCGATACTATACATTTCCAGCACAAATAGAAATGCTCTTTTACCAGTGTTGATAAAAGGTGGAAACAAGCTCAAAGTTTGAATTCCTCAGCCCACAAAACTCAACCCTTTTCCATCTTTTTTCTGAATTTATGTTTCTCCAATCTCAGTATACCCATCTGCTGAGATAGGGACTTTCTTTTTTATTCTTTCACTACCTATTTAATGAATACCTATTACATGTTGGACATTATCCTGGGCACTGGAGATGTAAAGGAAGAACAATGGCAAAAATAATCATAGCGACTACCCAGTGTTCCTTGAGCACTCTCTATGTTGCAGGTTTTAAATCAGGCATTTGACATGTACTAACTCATTGAATCTTTGTAATGTCACTAAGGTAATATTTATTATCTTCATGTCACAGACGAGGACATTAAGACTTGAAGAGGTTCAGTAATTTGCCCCAAGTCACACAACGGGTCAACGGCAAAGCCAGGGCCAGAAGAAGGACTGACCTAGGTTACTTGTCCCTAAATCCTGTGCATTTGCCACTGTGCCAGACTGTCATGGTGGGCAGGGTCTCCACATGCCCAGAGCTCACAGGCTAAATGAGGTTGAAGACAGGTCAATAAGGAGTGGCAATACCTGCCTCCACAGGGGAGTACCTGGGAAGAGCAGCCCCTCCCAGAGAACAGAACTCTGTGAATCTGTTGATCAGTGCCCAGAGTCAGGATGGGATGCATGGAGGGCACCTAAGCCCAACCATGTGCTTTGAATACTGAGTATTTTTCTCTGAAATACTTATAGCCTTTTCGATCTCATCATAATACTACCCCTCGTGATTCTGCAGGATTTTGTGACCTGTTTACAAGGTATTTTACACTCATGATCTCATTTGATCCTCCCAAGAGTAATGTGATATGGGTGGGCCTGGGACAATTCTTCCCAGAACTGAGGAAACTGAGGCCCGAAGAGAGAAGGCTGCTGGTCCTGAGTCATCCACTTAGCAATGGCTAAGTGGAAACTGAGGAAATGAGGCCCAAAGAGAGGCCATTGGTCCTAAGGCATCCATTTAGCAGCGGCAGACCAGGGACTTCAAACCAGGTCATCAGACTGAGGTCCAGGTTTCACGAATGTCCGGCCTCGAGACAACATCATCTTCCTATCTTGGCCCAGAAGCTTTGACAAACTGAATTACCTCTTTGGTCAAACCTGCAGATGTGTCATAAGAGATCTCAGAGGAGGATTTTGAAGTTCTTCTTTCATATGTGTGTGTATATACACACACACACATATATTCATATGTTCATATATGAATATATACACATTTAAAAGTAAGCTACTTTGTATTTATAGAGTATCTTTTGTCACTTAATTCTAAACACTTCTAGGCTCAAAGTTTAGAGACTCTCAGGACTAATTAGCCATTGACGTGGATCCTCTCTGACCTTGTCTAATGTCATGATCTAATGTGATCATTTTGGTCATTTTGAAACACTGCGGGTCACAGTACATATCACTTCAGGAGGTCCGGCACATGCAGGGCATATGGGTATCAGAAATGCACTGTACTTATTTCCTAGGGCAACGAGAGCCCTCCAAGCAGGTTCTCCCATGAGCCTGAGCTTAACATATGAAAATGATTTCCAAGCATCACGAAAAAGTCTTCAGAGACTCTGAACATGTTTTTTCACTTGTTGTGTATAAGCAATATAGTTTTAAATACCAGAATAGGTGTTTTTATTTTCATTTTCTCTCTCTCTCCCATGTTTCCCACTTCACTAAAAGGTACCCGGCCATACAGCCAAAGGAAACATGCAAGGACTTACTTTTATAGTCATTGACACTTGGTCAAGGACAAAAATTATTACAACTGACTCTTGTATGCCTCAATGGTGATGAGGGATAAGAAGGTTCACGTCTATGTAGAAGTTTGAAAACTGTCAATTGGAAGTTAAGGCCCCTTCCCTTCAACCAAACATTCTTGGTTCTGGGTCTATGGGAGAGTTTCTGAGAATAAGCAAACTGAACTGTGGATTCCTGGTTGGGGAAGGCCCGGGTTGAAATATGTTGTGATATTACTTATGAAGCTCAAGCTTTGAATATGTAATCTGAAACGTATGACTATCTTTACAGTGCCAACAGAGCAAAAGCCAATGTAACCCATAAGCCCCTGGGCATATGATGATCATCACCAGGATGAGAGGCTGTGGAAAGGACAGGCCAACCAGACTGCGGTTTGAATGCATATCCTGAAGACTCTGTCCTCCAAAGATATCCTTTGAAAAACATAGCTCTGATCATGATACTCTACAGTTTAAAAGTCAGCCCTTTCCATCTAGTCGCTGAGTGGCCCATGTTCCTCCCTGGCCCCACTTCTTTGCACATATGTGCCTGGAATGCCTCTCTCCAACTCTTTCTCCCTGCGAAATTTGGCAAGCTCGAATGCCACCTCCTCTGAGAAGTCTTCCCTGACTACCAAAACAGTCAGTTGTTCCTTCCTCTGTGCTCCCTTAGCACTTTGTACACAGCTCTAGGGTAGCATTAAACATGTTGCCTTGTAATTTTTTATAGGTCTTTTTTCTTTGCTACATTAGACTCAAATCAGACCTTATCTAGTCTCAGGGTCTCACACAACGACCGGCACATAGCAGGCACTTACGTGTTTGACAAAAGGAAAGGGGGGGGAAGGATGAAGAAAGAATAAAGGGAAAGAGACGGAAGGTGAACAGGAGGGAAAGAAAAGACACAGGAAGGAATGGAAGAAGGAATAAATAGTATTCTATGTCCCCAACTGATAATCCTGCTGTAAAATAGGAATAATCTCGTCTTCCTCTCCACAGACATGGAGAATCCATATTTATTTCACAGTCTCTCAATTAAGTGCCTCATTTGGATCCAATAAGACATTTATTGACTCTTGGTTTTTCTATTGATTCTGAAAAGGCCCCTAGAAAGATTTAATAAGTATAGAAAAGATAAATAAGTGTACAGGTAATAAACTCTAGATTACATAAGCAAACATTACTTAATTGCATTCCTATTAATACACTGACTCTGTAATGAATTTTTGAGGCATTTAATTATCAATTTGACAAGATAATCTAGGGGTAGTTAATGATTATACCAGTAAATTGTTTTTAAAAATCACTGACAATTATTAAGTCTCGTAACAGACATCAAATTAACTTGCTAGAACTGTCTGGTTAAATAGACAGCAGTTAATTATGAGGTACTTTCACATTGCCTCAAATTTTAATATGTAAGCCATTTTAATTGTGTAATGTCAAAAGTGTTGTGTAAGGGAACAGTTTACCCATGGGGAATACTCATATTCTGTGTAGTGTGACCACAGGACAAGTACGAGCATGATCTGAGATGCGTAGCCTGGTTTGTCCCACTCTTCATCTTGGAACAGAAAAATAGAACGCTCTGGAAGAGACAAATGATTGTCATAGAGTCAGGCCTCTGAGGTCATTCTAACTTGTCTCTCAGAGGGAACTACGGAAAAGTGGTCAGATTATAAAGATTTGGGCTAATGATGACAGTATTTGCCACCTTATGAACCTCAACTGTGGGCCAGACACTGTATCAGTTGCTTCATATAGATAATCTCTTTAATGGTTGAAAGATAGCAAATGCACCAATACGTAGGTTTCCCTTGGAATGCTGAGAGAGGCAGAACAAGAAATCACACACACCAAGCCACTGAAATGACTCATCTCAGCTTAAAACGGCAGCCAAAGGCTGTGGCCACTTGTCAGGAACATGTCAGACAGAGAGCAATGGTCCCAGTGTTGAAGATATAAACATAGTTGAAGACCACTTACTTTTTAGGGGTTTAGAGTATCTCTTTTGCAACCTTCTTGCCAAAAGGCCCCTATCTGCCCTGATGGCTGGGCCACTTTTTATTCAATGAGCAGTGGAGAGGAGACACTTGATAAAGTACCTTTATCGTGAGCTTCACAGTTCTAGATTTGATATTCTTTCCTGCAACTGCCTTACTCACTCTATATTTTACCATCATTTTTACATGTGACTTACCTACCCCTTGCCATCTAAACCCAGGTTTCTTGGGTCCCATCCTCTAGGTTAGTTCTCATGCTGCTGTGTGCAATGATTGCCCGCCCAAACTAAATATTCAAAAGAGTATTTCCTGAGTTGAACTGAGTTAAGTTCAACTGAGTTCAGTTAACTGAGTTAAGCCAGGCAGGATTGGACTGGATGGGAAGGGGTTGTACTGGATTGCACTGCATTGGACTGGACTACGGAATTAAACGTTGTAAAAAGGGAGGACAGATTCCAGAACCTATGTTTCTTCTGCTTTGGGGCTGAGGCACTTTCAGTGATAACAGAGCAACACAAGAGCTGTGCATGGACTCTGTAGCCAAAATACAGATTCCTAAGTTCACACCTCCGCACCACCACTTACTAGCTCCGTGATGTAGGATAAGTTCCTTAAATTCCTTGTGCCTCCCTGAGTAAAAGCTAGGGTAATAGTCCCTACTGTACAGGACTGCTGTGAAGAGTCTATTCAATTAATTGATGCTTGTGAAGTCCTTGGAATAACGCCTGGCACACAGAACATATATAAGTGTCCTTAAGTTTTTAAAATAAAAATAATTTTAGAAAACAAAATCACTACTTTGAACTATATTCCACTTTATACTTTATGAAGTGTTTTCACATATGGCGGCTCCCATCACGTATCCACAGGAAGGATTACCCCCATGAATCCCCATCTTGCCTGAAAGCAAGTGCAGATCAAGAAGTCAAGGAGGCCTTAAACGGTTATAGACTTGAACTCAGTTCTGTCTTACTGAAGACGTATTTTCACTTTGGAAGGTACTAGCATCTTATGATGCTGCTGACAGTTTTCATACATGGTTCCGACTACAGTGTAAGCTCCTGGTCGCCTGATAGGCAAGAGTCATGCATAGTCATAGTAGCTTCTGTGTTAGCAGAACAGCCTTTTTCCTGCCCAGCACTCAGCAGAGCAAAGGATCCCGGCCTGGATTAAGTTCTATGGAATGAGTTCTGTGATGTGGTATGATAGAAATAGCCCCAGTGAGGAAGTTGGGAAACCTGAATTTGGCCCCTGGCTCAACCACTAACTCTGGTGATATTAATAACTAACATTTATTGAGAGCTTACTCTGTGCCGTGCACTGTATTTATATCATTGAAACCTCACAACAACAAACCGTGGGCATGTTTATTATTGCATTTTGCTGAGGAGAAAAGTGAAGTATAGTGGATGAGTGACTTGTTCAGGTCAAGCTGCTGGTAACTGCTATGATAAGTCTTATTTGGAGATTGAGGGGATGGGACCACTCTGACCTCAAAGGCACATTCCAACCCAGTCCATGTATAATTGAGTGAGCTCTTGCCTAATCCTCTCTCCTCTGGGGGTAATTCTGTGGTTCTGGGCAACTCTATGGTAACCTCAGACATCACAAGGCCTCTCAAGATAAAAACTGGTGAATCGTTGCATAATGCAGGATTTTCTAATCATGAAAGACCCTTATAAGTGAAAAAGTGGAAAAAGATAAAAACCCCAAATCTTCCCCAGCTTACCAATTTCATACAGACATTTATTACATTTGTAATCATGGGGTTCATTTCATTTTGCATTTTTGTTTCTTCACTGAATTTATTGTCCTGAACATTTTCCCAATAATCACTGCAAAAATTTTTCATAATTATCATTTTCATGATTACATAAACAACCAGCAACAACTATCAAATTAACTAATGACCCTGTTGCTAAACTTTAAGTCGTTTCAGGTATATTTACTATTATATATAATGTTGCAATAAATATCATTACACCATTCAACACTTTTTTTTTTTTTAAATCAGTCACATTGTTTCTATAGCAAGCATTGTCCAGAAGGCAAAGCTAAGGCAAAGTATTGCCCAGAAGTCAAAGCTAAGGCAAAGCTATGTTCATGTCTGTGGCCCGTACTCTGAAAAGGGAGAGTGCAATATTGATGGTGACCACAAGTGACCCTGGACTGTTGAAATCTTAAGGCATTGAAGAGTGAATCTGATTCCAGATTTTGAGTAAACGTGACTGATTTGCTAAGGGGAACCAACATTAATAGAAGTTTTGATTCCAAGGCAAAGCTGACTGTCAAGGTGGGAAAGGTTCGTGAGAAGTGCCTACAAGAAATAGGAATGAAAAGCGATCTCAAGGGAATTTTGAAAAGATCAAACCCTCAAGAGATTAGCACTCAGGAGACACAAGTCGACCAGTCCCTTTGGACCTCACTTTGAGATTTTGGTCTTAATACTCAAGAAACATGGCCACAGTGTCAGCTAATCAGAAGAATTGGCCAAACCTGGGATTCATATGAATGCATATATTTTAACTTAAGACACTCATTTGCCAGTCAACAAAGTTCAGTCTTTCAGCATGCATGTCCCAATTCCGATTTCCTTCTTGACCAAACCACTCCCATGATGTATCCTCCACTATTTCCCATTTTGTGTGTTTTCGTCTTCCTTTTACTGCTTTGTGGTTTTTTTTTTAACAACAGAAGACTTTAAAACTAATCATCTACATTTTAAATCTGTGTCATTCTTTTATAGTTGCCTCTTCCATGAACTAATTTTAAAGTATTTTCCAGTAACCCATCCCCTCTGAGCCTTTCCAATGTAACTAATTTAGTTTTCATTGAAATCGGTCTCTTTATTTTCACATCCATACTTCATCTGTTTGCATAATATTTAAATAATATAATTATATTAACAAATACAACCAGCATAAACATGTTGGTGGGGGGAGGGAGGAAATCAACCAATCTTTGCTAAATATACAGCTCAACTAGTGGGAAAATATGGGCACCAGGGCACTGGACAGCAGCTTGGCATCCATGAGTAGTGTGTTAGGGCATCACTAGGAATCCTTACAAAGGGAACTGAAAGCTTCTGACAGTTAAATGGGAGTTACATCTACTGATTCACCAACTGCTCCTCAACCTGGAAGAGAAGGAGAGAATGTGAAATGAACGCCTGCACTCTGAATGCAGAGATCATGTTTATCTGTTGTCTCTATGTCAACAAGGGACTGAAGGGACACTAGTCTAGCTCTGTGTAATTAGAGCTAAGGGTCAGAGATTGTGTCCTTTACTTTCTTGGAAACCTCATTCCAGTATTATAACTCAGTGGTTCTTACACCTTTTGAGGTGGTCCTAGACCCTTCTGATTAAATATAAGGTTTTTCTTCATGAAAATATACAGATGCATTAGCAACCCCATGCAATGTCAGAGAGCTCATGATTCTTCTCATGAAGCCTGATCCTACAGGATTCTGTCCATCCTAGATTAGGGATCCTTATTATAAAAGCGAGGAGTATTATGTTAATGTAACAGTTCCGTCACTTCGCTAAAAATTCTGAGCCAAAATACAGAGTATGCTTGAAAGCCTTAAGTATTTGAGCTGGATAAGCCCTTAGAGATCATATGGTTTCCCCATTTTAAAAACTGAAGCTCAGAGACAGAAGCAGTTTGTCTGAGGTCACCTGTCCATGACACAATGCTCAGATGATTTTTTAATGCTCTTTTAGCTAAAGAAAATAACTTATTTTTAATGGCTAGTGACCAAGACCATAAGCATACTTGAGGCCTAAATATCTAGCCAGGCTCCAGCTTCCAGAGTCACCAAAGGTCAAAGAATGAGAGGTGTAGGAATTGGAGCTTGAACCTATAACACTAACAAAAGCTGGGTTCCACTTCAAGTTTTACTACAAAGTCACTGATGTTGGGAAATCATTGCTATTCATTTGGTCTAAGTTTTCTTGTTTATGAAATTAGATCATTCAACTAGGAAATTTCAAGGTTCATTTCCAATTTTAAAAACAAAGTCTGGTAGTCCTCCTTTTCTTGGCCTTTTTTCTCTTAGGTCCAACCCAGAGAGATGACCACTAGGGGTCAGACCTGCAAGAAAGAACCAAAATTTTGGATTGTTTTTTTTTTCTTTCTTTTTTTCCCTAACTGGGAGGAAACAAGAGGTGGTCTAGCGTGGCAAGTAGTGCCACATTTAAAGTCTTTCAACATGCGAGACTGTACTGCATTCTTAGATATTTCTAAGAAATGGAGGTTTCACAACCCTTTCCTCCAAGAAAGTCTTCCTTATATTTAACCTAGAGCCCTGAAATATAATTTCAATCTATCTCTTATTGTGTTGTCTGAGTGGAAACTAGTAATCAACAACTCTTATTATCCTTTGGGTAAGATATGTATTGTTCTGAGCAAGTGTCAGTTCATGTGTCAGTTTTCTTATCTGTAAAATCAGGTCTAGGATTAGAATCACTCTTCCAATAAATGGCACTTAAGTACATGGTACCCTTGAAAGGAAACACAGACATGGACTGGCCCTCAAGGAGCTTTGATGATCTCTAAGATCTATTACATGTCATTTTCTTAAGTAGGACCTCATTTTGCACTTTTCAAAACAAAGGAGTCACAATAATATCCTTTGAAACCTCTTATGGATTTATAGCTGTAGGATTCTAGGACTACTGGCTGGGCCAGTCTGTCAGTCTACTTCCAGAATTATTTCCTTTATACCTTTTCCCGAACCCTTCAAACCCTGACCATATTTTATAACTTTCTCTGTTTTCTCTGACTATTCTTCTCATCCAGACCTCATCATCGCTACTTTTCCAGGCTCGATTGTCTATTCAGTAGCATGAAGAAAGCTCTGGCAGAGAGGAAGCCTGGGGCTCCTTGGCCTCAGTAGCACGAGACCTTCAGTCCTCTTCCCATCCCACACGGAGTTTAGTTTAGTTGTTGTTTTGTTTTTAAAATACTTTTATGTGTTGCCTATATTTTAACATCTCTATACATGTGTAGAAATTCAACCACTATAAAAGTGTGTACTTTCAAGAACAAATTCCCCATTTCTTCCTTTTACTCCAATTGCATATCTTAGGTAAAGGCTATACACACTTTGCTGATGATCTTTCCAGATTTTCTTCTTTTTGTATACACACATAAGCTTTTGTTTTTACCAAGTCAGCATTCTCAAAGAGGTATGTAAAACCACTCACTAAAGATAGCTGTCTAGTGGAAATGAACAAACTGCCGATACATACGGTAACAAGAATCAAAAATAGTATGTTGAGTAAAAAAAGACTTATACAGACAAGTACATGCTATATTATTCCATTTATATGGAAGTTCTAGAACAGGCAAAATGAATCTATGGTGAAAAAAATCAGAATAGAGTTTCCCGCTAGGTGGGGAAGACAGGGATTTACTGGAAGGAGACGTAGCAGAACTTTACAGGATGATGCTAATGTGTTATATATCTTCACAGGGGGTTGGGATTCACAGATGCATGCATTTGTCAAAACTCAGCGAACGTATAGTTAAGACTTCATTTCATTGTATATGAGTATATATGGAAAGAAAAACAGCAAACAAATAGTGAACTCTAGCTAATGATATTCATACTGAAGAATTTAAGGGGAAGTGTATGGATGTCTGCAAATTATTTTGAAATACATAAAAATGTGGATTAATGGATGGATAAAGGAATGGTTAAATGGATAGATAATTGATAAAACAGGTTCAGTCAAATGTTAATGGTAGAATCTAAGTAGTGGGTATATAAGTGTTATAAAATTATGTTATCTTTGATATAGATTTAAAATTTTTTCCCATAAAATGGAGGGGGGGGGGGACAAGCTTTGAAGAGCTTTAAACTCAGACAGTAAACTATTATTGATAATGTCATCACATTTTTTTGAGGCCTCAGAAAACAGCATAATGGTAACAGGCCTAATGCTCTCCCCTAGATTCTTACCAATTAGTAGCTACATCATTCATATAGGCTCCAGGAAGATAAAAAAAAAACCCTCAGGAAAAAATAGTGATAGCTACAGTTTATTGGACATTCCTGTACACCATGAAGTCCAAATACATTATATCCCTAAACCTTTTCACTTTGAAAAGTAAGTATTAGTATCTATTCCTCTTTTAAGAAAAAGCAAGGATAATAAGGCTCAGAGTTAAGCAGCAACGCACTCAAAATCACATGGCCAGTGAATGGCTGGGCCAGGATCAAAACTAGGTCTTACATAACCCCAAAGCCCACATTCTGCTCACTAGAATGCACTGTCTCTCACATGGTGTCCCTCTTGGCCTCTGCCTGATAGGAAGAAACACTGACCTTGCATCAGGGAATTCAGGGGGTGAGCAGAAAGGGACCCCTAAAGTTGTAATGGAGCAGTAGCTGCCTTGGTCACCTGGGTTGCTGTGGCCATGGGCTGAAGTTAGCTCCGGAAACCCTCAGCATGTCTCAGTGTGGCCTTCAACATGAAGTGGCAAACTCCCAGCTTTGAAGATGGAGCTGAGGGTAGTAAACTCTAAGCCACCAGTAAAAATCAAATGTGTTCTGATGTGTTGCATCAAAACCTGGGAACCTCATGGGTTCCACCCAACCCCTCCCTCTCCCTGTAACAGCTGCAAATGTTTCTCTTATTTCTCTGACATCTGGTCCACCCATGTGTAAACAGAATGAAGGCTCAGAGAGAGGAAAGGATCTGAATGCCCCATTTCTCAGCCTCAAAGATATAGTGAAATGGGACAGATCCTGGATTAGGGGACTCTTTAACTTTTAATATAATTTGGGCCACAGTTTCCAAAGGCACTTTAGGGTCCTCTTCTATGAGTCCTTTTTCATGCCTTTGTGGGAAGGTTGTGTTGAGGAGTGGTGAGAGCTTCGGACTAAGAATTAGATGACCCAGATTTCAACTTGGGCTCCTTCACTAACTGCCTGTGAACCTGTGCTGAGGTTTTTCTTTCTGGGTCTCATTTTACCATCTGAGTTATAAAAGGGTAGAGCCCTCTGTAAGTTTTCATCCAGGAGGGTTTTCTTTTCTTTTTTTCTTTTTTTTTTCTTTTTCTTGGATTTAAAAAAAATATATTTATTTATTTTGAGAAAAGGGGGAAGGGCAGAAAGAGGGAGAGAGAGAGAGAGAGAGAGAGAGAGAGAATCCCAAGTGGGCTCTGCCCTGTCAGCACAGAGCCTGATGTGGGACTTGAACCCACGAACTGTGAGGTCATGACCTGAGCTCATACCAAGAGTCGGATGCTTAACTGATTGGGCCACCCAGGTGCCCCATCCAGCTTTAGTCATTAATTTGGGGGCACAGTTTTAGTGGTTACCATATTACTGTCTCTGGTCAATAAATACACTCCTAACCACTGTGTCTCCCACTGTCTCCGTGGCACTAGAAAGATTATCAGCCCCCAAAACCTTTTATATCAAATAAGTTTCACCTGGTTTTCTCAATAAAAAATATGTTAGGACTAACATCAATGCTAAAGATAACACTGAATCTATCAATTATTGCTTCTGTTTAAAAAAAATTAATTATTTACACAAGGTCTTCTGCCTTGTTCAAAATTAAAAGCAGATTAATTATTTGTTGAGCCTGATTTCAGTGTGAAAGGTATAAATTTGGTATTAAAATATACTTTTAAAAATTTCAATACATTTTCATTTTCTAAAAACTAGATCATGGTAAGGTTCTTGTTTAAAATAAGCATGCTATTAGCCTTGATAAATTAATGCAAACAAAATAATGCATTGTGAATATACAAATATACCTTGAATGCTAAGGTAAAGAATGTAGACTTAATTTAGTAGGCAGTGAGGGTCTGATGAAAGTCTTTAACCTAAGGAATAATACAAGCTGAGATTAGAAATCATTATTGCAAGAACTTGCTCTTTGTAACCCAGCCATTTGACATCAAGAAGGTAGAATTCATATTTTATGCCCACTTTCCTCTCCATAAATCCCCTCTTTTCATCTATTCAAAGATGATCTTTTGGGTTTAATTACTACAGTGAATTTTTTCCTCAAATACTAATCAGCGAGATGAGGCAAAAGAACTTGAAATAGAAGGAATGAGAAATGGAGACGCAAGAGAACCTCTTGGTATGGATCCATCTTGTTTTGAGGTTGTGTTTTATTAGGGGCAGCTCAGAGCTTCCCTGAGTGGAAAGCAAGGGAATCGAATGGAATGGAGCCACGTTATTTTGAGCTTGTGTTTAAATACTGGCAACTCAGAGCTTCCCTGAGTGGGGACCCCTTCTCTCAAGGAAACCCCAATCTTACTTTTCATTCTTTTAAAGTTCCTGTTGGCCCCACTTCCAAGATGGTTGAGACTGCTGGGTCCTGCTCCAATCCAGCAGAGGGCGCTGTTGGAGTACAATTGGTGAGGGTGGTGGGAAACTCTGGGAAGACAACCTCCACCTCCAACCACCAGGCTGGTTTGGTGTTACAGCCTTCTGGGCTGACCTGCAAGACAGATCCTTGGTCCTTCCTGCCCTGCTTTATAGGATTCTATTCATAGCCCAGTTAAACTCTGCTGAAGACCCTGTTTTCCAGTTTTACCTCTCTTCCCACTACAAGAAAAAAGTGACTAACTGATCCTCAAGAGATAAGAAATGAGTTCAGAAATGAGTTAAGAAATGTGACACCTATGCAATTGCACTGAAAAGCTGCTGAGAACTGAGAAATCAGTAAAAGGTTAACCAGGTTAGGTGTGTGTCAGAGACAGTCAAACTAGCATAAGCAAGATCACCTATCTACCTCTCCATATCTCATCATCTACAAGGCAATTCAAAAATTGGGGGTGGGGTCGGGAGTGGAAATTCACAAATTTTTAAAAAGCGGGGGCTGATAGCATGGATAGAGCCCAATAATGACACAAAATGAACTTTGAAGTAGGAATGGGGAGCAGAAATCCAGAAAGAGTTTTGAGACCGAGAATGATGTAATCAAAGCTTAGCAACTGGGCTGCCTAGAAAAAGATTTATCCATTGCAACCTGGAGACTGAGCTTCAGCTCTTACCAAAAACATAAGCGCCAAGGAACAGTGCAGATCTGGGCTCCAGCCCTGGCTCTGAGACTTCCTTTCTCTGTGTCTTGGACCAAGTCCCTTGGGTAGGTTTCTTTGCCTCAGTTTCCTCATCTATCGAGTGAGGGAGGTGAACCACACAATCTGTCAGATGCATTTCTCATTCTGCATTCTGAGTCTATCCACTGCTAGCACCTTAGAATTATAATTTAACTTTTCTTTGGGGAATTCACATAAGGAAGGTTAAGGATAACTGTTTGTTCAGTCACTGTTCAATGAATACATACGCCCTTCGTCAGGAAGAATGGCTTGAGTTAGAAAGTTCTAGCCACAACCCTCCCCAGTCATTTCTGCCCTTTAACCACTGGCAGTGGGAGTGTGGTGGGAGGGCATCGGTTTTTTCACTGGTTTGTGGGCTCCAAGGTGGATTGTGGAATTTGAACCCAGGCAGACTCTGACTTTTCAGCAAATAGACCATGAGCACTGGAAGGAAACTTACAGTGCAACCACTCTCGTTATCATTTAATAATACCAAGACAAACATCTCAAGGCAACACAGGCATTGGTAGAATAAGTCTGGATTATGGTATCTTCCTAGGCTAGTTGTAACTTCCACTGTATAAACTCCACACTTGCTAATCCCATGACCTCCCCCAGTACTATTTAAATTTTCTTCTTCCAATTATCATTGGGTCCTTGCACTGCCTACAGATAATCACAATCCTGTCAAACCATTTCACACAAAACTGCCACTCAAACATAGGAGCACTAAGTCAATAGTTTGAGTGATGCCATGAAATTTGGACCTTTGGCTTCAATTGTAATTAGGAGGGCTTTAGTCGGTTCACTAATCGTAAGTGGGTTTATTTCTCAACTTCACACACTGACTTAGGTCTAACTGAACCCTCGCTTATTCATTTACTTATTTATGTAAACTGACTTGAGAAAAGATATTTAAGGAAGATTACAGTAAAAAGCATAAGTGCTTTTAAAACCGCCCTGAAACCTGAAGGCACTATTGCAACCCCAGAATAACCCAAAACGATTTTAAATAATGTTTTTTTTACAGTATGACTACACTGAGGGATTTTCTACGTGGGCCTATACATAAGAGCTATTAAATACTTTAACAGACAATACGCCAAGAGCACCCTCATAACAAAGAACGTTCTACATGTCAATCTTTTCGTGGAACTTAGTAAATGTCAAACATATACTGTGGAGTTATACTGCTAAGGCAGAGTTCTGAGGCCCCAAAACAGGTAGTCTTGGATAGTATAGGGCTTCCTGGAAACCTAATACGGGATAGGGGGAAATCTGAAGCATCTTAAAGAACAGGAACCATGGTGCGGTCTCCTCAGATACTGGTGTCTCAGCCGGACTAGGAAGTAGATAGTAGACAAGTCTAGACAGAGGTTGCTGACCAGGCCCTAAAGTTCAGATGTGCCATGCTGGGGCCCAAAGGAAGGTCTTTGGGCTCTGGATATACAGGGAGTCCTTCAGACCTGAGATGCTGAGACTGATCAGGCTTCCTCCCTGAAGAACGAGGCTGCCGGACTTGGCTTTGTGTCTATTGAGTAGTCACTTCATTCCCACTCCTTCCCCCCATCCAAATACACGCACATACAGGCAAGGTGGTTCTTCGTGGTCTTTACCGGAGAACCACAGCATGTTAGAGCTACTCGGGGTCATTTTACCCATTTATTTTACAAAGATGGAAGGGAGCTGCCACTTGCTTAGGGACAAACTGGGATGTGACAGATGCCAGCTGCAGAGTCTGTCCCTCCATCTAATGGATGTGTCTCACCGAAACACAATGTAGACAATGCCATGCCCCTGCTCGGTCACTTCCATCCATCTCCCGTGGCCCTCGGGGGAGACTGCAATGTCCCAGCCTGGCATCAGAGTCCTGTGGCTAATAGTCCTTTTTGCTTTTTCATCCCAGCTCCCAGTTTCTCTTCCTGATTGCTAGCTGGCCTGCTCCTCACATGACTCTTGCTCCTACTCAGACCAGACTCATTTCAACCCCTGTCTTGAGACTGATCCTCCTCCCCATTTCTAGTTTCTGAGAGGCTGTTCTCAGTGAATTGAAGTATTCCCCAAACGAAAGCAAATCATCAAGTGGCCTCGGATACCCTTCATGTGTGCCTCTCCAGAGGGTCAAAAAAAAAACCACTTACAGCACATTTTTACTTTTAATAATATTTTTGCATAATTACCAAGGCCTCTTCAAGCCTCAGCCCCCTCCTGAGTGGTAGGAATGGCAAATACGCCCATTTTATAGGGGAGATGAAGGAAGTGAGACCCAATGCCAAGAAAGGGCATATGATTCATCCTCCAGAAAGCAGTGAGTCAGAGGGGAAGTAGAAAGAAGCCCCAGGCTTCCTGACGCTGGTGCTCCATTCACCGGGCCAGGCACCTTGCCTGCTGTTATTTCCAAATGCTTGATATTTAAAAAAATAAGGCAAAACTCACCCCATCAGGTTTGCTTTTGAGAAAAATTATCCTGATGCGAAGGACCTTGTTATCCCCAGCCTTTGAGCCGTACCTAGAATGTTAACTACTTTTTTTTTTTTAACTTTTTTACTTTTTATTTTATATTTGAGAGAAAAAGAGACAGAGAGACAGAGCATGAGCAGGGGAGGGGCAGAGAAATGGAGACAGAAGCTGAAGTAGGCTCCAGGCTCCGAGCAGTCAGCACAGAGCTCGATGAGGGTCTCGAACTCACGAACTGCAAGATCATGACCTGAGCCAAAGTCAGACGCTTAACCGACTGAGCCACCTAGGAGCCCATAACTACTTATTTTATAACAAAGAAGATCTGAGCTTTCTAGGTTGTGACCCCCCTCCTAAGGCAACTACATAATTATCTGAAGGTAATTTTGAAGAGTCGAACTGTGAAAGAAATTGGGTGAGGCCTAAAATCCAGTGGAGGTTAGAAACAAGGGCTTTGTCTCACAGACCACGTAACCAGTTCTGGAGTTTGCTATCTACTTCCAGCATCCAGTGGTGGCCCTACTACTGTTCAGGGGTTCAGAGGAATGGGAAGAGTTGGGGTATACAACTTCTTGTGGGGTCAGTGCATTTGGGAAATCTTGGGAAGGCTGGTTGAAAAGACAATGGTACTGGGTGTCTCTGAAATTCTTCCCCAGGAAAGAGAAAGAAGAATGCCTGAGAACTTCCAGACTGGAGAAAAAGGAGGGAACTGAGAGCCCCCGGGGCCTGGGCAAGAAACAGCTCTGACAGGCTCTGCAGAGCAGCTCTCCACATTCTCGGAGTCCTACTAATGTGCTCGGTACTAGGATAGAAACCCTCAGTAAGGTGACCCTATAATGTATCATCCAAACCAGAGCACTTAAGGGTGGAAAGGGAGCTACTGAATCATAATACCAGAGCAATGGGCATACACTGTAAAGTCAAAGCAGGATATGTGGTCACCTTAACCTTCAGAGTTGAGGTCAACAATGATGGGTCCCTGTCCATGGAGAAATCTCCCCCCATAAGAAGGACATAATAAGCACACAGATGACATGACCTGAAGCTAGCTGCTTATACTGAGACATTACGGAACAGTCCCAAGAAGAGTTGAAGGAGAAGGGTAACACCTGTAGAGAAGACAATTGGCATTTGAGAATTGGTTTTGGGGGATGCCAAAGATTTGAATGTATAGCAATGAGAGGCCAAAGAGACTTCCAGGTGATTTTGAAAAAAAAAAGAAGCCTG
This sequence comes from Panthera tigris, assembly GCF_018350195.1. Classification (NCBI taxonomy): domain Eukaryota; kingdom Metazoa; phylum Chordata; class Mammalia; order Carnivora; family Felidae; genus Panthera; species Panthera tigris. The sequence goes on from NC_056668.1 coordinate 78,175,765, forward strand.
AGCCAAGGCCCAGTGGCAGGGGCCTCTATGGGGCATGGTGAGGGGCTGCATCTGGGGCTGTAGAGGGAGGTGTAGTGAGACCGGGGAGGGATGAGGCAGGAAGGGTGCTGATGCCCATTTGGACTTGGTTCTAGCTCTGTGGACACCAGCAGGAAGCATAGGTGGGGTTGCACAGATCAGCTTCCCCGGCCTTGGACTTCAGTTGAGACTACCCAGATGCCCAGACACATCGCATAAGCTGCTACTGGTCTCACGGGGCCAACCGTCCTCCCCTCGGACAAGAAAGGGAGTCTCATCATTGAGGAACTACAGGACCTCTTCTGGTTTCAGGACCAAGCACTTTCTCTCTCCATCCAGCTGCTGGAGAAGTGGGTTTGGACATTAGGGGGAAGTGTCTGTTTGGCAATCCTGAGGGCTAGACAGCTTGAGGGGGGGGGTGGATTTTAGGGGCTATCCCCTGGTAAATAGTCAAACCTTTGAGATTCGTGGTGGGACCACTTACAGTCCTAATTTCCAGGAGTGCACGCAAGTCCAGAGGAAGCTGGGACCTTGGGGCTTTCAGAAAGAGATAGGTCAAGTAGCCAGGGAGAGTATCTCTGACACTGAGCAGAGCTTTGCAGTTGGGAAGTAAGAGACTTTCCAATGTGGTCCCCACATTTTGTGAGAGAGGTCAGGAAGGTGTTATTACTGTGAACAAGTGACATATAAGGGAATTAAGGAGCAGACAGATGGGTGACTCATCCAAGGTCATACAGCAAGCAAGCCGTGGAGCTCCTCTCCTGGAGCCAGGCCATGTACGCATGCACCAACCCCACAGCCTGCTCTCAGAAGGGAGACAAGGGAGCTGACGAGGAGGGGAAGGAGGCGAAGGTGGCAGAGAAGGCAGAGCCAGAGGGAGGGAGGGAGGGAAGAAGGAAGAAGGGAGAGAATCAGAATAGAGGGAGGGCAAACCCTTCCATCTGGTTGTGGGGTCCCAGATGGGCCTAGAAACCCTCTCCCACTTTTTCCTCCCAGACCCAAGAAAGTGGGCCCAGGCTCTGCGGTAGGGAAGGGCTGCCCAGTTATGTCTCTCCTGGGGCGCGAGAGCCTGGCCCCGTGGGGTTGCTGGGCCTTTCAAAGGCCACATGTACTGGGGGACGAAGCAGCAGGGGCAGCCCAAGAGCTGGGGCCAGGAGGAGGGGCCGGGCCTGCCTTTGGTGCCTAGAAATCAAAGCAGCCAACCTTGGGCTTTTTCTTTCCCTCACACTGAGGCACTTTTATTGGCGAGATGAAGGGAGGCAGAGCGAGCCTACAGTCCTCGCTTAGCTTTTGGAGGTTAATGACCCAGTTAGCAGCTCTTGGCTGCGTTTCCGACATTTTGCAGACATCAAGCCCCGCGTCTCTGCCAAGTACATTCTGTTCCCTGGAGCTCATCCAATGCATCTCAGATTACTATGTAATGCGACAAAGAGGGAGAGGTGGCTGGGAGGGGCGGTGGGGAGCGGGCGGGCCGAGCGGCCGGAGGGGCGGCGAGGGAGGGGCAAGGGGATGCCACTCTAAATATAGCTGCCCTCCTCGAGATGCAGGGCCAAGGTGCTTATTACTGCACTAGAGCGATCCTCCAGGGAGGGGACGGAGGCCCTGGCGTCCAGGCAAGAATTGAAGGAATCCTGCAGCGAGCGCACCCTGGGGTGGGATGGGGGGCTGCCAGAGCCTCTGGGTGGGCGGGGAGAGCGGGGGAGGGGGGACGAGAAAGGGGAGGAGCTAGGGACTCGGCCCCGCCCCAAGGCCCTTCGCGCAGCCCCCGAGCTGCTGCAGCCTGTGCTCTAATTATAGACGTGAATGGAAAGCGGCAGCTTGTGAATGATCGTCTTGCTCGCGCTGCCTTTGGAGGCTGAGGAGCAGGTGCTGCCCTGCTAGATACAAAGTGATTCATTTAAAAGCCCTCTGTCCCGCACGCACTCTCGCCGACAGACACGAATCCTCGAGCTCTCTCCTTCCACCGCACGGAGGTGGAGTCTGCTGTTGGTTTCAGAGCCCTGGATCTGGCGATCCGGACAGAGATGGGGTGGAGTTTCCTAATCTCTTTCACCCCATCTTTAGAAACCTCCCCGTGGGTGAGAAGAACCCCACGCCTTTTCAAGCTGTTGGGAAGTAGTATCTTGTTTTACAGATGGAGAAGTTGAGGCTGGGAGAGAAGCAGGGGTGTGCCCCGCGCACATGGTGAGTCAGTGCCCAGCTGAGACCGAGCCTGGTCTCCTGACAGCCCTTTTGCCTTACCAGGTGGGAACCTGGAGCGGGTTTCACTTCAGTGATATTCATTTTCAGGCACGGATCCTCGGCGTATATGAGCATCCCCTTCCCAAGCCTGGTTCGGCTCCCCGTCCCACCCCGCCCCCGCCCGACCCCACTGCCACACAGAAGCGGGGTAATGCCAGCTGGTTCTCATCGGTAGGCTTAAGTTCCAGGCCTGGAGAGTGGGTAAGGTGCAAACCTTGCCCATTTTCCTGTCCGTTATGTGTGAGTCAATCTGACGTGCCCTCCATCAGCATAATCCTGTCATGAGGCACACCAGAGGCGGCAAAACCAGGACTTTTCTTCTTCCTCAGCATCTCACATGCACCTAGCACTCAGCCACGTGCTCTCATGAACATCAGCACCCAACCCCGGCCACAGAAGCACAGTAAAAAGTCTTACACCCAGTTTACTGAGGGCTTGGAGGGGGGAAGTGACTGTCTCACAGTCATCTGCTTCTGAGTAGCCAGTTTGAGACCCAAACCCAGGACTCCTACCTCCATTCTGTACTGTGCCGGGTTCTCAGTCTGTGGTCTGCAAGGGGGGCCAGGATCCACCTCCTCATAGAGAGAGGTTGCCCTGAGGCCAGGTTCTCTCCAACCTGGCTGCTGGCCTTCTCTCCCCATAGGCTCCCTCCATTCTAAACTACAGTATACAACGGGGCATGAACAGTTGCCATCTTTGGGGCCAGAATTCTCCAAGCCCTGCACATCCCTGGACTTCAAATAACGAGGCCAATCCTAGTCACCTGCTGAACCTATCTATATTCTCCTCACCTTTGCTGAACACCCTGGACTGAACTCTTTACCTATTTCTCCCCTGTCCCTTTAAGATATACACCAAGGCATATTGATAAAGGGGCATCAAGTACTGGGGGGGGGGGAGAGAAGGAATGGATGTGAAGGATATTTTAATTGTTTTTTATTTGCTTCTTTCAAGCAAGGAGTGTATCTTAGTCTTCATAAGTCCCCACCTGACCCAACATCCCCAGGGTGCAGCCCAATGCACTGAGGATAGCAGACATGCAGAAATATTGAAGAATCATAAAACTTTCACATGGCTGAGGAAATGTGTATCTACCTAGACTGGCCACCGTCACATCTCTCTGACAGTACAGATGAGTGGTTGGGATCTACACTTTGCAGCTACAAGACGAGGCTCTCTCCAGATCAGTTGTACGATACTGGCAAGTTGCTTAATCAGTCTGGGTCTCTGTTTTCTCATCCGTAAAATGGGCATAATTATACCTCACAGAGTTACTGAGTGGTGAGTACTGAGTGGTGTTGGCAGTGCTGAGCCGGGAGAGAAGAGAAATGCTCATATGTGAATGGTTTTCTCTATGGTCACTATGTAGTTCGGAATCCAAATTCAGCTATGGCACTTGGGCATGTTTTTTAACCTCCACATCCTCAGTTTTCTCATGTACAAGGTGAAAATACCAAGCATACCTATCTTATAGTGTTGGGTGAGTTAAATGAATTAACAGGTGTAGAGTGCTGAAATTAGTGCCTGGCACAGAGTAAGTGCTCAGTACAGATGACTATTGTTTTTACTGGAATTAAATGAGAATGGAATGGTATAATGTGTGCAAAGTTCTTACCATAATGCATTGCAGAGGGCCAGCGCTCAGTAAGTAATTGATTTCGTCATCTGTAGAATGGGATTATGATAGTTTCTCCTACACAGGGTTGTTCTGAGGATTACCATAGACAATATATGAACACTCTTTATAAAACTATATAGGGCATGTTTTATTATTCACTGTAATATTGGGGCATTGGTTCAACAAATATCGTTGTGTATTAACTGTGCCTGGTCCTGTTTGAGATACAGAGATAATAATATCCATGCCTTCAAGGTGTGGATAGGTAGGTAAAGCCTGGGCTAGATATACGAATAACTATAGAACACCAGGCAGAGGATGATGGGTGCTCTGCTTGGCTAATAAACCTCATGCCAGGAGGCATCAGAAAAGGAGAGGCAGAAACCCCGAGGTGTGGAGAGGAGCTCAAGAAAAAGTACAGCAAGGATAAAGGAGCATGAACAGAGCCTGGGAGAATGAGTAGGATTTAGACAAGAGGTGAGACCTTCCTGGTAAAAGGATCAGCAAGATCCCGGAAAGGGAGTGTTGGAGAACGGCACCCATGCCAGCACTCCCAGGAGGTAAGCTAGGAGGCCAGGCAGGGGGGTCCCAGGGAGCCCCAGGGGCCCTGTGCTTCTCACTGATGACATAGAGGGCAGATGTGCTGGGGATAGTTTGGGGATGATGGATTCATGGTCAGACTGCAAAATCTTATGTAGTAGAGTAGAGACACAGGGGAGGAGTGTTTCTGCAGGACCAGAACTGCAGAGGCAGAAACCGGGGGTTTTCACAGCTCCTTAACAGCACCTCTCAGATTTCATCATTGCATATTTACCGTTGTGTTCTGTTCTTTACATTGACACATAAGCTCTAAGAGAAATGGGAATGGGAGTCTTTCCTTCCTGACTTGCCCCTAGAGCCTGCCGGGGTGACTGCACATAGTAAGAGCTCAATAAAGACTCACTGAGCAAATGAATGCCTCCTTGAACCTAAAGCCAAATGGACCAACAGAGTGGCCTAGAAGTGGCCAAAGGGGTCTCTAAGGAAGTTTTTCCTACCTTTAACTTCAGCCAACAGATCGCCCCAGGGTGACAAGAGTTTCCAATTTACTACACAGGAGTGCAGAACTTGTTTCATGATCCCTCAGGTATATCTATTTTTAGAAAATAAAACCAGAAAGGACTGGGAAGAAAGGTAAAAAAAGAAACCTGGGGTAGAAAGAAAACTCCACATGTAGCCCTCCATCTCTTATTTAGTCACCTTAATTAGCCATCTTCTATTTGTAGTTCTCTCCACCTAAAAAAAGGAAAAAAGAAAAGAAAAAGAAGGAAGAGAGAAGAAAATGAGTTACCCAAGAAAGCTTGAGTGTGGGGAACTGGTCTTGTCTTCTAAAACCCTCCATGATCCGGGTCTCTTCCCAGATCAAGTTGGGGAGCAGAAAAGAAATCCAACTGGTTTCCGTTGTTAAGGATTTGGAGTGAGTAGAGAGTTGATAGAAGCTTTGCCTACCCTCCTATCCTACCCATCTTGAAAATATCAGTGCCATTGCCTTTCTTCATCTCTGTTGAGTAGACCATTTGGTCTTGTGCTTCTTGATCACAGGCACAGAATGTTGGAGATAGAACAAACAGAACCTAGAGGGAATTTAATCCCCCCCTCCCCCGCTTGTGTTATAAATTAGAAAACCAAGGGAAAAGAGACAGGAAATGAGTTGTCCAAGGTCTCCCAGCCCATTTGTAATGGAGTACAGGACCCAAGACTTCTAATTTCAAGTTTAGTGCCCTTTCCAAGCCCCATGACACCTCCTTTAATGGAGTAATGTTCTTATTGGAACATCTAACATTTCTGTCTCCCTGAAAAGAGGGTATCTTTGAGAGAAGCAGACATGGGTTTGAATCCCCCTTCTACTATATACTAACTCTATAACCTTAGGCAAGAAGCCACATCTTGTACAGTAGTAACATTAGCCATCATTGCAAGCATCTATTTTATGCTAAGCTCAGAAAAGGTAAGAAACTGGTCCAAGACAGTTGTAGACCCAGAGTTTGAACCCAAGTCTGTCATATTCTAAATCCCATAATTTTCCACTTTAGCATACTGTTTCTGTATTTCTCAGCTGTCTCATCTATAAAATTTAAGAATAAATGAGATAAAACGTACCTAGCTCAGCAATTGACATACAGCAGGTGCCCTATAAACAGCAGCTCTTATTATTTTGAACACTACATTCTGAAGACTTGCTATAACACAGGTCTTACAATTTCAGTTATATACTCAAGAACGGTAGCTATTATCAATCATCATCCCCATACACAACAGCCTCTACCTTCCCAGGCTTATCTTTCCCCTGATGTGTCCTTCCAAAGCGTTGTGTTCCAAACATGGGAAATCTAAGCAGAACAGGTAAGGCAGGATAAGAACTAAACTTGCCTGTTGATGCTGGAATGTTGAGCAGACAGCTCAGGTCTGGTGACAGTAGCTACATCCACTCATAGGCTAGGGGAGCATAAGGCAACAAGCTATCCGGGTACAGGAGCCTGACAGATTTGTCAAACTAGGAGCCGGAGTACAAGGATTTAGAGTGGGCAATGCCTGAGGCAGAGAGACCACAGCTTTGGAAAGGCCAAATCACAGGAGTCCAACCTACCCTTTCTGGCAAAAGCCAAGCAAGACTTTAGCTAGGAGGAAATAAAGCTGAGTAGGAAGATCACCAGAAAAAAGAGAATAAAAACCAGGATTAAAGCAAAATCCAGTTGAAAAGAATAGAGATTAAAATCTACCTAGCTCTTCTGAATATGACAGACGAGTCTTTTTTTCTCCTGTGACTTAAAAAGAAATAACCCTGCAATTCTCCTGGCCATAAATTGTAGATACATTTGCTTAGAGTGAAAGCACCAAAACATTCATGGGAATTATATTCACCGAAGTCAACATAGTATTTTCCTCTGTAGACAATAAAGGGGAGGGAAGGCAGGAGGAAGAGGGAAGTGGAAGGTGGGAGCTTCAACTATGTGCGTTACATTTAATTTCTTTGGAGGAAAAAGAAATATGGCAAAATGTTAGCCTCTGTTTTCTGATTGTGAGTACATGACATCTGTTATATCTTTTCTGTATGATTATATATTTAATAATTTAAAATAAAACAAATATATATTTAAAAATTAATTATATAAAAATAAATCCATATTTAAAGCTAATTAATTGTGATTGTAGAAAATCTGGGAATTTTATGAGTAATAACATAGGAAGATAATGAGTTTTTAAAGATATGATGTCAGCTATTTCAAAGTTCTGATGTGATATTTCTCAGGTATAACAGGTCTCGCCCCAATAAGAACTCATGTAAGACCATTGTGGTAGATTTACATACTGACAGTCCATATATGCATGTTAGGAGGAAGATTTCAAGATTCTTCACATCTACCATCTGGCCAACCATTCCATAAATGCTCAACTATGAACTCCTAAACTGGCTGGACAGAAAGTCCCATTTTAAGATAAGAATTAGGATCTTATACTCTCATATGGAAAGAAAATCTAAATGACTTCTGAACAATCAAAGCTAATGTTATAAATTTCACACATAACATTTATGGATGGAAACCCAGCAAGGATAAAGAACAGAGCAACTCCATCAACCCCTGGATCGAACTGACATTTATAGAATAATCTGCCCAAGAGCAGAATACACATTCTTTTCAAGGGCGCATAGAACATTCACCAAGATAGACCATATCCCAGGTCATAAACCTTATGGATGTCTCTCATGGATCAGAGACCTTCAGACCCTCACTCAGAAAAAGGTCTCATTTTACATAAAACTGTTAGACCATCTGGAGTCTCTGACCATAACATGACAGGAGAGAAAGCAGAATTGCTTCACGATGGGCAACACTCATCAGTAATAGCTGGCTGCCAAACCATTTGGGTGGAGACAAAACAGCTATAAAATATAGACTCAAGGGCCCAAAGCAAGCAGTCTGGAGCCATCTAGTTCAGGTGCAAAGCGTAACAAGCCCAGAAATGCCCAGAAACAAAGCACTGTGCACTGGCATACTTAATGGTTTAGTAGAAAGAGCATGGGAGTCAGCTGATGAGGGTTTGGGCATGGCTCTGACACTAACCCACAAGAGTCTATGGGCCTGTCTCTTTCACTTCTTCTTTCTGGGAACTAGCTTCCTCTTGGGCAAAATGGAGTCACTAGAAGCTAGTGACTAGATCTCCAAGATGATTTCCACATCTACCTCTCTGTGGCTATTTTTGTGTTCATTCTAATTCTCTTGGGTCTTCAAGGAAAGGATGGATAATTCTTGGTAATTTTCATGTTTGAAGTCAGGGGACAGTGTGAGACCTCAGAGGGCATATTTGCTTACATGCACCAGCTTATTCCACCCCTACCTCCCACCCCCCCGCCACCAATTCTGGATCTGCCCAGAAGTATCCCAAAGGGTTCCACAAGGACATATTTACAAACAGCTTCCAAAAAGCAGTAAAATGGCAAAACAAGCCTTGCAAGAGAAATTCTGTATACCAGACAATTTAATTCTGAACAATGGACCACATGAGGATGTATAAATAACTAATTACGCTGGACAACATGAACAGCTTTTTTGGATGATTGCAAAATTGGGGAGGAAGGAAATGTGATGGGTATTTATATATTTGGGCTTCAGTCAAAGATTTCATATTCACTCTTAAGCAATTTGACTTACAAAATTAGCTCAGACAAGAACACGGTCAAACGACTCAAAACTGGCAGAGTCTGCTCTCAAAGGAGGATGGTTTGTGCCCAAGCGTCCAGAGGACTGGCATGGAGAATGGGGTGTGTCCTCTCATCTCTGCAAGATGTTTAGTTAGAGATGCCTTGGTCTCCACAATGACCTAGAGAGGTAGAGACTGGGGCATTTGTAGAAAGTGTTTCAACGGGAAGTCAAGCTCATCTTGTTGTCACACAAGTACATATTCCTGGGTACTCAATTCCACATTTTCCCTGATTCCCTACTGTGTGATTAGTACAATGACAAATCTTGGAGATGCATAGACTGGATCTCTGTAGGAGGCACGAGATACCTTGCTTACCACTGTATATCTGGTACTGACCTCTGCCTCTGGTACCTACATACTAGGTGTACAGAGATACTTTTTGGATCAATGACTTGTTGAATGAAATGAGTAACACACAGTCCTTACCCAAGCAGAATCCTCAGTCTAGTGGAGGACATAAAACTGTGTAATTCTCTCTAATCCAGAGCAGGTGCCAATGCATGTGGTCACTGAGGTGCCAAGGGCTCTGTGAGCACAGAAGAGATAGGGCAGTCCATTCTGATCGTAGAGATTGGCAAAGCTCTTTCATTCCTCCTGCAGGGCCCTCACACACCCATTTTTCCATTGCTACTCTCTGCCTAAATCCTGTGTATCTTCATAACATCACTTCCAGAGAAGCTTTCCCTGACTCCACATATGCAAATAAATACTCCCTCTCTTCTGCATCGTTTTGCCTCAGGGCACCATGTTCTTTTTCTTCCAAACACATAGAACAACTCATTATTAATATTTACATATTTACATATGTGTTTATTTGTGTAAAGTTCATCCTGCACGACTGAAAGCAACAATGTGTGTGTTGTTCCTGGGTATCTCACCAACACCTAGCATGATGCCTAATGCGCAGGGGTGCAGAGGACATTTTTTAAGTTGTTCATGAGATACACAAATAACTCTCAACAAAGGAAGTAGAATTTGACCAGGACCTTGAAAAAGGGGGATGGAACAGCATAACCAGAAGCAAGAAGAGGAAAGGTACAGACAGGAGACACTGACCTGGTCACGAGGAGCAGACCAGTGTTTACCACAAATCATGGGCTAAGGAATAGCAGTGGGAACACTCAGTCGCTTTTGAGTAAAAGAAATAAAATGACCAGAGCTGGAACTTGCCAAAGTGGCTCAAGAAGCTCTATGAAGGACTGACTGGTAGAAGGAGAAACTGGAGAGAAGGAGATAGCTCTGAGGTTCCTAAAATGCTCCATGAGAAAAATGATGGAGGTCTGACTGGGGCAGCCCTAGGAGGAATGAAAAGATCAAAGACAAGGTGGCAGGAGGAGTGAATGGAATTATATGTGCAGAGAAAGGGAAGAAGAATTCATCAATAGCCCACAAGTTCCCACCTGGGAAAGTGGGGAAGGGAAGGGATCTGTGAGCAGAGATTGCATACACAGCAAAACACGGAGGAGCACGGGAATGAGTGAAGTAAGAGAATCTCATGTGGAACTCTGGTGTTTGAGGTGTTGAAGAGCCATCAATGGCAACTACCAGGCAGAAGGAAGGAGTTCCGGACTATGACGTGAATTAGGGCAACACCTGCCCAGAGTGTATACTGCAGTTGGTAAGCCTTAGATGAGAACTCCCTGGGACATATCGCCTCCATTTTCCTGCACAAAGTCTCAGTGCGAGCCTCAGACAATGACCCCAGAAGAGGGGTTCCAGAATCCCCCACAATGCTAGCACCCTGTTTCTGCCTTCTTTGCTGGATACTAGACGGCAGAGGCACACCCTGCTAGTCATTTAATTGTGGCACGTGTGTAACCATTCATGGCTCTTGGATCCTGGAAATTGCCTTTCTACCTTGAGGATCTTCTTGACACTCTCTCCTGCTGTGCCCTTCCAACCAGTGACTGTGCCCTGAGCTTACCCTGCACTAACTCTTTCCCATGTTAACACTCCAAGTAGCCAGATCTGAATACACCCAGGCCACACTGAACCTTGTGTGTGATGGACTTGGAGAGAAAAAACACACAGAGCTAGAAAAAAATTCGGCTGATGGTAGAAACCTTAGCTTTGACTGCCAGCAACATCACACCCTTAAGTGTTTCCAAACTTAAATAATGGGGAAAAACAGCCAAGTGCCAGACTCGTGTGAAGGAATTTCTCAAGGTGAAGGGTACCACATGGTTAGTTGGTCATGACAGGTGACAGAGAGAACATTGTTTCTCACCGGTCATCCAGGGTCGGGGTTGGACAGGGATGCCAGACTGATGCAGACATGCTCAGCTCTCAAAGAGTTTTTCCTTGAAGGACAAAGACAAAGGCAGGATGAGAACTCTACCAGCTGCTTCCTTCAGGAAACCCTGCTGTGGCAGAAGTAGCCCCTCACAGATCCGCCAAGAATGAAGCTTTTAAAATTACTACCGACAAGGACACAGGGTCAGAAGTTTCTAGAACTACTTTCCACTTGAGTCAAAGAAGCACAGGGAAGATGGGGGTTCTGCTGTCAGATGTGAGTGATTTTGAACCCTGGCCCATACTCTGACTCCCTGGAGATACCTTTGGAGGTGAAGGGGGGATCCTACCTAGTAGCTGACGATCTACACCAGGCATTTGTTGTTTTCAATGCCCCAAAGTGTTTATCTTGAGCCTTTCTGCAGGAGCAAGAATATTAGTGCAAGGTGAAGGGTTCTGGAACAGAACCACAGCATGCCCCTCCACCTCTCTAAACAATGCCTGCCATTTTGTCTCAATTTCAAAATTACATATCTTGTCTTTGGTAGAGACATTTTTTTTTTCCTTACCACGAGAGGCAGCAAACTTGGATGAGAAAAGGTGAAAGAAAAAAAAAAAAAAGAGCACCCTTTGCCTTCCAGTCTCTTGGTTTCCCTGGGCCTCAGTTTCATCAGGTGTCCAGACGAGGGGACGATCCTTGCTTGAGCATTCTCAGGTTGTTATGTCACATGTGCATATGGGAAAAGGCTCTGCACTCGTAAACTCTCCACGCATCAGAGATTATAATCATACACTGGTTAAACCCACCAGGTAGATTTTCTTCTACTACCTCAATTGCTCTCCATTTTCCCTGAGGGTCATGAAGTATGTTAAGAGGCAGTCACTGGCCGCCTTGGGCTGCCTGCTCCCTGTTGGTGCCAACAGTGGGACTATGGAGCACAAGGCACATCAGCACCTCTGGTCTGCAACAGCTATTTGCACTGTTTATGTTAGAGTACATAAAATAGGAGAGGAAAGTAGACTTGGTCCTGCCGTTCGTACTCTTTAACAAATCATAGCCATGCTGATCTGAGAAAATTGGACCAACCAGACTTGCCTAGAATGTTCTCAAAATAAGAGAGTTTATTTGATGGATGGGAACCTGGGGCCAGGTCATCCTGGGTTCCGGCCTCAGTGGGCCACTCCCTTGCTGGGTGATGCCAACAAGGTCACCTAACTTCTCATTGGTATAACGTGGCTTAATACCATCAACCTACAAAAAGAGCTTTCAACATTAAATTAAACGAAGTAATAACTATGAAAGCGTCTGTGACATAGTAAGTCTCTACACATACGGATTTCCTTCTTTCCCGACAGGGACAGAGAAAAGAAGTAATAAAAAGAAGAATAGTAATAGCAGGTAATGTTTAAGTAGCATTTATGGTATAGAAGGCACTATTCTTGGAACTTTAATTGTATTGGCTCAGTTAGCCTTCACAACTGTTTTCATCTTCATGTCACAGGCGGGTGAGCTCAAACTCAGCATGATTAAGTACCTGCCCAATGTCACGTTGCACACAGGAGTAGAACCAGGATATGATGCAGGCCGCCTGCTACTCAACACGTTGCACTCACCCACCTCGCGAAAGTGCTTCCCGTGATTGCGGATATTAACCCACAGGGGTCCCTTCAGCTTTGTTCTGAGATTTGATACATGGGCTTTTATCCTCTTATTACTATGGAATCGCTTTCTAGAAAATATATATTCTAATTGTTTTTTTTTTAATTTTTTTTAACGTTTATTTATTTTTGAGACAGAGAGAGACAGAGCATGAACAGGGGAGGGGCAGAGAGAGAGGGAGACACAGAATGTAAAACAGGCTCCAGGCTCTGAGCTGTCAGCACAGAGCCCGACGCGGGGCTCGAACTCACGGACTGTGAGATCATGACCTGAGCCAAAGTAGGACGCTTAACCAATTAAGCCACCCAGGCGCCCCTAATTGTTTTGTTTTTTTTTAATATCACAAATGTGCTTTCCTGTTGCTTGTAGGGATTTAGCTTCTGACAAGCTTGCTAATTGAATGTTTTTTTTTCTCCACCTAACCTACCTTTGCAAAGTTCACATGCAGTTATTTATCGCTTAAGAGCATCATATAGGTAAACTGAAGTATGTTTATTAAGGTTAGAATGAACAGCGGTTGATTTGATTTCCCTGATTGGGTAACTGGGGAAATGAACAGGTAACTGGGTATTTACAGAAGAAGGTCAGCAGTGGTTCCTGGGAAGGGCCAGTCAGATCCATTCCAGAAGCCTTTGCTCAACCTTGTTTCCCCCAGAAGGACCCCGCTGTGGGTCAGGGAAGGAAAACACCGTGTGCACATTTGCCTATGGCTGGTTCATTCTCTCGAAAGCCACACTCTGGTCTGATCTACTCTGACACATGCCAAGGCACTGATGTCTGCAGAATGAAACCAAACCTTGGCTAGGCATCAAGGGTCTCCACCTTCATCTGGCTCCAGACCACTTCTTCCATCATGCTTCAGACCCTGCTCTTCCCCAATAACTCCCTCCTCTGGGCTCTTGCACTGCTGGTACCTTCCCCTTTCACTAGTAAGTTTTCAAAACTGTTTAAACTGCACCTTCACCACATATATGTCCCAGATACCCTCCATCCAGAACAGATCTTTTTTTTTGCTTGAGTTTCCCACCGTATAGAATTATTTTGCTATTTTAGAATTGATCACTGATCATCTTGTGTGTGTGTGTGTGTGTGTGTGTGTCTGTTCCTTTCACCAAGAGAGAGGCCCTAATTGGTAGGGTGAAGGTGATACTCATCTAGGAATACTCCCACAGTCCATAAACACAATTCCTGAGGAGAGGAAGCTTTCAGTGAATTTTGGCTTACTTGAAATGAGCTTCTAACCCAGCAGAGTGAAATCATTTCATGACTTTGCTTTGAGTTGACAGGCCACCCCCAAAAGCTAAACCCACCAATGAACTTTTCCTCCGGTGACTATTAAGATAGCACAAGCCATCAATCTCAGAGACAGAGGGAACACTCAGCTTTAAGCATCTGGAGGTTTACTTAACTAAAGGTGTCATTCTACCAGAAAGTATGATTGTGATGCTTCTTACCATCCAGGGTATGAATAAAAATAATTACAGTGATAAATTCGTGGCAGGAGCCATTGATTTTTAGAAAGGAAAATTAATAATGCATCATGGAATTGTAGTTATAGACTCTCACTCAGGTATCCTTTTCATATTCCCAGATAAGAAAAATTCACGCTATAGCACTTTACAGTTGGTACATCAACATGACTTCATTCTCATACCAACATAGAAAAGCTGGACTCACTCTCAATTTACAGAAAAGAAAACTGAGGACCAGCCAGGCAGAGACAAAAAATTATTTAGTGCTGGATTTGGGTCTCACAGTCAGGACCCCTCCCTATATCCTGGGTGCTCTTCTCCTAGGCTTTGTGCTGTAGACTGAATGTCTGTGTCCTCCCCAAATTCATGTGTTGGAACCTAATTCACACTGTGATGGTATTTCGAGGTGAGTCTTTGGGAGGTGGTTAGATCATGAGAAGGAAGCCGTCATGAATGGGATTAGTGGCTTTATTTAAAAAAAAAAGAAAAGAAAAGAAAGAAAAAGACCACAGAATGTTCCCTCATTTATTCTGCCACGTGAGGACACAGTCTCTGTGAACCAGGAAGTAAGCCCTCGTCAGACAAAGGAACTGCCAATGCCTTGATCTTGGACTTCCCAGTCTCCAGAACTGTGAGAGATAAACATATGCTGTTTCAACCACTCAGTCTATGGCCTGTTTGTTACAGCAGCCTGAATGGACTAAGACACATCGCTCAGGGTCTCAGGAGCCTGTTCAGGGTCAGGTTTTCAGATGAGCAGTTTCCTCTCCAGGCCCTCGGGGTCCTTGCAGAAGTCTCGTCTGTGTTTATATGACTCCAGCCACAGTTGGTGAAGTACAAGTTAGGTATCTCAGCTGTGGAATCGTTCATTCCAGAGTGTTTCCATGTTCTCTAGTAACATTTCAGGTTGTTTTTGTTTTTCTTCAATCCAATTCTTCTGCCTTCAAGAAATAACTATACCTGGGGCGCCTGGGTGGTTAAGTCGGTTGAGCATCAGGCTTCGGGTCAGGTCACGATCTCGTGGTTTGTGGGTTCAAGCCCCACATCGGGCTCTGTGCTGACAGCTCAGAACCTGGAGCCTGCTTTAGATTCTGTGTCTCTCCATCTCTCAGCCCCTCCGCTGCTCATGCTCTGTGTCTCTCTGTCTCTCAATAATAAATAAACGTTTATAACAAAAGAAAAAGAAAAAAGAAATAACTATACCCTACCTCTCCAAACCACTCCTTCTCCTCATCACTTCCACCCTACACAATACATTGCCTGAGTCTTTCAAACAACTTCTTTCAAAATGAAATTGGTGACCTAACTGTACTCAGTGGAGTAAAACATTAATTCACAGTATGAGCTCCCTGGTTGCCCAGAACAGAGCTTGGCAAACAGAAGGTGTTCAATACATATTGACCGTTGAATCAAGTAAACAAAACAAGAAATAATAATATTAATAAGCATATTACTTAGAGTCATGGAAGTAATCACAATAAAAACTAGAGCAAGGATGGTTAGAAGTCATTGCCTCCGAGTGAAATGACTCATGGTGGGAAGGGCATGAATCAGGAGACTGCTGCCTTCATTATATGCCTTCTGGAGTATTTGATTTCAGGGAGGAGTCAGCCTAATCCAACTGAAGCCTTTGCTCAGTGTTCCTACCTGCAAACACTGCACCTTCCCCACCTGAAAACGGCAAACCACCCACAGCACAAAGGCCCTGCGTTTCCACCTGTTTTAACCATGTGGCTGTGTTACTGTAATACAAATCCAAACCTTAAATATATTTTACAAATCAGTTTATATTTTTCACGACTTGTGGTTTGTGAGTCATACAAAGGACCACCAGCCTCTATCAAGCGTCCTTTCTTCCACTCGCCTTCCTGTAGTTTGGAAACACGAGGCCAAATGGAAGAAATAAATAAAAGCCAACGGGGGACCACATTGCCCTTTCACACATTCCACGCCACGTCTTGCAGAACGGTTTGCTAAACCTCTCCCCACCAGTTTGGTCAGGAACCCGTAGCCAGAGTACACGGGAGCCCCCATCCACTCCCATTTCGTGCAGAGGGTGAAGGGACAGTCTCTCCCAGGTTGATCTAATAGAGCCCAGGACATGCCCACGGGACTTCCAATTAGCCTGGCACTGAGGATGCGTGCGGATGGCTATCATACTGGAAATGACACTACTGAAGCAAAAGCTCAAAACAAATGTTCAAGGCTGAAATTAAAGCAGAGAGATGAAGATCAGTGGGTGGGAAGACAGAAATGCGTGCTTTGGGCTCGCCTGGGCTGCCCAAGTGGCTGAATGAGTCACATGTCTGAACCATAGGCTGCTCCCCAAGGACAGGAGGACAAAATCCTGCCCTGCCAGCCTCACGGGGTGGTTGTGACAATTGGAGGAGATACTGAGTGTTAAAAAGTTTGGGGAGCCATAAGGCTCTGTGCATTTTGAAAGATTTTTGTTATCAGACATTGGGCTGGAAAGAGAAGGAGAAATTATTTTTTCCCCTGGCCTGGAACTTTGACTCACGGAGTGGCTGTCTCAGCAGCTTTGGGGCAGACCTAAGGGACGAATTCTGGCCTCCTGCCTCCTGTCCCAGTTTGTAAAATCCAGCACAGCTCTGTAGAACAGAATGCATCACATAGATGTAATCTTTAAAAGCAAACCCAGAGGGGCCCATGTGCTGCCCTCCAGGCCCTCCCTGCAGAACCCCTGGAGGGACAGTCCAGCTGGCTCTCTGAAACCTGTGCTTTCTCCCCAGGTTTAACCTTTCAGAGGCAGATTCACAAAATAGACACCGAGGGCCTACTATTTCTCGGAAATCTTCCTGCATTTACTTGAATCCTAACAACCCTGGGAGGCAGGTGCTATTATCCCCTGATTTTCAAGATGAGAACGGAGGTGAAGGTTCAGGAAGCTATGCAAAAACCTGCATACAATTCAAGGCCCGAGTCTCCAGACCTTCATGGTGACTGGATGTGGGGCCAGGAAACCAGCTTGAACAGTGTCAGAACCTGTGCTCCAGGCTAGGCGGGGTCAGAGGTGGGGGGATACACCACAGTCCCCACTCCAGGAAAGTTCTAGAAGCTTCCAGGAGGGGCTTCTCTACCCCAGCAACAACAGTACTGCCAGCCTTGGAGGAAGATGTTGAGAGGTTTTGCCTTCTCATGTCTGTTCCCGGCTTTCCATTCTGAGAGGTCCTTGCAGGAGACTGTTATACCCATGACAGATCTCCAGGGGTCTCCCTATGGCAGGGGACCCTCTCCAAGTGGCATGCTCAAGTCAATCTCACCCAGGCAGAGGGGGCATGGCCTGCACAGTTTCCTAGCTAGCTATGGCCTCATTTGAGAGAATCTGAGTTCCCTGTAGCACCTGGGGAAACCTACAGTAGGTTTCAGAGGGGCCTCTTAGTCTCTGGTCAAGACAAGACTCAGTTGAGAGGGCTATCATCCTGGACGGAAGGCAACTGTTATATTCTCTAAGGATTTGGGGAGGCCCTGCAAACTTTGTCTCAGAGTTTTTTCTATCTACCTTGATGATACAGATTCCAGTTCAAGATTAGGGGACACTGGCTTGAGAGTACCCTTAAACTAGAAATTTCACTGAATCTCTGGATCTAGAGAAAACTCTGGCATGAAGGCTGGGACCCCAGATGGAACAGGAACTTCTGCTGGTAGAGGGTATGGGTATTTCCACGGGCCTAAGAGGCATCTCTGCTCCTGGTCTCCCCAGAAGTGGTCTCCACTTCTTACAACTATCCTTTAGGTCAACCCCTGGTCCCTCCAGCTCCCACTCCAAGCCACAGGGAGGTATGCGCACCTCAGGGCACCTCACAACTCACAGACTGCCTCCCTGACTGTAGCCTGAGGCTTCCTGGTCTGGGTTTGGGGGAATCAGGCTCTGTGGCTGTAGGAACCTTGGGCCCAAGGCAATCCTGTTTTTGGTACCCAGCAGCAGGAATCACCCAGGCCTGGGCCCATCACATGGGGCCATGTATTGTTGGGGCTCCAGGAGGGCTGAGGGTATGAAAGGGTCAGCTTAGGGCTGCTGTGGAGGACAGGCAGAAATTACCACATAGGCCCTTTCTGTCCTCAGCCTCTGAGAGGAAGCAGGTTGGCTTCCCTGGCTGGTGGCAGTGGGCTGGTAAGGATCTGATTCTGATACCTGCATTCTGACAGGGAAGGCAGAGATCCTGGCTGGGCCTCTCTATGAAGGCCTCGAAAGGGATATCTGAGGGGGCGCCTGGCTGGCTCAGTTGGTAGAGCACCAGACTCTTGATCTCGGGGTCATGAGTTCGAGCCCCACAGTGGGTATGGAGATCGCTTTAAAAAGAAAGAGAAACAAAGAGGGAGTGAGGGAGAGAGCAAGGAAGAAAGGAAGAGAGGGATATCTGAGGTTGGAGACGGGCAGTGATGAGGGAGCATAAAGCAAGCTGACAGGCCATAAACACTCCCCCCCTCCAACCAACCCTGCAGCACACCTGGCTGCCCAAGAACAAAGGAAAGGGGAAAAACAAATGGCTAACTGATACAGATCATAGTCCTGCAGGACCTGATCCATCTATTTACAAATATTTTAGTAAATCACAAGAAAAAGTCAATCTTATCAATAGCCTAATCTTCAGAAACCTATAGACTCTGTTTCCTGGAGCCCCAATATCACCCCTCCATAGTGATATGGGAAACAAAGGCAGAAGGAAATGGCAGATAGAACTCAATTTCCTTATAACCTGCAGCCCACTGGCAAATACTTGAGGTGGGCAGAGTGAGACGTTTTTCCAGGAACTCCCTACTGTCTTAATGCTAATACTTTGCTAGAGGGAAAACGATCTTAGCTTGACACTCGCTAGGCCTCCAGTATCCTGTGAGTCTTTAGCATATGAAAATCCCACTGGAAGCTTCCGGTGCACTTTACCTCCCCCAACTCCATAGTACAAAACCAGTGTCTCATCTTCCTGCCCATGGGTCCTGTCCCCGTGCTTCAATAAAATCACTCTTTTGCACCAAAGACTTCTTCAAGAATCCTTTCTTGTCTGTCGGCCTTGGACCCCAAGAACCCCACTCTCACCCCCAAAAATCTCATCAGGTGGAATCTGCAGGATTGGGACAGAAAAGGGGGCAGTCACTGAATTTCAGGCCTCAGAGTCCAAGGTGTCTTTGGAGGGCACTGGATACTAACTTGAACTAGAAGTAATTCAGAGAGAACTTGTGTATATTCTAGCTCCCAGAGAGGAGGAAAGGATTTGGTAGTGCCTGGAGCATGATCTTGTTTGGAGAACTGCATGAACCACTTCTTTCCCTGCAGTCTGTGGAAATAAGTTCAGGGGTCTCTCATTCTGAGCTTTCCTACATCAAGCAGGAGAGGCCACTGATGGGCAGGGTCCTGTCAGATTCCTCTGGCACAAACCCAGGAGCTCACAGTAGAAAGACTAGGTTGTGAGAGAGTGGTTTAGCACTGTCTTGGCCAGATTGCAAGAACCTGGAGGTTTCAAGTACAGTCAAGCCCTTCCACTCCCACATCCCCTCCCCCCAGGGGTTACACAAAGTCCAGGCTTATGGACACAAGCAACTTGTCAGGGGAACTTAAATCTAGGCAAAGGGCGAAGGCTGCCAGGCCAGCTGCTAACTCAGGAAGGGCCTAGGAGGGTCCTGGGAGGCAAGTGGAGCATGACAGATAGTTGGGGACCAGCAGTGAACAGAGATTCAGGTAGCAATGGGGGTTGGGGGGCCTAGAAGCAGGTACACACCTGGGCCAGGCTCGGGGGCAGGCTGGGTCCTGTTGGGGTAGGGAACACGAGAAGAAAATCAAGGGTATTAGTAAGAAGATAGGATCCTATTCCAAGAGTTTATAAAGGCAGGGGTTCAGGGAGAGGAGAAGTAGGATTGGATCCAGGTTCCAAATACAGGCAGAGAATCACAGCACCGGGGCCAGGACTCACAGGTTACTTCTGTTCCAGCACTGCTGACCCAGGGCTCCTTAAGTTCTAACGAACATTTTTCTTAACAAAAGCAAGATTTACCCATTGCAGAATGTAGGGCCAGGCTGAGCCTTTACAGGGCCTACATGAAATCTGGTACAAGTTACTGGACGAAAGCTAGTGAGCCAGGAGGGGGGCTACAGAGCCCGATTCCATCCCTAAAGTCCCTGTTTGACTTTTACTAAATCCCCTCACCTCCTTGGACCTTAGTGACTCTGCGGGGGTCACAGCAGAGGCCTGTGAAGCCCAACATCCCAGAGGGGCCTAAGGGACCCATAAGGAGATCAGGGGTCAGAGAAGAGCAAGGCTCAGAAAGGGAGACCACAACCCTCAGCCCACAACTGCCTATGAGGGCCATTTTTTTTTTTTTTTTTTTTAAGAAGGCTCTGTTTTTAAGTTGAATGTGTTGAGTTTCCATATAAGCTTTTAGGTAGAAGCCACAACAAGAAAAATATAAAGAGGAAAAAAAAGAGTGGGGTAAAGAATAGAAAAGGAAAGAAGGAAGACAAGGAAGACCAGACGAGAGTTCTGGGCTAGATGGTCTCCAAGCGTCTCAGTCCTGCTGGGCGCTGACTCACCACGATGCTCTCCTGCCCACATTTTCAGGAACCATTTCTGTTCCTTTCTGCCATCCTCGCAGGGAAGAATCCATACATAAGCCCAGAAAAAGCCAGTGGTTAGATCTCATTTCCCAGCTCTGAAGAGTGCTGGCTCGCAGAAGAGGAAACTGGGGGGTGATGTGGGCTGGGAGGGAGGAGGCCTGAGGCCCTGAGCTGTAAATCAGGCTCAGAGGTTTGGATACCCTGCTGCGTGACCTTCAAATGCCCCTCTGGGCTCCAGAAACCCGCACACTAACACACAGGCTGAGGGAAGCATGCCAAACTCCCAGGCTAGGCCGCCCCTGGAAGCTGGGCCCACTCAGAGGAATTATTTTGAATTTTCAGGAAAAACTGCTCAAAGCCAAACCTTCCCTCCCAAGAATAACACAGGCTGGGAATTTTGACATGCTTGGGAGATGAAGGCTTTGGGCCACTCTTGGCCGATGTCAGGTCAGTGAGACCCACAGATAACACCCACACCCAAATCAGTACGTATGGATCATAATTACGATTTCTTTTTACTCTAAATGCTTCCCAGTCTTGCCAAGCCTCTGGGCTTCCTGACATACTTGAAATGGTTTTGCTCTACTATTTCTCAACCTGACTGTGTTATTGCACAGTTGTCTGTCAATATTCAGCCCACAGGTTAAGTAATTCCACAAGAGTTTGGAGACGTGGCACATCCAGACGACACTGAAGATTGCCTTTATGTGTACACCCCCACCCCTACCCCCAGTGAGAGCACTCTGCCTCTCTGTCACACAAGAGGAGGATTAGTTGAAACTGTCTGAGAGTATAGGATAGTGGAATGAGCAATGGATTGGGAGTCAAGAGAGGAATCCCGTAGAGCCGGCACCAACTGACCTGCCCTCCATGTGAGCACTGGTAGGTCACTTCCTCTTTCCAGGCCTGTTTCCTCATCTGGGAAATGAGGGGGGCATCCTTTATTCACTCAACTGACATTCGCCAGGAGCTTACTCTCTGATGAAGTTCTCCTTGACCAAGGTCAAAGCTCAAGGAATGGCACAAAAGCCACATCAAGACCAATTAACTCTGGAAATCACGAGGGTATCTGATGTCAAAGTCAATTTTGCTTTTGTAAAAGAAATGGATTAGGCACATCCTCATCCCTCTGTCAGCTCACAGTATAATGAAAGAGAGGGACACGGAAGGACAATCACCTATCAGCAGGGAAATGCTTTTCTAGCAGTTACCTGGCTATCATGGGGATACAGACAGAGTAGCTCTATAGCAGAGGGGACAGCTAAGTTGAATACTAAAGGCCAAGCACAAGACAGAGAAAGGAAGGGAGGCAGAGGGAAAAATATGGAGGGGAGTTTGGTAGGTTCAAGAATTTCAAGCAATTCTTCTATGATGCGACAATGTGGGGTGAGAAGGGAAAAGGAAGTAAGAGATTAGGCAAATCAGATCTCCAGGAACCTGTGTGCTTCAGGCTACAGGGTTTAGGTTAGGTTTTGTTTTGTTTTGTTTTCCCTGAAGGCAACAAGGAAACACCAAAATGCAGGATGATAACATAATCACATTTGTATTTTAGACATCTCACTCTGGCTGTCTTATAGGGCATGGTTTGGAAGGGGAGAGAAATGGAAGGCAGGGAGATCACTCCAAGAAGCAAGAGGTCATGGTGATGTAAACTGCATCCGGCACAATGGGAATGAAGAAAGGGAAGTGAAACCAAAGCATATAGTAAGGGCCTTGACTAGATGAGCATTTTCCATTTCTAACTTTCTAGGACTCCACAGCTAAAGAAATCTCCCCGCACACATTTCACCTCCCATGTTCACCACCCCTCTCCCCACCGCCCCCATACTGAGAAGTCTGGCTGGCCCCTCCCACTCCGAGGCTCGGATAATAGGTGTGGCAGCGGGCCCAGAAGTTCCCGCCATCTTCTCCACCAGCATGTTCTGTTGCCTGAGCAGTTGGCCGCCGCCATGAGTGTTAATTGGAGAGACATCTGAAGTGACCAGACTGGTTACGCCGCCGCCATGATAGACACACTCCATCTGCTCTAACAAGGCGCCTCTCAGTACACACGCGAGGCCAGCCCGATTCTCTGTGCCCGGTACTTGTTAGAAGTGAGACTCAAAGAAGTTAGATTCATAGGATTTTAAACTGAAAACCGTCTCAGAGAGCATGGGGTGCATGCCCTTTAGTTTGATAAGGAAAATAAGGCCTCGTCTTGCCCAGGGTTACGGTAGGAGCCCCTGGCCAGGTCTTCGGGGCTGTCCTCTGCCCGTTGTAGATGGATAAGGTGTGAAGCTGGGGACTGAGCTTCTCAAATCAGAAGCTGACCAGTAGAGGGGCCCCTGGGTGGCTCAGTTAAGCCTGGGACTTCAGCTCAGGTCATGATCTCACGGTCTGGTGTGTGGGTTCAAGCCCTGCATCAGGCTCTGGAGCCTACTTCAGATTCTGTGTCTTCCTCTCTCTCTGCCCCTCCCCCGCTCACGCTCTCAAAAATAAATTAAAAAAAGAAAAAAGAAACTGACCAGTAGAGTTCCCTGAGCAGATTATTTGCTCAAATTGTTGACTAACTGGTAAGGGACCTGACTAGGGTGGAATTTTCATTGCAAAAAAAAATCAATTTCTTAGAAATTTTCAATTTAAGGTATTCTATTACCTAGCTGGAAGAGATTTCAGAAATAGTCTAGTCCAATGGTTTTCTGACTGGTATTTGTTTTGCTTTAGTAGTGGGACTGGGGCTCGGAAAGGGGAGCACTCAGACAAGAAGACTGAATAAGTGACCGGGTGTGATTAGTACTAAGCTCTTGGAACCCCAAGCACATACTCCACATGCTTTATCTTATTTGGTCTTCACAAGCCCCTCTGCTGCCCACTCCCTGCTCTGCCGTTAGTAGGGACATGGCGGAGGAAGGCTCCAGAAGGAGTAAGTATGTCTATCTTATTTTTAGCCCTAAAATCATATAGAACATATCTTCTAATATTACCTGATTGTTGCATGGCATTGTCTAATTATTTACTCACGCTTACCCATGTAATGCCATGATAACTGTGAGGAATGTTTGGGTATGCCTATTTTATGGAAGACACAGAGGACAAGGAGTTGCCACCCAGTCCATAAATGGGGGGCCTGAGACCCAGCTGTCTCAGTGTTTGGACCCCCATCCAGGGACCACTGTAATCGGGAGTTATCACTCATCCAGAGAGTACCCACACTCTCATCAGTTGCCTTTCGTGGACTTTGTTCCAGTGGTGAATAACAGAGAATGTCTGTTGCTAAGCCACAGCATTACAAAGAGCAGTGCAACTTCCTTGATTGTAGTTCATCAACCAGGGAGAGTGGAAGCCATTAAAGAGGCCAATCTGGGACTTGTAATTAATCAGGAGCAAAGGTATCTTTGAGGAACCAGCAGCGACTAGAGATGTCAGAGAAGAGAAGAGGTTCATAACTTCATGAAGCCCCATCTTGGCCTCCACTGCCGCTCGAGGCGCTGAGAAGGTAAATGGGTCTGAACCAGCCCTGCCACAAAGGACACCGGCAAAGCTACGTGGCAGGTGCTAAAGTCAGCAAGGTCTGCAATGCAGGTAAGATTCAATGCCAGGGGACCAAGGAAGTGCTCTTGGAACAAATGGTCATCTGTGGGCCCAAGGCATATGCTCCGTCTGGGTGGGGGAGCGAGGACCGTGGCTGGGGGAGGCTCAGGACTTGGTCATCTCCTCCCCAGTGGACACTTTCATAATAGGTAGAATCTGGCCAGACTGATCCCGAGAGAGAGAAGGCAGTGGGAAATGCAGCTACAAGCAGGGCCATGGCTCTGTATGAGGAGCTTCAAATGCATTCTACTTTAGCCAGTTTGTGTTCACATGGTGATTGACAGCTGCCTGAGTCTTAGAAGCAGCTAAAACTCTCTCACGATAATAATAGTGATAAAAAATAATAAGAATAGCACAATAATTATAAGCATAAATATTATAATAACTACTATTAAGGACAGCTAACAGACAAAAACAGTTTTGAGTCTGCTAGAATTCTTTAATATTCATTATTGCATTTGCTTTTCACAAAACCCACAGGAGGCAGGCAGAGCAGGAATGGCAAATCACACCCATTTTACAGAAAGAAGCTAAGACCCAGAGACTAGGAGTGAGTTGCTCAAATCATATGATCATTTAGTGGCAGAGCAGCCAGGATTCAGAGATCGGAGAGTAGAGGAGGAAAGCTGAATAAGTTGGGCCTGGGCTAAGCCCAATAAAGAGGGATACTGATTTCCCTTTGGAAGGCACACATATCATTGTGCCTTCTGGGCAAGAGGATGTTGAAAGGCCATGCTGTTGAATGAGGAATCCAGAATGTCAGAGATGGGGAATGTGACTTACAAGGAACACTTTAAAAAGGGAGATGCTGGGCTCCTGAGCACTCAGTTAAGCGTCCAACTCTGGCTTTCACTGCAGGTCAGGATCTCCTGGTTCCCGAGTTTGAGCCCGACATCACACTCTGTGCTGACAATGGGGAGCCTGCTTGGGATTCTCCCCCTCCCTCTTTCTCTGCTCCTTCTCCTGCTCATGCTCTCTCTCTCTCTCTCTCTCTCTCTCTCTCTCTCAAAAATAAATACACTTAAAAACATTTTTGTAAAAAGGGAGATGCCTGTCTCTGGGCCTTGAGCACAGAAGGGACAACATTCACAGTTGCCTTGTCCTCAACTGCATGATAGAAGCACAGAACCTATAGAGGAGAAGAATAAATAAGCCACTGAGTAGACACACGTACAGAATTGCTCTTCAAGATCATGTTTACATCTCTGCTTTGTCCCCTCCCCTGCTCTGATGGGAACTCCTGGATATCCACGACTTGATCTTCTACCTCTCTGGGTCTTCGGTGCCTATTACATTGCCAGGCACATAGGTTGTTCAAAACATGTGGAATCCATGCATGCATGAAGGAATGAATAGAAGAATACATCAGGGGGCACTGGGGTGGCTCAGTCGGTCGAGCATCCAACTTCAGCTCAGGTCGGGAATCTCACAGTTCATGAGTTCGAGCCCCGTGTCAGGCTCTGCTGTCAGTGCAGAGCCCGCTTTGGATCCTCCGGTCTCCCCTCTCTTTCTGCCCCCCTCCCCGCTCACTCTCTGTCTCTCAAAAATAAACAAACAAACAAATAGTAAGAATAGGATTACATCAAGAGGAAACCTTCTTTGAGATTAGGGGTGTATGTTGAGTACAACTCCTAACCGAAATGACCTGCTCCTTCATGCCAAGAACTTGGTGTCTGTGTATCTCCTCGTGGTAATATTTACCACCAATATTTACTTCTTGGAAAAGTCAGTGAGAACCACAATGTGGAGTCTGAATGACACAAGGTTAAACAGCAGCATAAGCCCCAAGGCATCACTGAGAGGGGCTACTTAATAAAAGCCACACAGCTGCCTTCCTCTGCCCATTAGACCTTGGCAACATTACTAACCTGATAAAAAATACCAACCACCCGAAATGATGCCTGTGTAT
The DNA here is from genome assembly GCF_018350195.1 of Panthera tigris. NCBI lineage: Eukaryota > Metazoa > Chordata > Mammalia > Carnivora > Felidae > Panthera > Panthera tigris. Next base: position 78,201,796 of record NC_056668.1, read on the forward strand.
CAGTTCCAGCCCACCTGGATTCACAGGGACGACAGTGTCAGTCTAGTTCTGAGACTTCACCCAAAAGATTGTTGACTTAGATTTAAATACCCCAAAGAAGACATTTAATTCAAAGGCATATCGGGGTTCTGTATGTCAAAGCCCTGCGTTAGACACCCAGGGGATAAGACAATTTTTTTTAAAATGATCAGTTAGTTTTGAGAGAGAGAGAGAGAGAGAGAGCATGAGCAGGGGAGGGGCAGAGAGAAGGGTACAGAAGGTCCAAAGTGGGCTGTGTGCTGACAGCAGACAACCCGATGTGGGACTCAGATTCTGGAGCCCTGAGATCATGACCTGAGCTGAAGTCAGACACTTAACCAACTAAGCCACCCAGGTGCCTCCAGGGGATAAGATGATCTAATTGATTGTTGCTTTCAAGAATTGAGAGTATCATGAAGGATAAGATAGTACCAGACAAAAAATAAATAAACGCTAAGGAAAGCATATTAATTTCCTATTGCAGCTTTAACAAATTACCACAGATTTAGTGACTTACAATGACACAAACTTATTATCGTACAGTTCTGGAGGTCAGAAGGTTAAGATGGGCCCACAAGGCTGCGTTCCTTCTAGCAGTTCTGGGGGGAATTTCTTTCCTTACCTTTTCCGCCTTCTAGAGGCTGGCTGCATTCCTTGGCTTCTGGCCCCCCATCCTGTATCTCCAAAGCCAGCCATATAGCGGCTTCTCTCCTCTACATCCTGCTGCCTTCCTTTTATAAGCCACCGGTGATTACACCAGGCCCACATGGATAATCCAGTGTAATAATGTTCCCATTTCAAGGTTCTCCTTCTCCTTCTCCTTCTCCTTCTCCTTCTCCTTCTCCTTCTCCTTTCTTCTTCTTCTTCTTCTTCTTCTTCTTCTTCTTCTCCTTCTTCTTCTTTTCTTCTTCTTTTTAAGTAGGCTCCACACCCAGAGGAGTCCAACTCGGGCTGGAACTCATGACCCTGAGATCAAGACCTGAGCTGACATCAAGAGTCAGATGCTTAACTGACTGAGCCACCCAGGTGCCCCCTATTTCATGATTCTTAATTGCATCTGCAAAGTTCCTTTTGCCATGTTAGATAACATGGTCACAGGTTCTGGGGATTAGGATGAGGCCACCATTGGGGCCACCCCATGAAGGAACACTTAGAAGCTTTGGACGTACAAAGAAAGCTATGGTGAATTCCAAAAAGAGACCCAACTGGGAATTACAAAGGAGGCACCATTTGGACTGGTCCTGAAGGATAGATAGGATTTTGTACAACAGCAACAACAACAAAAGTGGGGTGGGGGGCAGAGAAATGGTGAAAATAATCTGGTGAAAGTCGAATGTAGGAATATGTGGCAGGGAAGAACTGGGAGGCATGACAAAGGATATCATCTAGGTCAGACTGAAACCTTCTGTGGTTTGTTTGTTTGCTTAATGTTTATTTTTGAGAGACAGAGTAGGGGAGAGGCAGAGAGAGAGAGGTACAGAGGATCTGAAGCAGGCTCTGTGGTGACAGATGTGGAGCTCAAACTTATGAACCGTGAGATGACCTGAGCTGAAATTGGACTTTTAACCCAGGCAACTTTTGTGTTCTTCATGTAGAGGGAGATCTCAAACAGTTTTTAGAAATGTCCTGTCTCTCCAGAAGATCATTCTAGTAACAGCATGAATGATGTACAAGAGAGGTAGGATGTGCAAGAAAGGGCAAGGCAACCACTATGAAGTTACCGTAATAGTCAAACCACTAGATATGATCTAAGCCATTGGTAATGGGTCTGGAAAAGAGGGGAAGACTTAGAGACACTGGAGAAGTAAATTTGTCAGGATTTGCCAACTATATGGAGAGATGAGAAATCTGGAAGAGACAGAGATAGAAATGCAATAACTTGAATCGATACCTTTGTGTCTCGACTGTTAATTAGATGAACCATTAGCCAAAAAGGTACACGGGCAAAGGAACAGATTTGAGGAAGGAAGGGGGTGAGTTCAGCACAGGCTGTTGAGTTCAAGGTGCTGGAGGGATTCCAGGTGGAGATGGCAGCAGGTAGGTGCAATTTCAGAACTGAACCTTAACTGAGAGATCAGAGCCCCTTATGTCTGGCTGCCATCCATTTGTCCAGTGTAAGGGTCACAGCTGACACAAGTTTGTAAAATGAGTTCTGAGAATTGCCCTCACATGGCATAAATTCCAGTTCTTACTATTGAAGGAAGTGTAACAATAAGACCCACTAGTCTCCCCAGGCAAGTGGTTCTCAACATGACATTTCCACATGTCACAATGAGGGCGCAATTGTGGGTGCTGTCTTCAAAGGAACAAGAACAGTGCCCCTGTATACCTGTGATCAAAGTTGGCCTATGTGGGGCTCAGGCCTGTGAGCAGAGGCAGAGAGAATGAGTAAGAAACAGCTCTGCAGGGGGTGGACTTATTTCCTTCCATACACACACGTTCCAGCCAGATCCTCCTTCTACTTTCCTGTCTCCATGAGTTATTACCCTCCTTCCACTTAGATTGCTCTTTTCTCCTTCAGTTCAAAATGGATCGGCTCCAATGCCCCCTCCTCTGGGAAGTCTTCCATGGTTCACCTTCAAGGAAATCATATTTTTCCCTTACCAGTGGTTGTATTTCTTTTATGATTCTCACCTGATGTATCTATTATTTTGTATTATAATCACCTGTGTATTTAAGGCTCTCTACCCCTCCAAAACCCGAATTTCCTGAGAGTGCAGATACTGCTTGATCAATTTCTGTTAGCATGCTAAAATCTGACATAATGATTTGCACACAGTCAGTGCTCTATAAACACAGGACAAATTGGTTGTTTGTGCACTTAGGTTGTTCCCTTCTCTCCCTTTAAAAAGTGCACTTTTTGTGACCTTCTTGTGGGCAGGGATTTCTTATTACTAAACTCCTAAATTACCTCCCATGGATACCTTTCAAGTGACTGGAGCATAGTTAGTTATTGTTGAATTTGTTGTGTTAATGACTTGTGACTCTCAGCAGAGAGATTTAGAATAATGATTCCTGTATGATTCTGTTGAACCAATAGCCCATGAGAGGTTAAGGACAATTCAGCCTTGACCCACGGATGGGAGAGCTAAGGCATCTTAGACACCGAAGAGGAGAGAATATGAGCCAGAAGCAGGTGGATCTTGGCAAACTGGGCAGAGGTGAGGACTCAGGATTCAGGAGGAAAACCAGCATGGGTCAGTGAGCACAGGAAAGGAAGTCTCAAGGCTTGGATGGTAGGCCTGGGTCCATTTCTGATTAGCTCTGTGCCCTTGAGCAAATTTTTCCATGACTGACTTCTCTCATCATTCAAGTTTCTACTTAAGTATCACCTTCTCATACAGGTCTTCCCTGACCATTCAAGCTATAAAACATCCCCATCACCTTATTTTAGATTTGTTAGAGCACCAATAGAGTATGTAAAATTCTGGCTGTATTTGCTTAGTGCTTACTTTCTGTTTCCCCTACTGGATGGAATACCAACAGATTGAGGGCCGGAACTCTGCCTGTCTGGTCCATCAGTAGCTTCATATTTTGCATTTGCCATATTCTAGGTACTCAATCTTTGTTGAGTGGTTTAACTATACACTAGAGGAAGGTTAGGGAGTAAGAACATTTCTAAGTAAGCTGATTAGATGATTTCTAATAAAAATAATGATTTGTATTACGATTTTTAAGGAAATTCTGGCTCTCCTCACTGACCAATTGCACATTCCTTCTGTATACCTCTGATGACTTTGGAGATTCTGAAATGAAATATAAATTTAAGAGCCCATCGTTGTTAGAGTGGCTTGCTCTTTGATGTAGTTGGTGACCTAATCCTTTCTCAAGCCTATGGAAAGTTAACGACAATTAACATCCCTTGTATTTGTTGAGGACTGTAGTTTAAAGTACATTTTCTTTTTTGATTCTACCACTACCTATGGGGAAAGGTACTGACATCTTATTTCACAGGCAAGAGAACTCAAAGCTGAGAGGGGTAACGTGACTTGCCCAGGGTCACACAGCGTGGCTGTGGTAGAGGGTCCAGTTCCCTCGATCCCAAGTCCTCTGCTTTCTCACTGCACTTCACTGCATCTTGGCCTCTGGAAAGATAAAGCTCTGTATTGAAAGCTCTGTATGAAAAACTGTTTCGGAAGACAAATTCTTCCGTCTGCACTGCCTGAGTCTTCTATGCTGACATTTCATTCTTCCCTCTGCCAAGGCAAGAACAGGCCAACTGTGCCAAAACATTGGGCTGTGAGGCCCAGTGACTGTGGTCACAGAGAGAGAGAACGTTATGGAGGAAGGTGGAGGAGGGGTACTTGGATATTAGCCGCTTGTAATTTTTTTTTTTTTTTTTACAAAGAGATGGAGACATTGAAGCCCAGAAGAGGAGGGGCCTTTCCAGTTCTCCTGAATCTAAACCTTTATTTGTTTCTTTTAAACCCTTTTTAAGTTTATTTATTTATTTTGAGAGAGGGAGAGATCATGAGCAGGGGAAGGGCAGAGAGAGAGGGGGAGAGACAATCCCAAGCAGGCTCTGAGGTCTCAGCATGGCACTGGATGCAGGGCTGAAACTCACAATCCGTGAGATCATGGCCTGAGCCGAAATCAAGAGTCGGACACTTAACCAACTGAGCCACCCAGGCGCCTCCCGAATCTAATTCTTTAAATCATTGTGTCTTAACTAGTCCGTGTCTCCGTGTCTCAGGAAGACACAGGGGCAATCAAAACTGGACTCTCTGCTTTAGAAAGGGGTGGGACTGGTCTGCATCTCCCCTGACCTGGTGGGGACAACCTGAACTGATGAGCAACACGGAAATAAGAGCCCCTTCTCTCAGGGAGTGGGGAAGAATGCAATCTCAGGTCTCTCAGAGCACATCCCACAGCAAAGATGCTATTGGGTGTGGCAGGGGGTGGGGATTGAAGCCAGAGTCTGGGAGTGAGTGTGATAGCCTTATGGTCTAGCCACAGGATGCTTCCACCCGAGCAAGTGGGCTAGACATAGGCAAGGCCCCTTAGGAGAGCAGTGCCAGGGAGGGCAGCGCCCCAGGGGAAAACCCACCCCATGAGTCCCAGATCAAGACAGCCTCCAGGGGACAAAGGGTGTACAACTTGATTTTCTCTAAACTCACCGAAAAAGACCAGTTCAAGTCCACCACTTTGTCCTCTGCAGAGCATGGCAGGACAGGCAGGGGGATTAAAAGTGACTTCATCTGTGACAGACACTAGCACACTGGAACACTGCCATTTTACTTCTAAAGAAGCCGACCGTTTGATCGACAAACAAGGCATTGGAAGGTGTTTTCTGATTCAGGGAATTTAACAGTATTTTCTCTGTTAGCACCTAAAGCTCTCTACACACCATCAGCATTTTGTAGTTTATTCAACGTTTACATGCCCATCACCTCACTTCACCCTGCTAACGGTTCCATGAGGGGGACCAGGTTCTCATGCATTCAGTCCCCGGGTTATTGTCAGGACATTCCCCTGAACCAGGGGCTGTGAAGGATGGCTGCTGGGAACTCATGTGCAAAATGTGACAGAAGGGGAAACTGAGGCTCAGGAAGCCGGTGTGGTTTTGCCTTGCGGTGCAGAGCTCTTCCATGGGGCAACTGGAACTCACACCCAGCTCTGCCAAGGGGGTGGGTCTTTCCTTGTCGGCACGTGCCCCGCTGCCCATTTCTGCACACACAAATTCAGACGATGATCAGCGTCTCCTGTCGCTCTCTTCCTCTTCCTTTCTTCTCCTGATTTACATATTGCTAAATGATGAAATTATACAGTACATAATTCCACAGCAACTCTGCTGCTTAAAAAAAAAATCGGGAATGGAGTAATTAGGCAGAAAGGATTCTCAATTAGGCAGTGGATTCTGTTTCTAAAGCAGTAAATGGGGAAGAGATATTTTTTAACTGTCTCTTGAATATATTGCCACCGAATGATTGCTGCCTCGTAGAGCAGCAGCGTAGCTCTGAAATGGAACCCTGCGAGCTGGCCTCAGAGCAGTGTTTTGCGTCTGAACTTCCTGCCTGGTGCTAGACCTTCATATTTTGAAAGTAACCTCACACTGTAGAGTCTCTGGCACCAAGATGGGCAGCCAAGACTGCCACTTCATGTAGGTGCCTTCTCTCGTTTTCCATGTTTTAAGGTGGGCAATGTGAAAGGAGCATTGAGAGTGGTCTTGCCGGGATCCTTTGCTGGGAAGCAGCAGAAAATGATGGAAAGTCATTTGGGATTCCCAGGACTGGTCTTGAATTTGTGACCTGTCACCTTCAAGTTGGGTGACCCTGCAGAATTCCACCTCTCTGAGCTTTAGGTTGTAGTGGGTAATTCCAACCCCATACAATGATAGTGAAGATGATGGGAGGTAATGGTAGAATTTAGCATATGGTAGGAGTCAGTGGAAAGTTCATTCTCTCCCTTAAGAGGCAATGTTCATTATGCCATTGGAAAGGGGAGAGATTTGTTGAAATGACTTCTCTGTGGCATCAGAGGATGTAAGTAGAACCAATGAGTAGAAATCCAAGTCAATTATAGCTCTGCATAAAAATAGTGACATTTTGTAAAGTTGTTCAACAGTAGAGCTCATCAGAGGTGAGTTTCCCATCACCGGAAATAATCAAGCAATGGCTCAATAATTCTTCAGAAGACATGCTTTAGAGCGGATTCCAGCTGCCAGGAAAAGTGGAACAGTTTGACCTCTTAGATCTTTCCTACAACTGAAATTTGATCATTCTTACTGTGGTCACTTTCCTGTTGTAGCACGAGGAAAAGACCAAAGACACTTAGTTCACATGCAAGGGCTTATCTCTGCCTCAAGGAAAACGAGCCCAGATATACTAACCCTGAAGATCCCGGATTTTCTCCTTCAGCACTACTGCTATCTGTTGGTTAATACAGTGTCTCATTGTGGCCATAGGGCATGATTTCCACACTTGATCTTAGCCAAAAGGCCAAGAAGCGATGTAGGAGGCCATGATTTCCAGAAGACTATTCGAAAGAATCTGGTTCTGTATTTACTTGGTTGTTCCGTGAAAGGTAAGTCATTTTTTTGATTGTGGACACCAATAGGGAGGCTGCTAACTCATTATTCCAAATTCTGTATGTTCTGAGATGGACTATACCTTTACCATAGCGGCCAGTAAAATCTTCCAAGTGTTTATAATGGGTAAGCCTCAAAAAGCTAAATAGATTTGATGCCAGACTCTGAGTGAAATCCAAAGCTTAATCAACCATCTGAGGTCGACACATCTTAATATTTGCTGGTGAAGCAGAGCTTATCCTATGAGTTTTCTTGGCAAGACTCAGTCAGACTGAGATTCATTCTAAGCACATGATGGGAAAACCATTGACAAGAATAATCCCTCACATGGGTACTTACACAGCCATTACTTCAAACCTCTGTTAATTAAAAATGTATCAGTACCCCCATTTTGTAGTTGGTTACATGAATTCCCAGAAGAGATTATAAAACCCACATGTAAGAACCAAGGGTATCAGAGATCGGCTGCAGTTTACAAAACAGATCAAGTCCAAATAATTTAGAGAAATTAGCAATACAACTTTCTGGTAAAAAGATGCAGATGTGGCGCTACTCTGGTGACTACAGGAAGGTCAGAAATGTGTAGCTGGGGAAGCCAAGACAATCGAGTTAGGAAGTGACACATTGGGAATCACACAATGGCAGGATCCAAACTGACACCTTTTCCTTCTTAGCCAAGAAAGCGCCAAGGAACTGGTAAACATGGGAACCTAGGGGGAAAGCCCAGTCCTCAGACTCTCTGGAAGCACTGTGCTCTCTAACTCTGACAATGTATCCTACACTTCAAAACTGAAGCCCAGGCGTCTGGGTGGCTCAGGCGGTTAAGCATCTGACTTCGGCTCAGGTCATGATCTCGTGGTTTGTGGGTTCAAGCCCCACATTGGGCTTTGCGCTGTGAGTGCGGAGCCTGCTTTAGATCCTCTGTCTCCCTGTCTCTCTGCCTGTCCCCCACTTGCTCTCTCTCTCCTCTCTCTCTCCCTCTCTCTCTCAAAATAAATAAACATTAACAAAAATAATTGGGGCCTAGCTTTAGTACATGTGCTATAGGAGAGTATACAAGGAGGGGATCCACAGTCCTCAGATTTTAAGTGTTGACCTGGTCACCCTGATGAGAAGAACGGGATGACCAGGTAGGAGCACCTCCATAGGAGAGGAAGCAGCACACCCCTGTAGTACCAGACAATGGACAAGTGTTCGTGAAACATCTTCTCTAACAGAAGTAATTTGCATTTATCAATAGATTTCAAAGGAAACTCACATTCACTGTTTAGTTCAGTCTTTATAATAATCCTATAAAGTAGTGGGGGCTGGTGTCATTACTTCCTTTTACTGGGAAGAAGTTGAAGCTTGGAGGGGCTAAGTGATGTGGATGTGGCCAGAGTTAGTAAATGGTGGTTCTTGAGTGACACTCAGCCCTCATTCCTTGTGTAGTTCTGCACCATGGCTTCCACTATTTTGAGGGGTACATGTAGGAAACAGAAAGGAAGGTGTTAGGAATTTTTCTAAACATGTGAGAAGGATATCTTTGATGTACCGGGAAGGTTTATTCCCTTCCTCATTCCACCAAACCAGAGGCAGATGTTGGGTGAAAGGAGATCAGTACCCTCAAATGGTGACAACCACATGAGTGTCATGAAAACCATCCTTGCTGGCCCTTTACTCTAAATATTATTAAAGGAAAAATGGTGGGAGGATGTCAGGTGGAGGCACAGGAGAGCTGTGATTCTGTGAGGCTCATCAGTTTTTAAAGTTTATGAGCTTCGAGCACATTCTTCCAAAAGGAAATATAAGACAGCATGTCTGATCTTCCTCATAGATCGTCCGAAGGAGCCATGATTCTTGTTCTAGTTGGGGGATATACACATGCATTCCAGAAACCATTAGACTATATGTATATATATTAGATATAGATATATAGACATGGATTTCCATATGTGTGTGAATATATATATGTGAAAAACGTATATATGAAAATTTATATGAAGAGAAGGTAAATAGCTCCGAAGTGAAGATTATGTTTTATAGTTTGGAACAAAGTAATCAATCCACAGTGTTTATGTGTCAGTATTAGAAATTTTTATAATATTATATAACACTTATTGACTATTCTATGCTAGGTACTATACCGAAAGCTTTGATGTAGTAATAACAAATCCCATGCTTTCCATATACCACACTACACTGGCAGAAAGTGTGGGGCCATGATTTTAGTCCCCAAACAGTCCTGTTTTGGTCCTTATCCACACTTGTATATCTACAATCCCCTATAAAGTTCTCTCAAACTATTTCTGAGCAGCCCGAGGGAGTGACTCACGTGTGTTCCCATACACAGCATCATTTGGCATGTTTCATTTTGCTTCTTCCAGTTATTTTTGTTGACTCTGGCAACAGACTATGGAAACACCCTCCATGCTGCTGCCCCCAATTTAAGTGCATGTAGCTGTCAAAGGTGCCAACACTACTCATAAATGCACCCTCAAAGCATTAGAGCTATCTTGTGCTGCCTTTCTCTATGTTTTGTAGAATGATGTTCCATGGGCCCCAAAGTGAAGCTGCCTGGGGCTCCTAATCCTTACAGACTTCAACAAAACCATGGTTATGTATTTATTATGAGCACTCACCTTTCTCAGCTCTGGAATGAGTTGAAGCAACAGGCAGACCAAGAGAAAAAGGGGTATAAGGTCCTAAGCACGGTCCTTTCTCCTTTCCTAAAGGAGGAGGACCCACCTCCACTGTCTCTTGTCCCCTAGGAACCTTCCCTCCTAGCAGGTTTCTTAGTCATTACTGTCAATAGTTCACCTGCTGACCTACCCCATAGAGCTTCCAGTCCTCTGTAGACAGACCTTGACCCTAGGGTGAACTCATCCTAGCCGTACATCAACATTTCCACATATATATGTGGCCTCGCAGAATCACATCTCTTGTGTGCCTCCACCTGACATCCTTCCACCATTTTTTTCCTTTAATAATATTTAGGGTAAAGGGCATATATATGTGGAAGTGTTGATGTATGGCTAGGATGAATATATATATATATATATATATATATATATATGTATATATATACACACATACACACACACACACACACACACACACGCCACAGGTAATAAGTGGCTAAATTGTGCCATGCAGGCAACTGGAGAATACAACTAACTATGGGATTGATTTTTAGGCTGTCAGGTCAAAGTTGCTTCCTCTCTGATCTTGAAAAGTGCAAGAAGCCTAGACTGTTCCAGTGGCACGGAACGGGGGCCAGGCTGCACCGTATTCGTCCAAGTATGAACGCCACCGATGTGAAATCCATTTCCAAATCCCCAGGCCAAAGGCTAATGGGGCAGCCTGAGCCCCAGCTGCACTCAGACCTCCTGGAAGTGAGTTCTCTAGTCTCTTCTTGCCCTTGTTTACAGGAGTGCTCAGAGGTTCCTTGCCAGACCAACTGCCTTGCATGCCTGGCAAATGTCTGCAGCATCCTGCTTGGAGGTTTTGCCCTTAGAAGATAATACAGAAGCTCCTTAAAGGAAGACAACTGAAGAACAATAGATCACTTCCTATGTCCACTTCACAGGGGAAGACAATATTTCAAGGAAGCGGATGTTTTACATCTACACAGTTTTCCACTTAGCCTCTGACCTCCTCTACTGCCACAGTAAATCTGATGACCGCCTAGCTGTCAGCCGTCCAGACAGCATTCTCTCCAATGTCCCTTTAGGAGAAGAAAAAGTGCACCATAGGAGAGAAAGGCTGTCTCAGGCAAAGTCCTTTTCCTTCTCTGTCTCTGTGAACAAAGCAATAGTTGTAGCCTGACATCAATGAGAAGGTGACGGGGGCTGAGGAGGAAAGTGTGTGTGTGTACATGTATAGATGTGTGTGGCTCCTGAAACACTGCCTTTCCGACGATCCTTCTTCTTGGTGCCTCTGTCGCACTCGAAATTGTTGCTTAGGGGTCTGTTTTGAGGTTGCAGCTATGAAAAGAATAGTTTTACCACGCCGTATGGTTTTAAGGTTAGATTTCAATCTTATCTCTAGCTGCTGGCAGACTAGGTGACCTCGTACAATCCATGTAACCCCTTGAGTCTTGCTTTTTTGCAAAGCTGAGAAAAATGTATTTATTCCACAAGCATACACGGAGCAGCCAGGCTCCATGCTAGCTGCCATGTGTATGGGGAGAGGGGGAGTAATGAGACCAGCAAAACATAGTCTTTTCTACCAAGTTCTTACTAGATGAGTGAGTTCCTAAAACTCTCCTATCTTGGCCATTGTAATGCCATCTTCTGTCCCAGTGATCAGGGCTTGTCTAGCCCTGCCCGGGAACTTTCCACTGTACACACTTAAACACTCTCTCCTCATGCCACCTTCTAGATTCTTGCTATCCTGAACCATGATGTCCACGTACTGGTTAGAGTGCCCTACATTTTTCTATCTATACGTCCAGGGAGCTATTCCTCTCACCTTAGTAGCATCATGATTTTCTTTGTTTTTATCCTATAATTAATGGCTATCTTATCTATATGGCTGAAACTTCCATACGGACAAGTCTCACATCTCCTCTGCTTCTTTATTCTGTCTGCAGAGCCCGACACATTACCCGATACAGAGCAGGCACTTCATATTTGTTCCACGAATGAATTCATGAACACTGCTTTCTACTCTGTTCTTTGGTATAATCTTCTTGGGGCTTATTTAGCCCAATTGCCTCATTTTACAGATGAGAAAATCGAATCCCAGAGGGAAAAAATTTGCTCAGCATTGCACTATGCCTGAGAGGCTGAGCCAGAACTAAACACCAGGTTTCCTGACTCCAGGGAAAGAATCCGGGGCTCTTTCCATGCTGTCCTTTTGCTAGTGGCAGGTAAGAGAAATGCCTCAGGCATTACCAGTCTCTGGCTACCAAAGTAAAGGGGTGCCAGAAATTAGCTTTCCTTAAGATCTCTCCCATCTCTAGCTGGGAGTCCCCAAGGAAGATATTCACATGGACCCACAAAGCACAGTGTCAGCAACAACCACAACTCATCAGCTCTAATCTTCTGCTTCTACTCTCACTCGTCCATAACCGGATTCCTGCAGAATCAATTGTGGAGACCCACCGCTTCTAGCCACCATCGGGAGAACATCAAGTCTGGTGTCAGGGCTTCTGTCTGCACGGTTTCCAGTCTGCAGAATGCAAGACCGTCCCTGGCTTCCTGAAGAAGGAAGGAAAGCGTCTCCTCCCTCCCCCATGCCTTATGTCTGTGCTCAGTCTGGAGAAAATGTGTGCAAATCCTCCAGATCAAGGGGCCTCCAGCCCTTCTGTCCACAGGAGCCACAAACCGGCCTTAGGAAGGGTTGGGGACAGCAGGCACCATGATACTCTGAACCGTCTCCCCCTGCACTAGCCGCCAGCCAAGTCTGGCACCAGTGGGGAGCGGGATGCCGTGCCATGCTACTTTAGACTGGGCTCGGCAGTCAGAAACGTAATTTATTATGAGGACCTGGGCCGAAGCAGCACAGAGACTTAGATGTTCAGACAGCAAAGCTGATGACCACACTTCTCCTCTGTAACAGAGGCACTTTTGCTAAATTCAAAGCATCCCGGGTACCTTTTACAATAGGTAAAACTACCTGTTGTCTGTCAGGGGCTTTTTTTTTTTTTTTTTAATGTTTGTTTATTTTTGAGAGCGATTGAGAGAGACAGAACATGACCAGGGGAGGGGCAGAGAGAGAGGGAGACACATGTCTGAAGCAGGCTCCAGGCTCCGCGCTGTCAGCACAGAACCCGACGCAGGGCTCGAACTCGTCAACTGTGAGATCATGACCGGGGCTGAAGTCGGACGCTTAACCAACTGAGCCACCCAGGCGCCCTTGTCAGGAGCTTTTTTTAAATATCATGTTGCATCTCTTACTGAATGCAGCTGACTGTGCTGCTCAAGGAAAGCCCCCATAAGTATGTTTTCTGTTTATAGCACACCCTAGAGGCTAACTCAGTTGTTTAGAAGTCATAAATTTTGTGAAAATGAACTCTTGCCTAAAGATATCATGCCAGTCCAAAGGATGGTGAAATAGAACCAAATCTCATGTGGCCTTCATGTCAGGATCCTAGTGGGGAAATAGGGTTTCCCTACTCTCTGCACCCCTTCATTTATTTACTCATTAAGACTGGGCTAGGATCTGGGGCTACCCACATAGATAGAACTCAAGCCTTAGCCTCAAGGTGCAAGCATAGTTCAACTGTGGCAGACGCAGGCAAACAAACAATCTCACCTGTAGCGTTACACATGCTCTAAAAATGCCAGCCACTGGGGCTTCTGGGGAAGAAACAGTTAGGATTCAGATATCAGAGAAGCACAAGTCAACTCCAGAAAGATCTGAAATGAGGAGGGAAATGCCAGAACAGGAAATGGAATATAATAATGGACAAATAAGGGCCAGGAAACAGAGTGGGGAAGCAGATGGCTAACTGGGACCAGACATCAGGCAAGATCACCAAACGGTATGTATTTGGGTGGAAACAGAACCACGCCAGGAGGAGAGCTTGCACAAGGATTGGAGTAACTACAACATAGGGAGGCTCCGAAGGAAAGTAGGACCGACTGACACAGCCAGCAAAGCAGAAGGGGCACCTCACATCCTCTGCCGGGCCCGACGGATCTTGTGGGGCCCTTTGCTGACTGACTCTAATTTGATGTGTGATCCCAATTTTACCATGCCCTGTTTTTTTTTGGGGGGGGGGTAACCTTAAGTAGCTTGATCAAGGTCATAATCAAGAATATTTCGGGCTATAAATAGGGCCCTGGACTCCCTCCACAAATTCTCTCTGTTGTCTGAGGACTCCCGACTCTGCAGAAGACAAGGCACAGAGAGCTCTACTCAGAACTGCGGATGTGGTGGGGAAGTGGAAACCAAGCCGACATTTGGTGTGTTGTAGCATTCCCAGCTCTGGTTTAACACAAGCGATGTGTTTCGCTCACAAACTGGCACTGAGAGCTCATTTACATTTAAATAAGAGGCTTGTTAATGCCAGCAGGAGGACGCTGTCAATGCCAAGCCTGGCTCAGGATTCCTGCCAAGGAGTTTCTAAGAGCATCGCTCTAGGAAACTCCCCCAGAAGAGAAGCAAGCATGCCTTCTCATTAAGACAACTCCACCACCGTGACATTTGCCTCAGAGTGGCAAGCCTTTGGCCAGGCTGGAAGCAGGTTGTCGAGTCTTAGGAAGTTGTCTGTTGCCAAGACAGCGGTTTAGTTCAATTTGGCTCTACACACGTTCGGAGCCCTCTGGCACCTGTGGGGTGGGCTGGTCAGGGCAGCAGGTTCATTCCTGACCTCTGACCCTTCCAGACGTGTTGGGAGTAGTGGTTGTTACTAAGAAGCGCATGCGGAAGCTCTTACAACACCAAGCAAGAGAGGGCCTACCTTATTGTTGGACAGCTCTTAATATTGAAAGGTTCTTCCTGGCATTAACAGGAAATACGTCTGGTGCAAAAATAGTGTACTCAAAATGCCCACATACACCAAGCAGGAAACATAGAAGAGTGAGGTAGGCTGTTTGTGAAACTCTCAAAAATGTTTGGGGTTTTAATAACCTGGAGTGTACCTGTCTAGTCTAGAGAGGAATACACTACTCAGCAAGGACTGATCTTGGGTCTTATAAACACGGGTCATGTCCTACATAGCTTAACGACTGATGGAGAAGTCAAATAATTAGACAAGAATTACAACACAGTTAATAGGTACTATCAGGAGGGAAGTAGCATGCTAGGGGTACATAACTCAGAATATGAAGGTCATAAAGGAATTGCTGTTGAAGGATGAATAGAAGTCACCCAGGCAGTGATGAGTGGGGGGGGGGGGGGAGGAAAGGGAAGAACAGGTGCAAAGGCCCTGAGGCAAAATAGACAGCAAAGTACATTTGAGGACTTAAAGAAATTTTCTATGGTGAGAATTTAAAGTTCAAGGTAGGGAAAGGATAAAGAAGCAAACGGGGATTCGAATTCGAAGGGCTCCCAACCCACTGAAAAGAGTTTGCACTTTAACCTAAGATCCGTCAGTTAAGTAGAGGAGTAACAGGGTCAAAGTAGATGCAGGCTGAGTCTTCTAAAGGTCGAACATCCCCAGTGACAGATGAAGTCCAGCTCAGGACTTGGGAGTCAGAAAGCTGTGGACTCTGGTTCCAGTTCCAATACTCCATGAACATGGGAAGGCCTTATTTAGCACTCTTGTGAAATGGGGGGAACATATACCAATGTTGGTGAAATAATGGGGAAAAGAGAACCATCATGCCCTGTTAGTACTATGGTAAACTAATAATTATTAAAACCTTATCAGGGCTGTTTCACAATATGTATCAGAAGCTGTAAAAATGTATACTCTCTTGGACTCAGCAATTCCATTTTTAACATTTAGCTTAAAGAAAAACTTAAGTATTTTTTTCTGGCAAATATTTAACTACAATAGTGTTCAATGTAGTATTGTTTACAAGAGCCAAAAAAAAAAATGTAATTTAACTTTCTTCTGACTGGATATTCCATAAGTTCTTTATCCTGTTGGGTTAATTTGTCCTTTAATATTTAAACAGGATTGGCTCACTCATCCCACATGAAGGGAAAACCTGTGACCCCAATCCCAACATCTCTGATGATTCATTTCTTTTTTTATTTTTTATTTTTGAGAGAGAGAGAGAGAGAGAGAGAGAGAGAGAGAGAACCAGCATGAACGCAAGCGGGGGAGGGGCAGAGAGAGAGGGAGACATAGAATCTGAAGCAGGCTCCAGGTTCTGAGCTGTCGGCGCAGAGCCTGACATGGGGCTTCACCTCACAAATCCAGAGATCACAACCTGAGCAGAAGTCCAACATTTAACTGACTGAGCCACCCAGGGGCCCTATCTCTCTGGTAATTCGTATTCTCCTACTTGTCTCTGCCTCCAAGATCTGTTTAGTTCTCCACCATCAGTCTGTATTTCACATGGGCTCCTGTCCTTCTGCAGTGTACCACTTTGCATAATATACCCACCCCCACTGCCCTTTACTCCTCCCAGTACCATGGCCATAGGCAATAAGTGTGGTCAAATTTTACTAAGGGTTTGATATTGAGTAGGCAACTACCTTTCTCAGCATTCCCTTCTCCTGTTCTAAGCCTCTTTCCCCCTATTCTGCTCCATGTATTCCAGGATCCCTCATTCTTGGCCTCCCGGTCTACCCACCCCAAGTTATTTCCTTTCTTTTATATTTTTCAAATTCGTATGGCTCTGTACTCCTCAACTTGTATGCCATCCTAACTGAAAACTCAGGGGTGGATTCTATGCAGGGTCTTACTTGTCAACAACATGGGAGAGTCTTAAGATTTCTGTCTTCTCTTGTTCCCCCAATGGTGTCTGTAAGTGGAAGAATGCAGCCTAAGAATTTATTTCCCCATTCATATGCATTATGCCAACTTCTTCCCATTTTAGAAGGCAAAAGAGGCTCAATAATTTTTGGCCTTGTATTTTTATTTTATGTATTTTACATTTTGTTTTTGTTTTAATACTCTTATTACCCTTGGAAATAATCTCAATGTCCTAAAATTGGGGATGAAATAAACCAATGTACAACCATGCAGAGGAGCACAATGAAGAGGTTAAGATGACACTCCAGATAGTGGGGTGCTGGTTGGGTCCGTTGGTTAAGAGTCCGGTTCTTGGTTTCAGCTCAGGTAACGATCTCACAGTTTGTAGGTTCAAGCCCTGCAGTGGGCTTCATGCTGACAGCATACAGCCTGTTTGGGATACTTTCTGTCTCTCCTTCTCTCTCAGCCCCATCCCTGCTCGTGTGCTTGTGTGCTTGTGTGCTTTCTGTCTCTCAAAATAAATAAACACAAAAAAATAAACTTATATAAAAAAACAGATATCAACACAGGAAAAAGTTCAGGAACTATGGTTAAGTGAAAATAACATATCATGAAAATCCAAAATATATATCCTATAACTCCATTAAAATATGAGTTTACTTGTATGTATGCAAGAAAAAAGACTGGAAAATGGTGTTACTGGCTATCTGTAGAGCAGTGATTCCCAGTGGGGGTGATTTCACCAGTAAAGGCCATATGGCAATGTCTCATGACATTTTGGTTGTTCCAGTGGTGGGGAGGATGGGACAGTGTGCTAAGGGCATCCAGGGGGTAGAAGCCAGGCATGCTGTTAGACATCCTACAATACACAGGGCAGCCCTCGCAACAAAAGACTATTCAATTAAAACCGTCAGTAGTGCTGAGGTTGAAAAACCTTTCTCTAGATGAGGAGTTTATGGAACATTAGAACTTTGTTTTGCTTGTTTGTATTTTCTAACTTTTCTACAGTGAGCCTGTAGTTCACATGTAGTTGTTGGTTTCTAGCTTTTTAAAGCACATTAAGTGAATACTTCTGAAAAAGATCTGGATCAAATAAATACCTATATTTTTGCTGTGAGATAACTCACATGAAAGTATTTAGCATAGTGCCTCAGGTTTCCTCATCACCACAGTGCCTTTCTTTAAATCCTTATCTTCAAATTGGGACCAAGGGGCAGGAGACCTGATACCCTAGACATAGCAGATGACTGTCTCCCCAGCTGTGTTTCTAGTCCTTCTCCCTATGATGGCCCATGCCTTTCGGCAATGTCATCTTACAGTCAACCCAGTGAACTTGATATTTACTGAAACTTCTTTAACTGTGTCACATGTAGTCCCCTGAGGCATCTCACCAGAACCAGAGGTGGAACAGGGATTTGGCCAGAGGAGACAGGGTGCCTGTGCACACAGAGTTCCAGGCTACTAATCCTCCATTCATGGAGTCATGTCTTGGGGGATGCAGTTCTCTTGGAGAACCTTTGCAAAGGAATGGTTCTTGTGGTAATCAGTGTGGAAGTTTAATCCCTTGAAGAAGTGGTTTATTGCCCCCACAGACTCCTCTGCTGTGAACATTAGACCTAATTAGTAGTTGAAATAATGATGATTTAGCAGAGTCTCTGCATTTGATGGCTGTGGTTTTGGGGCCACCGATCACAGTTGAAAAGAAAAAAGCAGTCATCTCTGCCATGTGATGAATCCTTCTTCCTAATTCCCAGGGAACTAAAAGGCCCTGTGGGGACTGGCTTTTCATCTGCCCCTAAGATTGGTAGAAACTCAGGTTATAGAAATGACTCATAACTTGGGAAAAGTGACCAAAATAATAGGCAGTGGATTTCAGAGAGGGGAGATTTTCCTCATTGCCCATGGCTAGCAGGTTTTCTCTAGAATGGAGCATGGGTCAGTCAATCCTTTCTGCTACCAGACTGGGTGGGAGAGAGAAGCTGAGGCTGCTGACTGTTCAGAACATAAGCTGAAACGAATGGGGTCTGCCGCCAGATGAGTTGGGTGAGGCAGGGGCTGACATCTTCTAAGATTTTGGAAAGGAAGAAGGAGTGGATGAAATATCGGGACTCCATTTGGTCTGAAAGGTTTACATTAAACAATATGTGCTATCATCTGCCACAAATGAGGGTGAAGCGACCTCTCTGGACCTTTCAAAGTTACATTTGCTTGGTGTCCTTCTTCTCTATTTCCTCTCTTTGAAGATATTCCCAGAGCTTTGGTTCTGCTCATTTCTCCATTTTCTCCCTGAGAGAAGTTATTACCAATCTTGTCTCTAGTGATCTAATCCACATGGAACAAGGCTCTGAATCTCTTTACTGTCTGCAAACACAACTTGTTTCCCAGAAGGCAGAACTATGAGGAATAGTCTACAGGGAGGCAGAAGTAACTGTTGGCAGCCCAAAGGTGTGAGGACTTGTTTTGGAAAGGACAGAGCTCCCGAAGAAAGAGAGTGTTTACATCAAGCTTGAACAGCTTGGCGAGGATGTCATGGCGACACTGCAAATCTCAGGAAGGGCAGGGAAAGTGTTGGCTCCTCACTAGGTGACCTGGACAAGGTCTTTTCTAACTTGGATTTTGATATGCTTTCTTGCTTTTGTGAATAATACAGAACAGCAAAAGCAAAAACAATACAATTCAAGAATAACAACAACAACAAAAAACCCAATGCTAAACTTAAGGGAACTCTTGAGAGGTTTTTTGTTTTTGTTTTTGTTTTTTTTTCCCCTGTCTCTTCCATTTTTCCCCCCCTCTCTCAAATGGTTATGATGTGCAGGAAGTCATTCTGTCCAGACAGCAATGTATAACAACGGCCTGGAACTTTTCCATTCTACTGAGTCAAAAAAAAAGTGCCAGAGGAAGTAATATTAGTCAGTACTTAGTCACACTTGAAAACAATGGGATAGTTTAAGTTGGCTTGACATCACACATTTGCATCTGGTTATGGCCCAAGAAGAAGCCCTTTCAGTTGGCAAATTTTGTCCAGTATTTGAAGGGATTAGAGTCTTCCCTTGCCCCTGTATGACAGTAAAGAATACAAAATGGTTCATCACAGCTCTTTAGGGGGAAAAACTTCACATAACATTTTAGAAGGATTTGAGAAGGGAAAAAATGGAGTGGAAAATCTCTCAGCAGCAAGAAGGAATTAAGTCTCTACGAGTTGATCTTCCCCTCCTCCTGGAAAAGTGTTACTGCCTTCCTCTCACTCTGCAACCACACCTCTCACTCTCCATTTCCCTTAGGAACAACTCTAGAAATAGAGCACATCTTAACCCTTACCATCCTGTACACAAGCACTCATTCATTCATTCATTCAATGTCCATTTAATACATATTTATTCAAGGCTTGTTAGATGCCTGGTTCAGCGAGCACTTAGAGGAACAAAACACAATTTCCAACCTTCAGGGTTTTAGTGTGGATGGAAGTTTGACTAGAAGAAAATAAATTTAGTTTATAGTTTTAGTTTAATATAGTAAGTATCCTGATATATGTCTGCTCAAATTTGTATGGGCTTATGTATATAAGGGTGACAAAAACTACCCTGGAAGTCAAGGAAAGAGTCCTTCCTGGATTAGGTAACATGAGGGCTGTTGGAGTATGAGTCTTGGAGTATGAGTAGTGTCAAAGCTAAATAAAACCAGACATTAGTTAAAGTGGAGAAAACATTTTATTCTGTAATTAATGAGAGCAGGGGAGAGGGCTGAGCTCCCTTCCACTTGTGCAGGGGTGATTGGACATTTTTAAGGGCACATGAGGTAGTAAGGAGGAGAGTAGACAGGGGCTCAACTAGAATCAAGTAACTGAAATATTATTTAAAAATGACAAAAAAAAGGGGTTGGTAAGTAGAACTGTGACTAGCCCAATTGTGTCTGCTAGCTGGCAATCAGGAAGTCAGGATTCTGTCCTCCCACAGAGACTGGCAGACAAAAGCCCTATCCTTTCTGATAATTATATTTCAAAGCATTGGCTTTCAGTTCCTTGAGAAAGATATTCCTGGGATGTAGGAAATACCTCTATCTATATCTCTATCTCTCTCTATCATCTCTTTCTCCTCTATCTCTATCTATCTACCTATCTATCATGTACCTATCTATCTCAAAGGGACAGAGGAGGTACTTGCAATTGTAAGCTTTTTAAGGTAAATGTTCTAAGAAAGAGGGAGTCAGAGGCCTATTCTCAGGGTTGGTCAAGTCTCTTTGTGCCTTTGGATGGAGTCCTTTTGTATTTCTCAGTGACTGTCAGGAAGAGGAAGGGGCAGTCTGAACACAAAGAAGTGAGTACAAAGGCATGAAGAAGTGAAAGGCATGGTTGGTTTGAAAATGTGTGCTTTAATGACGGGTATGTTGGGGGAGGAGTGGGAGTAGAGAAGTCTGGAAAGATAACCTAGGGTCTTCGTGGTCATGCCAAGGAGTTTGTGTTGTATCCTGGGGCAATGAAGAGATAGTGAAGATTTGTATCAGGGGAGCAGTGTGGTTTGATCTGTGGCTTGGAAATAGGCTGGCCACAGGGGAGAATGGGTTAGAGGTGGGGTGATGTGGTTGGTTCAGAAAGACTGAGACAGGGAGAAGAGTGTGGACCCTGAAATGATTTCCTAAAGGAATGAAAGCCTGGATGATGGCAAGGCGGACAAAGTGAGGGGAATAGCCATTAAGGAGAAGGGACAGGAATGGAGAGCCTTTAGAGGAGTAAATGAGAGGGAGGCTTAGGGGGCCAAATTGAGGTTTGGGTTTTGCATGACTCAAATGATATGGCAGACTTTGTTGGCATGACTTTACTGTTTGTTTCTTCTTCCTATTTACCTGACTCATGTCCTTAATAAGTGTCGGGAGGGAGGCTTTCTCAGATGAATTCAGGAATCTTGTTTATGGTATTTCATGCTTCATGCAGAATTCTCTACCGTTGTTAGTTTTACATCATCATAGGGAAGTAATGAGTATTTTGCTTATTTTTGAGAACAGCCAAGGCAGAAAGAGGTGAGATGCTTTGCTTTGGACATGGATATTGGGGTGAAGTCGAAAGAAGACCAATTTAATTCCACTGGATAATAATTCAGTTAGGGTCTGCAGTGTGTCGGGCTGTGATAGATATTTCGGGAGCACCTAAATTAGTAGTAAGACTTTTCCCTTCTCAGAAAAATCATAATTCTTTGGGTTTGCAGACCTGTACACAACCAAGGGATGGTGGTATGCTACTTTGCACTGTAAAGGGAACTTGGAAGAGGGACTAGTCAGTTTCAATTAAGAAAGCAGTGAAGACTTCATGGAAGAAAAGTCTTCATAGGAGATGTCAGGGGCAGAAAAGCATGGGAAGAGAAAGACATATCCTGGAATTACATGGACCACACTGAGAGCTTTGCTCTAGTTTCCATTTTCCATTCATCCTCACCTACATTTAACTGAAGATGATTCTAGGATTTTGTACAAAAAGTGCTGAGAAGAGGGGTGCCTTAGCCTCTTTCTGAAGGCAGCATTAATCTCAGATCTGCTGGTCACTAAGGGTGTATTAAGCACTTGATTCTGTACTGGGGGAGAAAGTGGAGTTATGAGGGAGCACTTCTTCCCTTCCTTTCTCTTTTAACCACTATATTATGAAATACATGATACACATGTAGCACGTATTGTAATGTATTATAAAGCGTGCCTATGAAGCCACAATCCAACTGAAGAAATCTAGTATTAATAACACCACTGAAGTTCCCCATGTCTTTCACCAATCACTTCTTCCTCCTTTTATTTTGTATCCCAGTATATATACATATAGTTTTGCTTATTTTTAAATTTTTTGATAAGTGATGTGAATATATTTATCCTTAAAGCTGTTTTTCCCGTAATATTATGTTTTTGAGAACAGACCATATCAAGTTACTCAACGTAGAGTCCATTAATGTTCAGTTATACATCATTCTATTGCAGGAATATACTATTATTTACTGATTATCCTTGGATGGACATTTGTGTTATCTTTAGCCCTTTGCCATTGTAAATGGTACAGAGTACAGCTCTCTGTAGCTTTGTACTTGCCTCTGGGGTACATGGGCAGGAGTGGAGTTGTTGGTTGTAGGATTTGCACATGTTCATCTTTATTAGATAATGGTAAATTGCTTTCCAAAGTGACTTTCACCATTTCCACTCCCACCAGTATTGCGTATCAGTAACCATTACTCCACATTATCTCTAATACTTGACTTTATCAGACTTCTAGATTTTTTGCTGATCTGGTTGATGTAAAATGGGAACTCAAATTAGTTTTAATTTGCATTTCCCTAATGACTAACTGAAACATTCTTCCACATGTCAAGTAGCCATGTGCATTTCCTCTTCCATGAAATGTCTGTTCTTGTGCCCATGTGTCTGTTGGGTTTTCTTCTTCGTAGGCATTCTTTGTAGATTCTGGATAGTAACCCCTTGTTTCATGTTTGGCAAATAGCTTTTCCCAGCTTGAACCTACTGTGAATCTTTCGATGAACTACATTTCTTGATTTCAGTGGGGTCCAAATGATCAATTCTTTTAATTTATAGTGTTAATGGTTTTTATTTTGTTCAAAAATCCTTTGTAATCTAAAAGCCATGAAGATTTCTAAATAGGTCATAAAGTTTGGTCTACATGAGGTAGGCACTTAATGTTACTTTCTTTTCCACATGAACAGCCAATTATCTCATTATCTAGCCTTTCCGCAGTGATTTGCAATATCATCCATACCATATATTAAGTAACCATAAGTGGATGGTTTTGTTTTAGGGTTCTCAACTGTGTTCCATTTGTCTAGTTGTCTTTTTTAATACAAACAATACACTGCCTTAATGCCCACAGCTTTATATAAGGTTTTCTCTGGGAAAGAAAATTATCCTTGTCCTTCAAAAACGTCTGGGGTACTTTAGTATTTGTTTTTCTGAATAAATTTTATAATCAGTTTGTCAAAATCCATAGAAAAATTTGGTGGGATTTAGATTAGAATTCCATTAAATCTATGGATCATTTTAAGGAGAATTTATACTTTTATGATATTTCCCTATCTTTGAATATGGTATATCTTTCCATCTTTTTAGATCTACTTTAATGTCTTTTAATTTCATTAAAATTTTATGATTTTCTTCATTAAGGTCTTCTGTATTAAAAAAAAGAGGTATTCTTAGGTACTTTACATCTTTTGTTACCATTTTATATGGTTTTTTCAAAATTAGTATCAAACTCTTTGTGGCGGTTGCATGGAAATAAAATGAATTTTTGGTATATTAATATTATAGCTAGCAAACTTGGTAAACTTTTAAATGCTAATTATTTGCCTATTTGATTTCTTTTTTTTAAATTTTTTGAAAAAATTTTTAAATGTTTATTTTTGAGAGTCAGAGAGAGACACAGCATGAGCAGGGGAGGGGCAGAGGGAGAGGGAGACATAGAATCCAAAACAGCTCCAGGCTCTGAGCTGTCAGCACAGAGCCCGACACAGGCCTCGAACTCACAAACCACGAGACCATGACCTTAGCTGAGTCTGACACTTAACCAACTGAGCACCCAGGTGCTCCTACTTGGTTTCTAATTTCCTATAGTTATATCATCTATGATTGATGACGGTTTAGTTTCTTATATTCCACTTTTTATCACTTTCATTTATCTTTCTATTATAACTGTACTGACTAGAGTTCTCAGTACAAAGTTGAATGAAAGTGGTGATAGCGAATATCCTTCTTTTGTTTATGATTTAGAATAATTACTTCTAATGTTTCACCATTTAGGGTAATTTTTGTATTGATAGTCTTTACTCAGTTAAGGAAGTTTCTTTTCCTAGTTTGTTAAGGGTTTTTTAATTACGTTTTTATTTTATTACATTCTTTTTCTGCATCTATTGAGATACCATGATTGCAAGACTTTCCTCCTTTGTTCTGTGAAAGTGGCAAATATTAATATATAAATTATATTCTAATGTTCACCTGTCCTCATATTCCTAGGGTACACCTAACATATTGGAGATTAAACTATATGGTTGCCATCTTCTTAGCTCATTACCCCTTGTTGCATCATTGATATTCTTTCTGGGTTTACTTTCTTTGAAATTTCTTTTAATTAGGGTCTATGGACATTAAGCCTTCTCAATTTGTATTTATTTCTAATGTCTTCAGTTTTTCATAGAAGTGGAAATTATAGATAGAACGCTTTTCCCACTCTCTTCCACATTATAAAAGTCGTCAGTATGACAGAACTGGACTCAAGATCCAGCCTTGTCATTAAATTATTTTGTGACCCTGGCTAAATCTCTTCCTGTCTCTGGGACTTGGTATTCCCTCACAAGATCAGAGTAAAAGTGCTCCTAGGGGTCCTTATGCTCTCAGCCTGTGAATAGGACAAACGAATGTATGTGTTAGTGTTAGAGTACAGAGAGCAGAGGGGGACCGAGGAACAGAGAGCAAATTACATGAGAGAAATAGGGAAAGGGAAGACAGGATTACATGTTTTATGCCCTTCTCTGTTTACAACATCCGGGCAAGAAATTATGAATACCCCGAATCCCAGTGATTTGTTTATTATTTATTCAAAGACGTATCTTGTGTCTGGCACCTTTAAAAATGGTGGCCTCTTGCATGCAGGGTTCTGGCACCTGTGTCCTCAGATCCCTCAGCACTGGCAGACTGACACGTGATGCTGAAGAGATGAAACCCAAGGCCAAGTGGGAAAGAGAGGGATACACTTTTCTGAATTTTATGGAGGACTTTCATGTGCCCTCTAGTTCACCTCACTCTTAAGGGTTAGCAGACTGGGTGTCAGGGGTATTGGGGTCCTCCTGCAGACCTGTTGCTTAAACAAATGAAAAAAAATTCAGTGTATGGTCATGTTGGGTTCTTAACTTTATGTCTTGCATTCTCATCTGTAAAATGAAGGTAAAAAATAATTCCAGATCTCAGAGTGGTTAAAAAAGGATATAATGAACAGTGAAAGTTTTGGAAATGCTAAATCATTCTCTGAGGTGTTGGAATCTTCCTTTCCTTTCCCCATAGTTGTTTGTATCCATATCTATCAGCTCTATTACCTATATCTATATCCATATCTATATCTATATCCATATCTATATCTATATCCATATCTATATCAGCTCTAAAGCAGCAACTGTCTGATAACTACCTATATCCTTCAAGGTGCCTGGTAAAGAGCAGATTCTCAGTTGAAAAGTATGCATAGTACAGTAGGAGTGTGAAAAAGTCAGCTAGCGTTGGTGGGAAGTGGAGACCTCCCCCGCCCCGCCCCAGCTCTAGGGACCCATTTGCTTGGACCCAGCTTTTAAGACAAAAAACTCTTTACTTGTAAGGTTAAGACACAGAGTGGTCAGGTAATTTTAGAACACATCCAACCTTAAGATCTTCCGTGCTGTTAGTGGAGGAGACTGGGTGCCTTCCTACTCTTGTCGGCATCATATTTGCTCTGAGAGGCATTCCCTTCTCAAAAGGCCATCTGGAAAGCAAATGATATAAAAAAAAGTCTCACAGTAAAAGGGGTCAGAAGAAAGGAAACAAGGATTATCCAGCTCACAAAAAAAATTCCACACAAAGACAAGTATATGTAATAAGTTTATTGGATTTCTAAATATAATAAAGGAGTTGCAGTTCTCTTACAGAAAAAAAGGAATATCATTTTCATATTTATTCTTATAGAGCATTGGAAAAACATAATTGAGAGAAAAAACAGATAGAAGGTAAATAGAAATATGTTTGAATATAATTGGATAATACATAAAGACAAAAAAAATTCCCAAATCACTTGCTTATAACAGGTTTCATTCTCTTATTTTCATAAGGAATCATGTGGGTTATTTTGGATAAGTCAGTGATGGTTCATGATGTAGTGGAGAAATGTGATTTGCTAAGAATAAAATAAGAAAGAGAAACCTATATTTTAGGAATACCATGGCTCTGTCAGTACCATACATGTGAAAAAAGGCATATTCCCTATATGTTTTCCTGTGGCTTTCCCCAAGCCGGGGGATGTTATTCTGACTAGCAGCTGATCATGGTGGGGCTATGATGGACTTCGTGGGAAGTTCTTGCTCTTCGTAGATACATTTAGCATAGAGAAAACCTGGCCTCTCCCTGTCTCCCCCTTCTCCTTTCTCTGTCCACTTATAAGTACCTTTAACATTTACACAAAACTATCCCTCATAGTCATAGTGAACAGGTTGAAACCTGGAGCAAAGCCATGTTGTCTCTTTCCCAGCCCATCTTGTTCCCGAGAAGAAAGCCCCCATATCCCAATACTTCCTCTGACATCACACAGAGATTCTTCCACTCTTACCTAGCACTACCATCTGATTCTCTAAAACATAGAAAATGACTAGTGTTGAAATTGGATAAGGTAAAAACAGAAAATGGACGTCAACAGGAAGAGTAGACATTTATAGTGACGAGTATCACTCTTTCTCCAAGGAGCCAACTGGTCTCATAAAATGATGACAGCTCAAGCAGAGTGGTCCACACTCGAGATTATGCAACAGTAATCTGTTCCAGCCTCATCCCTGGTTTATACAGGGGGGCTCCTTATATGGAAGGCAGAATGATGGCCGACTGCAGTGCCATGGAAACCACCTCCTATAGCTCATCCCCCTTTACTTCCTTTTGGTGAAAGTGGGTGGGGCAGGAGATAACTTTGCAACCAAGACGACGTCAAGAGCTCCCGTGGAGAAAGGCTAACTGGAAGCATCTCTCTTTCCCAAAGGAGAGGCGTATTCAAATGAACATGGAGCCAAATGACTTAGAAGGAAAGAGAGCGACTTGGCAAGTGTAATTTGCCAGCTGGTTGAGTCAGACGACACATTGAGAAAGATCTTTTTTGGAAGCACGTCCTCCCTTCAACCCTTTTTCCTAAAATCATGCACGGTCTACCTCGTCCCATTTATCCGGACCCTCTCCTACCACCACACCTGGATACGAATCCTTCATTCTAGGCTGTGCTGCTGCTCTGTCAGCAATATCTACAGTTGCAAGGCCAATGTCAGAACTACGGACACAAAAGCCACTCAATAACATATGCTACTCTTTTGGGGAGTCGAAGTAAAGACGCTCGAAGGATCTGGCAAGGACACTTGGCCCCATGAGCCCCCGAGCCTCACAGCTAAGACTTTTCTTTAGTGTTCACTGATGTTAGTTAGCCTGCGAGATAAAAGGAGAAGAAATGTGCTGACATTCTAAACCCACCAATGTTTAGTTTATAAAACACACATATGACATATCCTAATACAGATCCTGGCTCTATTAATTCCCTTAAACAATGTTTTTTTTTTTTTCTTTCCTGATCAAATGTTCCAATTCCATACAGCATACACTCCCATGAAGCAGAGTACAGGAGGCCTCAGCAGCACGCCATCCAGTGGGATATAAATATAAAGTGGCTGTATCAGCAAGGAATGCTCAGGGAATGTGTGTGCAGCCTGTTTCACGGTGCCACTCGAGAGGGGATATTGGAAATGAGTGACTTTCTTTCATTTGGCAAGCCTTCCTTATCTTAGCACCTACTCCTTTAGATGGTATGTTTTTGAAGGCTGCACGGTATGACTGGGTACCGTGTGTACATACATATGTAGGAATAACGTTTATGTTTCTCAGAATAGGCACTTTTTGAAGGCAGTAAATCTAAAAGTAAAGTTAATAGAGCCTATATTTAGTGCTCATCTTCTCACTTTGCTGATGTGTATGCTGAACAGAAGATCACAGATTTGAGTCAGTCTCGCAAAGAGGCCGGAGTCGGCAAATGGCTATATTCAGAGCTCGGGAAGTCTTGCCAACTCAACTGAAGCTGTTAAAAAGGCAGACTTGGAGAAGGTGCAATCGTTTTTCTCAAAGGTGACGGCACAGAAGGAGAAAAGCCTGTGACAAAGCCATGAAATAAAAGCTCGTGTGCGCAGCTCAGAGAGAATTACTATCCTCGGGCTCCGCATCTCTATGTCACATCTCCTTCATGGCACAGATCTGCTGCTCAGGGAAACCTTTCCCTTCCTTTTTTGGGGGCGTCTCATAATTGCACGTACTCCCAGCAGAGAAAGAGCCCCCAAATCTGTTAAACTGATGATAAACGTGAAGTTTACAAGACAACACAAACCAAGAAACAAAGTGATTCACTGCATAGGTATCCTGATAAAAGTTAACACTACATCCAGCTGTGAAAATTCCATATTGAAATTTTCACGGAAGGCACGTTAAATCACAAGATAATTTTATTCATGCTGAAGGATCAGACAATCAAGTGTCGTCTTTAATTC
The DNA here is from genome assembly GCF_018350195.1 of Panthera tigris. Taxonomy (NCBI): domain Eukaryota; kingdom Metazoa; phylum Chordata; class Mammalia; order Carnivora; family Felidae; genus Panthera; species Panthera tigris. The sequence goes on from NC_056668.1 coordinate 78,230,417, forward strand.
TGTTTGCTCTTTGATATGTTTCCTGAAAAAGAATGAGGGCATAATTCAGATTTTTTTTTTTTGGGGGGGGAGATATCCTGACTTTGTGTAATGAGGAAGTAATTCTTGCATAATTTGCTTTTTAGCTTTCCCAAGAGAATAAATAGGGAGTTAAAGGGAGAAAGTCATTTAAACGTGATTTTGCAACTACGTCACTATACATTTTGGTGACACGATTCAGTTTCCAGGGCCCTAAATCTCTTTCATCCAGGACACGTCTCAGTCCTGGCATTTCAGTGGAGTCAGAAGGCTGCGTGGTGTGCACATTTTCAATTTGCTACTTAGTGAGAGAGGTCTAAGGCACTTCAGCTCTTTCTGGCAATTTCTCCCTGATACACTGATGTACTTGGCATTCATCTAAGAACTAAGCAGAAGATATATAGGGTTAGTAAAATGCAAACACTGCCCAAATATTGGCTTGCCTTTTACCATTTGAAATTAAAATCAGACTATTTCTATTGTTGGCATTTAACTGATAAAAATCCCGTTTCCTGGGAAGTCTGTATTTGAAGGAATGAAACAAGTTGGCAGATACATCATAACCTGGCTATGCTATTCTGCTCCTTCTGGCTTATAGTTCCTAAGTGATCATCAGCTGTCACCCACAGAGAAAAAGAGACGAGAAGGTGTTGGATTTTACCCCCCTCTTTATATTTAAGTCTCCCAAGAAAGAAAAGAACAGAGACGTGCATCCAAGAAAAACCAGCGCTCCTCTTTTTGCATTTTCTACACCAGTTCGGAAATGGAGTTAAGTAATTTGATGAGGAAAGACATTCTGACTTAATATTTGCTCCCTGATCATAAGAGGAAATGGAGTCAGGAGAGCAAGTGTTAGTCTCATATCTCGGCCTGAAGCAAGCAGGCACCTTCTGCCGTGGTAACATGATGCATCAATAGGAATGGCCCAGGAGTAGTCCTGACCCTTTTCCCCACGGATAGAAATGTAAAGAGAGAAATGCTTTCCCTTCCACCCCCACCTCCAATTGTCTTGGCATATTTTAAGAGAGAAAAGGATCCATAGAAAATCCAAAGAGCTTTGTCTTTTCCTTTTTGGCAGTCACAAAAATGGGTCAGGTCTAGGAATTATTAATTTCCTGGCCTCAAAAACCCAAGCGTTTTAAAATAAGATTTCTGAAGGATCAGCTTTCCTGGAAGATGTTTGTGTGTGCGTATGTGTGAGTGTGTGTGTGCGCATGTGCACAAGAGTGTGCTTGATGACAACAAGATTGTGTTTTCCCTACATGCGGGGGGACTGTATCGTATGGAATGGAAGAAGGAAAAGTCTTAATATTTTCCTTGACAGTTTTCTTTACGTTGTGTAAAGGGAACTCAGGGTTTGTGACTCCCTCGATTTTTTTGAAAGGGCCGCTTTTTCATCTTCACTGCCTCACTGTCCTTTTATTCCCGCTAATGACAAGTCACAGGCTCTACTCACGTGAGTCTCCACTCAGGCATGTTCGGCTGGATAATTCTGGAGTCCGCCAAATGCTTCTTCTACTAATCCACTCCTGGGTGGTGCCAATCCATCTATCCTACAACAATTCGTCTCCACTCCTCCAGCCAAAGCATTTATCAAAGCTCACAGGAAGGTGAGGCACCTTTACCGTCTCTGAATGTTGCCATTTCAACTAAGGTTATGCCCCCGCTGGCACGTCCTGTGTATTCCAAGTGTGAAGAGTGGAAAGGGGGGAGAGGCCATTTGTGATTTAACTTGGCCCTCATTAATCCCATGGAATAAGCAGATGGATGGTGAGACTGCTTTGATGGATGGAGGGAAAAGCCTAGAAAGCGTGTGAGAGAAGATCATTTCAAAGGTTTCCTACAGTAGATTTAACTCAGATGAAGAGAGAATATCTTTCAATCAGTTCACAGATTTTTAACTTTAAAGCCAAACAACTATGGTTGGAAATGGTTGGAAATAAAATGGTTGGAAATAAAAGCCCGAGAGCACGCATCCAAAGGCACATCTTCCTGAGAGATGAGGCTTAAGAAAAGGAACGGCTGGTTAGTTGTTGAGCTGCCAGGTAGAGCGGCTTCTAGAATGTACACGGAAGCTTCCAATTAAGTATCCTGGGAACAACACAATACGAAACTCCCTGGAATAAGCATACACAAATCACGAAACCACCAGAGCCTGGGAAGCCCTGTCTGTCAAATGGCAAAGACCAGATTCAGAGCCGCATTCAGTCCTGCAGCATCTGTTCCCAGACATTTCAAGGTCATGGGTGGGTTGGGTTGGGAAATGCCTGATGCAGTGACATACACCGTGGGCCTCCGTAAATGCGAACTGATGGGGAGAATAATATGCATCGTTTGCCTCCAGCAGTCTCCGTGTCTGTGGGGCATAAATCCTAGCCCACAGGAGAGAGACTTAAGGATCAAGTCACCTCTGCACTCTACTGCATTCTAAATGATCTGATCTTGGTTGATATTCTGGACCTCACAGTTCCAGAGTTTTCCCCTTAATGTAAAGTAAACCAGCGGTCTCTGGGGAAATTTGCTGCAGTGTGCTTCGGTGCCACAGTTGTTTGCTCTTAGCGGTGGCCTTTCCCTACCGGCATCGTCACCACGCTGATAAGACAGAATATCTAGTAGTTTGCCACAAGATGACACAGACTGTGCACACGAGCTCTCAGCGATCGCAAGCACCACAGTGCCCACGTGGATCTGCCGCTTGAGGTCCAGAATGGCCTTTGAGAATTTCCCTGTGTGCCTTTGGACAGGGGGCACTTCAGTTTGTGCAGAGCACACTTCGTGCCCAGAGAGTGGCCACCGGGGCACTGGACTTCCAGACCTGGCTGTGTCCCCAGATCTGCCACTCACCAGCTGGATCGCTTTTGGCAAGTCACTTAACGATTCTGAGCCTCAGCTTTCTCTTCTAGGATAGGGCTATTAATAACCTTCCTCCCAGGGCTGTTTCATGTGTGAAAGCAGTTTGTAAGCTCTCTTAGGAATTATTATTTTAGAGCTCGGAAAGCCACCCCCAGGTCCTGCCCAGGAGACTCATGACAGGTTCTGCCAATAGGGCTAACTTGAAACTGGAGAGGAAAAGTACTGAAACTACATGGTTAAGCCAGGGCAACAATGAAAGAATTTATACGTTTCTACCTAAGAGCATAGTATAACCCCTTCCCCCAAGAATGATTTCTTTTGGCACAGAACAACTGGCCAGAAGTAAGAGTTTCAGTACAACCACGAACTTTTGCTTTGGACTTCTTCCTTTTTAGAAGTGGAGATCATGCACTGACATATTTCAACATTTTTTTATAAAAAAATTTTTAAGTTTATTGATTTATTTTTGAGAGAGACAGAGAGGGCCTGAGTGGGGCAGGGAGGGAGAGAGAAAGAGAGAGAGAGAGAGAGAGAGAGAATCCCAAGCAGGCTCCGTACTGTCAGCACAGAGCCTGACATGGGGCTCGAGCTCACGAAACCATGAGATCATGACCTGGGCCGGAACCAAGAGTTGGATGCTTAGCCAACTGAATCACCCAGGAACCCCTGACATATTTCGACATTTTAAGGTCATTATCAGTAGGCCAGGTAACTGGAGTGTACTGTTCATGGGTTGGTCACTGGGAAAGGGCATAACACTACGTAACAAGTGTCAGAGCAATTTGTGTTTTGAGTAAGAAAATAAAAACAACAAAAAAGTCGTAAGCTCTAAAACCTGACCCTCAAAAAATCCTTCAGACTATTTTTAAGGATGTTTAAAGGTTTTTATAATCTTTAGCTAAACATCAAAGTTTTTTTTTTAAGTAATGTGTTGCCAAAACGAAAATAAGCATATTTGAAAGGAAAATGAAGGGAGGAAGAACATTTTATTATGTACTAAAGATTAGTTTTGTGTGGCACTCTGGAGAACATAATTCCCAAATCTCATTCTGCTTCAGAGTCAGGGGGAGCTTAGAACAAAGTATGATGGGGGAAATGGAAGGCCCGAGAGCTTGTTGATGCAGGTGATGCTTAAGCAGAGGCTGAATTATCACTTAGCAATTAATCTGTAAGGGAATTTTAACTTGTTTCGTACACAAGTGGAAGAGATGATGGTGGGGCCTTTCCAACTGTGGACCTAAAGCAATAGGAAAATGAGCATGTCTTGCTTTTCTTCTCTTGCAAGGGTTCAAAAGACACATGTGTCTGCTCCAAGAGTAGAGTATCTACAATTCCCTCTTCATACTGTAGGTGCTGGATTATATTTTGGCAGCTCATCCTATCTTTCAATTATAAAGAGACAAGATAGAAAATAACAGTTGAATTAGGCTTCCTCTATGCCTTTTACCTTTCCATTGACCCTGAATATCTGGGAGTTTTTTCTCCTGTTAAGGAAATTCCAGAATCTGTACTATTTAAGGTAGAGGGTATTCTCTGAATATAGCTGTGATTTTCTTCTGTTTCTAGTGACTTAAATATTCTTCCTTCAACGTCTACATCAAATCAAATGAATCAGTTCAAGATTTCGTACCAAATTTCACTCCTTCATGAAGCCCTGCTGATGCCACTGGGAAGAAGTGTCCTTCTCAGTTCAATATTCCTGAGTATATATTGAACCTGTTTGATCTTATTACAGCTGGACTGAATCAAAGTTATATGGGGGCTGATTCTCTTATAGTAATTATTAGATTCAGGAGATGATTAAGGGATGAAGGGGTTAGAAAGACAAAAGTAAAGAGAAATATGGACTCCTAAGGCTAGTTCTTAACTGCTCACGTAGGGAAGCTGCTCACTTGGTTTAAAGTGCATCTCCAGATACAAACATTTGAGCACAGAAGGGAAGCCAATCTCAAAACCAGTCAGCCGGTAAATATTTGTGTTGAACCTATAAAGTATCCATAACTCTATTTGCATCTTCAGCGTGGGAACATGGACAAGAAATGTATTATTACCGAGAAGACAGAGACAAAGGGAAAGGGTTACAGAGACTCTATGAACATTTATCAAGAAGTGGGACTCTCATGCATGGCATACACATTAGCTTGCTTCCTGTTTTCAGAATGACTTTGATTTTGGCTACCTCAAAAATAGTACAGGACACAAAGTCGTAAAAGGTTTGTTTTGTACACATGGGCGATCTAGTCTCATCTACCTTCCACACCCTCCTGGGTCTGAGTCCTTGGGGAAAATTTCCACATTGAGCATCAGTTTCTTTTGGGTGACTTCAATTCCATTTACTTTCAACCCCAAGAAAGTTTCATCAAGTAGACTGAAATAAAATTAGGAACTGTATTTGTCCAGTTGGCCAAAGGAGAAACAGAAGGGTGACTGGACTCGACACCATGTTCATAAATGGGAAAGAGTTGAAAGAGTTAGTGATATCTGTTCTCAAAGCAAAGATTGAGACATTAGTCTTGTTTTGCAAAGCCCCAGAGACAAATTTACATTCAGCATGAGGAAGAACTTTTGTAGTAAAGAGCTACCCTAATAGTAGAATGGACTGCTGTGAATAGTTCTACATACTGGCCAGGTCTTAAGATATGGGGTGGGGACTTGTTAGCAAAATAACAGAGGAGATTCAGGTCCTGAAAGGAAGCATGATTCTACATTTGTCTGGGAACAACACTGATGTTTGGGGTCAGCTATCACCCTTTACACTAGTGTAGAACACAAGATGACATAGCAACACCTGTCTCATTCTTGGCAAACCATTGTACGTCTGGGGTTGAGAAGTGAATTAGAAGCTATATTCAATGCCAAGTTGGCTGAATGCATTACGTGGGTTTTAATAAGGCTTCTATTCAGGTAAATTAGTTAAATGCCTATCAGAGTTAGATGAATAAGGTTTTCTCTTGCCCCTAAGTGGATGAGTAGCTTGGAAAAATTTTTTAAAAGGCATATTGTAAGGAAAGATTAATGCAAATGTTTTAAATTATTACAAAGGAATTATCTATAGGACTCCTTCACTTTCTAGTATATGTAACTTGGCTTCTAGAATATTAATTTTTGTTTATAACAAAGGCTGGAAATAGAGATGTATTACTGTGGTTAGAGACTGTGGATAAATTAAGTAACAGAAATAAAGAGAAATATTTTAGTTACTTTTTTGTGTGTGATTTCAAGGGGGAAATATTCATGAATTTAATAAAAAGGCATCTTCCATACCACTTTCCACAAAATAAGCCACATGCATGCTGGACAACTAAAATAGTGTCTACAACTTTTTGCACAAAGGGGCAGGAAAGTAAAATAAAGGAATGAGTGTCCTTTAAAGGAAAATAAACCATATTTTATATATATATATATATATATATATATATATATATATATATATTTTAAAAGTTAGTTTTGGGCGTTTGCAACTAAAAAAAAATGAAAGAGAGAAAACTAACATAAATCATTTACAGTTTGGCTGTTTAGGCATGAGGCACATTGCAGACAAGGGATGATTGGATTTAAACAAGAGAACCCTAGACCTAAAAATTCCTACTGTTGTCATCAGGTAAGTATACTGGAAAGGTATAAAGCATTACATGTGTGAAAGCAGAGACTCTGAACGTTCAGAGATGCTTAGGGTGCAGTGTGGTGTGCTTAAGAACATGTCAGAATATGTATCGCCATCTTTCAGGCTGAGAATGAGCTATGCCCCTCTCTTGGAGACAGACATGCATGATAAAGTCCTGGGGTAGCTACGATCATGTCATGGGACCTGGAAGCTGCTCTCATTTCACTTTCTCTGACAAGGGAAAAATATGATTATCCATAGTGATTTTTAAATACCTCATAAACTTGGAAATATAAATATTTTGTTTAAACAGCTACAATTGCCGATCCCTAAAACCCCTCTGAAAGTTCTAGAGTTACACTTTGCATGAACTCTCCTGCCATCATTTTAATTGTAGACTGCCCCTTCTCTTAAATCCCTCCTTTACCTCCTGAACCCCACTCTTCTTGGGGACAGGCTAAAAAAACAAAACAACTCTATTTCTGTATCCAAACAACATACCCGCTGAGACTTGGCACATTCATTTATGTACTGAATTAAATATGCATTATGTTTTACTTTCCTCATATGTGACCCTCTCAAAGAGGAAAATCAATGTCAATCCTGTGAAAGCTTATAGAAAGTGGAAGTGAAGCTAGAAACCAAAAGTGGAAATACATCCCTAGAATTATAAGCTTTTCCCAAACAAACTAAAAAAAAAAATGGGCACAGAGGGCGTATTTTTTCTTTTTATCAAAATTAGCCAGAGTTCAAAAGGATATCAGAGCCATATTTTAACAAAATGCTTACTGAGAAACCCAGACTTGTTCTTCTCAGGTTGCTTTTTATAAACACATTTCAGGCCTGTGATCTGTGCTCTAGAAACAACTCTGGCACTGACTACCCCCTGGAAAATACCGTGGTTCAACTATTAGGATGTAATATTATGCTCATAGGCAAAATGCTGATATGTGTAAAAATTCTGGAAGGATAATCATTTTTCCTTGCCATAAGGAAAATTACCAAGTTTCATTAGGAATAAAATAACATGCCACCACTTAAGAATATGACTATTTTGTTGGTCAAAATGCTTTGGATTTTTTGTTTTTAATTCTTAACCTAGTCTTAGAAAGATCACTTTGCATGTAGCTGAGAAAAGTAGGGCAGTCATAAATGAATTTGCCAAGAACTCTATGATCTGAGTCCCTGATGAAAACTCATTCAAATAAAACTGAAAGACTCTATTATCTCATCTCACTTTATGAATAAACACAATCTGGAAAATACAGCCTTTTAAAGGAAGGATTTATGGATGCCATGCATATTTGACGGTAGCCTTCTTCCCTTAATATGATCCTAATTCTGTAAAGATCAGAATGCACTAATAGAATTTACTTATGGAAATTCCAAGCACAATAACATTAGTAGGTAGGATGAAAAGAAGGAAAGAATGTAAGAAAGAAATGCAGGAAGAAAAAAAGGAGGGAGAAGAGGAGGTAAAGAGGGAAAGAGGAAGAATTCTCACCAAACCATGGAGATTTAATCAGGTAATATTTTCAAGGTTTGAAATAATATGCATTAAGCTGTGCAGACAGCAGTCTCTTGAGAAAAGCTTCGTTCTCGTTATCTGTCATGAAAATAACGACCTGAAATGTCCACCGTGGTCCCATATTAATGACTCAGGACTCAAATTGTTCTCAACTTGTTCTGGCCACTGTTAACTTAAAACAACAGACAAACCAAAACGCTATGATCATTACTAAAAGTGGATAGGCTGAATGGGTGGCAAAGGCTCAAACTGAAGTCGATCTTCACTATCTGACTAAAACCAGAGTTAAGACCAAACATACTCCCTAACAACGTTCCAAACATCACCTTCTGGCATACACGTGTTTTAATTTAGGAATCCGTAAGGTACTTCCAAGAGACAGGGAGAAAAGAAATGCTATGAGAAGACCTTAAGATAAAGAGTTCACACTTCTCTGGATTTTGTGTTCCATTTTTGATGAGTGTATCTTGGAAACTTGGGACATTATTATTTATGTTACGGCCTCTCCAGTGGAATATTCATAGTAGTGTAGTGAGGCTTTAACCAGAAGGCACACATACATGCTGCTCTCTGATTGTCTTCCATGAAAGTGCACCAAGAGAGCGGTCTCAGGAAAGGGACTTCAGGCACATTTTGCAGAGGTATATCTTTTTCAGCCTACTGATTTCCTACAGATGGCTAAAGCAGGGTATGGAACATGCTGTCATATTTCATTCATAACACACATGTACTGTAGCTCTAGGGAACAGATGGACAATCACTTGTTTAAACTACAAATGTGAAATACTAAGGTAGAATGGCAATATTTCTAGAAATGTATATGAGAAAAAGAAGCCTTTCCAAGCCAAGAGGAATGGTGAGAGGCTGTGAGGTTACATCAGTGTTTCCCTGATCTCCCTAGCAGCTGCCATAATTTCCCCGACACCCTTCAAAACTTGATAATGGAGGGATCAGGGGGCAGCCGACACAGATTTGACAAGAGAAGCCCAAACCATATCAAATAGAAATAACACTGTTATTCCTGGCTGGTTCACATTAATAGGATTTTTTACTAACTAGGAAAACTGTTCTAGGTTGTGTTTTCAGAGCCCTGTCTTTAGTCTATAAACCCTCTAGGATAGCCCCATTGTAAAAGTGCTCTCTTTCTTCCTCTGAACCCAAATAAAAATAGTTGGCTAAACATAGAGTTTTATACACTTTAAACATCACCATAAACATCTCTGCAGAATCTTTCGTGGTGAGGAAACAATGACAGTGTTGATAACTCTGCTGCATTAGCCAACAGACAGCCAATAAAGTAATTTTGATCAGAGAAGGTGCCCCTACAAAAGCCATTTGCCAATGACAGGAAAAAGAACTTGCATCTTTGAGCTGCAGAGATGTCCAGCATCTCAAAGCCTTAATGCCTCATGTTGGGACACATGACTTTGTTTTGAGTTTTAAATGCAATTTTGCTTGCAAATGAGACTCCACATGGAGTCCGTATGAGCTAGGGATCCAGACAGTGAAGATACCTGATTTTGAAATGGTGTGCAGAGCCCGTGACATAGTGGGTTTCCCTCCCCCCTTCCATGTCTCTCATTATACGGAATTACCAAGTATTTGTGTTCTCGACCATTGTTTAAAGCCAGTATATTTTAACAAACTTTCTCTTAGAAACTCTAATTTTTCTATTATTTATGAATTTAAATAACAATCAAGACGATATATCAAAAGACAAAAGAATTATAATTGTTAAGGTAGTATGATCTTTCTATCTCTGTTATAGGCAAAATTTCACATAACTAGAACAGTAAAGAGTGATTTGGCATTGTTTAAACCAAAGGATTAATAGAAAAGACAAGAAAGCAATAGAAATCATATAATTAAGAAATCCTGGAATAAAATATGTAGGATCCTTTCCTTAATATACCTTGTGAAAGAAAAGAAATCTAAATCTAAATATTTCTGCATATGTATGTGTGCACATTCATTATTATAAAAGTATAATAGGTCTATATTAAAAAGAGATTTACTTTAAAACTCTTTGGTAAAGATACTCTGAGGTTATGTGATAAAAATGTACTATAAAGGTTGAAAGCAAGCAGTATTCTGGCAATGCCACAGTGATGGGTCTGTGACAGCATTTTCTTATAACTCTCTCTCTTTTTAAAATGTTTTGGCTTGTAAACATTTAGTTACATAAGGACTTAAATGTAGCAAACAAGTAGAATGTTATTGCATCTTTATAGCATAAATATTTCATAAATTTTCCTCTTTTGGCAAAATTTATAATAATATGACTGCACTTCAAGAGATAACATCCATCTCTCAATAAATTGGGCTTTTGGCCTAAACACAATTTCCCCCAAGTATTTCATAGACAACAAATTGCTGGAACAATTCAAGCAGATTGTATTCTCTCTCCAACTGCCCAACAGTCAGTGCTCTTTGAGATCATCAGCATGGTCTGATCTTGAACTTGGAAGACAGAAATTCAGAGATACAGTCACTATTGTATCCTAAAATTCACATGCTGCCCAAAATGAATCCCATTGTATTTCACATTAAGAAACATATAAAAGACCAATGACAAGAGTAGCAAAGTAAGGAAAGGACAAAGTTTTCTGGGAAAACCTTGGAAAGCCATAACGTCGGCAGTTCTAACACAAAACTATTGGGTGAGCAAGGCAAATGAGCCGCAAATTAACTCAGATGAAGCTAAGGACTAAAGGCTTAAGAATTTCTTATTGAAAACAAGAAAATCAAACCAGCTTTACAATTATTTCTACTGAAGTAAAATAAATGTAATTGGAATTCCTGAGGCATGGGTTATAATTTAAAACATGCACAAATAATTTTTCATTTATGTTCTGAGGGTTAAAAATTAAAATAAAAGTCAGACTAGAAAATTGACTTTATCACTTTATAATCAGGAGAAAGCTATTTGTGGAATCAGGGACGGGTGCACAAGGGAATGGATCTGTATCTGTTATATTTGATTTCTTAAGCTGGTGTCACGTATACAGGGATTCATTATATTATTATTTATTCTTTTGTGTATATTTAAAATACTTCATAATTTAAAAGTATATACTTGTGGAAGATTTGAAGAAACGTTTAGGAAATCTCAATCCAAAATACTTGACTAGTTTACAAATGGCAACCTGCCATTATTAAGATGGGCATCTCTCTTTAAAAGAAACGAGTTAGAACCCAGAAGAATGGTTCTGCAGTTGGCAAGCAAGCATTTCAATGCCCAGTAAGAGTTTGAATAAAGATTCCAGGCAGAGACTTTGCATATTTTTAGCTCAGAAAGGCAATTTTTTTTTCAGCGATTGTCTGAAAGTGTGGTGTAAATGTCACATCGATGATATGAAAATGTCTCCTGCAATATGTAATTGGATTTATAGCAGGATTACAAGAGTAATGAAACTGTGGTTTCACAATCTTTTCAAGCTTTCCTGTCTTTTTAAAAGTAAACTAAACAAACTACACGATTTTATTATGTGTGCTCTGATTTGCAGTTGTCAGGCAAAAAGGAGCTGGGCCTGGGGGAAAAAAAGGAAGAATATGAACAGTTCTTTATAAGCAATATTCCTCCTGGAAAAACTCAACTTTGGTAGTTGTGTTTGGATATTATAAACAAACAAACAAACAACACAGCAATATTTCTCAGATGAAAAGTGGGATGGTTTTGGAAGTGTTATGTTCTATAGAAAACAAAATTTGTCTGTATTATTATGTCTAGGTAGCATGGAAAAGGAAACTCTTAAGATAATATTGTGAGATAATTAATAATAGGCTTTTCAAACATACCCCCCCCCAATTTTTTTTCCCCAGCGTATCCCACCCGTAATTCCCTCAGAAAAAAACTGAAGTTTGGATCTCACCAATAACTGTTTTCAAATGAGCCCTGAGCACCAAAATCACTATAGACTTTGAATTTCCAATCCAATTTGGTTGCAAATTCAATAGGCGCTTGTTTTAAACTATGTCATTTACAGCTTAAATTCTTTGTTGCCTAACATATACATTGCACACTTTTACCCCCACCCCCCCAAGGGACATGACCGGTTTAGAGCAACAGAAAGATGTACTTTTCCAATACACACAGAAAGAATGGCTGTCCTTTATGATCACAGGCAATGTGGAAGTGATAGGATGAGACCTTCAAGCCTAAAAGCACCTGTGAGTTGGCAGACTCACCCAGGAAAAAACTGTGTGACAGCAAATACCACACTAAAAAAAGCCATTCAACCAGATGAAAAGTGAGACAAACATAGGGATTAAAAGTTACAGGAATGCAGAAGTGAATGGGATGGAGTATAATCCGTGCAAAAATGTGGAAGTCCTTGGGAACAAAGGCCCATCAAGGTCCTACATGATTAAATGTGAAATGTGTATTTGGTGAGAACTTAAAAAAAAAAAATCTCATAATCTATGTGTTTCTAAAGAAAGGTTAATATTAGACGAAGAACAGAGACCATCCCACGGTTTGATTGCCTTTCCTGTATTTTTCCCATGTCTTTTCTTATCTTGTTTCTTGTGTTTCATTCTTCTCAGCGCCACCAACTAACTGAACTTAAAGGTCAGTGCTGGCCTTGGCCGTCAGCACCCTAATGCGGGCGGAGTTGCAGGTCTTGCAGAGGATGTGTCCATCCAGAGGGTAGCAGCCTTGGTTATCTCCTTCAGACAGGAGACCACCACAATCCTGGAAAGATAGATGGAAAGGATGTAAGTGAAAATGGCAACTGTGTACGTGAAGGCTAAATTCCTTAGCTTTCCATTCAAGGCCTCCCTCCATAATGTGGCCGTTTCCTGCCTTTCCTCTTCATACACCGCAGGCCCCCTCCAAGCCTTCCCTGGGATACAACATAATGTCTTGAATGAAACTGAACAAGAGATTGGGGACATAAAGACAAACAGTCAAATGACCCCCCTTCTCAGATTACCTAATAGGAAACGCGAGTCCCGGAAGAGAAGAATACCAGGGTCTGGGTGCCCAAGTAGTAGTTTTGTTCTCCTCTCCCAAGCAACAAAAACAGCAACAACAAGGACAAGAGAAAATAAAACAAGGGTAGATCCCCAACCACTGAGTCATCTTGACCTTTTAGCATTAGTCTAAGGATCTCTCAAAAGGAATACACAGGTGCAAGGACAGAACTCCTTGGCAGCTGGTGGGCAGAAGCCAAGCTGTAGAGTGCCTCCTTCCAAGCAGACGGGCCAGCAACAGTACTACTGTCCTCAGCACCTCTGCAGCTCCATTTGGGAAAGCGTTATACAAGAGTCAAATATTACCTTTGGAGAAAATGGAAGTTTCTCTGAAAAGAAAAATACAATACTTCATCGGGTGGTGGGTGCCCTTGCTAACTTCAGTAGAAACTCTTCTAAAAGGCTAGAAGTGCCGCAGGCTCAGCTTTTGCTGTCCACTATGACAGCAAGGAGGTCACAGGGGCTCATGTCTACATTTGAATGCCAGTAAAATTTAAGTTTAGAAGGAGTATCGCCCACAACACAACAGCAGCAGCAGCAGCAGCAATGGCAGCAGGAGGCAGGCTCCCCAGAGGGCTGGCTTTGCCAAAATGAGCAAGCGGATATTCCGCAGTTCTAGAGGCTTTCCGGAAACTGAATAATGGAATTAAATGAACTCTTTGCATCTCAAAAAAGAAAGGACGTGTCATAAGTGACATGGCTGTAAGCATTTAATGAGCAGACATCTATGATCACCTGAAAACCCTGAAGAGCCTGAAGTCAACCACAGTGTTGGGACCATTCATGGTTCTTAGAACCAAAAGGGGCCATATGGGGCATCCAGTCCAACCTCCTCGTTTTTATAGATGGGGAAGTGAGAGCAGAGAGGGAAGTGATTGGTCCAGTGTCATGAAGCATCTGTGACAGGGCTAGAACTGTGGTTTGCCCTCTCCTTATTTACTGTTCCTCTCATTTTATAGTACTGTTTTAAAAATTCATAGGAACTGGAGGGTATTACGCTAAGTGAAATAAGTCAGTCAGAGAAAGACAGATATCATATGTTTTCACTCATGTGTGGAATTTGAGAAACTTACCAGAAGACCATGGGGGAAGGGAAGGGGAAAACATTGTTTCAAACAGAGAGGGAGGCAAACCGGTAAGAGACTCTTAAATACAGAGAACAAACTGAGAGTTGATGGGGGGAAGGGGGGGAGGGGGAAAATGGGTGATCAACATTGAGTAGGCCACTTGTTGGCATGGGTGTTGTACGTAAGCGATGAATCACGGGAATCTACTCCCGAAATCAAGAGCACACTGTATACACTGTATGTTAGCTAACTTGACAATATATTATATTAAACAAACAAATAAAGAAAAAATAAATAAAAAAGTTTATAGGATTTCAAAGCAAACTTAATTTGTACCGCTGTCATTTAATCTGGAAGGAGAAAAGGCACACATTTCATGCAGCTCTTGGCACAAAAAACAAAACCATCAGAGGTCAAAGCCTATTTGTATGTATAGCAAGTGTGTGAGCAATGTTGAAGAGCTTTCCTTCTTTGAGCCTCAGTTTCTCCATCTGTGAAATGACTTCTAAGGCATCTATAAGCTCTTTCACACTTATGATTCAGGTCAGTTTTAAGGCTGGAGGTTGCTGTTCCTCTGTAGTCATAAAATCTTGTGTAAAAGCTGGTAGTTTATTATCTTTTTCTTAATTATTATTATATTTTCTTATGTCAAGGGAAGAGAGCTATATGGAACTTGGGCTCTAGGGCAAAACAAAGAACCCCACATAAATCAGGTGGTTAGCTACAGCTAAAGCAGTGAGTGTGGAATAAATGTAGTCCCAGAGAGCCAGAGACAGCCCCCCAGCCCTCCTGACCCCACCAGCCCCTTAGTCTTTGGAAGGTCACCTAGTGGGACTAGATGAACCAATGACAGGAGGGTGTGGCAATAGGCAGTTCATACTCTCCCCACAGAGAGAAGAGAGAGCTGCTAACTACTGCCCTCCAACCTGGATTACAGGCCTCTTGTACGTATTCCCACAGCACCTGTGCATACTTCCCCTGGAGCTCTTAGCAGCCGCCTGACCTCCTGTCTTATGTGCATAGTCAGTGCCTGCTAACTCAACCAGTCTCCATGACTTTGAGCATCAAGTTCCAACCCCTTGGAGAGGAGTGAGATCTTATCTTTCTCAATGGCTGAGAATGGATCTCCGTCCCATAGGAGTATCAGAGTCACAGTTAAAAACTCATTATAGGGGCGCCTGGGTGGTTCAGTCGGTTTAGCGTCTGACTTCAGCTTAGGTCATGAGCTCATGGTTTGTGAGTTCGAGCCCCATGTCAGGCTCTGTGCTAACAGCTCAGAGCCTGCAGCCTCCTTCAGATTCTGTGTCTCCTCCTCTCTCTGCCCAGCTCATGCTCTGTCTCTCTCTGTCTCTCAATAATAAAATAAACGTTAAAAAAATAAAAAAAAAACTCATTATAACGATGACAATAATAGTAACAAGCATACCATTTCCTACTAATTTAGCACTTTGTGGTTTATGATTCTTTAACATACAGTTTTGTATTTTAGTGGCACAGCCATATTTGGGGAGGTGAATAAGTATTTGAGCCCTTTTTACAGGTGGGAAAATTGAGAGTGAGAGGTAAAGTGACTTATCCAGCGTCACCAGGATTAAATGAAAGCGTAAGATCTAAAACCCAAGTCCTATGAACACAGGTACCAGGGGTTTTCCCCAGATTTAATAACTGCTGTATTTGTGAAAACCTATTTCCCTTGGGCCTTGCAGCACCTGCCATGCACTGACAGGGTGTGGGGGTGCTGACCACAGACCTCACACCGGTAGCAATGAACATGGAAATCGCGATCCAGAGCCACAATCCGCACAGTCTCCTCCTGGCCCGGGGCCGGCATGATAGGCTCTTTGCACACAGAACATCGGGGGGCAAATTTCCTGAAAATGGAGACAACAGTTCTGGTTAGACATTGAGCATAGACACTGAAAAACAGGTGAGACCCACAAGTGGAAAGATGAGGGGTAGGTCAAGAGTCAGGACATCTGCTCTGTCATCTTGCATGACCTTGAGCAAATCACGATCCTTTTCTGGGTCTGTTCCCTCGGCTGTAAAATAAGGGATTTAGACTCAGTGACTTTTGAGGTCCTTCTAGATCATAAAGTGAGATTTCGTGAGGCTGGGGAGTGAGTGTATACAATCCTTATGGATGAAGAGCATCTAGGAGCTATTGGTCACATGGTATGTGGCATAGAACTCACTTGTGCATAGACTGCAAACACAAATCCTGGGTTAGGGCAGGGTCCTGGCGGCCCTTACTATGTTTTCTTTTCCTTGACCTCATCTTGTTTGACTTTCACTTCTAGACCTTATATGTACTCCCCAGGCCCTCCACAAATATTCTGAGGTTGGTAGCTGTGTCATTCCCACTTATTAGAGCCTCTTTCTTTGACACTAAGTTCTAGGAATTAACACAAGAAACCTCGACCACATATCTTTTCAAAAGAGCAGAAGTTAGCGACCTTAAATACACCAAACTTGCTATGACCAAGCGTGTACTTCTGACATTTCGATTGTGTTAAACTCTTGTTTGAAAAGGAAAAAGTTAAAAAGCTGTCAAGTTCTTTATTCTTCAGAGGGTTTTAGCACTTCCAAAAGGTATGAACACTTATACATATAGAGACACATATATGTGTGTTTTTGAGGTTAACTGTTAGTGAGGAATTTTAACATTTCTGAATCTCTTAACATTCCTGAATGTGACCGATGGCCCTAAAATTTTTTTCTCAGAGCAGATTAAGAGGCTGCAAATATAGGCTGTGCATTCAGCCCTGTCTCCTGGAAATTAGGGGTAGCATTTGGGAAGGTGTGAAATAAGACATGATCTGAAATGGCCACGGATAAAAGCTGGTAGAGGTTAAAAAAAAAAAAAAAAAAAAAAAAAAAGGACAAACAGACTGAGCAATTCAGTTTTTTCATGGTAATGGTTTTAAGATTAATGATGTTAAAATTTATCTATTTGTAGTGAGACTTAAAAAGAAATAATGATAGTAATCTAATACTTTGCAGAGCACTTTATGGTTGTCAAAGCATTTTTACATACATTATACTCTATATGTACATATTAATTTTCTTGGCAGCAGCCAAAAGGCATCTGTATGGCTGCAATCTAAATAAATATGAATTAAGCAGCAGATCAATTGATTGCTCTGAAAGAAAAATTAAAAGGATCAGGGTACAACTGCAGCAGTAATCAGAGTTGTTATAATTGGCATTTTATGCAAGAAGTTTACACTCAGTGGTAAAAAAAAAAAAGAAAAAGGAAAAGGAAAAAAAGACTGCTTTGGACTACCTGATTATTTTTGCATCTGGGTCATCAGTAGTGAAATAAGCAGGCTTCTGGAATCCGCTGTAGAATTTCCTTTCCCCAAGCCCATCGGGACTGTAAATTCTGTGGGGTCAGAAGTCTATCTTTTCTATCATTGAACTGCGCGCCTGCCCCTATTTCCTCAAGTAGAATTACTTCTCTAAGATAAAATATCTTTCCCTGAATTTGCCTATTTTAGTAGTGATTATTTGCACATCTTCGGGGATCACTCTACTGTGAGCTTCCAGCTGGCAGGTTCTGCTCAGTCTCTGAATCTCCAGAAACAACTTCTGTGACCAGGGCAGACAGTAGAATTTCAGGCTACCACTCATAAAATGAAGTGTCTGCCATTTTGCTCTATAAAAAGATGTGACTTGGACCTTTATGTTCAATCTTAAAGTCCTTCCTCTTTGGAAAGGCATGAATTGTGTTCTCGCTGAGTAAGGATTCCTTCCTACCAATTGGCCTCATTTCCATGATGGGAAAAAACAAAGGGAAGACAGGAAGTGGTTTCACAGTCCCCACAGTGTTCCTTGGCCGGCATTTTAAAGACTGTTCTAAATCCCACGTGGTCTGTTTCAAAGCTCAGCTCACTCAGCAGATAATAATAATAATAATAATAATAATAATAATAATAAAAGTAAATTTGATAAAAAACACTTTTGATGGCTCAAATGGCTACCATATATTGTGTGCTTATTAAGTGCCAAGGCTTGTTAAGCGCTCTGCGCACTTGACCTCGTGTTTTTACTGACAACAAATTATGAAGAAATAGTTTTTATCATTTCTGCTTCATAGCCAAAGAAGCCAAGGCTCAGAGAAGGACAGTCTTAATCATCTTGTGTCCTGGCACATTTCTGGCAATCAACAAATGGATGCTGATTAAACAAATAAATGGATGAGTGTAATGTCTCTGATAAGAAAGCACAGATAGTGAAATAAAGCCTCAACACAATGAAAGGTCAGTTAAATAAACCTGCTTTTCAGAGCTCACTGTCCTGGCACTGGGAATACAGAAATAAACTAGGACTCATAGAGCCAGACTGGTGAGGGAGTTCTATCTATTTCTGCATTTGTGCTATTAAGTGCGATATACATATCCTGCCATATTGCAAAAATGATTTAAGGTGGTAAGTGTAAAATTTTGTGTGTGTGTGTGTGTGTGTTCTTTATTACTAATCAGGCTGTGTATGTACTAGCTATAGCTGACTTACAAAACTCTGCAGAACACAGAGAGGAAGATATAAATTCAAACAGGGGTATAGGGGAGGGTTGAGGTCAGGAAAGTCTTCTCAGAGGAGGTGGTAATTGAGTTGGACCTTGAATGAAGGCCATTTAGGTGAAATGGGAAAGTGTGTGTGTGTGTGTGTGTGTGTGTGTGTGTGTGTGTGTTGAAGGTGAGGGTGGACACAGTCAGTTTGCCAGGGAACTGGTTTGAATAGTCATCTGAAATAGGAAGAGTTGCTACCTAATAGGATAGAGGACTTGGGCCAGCATTGACTGGAGGCGGTTATGCAGGGGATGGCCCATTGACAAGGCCTTACAAATAGTGTTTGGGAAGCTTGTTACTCAAAGTGCTGTCCAAGATGATCGGGGAGACTGTCAGAAATTTGGAATTGGGAGGTCCCACCTCAGACCTACTGAATTATAATTTGCAGTTTAACAAGATCCCTAGGTGACTTGTAAGCACATTAACATTTGGGCAGCACCAGTTTAGAAGACAGGATGCTAAGAAGGCGAGATCAATCTCTTCTCATGGGCCTTCCGTATCTCACTTCCACTCTCAGGCTGCTCGAGTTACAGCCAAGCAAATCTTCCTTGAATGTAGAGACGCCCTTCCCCACTTCACCCCTTCTTTATTTCCTGAGTGGTTCCTGCTGTCAGGAATTTCTGTTTCTCACTTAAAATACTTTTCAGATTCTGCTTCCAGAAGCCTACCCAGATCCCGGGGCCAAGTAATCTCGGACTCTGCCAGTTCAAGCCTTCGCCTGTGCCTGTCTCATCGTGTCTGGCCCCTTCTGCCTGATATCACACATACTCTGCACTTATTCCCTCCCCTCCTTCTGGCAAGCTCCTTGCTGACAGGGGTTTTTCTTGGTGTGTCTGTGCATTTTCTACTCAGGCAGCTTCTCTCCTTGTATCTCTCTCCTTTAGCACGGAGCACCCAGAGGGCTCTCTGCAGATGTGGCTCGACTGAATTGAAAGAGATTTTCTAAAAGCTTTCCTTCCTAAAAGACCAAGCCCAAGGCCCCCCAAAACCGTCTGCAAAAGAAGGCTGTTTCCCGCTCTGTACCCTCTCGTTTGCCTTGCAATGCCCACCCTGGGTGAGGCTTTTAGCTGCTTTGTGTTCTAGTACTTTCAAGGCTCAGAAACAGGGTTCTGTAGAATTTCTCTCTTATTTTTCTTTGGGAAATCATGAAAAGATCAAGCTTTTCCCCCTACATACCTGCCAATCATGCAGACAACATTATTTAAAAAAAATAATTTGTGTTTTAACATGCCATGGAATTAGTGGTGGAGGGGGAGAGATCGGGGCTGGAGATGGTTTTTGCCTTTTAGCTGCTCAAGTCTGCTTGTCTGGAGTGTTCAGACCCACACACTTATGTCACCAGTCCCAAGTCTCTAATTATGCTCCTCACTCTTAGAAATGAAAGATAAATGGCATAGATATAAACTTCCATTTGTCAGAATTGATTTCCTGTTTTAATTGGGGGGTGTAATAGATCCGTCTTTTCCAGCAACAGAAACATGTGTGCTCTGATTACATCTATCAGTCTTGGATTCAGGGAAGTCTAAGAAAGGAGGCACACAGTGACAGAAACACACTCCCCGTTGGTATCTTTTCACTTCCCTTAAATAGATGCAGGTTTTTTTCATGTGTAATTACAAGCTAAAAATATCAATAACGTGAAGTACAATTTATGCTGTGACTGCCCTTTCAAAGTGAGCCCTTACTTGTCTAATTCAGGTTGAGAATTCCTGCCTCTGGGGTTTTATAATTCATTCAGCCTCACGTCTTTTGGTGAGGTTTTCCCTTTCTTTGCTACTTGGAAAGTGCTAAGGAAATTCATTTTTTTAAAATAGGAGTCTCAAGGCCCCAAACTGCTTGTGGCAAGCTCCTCCTGGTTGTTGACAGTCAACAGAGCGGTGAAAAATAACCCACAAGACCGCACATCTGGAGGCCATAGAATGGAGACCTAAACTGGTGAGCCACATGAGCTTTATCTCCGTGAGAGCTTTGGACTGTCCTCAAAGACTCAGACTGCCCCGTAAGTAAGCCAGAAAGCTTCCGTGCCTCCCATTTACAAATCACTGCTATAGCTTTCATATGGTTACTATATATTTGTAATGAATGTCATCAACAAATCAGCCAACTAACAAAGGGGCCAAATAAAAAGAAGGCAAAACAAAAAGCATACAATTTTCATGAACACCACAGCTATAACAGAGGAAAGGGGGCCCTGTGAATGACAGAACTGAAGGACATATTTTTCCAGGCCCATGAGTAAGTTCCCTTGACCTTGAGACTCTACTTTCTAATCCTCTTCATAAGACTGCACAAGACTGCACGCATTAATTTTATCGGAAAGCATCCTGAGGGGGAGAAGGCCTGGGTAGGGAAACAGGTTACGGGAAGATGTGACAGCTAATGGTATGACACGGACCCAAATACGTGTGAGGCCTATACTAGGAAGACAAACTTGATTGCTCTGTGTGCACGTCCGCCTCCCTGTGACCTCCTATTTGTAGACTGGCAAGACGTAGAGGTCAGCGCCAGAGAGAACTGTGGACTATTACACCTGGGGAGCTTTAAGACAGGCTCTGTTCTAATGACCAGACTGAAAAGCTCGGAGAAATTGAGCGGTTTGTCCACTGTCACACATCTTGTTCGTGTTGAGGCCAGGGAGGGCTACCCTGGTATCCTGCCTATTTCCAACGTACATACTCTGCAGCTGAGTCAACTTTCTCACAATCAGAGACACACAAAGATGTGACGGATGAGCCCCAGGCAAGCCTTTGAGCAGAAACTGGGGTGAAGGACCAGATGGATTAATGGACACCCGTTCCTGGATTAGAAGAGGGGATTAACAAACTCCATTTTTAAGGTCCCATCAAATCCTGAGATCCTACAGCTCTGTGAGAGAAGAATGTGTGGCCCAGACACCAGGCAGTAAGGACAGACTCTTGAGGGGACTGGCAGGCTCGAGGGGACAGAGTAGACTGCCTACTTGTGGAAGTCCTCAATGCAGTGAATGAGGCCACCAGCGTCCACGGTGAATGGGATCCCGTCAAGGCTGCGGTGGCACATGACACAGGTAAAGCAGTGAGGATGATAGGCCTTTCCGGTGGCTCGCAGGATCCTCTCCATGATGGGCTTGGAGCACACACTGCACTGTTCCAGGGTGTTCTGGGGAAGGAGAGATAAATACCAATGTTAAACTGGGACTTGAGGAGCTCCACGTATTTAATACCTTATGGCAAGACAAGCAGTGTTTGTTACAGACACAATTAGCTCATGTGCCTATCACAGTACTTGGGAGAAAGCAGAGTGCATACCTTTATTATAGAGACAAAGAAACACGTAAGGTACATCAGGGGTCTTTTCTAAATTCACCCAGGTAGTAGGTGGCCAACCAAGCATTTAGAACACATGTCTTCTGACTTCCGTCCCTTTTCTACCACTATTGCAGGGTTGATGGCAAACATTTCTGTAAAGGCACGTACGGTAAATATTTCTGGTTTTGTCGCAGCAATTCAGTTCTGCTGTCATAGTGTGAAGGCAGTTGTAAATGCACAGGACTGTGTTCCAATAAAACTTTACTTACAAAAGTGGGCTGGATTTTGCTCACAGCTGTAGTTGTTTGACCCCCTGAACTGCATAACCAAGGTTCTCCACTGGAAGAACACCTCACTATTCTAAAACTTGATGAGTCTTCAAAAATCTGGGAGAGTCACCAAGGACCTTAAGATTTTAGGAGGGTCTGCCTGATGATGGAGACTCACAGAGCATGCCAGTTGTAGAACCCAAACAGGGCTCAGCATAATCCATGAGGCTTTTGATTATTTAAAGCTTTGATTCGAACACCACCTCCAAGTTTAGCGTTGTGCACGCTGGACAGAAAAGAAAGTCAACTTATCTGTCTTACAAAATATGCTGAGCTTCAAAAAACGAAACCCTCACCAAAAGGGATACCATATATTGATCAGGACTTGGAAAGATTGATAAAATTGGCTATTAACTTTCCATCCTTCCCTAGAATCCCATACTGTCTACTAAACAACCTTGTTATATGCTATATTCCAAGTGAGATGTCTGGACTGATTCAGAGTTTACAATCTAGAATAAACCTGGGATGGGGATCTTATTAGAAAGATGCAGAACTGGAAGGGATGTGGAAAGTAAGGAGTAATTTCCCTCTTACCATGAGAACCTTTAAATAGCTCTCACACAAGAAATGCCTATAGGTAGATAACTAGTGTGCTGATGTCTCAACCACAGCAACAGTCTCTGATTGGCTTTCTTGTTTGCATCTCTCCTTCTCTAACACTTCCCTGTTCCCTAAGTGACTTCCAGTTTCCTTTCCAACACACAGATGTGACCAACTAACTTTGCTTCTAGCAAAAACTTCTATAGCCCCACAATGTGATAAGAACTAATTCCTTACCTGACATTCAACCTCCCTTTCTAGGGTCAGATTCCCCTAATGTCTCAGATTGCTCATGCTGTTTCAAATTTATGAGAAACTTCCATAATTCTGTGCATTGGCTAATGCCTAGAATGAACTACAGTTTATCATCTTGAACTTTCAAGGTACAGGTCAGAAGGCAACTCTCCAGTAAAGCCTACCTTGATGCCTTCAGTTGGAATCGATTGCTTCTTTGTCTACCCTTCCTGAGTACTTACAGTGTTCACTGTATTAAAATTATTTGCACATTTGTCTATTTCTTCTATTAGACTAATCTCTTTAAGGGAAGCAACTATGTCTTTTTAAAAAAAGCTATTAAATTCCGGTGCAGTTAACATACAGCGTTGTATTACTTTCGAGTGTGCAATATAGTGATTCAATAATTCTATACATCAGCCTGTGCTCATCTCAATAAATGTACTTTTAATCCCCGGCACCTGTTTCATCTATCCCCCCATTCACCTCCTCTCTGGTAACCATCGGTTTGTTCTCTGTAGTTAAGAGTCTGTTTCTTGGTTTGTCTCTCTCTCTCTCTTTTTTCCTTTTGTTCATTTGTTTTGTTTCTTAAATTACACATATGAGTGAGATCAGATGATATGTCTTTCTATGACTGGCTTATTTTGCTTAACATTATACTCTCTACTTCTATCCACGCTGTTACAAATAGCAAGATTTCATTCTTCTTTTATGGCTGAATAATATTACATATGTATCCCTCATCCATTCATCTGTTGACGGAAACAATTATGTTTCCATAATTTGGCTATCATAAATAACATCACAATAAACATATGGATGCAGGCATCCTTTCAAATTAGTGTTTTTACATTTTTTGAGCAAATACTCAGTGGTGTGATTCTTGGATACTAAGGTAGTTCTATTTTTAACTTTTTGAGCAACCTCCCTACTGTCTTCCATAGTGACTGCATTAGTTTACATCCTCACCAATAATGCACGAGGGTCCCTTTTTCTCCACATCATTGCCTACACTTGTTTCTTGTGTTTTCAATTTTAGCCATTCTGACAGTTGTGAGGTGATATCTCATTGTAGTTTTGATTTGCATTTCCCTAATGATAAGTGATGTTAAACATTTTTTCATGTATCTGTTGGCATCTGTATGTCTTCTTTGGAAAGAAGTCTGTTCATGTCTTTTGCCCATTTTTAATTAGATTATTATTATTATTGTGTGTGTTCATGTTGAATTGTATAGGTTCTTTATATATTTTTGGATACTAACCCTTTATTGGATAGGCTATTTACTAATATATTCTCTCATTCAGTAGTTTGTCCTTTAGTTTTGTTGATTGTTTCTTTTCATGTGAAGAAGAGGTAGTCCCAATAGTTTATTTTTGCTTTTATTTCCCTTCCTCAAGAGACATATCTAGAAAAATGTTGCTACAGATGATGTCAGAGAAAATACTGACTGGGCTCTCTTCTAGAATTTGTATGGTTTCAGATTTCACATTTGGGTCTTTAATCTATCTTGAGTTTATTTTTGTATATGGTATAAGAAAGTGGTCCAGTTTCATTCTTTTGCATGTAGCTGTTCAGTTGTCCAGATACCATTTGTTTGAAGAGACTTTTTCCCATTGTATATTCTTGCCTCTTTTATCAAAGATTAATTGACCATGTAATCGTGGATTTATTTCTGTGCTTTCTGTCCTGTTCCATTGATTTATGGAACTACATTGATTTGGTACTACAGCTTTGTAGTATAACCTGTAGTATAAAGTACAAGTAACCTTTGTAGTATAACCATTGATTTGGTACTACAGCTTTGTAGTATAACCTGAAATCTGGAATTGTGACACCTTCAGGTTTGTTTTTCTTTTTCAAGATTGTTTTGGCTATATGGAGTCTTCTGTGGTTCCATATAAATTTTAGGACATTTTTGTTCTAGTTTAGCGAAAAATGCTGTTTGTATTTTGACAGAGATTGCATTAAATCTGTAGATTGCTTTGGGTAGTATCAACATTTTAACAATGTTTGTTCTTTCAATCTATGAGCATAGAATATGTTTTCATTTGTTTGTGTCATCTCCAATTTCCTTCATCAATGTTGTATAGTTTTCAGAGTATAGGTTTCTTTACTCCTTGGTTAAGTTTATTATAAGGAGTTTTGTTATTTTTGGTGCAATTGTAAATGGGATTGTTTTCCTAATTTCTTTTCTGTGCCTCCATTATCAGTGTATAGAGATGCAATGGATTTCTGCACATTGATTTTGTATCCTGTGATCTTACTAAATTAACTTAACAGTTTTAGTAGTTTTTTTTTTTTTATGGTGTCTTTACGGTTTTCTAAATTTAGTATCATGTCTGCATGACAGTCAAAATCAAGACTGCAAATAGTCAAAGTCTCTTTCTTTCTTACCAATTTGGATGCCTTTTATTTCTTTTTCTTATCTGATTGCTGTGGCAAGGACTTCTAGTACTCTAATGAATAAAAATGGTGGGGCCCCTTGGTGGCTCAGTCAGTTAAGGGTCTGACTTCGGCTCAGGTCATGACCTCATGGTTCATGAGTTTGAACCCTGTGTCAGTCTTGGTGCTGACAGTGCAGAACCTGGAGTCTGGTTCAAGTTCTGTGTCTCCCTCTCTCTGCCCCTCCCCCACTCATGCTCGCTCTCTATCTCTCTCTCTCTCAAAAACATTAAAAATGTTTTAATAACATTAAAAATTAAATTTAAAAGTGGTGGGAGTGGACATCCTTGTCTTATTCCTGATCTTAGGGGAAAAACTCTCAGTTTTTCACCATTGAGTATGACATTAGCTGGATTTTTCATATATGGCCTTTATTAGGTTGAGATATATTCCTTCAGAACCTACTTTGTTGATGTTTTTTTTTTATCATGAATGGATGTTGTACTTTGTCAAAACCTATTACTGCATCCATTGAAATGATCATATGATTTTTATCCTTTCTCTTGTTAATGTGTTGTATCATGCTGATTGATTTGCAAATATTGAACCACCTTTGCAACCCAGGAATAAATCCCACTTGGTGAATGATTTTTTTTAAATGTATTGTTGGATTTGGTTTGCTAATATTTTTTTTTTTTGAGGATTTTTGTATCTGTGTTCATCAGAGATACTGGCCTGTTGTTTTCTTTTTTCTTTCTTTCTTTCTTTCTTTCTTTTGTAAATGTCTTTATCTGATTTTGATATCAGGGCAATGCAGGCCTTGGGGACCATGTCTTAAGAATATATTTTGCTGTCCTATGCTATACCCAGTATAGTATCTGGAATAAAACTAAACCCAGGTTGAATGTGTGCAAAAAAAAAAAAAAAAAAGGAATATTGTTTACATCCTACCCAGGCATCTCTGGGCTGGTCTGACTCTCCTGTCTCTGGAATCCATCCGAAGATGAATTGGTATATCCATCACCATCCTCTCCTCAAAGCTGTGGTTGCTGAAAGTTCTGAAATTGCTTAGTATGCCTCTGGTCACAGTCTAAACTCATGGAAACTATTAACCTATTTTCCCCCCATTTTGAAGTGGTGAAATTAAAATAGCAGAAGAACATAAGATGAAAGTCTGGAGAAAATGATGCTCTGGACAATGAGGGCCCTGCTTTTTTTCTACCCTGGTGATCTGAGCTGATGTGGCTGCAAACTGTCTTCCCAGGGCTTGTGTTTTGCTCTTCTGCGGGTTTTAACTTTTTTTTTTTTTTTTTTTTTTTTTTTTAAGGCAGTCCTGTAATCCTGTAATGGAGTTGAACAAACCAGAAAATGCTTGACCAGAAAATGTGTTTGTTTGCATTGAGGCTTGGCTGCAAGATTTAGCCCATTTACTCAAAACCAGCAGCAGCATATAAGGTTGAGTCAGTTTCTAAGGAAAGACTTTATGGTCTGTGGAAACACTGTTTAAAGGACAGGTAATCTGAACACTTATGCTACAAAGGAAAAACTGTGTAAAGTATGCCTACAGTGAGACGACTATAATATGCCCACAGATCAGAAAATGAAGGTTCCAAGAATACAGCTGACTGGAAGCTTGGGCTAGCACATGGTAGAGGAGGACATGTTAAACTTCTCTAGTCAGCTCCCTTTGCTGTACTCTTCTCCTTTCAGTCTCTAGCTGGTCCACTAGGAGCTGTAGACATATCTTCTCTTAGAGCAAGGATAAAGACTCTTATAAAGCTTACCATGGTAAGTGTAGCTACGATCTGTCAGCATACAAAGTTATTACAGTGTTACTGACTCTATTCACTGTGCTGTACTTTTCACCTCCGTGACTTATTCATTGTACAACTGGAATTCTGAATCACTATGTTGTGCACATGAAACTAATATACCATTGTATATCAGCTACACTTAATAAAAGACTTTTATAACATTAGAGTGGAGGGAGCAAGAAGTTCCTCTAGTCCAGCCCTCTGATTTCACAGGTGAGAAAAATAGACCCAGAGCACTGATACACTTGGATGTGAGTCATGGAGTTCATTAGGGGCAGAGGAGGGACTAATACCCCAGGTTCCTGAAACTACCTAATTCATACAGGGATCTGATGATCGTTGTGTTGCCATAGGGAAGGAAAGTTGCTAGATGAAGAATATGAATTCTTTCTCTGGCTTTGGTAGCATCTACTGTATGCCTTTGGGTAAATCATTTCTTCTCTCTAGAGCTCACTTTTCTCATCTATAGTACAATGATTAATTCCAACTCTGCAATTTTATTGCTTGTGATAGATCAGAATTAACCACAGTGGGAAAAGGGTAATGTTTCCATTACTAGAGATATACTAGAAACAACTGGACAACTCCTTGTCTGAAGTTTGAAAGGAAGGTTCATGTGCTAGAAACCTCGACTGTATAATCTTTACGATGCCTTACCACTTGAAATTCCAGAAATTACTGGTGATAGAATTTCAAGCATGACAGAGGAAGAACTTTGTGTCTCCTTATAGATGATTATTTTAAAGCCAGACTAAAAGATGCCCTCTTTGCATAAACACAGAGCTTTTGTAAAGCCAGTAAAAATGAAATGTCTAATAAAATAGTTTTTAAGGAAATAGACAAAGAAATAAATCTCCAAGCAAATAAGTGACAGAAGGGCATCTCTAAGTATGTCTGCTCAAACTGCATCTTGTGTGTGCAGTACAGGTGCTATGGCTAATGGGAGGGCTAGGAAGAAAGAGCACACGCTAGCATAAGACTGTTTCATGACCTGGTTCTGGATCCATCACTACTGCTCCTTCCCATGGATCTCACCTTCCAATTGCACTCTGAGTGCTTTGCCACCACTTTAATAAGCTACGTTCTTTTACAATCCCAGAATATCTCACATCCTTCTTCGCCTAGAGAATACCTATTCATTCTTCAAAGTTGAGCTCCAATGTCGCCTCTTCTGAAAAACACTGCTAATTCTCCCTCTGCTCCCTCTCCCTCTCCCACTGCTAATTCTCCCCAAGAAAAATAAGTCACTTCTTCCACCCCCATAGGATTATATGATGCTTCTCTGATGACAGTGATATAATGTACTTGATTTCATGATTTATATCGATCTCTATAAGCAAACTGTGACCACCACCACCCTCCTTGCGTGGAGCCATAGTCATTGGATGAGCTTCCTAGGAAACAGATTCTGAAACAGAGATTTGCACATGGGAAGTTATTGGAGCTAAGATGCTTCTGCAGAGTTGTCCTTCCTTGAGGCTTGGGGGTAGGGTCTTACAACTCTGCATCTACTGGTCAATGGATACAGGATGCTCTCAAGAAGGAGTGATCTTGGGTGAAGAGGTTCCCTTCAACCAACTGAGAGTAATTACCAGAGAAGGAACTCAGCTATGAATGGTCAGGGTGGGGGGAGGATAAGAGTCTTGGTCGTGAAGAAGGGTCTGGGCTGTACACTATAGCCTCCACATCAGAACCACCCTTGCCCAGGACCTGCACAATCCCTGACACACAGTGGGCAACTGCTGACCAGCTGTGAGGCACCTTGCAGCTTAAGTTGAATGAAGAGTCTGGATTTCTTTTCTTTTTCCAAAATTCTAGGCACCGTTTGAGGATTTTTTTTTTTTTAGAATCTTGAGAAAATGTTTTAGGCAGTTACTCCGATGAAGGTATGGCTATAGGGAGAAGATGTTAGAGTAGCAGAAAGAACAAGGAAGCTTATAAACTTTTCTGAAGTGATGGCAATACAATTGCGATTAAAAGCAAAAAAGTTAAGTGAAAATAAAAATAAAATCACAAACAAATCTTGTACACTAAACTCCCAAATGTAACTGTTTTTAAATTGGAGATACAATCTGGTTGTATCTTTTCTATCCTTGGGTACAGTATAAATAACTTGTCTAATTCACAGGCAGAAGAGCTAGAAGAATCATCTGAATATAAATGAAGCCTATAGGTAACATAAGCATTAACTACTAGTTAGATGACAGAAAAAATATGTCTAAAATTTACATATTGCATAGGTGTGTGTGCATCTTCAATGGTTAGGTATTTTAAATCAAGACACATAAGTATTTGAAGATGCAGAAGAGTATAAAGTGTTGCCATTTAGAAATGTTAAAATTTTCATTTCATAAAATTAAAATGTGATCTTATATTCAATCTTTATTGTTTTTTTTAGGTACAAAAGCAGTTTTGAAACAGAAAAGACTCTTGGAAAAAACGAGGGTGACGTCTCATTTCTCGATACAGTTTTGGTCTCGTTGGGATAAAAATAACAAGAAACAAGAAGAGTTTGAAGATATTAGGCTCTTAAGATCTTTAGAAGTGACTCTTGTCCAGGAGTTTTCAACTCTTGCCCACCTCTCTCATAATCCTTGGCTTGGGGAAACAGTTACCAGGGCAGAGCATCCAAAATAAGCCCAACTCACTCCTGGATGAAGAGCATGAAAGGATGGCACCTAAGGGGGATCCATATTGTACAGTTTAAAAACCATGATTCTAGTCCAACTACCAGATTCAAGAAACTAAGGCACAGAGAGGGGAAACACCTAGTAGCGGATTTGGAGTTGGAATATTGATCTCTTGATTCTCCCTCCATTGGGTAATCCCTTGCCCATCATACTATACCTACTTCATATTTCAGAAGACACACTCCGTTTCACAAACATAAGGCATTCAAACTGGCTACCTACAAGTTATATGTATATAAATAAGGAGAGGAAATGTGTCAAGATCTTAACACAGTCTGTCTACTGTCAATTTCATTGGCTCCCACAGGGTACGATAGAAAACTCATTGTGGTACCCCCATCATCTACAACAGTATGCTTGCATAAAATGGATGCTCCCCAAATACTGGTTAGACCATGCATGAATAAACACTGGATAGGCATGTCCATAAAACAAAATTATTCTCTTTAACCATGCAAAACAGTTCTCTAGTCCGGAGCTTCTCAATTGGCAGGCTAAGGCACAGTGTGTCTCAATGGGTTCCAGGTGTACCACATTGTAGAGGGTCAGAG
The DNA here is from genome assembly GCF_018350195.1 of Panthera tigris. Classification (NCBI taxonomy): domain Eukaryota; kingdom Metazoa; phylum Chordata; class Mammalia; order Carnivora; family Felidae; genus Panthera; species Panthera tigris. The sequence goes on from NC_056668.1 coordinate 78,260,860, forward strand.
GGGGCCAGGGGCTTCCATAGTTCCTGAGTGGTCACCTTGGGTGAGGAGAAGCCCCACCCACTGATTCCAGTATGCTGAATGCATGCCATCATTTCCCACAAGGATCATGATGTAAAGCAGGTTGGGAAGCACAGCTTGGGCTTAGGTGTTGGTGCTCCCAATGGAATAGCAATGTGGTGCGGTAAGAAGGGACGAGGGCTACAGCTCAGCAAACCTCCACTGAAGTGCCAGTGACATTATTTAAAGTCAAATAATTATATTCTGTATCTGAATTTTGTATTTTAAACTTTTTCTGGATTTTGATAATCAGTAAGTCTTCCCAAATTATGGCAGTACTTTTGGGTTTCCCTGCAGATGAAGACAGCATTTTACCTTGGTAGTTCTCCTAATAACCTGTATTATACACTTCCCTACAGCTCTGCCTCCCAGTGAGGAATACATTTCCTATTAAGAAGTTTCTTGCACTTTCCAAGTGTCTTTCACCTATATCTGTATCTATATCTTCATCTAAATCTCTCTCTGTATCTCTATTTGTATCTGTATCTAATACGTGTTTCAAAACATCGAAAATAGGGGCGCCTGGGTGGCCCAATCAGTTGAGCGTCCGACTTCAGCTCAGGTCGCGATCTCACCGTCGGTGAGTTCGAGCCCCGCGTCAGGCTCTGGGCTGATGGCTCAGAGCCTGGAGCCTGCTTCCGATTCTGTGTCTCCCTCTCTCTCTGCCCCTCCCCCATTCCTGCTCTGTCTCTCTCTGTCTCAAAAATAAATAAACATTAAAAATTTAAAAAAAAAAAACAAAAAAACCCAAAACATCGAAAATAAAAATGGTAAGCCCAGTGTCTTTCCATGCCTACGACTATGATGTTTTAAAACCAGAAACAAAACTCCTATTCTGTAGATGAGAATTCTAATTTTCCTAAATAGGAAAACTCTTGAGTCAATTTATGAGATGGTATGAAACCCTTAGAATGTGTTTTCTTTTGATGTTATTAGCCACACACAAAAATACAGCTATGAAACATGTAACTGGAAATTCAGTAAAATAATTCAACATTCTTATTTTTTTGTTTACTTCCACTAATTTTTTTGAACAAAACTCTTTGTACCCAATGCCTGTATTACCTCAGCTTTCATATAAATACCCTGTAAGGAAACTTTTTGCATGATTTTCTGATGAGCAAAGCAGCCAGCCTCGCCACTTAATTTAGCACTGCAGAAAGCCTAAGGAGTAGAACAAAATGTCCAACATTCTGGCAGGTACAGAGGCAGAGAGAACAAAGATACCATCCCTGCCCTCAGAGGTTCCCCATGTAGTGGGAGGAGCAGACACTTCTATAAATAACTGACTAGAGGCAAAGGGCAGAACACATTGCTATTATGGAGGAATGAGTGACGTGTGATGGAAACAGAAAGAGTAATTACTGCTGAATGGTAAGGGATCAGGCAACATGGTGATGGTGTGAGGCTGGGAATCTATCTGGGTGGGATTTGACTTGGCTCTTGGAGGAAAAAAAAAAAAAAAAAAAAAAAAAAGGACATTATAACAGGCTTTGGAATTAACGTTGTGTTACAACAAGAGTTTTCATTATCTAAATCCCAGATATGCCTACACTGAAACAAAATTCCTTTCACAGGAAGAGTTTGTAACAAAGTCAGGGTATTGAGCAGAGCTGGTGAAGGGGAACTCCACACTGCCAGAGATGAACATCTGTGTGTCAATTGTATGCATGACTATTAATGTAGAATTTAGCAAAAAAAAAAAAAAAAAAAAATCTTGCAAAATTTTCTGTGTGTATTTGGACTACATAAACTGGATTTAAAATTAAGAAACATGTCCTAAAATCACAAGCAAAAAGGCTGACACAAAGGACAAAAAGATCAGTACAATTAAGTCAGTGTATTCAATTCTGCCAGGAGCCACAAATCACATTTTTGACCAAGTAAATAAAGCCCTGTTGCTTCTTCTGAAGCACTCAAGTTGCGATTATGATCTGAGCTTTAGGAAATTAAAAATAAAATCCCACTGAAGGACATTTAGTTTATCTATACCTTAAGGCCTGGAGAGGTGGTGTTTTACCTTAAAATGTGTAGCCCTTATGGTACACCAGCTTTTCCTAAACACTTCTCTTGAATGTCTCATAACCCTGGAGGCATAGGATGAAGGCGGAGGGGGCTGAGCCCTGATGAATGTGCCAGACCTTCATGCCAGGAGCAAAATGAAAAGATCATAGCACTCCATGGAGACTACTGAGAGAGGAGAAAAAAGAACAGAATTCCTTTCCTTCCCAGCCAAGTCAGATCACAGATTTGCCTTTACCACACTTTCAAGGTACAGTCTGTTGGGACTTGTCAACTTAGGAACCAGAGCAGTGAGACTGTCATACGCAGCGAGAGAAGGAGTGACAGATGCGACACCTGGGCTAGAAAGTCCAGGCAACGTTCCTGACCTCACTGGCCTTTAGTTTGCTTATCTACTAAATAAGACTCAAAGTGTTTACATTGCAGTCCTGCCGGGACCAAATGAGATCCATAATCTCATTATATAATAAATAGTTTTATGTCATTCTCCTTGCAAATTCTAAGGGTTCTAGGACATATATTTAATTACCTTGGCATTCATTGATCATTTAATCGAATTACTATATCTACGCACTACATTTCTCTTTTTTTCTAATTTGTCCTTCACCATTGATTCTTCCAAATTGTATAGAAGAATTTTATATCTCTACTTTAAAAAAAAATGGATTATTTAAGGAATCCTGTGTATGACACTCTGAGACCCCTGGATAATACCATCGTATAAAATCAGCTTCTGGATTCCTAAGAGATTTTCCCTCCTGCTTCCTGGGAATTTTGTGAAAAAAGCTGTTCTTACTTCTATTGTGAATATAATTGTACCCCAAAACCATAAATTTCTTAGTCCTTCATGAAAGTAATATATCTTATTTTACACTCCGCAAACAAAAAATGACAGCTTGCCTTGGTAGAGTTTTTAAAGTTTACTCAGGGCACACAACGAAGACCTCATTTAATCTCTACAACTATGTATGACAGTAGGTATAATGGTAGAATTCTTGTCCCAGTTACATGTCGCTTGCTTATAGACGTGGCTGGATTTGAACCTATGTCTTCTAAATTCAAAGACAAAGTTGTTCATTCTTCTCCTTCTCACTGTCCTCCAGTTAAGTTTCTCCTATAAGTCTCTATCTGGTTCATGTGATGCCAATTACACTGAATGCGGTTATGAATTTCTAGCAAACTGCCATAGGCTTTCACAAGTAACAGAGTTTGCCTGAGCTTGAAAAAACTTATGAAAGTCATCGTGTTCAACTCTCTCCCCTTAGATGGTAGCACATTGCATTCAAGGAGGTCAACTGCTTAGTGTTGTAACTAGGGAAAGAGCTGAGTTCAGGGCCTGATTACTCTGGTTTCTATATAGCATTCTTTCCCAAACACTACGCTGGATCATTCTGGAGTACCCAAACTTTTCTTTGGTGTTCTGGCCCTTGTTAGCAATAAGAATATGAAAACTAATGTTGGTTAATTATTGACATAATTACTTATATCGCCAATGAAAAATCATTAGTTGAGTATATGACATAATTTGGGCTTTTGCCACTGTCAAAACAAGGCTGTCTTATACCGATAAGTATGGTGGCCCTCTGGCTAATAACTCAGAGAGCTAATCCTATCCTAAAAGCCTCATGGCATGATGTCTTAGGTCCAACTTTCATAATTCCTGCTACTTGCAATTTATAAGTAGAGGCTATTAACAGAACTCAGATCAGTTCCCCTGAGGTAGTCACTTTCTGGAGTAGCTGGAACGTCACAGCTTATACAACACAATTTCAACATCCGACTACCAGTTTTTTCATCTATAGAATGGGATACTAATTATTGTCCAGTCTATCTTTCAGGCTTTTGATAATGAGATAAGAAATATAAAATGCACTCTTAAGAATGTAAAGATTAAATAGAGAATAAGCCTGTGGTTACCAGAGGGAGGTGGGTGGCAGATGGGTGACATAGGTGATGGGGATTAAAGAGTACACACATCATGATGAGCACTGAGTGATGTATAGAATTGCTGAATCACTATATCGTACCTGTGAAACTAATATAACACTGCATGTTAACAATACATGAATTAAAATTTAAAATATTTAAAAAAGAATGGAAAGAGATGTAAAGATATTATTATAAAGTTCTTTTCTCTACACAAAATTACTGTTCCATGTGAGGATTGACCCTGATTCTTCATTCTTCAATCTCTGACTAATCAACTGAGCCTACTTTCCAGTTTTCTTATTACTGGAGAGAAGACAATATGAGATGTACATATAGACATTCATAATCGCATGCATATTGAGTTTGGGAAAATACAGTGTGCTTTTTGTTTCCTTTCCTTTTTATTTTGTTTTCAACAGACATTTTGTGTTGTTGTATTTTTCTTTCACTTACATATGTGGAACACCTAATAAGTGATGGAACAGGTACATATTATGCATTTAGAGTGTGCACATACAAGTCTCACAGAAGGTATAGTTTGTCACAGGCTCCTCAAGTAAGTCCTTGATACCTGTGCCTGTGAGGCACCATCCTGACAACCTTCAATTTACAGTGACAGGAGGTCTCAATGAGGAAAATGACTTCTCATTGGATCACAATGCTAACCTCAGGACTATTTGAATCTAGGATTGAAGTAGATGTTCATGGAACCTCTGCATGGTATGGTGACAAAGAAAAGACCCTCTGGCAAAGGCTGTGCCTAGTCTTGGAAGGTCAACCCCTGGCAGTGAGGCCTATGCAAAGCATTGGCTTCTTTGGGCCTAAATTCCTATACCTATAAAAGAAGAGACGTTATTAATAGACTTCTTGGTCTCTTGAAGCTCTGTGATGGACTTGAGGATTGAACAAAAATTTCAGCAAGGCAGGGCTCTTTCTTTGTCTTCTTCACTGCTTCATCCCCAGTTTCCTAAAAAAATGTCTGGCACATGGAAGCAGCTCGATAAATATTTAATTAAGAAAATGAATGAATGATTGGGAATGAATACTCTAAAAAGTCATCCAATAGCACCTACCCCCAAAGACAAACCTTAAATTCCATAACCATCTTCAGATGACCTTCCGTCACCACCCTATATAAGCAGCTCCTTCTCCTGGGCCAGACTCTATCTCATTGCTTTTTTACTTTCTTCATACCCTTATCACTATCTGATATCACCTCATGCATTTAGTTGCTAATATGTTTATTTTTTTAATTTTATTTATTTATTTATTTATTTATTTATTTATTTAGAGAGAGCATGAGCGTGAGCTGGGGTGGGAGGGTGGTGGTAGGGAGAGAGAGAATTCCAAGCAGTCTCCATGTTGTGAGCACAGAGCCGGAGGTGGGGCTTGATCTCAGGAACCATGAGATCGTGACCTAAGCAGAAATCAAGAGTTGGACGCTTAATCTACTGAGCTATCCATGCACCCTGACATGCTTATTGTTTTATTTCCCCACCAGTCTGTTTGAGACACTATGGCATTCAGTCTCTGGAGCAATGTTTAATACATACCAAACACTTAATAAGTATCTTTTGAGTGAGAAAAGTATATGACATTAAACTAGCCAACATCTAAGGTCTCTTCCAACTCTTGAATTCTTTAATTCTACCTCAGCAAAAGTGTGTTTTTTTAAAAAAAAATAGTGCTACTAATTTTGCTAAGAAAACACATGATCTGAAGTTAATCACACAACGTAGGTAAGACTCTTACTTACAGTATTTGTCTACTGTGGGTAACTGACCCATCCGGGGGCAAAACCTAAAACCAGGAGGTTTAAGCAATGATGTTTTCAGCTACATGTATACGTAGTAATGACTGCCTGCCTGCACATTTCAGATCAAAATTAAATCCATTGTGAATCATACATTAGAATCAGGATCTGCAAGCAGAGACTAGAAATATTCCCAATACCATTCTGCTCACGTGTCGGCTCCCTTCAGAGTTGCCTGAAACTCAGCTCTGCCAAGATGTTTATTTTCTACCTGGCTTTATGAATTGCAATTACTTCCTAAATTATAACAAGCCACAAGTGGTCTGAGCCAAACAACAAGGGTCACGGAAGGTCTATCCTTGTACTCCTGGGGATGACAGAAAAGCTTGTTTGAACCAAACTTGATCCTCTTTCAAAAGAAAGGGAAAACTTTAAGCTTCTAACTCTTGGGAGTGGTAAAGAGAACAGCCAGAGGGCCATGAGCTAACTTCGATTCTCTAGAGATCAGTTGAACAAATTTGGCAATGATTTGGCTTCTGTTGAAAACAAGCCCTTCTAATTACACTTCTGCCCATGGAAGACAAAAGACAGAACCATCGCTTAGAAAGGCCATTAATGACATGCCAACATCATGGCTGCGACTGTGTAGTTTTCTTTTGAGCCGGGCGCTATTGACATGAACTTCAAACACCCGGCTCTGGAACCCATTCATGAGAATGTAACCTCCCGAAAAGCACAAAGGGAAGTCGGTGAAGTGATTTGCTTCCCTTGAACTGTTCCTTGGCTGTAATATTTTCTGACACCAGAAATAAAATAATTCCATGTTTTGGTTCCTCTCTCCATCCCCAAGGAGCCGAAAGTGGTTTACATTAAGGAGGTATGAAAGGCACAGACAACAAGTACAGGGTTTTCCATTCTGTAACTGCTGAAAGACAAAGGGGACAGAAAATACAGATGTTTTCTCTTTGCTGCTGCAAAAGGGTGGGGGACTAACTCTTCCAGCGTCTCTGGAATGCAAATTTTCTTTCACAGTTTAGCAGTCTTTTTTGGATTTCAGTACAGTGAACTAACACTTTCCTGGATTCCAAGACCTCCAGAGAACCAGATGGAGGGGAGGAATTGGGAAAAAAAGAACCCACGCTACTTGAAAAAGGTATGAATTTCTCACTCCACATCTAGCCAAAAGCTCTGAAAATTAGAAGAGAGAAATCACTTTTGGTTTGTTCAAATGCATGCCATCCTAGGGTTGTTTGTGGTGGGTAAAAAAAAAATCTGAAGTGATTTGATGTGATTTGATGGTTTTGAGTCTGCGTTCAGTTTAAGCTAGGAAGCAAACTTTAACACAGAGGATATGTTTACTATCAAAGGCAGGAAATAATGTGGATGGAAGAGATTGCACTAGAGGATCATTTTATATGCTGGTGTTCCAAAGCCGGTGACCATGCCCAATGCCAGACTCTTTAACTTAACACTCATGGCTCTTCACGATACCGTCTGACCTCTCCTTTCCAGGCACCTATCCTACCACCCCCCTTAGGCAGTCTTTTCTCCTGTCAACCCAAGCTTCTTAACACTTCATGCTGCTTGTTCTTGCATGCCTATCCATCCACTGGTGCCTCTGCGTTGAACATTTTTCTTTACAAGTCAGATGGCTAAAGGTTTAGGGCATATGAATGTTACCTCCTTTATTAATCATTTCCCTACACTTTTGTTCCTTCACAGCACTGTGTGAGGACCCTGTGTGGCACTGTAGACACTGTGTGTAGACCCTGAGTGTATAGTATTATTTGTTTATATGCTGTGGAAAATGCTAGAACATAGTACACCAGCCCAAGACGACAACACCAATGCCTATCTCAACCCACATGCTCTTTTTCCAGTGTGACCCCAACAATCCACTAAAGAGAGGTGGGATTTGGGAGGACATGTGTAATTTTTATTGGGAAAAGTACCTCGATTCCTTCAACAGTTCTTTATGGGACGTCACTTCTGTCAGTTTGTCCTCCGAACCATCATCCTCTGCACGAGTTCTAGTTTCTCAAGTTCCTTCAGTGTGTGAGGCCCGAAAACAGACACATGACACTAGGAACCATTGTATCCCCTGTTCTGCACACTCCTCTTTGTACAGGTGCAGCGGAAGAGTATGTTTACTTTTCTGTGGTCTTATATACTATTGTGGATCTTGGGGTCATAGTCTCTCCCTTCCAAATCTTTAGTTTTGTTTTTTTTTTTTTTTACATGAACATCTGTTAAATTAAATGACTTTCATGTATACTTGTATAGTGAAATTTTTAAGCTAAGAATAAGATTTGACTTTTGTCCCTCTTATACTTTATCTTGTTGGATTTGGGTCATTGTTACAGATAATTGAAGGTTTTCATTAGTGATGATAATTTACTTCGTACAATTCCTCCTGTTCTTTCTCTTGAACCAATAAGTTCCGGTGAGATAAACTTCAACAGCTACATGTTGCTACTGTTAAAGGATTTTTGACATTAGAGTTAGCATCATCTTTTTTAATCCCATCAGGCAACCAAGTCCTATTATTTTGCCCACTAAATATTTGAATTCCATCCATTATTTGCTATGTCTACCATATTGTTCTATTGTCTCTCATTTAGGGGGTCACAATAGCCTCATAACTGGTCTCTCAACCTCCTATTTGCCCCAACCTCATGCTCTTTTTCCAGTGTGGCCCTGACAGTCCACTAGAGACGTGGGGTTTGGGAGGACATGTGTAATTTTTATTGGGATAAATACCTCAATTCCTTCAACAGTTCTTTATGGGACATCACTTCTGAGATGCCCAACCCCAGTCTACCACCAAATGGGCCTGCCTGCAACATCCCAGCACATCAGGCCCACCAGTCAGCTTTAAAAACTGAAGATTCCTGGGTCACCTCCAGACCTGTTCAATCATTATCTCTGGGGTTGGGCATCAGGCATCCGTAACTTCTAAAAAGTTCTAGGAATGTGCCAGAGCTTCTGGATCTTTCTGGATTGGCTGGGATTTGAGTTTTTATAAAGCAAAAGAGAACAAACAATGCATCTGAACAAATTTATTATGGGTATCTGGAGAAGAGTCAAGGATTTAGATTCCTTTTAGTTATTTTCTGGGAAGTGAGGTAGTCTTAGGGTTGGAGGAACCCCAAGGGAGGAAGGAGAAAAGAGACGGGAAACTGACCCCTGCAACATCAGACACCTGTTTTGTACTAAGCACTGGGCTAGGCTCTTTCATGGACACTATCCTATTTAATTCTGTTTTAAAAAAATATTTTTAAACATTTATTCATTTTTGAGAGATAGAGAGAGACAGAGCATGAGCGAGGGAGGGGCAGAGAGAGAGGGAGACACAGCATCTGAAGCAGGCTCCGGGCTCTGAGCTGTCAGAACAGAGCCCAACACAGGGCTTGAACCCACAAACTATGAGATCATGACCTGAGCCGAAGTCAGACGCTTAACCAACTGAGCCACCCAGGTGTCCCTATCCTATTTAATTCTTAAAGCAATGTCAGGATGATGATAATATCACTATTTGAGACAAGAAAAAAAGACTGAAGTTTAGAGTTTTTCTTCATATGCACCCAAAGTCACAAATTGACACATAGGAGGAATTAAATGTGGCTGACTCCTATCTACAAGGCCTTGGGATTAATAAATAATAAACAAACATTTCTTAAGCAAAGGAGAAACATTGTATCTTGTATGGATATATAAATGATGATTTTGTATATACTCAAAATGGTCTTACAGGTTTTATTAAAGATGACATCTCTACGAGAAAAATCTATGGTGTAGTAGAAAGAGCATTTGACTAGGAGTCTGGAAACAGAACATTAGTCCTAGAAACGTCATTAATTTGCTGTGATGCCCATTGATAGTTGTTTCCCTACATGTCCTCTTCCGTTCTTTCTTTATAAACTCCATTAGCTAGGTACACAGCTGTCCGGAATAAATATGACATTTTTTAGCCTTCAGTGCAGCTAAGTTTGGCCATGAGACTGGGTTCTGGCCAAAGGGTTGAAGGTGGAAAGGAGGAATCCTTGGAGAGAAGGGGTCTGCTCTCAGTCCACTGAAGTGCGGGAGAAGCCATCTTGACCCCACAGTAGAAGCCACATGCTAAGCATGGCAGAGAAACAGCAGAATACTGGGTCCTGGCCTACCACCGTCCTAGATCCCCTGCTTCCTACAGTGAGACAGAAATGAACATTATCTCGTTTTGTCACAATTACTGTTTCCTGTCACTCCAGCTAAACCTAGCCCTAACTAATACACTTGCTTTATAATTCAAGTCCAGTTATTTCCCTTCTGTGTGCCTCCATTTTCTTATTTAGGGAACCAAGAGGTTGGGCTAAATAATACCTAAGGTCTATTCCAGGTCTCATATTCTCTATGATTACATGGGATGGCACAAGGAAAAGATGTGGAACTGAATTCAGGGTCTTGGAGAGAGATCTGTTCTCCCATGTCCACTGCAGTATGGTTCACAATGAGCAACCTATAGAAACAAACCAAGTGGTCACTGACAAATGACTGGACAAAGAAAATGTAGTGTATACATACAATGGAATATTAGGAAGCCTTGGAAAAAAAAAAAACAAAAACAAGAAAATTCTGCTATTCACAACAACACAGATGAACCTGGGGGACATGATGCTAAGTAGCGTAAATCAGTCACAGAAGGACAAATACTGCATGATTCCACTTACGTGAGCTATCTAAAATAGTGAAATCTGTAGAAGCACATAATATACTAGTGGTTGCCAGGAGGTAGAGGTAAGGGGAAAAAGGAGTTGTTATTCATTGTACATCAAGGTTCAGTTATGCTACATGAGTCAGTGCTAGAGCTCTGCTATACAACATAATGCCCACAGCTAACAATCTGTGCACTTTGAAATTTGTTAGGAGGACAGATCTCATGTTAAGTGTTCTTCCTACAAAAACCAAAAACAAAACAAAGCGACACAAGGAAACTCTGGGAAGCGCTGGATGTGTCTATTATGAAGATATCACGAGTGTCTGCATATGTCCAAACTCATCCAATTGTACACATTAAATTTGTGTCATCCTTTGTATATCAATTATACCTCAATAAAGCAGTCAAAGTAAACAACTAATCCAGTCCTACCATTAAAACAAGCAAACCAACCAAAACTTCCTTCTTCTAGCAGCTTGGCAGGCTGATCTGCTAGTGACTAGTCCTTCAAAATCTATGATTGCTACATCAGTATCAGTACAAGCTATGGGACAAGAGGGATCCATCCTGTGCTGAATGATGGTATAAACAGCTATCAAGCCATTGCCTATCACAGGATATTCAGTAATATTACACTCAGCTCAGTCCCACCTGGAAACTCAGGAGACAAGGCTTGGGGCTTTGATGCCTGAATCATCCCACGGTGGGGACATATATGGTAGTTAGACAAGATTATAAATCTCAAGCGATTAATTGTAATCACGCCCATGGAATAACATCTTACGATTTATGATCCGAAGCATTTATGACTTATTTAATTGCAAAAACTCCCTATGAGGGCTGGAGCTAGGGGGAAGCAGGTGAGGCACCAAGAGAGCACAGTTTAAGGAGGCATTCTCTCTCAGGGTCTTCCAAGTGCCTGAGAATCCCCTTCAGTCTGGTTCTCAGAAGTCCTTACCGTTCTCACCATAGTCCCACCCGGCTCTGTTTCATGTTTTGGATGAACTTTTCGTCTCCCTGAGAAATTCTGCCCATGGCTATAACTCCTCTGAAATCTACATTTTAACATTACCCGTTTGTTTCACATCAACGGAACTAAGGACTGTTTCTGCTGTTCCCCGTGTGAAATATCACTGAGAAATGCCCAGTCTAGGCATTTCATACATCCTCTGTCCATATTTGTTTTTTTGTGGTTTTAAGAACAGATATTTGCCTGACAACTCTTTAGAGTTCACGATAAAGTGTATGAGACAGACAATGGAAAAAAAAAAAAAAAGATACAACTGCTCGGGTCATAATGATAAGCTCTCATCCGCAGCTCAACGAGGCTACTGACTTATAGGTATATTTTCAACAGTCTTATCAATATTTTCCAAAGTCTTGAACTTCAAAGGGCCACAGGGAATACAATGCCATCTTTCCAAAGACTTCTCTTTGTCCTGTTTTGATTTTTATGGGAAGTCTTCCCACCTACTCATCCAAAATAATAACTCCAGTCTTCTTTGACTTCTCTGTGTCTCTCATCCTTTACACATCTAAACCAGCCAACCCAGCCTTGCCTGCCTTTCCATCCCCACTTGTCGCACCATTGTTCAGGTTCTGGTCACTCTTGGAAGGACAACGTCAACGTCGTTAATCAATGATCTTTCTGACACCCAATTTGCTTTATTCCAGAAATCTCATATTCAAATACAAGAGCCAGAAAGACAACATCAATGGGTTGTGTAATAAACAGTAACTAATAAACACTGTGGGTGGGTAGGTGGGGGTGCTGTGGCAAATTGCAGAATGCATGCCCGACTGAAGATGGAAGGTCCTTCTAAGCTCCAGTTGACTGTTCCCAGGCAAAAACTGTGAACTTGATTTTTTAGCAAAAGTTGTAAATCTAGATTTTTATGTGAATTCTCCCAAACTAAAAGTTTGCAAGTACTTTAAATTTTTATTTTTTTTCATGTTTATTTATTTTTGAGACAGAGAGAGCACAATTGGGGAGGGGCAGAGAGAGGAGACACAGAATCCAAAACAGGCTCCAGGCTGAGCTATCAGCACAGAGCCTGTTGTGGGGCCCGAACCCATGAACAGCAAGATCATGATCTGAGCTGAAGTTGGACACCTAACTGACTGACCCACCCAGACGCTCTGCAACTGGTTTACATTAAAAAAAAAATCTGTCTATATCTATCTATCTATCTATCTATCTATCTATCATCTATCTATCTACCTATCTATATTTTGAATATCAGACAAAATACACCTGAGGATATCTGGTGTGAAAGCGGTCACTGTGTGACCTCTGCCCTATTCTGGTGGATCACCTATGCTATCCTGTCAGAGCATATTTCTAAAATGAAGATAACGTCGGATCTCTCTGCTTTGCCTCGAAACCAGGAGAAGATCTGCTATGGCTGTAAGAGAAAGCCCTCTCTTTGGCCGCATGGTAAGAACTTACACAACCTTGACCCTATTGGACACTCAGTCATTCTTCTTATGTACCCAATATTCTAGCCAAGTCAGAGTGCTACCATTCCCCTGAAAATATCCTATACTTTTTCCCCCCTTGGCACCTGTCTTCATTCTGCTCTTCCCACTTCGTTTCTGACCAGACAACTCCGGACTCTGGCTGTCAGTGCCCTCTTCTCTGACACCTTCCCTGAGTCGGTCTCTCTATGTAGATTGGTTGCTATCTCTCCCTCCATCCACAGAACTTCTGCAGGTATATTCCTGTGGCATTTGTTACGCTGTGTTCTAGTTTTGTGTACATGTTTGACTCCCCCACGCTATTTTGAGCTCCCCGAGAAAGGACCGAGTTTCACTTATCTTCTGCATTTCCTAGCACGGCGTCTGGTACAAAACAGTGGGCGTGCAATAAATCTTCCTTGACTAGCGGATGACTGTACAGAAGCACAAATTCCAAAAAGGTTTTAAGTGGATTTGGTGAGGGTAAACCGTGTGAATCCTCAGCTGGTTTAGGTGAGACTAGACTTCAAAGAAGAAAGCTGGGTTTAGAACACAAAGGGGGTGGCCTGGAAGTCTGGGCAGCAATTCTAGCCATTCTCCTTATCTGAGGAAAGTGACAATAATAAATATTTTGTAGTTATGTAGCGTCTTTTTCACATGAGCTCTCAGCCAGGTGCAGATACGATCTTCTTCATCTTGTGTGTGAGTCTACTTGTTCCAAGGTCATAGTCAGTGTTTGGCAGAAAGAACAGACGCAAGAGCCCCCAATTCCCACGTCAGTGCTCTGAGTTCCAGAGCATACGGTCTCCATTAACAGTGCTGTCCTTGCCACAGGTACACGGCATAGACAGCAGAAGAAATGTATGAAAGAAGTTCATACTTAGATATGCTTCTCACTCACTCATGTTTGATCAAGGAGAACAAATCACAGACACTCCAAAGAGTGACCTGAAGAGAGGACGAGTGCAGAATTCTAGCAAGTAATGTGTCTCCTACTCTCCTGCAAGTGAAAATTCACTTTATGGCATGGATTTGTTTTTAGTGGATCACTAGTCCTCCCTCACGTTCAGCGAATTTTTAATTTCCCAGAAGGTTTTTGCCATCCTCCCCCATTCTTTCTAGGGACAGAGGGATGATTTTCAGATCCTGGGGCTGTCTGAGTCTCAGCTGCAGAATCAGAGGACACATCTCCCTGCACAGAGGTCTTATCTCCGCAATGCAGCACAGAGTGGTCACATGATGAACATTCTGATTATGCCCCTCTGGGTCCTTCCTTTCACCAGGCCATTAAAATATGTTTTTCTGGATCTAATAATAGTTGGGTAAGCTGTAGGCAATAATGAAAGGACTCAGACCCTGTGAGTGTGAAAATAAAGTTTATGCTTCACTTTGGAAGTTTCAAAGTTAGAGTTTAAAACTTCAGGCCTTGGGGCGCCTGGGTGGCTCAGTCGGTTAAGCGTCCGACTTTGGCTCAGGTCATGATCTCTCAGTCTGTGAGTTCGAGTCCCGCGTCGGGCTCTGTGCTGACCGCTCAGAGCCTGGAGCCTGTTTCAGATTCTGCGTCTCCCTCTCTCTGCCCCTCCTCCGTTCATGCTCTGTCTCTCTCTGTCTCAAAAATAACCGTTAAAAAAAAAAACAAAACAAAACTTCAGGCCTTACTATTGGTGTTATAATGAGAAGTAGTGGAAGTGACAAATCCAAAGTAACTGCATTTCCACTTTATTGGGTTCCTACCTCCTATGCCATGAATTTTCCATGTATTTTCTCAGATCCTCAAAACCACCTTGAAAAACAGACATAGACATTATTATTCCCAATTTACAAACAAGAATGCTAAGGCTGAAAGAGGTTAAGTGATTTTCCAAAGCTGTTCAATGGGAACATATGTGGGCCAAGATGAAAAAAACTAGCCCTTTGGATTCTATGTGTCCATACTCTCTCCCACTCACTAGGCTTCAAAGAATATATCCGAGGAGGTGGATAATAAAAATGATAGATATTCCCTAATCTATTTTTGCTTACAGACGGAATTTTGAACTTTCCACTATATATGGATAAATATACTAACCTTCAAACTCCCTTGGTATCTAAAATAATTATACTACTGACCTACGACAAGCTGGAAAAATATCCTCCTTCACTGTTCAACTCCCTTCAGTTTACTTCAAGCTGGGGCAGATACTATCTTAAACTGAAGCAAAGTTTGACTTAAACAAACAACAACAAAAAATTCATCGACAGCATTTCCCGTAGGGGGAGGGGTTGTGTTTCAAAGGCCTTATCTATAAATTGTGAAGACAAGGAGAGGAGAGGTATTAATAAGTTGAATTCTACATCAAAATAGACATCGTCAAATGAATACTGTTAGCCCAGGACCAACTGAAATATAGGTAGGCCAGCACTTTGACTGTCTGGTGCCCCAAATCAGATGACACATTTAGTACCACAAATCAGGAGGAAGGAACTTGAGCCAGTAGTTTAGAAGCTTGCACCAGAGAGGTGGGAAGGAGACCAAAAGAAGTCCATAATGTATGATAAAAATTACAGTAAAGTATAATAGTCTGATCAGCTTTGCAAATTAATAGCATTATAAGAACCTGACAAATGGGTAAAAATTTAAGACCCAAACACTTCCACGGAAATCTTTCTTACAGTATGTTCTTTAGACAGCATGTCTTCTCTGTGCTCCACATCTGGAGAAGGGAAGTGTGGGGTGTGGGAAAGGAGGAAGGACCAGAGATATCTTGTTGGGTGATCTGATGCTTTGGGTACTTCACTACAGAGATGCAAATGAGTGAAATGTAGGGTTGACTGAAAAGGATGAGATGTCCAGAGCCTAGAGGAAGGATTTGCAAAGAACCACAGGTCTTCAAGATGGGAGAGCTGAAGGTTTATCCAGTCCAATCAGACTATTTTACTGATGGAGAACTTGAGGTCCAGCAATGAAGTGGCCATTTTTACTGTTGAGTGGGGGCAGAATGGCTCAGGTCTCTTGGCTCTCGGGCTGGTGTTCTTGCTTCCACAAGACAGCAGTGGAAATAATGGAGGAATGAGAAGCAAAGGTATCTGCTTAATAGTTCAGGTGGGTGTCAGGGCCCCTCGTGGCAAATATCTGAGGTTCAGAGGACTGAAGAGAAGATGGATCTGACCCAAGGATTTGCTACTTATAGCCCCATGTTTTTCACCTTTATAAATTCAGGGCCAAATCCAAGAAGAGGAGAATGGATAAGCTAGCTGGAGCTATATTCATACAGTGGGATACTGCTCAACAACAAAAAGTAACAGGTCACAGATACAACAACATGGTGGAGTGGATGAATCTCAAAAACCTACAATGTTCAACGAAAGAAGCCAGACAACAAATAAACATGGCATGATTCCATTTATTTGAATTAAAAGAACAGACAGAAATAATTTATGGTGACAGAGGTCAGAAAGTAGTGGTTTCTGAGGAAAGCAGGTGGGAACGGGTTGTCAAGAGTCATGAGAGAAATTTGGGGGGTCATGTATACAATTGTCTAATCTCATCAGTAGTTTATAGGCCATCATCAGAGACACTCATGATCTGAGTATCTTACTGCATGTAAATCATGCCTCAATTAAAAATGAGGCAAAGACAATGGGGCACGGGTGGCTCAGTGAGTTCAGCACCTGACTCTTGATCTTGGCTCAGGATCCATGATCTCATGGTTCATGGGATCGGGACCCATGTCTGGCTCTGTGCTTGGGATTCTCTCTCGCTCTCTCTCCCGCTGCCCCTCCTCTACTCATGTACTCACATGCATGTTCTCTCTCTCTCTCAAAATAAATAAACTGAGAAAAAAATTTTTTGGATGAGAAAAAGGCAAGAAGACAACAAGAAGTGTAATACATGATATTATAAATAAATACATCATGTTATACCAATATATAATAATAAAATATAAACAAATATAAAGTAAATAAATAAAAATAGGGAAGACCTTAATTTTATGGTTCATTTAACAAAGAGGGATGTCATACCTAGGCAAGGGCTTAACTCTCTAAATGCAAACAAATGGAAATTGTGTCTTTTCTTTCTTTCTTTCTTTTTTTTTTTTTAAGAATGAACATCATTAGAAACGGATGCTCTATTTCTTTGCTGCCTTAAATAGCTCCTATTTATAACTTAACCTTTTTTTCATAATGAAATCTGTGGCTCTTTCAATCAACTCTTTACATAGAAAAGTTAAAGAACAATTTCAGAAGAGGAAGAGATATTTGAAATCATCTGGTTCCAACACAATGGTAGTTGAGAAGACTGATTTAGAAAGGGCAGGGTGACTTTCCCAGGATAGGCAGGACTAGAAATTAGTTTTCTAAGTTCTCAGGATGAGCTCTTTTCACTGTACCATGCTGTCCCAGGGCTCAGAAAGATGCCTTGAAGCTAGCCAGCCTTCCACATCCCACTTTTACAAAGCACTATTACCAATAATAAATATTAAAAGCAGAAAGAAACAAATTACAGATATTGTTTTTCTAATGTGCCTTCCATGTGAAGGACAAAGAATCCATAAACATTATGACTTGTGAACATATTTTAACACTAGGGTGGTCTTAATGAAGGGCCTAGAGCATAACAGCCCCGAATCTTCCTATTCTTGCTGATGAGCCAGGGACAATCTGTTGACCCCACAGCCCCACAGCTACCCCTTCACTGGGGCCTGAGAGGAAGACAAGCCAGTCCCCAAAGAGCACACTGTTTCCCAAGTGGTCTGAACGCCTGCCACATCAGATTGCTTCATCGTTAGTGCAAACCTAGCCCGAGCTTGCTCAGGAGGCCCGAGGGAGCCAGAAACAAGGCCGGAGGTGGAAAACAATGTCACTGGATTTCAGAACATGCTGGGGTGCGAGTATTGGCTTGTGCAATTTCATATCACGGGCAAATTACATCACCCTGGTTTCCTCATCTGTAAAATGCAGATAGCGGGGTGCCTGGGTGGCTCAGTTGGTTAATCGTCTGACTTCAGCTCAGGTCATGATCTCACGGTCTGTGAGTTCGAGCCCCGCATCAGGCTTTGTGCTGACAGCTGGGAGCCTGGAGCCTGCTCCGGATTCTGTGTCTCCCTCTGTCTCTGCCCCTCCCCTGCTCATGCTCTGTCTCTCCCTCTCAAAAATAAATAAACATTAACAAAATTTTTCAAAATGCAGGTAATAATGTCCCTTTGTGGGGTTGAGAGAACCAAAGGAGATGAGATGGTAGGACTCAAAGTCCAACCCTCCTCAAATGCAAGGATTCACTGTTAAAAGAGGTGGCATAATGTCCTCCTCCAGCCTCAAGAAGAGCAATATGGCTTCCTTCTCCATTTCCAATATCTGGCCCTCTAGGTCTGAGAGGAAGATGTGGCTGAATATAGGTAAAACACAGCCTCCAGTGACCTCAACTATCCCTTGAATTCACAGACACTGATTCCCAAAGAGCCATGGGGTGCCACAAAGATCTGAACATATCACTTCCTGTGCCCGCCAATAGCTGGAAAAAGGAAGAAGGGAAATCTTGAACTTTCTAGACTATAAGGTAATAGAAAAACATGGGGCTTGGGAAGTACCACCTCTGTCTAGTGATAAATCTTTATATCTCTAGGCCTTCTAGGAACTAGGACTGGAATAATGCCAATTACCTGAAACTAACTAGTTGGGTGCATTTTTTTCATATCTTGCATGTAGAGCAGAAATTTATAAATTACTATTTGTGGATAGTAAAACTGAACTTCAGAAAAGTAAAGTTCTCATCCTCAGTGGGTGTATGACATTTTAGTGGTGAAGCTGGGTTTTATATTCAGGCCTGTCTGGTCCATTCCTATGGCTTTTCCCTGCCTCTCTTTTGCTGTTCACTCAAATCACCCTTTCAAGCAGATGTGCTAGCCCGGTCTTGGCAGTGATTGATTCCTGCATCGATTGCTAGTCCTAGAAGTGATGTGCAGAATGTTTGCTGGAGCCTTGAGGGCCCTAACTATAGAATAAACATCAGTTATCCTCATTGACCTCATAAGGGAGCTGTGGGCTTTGAAATCTAACCTAGAGTAACAACTGATGCTTGCAGAGAGCTTTTACATATTTAGATAAGACTATTATAGCACCAATAAAGCCATTTGCCTGTTTGTACCCAGACTGTCTGCCAGTTTCAGAGTTTAAAGCAGCTTTGGTAGCCCGAGTGCCTTTTCCTGCTTGTAGGTGCAGTCGGGGTTCTCTCTTGCCTAGAGAGTTTCAGGTAAAGCAGGAAATCCTCTGGTTATTTTCAACAAGTTAGTGAGAATGCAGAAGTGTGGGAAATACCACTGCAAATTGCGACTCCCTTCCCCCAGTCGTAGCTTCCAAAGTCTTATGAAGACATCGCATTTCAGATTTTCAAATGAGTAACGACAACCACTCGTGTGAAACAGAACTGCTTCCAATCCAAGGAGCAAAGTTCTTTCTCGAGAATTCTGAGAGAAAGAGGAGACTGCGAGGGGCGAGGGATGGGGCAGGCCAAGCCTTTCTATATGACTGCATCCAGTGTTTAGGAAAGCCTTAGGAAAGAACACGGGTGTATGAGTTTCAAAATGTGGGTTTGAATCTCCCCCATTATTTAGGAGGAGACTTAGGTCACACAGTCTTTTATCTTCCTAGGATCTCTCTTTTACCCTGCAAAATGTAGATTATGATGCATCCAACAGTAACAGAATACTAAAGTAAAAGAGAACATTGCTTTTCATGCTAGAACAACATTAAATAATATTAGCAATAATAGCATGGCAAAATAATGAAACATTTTGTAAGCCATAAAATGCTAAATAAATATTTGCCATCATTGAAATTGTTATTCATTGAAGCTTCCTGGCCAAACAAGACCTGGAATAGGAACGGCTGGAGACATTTTTTTTTCTCCCAAATAATATGACTTTGCACAGATTAATCTCTGTTCCAGAGCTGTTCCATATTTTCCTGAACTCGATAGAAAGGGAGACAAGATTTTCAGGGGTCCTCACTCTCCTGAAAATCATAGAGCTAAAAGGATGCTGTGTTAGGATTCAGACCCAGATCTTATAAAACCAAGGCAAGGTTCTCCTCATTTCATTACTATTCTGCCTCCCTTTCTTGACTCTTGAGGAATGATCCCTTTATATTTCTGAACTCATTCCTGTCAATATTTTTGTCTTTCTCTCAAGGTAATGACAATATTTAGAAAGGCCTTAAAGATGGAAAAGATTCTCAAAAGCAGGGATGCAAGCATAGAAAAAGCAAATGAGGACTTTAATACATGGTCATTGGCCATCAAATTTGAAAAAGGGGTAATTTCAAGATTTATCATAAAGTATGAACAAAGTCAACAGAACAGACTGGATTTCCCAGTTTGTTCTGAGGGTGACTATTGTTATTCTTTCCTCTGACCAAAAGC
Organism: Panthera tigris; assembly: GCF_018350195.1. NCBI lineage: Eukaryota > Metazoa > Chordata > Mammalia > Carnivora > Felidae > Panthera > Panthera tigris. Next base: position 78,281,170 of record NC_056668.1, read on the forward strand.
AAACCAATTTGGCTGTGAGCACAAAGGACAGAGGTCTCGTCTGTGATTAAAAACAGCAACACTTGAAATCAAACAAGTCATCTGGATTACTTCTGAGCTCTTCTCTGTCTTTAGAATCAGTCTAGGAACAGTCACAAAATGGAGTGAACAAAATATCGAACAACATATTGATAATACATACATACTATCTTGATCAAGGATAGCGCAAACTCCTAATTCATTCACCAACTATAAAGAAAGCAACTACGTCAACTTCCTCATATGTAAATAATAAGCATTTTGATGGGATTTCTAAAAGCCCAGGCAACTCTGGGAGCCTAGGATTTTATGCCACACAAACACAAAGGCAGGCAACCACATTGGCCAGGAAACCCGTGAATGGAGTCTCGTGGACCCAGAGCCATTGGGGGGGTTGGGGGGGGGTATGAAAAGATTCACTCTGTAACTGAAAATATTTTAATTTCTATTCATTTAGGCTCTTACTGAAAGTAACGCAAACCATTTATTGAGTGTTAAAAGGCAATACGAAATACGTCCCAATGAAATGTCTTATGAAGACCTAGGCGGTGCGTCTAATAGAATTAAGCAGCTCATGGATTCAAACTGGAAGATTCACGCATGCATTCATTCATGCATTAGGCCCCCATTGTGTGCAAAACATAATTAGGAGCCCTGCGGGGATAGACTGCAGAATCAGACCACGGATGCCGCCTCATCAGGTTGCTCCTTGCTCTTTGCTCTCGCAAAAACAGTACGGAGGAACTCCACACAGGATTGGAAAGCTGACAAAACTGAACAGTCACGGAGCACCAAATGCTTATTGTAAAAGGCGAGGGCAAATAGAACAGCCCTAAGACCGGCATCAATTATTGCTATAGAATATGAACACACAGGAATGTTTTGTGTTTGCCCTCCTCCAAGCCTGTAGACTAAAGAAAATAATCTTTCATTTTATGCTTAAAGGGACAACATCAAAGAGTTTAGGGCTCAAGATGTGGGGATGCCAAAGCTCACACAAGGAGAAATCAAAACAGTAGTTTGGCAGTAGAAGCTTTTGATACATTTTCTTTATCCTCCCCCTTCTTTCAAGAAAATTAAAATAAACATTTCCTGGAGTGTTGAAAAACCTAACGTGACCCTACAATTCTGGACAGAAAGTAATATATGAAATTTATCTGAATTAAAAGACAAATTGCCTGAAAGCATTTGTTCTAAATCCTAGCAGACAGGTGTTCACACAATATGCAACAAAGCCCTTGTTTCCTTATCAAAAATGTAGAGACGTGCACAGGGAAAAGATGCGCATGTGAGACCATTACAATGGTTTCTCTGGAATATATGTCTTTGTTCTTGGCTCTGAGAACTGGGCAGGGGCTGGCCCTTGATTCAAGAACCGCTACCATTTTATGGACCCCTGTGCCAGGAGGTGGGAGTAGACATAGCCACCTGTCCACAGATACCTCTGCTGATATCACAGTGAACAGGGCCCTTCCTCGTAGCAGTGGATGTCCCTTCTGGAAGCCACTGCTGATGGCTGGCTAGAGCTCTTTTCCATTTTTCTCAGAGCTTATTCTCTAGTGGTGTCAGGACTCAGTGAATAATGTCTATATCTAACACTGGATTAAATGTGCTTCCTTGTGGGCCAAAGGATGCAACAAACTAGTACGTGTGCCTATGATACAATGATAAAAGGCAGAAAGGAAAATATGCAAAACCAGGCAGGAGTTCTGCCATAAACTCTTTCTAGGACTTTCAGCAAGGCAATGGCCCCTCTCAGGGTTGAGTCGCTGCATCTGTGACACAGGAAGGCTGGAACAAATTCTGTCAAGCTTTGTGAATTGTAATACTCATTCATCTCTGAACGACTGGGACACAATCCATCTATAATTTGGGAGCTGCCCACATGGATTTTCGCAGATCGTTCAAATCCTCTCACTTGGTTTCTCGGATGTTATGGCAAGATCTAGGATTGCATTATCTGGGGAAAAATGTAACCTCTGAACATTCTTTTCTTTATGAAGAGACAGTTATGGAATATCAGTATTCTCCAAGACCTTGTGCCAGGCAGTGGGGTCACAAGCAACAAGACAAACAGGTTCTCTGCATCGCCAAGAGCTCACCACCAGGTGGGGGGGGGGGTGCGGTGGGGGGGGGAGGGGTGGTGGGAGAATGAGGAATTAAACAGATCCATTAAAATTTCAATGGTGGGTTTTATGGTTGGCTGGTGAAAAATTCTCTAGGATCAAAGAATTCTGGTAGCGTGACTTCTGAACCACTGAGAGGGAGGAGCTCCAAGAACTAGGCTCGAATATTTTATCCTAGTACTAGATGAATCTCAGCACTGGATCTCAGGCTTAGATTGGAAAACAGAAACAAAATCCAAAACAGAATAAACAAACACAATCTCCAAACAAATGAAGCAACCAAACACCAAAAACTGAAGTTATCGATAAAAACGCAAAGATACAAAATGCAGCACTGACGGCACATTTCTGTGGGTTCTGACCACACGTGTCATTATGCCGACATGAGAATAGGATATGTACAGAGACAGGTAAAAATTCAGACCAAAGGTAGGAAAGATTTTTGTGGCATCAAATATAAAAGACTATATATACATTTGGCTGACTGTGGACACTTTTTAATGTATTTATTTATTTATTTAAATTTTTTTAAATGTTTATTTATTTTCGAGACAGAGAGAGACAGAGCATGAACGGGGGAGGGTCAGAGAGAGGGAGACACAGAATCTGAAACAGGCTCCAGGCTCTGAGCTGTCAGCACAGAGCCCGACGCGGGGCTCGAACTCACGGACCGCGAGATCATGACCTGAGCCCAAGTCGGCCGCTTAACCGACTAAGCCACCCAGGCACCCCTAATGTGTGTTTTTAAAAGGAGGAGTTTCTGTGAAGGATTTTGGTTTTAATAATGAGATATTGGTCTTGTTTTCCCGAAAGCGGGCAAAATAAATCTATGGTGAAACACAATTCTTTTAATGGTAATAATACAGTGCAATATAAACAAATACAGGAGCTATACTATACCCTGAAAAATACAAGTATAAACAATACAAGTATTTTCTGTTCCAAATGAGGAGAATCTCAAATAAGCAAAGCACCCATACAAAAAGAGTTAACAGGGCTTGCTAGGACATCCTCAAACAGACAGATTAAGCCTCTCCATAATTCTCGGGCTCTGGGGGGATTAATTTACTTCTTCGAGGTCCATGGTTGTAGAAAGGACTGTAAAGAAGAGAAATGAATTTTGGGCTGACAGAGAGTGTAAAGGGCCTGGATTTGTAAGTGAAGACATTTTGCTTCGTGAAATCTTTCATCAGATAAACCGCCAAGGCTCCAGCAGCCCTTCAAGAACAGAGAAACATGTTCAAACCAGTTTTGCCTACAGACAGAGCGACGCTAATTGCTTTACCCCGATTCTCTTGCACCTTCTTACATGCAGAAGCATAAAAATAGCCAAGCTGTGTTCTCTGCCTCTAGGATCCAACCCTCCACCTGTGGAAAAGAATTCAAGTTTCAATGTTGTCTCACTGCCACGGTTTTCTTTGGAGCCTAATTATCAACTAAGTTTGATGACAGCGTAACTGGCTCCAGGGGCTTCTTGTTCCTTCCAAACAAAACAAAAAACAAATTCCTGAAGCAAGACCTGAAATGTACCGCCGGGAATCCAGAATCAGTGATGCAATTCCAAACTGGGGCTGGTCTCCTTATCTTCACATCAGCAACTTCCCTGGAGAGCCTGTCTCCCTACATGTGGACCAGCTTCGATGAATATTTACTGACAAATGACTATTATTTTAATAATCATAATCATTTGCAACCGTTTGTTGAGCTGCAGCCAGTAACACTTGCATAGACATTATCTCACTTGACGGCCACAACCCTGCGAGGAATGTGTGCAGAGCGGGGCTCATTAAGTTATTTAACTGGGTGAAAGTTTACACTGCTGGTGAGCGAGACGACTGGGAGCCAAGAGATCCTGTGTTATGGACCTGTCACATTCCCCTCCAGTCCCTCTGTGATGGAGCAGGCAGACATGGGCTGTCCGCCATTTGGGATGGTCCAGGACTGACAGAACAGCATACCTGGGATCCATGGCATATCGTGGGCTGTGTCTGCACAGTGTATTTCCCTTAGGAGAGTGGAGCTTGACAGCATGCTAACCTGTCTAACACCGCAATGGGCTGCCCTATGAAACGGTAGCTCCCCATCCCTGAAGATGTTTAAACAGAACCTTGATAACTGCTGATTTGGAAAACTGTAGGAGACTCCATTATTGGGGGAGAATTTCCTAAATAGCATCCGTTTAGAAAATAGCAAGGAGTATTGTATTAGCTTTGGATGGTGGCCTAACAAGCTCTGTGGCTTGAAACAACATATATGTTTATCTCATGCTTTCTGGGGTCCATGTGTGGTTTTACCGGGTCCTCTGCTCAGAGCTTCACAGGCTGCAATCAGGGTATTGCTGAGATGTATGTTCATCGGGAGGCTTGACTAGGGAAGATTCTGTCCCCAAACATTCCGGTTGAGGGCAGAACTCATTTTCTTTGGTTGCGTGGCTCTGGCTATATCTTGGCTGTTAGCTGAAGGTCACCCATTTAGTTCCTAGAGGTAGCCCACAGTTCCTAGAGGCCTTATTCTAGGAGAATAGGAGAATATTCTGGAGAATATTCCGGAGAAGTTCATGGGCTCTCCAACATGGTCACTCACTTCCTCAAACCTTACAAGAATAATCTTTTATACCAGTCCACTGAGATCGACTCTGACACAATGAGTAATCATGAGAGTCATATCCCAATGCCTTTGCCATCCTCTATTAATTAGAAGCAAGTTACAGCCCCCACCTGTACTGAGGAAGAGGGAGTTACACAAATAGGTAAAAACCAGGAGGTATCCCATTACAGCCTGTCCCCCAAAAGTATCTCTGTAGAAAATCTAAGATCCTTTGCAGCTTGTCTTCCAATGTCTTAGAATAAATATAACACCTTTCCATCCACTGAAGCTTTATCAAAATCTAAAAGACATGTATTTATAATCTTAAAAAAATTTTTTTTACATTTATTTACTGTTGAGAGACAGAGTGCAAGCAGGAGACAGGCAGAGAGAGGGGGAGACGCAGAATCTGAAGCAGGCTCCGGGCTCTGAGCTGTTAGCACAGAGCCCGACGTGGGGCCCAAACCCAAGAACCGTGAGATCATGACCTGAGCCAAAGTCGGACGCTTAACTGACTGAGCCACCCAGGCGTCCCAACGTATTTATAATCTTTATGAGAGAGACCCTCATTGTTGTTCTAAGGGGAGGAAGTAGTAATGCGTATCCAGAGAGTGGAGTGCTTGGCCCATATGGTCTGCAGTAGTCATCTTTATGAAGCATATTAAGGTATATGTAGCTTGACACATTATCATAATAGAAGGAGGTGCTGCTTCATTACAGAGCTAGATTGAGACTCCAAAGACTTGGGTTCTCATCCAGATCTCCTATGGCGTCATTGTGTGACCAAATCACATCAGAATGTTATGATTCTAAAATTAGGTTAAGGAACACCCCATAGATGCTGACAGAGCTCTCTGACCTGAGTCTCTACCCCATCTATACCAAGAAGAAGGAGGCTAGGCCCACAGAGTTCTCTGATCACCTTCCAGCCCCCCTGTTCAGAAAGCTCGTCATCGTCAGGCGGCACTGAGAGGGAATGTGCCCAGTTAGAGGCGAAAAATGGCATCTGTAACCCAGGCAGGTGGGATGGGGCTGAGATCTGCCCCTGGATGCTCAGTCCTCAAAGAATCAGGATCCTCTACCAGCTGTTGGACAGCTACTGCCAGAGAAGGCCCCTATCCCTGATGCTGGGTGTGAATCCCTTGAACTCTAATCCCTAATTTTGCTCTCCAGACAGAAGTCTACATGGCCCTATGCATAGTACACCGTGACTCTTTTAATCTCTGCACCATGGCTGGTTTCAAAGCTACAGGATGGTGCCATGTCTGTTAGGATGCACTGCTCATCTTCCTCCTCTCCGTTTGCCAACTCTGATGATCTCCACCCAAATTCACTGAAACATTGAGCTCCTGCCTGGTGTCATCTTCTAGCAGTCCCAGGTGCATTCTGGGGGAGCACAGCAGAATGATGATAGAGAAATCTCAGCACTTATGCACAGATTACTTTTGTCATCCAGGCCACAGATCCTTGCTGCAAATATCAGTCTAATTATACATCCCTCTGTTGAGCACCTACTATAAAATATAAAACACTATAGGTTTGTGATTTCACAAAAATCTCTATACAATTTCAGTATTTCCAAATCCCAACAGGTAGTCGATTTGTGACATGGTAGTCAGTTCAACAACAACCCAGGATAACCACAGAATTTGAATAGGTTCCTGGACTCTGCAATGAACTTGGCCCATAATGCTGAACCTCTTATTACAACAGGACAGATCAACACATCACTTTGCATCACTGGATTTTATGGGTCAATATAGACACCTCTGCAGTTTGCTCAGTGCAGTGGAAAAAACTATCTTCTTTACTGTTTTTCAAGTATGTGTGTGTTCCTTGGGAGGAGGTATTTTTATTTTTTTAAGTTTATATATTTTGAGAGAGGGAAAGAGTGAGAGAGAGCACGTGTGAGTGATTGGGGAAGGGGCAGAGAGATAAGGAGAAAGAGGGAATCTCAAGCAGGCTCTGCGCTGTCAGTGTGGAGCCCAACACAGGGCTTGAACCCACAAACCGTGAGATCATGACCTGAGCCGAAATCCAGAGTCGGATGCTTAACTGATTGAGCCACCAGGTACCCCGGAGCTATTTTTAAATAATATTTGGACTCTGGCGGTTGTGCATACGCTATTTTTAGCCAAAACGTTTAAAAAAGCTTTCATGAATCCTATATTCTTTACCAGCAGTACTAATGCTTAGTTATGCCCGAAAATTCTAAAGAGCTTTTCTTTTTCTGGTCTATGTGGAAATCACAAGAACTGTCCGTTTCTTTCCTTCGTATACATCAGTCATTATATTTTTACAGAGCTTATTCATACCTCTGACATTTATACATGGCAATTTATACTTCCTGAAATTTCTTAACCAAGTCTTTTAATCTTCAAAATATGCCTGTGAGTCAGGACGGGCAAAGAGTTACTTTTATTTTACAGAAGTGAAAACCGAGGCTTTACGGCATTTCCCAGGGTCATATGGTGAGTACACAGCAAGGGCAGGGTCAGTCAAGTGCCAAGCATACGCTTTTTCCACCCAGTATTGCGGCAGATAATGGGCGTCGGCTCTGCCATTTTTAGCCATTTCACTCCACCTCTCTGAGCTTCTGTTTCCTTATTAGGAACACGCAGCGAATAATACCTGAAGTTTGTGTTTCACACACTTGTTGTAAGGATCATGAATGAAATCTCTTCTACTGGAGAATATGAACCAGTTGTAGAAGCCCGTTACTACTAGAGGCTCAGGGTAGGCATATTGGTATTGAGGCAGGAGCCTCGCAAAGGAGCCTGCCGGACAGAAATAGTTAGGTTTGTGTGGAGATGGAACAAAGTGACAGGAACTGGCTGGATCCACAGGAAATGATCTCTGAAAAGCTCCTGTGGAGGAGCAGAGGGGTGGGAGGGTCAGTGAGCCAGGGGAAGGAGTTGGGCATTCTGCAAGAGGTGGGAAGGTATGGTGGTTAGGGGCAGGGAGAGGAGGTGGACAGAATGTAGCTCTCATTTAGATGTGACACAAGAAGGTTGAGAACCAGAGCATTTTCTAACCACTGGCTTCAGCACAAGATTACTGTGCCTGGGAAAGGGGCATCACATTTGTTTGTAATTTAGCAAGCAAATGTAGAATCCTCTATGTGCAGAGGAACTATGGAGGCTACAGAGATCATCAAGATGTGGTCCTTGCCTTCAAAAGTGCACAGACTAGCCGAAAAAGAGACAGATGAAGGTTTTTGAGAAAAATGGAATGCTATGGGTGCAGAGTTAAGATAATAATAATGATATGCACATAACATATATGCACTGTATATGTTATGTACACAATGTATATACTACAATAGATAGCATCATATTAAAAATAATACAAACTAACAATCATTTAATGTATATAGCGAACCAGGTCTTGGGTTGAATACTTTACATGCATCATCTCATTTAATCCCCACAATCACCCAAGAAGGTATCAGTTTCCCTTATGATTCCTGACATACAGATGAGGACACTGAGGCACAGTGAGATCTATTAGCCTGTCCACATCACATGACCAGGAAGGAAGGAGCTAGGGTTCCAAATCTAGCCCAGGTTGTCCAATTCTGTACTGAGACCCAGAGCCCCTTCTCCTGCTATGCTCTCTTTTCCAACCTAGCTTATTTCTTTCCCAGCTCTTACTACCTTCCAATATTCTATATAACTTACCAATTAGTTTATTTATGTGTTTGTTTGTTTATTTATTTGTTTATTGTCTCCTCATTCAAATGTAAACTTCACAAGGGTAGAATGTTTTGTCTGTTTTGCCCACTGCTTTGTTTACTGCTGCATACTCAGCAGCTAGATGGTTGGGGCATAGTATGTGCTCAATAATATTTGTTCAGCACATAAATGAATGAATAGTAAGAGATCATATTATCACACTGTGGGTCTCACAGCTAAGGGGAAATGTGGCCAGACGCAAACATTTGGAGGGGGAATGAGATGCACCCTGGAAAGGTAGAGAGGAAGGTAGGAGAATGGAAAAAGTTATACAGATAAAGACTGAAAAGCAGGTGGTCGGGAAGCAGATGGGAGGAACAGGGGTTGTTTGCAGGTCAGTGAGGAGAAGGATGATGAGAGAGATTTACAGTCCACATTCCAGCAGGCGCTCAGCTCAGAACACACTCAAAGTTCTGAATTCACTCACGTAATGCTCGCTTACATAGTTGGGGAAAGGAATCTTTCCCCCGCCCTACCATTTGGCTCTTGTTCTCACCCCCTCCTAGTGCTGAAGAGCAAGACTCCCAGTATTTTCCTCTCTACTCCCTTCCCTGTTGAGGGGATGTCAGCCAGCCCCATCTCCCACTTCCTTTCGTGCCGTCCATGACCTGGCGGCCCGAAATTCAGCAATTAAGTCTTTTAGAAGTACAAAATTGAGTAAGACTTGTCTTAGCTCCTTACCCGGGTTTCTGATTCAGCCGTGCACAGCCACCAAATGATGGAAGTAGTCATGTTTCCATCGTAAGTTGCTGCTATTTTGTTTGTACTATTTATATCAGCAAGGAAATAAATGTATGGGCTGACGTGCTGTGTGGCAAATTATCTTCTCACATTCATATGTCTGGGCAATAGAATGTTTATGTCACTCTTATTCTAGCATTGTTTCAAGAGAACATGCTGGGTTGGATGCCAGGTCTGAATTACAATCCTAGCTCTATTATTTTCTCACTATGTGATGCAGACCAGCCACATATAACTCTTAGTTTCCTCAGTTGAAAATGAAGGTGGTATGGGAAGGGACGTAGCGTCCAGATTAGTTGGAAGTTCCTGCCAACTCTAATTTTCCATCCCATTGATATTAAAATATTTCCAATCTCCTATGTAATCAATCTCTTTTCAATGGCTGCCGTCAATGGAACTGTTTGCATCAGCACTCTACACATGGTTCCTGCCATTTATTCATCCATCTACTCGTAAGTATTCTTTGAAGAGCTACAGTATGTGAGGAACTAAGCCTGCTCGAAGCCTAACGAGGAAGGGGGCAAAAGGAGATAGGACAGAACCATGCCATCATCATGGAATTTCATATCTAGTAGTAGCGATGTGGCCTATTCAACTCAGTAACAAGTATCACAAGGTAGAACATGATTGAGGATGTCATAAGAGAGAGGCAGAGAGACGAAAGTGGGAGTTCAGAGGAGAGAACTGTCACTTTCAGGCAGTACAATGACCTTTTCAGAGGAAGAGACATTTGGGTTGAGTCTTAAAGGAGAAGATACATGCTGGTGGTGGTGGTGATGATGGTGAGGGAATTCCAGGAAGAGACAATACAAGCAAAGACGTGATGATGGGAAAACCTATTGCTAATGTGAGTGGAGTAAGAAGGGAGTTTGAGGAAATCGACTTAGAAGTCAGATCATGGTGGCCCTAGAACGCCAGTCAAAGATATCTAGATAATACATGATAGAAGTTATTTGACATTGCACATAAAGCTACATTCCTGTTTGTATATCACCTTCTGACTATTAAAATGCCTTTTCCAAGAGACATTGACCATGTAGGGCTAAGAGGGCAGAATTTTCCAGATAAGACCTTCAACTAATTACTGCTGAAAGTTAATGGGGCAAGGATCTAAACCGAGGGAGGCAGGATGTCTCCATTAAATAAATCTACAGAAACCAGAGAGTATTTTGTTAGCCCTCTTACCTGAGCCAAACAGAAATTGGATGCATTCTAAAATGGCAAAAAACCTTAGTATATAAGAAAGCATGAACTGCCCATTCTCAAGAGGTAACCTGTCCACTGGAGAGGCTAGAAGTGTTTGTAAATGTACTGATCTCTCCACTCAGTCCAGGGCAGCTGCTTCTGTACCAAAATAAGTACAGGCTATAGAGTACGAGCTCTGCTCCACAGAGAGTGGTACATAAAGACCCACGGGGTGGGGAGGGAGGGGAAGGGGGAGGGGAGAGGCTGAGGGGGTGTTGAGAGGAAAGAAAGGCTAGGTGTGAATATGTCACCAGGTATCCTTGGTAACCAGAAAACATCTCGTATATTCTGCTTGAAAGTTCTGCAGCACATGGAGGAAAAACGTGCCCTACTTCTGTCAACATCTACAGCATGGGAACAGGACATCTTTGTGCTTCAGTCAAGATGGGATCAGAGATCTAAGGCCCTTAAATATTAAGTGTCTGGCAAAAAAAGAGAAACACGTAGAGTTTCATTGTGTGTGTGGGTCGGTGGGGGGGCAGGGTGGTGGTGTTGGCAGTACTAGGGTGTGGTGGTGACGAAAGCTCTCACAATGCACAAGTTCAGAGAAAGGTACTGCAAAGGGCCCAGAACACTGGGGTTAACTAGTTCTGAAGGCAGCATCCAATCAACTCAAGGGTTGGGTGGATAGCCTGCAAGAGAAGGGCCCAACGCAAGTGGCTCACAGTCTCCAAAGACAGGATATGAAGACACCTTGCTATCACCCTCCATTCTACAGATCACAGGATTCTGGGAGAGAAAGAGTAACGGATTTGCTGTGTCCAGTATTGAGCCTATTAGTGTCCTAATACTTAAACAGCACTTATAATGTACCAGGAGCTGTACTTGGACATATGTGTACACATATGCATACATGTATTTATGTATGTGTTATATGTGTGCATGCAAATGAGCATATATGTAGGAATATGTATTTATACATGTATGTGTACACACACATTCTTTTTATTTTTTTTTCTTTTTCTGAGAGAGAGAGCAGGGGAGAGAGAGAGAGAGAGAGAGAGAGAGAGAGAGAGAGACTGACTCCCAAGCATGCTCCACACTGTCAGCACGGAGCCCAATGTGGGGCTCGATCTCACGAACCATGAGATCATGACCTGAACTGAAATCAAGAGTTGGACGTTTAACCGACTGGGCCACCCAGGCACCCCCCCAAACTTTCTTTTTAATTTTCATACCAATCCTGTTGTAGGAACTCTTACTACCCTCAATTTAGGTAAGAAAGCTTAATGGTCATCATTCTATGCCTTTATCATAATGCAAACAAATCACTGATGATATTAATAATCAGTATTAGCTTTGGTATATGGTTTGATAGTTCACATAGAATTGTCAAAATCAGACATTGACATAGAATGTGATGGGGTAGCAAATCAGAAGCAGAGGGGCCAAGGTCTTCTGCTTGTTAGGCATCTGCTTCTGGTCACTGAAGATGGATTTCTGCCAATCTACAACAGCAACATGATTCTCAATGTCCCCTTACCCCTCCTCCCCAGCATGATTAGCCCACTTCACTTCAGACTTTAGAGCCCAGTAAGCCATCATTGCCTTGTCTTTTGATGGCTAAATTTATGAAGGGGACTGTGAGGCTTCATTTTGGGACTCGGATGAATTCAGAGAAATGTGCCAAAGACGACACTGGACATATGGTACTTAAAAATGATTCTGACAGAATTCAGAATAAGCAGGCCCACTGATTCCACATCTGTGGTGATGCAGTTGACATGCCATTGAGCACAAAGTAACCGCTGTCTCGTGCATGCCACATTCACAGTCTTGCACGCGGTTCAAGGGGAGAAACAGAGTTCTCTAAGGACTGTCCTATCCCCAGCAGTTCACCGAGCAATTCAGAGAGGTATCACCTAAACACAAACAGCAGTTCGCAGCGTTAGGGAAGGGAGTGCCATTCTACATCAGTGCTGGCCCACAGAGTGCTCTGTAACAATTGAACAGCCCTTCTGTGTTGGCCAATAGAGTAGCCACTAGCCAGTGGGCATTTAAAATGTGGTTAAAATTAAACTTAAAATTTTAATTAACTTACATGGAAATAAGCCACACTCAGCTAGTAGCTGCCGTGGTGGGCAGTGAAGTTTTGGATCATGCTGACCATTTTATTCCTACTGCAAGCCAGCTCCTTTGGATCTCACATCACCCCGATGAGTGAATGTTAGAGGACAGGAGTGGGGCTACCCGTGATAATTGCTTGCTCAAAATCACACGGCCATTTCACAGTAGAGCCAGGATTACAACACAAACCTCCTGATTATTCTGGTTCTTCTTCCACTTAAATACATCTTTCTGAGATTAAAGTATGACACAAATAAATGGATTATTATAAGTTGAGTCATGGCCATGACCATTCTATTTTCTCCTTCAATTTAAGGAGTTTGGTAGCAGAGTATCCTGAAAGTCCAATGGTTACAAAAATTAGCAACAACAACAAAAAAGTCAGCCACAGGGAATGGGTTGATACATATAGGGTAGAATATAAAGTTTATCACTAACAAATACCAGAACTGACAAGTTGAAGACATAATCTGAGAATCCGATATTAAAAGTAATTAACAGCATGATCGTTTTGGACAACAAAAAACATGCTAAAAAAAAAAACCCATTAGAATCTTTACCAACTGACTACTATAGCTTTACATGTTACCTCTGTTACTCTTTGACTGTATTTAACTTCATTTGTTTTCGGTGTTTCTATACTAAAGCAGTTACACAGATTTTCATAAAATCTAGAAGTATTTTGGAGTCATGGGAATGCAAATAAGCCTCAGCAAAACAAAACATTTTAATTTGTTTTACTTGTTCTTTTTTTATTAACATTTACAACACAGAAATTGTGTTTGTTTTTTCCTCCCCCACCTCCCAAATCTGTACCCAATAAAAAATGTTTCCAAACTGGGATGCCAAGTTTCCATTCAAATCCCATTTTATTTTATATCCCTGGGTGAACCCTCCTTAAAATGGAGATTTATCTACTGTTGCAACAGTGAGATAAACCACCCTGCAGCAATCTGAGCCCACTAAGCCTCCACGGCGTTGGGAAGGGGTCCTTCAGAGGGAGATCCTTGAGCAAAGCCAGTGATGCCCTCTCTGGCTACTAAAGAAAGTTGCTTACAATCCTGAAGACATTTCTTCTCACTCATCTCTTTTAGAAAGGCTGGGAAATTTCACACCTCTTTGCCACATTATCTTGATTATTATCCTGGCTTGCTTCTCGAAGGCTGGGAGACTGGCTGGAATTTTCAACGGGACACTCAGAAGGAAGCAACTGAATCGTGAAATGTTCAAGGAGGACCTTCACAGAAGAAGACATGTGAACAAACCTGTGCCCAAGCCTTTGTGCGGGACTGAGCTACCCTAGGATATGGTTGGCCGCTTTCTGTACGGAACAAACAAAATGCAACACAAACAAAAGGCACCCCCAACCCCCGAACACACAAAACCATGAGGGGGGATTTACTCTGGAGGGATTTCACACTGAAAAAGAAAGAATTTCTTGTACACATGTTCTCCAATTTTAGACACGACGCATTCCTGGACATTTTATCATAAAGCAGATGACCAGAAATGACAGCTCAAGGAGCATCTACTGAAGGTCCACGGCCTAAAATTGATCCTTGCCTCAGAAGGGGTCAGGCAGCAAGAACGGAAAAAAGTGTTTACAAAGCTGAGGCACAGGAGCAGACCAGCAGAGTGGCGAAGAGAGGGGACTCTGGGACATTCTTTGGACAACTGAGTGTGAAACACAATCATATATTACCCAAGCTCGTGAAACAGATGTTTTATTTTTGCCTACTTCCAGGCATACTATCAACATCTGGTGAACATACACCGTGTCATCTTAGATGACCCACATCCCAGTGGGATTTTAGTGTTCCTGTCCATCGGCTGCTTCCTCTGTCATTCTTGACCTATTTGTCCCAGGATTTGGCTCAGACCTTCCTGAAGCCTCACGCCTCCAAATCCAGGCTCACTTCTCCCAGCCGAAGAAGTGACCTTAACTTCTTATGCCCGAGAAGACAGAGTTCACAGGCCACTATTGACCAATATTTCAACACTCAAAGAGTTCTTGTCATCATTTCATGACCTGTCCCTTCCTTTTCAGAGGAGGAAGTATGCCCAATCATTCCCAAGATAACCCTGTCAGTTAGAAGGGATGCTTTCAGTGCTAAGGTTCAATGCTTCTAAAACCCAGAGCAATTCTGTATTAAGTTCTATATCTTTAAGAAGAGCAGAAAATAGCCATTCTTCCAAATGCTGGAAAGAAATAAGGCACTAGGGAGCTCTTAGGAAGCCACTTTCCATGGACAAAGCCCAGCCCTCATAGAAAGGGATCAGACATCACTTGATTTATTCCCAAGGTAAAAATTGGATTAATACTCCCCCCTAAATTGTTTGAGAGTGTTTCCTGCAACCTTAATTTGTAAGAATAGAGGAATAAATATACAAACCATGGTGTATCCATGTATTATAAATGTTATACAAGTATTTTTTAATGTTTATTTTTGAGACAGACAGAGAGAGACAGAGACAGAGACAGAGCATGAGTGGGGGAGGGGCAGAGAGAGAGGGAGACACAGAATCCGAAGCAGGCTCCAGGCTCTGAGCTGTCTGTCAGCACAGAGCCTGATGTGGGCCTCGAATTCATGAGTTGCAAGATCATGACCTGAGCCAAAGTCGTACGCTTAACTGACTGAGCCACCCAGGTACCCCAAAATGTTATACAAGTATTAAGAACCAGGTTATTAGAAAATATTTCTGGTGACATATGGGAAAATATCCATGGAAATAAAACAGGTTAGGAATAAACATACACACAAACTATAACCAATTACATATAAATATGTGAATAGATATCAAACACATAAGCATAAATATGTTTCATTTTTTTTTAAAAAAGAAGAAAAATGGCAGGTTAGCTATTCCAAAATGTTTACAGTAATTAATAAGTGAATTATGGGATTATAGGTGATTCGAAATGTTCTTACTCTTTTATTATTTATTTATTTATTTATTTATTGATGTTTGTTTATTTTTGAGAGAGACAGAGCATGAATGGGGGAGGGTCAGAGAGAGAGGGAGACACAGAATCCGAAGCAGGCTACAAGCTCTGAGCTGTCAGCACAGAGCCCGACATGGGTCTTGAACTCATGAGCCGAGAGATCATGATCTGAGCTGAAGTCGGACGCCCAACTGACTGAGCCACCCAAGTGCCCCTGTTCTTACCCTTTTAAAGACATGTTTGTGTATAAATGATGAACATCATCACAAAAAAGATGTAAACCAATAATATTGGAATCACTTAAAAAGCTTTAACAATATTGATGTCTGGGACCCACCTCCAGATATTCTGTTATGTGGTCTGGGGTGCTGTCTAATTATCAACTTTAAAAGCACCCAGTTAATTCTAATGTTTAGCTATACAAGGGAACTATTGTAAAAATATGTTTCTTTTCAACCATATGCTTTATGTATTTGAAATACACACGTTCAAAAAAGACTTTGGCTTGTATTGCAATTTAAAGTTACATTCATTAGGATTGTTGCAACTAAAATCTGAAAAACAAAACAAAACAAAACACATCAGAGACTACAGAAAGGAATGGAAGACAGAAGGGTACCAGAAGCCTAAAAAAGAAGGGTGTGGTTGCACAGCATTAAATTTAGGCTTGAGCTTCCTGGCAGCCAGGAAAAAGAAGGAAACTTAATATAAAAAAACAAAATAAAACAAAACGATAATTCCTGCTTAAGAAGCCTAGAACTAAGTTCTATGAGAATAATTTTATACTTTCACTGATATAGTGGAAACCACTTTTAACAAGTTGCACAACAAACGCATAGACACCTTTTCTTACCGAAGTTTCTTAGGCTGACTTCTTGTAAAAGCGGAAGGTAGAAACACATGTGAAACAGTGTCAGATTTTAATTTTCTGAAAACATTTCAGGGGTGAAATGAGCTAAATGGTGTGGGCTTACTACAGATGACAATGTACTGATGTATAATAAAAAGGCTTATTCAAGGACATTGAGAACTCAAATGTGGATCCTGTTTGTGGAACTTCTAGGTATCTGTAACAGAGGTTAGTTTCTCAGTTTAGCATTTTGTGATACGTAAACTAACCAGAGTTAGAAATTAAGCTGGTGATAGGTTGGGGTGTGGCGTGTAGTAGGCAAATATGAAAGTAGGATTTTTTTGAAAAGCATTTGATACGAATTTTTGAGAACTTCTTTCTGCCTTTTATACCAATGAGTGCACACAGATTCACACAGATGGAAACAAAAAGACACACACAAACTCGTTTGAAATTTTCAACTCAGGTCCCCTCTGGTCCCTTCCAGTCTTGACTCAGTTGTGCGCCTGTGTGTGCTCATACACTCACGTGCACATATACACACAAGTTTCCAGGACAGCAAAACATACTGGGGAGTAAAGAAATTCTAAGGAGGAAAACTTTTGACCTTTAACACAGAAGCAGTGATTTACTGCTAACAGTACTTAATGTGATGGCCTTAGAATGTGCTTACCACACTTCCTTGGGAGAATCTGCTAAAAAGCCTATTACACAACAGCGAAAATAACTCCAGAGTGTAGTTGAAGTCACAGACACTATGTAACCTTTCAAAACCTCAGGTCAGCTTCCAGTTAGGGCACAAAGTTTCCTTTTCAGATAGGCCATGCTGCTTCAGTGCTCCCAGGCCTTTCTGATGATCGCCAGTGGTGAGTGCACCATTCAGGGCCCTTCCTGAACCAGCAGCCCTGAGTGATCTTTCTATCCCTGTTTTCTCTTTCTGCCCTTCTGCTTTCTTGTCCCACTGGCTGACTGATCACCACGCATGGGCCATCTTTTCCGCTTCCAATCCTGGGCTCAGATTCTTCCATTTCTTTCCACCTTTCAATTCAACATCACCTGCTAAAGATCCACTCCATCTTTAAGACCCAGCTCCCACCTCCTCCGGAAAATATTCCCTGACCACCTCGTTAGAATACATTCCTTTCTCAGCCTGTTTTCTATTTGTATGAGGACACCCTACGAATACAACTTTTCCTTGATTGAAAACTAAGGTTTTTCCCTTCCTCTTACAAACTGCCGGAGGGCACAGCCTTGCCGTGTGGGTCTTTGTAGACCTTAGAGATGTATATGATGGGTATACACTGGATTTGCAAGACCAGACCACGAGGGAAAACATTTCCTTAAATTATTATCAGCTGAATTCTCACGACAATTATCAGACACTTACCTTCATAACAAATTATTTTCTCCTCTTTCTACAACCCAAGCTAGGTTAAAAACAGATTGCTGACCATAAAATGCTAGAAGGAAGCTGGCATATATTATGGGTTTACAAGGAGTCAGGAGCCTCACATGTATAATCTGATAGTAACACTGCAAGGGAAAGACTTATCCCATTGTTTTTTATTCAAAGACCCCGAATCTCCAAAAGGTCAAAAATATGCCCAAGGCCACATTGCTAGAAAACTGTATAGACACTCTGGGGTGTAGAATGCAAAGTCTGTACTCTTTCCACACTACCAAGCTGCTGCTCACATACAAATAATTAAAAATTTAGCTGAACACTAAAGAGAGAGTGATATAAGCTGCCTTATATATTTTTGGAGTTTTAGAGTAACACCTGTCCAAGTGACATGGAACCACAAAACTCCGGTAATTGCTTAGAGACTTACGGGAAGATTTCGCTCAAGAGAGAAAATAGCAACAGAAGCTATCATAGCACTCAGAGGAGCTTGAAAATGATTAACATGATGATGCATACTCTGTCAACTATTAAATAGTTCTGTTAAAATTTTTTTTATGTTTATTTATTTTTGAGAGAGAGAGAGAGACAGAGACAGAGACAGAGTGTGAGCAGGGGAAGGGCAGAGAGAGAGAGAGGGAGACACAGAATCCGAAGCAGGCGTCAGGCTCTGAGCTGTCAGCACAGAGCCCAACGCGGGACTCGAACTCACAGACTGCGAGATCATGACCTGAGCCGAAGTCAGATGCTCAACTGACAGAGCCACCCAGGTGCCCCTTAGATAGTTCTGTTAAACCACACACACTGTATGCTATTATTTACACACACAAACACACACAAAAAAACCCCATCAGTAGATGTACCAGAAAAATTAAAAGAGCATTGATAACTCATGAAATCGGGATTTTAGACCACAAAACCACAAGCTTGTGGGAGTATCTTGAGCAAGTCCTTTCCTTTGCTGGTTGTTGTTCTGCCCATTTGTTCAATGAGGGGTTGAATACAGGATTTTCCATGCACCTTTTGGTGCTAATGTTCTAGAAGCCTGAGGCTACCAACTGATACACCTACCAGATCTCACTAACAGTGATGAGAGACTCTGCTCATACTTGCACTCTTCAGATGTGCATTTGATGTGCATCAAATTATGATCCACACTCTTTCCTAAAAGTGTTATTTCTAGCTCAATGAACATACTAAGAATCAGAGGCAAGAACAACAATGCAAACTCCTAAGATAGGTGTTTGAAAGCGATTCCCTCTGGGCTTTCCTCTGAAGTGAGCCCAGACATCCCACTGCATCGGACATCTGTTTCTTCTTTTCGGGTGAGGATTTGGAAGTTCAGTTTTGAGACAAACGCAGGATCTGGTTTTCCACTTTTGTTGTCTATACAAAGTAAAGTTACAACCATTTCAAATTCAAGCGAACCTCCTCTCCACCCCACAACCCACAAGAATTCTAAGAGAGCCGGGTCTTGTGGGGTGGGGAGTGGCAGTAGCAGGCGAAATCTTTGTAAAACGGAAGAAGGTGTGATAAGCTGAAGAGAAGGATGGACCTCCACAGCAGCGAGGATGGGAAAACCTAGCATCGAAGCAGAAACAGGCAGCAGAGACATCCGGTTTGTTAGATCCATCTGTGTATCTCTATACTCTAGAGCTAAGTGCCGTAGTGGCCCTTTTGAAACCTGAAGATGGGTTTTCCATTCATTCCGAGTTATCCATTGGTGCAAACTAGCTCTTGTTCAAAATGGTCCTCTGGCAGGTCATTGCCCATTGCACACCAGTCCACACTGACCTTTGACATAGCGCTATGTCAACAGGGTAAGGGCTGGGGGGCAGATCTGCGACCTGCCCCAGTGTCTATGTCAACCCACCACTTTGGTAGCCAGTGCCCTGTGCCATGGAATGACATGAGATGACAGGGAATGGACAGGCCCATTTGTCCTAAACAAAACTTTGTGTTGGCTTCTTCATTAGTTCGTTTTCAAACATACTTGAAAATATTCTTTGTCTTTTCAAGGAGCCAAGTTTCCCGCTCTCTATTAGTTACAAATGTCTGTTTTCATGCAGCCATCAACAACTAGCAAGGAAACAAGCCATAGGCACACCAGGGTGCTGCTAGCTACTCACTGCTTGGTTCTGAGGGAGAAGAAAGAGCAAAAGTAGCTTTTCTTCTATCAACGAAGGAATTGTTATCAATGTTTTATGAGCAATTTGGATTATTGTGGTAATTTTGGTCCTCATTCCTGGTGATTAGTATTACACTAAGTGTTGAGGAACATAAAAGATTTTTACAGTACTTAGGAACACAAGGTCAGTTATTTCATATAATTCGGTCTTGGCTTCCCAAGTTCATTCACGTTCTGTTCACTTTCCCACAAGTAAATAATAAAACACATGCACACACATTGATCTGGCACTAAATCCAAATGACACAGGATTTCAGAAAAGGAAGAGAATAAGAGAAGATCTCAAAAAGGCTTCATTAATATTGATTTTAATATAGATGGAAGGAGGTATAAAATCTGATTTTGAAAGTAGAATGGGGAGAGCAAATCAAAAAAACTTTCCAGTAGATGAGAAGTAGACAGGTGAGTTCTGGCTTAGATGGAGAGAGAAAAAGAAATGAGTATGAGATACAGAAGCACCTATCAAGTGAACGAAGTACCTATGGAGCATTTTATTGTTTATCAACTATAGTTTCTAGTTTTATATCAATTATCTCACTTGGAAAAAAAGGTCAAGGGTGCCTAGGTGGCTCAGTCAGTTCAGCGTCCAACTCTTGGTTTCAGCTCAGATCATGGTATCACGGTTTCCAATATCAAGCCTTGCACTGGGCTCTGGGGCTAACAGTGTAGAGCCTGCTTGGGATCTCTCTTCCCCCCCCCCCCCACTCTCTGCCCTTCCCCTAGTCGTGTGTGCTCTTTCTCTCCAAAATAAATAAATAAATAAAAAGTGTATAGCTTAAAAAAAAAAAAAAGAAGGAAAACAAGGTCAAAAGTGGACAGAAACTTTACTCAATGAACAAAGGAAAAAAACTCAAAAAAATTAAAAAAATAATTTGGGTAGTATAAATATTCCTTTTCTCCTATGAAATTTATTTTTGGATTCTCTCTGAGCAGAAGGAAAATAGTGCGAGTGATCTGTTGAAGCAAAGGCACTTAATAATGAAATATGCTTTCTCCGTGGCCTGTAGGAGCCTGCCTGCAGCTCACCACTGGCTTGAGGCACAGAGAGTGGCTAGTCTACCCTGAACAGTTGCCAAGGGAACAGGCAGCACTTTATGACATTATGGTCGGATTAGGGGAAATAGACGGACCCTGTAACAATGCCAGAAGAAGACCAGCTGCTTGGTAAATCACAATGATTATCCAAAGTCTTCTTTTCAAAATACACAACAACAGAAAATCCAAACCAACACATAATACCGTGAAAACAACTGCTTTTTTCAACAAATCCATCGTGGAGTCCTGGCCTAAACATAGAAGTCAATTACTGCTTTTTCTTTCTTCTCTAAAAAAAATTTTTTTTAATGTTTATTTATTTTTGACAGAGAGAGAGAGAGAGACAGAGCATGAGCGGGGGAGGGGCAGACAGAGAGGGAGACACAGAATCCAAAGCAGGCTCCAGGCTCTGAGTTGTCATCACAGAGCCCGACACAGGGCTTGAACTCGCAGACCTCGAGATCATGACCTGAGCCGAAGCCGGACGCTCAACCGACTGAGCCACCCAGGAGCCCCTCTTTTTTTTTTTTTTTTAAAGCAGTTAGAATCCCCTGTTATTTTGTCTCATTCAGAGATATAATCTTAAACCCAGACTTAGATTATTTTAACCAACATCAGCCAAAAAGGAAATGAGCCTATGCTGAAGTGCTTTAATAGCAAACCTATATACCTGGCTCAATAGTCCTTGAACATCTTGGCTCTCCTCACAAAGTACTCTTGGGAATGGATGCAAAGTCTAATTATGCCTGTATCACATCAGTGTGTTTATCGAAATGCCAGAAAAGTTACCCAGGTGGCCTAGGAGCTGGCTTGAATACAAGGGATAGAGTTGGGTTTGGAACTAAATCCAAATGGCATAATAAAGCTTTGTTATCCATATGGTAGATATCAGAGTAAAGTGTTCTCAGCACTAAATTCTAGTCCATTGAACAAGTACTTATTTAGTGGCTAGGTCTTTCTAGATGTTGAATACATGTTGGCTGAGGATAATAATAACTAGTGTTGATTAAGCTCTTACTGTGTGTGAGGCACTTGTTTGGCTGCTTGGCATGTGTTTTCTCATTTAATTATCACACTTGCCCAAAGGGAGGAGGGCATATGATCACCATCTATTACACAGAGATGAGCATTAAGTCTTGGAGAAGGGTGCAGTAATCTGCCTGACCCTCGGTAGCTCATGGGCAGGGAAGCCTGTTCCTGGGCCCTGCCTTTAGCCACTCTGCTCTATTGTATCTTAAGGCTGAGAGACAAGCAATACAGGCACAACTTTCCACAGTACGTGATAGATGAATCTATCTTCCAAGAACTTACAAGATAGTCTGCCTTGAAATGCATACGTGTGTGTGTGTGTGTGTGTGTGTGTGTGTGTGTGTGTGCAAGAGAAGAGGGTGAAGAAGGCATGAGGAATACACTGGAACTAAACTAAAATGAGTCACTTATGTCAGGGAAAACATGGATATGGTCAGTGTAGGAGCATAAAGGAAACTTAACCTGGCTTTGCAGAAATTTGCAGCTCTTCTCAGAGATCAGCAGAAAATGTCGGCCAATCCCAAACGCCAATTCTGCTCACACCATCTCTGGACTTCTCTGTTCCCTGGATTCAGGGACACTGATCCAAAGGAGAAAGAAGACCACGAGGCAACCAATCAGCTGAAAAAGCCAAATGACTTCTACGTTTATCTCACAAAAGTCCCTTAGCCTGTGAGAATCTCAGAATTCATTGCTCTGATAGCCTTCAATTTCCCTGGCTTGCAGGTCGAGTGCCTTGCAATCAACTCCTCTTTCTGCTTTGTTTCGTTCCGTGTGCAGAGTTTGGATTTGACAACGTAACATGTACAAACAACCCTCGGCTAAGCCAGAAGGAGTCTGATACTAGAAGAGAGGAAAGAAGAATCTGGGGAACAACAAAGAGGAATTCGAATCCCTCTTGACCTGGAGGGATCTATTTAGTTTATTTGAAAGGGAATATATGGGATCCAGGTGAGTGGAATTTCAATTACTAGAAGTGGATAGAGAAGCTTAATGCTCTAACCCAGAGCCATATCCATGAGAGTGGGCTATAGTACTGCGAGGCTATAAACAAGAGGAGAGGAGAGATTTTAAATTTACTCCTGGGGTACTAACTATCTTCTGCTCAACTTTTTTTTTGTTTTCAAGAATTTTTTAATGTTTATTTATTTTTGAGAAAGAGACGGAACATGAGTGGGGGAGGGGCAGACAGAGAGGGAGACACAGAATCCGAAGCAGGCTCCAGGCTCCCAGTTGTCAGCACAGAGCCGGACGCGGGGCTGGAACTCATGAACCATGAGATCATGACCTGAGCCAAAGTCAGAGGCCTAACCGACTGAGCCACTCAGGTACTCCTCCCCACCCCCCCCCCCACCCCCCCCGCTGCCCCATTCAACATCTGAACTGAGTCAGTGCCATATCAATGATACTGATGAAGTGGGGTTGTGAAACTGTTCCCAAGCATACTCCTGATTGTGGTTTGTCTTCTCACTTACTATCTCAGTGTATATTTGCGGGCAACCTTCTAATCTACTCAATGAGACAGCAAGACAAGATGGCTTCCCAAAAGCCCTGTTAGCATCTAAGGTGTTTTTAGGATGCACTGCCCATGACAGATAATTAATACTCTATTAACCAAATTCCCTTGGGGAAATAAATGTCTTTAAAATAAGCTAGATTTTGTTCAACTGGGACCCTGAATTCTGCAACAGTATTTACCTCGTGGTACCTGGCAGTTCCAAGGGGGCAGAGTGTAGCCTTTGTGTGTCTGGGGTCAAGTGGGTGGGATCTTAAAAATGCAACCAGAAGAGGGCCTAGAACTCTGACTGAACTGACACATAGGGGGCACCTAGAGATCAACTCAATGAACAAATAAATACTGATTAAGAATTCATGTTCTGGAGACACTGCTTAAAAGTAGACTTTACCACTATGTACTAGTCTTCTAACTTAACAGTAAGTCTACTTTTCTCTTTTGGTACCAAGTGAACTATCATAATAATGGTAATGACTTAGTAGATCACTCATATGATTAAATTAGATCAAGCGTGCAAAAGATCAGCACAAAAACGAGCACAAAATAAAGCATGCATTAAGTGATGTTACTCAAGAACCCAGAGGGACATGCATGATTGAATAAATGAGTGTTGGCGTTACTGCAATTAAATGGCCAAGGTACTTGTTATCTCACTGGAGATTAATAAATTCATGCATATAAAAATATACATAGCATAGAATTTCTATTATTCAAAGGTCAGTTTTTAATCCAATTCATGAATCCCATATATATCTAAATGGTACAAGTGTGTAAGTTCTAAATGTGACATTTGTTGCCAGGGCTGGCTCTAGGAATTGAGGGAAACGTTGGAAAACACTGATTCAGAGGCTAGGTTTTGTTCAAAATCACCCATCAATCCCCCTATTTATCTGGGCTCCTCCTCCTCCTCTCCCCTGTCCTCACCAATTGAGACTTTAATTTAAAGAGTGAACATTAAAGAGTGAACACCAAGAGAAGTGTAAATTTTTCTCTTGAACCAAATCTCTACTAGGAACACTGAATGTCTAAAGTCAAATTTGGAAGATGTAATATACAAAAATAATAAAATATAATTAGCTCTTGGGGGAGTGGAGGAAATCTTAAAATCATCCACGAATAAGGGAAAAAATGTTAGACTGGGGTTAGCCCTCTGAATTATTTAATAATCACATCTACAAAGAACACACTAATCTACCCCATCAGTGAACATTTTGGAAACTATTTACTTGGTTTTTAAAATACAATTTTAAAAAATTCTCAATAGGCACAAGAGAGAGGAAAAAATAAACACAGATGCGAAAGAAACAAACTGAATTGTGCTTTTTTGGGTTGTCCTAGTCATCTCTGCAAATTCCTTCAAAGTATGCATTTAGATCTTTTCATGTCCTGATTATATTCACCATTAAAACATCGGGTAAATCCACCATTTCTACCATTGTGGAATTAGAGGTTTATGTTAGCTGCAAGAAATAAGCTTTCAGAATTCTCTGGTTGCAAAAAGAATGTTGTTTGCCCACTGGCATTGTAGGCAACAATAAAAGGAATTGGGAAGTATTTTAATGAAGAATTTTGTAGCTGAAACACACAGAAGAAAAAGAGAATAACCAGGATTCTCCAGATTCTACTTTATTTCCTGTTGCCTAGATCATTATCTGTATAAACTGTACTTGATTTAGAAAAAACAAATTTACAGAATATTTATAAACTTGCTCACTCATGCCCTTGAGTGGGCCAGGAAGAATGTAAAGGAGTAAGAATCCTTTTCTATTTTGCATAAAGATCCACAAAATACACTACACAAGGTTTTGTGGAGAATAAAGAAGATAAGGCAATGTCCCACTGCTCAGAGTTTTGAGTATAGCTGGGGGACTTTAACAACCTATCCCAGTAGAATGTAATCCTGGGTAAGTCCCTTTCCCTCTCTGGGCCTCAGTTTCCTCATCTGTGGGAGTATTGGGCCCAGTGATACCTAAGGGTCTGCCATTCCCATTCCTTAATGAAGGGTCTAAGGTTATTTCTGCCAGGGCAAAAGACTCAGATGTCCACAACAATTCCTATATTAAAAAAGGCTGTATTTTCCTTCCTGACATAATGACTCTAAGCTCTATGAAATATCTGAAGAAGATGACTGTAAAGTAAGACTGATGTAGGATGATGATGATGGTGATGGCAGCTGTTTCCTGACTACTTAAGATGTACCTGATGGTGCATTATTTAATTTATATTGATATTATTATTATTATTATTATTATTATTATCTAATTTTAGAGGAAAACTGAGTTTTATCCAGTTAGGGTATGCAGAACTAAAAGCCAAGCCCAAATGTCCAACTCTTAGCTGATATCTATCTACACACTATACTGAAAGGTCCAAATCAAATGGCATCTCCGAAATGTTTTTCCAATTTTCCCAGTTATGATTTCTCTCCTCTCACTCATTTTTTTTGTTTTCATACAGCACTTGATCACATCCTCTCTTTGAGACACCGTAATGGCTGGGACTTCTCCCGCACCTTTCATTTCCTAGAGGTTCTCAGTTAATGTTTCAGTATGTGACTACCTATGGATCTGGCATGTTGAACTTTAAACGATGTCCTGTGGTCATTTTGATGTGTGTACTTTGCTATCAGTTATATTCATTGAAAATATTTATAAAAATAATTTATCAAAATTATACACATATACCTTATCACTCATATATCTATGTATGTGCTCTATAACTCATCAATTCTCCTCTTATGTGTATACCTTACAGAAATATTTATATATGTGTGCAAAAAGACATGTGATCCTAGAAGCACTATTTGTAATAATGGGCCAAGTCTAAATAATACCAATTTCTCTCAAGAAAATAGAAGTATGGGGTATTTTCCATAGAATGGAAAACCACTCATAAGTGAAAGTTAATAAAGTGAGATAAATGGTTTCTGCATAAGATGGAGAAAGCTGGAAGGACCACTGCTCCCATCATTTTGACAAAAAACATGCCAGACAGTCTACAAATCCACAACTTTCTCTGAACCCATTAGACAACAGAGGCTATAGAGAACCCAGGTAACCTGAAATCTAGGGAAATTCAGATGCCTCCAAGGAGAGACAGGATATAAGCACTTGCTTCCCTGAGGCCAATGCCTTTGAGCGCCATATTTTCTGGTAAGAAGAAATCATCTAGATTATTTACAAATTGTTAAGGGCTGGTAGGGCTGGTAGAGCATAATGTTCCTGGGAAGTGTAGATAGAAGGGGAATTCAATTCACACTCCTTTGTAGGATTTTCTCCACAAATCTCAGCAGACACTCTCAAGAGAGACTTGAGGTAGGATGAGAGTCTTGATAAAGTGTCTGTCCTGGTGGAGGATGGTGAGGGGAGCCACAGAAGCTGCATGAGAAGTGTAGAGCCCTGCCCTTCAGAACAAAAGTTTTAAGCCCCTGGGAAAAGGGTGGTGATTCCTGTGGCCCTTAGTACACCAGTGGAGACCCACTGTGGCTAGGGGAGAAAACAAACAAACAAACAAAAATGACTAGTCCTGGGGGAGAGGCAGAATCATCGAGACAGCCTGCTGCTAAGACTCAAGAGACACAGTGGCTCCCTATGACTGAGGCGGAAACGTAACAGAGAGCACCTCCCTGGCTTTATGAACATCAAGTCAAGTGTACAGCAGTCTAATGTTGTGAGAAAGACAAGAGAAAGGCTCCTCTGAGGTACAGTCACAAAAAGGAGACCTAAATCTGAGGACGGAGCAGATACTGAGCAAAGCCCTTTGGCAAACTATCCCCCACTGCAAGGACGAGGTAACGGTGGAGGAATGTGGAAACTGTTGTGCACTGAGGGTAACCAAAGCAAAGAAAAACAAAACAAAGCAAACACACAACACCTCAAACTAAGGGCAACTCATGACCAGACGGACTCAAATACCTTGCATTAAGGGTCAAAAAGGAGAAGAGATATGCCTCTTTATGGGCATAAATCTATGGGCCTAAGTCTCTAATACCTATGTAAGATGTTTGGCTTTCAGGGAAAAAAACTTACAATGCATATCAAGAAGCAAAAATAACACATTGTTAAGAGACAAAGTAACCAATAGAAACAGACTCAGAACACAAATGTTGGAACTGTCAGGGAATTTAAAATAATTCTGATTAATGTTAAAGGTTCCAGTGGAAAAAGGCAGAAACAACCATGATCAGCAGACACAGAGACTACCTCATGTGAGACTGTTTCACTGTCTCTCATGAGAATGTTAGAAATGAGATCCCAGTAACAGAGAGGAAGAATGCTTTCGAGCAGCTCACACATACTCTCAAGAACTGAGGAAAGAATTATTAAAGTTGAAGGTAGGTCAATAGAAATGATGCAGATAGAAAAAAAAAAAAGTACAAGAAACTTCAGATCAGAGCCCCAAGGGCCGTAGGTCAGTATCAAACATGCATGTAGTTAGAATCCCAGAAGAAAAAGAAAATGAAGCAATAAACAAAAATTGCAAGACATAATGGCTGAGTCTTTTCCAAGATTAAGGGCACGCACCAAACTGCAGATTCATGATCCAAGAAATTAAGGGATCAACATGTAGCATACATAAGAAAACTAAAACCAAAAAAAAAAAAAAAAAAAAAAAAAACCAAAACAACCACCCCAGACCCTATACACATAATATTTTCAAATTGTGGAAAAGCAAAGGAAAAAATGTTGAAACCAGTCAGAGGAAAAATCACTGCCGGCATGGAAAGCAACAAAGAAATATCCAATAGAGACTTCTCTCCAGAAACTATGCAAGTCAGAGAATGATGGAAGGACATCTTAAAATGATGAAAGGAAGAAGCTTTGGACACAATTCTCTCCCCAGCACAACTATCATTCAAAATGAAGCAGAATTAAAAAGAAAAGTTCTGGGAAAACAAAAATTAAGAGGTAATTCATTTCCGGGGTGCCTGGGTGGCTCGGTCGGTTAAGCGTCCGACTTCGGCTCAGGTCATGATCTCACAGTCCGTGAGTTCGAGCCCCGCATCGGGCTCTGTGCTGACAGCTCAGAGCCTGGAGCCTGTTTCAGATTCTGTGTCTCCCTCTCTCTCTGACCCTCCCCCGTTCATGCTCTGTCTCTCTCTGTCTCAAAAATAAATAAATGTTAAAAAAAATTTTTAAAGAGGTAATTCATTTCCAGCAGACCTATACTGCAAGAAATGTTAGAAGAAGTCCTGCAGGCAGAAAGAATATGATACCAGACAGAATACCTGGATTCATACACCAAAAAATGAAGAGTGCTAGAAAAGTGTAAATATTTTTTTCCTATTTTATTACTCTCAAAACTGTCTAAAGCAAAATTAGCAACAATGTGTTGTGTGTTTATAGCATACGTATGAGTAAAAAGCATGGCAAGAGCACAAAAGACAACAAGGAGATTGGCAGGATACTACTGTAAAGGTCCTGACACTGTATGTACAGTGATACCATTTTATTTGAAGGCAGACCCTGATTAATTACAGGTGTATATTATAAATCAAAAGACAACACTAACCTTAAATTCAAGAGTATAAATAATACACAAATAGTAGAAATAAAATGATTGTGAAAAATATGCAATCCAAAGAAAGGCCGAAAAAATAAACGGAGCAGATTGAAAAATTTTAAAAAGCTAGCAAGATTGGTGAATTTTAATCCAGCTATATTAATAATCAAATTAATGTAAATAGTCTAAATGTGTAAATTAACATACAGGGATAGCCAGTTTGGATTAAAAAAGCAAGACTCAACTTTATTTCCTGTCTAAACATAACCCACTTTAAATATAAAGATACTGATAGGAAAAAAAAAAAAAAAACAACAAACAGAACAAATGGCTGGAAAAAGAAATACTGTGATTAATTAATCAAAGAAAGACATGTTAATATCAATAGAGGTCAGAATACGAATATTTTTAGAATTAAAGAAACACATCATGTAATGATAAAAAGATCAATTTTGGAGTCAAGAAAACTTAATAATCCTAATGCATATGCATTTATTAGAGCTTCAAAATAAAATACACAAACAAGAGGCACCTGGGTGGCTCAGTTGGTTAAAGGATGGCTTTGGCTCAGGGCACGATCTCATGGTTCGGGAGTTTGAGCCCTATGTCAGGCTCTCTGCTGTCAGCACAGAGCCTGCTTCAGACCCTCTGTCTCTCTTTCTTTCTGCCCCTCCCCTGCTCAAGCTCTCTCTCTCTCTCAAAAATAAATAAACATCAAATAAATAAATAAAATACACAAACAAAGTTCATACAACTAAAAAGAAATAACAAATCTACAATTATAGTCAGGGTTTTAGTACCCCACTCAGTAACTGAATAAGCAGACAGAAAATCAGTAAGAATAGAAGAATATAAAACTATCAGTCAACTTAAACTAACTGACACTCACACACTCCACCCAACAACAGGAGAATACACATAGTTTTGAAATGCACAGAACATTCACCAAGATAGACTGTATTCTGGGACATAAAACAAACCTTCACAAATTTAAAAGAATTGAAGTACTACAAAGTATGTTCACAGACTCTAAAGAAATAAACTAGAAGCTATGAACAGAAAGGTAGAAAAAAATTCAAACATTTAGAAAATACTTCTAAATTATCCATGAGTCAAAAGGAAACTATAAGGGAAATGGGAAAACATCTTGAGTGAAAATCAAAGCACAACCTACCAAAATTTGTAGGCTGCAGTTCAAGCACTGCTTATTAATTAAATGTTTATATTAGAAAAGACAAAAGACCTCAACGATGACTGAAGCTTTAACTTTAAGTAAATAGAGAAGAACAAATTAAGCCCAAGGCAAGAAAGAGAAATGAAATAATAGAGCAAAAATCAATAAAATTGAGAACAGAAAAACAATAGAAAAAATACTGATGGAACCAAAAGCTGATTCTTTTGAGAAAAAAAAAAATGATAAACTCTATCCAGACTGATCAAGGGGAAAAATTAGGTAGGACATAAATTATAAATATCATGAATCAAAGATGAAAAAAAAAACCCACCATAATATCTACAGACATAAAAATGATAATAAAAGGATATTGTAAACCACCACTGTGCCTATAAATGCAATCAGTTAGATTAAATAGATCAATTTTCTGAAAGACACAAGCTGTTAAAGTTCACTTAAAAACAAATTAAATTTGTAGATAAAAGCCTTCTAAGAAAGAAAATTCCAGGTTCAGATGGCTTCACTAGCAAATTCTAGCAAACATTTAAGGAATAAAGCAATAAAGCAATAAGTAAATAAATAAATAAATAAGTAAATAAATAAATAAATAAAAAACAAGAAATAGATAAAACCAATTCCCACAAAGTCTTCCAGAGTATCAGAGAGAAGAGGGGCGCCTGGGTGGCTCGGTCGGTTGAGCGTCCAGCTTCAGCTCAGGTCATGATCTCACAGTTTGTGGGTTTGAGCCCTGCATCAGGCTCTGTGCTGACAGCTCAGAGCCTGGAGCCTGCTTTGAATTCTGTGTCTCCCTCTCTCTCTTTTCCTCCCCCGCTCATGCTCTGTCTCTCTCTCTCCTTCAAAAAGAAATAAAAACATTAAAAAAATTTAGAATATCGGAGAGGAGAGAACATTTGCCAAAATCTTTTATGAGGCTCCTACTACCAAATCTGGAAAAAGACATTACAAAAAAGAAAATGACACATCAATAACCCTCATGAATATAGATGCAAAAATCCTCAACAAACCTCTAGCAAGTTAAATCCAACAATACATAAAATGATTAGTACAACATGGCCAAGTGAGGTTTCTCTTGGTACAACATTAAAAAAATTAATCAATGCCATCCATCATATTAATAGGCTATTGAAGAAAAATATCATTGTCCTATGAACTGATGCAGAAAATCATTTGACAATATTTAACACCCTTTCATGATTAAAACTCTCAGAAAACGAGGAATAGAAGGGGACTTCCTCAATTTGATAAAGAACATCTACAACAACCCTGCCTCTCATATTATACTTAATGGCAAAAACTCAATGCTTTCCCTTAAGACTGGGAACAAGAATGGTAAGAATGTTCATTCTTGCTACTTCTATTATACATGTCATTGGAGGTCCTCACCAGTGAAATAAGACAAAAAAACAGAAAAGGTATAGATTCCAAAGAAAGAAATGAAATGGTCTCCATTCACAGAAAATAAGACTTTTTTTTCAATAAAAATCCCTCCATGTATATAAAAAAAAAGCTACTTGAATTCATTAATTTAACAAGATCACAGGGTACAGGGTCAATATACAAAAAAAAAAAATCAATCTTATCACTAGATAGCAGTAATACACTGAAATTTCTAAAATAAACATCACTTACAAAAGCGCAGCAAAACCCACAAATACCTCATTATAAATCTTATAAAATATGTACAAGATATCTATGCAGAAACTGTAAAACACTGATTAAAGAAATACAAATCTAAATAAATGGAAAGATATAATGTATTCATGTATTACACAGACTCAGTATTATGAGGATGTCATTTCTCCTCACACTAGTCCACAGATTCAACACAATTCCAATCAAAATCCCAGCAGGATTTTTTTGTAAAAGATAAACAATTTTGGAAAACCAGAACAAATCACACTGCCTGATTTCCAGATTTGTTGCAAAGCTATAGTTGACCAGACGGTGTGGGAATTGGAGAGGGGACAGATCTGTAGACTGATGCAAGACAACAGAAAATCCATAAACATACCCACAACATGTTTCATAGGGTCCATACAGTTTACATGGTTCACAATCCACATATGATTAGTTACATTTCAACAAATGGTACTGGGATATCAGAGGACCTTAATCCATAATTCACTTTCTGTGAAAGCTAACTCAAAATCATGGGAGATGTAAATGTAAAACCTAAAATTATATAACTGCTAAAAGAAAATGATCTATGGCTATACCTAAAATCTTACAAGAACTATACAAACATAAAATAGAGCAAAAGAAACCTGAATAAAAGCAAGCATAACAAAAGTGGTTAATACTAATATGTAGCATTACT
The DNA here is from genome assembly GCF_018350195.1 of Panthera tigris. NCBI lineage: Eukaryota > Metazoa > Chordata > Mammalia > Carnivora > Felidae > Panthera > Panthera tigris. The sequence goes on from NC_056668.1 coordinate 78,313,665, forward strand.
ATTACTGAGGGTAGTGGCCATCTTTGGAAAGGAGAGGGACAGTGTTGGTTGGCATGAGGGGAGCCTCTGAGGTACTGTGAACTACTAATGTTCTATCTCTTTCCAGGGTGGTGATTATAAAAGCGTGCTCACTTTGTGAGAATTCAGACAACTATACATTTATGATTTATAAACTTACCCGTATGTATATTATACAACAATAACACATTATTTTTTAAAAAGACACTCATTGGGTTGGTCTATGAATGTCATTTCCCTCCTTTGTGACTCAATTCTCTGTATATAAATTAAGAAGTTTCGAGACACCTGGGTGGCTCAGTTGGTTAAGTGTCCGACTCAAGGTTTCAGCTCAGGCCATGATCTCGCAGTTAGTGGGTTCGAGCCCCACATCGGGCTCCACGCTGACGGGGTGGAGCCTGCTTGGGATTCTCTCTCTCTCCCTCTCTCTCCCCCTCCCCTGTTCACACTCTCTCTCTGTCTTAAATAAATAGACTTTACAAAAAAATAAAACAAAACAAAAAGAAGTTTCCGGAAGACCACCTTAGTTCCTTGCTTTGAACAATGTGGTAGCTTGATGAATGTTTCTTAGGTTGAATTTAGGTGGTTTGATACTTTATACTTGGGACTGAAATAAATAATTTGCATGTCTATCACTGTGTAACTTGGGATTAGGAGTTGAACCTCATATAATAATATGTTCATCAAATGGATCCTTAGAAGGGCCTATCCGGTTCTAAAAGGTCTGTACTCTTTTCCCCAAGTTACCGCTCTGGTATCTCCTACTCCTCTCCAGCTTGCTCACTTCTCCGTGGTTACTTTGAGCCTCTGATGTTCTTCCGACACTGAAGACACGTTCCTGCCTCAGGTCTCTGGTACATAGCACGCTCACCACTTTCAACTCAATGCTCAAAGATCAGCTCAAAGAAGTCTACCCTGACCGCCCAACTGCAAACTATCACCTCCAACTGTCTGCACTCTTGATTCTCCCTTCCCCTGCTTATTTTTCTTTCCATTGCATAGATCACCTTCAAATATGCTACATAATTTACTTTTGTGTTAGGTTTATTGTCTATTTGTTCATCTTCCCCTGCTAGAATGTAAACACTGGGAAGTTTCTGCTGCTTTGTTCTCTGATGAATCCAAAGAACCTAGAATATCTGCAGAAAGAACTGAATGAATAATTAAGAAACAACTCTAGATAACTACAATTTTTAAAAGGGATAAAGAAGATTTTTGAGTATGCAAGAGGAAATTATCTTGTAATATAAATACCCACCACTTTCCCATTTTAAAAAATCTGTTTTGAATAAGTCTATGGATAAATCTGTTATAACGAGTTTTATTTAACAATTAAATCAGTATAAAAGAATCCTGTAGATGACGGCAGAAATTAGACCCTTCTTAAGTGAACAAACACAGAAAGAAGCATTCAGAAGAATGCCCTCAGGCTACTACCTTGACCATTTAGAGTTCTTGCTCAGCTCTTATTTCAGAGAGGATGAAAGAATGAGAGCTACACACAGTTACATTTCTTTTCTTTCTTTTTCTTTCTTTCTTTCTTTCTTTCTTTCTTTCTTTCTTTCTTTCTTTCTTTCTTTCATGTCCACTTTAATATTGGGAAAAATCAAGCCTATTTCAGAAGGCACAATAGCTGAAATATCAACACTGCTCTGATTAGGGAATACACTAAAAACAAAACACAGTGAATTAGTGTAGTTGCTGTTCAAACTTGCAATCCTATTTTAACCCCATAATAAAGGGCCACAGATACTTGAATTATTCTTCACATTTTTGTAAGGTACTATGCTATTCACAAAAGGTAAGAACATTCATTATCCCTCCAACTCTGCCTCAGTCAGAATGTCAATGCATGTATTAGTACTCTCACTGAAAGAGAGAGGAAAGAACTGAGGTTCAGAAATGCCAGGAAAATCTGCCCAAGATTAATCAGCAAAGAATGATAAAGTGGGGGAAAAGTACCCTGCACACAGAGTCAGGACACCCAGGATAGGAATCCTATTCTGGTATTAACTAGATGAGTGCCTCCACTTACAGAATCGAAGGGTTGGCCCACATCAGCTACTCAAAACTTTGGGCAACAAACAGATTCCCGCTGGGCCTTGAGTTAGTATAGTCCTCAGATGAACACATCATCAGTGGACTAAATACAGTAACAGTAATAAATAAGGAGTCAAAATAATGATAAATAATCCCTGACCACTGTCTATAATCATATGTATACTTCTAGTTTCAAATACATGTTGAAGCTCTTAGGAAGAAGAAAATACACATTAGGATTAAGGTATCACGGAATTCATGAAAGTGATCTTTGAGCATTATATGTATATCAACGTATATTCACAGTACAGTTTACGTGATTCAGCTGTTTGTAATAAAATAGGAACTTAACAACATTTAATCTCTAAGGGCTCTTCCGATTTGAAAATGCTTGTTGTAGAGCTGAGACAGATCACTTTATGACAAATCTAGGACTCTTCCTCCCATAGCAGTGTTTTTTCAACATCTTTTCAGCCTCAAGAGCCTTTGTTTCATTTCAAAGCCAAACATGAAATGCAGGTAAAAACTGGGCTACTCTCTTTGGAAAGTGTCTCTGTGTGGCTGGGGTAAGGAGGGGGAAGCAGGAACCTGGAGAGCCCTGCCAGCCCAGCCACTTCTCACCCAGGCCCTTCTCCAAGGAAACTCCAGGGCTCTGTGTAGGAGTTTTAAAATAGCCGCTGACAAAAGGTTAAAACTCATAGAAGTTCTAATTCATCAATAAGGAAAACGTGAATACTCCAATCAAAAAAAAAATGAACAAAGGATGGAAACGGCAAGCATATGAGATGAGCCTACATCCTCCTAAAATTATAAAAATGCAAGAAAACAAACAAAAAAACAAAATCCACCCCAATGGTATATCCCATTTTTAGACAATCTTTACCGCAGAAATTTAAGAGGTGCACATGTACAAGGTTAGGGAGAGTATATGGAATCAGATATTCCCGTATACCCCTGGGAAGAATGAAGTGGGACCCCCTTCTTGGAGGGCTATTTCATCAGGTATCAAAATAGAAATGCACATACACTTTTGACTCAGCAAGCTCACTCTAGAAATCTATCCTACAGAAGGTCTCAAAATTACATAAAGATCATCACACAAAGATAAGTGCTTTTTAAGGGCAAAAAATGGAAACCATGTAAATACCCACCCCGTAGAGAAATGACTCTGATCCATGCATCCTATAGAATACTATGGCACCATGAAAAAGACAAAGGTGGACCCTTATGTACTATCACTTTCAGGAAGATACCAAGCATACACTGTTAGGGGGAAAACAAAAATAAGGTGTAGAACAATAAGTATATTACTGTGTGTAATATAATGCATAAACAATTCTGAATTCTGGAGGTAGATACACAGAACTGTTAACATTGGCTTCTTCTAGAAAGAACAGTTGGGAAGAATTTCACTTTTTATTTTATTTTATTTTATTTTATTTTATTTTATTTTATTTTATTTTATTTTATTTTATTATTTTTATTGTTTATTTTTGAGAGAGAGAGAGAGAGAGACAGAGAGACCAAGCGGGGGGGGGGGGGGTAGAGAGAAGGGGAAAGAGAATCAGAAGCAGGCTCTGTGTTACAGCAGAGAGCACAATGTGGGACTCAAACTCACCATCAGTGAGATCATGACCCGAGCGGAAGTTGGATACTTAACTGACTGAGTCACCCACGGACCCTCATATTTTAGTTTAGATATTTCTGCATTTCGATATTTCTTTTTTTTTTAAATTTTTTTAACGTTTATTTATTTTTGAGACAGAGAGAGATAGAGCATGAACGGGGGAGGGTCAGAGAGAGGGAGACACAGAACCTGAAACAGGCTCCAGGCTCTGAGCTGTCACCCCAGAGCCTGACGCGGGGCTCGAACTCACAGACCGCGAGATCGTGACCTGAGCTGAAGTCGGACGCTTAACCGACTGAGCCACCCAGGCGCCCCTGCATTTCGATATTTCTAACTAAATTTAGATATTTAAGTTTAGAAGACGGGCTACTTTTATCATCACAAAGTCAGACCCCCCTGCTCTTCGCAGGCTGTCCCTCTGCACATAAGGTGCTTGAATGAGGAGAGGAAAGCCTAAGTTTATACATGAAGGGCAAACGCTGCTGTGAACTGCACTCACAGGCCCTTTTTCCAGTAAAGCCTGAAAAATGAAGGTGGCAGGCATGCTTTATGAGGAGCTCAGCACTTACACATTCTGCAAACAGAAGACATCAACTACATCTGATAAAGGGGAGAAAAAGGATTTTGACAACAATAAAAAAGGATTTAGCAGCGTTAATAAAGAAAGGCCTTTAAAACAGCAAGCCGCTGCAAAAACAATGACTGGGGCAAAGAGGACACGGAAAGGGAGAGCAGTAGATGGTGGCGCCCAGAACTTCGCAGTGACCCCCATGTCACAGTTCCACAGCTCTCCAGGGAAACAACTCTGAGAAAAGGCGGATCAGCATACACACCCTCGAAGAGTGGTTTAAATTTTCAGTGGTTTTGTATCTGTTACGAATACAAAGGTTAAACAGGTATTAAGAGAGCAGTAATTCTCTCTGATTAAATTTTTACTCAATGATAGAGTAAAATGTCCAAAATGAAGTAAGGGCTGTATTAACGGTTACAGGAGATGGTGTGGAACTGACAATTTAACTGGCAGAGTGGGGTCTTTCTTTCTTTCTTTCTTTCTTTCTTTCTTTCTTTCTTTCTTTCATTCTTCTTCTTTTTTTTTTAAGGTAAAGGTGATGTTGTAAAATTGGAAACTTCTTGCTGTGCCAGACTGAATGAAAACCTGTTAAAAGGCAGTTGACTAATTCTGGATTATTTTTATTATTGAGAAGACTTGGCTTACACTGAAGGGGGAAGGAGCGAAACAGCCACATACATGTAGCCGAACCGGCAATTAGATAATTATCCTTCCCAAATAGTTAATCACCCTTTCCAGGGAGGAGGGTGGAACCGAAATTGCAGCTGGATTTTAAGATACTGAGCAAGAAGGACTCACCAGCAGGTGACAGAGTTCATAAAATCTCAACATGTGGAGGCTTCGCAGCGGGTGGGATCTCCCTTCTCTCAGGCCTCGTTCTCTATTTCTCCCAAGCATCTTCCCAGCTTGGGCCTCCCTCCTTATGAGGACTGCTGGACCCAAGTCGGCAAGTGGCTCTCTTAGGGTCCCACTAACGTGTTCCCTGACATCTGGGACCGCACCTGCTGTTTCTGTCACCTCTCTGAGTAGTATTTCAAAGCCACTGTACCTTCTAGGTTAAGGACATAAAAAAGAACTGAATCCCGTCCAGCGTAGATAGACAGAGATGTACACAGGGAGAGAGCTGAAAATCTGACCTGTGAAGAAATATGAAATGGGCTTGGATTGTTTACCTTGTAGGGCAGGCCACTTAGGGGAGAATGGAGATTTATCTTCAAGTGTCTGGGAGAGTGAGCAGACTTTATTATGTTCCTGGACAAGGTGGATTTACGTGTCGCATTGTCTGTTCAGGTGATAATTCAAGATGGAGAAAGAATGAAGAAAGCAGTGCCAAGAGCACACAGGTCCTGGAGTCTGACTGCCTGAGTTCAAGGTCCCGCTTCCCCAACATCTGTGCCAACTTCCCACAGTTCCCCAACATCTGTGCCAACTTGCCACAGATTACTAACCTTCTCTAAGGTCTCATCTTTCTCTTCTATAAAATAGAGTGGATCTGAGTATCCACCTTGTGAGAAGAAATGCACCATATAACTGTGCACTGAATACTAAAAGTATCATTATTGCTTACATTTTGTATTTCACATGCACATTAAGTACCAATCACAGACTTAGAAATGTATGCAGGATATAAAGTATTCTTTCTGAATACAGACCATAAATTAGGCCCCATACCAGGAGTTCTCTTAATTTAGATAGTTTAAGAAACCTGACGAACCAAGGTCATAAATAAGTGTTTTAATCACAGAACTCAGTCTGGATATAATTTTTACTGACCTCAAAACACTTTTTCCCACTAGAAGGAGCTCTAGGAAACACAAATACAAAGACAAGTTACAGGCCCTTCCCTCAAAAGCTGTTCTTCTAGAGAATGTTAGGACATACACATACAAATGCATAATATAAACAAAGATAATCTGCATCATAAAGTGAGCAGAAGAGGGAGTAATTACTTCCAAATGGTGAGACAAAGAGAAGCTTCATGGATGAGGTGCCACTGGAGTTGGCCAGGTAACATTTTGACACAAAGATATGAGGAAAGGCATTTCCATGCAGGCCACAGAATGAGTAGAAGCAGGAGGTCACAAAAGGGTGGGAATTTTTGAGGAATACAAAGCAGGTCAGGATGGCTGGAGTCCAAGATGTGTGAAATGAGAGGAGACTGGATAATTCCAGTCATGTGCAAGGCTTTGATCTCTCCAGCTCTTCTAAATCTAGAAGTCTAGAAGAGTCCCTGATTTTAATCTAACGGCAACCTTTAATCCGTAGGAATGAACATTCATTAGGCACCATGGACAGGATAGACCAGAATAACTGCAAAGTGCCTTACCACAGTTTTATTCATCAGGAACCTCAACCATCTTGCATGGGAAGTATTACTGTGTATGCATCATAATATATGGGATGAACCAGCCTAAGTTTTAACAAACTGAGAAAGGAGCATTTAGGAGGAAGAACATTCAATAGCTTGACTGTAGTTGTCTAGCGAATCCAGAGCAAAGGCATACCCTGTCAGTTTCTGCCTTCTCTTGCTTTGTTAGGTCACCAAAGCCCACACTCACCAGTCCAGAGCCCAGTGTTGTGTTTCTAAGAAAAAGAGCTGAAGACAATTCCTTCAAGCAGCTGTTCTATTCGGTGGGAGGACCATGAAATCAACAAATTTGTTGTCAGGGCAGATTTTGTGGAGACGGGAGCCTTGAGCTCCAGTCTTAACGTTTGTTCAAATTTTAGAAAGAAAACAAAGATCATCATCCAGTAGGGAGAAAACAGGATGACAAATAAGTGACCTGGTTCAATCAGAAGGGATATTTCTAGGATTATGAAGAAGGGAGAATGATGCCTGGATCTATGTGGAAAAGTGTTAAAGTATGCTGACTAGGAATGAGCAGGCTGGAATCTAGACCCATATCTGAAAAGTAACTGTTGGAAAGCTGCTGCTAAGATGGAATTGGCTAGCCATGGAAAGGCCTGGAAATATGACTCCAAATCCAATGCTCTCTACTAAAGCACACCCTAGAAAATGCAGACAATGGCTCGCATTTGGAACAGGAAAAACCTTTCATTCTTCAGGTTGTCTTCTTAACCAGGCTATGTTGTCTTACCTTTAGCTTTAGAAAACAATGAGAAGAGTTGGAGAGATGTAGAATACATGGTGTGTGGCTAAAAACCGCAACACTTAGGAAGAGGTTCTGCTATTTACTTACTCATGACGTTGCCTCCCTATCTCCCCTATTGCCAAAGGCCTTTCAGGAAAAACCTGTGATGGATGAGTGGTGTACAAATAATCAAATGGCTGGGCTTCCCTTTACTTTTGGGAGAAAGGCCAAAATCCTTAGTGTGGCCTACGTCCTTCATGGTCTATCTCTGAAAACTTGTCTTGAATCATGCTTCTCCCTCAGCCTCTGAGCTCTAATCACCCTGGCCTTCTTTTAGTTTCTGAAATACGCATGCTCCCCTATCCGAGATGTCTAAGCTACTCATTTCTCATAGCTCAGTGAATTTGCAGTTCCCCAGGAATGCTTTCTTGGCCTTTCCATCTATGGCATGTTCCTTTAATTCTCTTAAGACAATGCTCTCTTCTTTTAAAATACTCTGTCCAGGGGCGCCTGGGTGGCTCAATCGGTTAAGCGTCTGACTTCAGCTCAGGTCATGATCTCCCAGTCTGTGGGTTCGAGCCCTGTGTCGGGCTCTGTGTTGACAGCTCAGAGCTTGGAGCCTGCTTCGGATTCTGTGTCTACCCCTCTCTCTCTGCGCTTCCCTTGCTGATGCTCGGTCCCTCTCTCTCTCTCTCTTTCTCTCAAAAATAAATAACGATTAAAAAAATTAAAATACTCTGTCCATCTTCCTTAACAGAACATACACTTCCCAAGAGCAGGCTGCTTGTCTGTTTTTGGTTACCACTGAGTATCCAGTGACCAACGTGCGGTAGGCTCTCAATAATATTTGTTGAATAACTGAATGCATATCCTCTTCCTCAAAAATTTGGTATATGTCCTAATTGTGGACATGGAGGAGTCAGAGGTTAAATTATCTAGCTGTGACAAGTGGAATCTGTTAGTTGTTATTTTAAATCAGACCAAGATAGAAAACACCTATCGCAATAAAAAATATAGAGGAAAAGTGTCTTTTACATACTTTGTTAGGCTAAAGAACTTAAATAATTCAATTTGGAAAATTCCAGGAAAATAAACTGATTCAAATCCAGCTATGATGAGATGATGATGATGATGATGATGGTGATGATAGTCTGGCAGAGAGTAGTTATACGCACATCAAACCACTTCCTCTTCCTTGGGGGCACACACGGTAGCTACATTTCCAGACATTCTTTGCAATTGTAGCCAAGAGACTGAGTCCTGGCCAGTGAAATGCTGAGTAGAAGGATCGCGATGCCACATTTCACAGTCTGCCCCTTAACCATCCCCCCACCTCCTGATGACCTCCAAGCTTTTTCTTCTCTCATCTGTCAGCTGCAGAGGATCTAGCACAGGACCTCCAAGGTCCAGGGAATGGCAGAGCCAGTGGATAGAAGAAACTAGAGCCCGACTCCCTAAGCAGAAAACACCCGTCAAATATCCAGTTGGATTTTATCAGAAAAAAATAAATTACTATATCAAATCACTGAGATTCAGGGGTTCGTTTGCTATAGCACTTAACATTATTTGTCCAAAATTATACATGAGGTCAGACATTAAGAAAATTATAGTTGTTGGGGGTTGGGGGGGGGTTCAGTCCATTAAGCGTCCAACTCTTGGTTTTGGCTCAGGTCATGATGTCACGGTTTGTGAGTTCAAGCCCCATGTCGGGCTCTGTGCTGACAGTGTAGAGCCTGCTTGGGATCCTCTTTCTTTCTCTTTCTCTCTGTCCTTTGCTTACTTGCACTCTCTCTCTCCCTCTCTCAAAATAAATAAATAAATAAACTTGAAAAAAGTAAAAAAGATAATTATATTTGTTTTCTAAGTTAACTTTCTCGATAATACTTGAGGTGAATGCATGAGAGTAGATTTGATGCACCAGATCTACTTCTAACATGGCTTTTCGACACAGTTTGACTGCTCCATGTTTTCAGCAGTTGTAGATTCCCAGGACCGATTAAGATTTTGGAGCCATTTTGCCTAGCTCCTAGCCACCTCCAGGTCGTAAGTACCCTCAGTGCAAGTCTTTCAGAAGAGAGCACAAGCACATGAGGACTCCTTGAGCTAGCGACTCTCAGCTTGTATTAACCGTTATGAAATCCTTTCTTGTGTCCAAACCTCCTCTGTGGCTTTTTCCAATGAATGACCCTCCTAACACTTTTTAAAAAATGGGTTTAAAAAAGATCACTTTCTTCCATCTGCCCCTCCTTACTTTCTAATATGAATCCAGCTCAATATAAATTGGGAGCCAGATTGAGTGGTGAGGGCAACCAGAGTTACTTAAGCTATAGTTGCAGAATGCGCCAGAAAATTAAAGAAAAAAAAAATCATGGGGGTGGGACCTGCGGACTAGGGAATTCTCCTCCCTGCAAAGGAGCTTTTGTTCAGACTTTAAAAAAAAGATTTTTTAAAATGTTTATTTATTTGTGAGACAATGCAAGAGACAGAGTGCAAGCAGTGGAGGGGCAGACAGAGGGAGACACAGAATCCAAAGTGGGCTCCAGGCTCTGAGCTGTCAGCCCGGAGCTCGACGCGGGGCTTGAACTCACCAACCGTGAGATCATGACCTGAGCCGAAGTCGGACACTTCACCGACTGAGCCAAACCGACTGAGCCACTCAGGTGCCCCTGGTCAGACTTTTTAATGTGATGCTTAATTATTAAATGATACCAAGTAATATATTGCCAATGTCTGTTTTAGAGACACTAATTTTATTGTTGTGGAGTGGGGACGCGGGCATCAGAATTGAGAAAAAAAATTTTTTTCTTGGTGATTCTAATGTACAGCCAGAGTTGAAGAACAGTAAAATATACTTCTAGCAAACTATCAACTATTAATGTAAATTATCCATATGGAAATATCACAAGGAAGAAAATGTAATATTGCTTACAAAGATACCTGTCCAAAATAGCCTCTGAAATCAGGCCGAATTCATTGCCTGAGGAAAAGTATCCTGTGGTCATGCTCTTCTCTCATTATTTGAGTGCCCTACGCTGGAAGCTAATAAAGACTTTTGGTGAGACAGGCCTGGCTGGAGGTCAACTAAGGACTTAGGTCCTGAAAACCACCTACCCCCAGAATCACACCAACAATCACTGTATTTATTATGCGAGAGAAGCCCAAAGCTCCTTACAGACCTAGGAATGTGAGCTTCATGAGGGCTGGGACCAGAGTACCTTGTTCCCGGCTCTGTCCTAACACCTGGAATATCGGCCCCAGCACCTAAGGGTGCAAGTTCTCCTGAAAGGTTCTTTAAATGATACTGAACCCAGTCACATGGGAGACTAGAAAAGCCCACTCACTCATAAGGGAAAAGCGTCGGCTCCCAAGAAGCCCTGGATACGCCTCTGCTAACAAATAAAGCTTATCGGCCAACGTAAGAGCAAGCATCACTTAATGGGTAGGCTGGTGGTTACTCTGGCTTCTGAACACCAGTGAAATGATGGGTTTATATCTCTCATCTGGGTCTCAATTTCACTATCAGTACAATGGAAACTGGAAACTTGACTCCGTTATCTGCATAATTGCTGCCTTCCAGAATTCTCAATGAGAAGAAAACTCTGTGCCTCTGAGTGCTGTCTGCCAGCCCCTCTGAAGCTACCAGCTACCACAGCTGGGCTCCCTGTGATGTGGACCAGTGCCCACCAGAGGGACTAGAGGTACATTTACTCAGAGTCCTGACTTCTTCCCCTGCATGGAAGCTTCAAGATGCAGTCGCTTCTACTTTTTGCAAAACGCTTCCCTCCGGCCAAAAAGTGAGGAACTTCTAACCTAAATGTAGCGTCATCTTTATCTTACATTATCCATACAGCTGATCCTTGAGTGCAGTGCCTTGTGTATCCCAAAGGTCTTATTAGCAGGGTGGGGTGAGTGCACAGTGGAACCAGCCTTGGTTTGGCTTTATTCTTGATTTCAGCACACGTTACGAGTGAGGGGAGAAAAGGGAGGACACATTAATCTCACCAAGCAAGAATGGGTGAGATTAATGTGTCCTCCCTTTTCTCCCCTCACTTGGAATGTGTGTTGAAATCAAGAATAAATTCTTGCTATTCCTCCTCTGCCTCAGAGCCAGGTTGGTTTGCTTACTCTGACAAAACCTGTGGACCTTCAGATGGTCTCCACTATGCTGCACTGTGCCAGAGAAGCTGGTCCTGACAGAGGAACAGTAGCATTTTGGAAGAAGAGGGAAGGAGCGATTCTAAAATTCTGCTGGTGCAAATTTAGATTCTTGTACAAGACTTACAATGAGGTTTACTGAACCCCTAACCAAAAAGGTGGGATTCAGGGCCCCACTTCTCAGCGGTGACAAAACCAGAAATGCCCAGCACGTTGTAAGGTGGAGGCAGTGAGCTTGCATTTGGCAGGAAGGAGAAGAGTCGTTACGGTATTATTTCTGCATATGCTGACTGGCACAGGCTGAATCTATCCGAGTGAAGCTAAAATCAGGACAGACGGAAAGTAATTCCAAAGCGAGAACAATTCCAGGTATTTTATCCTTTCCCTGTGAAACAAAATCTTGAAGGACGTTAAATTATCAACTCCTATCCCTTCCTAAAAACTCTGAGTGTGCTATCCATGACTAGACTGCACACAGTGCTGGGGCTGGGGAACAGATCAGGGGATGGCAGAGGAAAGAGAGCCTAGTACAGGAGCAAAAGCAGGGCACTCGCGCCCAGAAGCTGTAGGGTCTGTCTTTCTAGAGCTCATTCCTTTGGTACACGCTAACACAGCGTCTACTATGTGTCTGGTACCAGGTTATGGCAGGGGATAGGATAGCATCCTCAATTAAACCTGAAGACAGAAACTCTGCAGGTTTCCAAAGAGTGGGGTGCAGACAAGCAAAACCCAAATCCATGCTAAAAAGTAATGAAGGCTGCGAAGGGAGACTCAAAGAGCACTCCGAGCTGCCCATATCAGCAGGACAGCCAGTCAGGTAGTCTCCATAGAGGAAGTGAAAATGCAGCTGAGACCTGAAGGGTGGGAATGTGTTGGCCTGGCAAAAGCCCAGGAAAGAGTGTCCTAGGTGGAGAAAGATTATGCACCAAGAGCAATGGATGGGCCAGTCATGGTGCACCTGGAAAACGGAAGTAGCTCTACATGACTACATGATGAGAGCAGAGAGTAGAGAGGCGAGGCTGGAGAGATTGAAAAGGCCCTCCTTCTCTCGGTCACCTGGTCGCAGAACCTCATTCATGATGCACAGGCATCACCAGCTCAAGGCCAGCGACAAAATGTCACGTAAACGAGGGCACATTAAAATAGGTTGAGGAGCTTTGCTTTTATACATAGATTCATAGGGACAGGGAATGCTGGGAAGAGGAACCCCCTGAAGGGTTTTAAATAGGAGAGCTTGGATGAGGTTCGAATCTCAGAAAGATCATTCATTCTTCCTTTAGGAAGATATTCTGGAGTAGGAGTCAAGTGCATAAATCTAGGTGGCAAAGGAGCTGGAAGGAACAAAGAGTGGATGGGCACTCATTTCTCTCTTGTTCTGCAGAATGAGGCTATCGTTAAGAGGTGACCGGTAGCCTCTCGGGGCCCTTCCACGCTGAGGCCTGCATTCCATGACTTCTGACACAACACAAGGTGCAAAAAAGGCCAGAGATCAGTCATCTGCTTGCTCATATGTTTTGAGGATGATGATGGGAATTCTGATTTACAGAGTGGGATTATTAATACATATATATATGTATTAATGTATGTGTATATATATATATGTATATACATATATAAATACATATACATATGTATATACATATATATAATGTAGGTATTAATGTGTGTATATATATATAAATACATATATATATATATATTTAATGTTTATTTTTGAGAGAGAGAGAGAGAGAGAGAGACAGAGCATGATCTGGGGAGGGGCAGAGAGACAGAGAGGGAGACACAGAATCTGAAGCAGGCTCCAGGCTCTGAGCTGTCAGCACAGAGCCTGATGTGGGCTCGAACTCATGAAATACGAATCATGACCTGAGCCGAAGTTGGGTGCTTAACTGGCTGAGACACCTAGGGACCCCTGTATTTTTTAACTTTAAGGGTCATATAAACCTTTTTTTTGTTGTTTGTTTGTTTTTCTTGAAGGTTTTTCTATTTGGGTCAATGAAGTTGGGCAAACCAAAAAGCTACCCTGTAGCTCAGGGAACAAGAAAAGCATCGCAGCTGGACATTAACTTTTCAAATTTTTATATGTATAAATGTATATTCATTTAACATTTTAATTGTCCCAGAAGGATATAAAGTGAAAAGTAAAACTCCTCCCCAGAGGTAACCATCCAAAACCTGACTATCCCTACAATTTTTCTATGTCTGTCTCTGTGTATGCATGTATGTACATGTGCACACACACAAGCATCCATTTCAAAGTTTCTGTTTAAACAGAAATGAGATTTTATGTACTCTTCTGTACTTTTTTTTTTTCTGAGAGAGAGAGAGAGTGAGCAAGAGAGAGGGGTAGAGGAAGAGACAGAATCTTAAGCAGGCTCTATGCTCAGTGTGGAGCCCAACGCTGGGCTCGATCTATGCCCCTGAGACGCCCAGCCGACTGAGTGACCCAGGGTCCCTGTATCTTGTTTTTTCTTAAACTAGTTTTTCTTGGGTGTCTTTTGTAGTATTTATAGGTTGACCTTGTTTTATTTTTTTAAGGGTTTTATTTTTTTTTCAGTTTATTTATTTATTTCGAGAGAGAGAGAGAGTACAGCATGTGAGCAGGGGAGGAGCAGAGACAGAGGGAGAGAAATCCCAAGCAGTCTCCGCACTATCAATGCAGAGCCTGATATGGGGCTCTAGCCCATGAACTGTGAGGTCATGACCGGAGCTGAGGTAAAGAACTGTACGCTCAACCGACTGAGCTACCCAGGTGCTCCTACTTTGTTTTTTGTTTTTGTTTTTTTTTAATTAAAAAAATTTTTTTTAAATTTTTTTTTAACGTTTATTTATTTTTGAGACAGAGAGAGACAGAGCATGAACAGGGGAGGAGCAGAGAGAGAGGGAGACACAGAATCTGAAACAGGCTCCAGGCTCTGAGTGGTCAGCACAGAGCCCGACGCGGGGCTCACACTCACGGACTGTGAGATCATGACCTGAGCAAAAGTCGGACGCTTAACCGACCGAGCCACCCAGGCGTCCCCCCAAAAATTTTTTAATAGCTTCCAAGTTATCGTATGAATTTGCCATATTTACTTTGTAATTTTATTCAACTAGTCTGTTTACAGCATTACAAATGGTGACACAGTATGTATTCTTAAGGTATTACTGTGCCCTCATGCAAATATATCAAATGGCCTATTACTATTTGGAATTACAGTATTAAAATACATGTACAATTAAAATCTTGAGAGATGACACTAAATTTTGTTTCCAGTAAGGTTGTCTCAATTCGTCCTCCAAAAGACCGGAAAGTACATATTTCCCCAGATCTTGGCCAAACCCAAGTATCAAACCTGTAAATTGTGGCCCTTCTGATAAGGGGAAAATGTATCTTACACTGCATTGCTTTAAATAAAATAAGAGTGAACCTCTTTTCAAAGTTTTATCATCTGTTGTTATTATTGTCTCTTCGAGGAACTGCCTGTTGGTGTCCTCACTCTTTAACGGATGGTGCTTTTTAGATCAATTTTCTTTTTATTTATTTATTTATTTATTTATTTATTTATATCAATTTTCACGAATCTTTAACACCATCAAAATCACTGGCTCCACGATTTACTATCTTTGTTCATGTGAACAAGTCACTGGGCCTCAGTTTCCAAACGTGTAAGGATTAAATGAGCTGGTGGGTGTGAAACCACGTGGGGAACCAGAGAGACCCGCAGGCACAGCATTCTTGTATTTAATGAAGATTTCTTCACTGGACTGTTTCAAGTCGCTGTACGTACGTGATCGGTCCACACGGTGGGTCTGAATGAGGTAAATGCTTACTGCTGTAGAACACAAATACACTCCAAAAAGGGATCCTGGGTAGCTCTTTGTGAACTACATGGACAGGCGCCCTCAGTCGGAGGCAGAGCTGGGTAGGCCCAGCTTTCCAGGCTGCCGGCTCAGCGTGCTTTGTGCTAAGCCAGGCACGGTACAATAACCGTGACATCAGAACTGAGTTGAGAGGGACCGCAGACTGGGAGCCTCTACAAGCCCCTCCCGTGATGAGCCGGCCAGCAGAGTAGCAGGGAGAAGGGGCTCCCAGGGCTGGTGGTGCAACACTTACCGTCAGCACTGGCTAGACCCTGAGTCACTCTGGTCCATACAGTATAAAGAGAACTTGAAAAACAATTGAAGAAAGAAAAAAAAGTGCTGGCAAGGTTCAGAGGAAGTGACTAAAAGGTCTGGAAATCAGGGCTGTGCAGCAGGAGCACAGAAACTGGAATCTTGTATCCCGTGCAGGATCTTTACCCCACGGCCACCGGTTCAGTGCTTGCTTACACAGTCGGCTCTGTTGTCCATGATCTCATCCTTGTTCAATTCAGGGCAATCCGTCCGTCAAGACACCCAGATAGAGAGCTTACTATGGGATGCGGTGAGGAACCAGACACCCCCCTGCCCTTCGGGAGAGATTATAGCTAATGGGGTACACGAGAAATAAAGAGGTAACTTAAATACCATCTTCTAAGTGATTGGAAAGTGGTACGGCAGGGGATGAGAGCCCGAATGAGGGGGATTCTTGGCTAGGGGATGGAGATCGAGGGAGAAAGCTGTACATGCCGAGAAGGTAAAGTATCTGCCCAGCCCCAAGGGTAACAAACAACCTCCCTGCTTTGGAAATGCGCGTGTATGTAGGGGTGCCTATGGGTACACGCATGTGCATGTGTGTGACTATACAAGTTTTCTATGGCAGTCTGAGGAGGGTGGACTTGATAGTGAAGGCAATGAAACGTCACTGAAGAATTCCGAAGGCACATGCTATGTAAATGAAGGTAGGCATAAAGAAAGCCAAAGTATTCCACCAGGATTTGGTGAGGAAGTATTAAAAGTAAGAGGGGAGAGTGAGGGGCCTGGAATGAAAGACAGACAGCTCCTGTGCATTCGGTTAGGGCAACCAGGGTGTGCCAGCCACTGACCAGGAACACAGGGAGGAGCAGGGTAAGAAGGCCACCTTGTGCGTTCTGTTTTGAAAGTGCTGAAATTTGTGGGCCTCGAAGCCTGTTTATGGAGAGTATCTGCTTAGCTGACAGATGCGTAGTCCGGAGCTCAGAGAGACATCGCAGCCGCAGATTTTGGCCAGAGAGTTTTCAGCACATGGATGATCTTTGTAGTCATGGGAGCCGATCAAACTGCTGAGGAGAATGTAGTGTGAGACCAGAAGAGGGATTAGGGCAGAATTAAAAAAAAAAAAAAAAAAAAAAAAAAGCCACACTGAGTTTAAGGAGTCAAGAGAAGAAAGAAAATCTGTGAAAAAAGAGTGGGATGTTGCAAGCCAAGAAGTAGGAGGAAAACCCAGGAGTGTTCGGTGTCACAGACACCAAAGGAGGCAGTGTTTCCAACAGCCAGTGTTAACAGCTTTATAAGCTGTGGAGGGCTCAAGAAAGTGTGCAAGCGTGTGCCCATGCACTCATATCTGGTTCTAGACAATATTACCACATGTATGGATTCATGTTTCCACCCACGTGGCCAAGATCCAGAACAGTTCTCTCTTGTTGCCTTTTTATAACCACATGTACTCCCACCCCTCCTTAACCCGCTTCCTCCCCCAACCCTCCCCCCGATCACCACTCACCTGTTCTGCATTTCTAGAATGTCATTTCAAGAATGTTATATAAATGGAATCATACAGTATGTGAGTTACTGGGGCGGACTTTTTCTGCTTGGTGTGATTCTCTTGAGAGCAGAGTATAAGAATACTTGCTGTGTGTAAGGTCAAGGTTCGTCACAATTTATACTGATATCAAGGTGCCTAGCCGTGTGCTTTGATCAAGCAACATTTACTTGCTTTGGTGAGCAAAGACAAGTCGCTGGGCTCATCCAGAATGCAAGACTACCTGAAGAGTGTGACAGGAGAGAAAAACAAAGCATTGTGGAAAGATATCACAGGATGAATTTTTATGGTGTATTTATAATCTATTTGCCAGAGAAGACACAGTATGAAAGGGTCTTCGGGGTGAATTCTCAGCACTAATAACTAGTGCGTATTAAACAGGGGGAGGTAGGCACTGTGTTTGGCACTTAACCCACACGAATTCATTTAATCTTCCCGTTAGTCCTACAAGTACTATCAGCCTCCTTTTATGGATGAGAAACACCTGACTTTAGAGAATGGAAGAAACTTGACCATGGTCACAAAGTAGCAAGTAGTTCTAGGTTGAAATCGATTATCTCTTTGATTCAAAGGCTGAGGTCTGTGCACTGCCTGACAGCCTGCAGGTATGTGGAAACTGAGTCAAGTAGCAAGAATAGTTTTGAACGTCATGAGACCCCGAGTCTGGATTTTTGCATCATGATATCTCCTGATGAGAACTTGCAATGGCAGATGAAGTACCCTTTAACTGCAAAAGGCACTGACTAGTATTGCCGTATTATTTCGTCCAGGGCACATGAATAACTACTCTACCCTTTCAAGAAGATAATATATACCATGTGGGCCACTGGCAGAAGTTTGTCAGGAGATTCATGTACAAACAGGTCCTTCCCTTCCTGTGTTCCACTTAGTGGTGGGAAGCTCAGTATGGGTCATTTCCTCCACTTCCCCATCCTTGACAAGAGTCCTGTCTGCCGCATCTCTGATGAGTGGTCATCCTGTCTCTTCCCCTTTCCTTCTAGTGCAAGAAGCTCCTGTTTCACACAGTGTCCAATCTCTATGGTTATATCTCAAGTGCCCACCTTGCTTTTGGTGTAGCACCGGTTGCTGAGAGCTGAATATGTCCCACGAATGGCACTAACCACTGCCCCCAAATTTGTATCTGATATTCACAAAACCCTTATAGATACTGTTACAGCCATTTTACATTATGAAGAAACTGAAAATCCTGTGTACCTCTCCCATGAGTTCAGCCCAAAGAATACACACAGGACCGTTTCTAACTGCCCTTTCACCCAAAAGTTCTCCGGTGCTGTCGGGCTGGGTCCAGAAGGGGCTTTCAGCATCCAGACTCATGGTTTAAATACAACTTGAAGACAGAATTGCTCAATCACTTTTGAAAGGGTAACCCATTGCCTAACAGCTGAAAGCGTCTCTTCCATTACTGGAATTGGCTGCCCAGTATCGAGATTACTGGAAAGGAGTGTGATGATTGGGACATTTAATCAAATATGCAAATTTTCAGGAGCATTCTAAAAAGGACAGTGTCCCTGTTTGATAAGGCAATGGATCCAGAAACAGAATGATGTAACGAGAAGGCACAGGAGCAACACTGAAGGGGATGGGTGTGGGGTGGTGGTGGTGAGGTCTGGGAGGCAGTGAGGAAGAGGTGTTTTCAGTGGTAGGGACAAAGAGGTAGCAGTATTGGATTTCTGCTGAAATTCCAGACTAAGCACAAGCTTGGGCTTCTGTAGGACTGCATCCAACAGGCTGGAGACACTGGTGGGAGACAAGGATCCCTGAATACGGAGGTCTTTCCCTGACTCCATAGCTGATTCATTCAGGAACATCACTCTCCTCATTGAAGCCTCCTTTCTCCCTCCTTTCTGCTTAGGGATCTGGATACAAAATGAGCTTCCTGCTGGGAACGTTTATGAGGTTTCTTTTGCTGCCTCAGTTCTGGCTCTCACAGACTACCCATTCTTACATGCTATTGCAGATTCATTTTAGACAGAGACTGCAATGCTCCCTAGAAATGCTGCTCTCACAGCAACTAGAAATCCAAAGGATTGCTTTCAAACATACCAAGTCCTTGAATTTGAACACCTCTGACAAAGGTATACAAATGAAAGCTCTCCCTCCCCCCCAAACCATTTGCAAATACATCCTATCTAGGTAGAAACCAAGGAGGTGACAGGAACTGATTTACACATGGTCTAGCCTAAATGACAAGGTTTAGAGCCACAGTGCCTTGCATTCAAATCCTCTGACCAGCTCTGTGCTCTTGGGAAACTCCCTTACGCCCTCTGAGTCTTGATATCCTCACACTAAAACCAAAACCAAAACCAAATACAAAAAATACACCTGTACGCTGAGCTTCAATTTAGATTGGAGTTTTACAAATTGGGAAGAACTAAGTAGTTATTATTATTATTATTATTATTCCTTAATTCAACAATTAGGGGACCTCACCTATACCAAGACAGTGCTGAGTGCTAAAGGTGGAAAGAAATGAGTACGTTACCCCTGGATGGAGATGAAACATATACTTCAATGTAAGTTAGAAAATGATGCAAGTCATAAATCTGATTTCACTTCTGCTTAAAATAGATTGAACAGAACAAGATCTTATATGCAACCTTACTCTATTCCACTGGAATTTGGAATGGGTTATAACATTTTCCTTCGACTTCAAAACATGGGACATAAATCTGAATCTTCTTTTTATTTTGTGGTTGTTATTTACCTTTTAAATGAGGTTCTACATGTCCCATTTGGTCAGTTCTGTAGTTAAGTCAATGGAAATTCCAAACTGTGAAAAATATATTGATATCCTAGACAATCCAAAAGAAAGTGATCAGAATAGTTAAAGGCTCTGGTATCAGAATAGACAACAAATGGACGGAGGAGCTAGAATTTAACCAGAACAAGAGAAGATTCAGATGGTCTTGGGAACTTTCTTCACATACCTAAAAGGCTTTTAAGTTGAAGATGTATTAACTGTCTTTTCTACGGACAGATGATGTTATAAGGAAATAGACTTCCCACCAAATTAACCTTATAACCTTTAGAGAGTTCAAAACATGAAAAAGCTGCCTTGAGAACTGGTAAATTTCCCATCCTTGGAACTAAGCTCATTTATAAGAATATAATGGTAAACCCATTGCAAAATAACTTTGCAAAACCCATTGCAAAAAGACTGCTTTTGAAAAGTGAGTAAGCACCCCTCTGTTTATTCCTTTTGTAAATTGTTCACTTGGCTAGCTGGCACAAAATGAAAGTAGACTTCCATATTTCAAGACCCACCCATAGAAAGAAAACCAAATGGCACATTTAATGAGTTTGAAGGGGCCTTTTATGTACTACTGCTCAGTGAGCGTCCGCCATCATCAGTTCTCTGTGCTCCGGCCACATTGATCCACATCCCTTCCGGATTTTCTGTCAATTGTACTGAATGAAATAACTCATTGTCCACAGAGCCTGCTTTACAATCCAGTTTTACTCATCAAGGGAATGTGTTGGCAATATTCACTTTCTCCAACATCCCTGTCTCTTGAGCACTTATCATCAGGTACTTTTTTGGAAGGGGAGGTGGCAAATTATTCAAACTGCATGAATTTCTACAAGTGCAATAACATTCCTCAGTTTTTAAAGGGCATCTTTTTTTTTAAGTTGTCATTTGAATTCAAACTCTTTGGAAAACATGCATAATAATCTTAATGATCCCATTGAGCAGTTTAAATTCAAATTGTGGAGCATTTGAAATACCATGCTGGCAGCACTTTCCATAAATTACTCTCAAATTCAATACATCCCTACACACATGCGCGCGCACACACACAGACACACACACACAAGTACCACACTCAAAAATCCTTAAATTACAGTTTCTCTTTTGTTGTCCCATTTAAATTGTGATTTGGTTGATAAATTAGAGCTGTAGTGTCTGCTCATAAATTTCAATATTGTTTTCAAGAAAATAATTTTGTGGCAGGCGTGCATTTTTATTTCCCTCGAGGGTAAATGCAGATTTGTTTTGTTGGAGGCTTCCTGGCTTTGGCGTGAGCATGTACTTGTGTTTGCATGTGCACGTGAGTGTGCGCCTTGGTGTCTGACAAATCAAATCTGACTTATTTATCTGGCTATTCACTCTGTATACCAGAGTTTTAGGAAATACTGGAAGACTGAATCAGAAAGGTCATTTTTTTTAAGTTTATTTATTTGTTTTGAGAGAGAGAGAACGATAAAGTGTGTACCTGCTCATGAGCAGGGGAGGGGCAGAGACAGAGGGAGGGAAAGAGAGAATCTGAAGCATGGTCTGCACCAGCCATGGACTGGATCCCAATGCAGGGCTTGACCCTACCAACTGTGAGATCATGACCTGAGTGAAATCAAGAGTCGGATGCTTACCTGACTGAGCCACCCCCCAAAAAGGTCACTTCTGCCAGAAGAGACTGCTCACCTAGGATCTTTATAATGAGGTCCTATCTAGAGCAGAATCAGACTAATTACATCTTGGGAATTGAATGATTAAAGGAAGTTCTTTTAGACAGATGAGAGAAAAGACCTAATTTTCACTTCATTTTCAGTACCACTGAAAATTAATATTTGCTCACAAAGTTTGCCAGTAAGGTTTCAGAAACCATCAAATGCATATAAACATGCTGAGAAATATTGTTTTTAATATACGGCCAATGTAAATCAATCCAGAGTACAGGCACTGTGCAGAATTCCAAGCTTTTGCAATTCACAAAATTTAAACACAACTTTTGCTATGAGGATAAATGTCTCTGTAATTTTGAAAATATGGCTGTTCCTTGCCACTGAAATTCATCCTCTTCCTGTGAAAAACAGTTCGAACGCTGGCTACCCTTAAAACATCAATGAAGCAGTAATGATTAGGTACTTGGGAATAATTAAAAAAATTTTTAAGACTGATTAAAGTCTGTTTTGCCCCTAATGAACTTGCAATTCACTGACTTAAGAGAAGAGCTGATACAAATATGGCCCCCTAGACTGCAAATGTTGGGCATTAACTGGTTAAACTAGCATCATTACTATATTGAGTGGTATTTAGATGCCATCTCATAAAGTTGTTTATTTTCCTCAAAAATGATTTTTAAAAGGCTAACTCAAATTGTAAAGTCAAGTCTATTATACCCAAAGGGCAGCAGAAACCCTCTCCGGTGAGTGGAAGTCAGAGGGATAAAAACATCAGTACCATCATCAACAAATATTGACTGAATGCCAGCGGAGCGTGAGGCCTGGGCAAGAAGCCTTAGCGAAGGCTATGGGGAGACAGGACAGTGACATGCTTAAATAATGACAAAATTAGTCCCTCGATCTTTTGTGCCACCTCCAACTCCCAGACAACTCCTATGCCCATTATGCACTTAGCCTTCTACTTGTGAGTCTGTTTGGATGGCTGTCTCCTTCAGATGGTGAGCTCCCCAAGGACTCAAGGACTGGGATCACGTCTTTTTCAACTTTGCATCCTCAATTCTCTATACTATCTGAAATATAGAGAGTGCTCAGTGAATATTCACTGGATGAATATAAGACTGAAAGCCATTCAGGCAGGCAATTGAGATGCGGAGGTAAGAAAACTCGACTCCGTCATAAAATAGATGCCGGAGCCCTGCTTCAGTTTCTTTGCTATATAGGCTACCTTCTCTGGGCCTCAGTTTTCTCATGTTTAATCTAGGACTCACACCTGCCTTGTGGGATTGTTATGGACATCAAATGAAAGACAAGTATGAAAGGACTTTGGGCACATGAATATAAGTATAAGGTATTATTATGCTAAGCAATTGGTACAGGTGGTAAATGCTAGAAGGTATGTAATTAACATAGCTGAAAAACAGGTAGATTATGAAGTGAAGTTGCCTAATACCATCCAACAGTGACTCAGGGGATTGAGAATCAAGTTATTCTTCCTTGCAAAAGCAGAATAATCATCCTGTACCAAGTAAAGGTAACATAAATATCAAATAACAAACTGGCTGCTATATGATTTAGGAAATTCGCATGGCTCTCTTTTACCTGGAAAAATCATACTCTTACTGGGTTTCAGTTTACTAATCTGAAGAAAGAGGGACTTGGGTTAGAGAATCTTTAAGGTCCTTTCCAGCTTTAAAGGTGTCAATACTGTCACTCAATTTAACCAGCAAAATGGACTTACACTGTCTCAAAGTGCATACGTGCTTCTTCCCTGACTTTTAAGTATCCACCTTCCTAGAAAAGGAAGGGTAGCATCAACATGGCCTTTCCCTTGGCTGTTGTTCCTTGTGGTCTCAAGAGAAAGGAATTCGACCTTTGTGATGAATCCCTTGAAGATGCCAACAGAGGAAAGTGATGAGTACAAGACGATCTGTCACGTATGCAGAAAAACCTATGCACCTGGAGATACTTTTGACCTCCTGCACTCCTGAATTTTCTGCAGAATAACACACATATAATGAACACTCAATAAATCCTTACTTTCCACCAGGCTGATTTCTTTTCCTTTGATCCCAGAAGTTATAAAGTTCAACAAGGAAAAGAAATACCCAGAAATTCAAATTGTCCTCGTTCCTTCTTTTTCCTCCCATCGAATCCTACTCCACCTTCAAGGCCTGGCTCAGATGCCTTACCATCTGGGAGGTCTTTTTTTGAATCTGGTCCCCATCTCCCTCACCTGCTTCTCTGGACTCTCACCACTGCCTGAATCTCTCTTCCAGATAGGTCTTGCTTTGTATTATGGTGTTGTGCTGCTTGGTCCTTCTCATTCAGCTAAGGGCTCAGCACGAGACAGCATGACTGAGTCTCGTGCTGTTTGTTTCCCTCACAGCATTGAACTCAGCCCTCTGTACACAGAAGGTGGTCATTCACTGGCTCTTATAATCGGTTAACAGTTTACTCTTCAGTTAAAAATATCCAAGAGACATATGGTTAAATGCTTGCTTCTCCCAAGGCAGTGGAGACAGTAATCCCCTCCATTTCCTGGATTCTCCTCTGTAAGAATGCAGAAACACCCTTGAGCAGAATCGGACAGCACAATTTCATAAAAACAACCTTCTTCGTTTTATTTTACTTTGAACTTAATTAATAGTAATGCTTAACCTCTCACCTCTTAATTACATTGGCAAGTTGGTGAGGTTTATTGATCCATGCATGAGGAGTTAATTCCAAAAGAGACTTTGACAAAGAGCACTTTATGGGAGAACACATCGTTATTCCAGTAGCTTTGCTGGAATGACCTGCAGACACTGTCTGGCCAGACTCAGGCCAGTCTGGCTTCCTGCCACTTGTACCAATTTCCTAATGATCTAATAGGAATGCTCAACAACCCTGTAAAGAACCAAGTCTTTCTCTCTTTTCTGGTCTTAAAAATGAGGTAAGATCTAGTGGGGGTAAAAGTGTATCCTTAAGGGAAAATGCAGCAGGGTTGTGCAATGTTTTGAACATTAATAGGGCCCTTCTGGAAGTCTAGCAAAAAAAAAAAAAAAAAAAAAATTAAAGGCAACAGGATGCTCGATAAACACCTGTTAAATACCTAACTACATGGCTTTTATATCTAGAAACACAGGATATTCTAAATGCTACCCCATCAACCAGTGCTGATAATGCATTCACAGACATATGGCCAAAAGATGTACTCCACTGTTATGGGCTGAACTGTTTCCCCCCGCCACCACCCCAAATTCATATGTTGTAACTCTAACCCCAATGTGATGGTATTTGGAGGTGAGGCATTTGGGAGGTAACTGGTTTACATGAGGTTATGAGAGTGGGCCTTCATGATGGGGTTAGAGTTCTTAGAAGAGACACCACAGAGCTGTTCTCTTTCCCTCTCCCTGCTTTGTGGGGACAGAGAAGTCAGAAAGGGGGCTCTCACCAGAACCAAAACTCAACCATCCAGACACCCTGATCTTGGACTTCCAGTCTTTAAAACTTGAGAAATGAATTTCTGTCATGTGGGCCTTTAAGCCACCTAGTCTGTGGTATTTTGTTATGGCGACCTAAGCTGACTAATACATTTATTATAAGAGAAAAAGAAACAACTAAATACCTCCCAGGGAGAGATGTACTACGCCGGACACTGCTTTGGTGACACTTTGGTGACACTGCTAAGGTATGGGGTTACACAGGGGAAAGAGACACAAAGAACAGAGAAAAAAATGAGCTTGCTCCTAAGCAGCTTGCGGTGAGAAGCCATGAGGGTGAGACTGTCAACGGATATAAGGTGGGGACAGAAAAGGGTTAAAACAAAGGTGAAGGAGTAAAACCAAGGTCTAGAGAAAAACTCTGGAGACCTGAGGGGAGAGTGCTTGTCTTCAGCTTAGACGAACATAGGGAAAGATTCTCAAAACAGTGGTAACCAAACTGGGGCCTGAGGTTTATTAAAAAAAGACTTGCTGATTTAAAAAAAAATCCTATTTGATGACAGGCCATCTGCTAGCTTGAATTTACTTCAAGAGAAAGGTAGAGGCTAAGATTTAGAGCGCAGGAACTAGCTCAAAGATCTGTTTTAATCCTACGTTAATTCCTCATTTTCCAAAGCCCTTGGTTTGTTAAGCCTTGATTTTGTTAATTTGTAGAGATGAAGGAGTTGTGACAGTTCCCACTAGTCTGTCAGGGGTGGAAAAGGAATGACTATGTGGCATTAGGAGGAAATCAGATTTACCACATGACCCTTTGGTACGTGGCTCTTCCTCTCTGACGACCTTCTTGTTAAATGCCTCCTTTCCCCTAAATGTCCCTAGTCCTCTCTCTGAGTCCTTTTCCTGTGAGGCCCTGACACATTCTGCATTATCTATTTTGTGGAAAACCTATTTGTATATTTTGTATGCTTTAGAATACGATTTAGTGTCTGCCTAAACTAGACTAACAATATAAATCTTGACTTTTTTTAAGAGTTACATGTTAGAAAGTTCAGTTTTATTTTAACTAACATGTCCTAATGGCTTTATTAATATACACTGCCTCAAATATCTCTTAGCATTAATAAAGAGCCAGCCTACAAAGTAAAAAAAAACATAACTTTTGTGGAAGACATGTACTCTTCTTTCAAAAAAAAATTTTGGATGTAACTTAAAACCTCATTACATATGTGTATTTGTGGCTTTCAGAGCTTAACGAATTCCAGGAGCCTCTATTCACCTGTGACACCTTCAGTGTGTCTTTCCTCTTCTCTTGGCTACCCATATTATATTTTCCCATATAATAAACATAAAATACTGATTTATTAAATAATCTTAAAAAATTTTTGTAATGTTTATTTATTTTTGAAAGAGAGAGAGACAGAGTGCTAGCAGGAGAGGGCAGAGAGAGAGAGAGGGAGACACAGAATCTGAAGCAGGCTCCAGGCTCTGAGCCATCAGCACAGAGCTCAATGCGGAGCTCGAACTCATGGACTGTGAGATCATGACCTGACCCGAAGTTGGACACTTAACCAACTGAGCCACCCAGGCGCTCCTTAAATAATCTTTAAGTTCAACAAATATCTTTTTTTTTTTTTTTTTTTTTTTTATTTATTTTTGGGACAGAGAGAGACAGAGCATGAATGGGGGAGGGGCAGAGAGAGAGGGAGACACAGAATCGGAAACAGGCTCCAGGCTCCGAGCCATCAGCCCAGAGCCTGACGCGGGGCTCAAACTCACGGACCGCGAGATCGTGACCTGGCTGAAGTCGGACGCTTAACCGACTGCACCACCCAGGCGCCCCTCAACAAATATCTTTTTGAAGACCTACAATATATCAGGCCCTTGTCACTGTGAAGTGCCCATAAAGAGCCTCACCATGCTATGATGATGACACCAACCTCTCCAGCATCCCTTGATGCTGGAGGGAAGTGAACAAAAGAGAGAACCAGAAAGCAGATTTTTTTTTTTTTTTTAAGTAAGCCTGGCTGGAGGCTGGCTTCCCTGGCTGGAGGGAATTACCATGTCCCATTCAAAGTCATGTGAACATAAGAGAACCTCCATTCAAACTCTCTGGTCGTTTTCATCTGGGAGTCTGGTCTGTGTGTTTGACCTTGAGTGCTAGCTCTTATGATAATTCAACAACTGGAAGCTAGACAGCTGGCTTTACTCTCACATCTTTCCCTTCAATCTTTTATATTTACATTTCAGCAATGACTGCTCACAGGGTCCCAGAGCCAAGTTCTCCTCTCTGCTTCATATACGCACAGGGAGTCTCAAATCCAAGGTGTACCAAAGGGTAAAGAGGCAAAGACCCTCTCCGGAGACACTAGGATCTAGAGTGAAACCAGGTACCTTCTAGCCTAGCAGGGACAGCTCACCTGTTGTGATAACAACCATGGAAAAGATAAGATGAATAAAATGTGACACCTTCGTCCCAGCATACCACCCTCTCTAAGGGTTGCAAACAGTAAGAGAATAGGTCAAAACTCAAATTATTTTGATATCAATTGCAGAGAGTTAAATCACAGGAGCGAGGAACAAACAAAAGCATTGCACAGGAAAAAGCCACATCTATTTGGGGGAAGTTCTAGGAAAGCTTTTTATGGTTGGTTGATACAGATTTTCAAACTATGGAGACGGGGAAACTCTGGGGCACAGAGAAGCCTAAGATATCAATGTCCAGGAGAAGATGGTCCCATTTGGCCAAGTGTGGCTAAAGAAAATGCATAGGAGAGAGGTGGGAGATGGCGAAGTATTTTGGGACTATTTCTTCGATGAGCTGGGCTACAAGCACAGACACATGGATCTCAAAACTGAGCACGCATAAGAATCTCCCTCAAGAGGCTTGTAAAAGATGCACATTTCTTGGCTCCTTGTGCAGAAAGTCTGGGGAGTGGCCCAGAACTTTACTTTTTTTAGTTATTTTTTTAATGTTTATTTATTTTTGAGAGAGAGAGAGAGAAACAGAGCATGAGTGGGGGAAGGGCAGAGAGCGAGGGAGACACAGAATCCGAAGCAGGCTCCAGGCTCTGAGCTGTCAGCACAGAGCCCGATGTGGAGCTTGAACCCACAAACTGTGAGATCATGACCTGAGCTGAAGTCAGATGCTTAGCTGAGTGAGCCACCCCAGCGCTCCTAGAACTTTACTTTTTAATGAGGACTTGAGCGTGATTCCAAAGCAGGTGACCTCTGACACATTTTTGGAAAACCAAGCTTCTAGAGTCTCATGACTGGACTCTGCCCATCAGACCCTGTGAGCTCTCCAACCACCAGCATGCAGGTAACATTCCATAGACTGCAATGCTGACTAATGAGAATCCTTTGGGGGTTCTGTTTGCACGAATCTGGGTCCTGGCCCCGTGCAGTTACTTATTGCTTAAAGCACCCACACTTTCATTTTTGGTCAGCCCTGTCAGCCTCTCTGAACCTTTTAGTTAGCTACTGGGGTAAAAAATATTGCTTTCCTTCTGTTTGTGGGGAAATTTAAGGGAAAATAAATGAGGTGAATGCAGAATAGCAGCTGGTCAAGCTGAGTGTAAACAAGGTCTGACTTTCCATAGCACGTTTTTTCTTGAAAATCATTTGCTGCCTCATACCAGGCCTGCTAAGTGAAAGACTGAATGTCTTACCTAGGACTCTTGAACTTATGTTCAGGTTTGTTTTTAACATTGATTTAAATTTTTTTTTTTTTAACGTTTATTTATTTTTGAGACAGAGAGAGACAGAGCATGAATGGGGGAGGGTCAGAGAGAGGGAGACACAGAATCTGAAACAGGCTCCGGGCTCTGAGCTGTCAGCACAGGGGCCCGATGCAGGGCTCGAACTCACGGACCGTGAGATCGTGACCTGAGCCGAAGTCGGCGCTCAACCGACTGAGCCACCCAGGCGCCCCTTAACATTGATTTTAAAGCACACACATACAACACACACACACACACACACACACACACACACACACACACTCCTCTGTCCCAGTCCTTTTCTTCTAATTGGAAATGTAAGGTTATAGACATTTTTCTCTTTTGAGGGTACAGAGCAGTTCAGAAGACCCTACAAACACAGATTATGTGCTGTATCTGGGTAATTATCATTCCTTTATCCTTTAAGAGACAAACGATACATACGAAAGAAAATGAGGAACAGACTCTTTCCTTATTTTCTTTCCATCCTTTTATCTCTAAAGTAGGAAGTTTACTGAACCCCTTGCCAACAATTCACTCAGCCTAATGAAGTGTACAAGTAATAGGATTAAATAATCTTAAACCATTATTACAGTGGCCTGATGCTGACATTCATCCAAACTCTGGCAAACACCGAGTGGTGAGTTCATGCTTGATTTAAAAATAAACAAACTAGGGCAGTGGGAAGGTTCTAGCATAAAGTTTCAGAGGCATTTAACCTGGAAATCTGAGACTCTCCATCTTGGTTGGAGCTGAAGCAAACCCTGTCCTACTTCTACACTCTCCAACCAAAATTTACGGAATCCAACATTTTCTAGGGATGGTTCTCTGGAGCCGGCAGCCACATATGATTAAACCTCTTCATGTCAGTCCCAAAGAAAGCAGTTCTTTGAAGGCATCATCAAGGTTCATGGTTTCTATTCCTGCCTCTGCCATTAATAAACCATATAACCTCAGGCCAATCAGCCAGCTTTCCTGGCCTTTAGGTTTTCTCAGCTGTAAAATGACGTTATTGAACTTCAACAGTTCCTTCTGGCCTTTAAAAAGCATTCTAATTCTATAACAACAGAAATAAATACAGTTTGGGGTAGGAACTAGAGAAAAAGATTATGTTCAGCTAGCCTCTTCCTCGTTCTGGGCAGTCTGGTTGCAAGCCTGTGCCTCACTACTCTTACCCAGGCCCGCCTTGCAGGTTGCAGAGATATGGTGAGCAGTAACCTTCATCAGCAAAGGGCTGCGGGCTATCTGGGGAAAAGGACTAAATAAAAACCTTAACAAAGGACGACACAGTAACTCTTCCCCCCACCCCAAGTCTCGTTGTTGTATAATTACAGGGTGATAATATGAATGCCTGTTAAAACGAGAGGTGTTTTCCAAAGCATATTCAGTCCCCAAATCATTTTGCTCATGGGTTAATTATCCCTGTAAAATTTCATGGCATGCTTCACTTAGATCATTTATGCTTTCAAAGGCTTGCCTAGGTATTTTGTAGTTTTTGTTGCTTCTGCATAAGGCCTTTTTTCCCCCCTGTTATGTTTTCTGAACCTAATTTATAATTTTTATTTTG
This sequence comes from Panthera tigris, assembly GCF_018350195.1. NCBI lineage: Eukaryota > Metazoa > Chordata > Mammalia > Carnivora > Felidae > Panthera > Panthera tigris. The sequence continues at coordinate 78,343,939 of NC_056668.1, forward strand.
TCAGGTAACTACACTTTTATTATCTTAAAACTTTAGATTTTCTCTGATTTTCTAGACTAATTATATCATCTATAAATACTGACATGTCAGAGTCTTATGATTTTGAGTGAAAAAGTCTCAAAAATAGGTCTGAGAAATGCTATTCCATTAAAATTAAGAAATACTATATATAAATGACACTATATTTTTAGAGATAAGTAGTGAAAATAGAAAGAAATGCATGGATATAATAAACAAAGTTAGTATAGTCATTACCTCTGTACAAGAGTTTGGGGAATGTGATTAGGGACAAGAACCTAAGGATTTCAGTGGAATTTCTAGTGTTTTATGTGTTAATCTGAATAAAGGTACATGAAATTTTGTCATATTATGCTTTACATCTTTATCTGTAAGAAATATTACATAATAAATTGATATACATGTAAAATGAAGAAAAAGATATATATATATGACCATATATGTACGTATGTAAGTGTGTGTATGTATACGTATACATATGAATATATATGACTTTGTTTCCCAATTACCCGTAATGAAGACTAGAATATTACAAACAATATAATAGCAGTCATACTATGCATACCTGGCAAGATCCGGGAAGACATCTGACCATTAGTTTATTTTATCCTATTAAACGCATATCTTCCTTTTTCTATTTTACTTAGGGCTTGTTTTGTGTTCTTGCAACCATTTTTGTTTTAAACAAGGATAACATTGCAATCATGGAATTACCTGGGATGTTTCATTGTGTGGCACTCAATCTGCTAATATTTCATTTAGCATTTTTGCATGGGTGAAAGATTAGCATACTTTTCTTTTGGGGGCAACCTCATTTAGGTATTATTAATCAGGATGGGGCTAGCTTTCTAAAATGATTTGCGAAGCTTATCTTCTCTTACTGAGCTCTGAAAATTGAACTATTACAGGAATCATTTGTTCTTTAAAGATCTGAGAAGTCCTTTTAGTGAAATTTCCTGATAATTTCTCAGGTCTGCATTCCACCCATGTTTATGGACTTATTCAAGTTTTTGTCCTTTGCATTTTAGGTGTGCATAGGTCACAGTCTCTTCTATAAAATTTGAAGTGTAATAATTTTTAAATGTCTTCTGTACATATGCTAAGAGCTTCTTTTTCATTCCTAATTTTCTATAATTTTTGTTTTTCTCGAATCTTCACTGGATGCTTATTTATTTTTCTTTTCAAAGAATCATCTTGTGGACCTAAAAATTCTAGTATTTCTCAATTTATCAATAACTGCCTTTATTTTAATGATTCCTTTCTTCCTTTAGACTTTGTTGCCCTTTTCTAGGTGTTTAGATTAATATACATGTGCCCTTTTATGTTGCAATTAATGATCCTAGCTGTACTTGGAATTCAACTCTGGTTGGGTCTCATTCTGGTTGTTGTGCAGCATTATCAACATCATTACTTTCTAAGGAATCTTTAACCCACAAGTGGGCTTATTTTTTTATCCTTGGATACATTTCTTGTCTTGCTGAACTCTGCCAGCCAAAGTAGGAACTGTATATGTTCCTCTTAGACTATGAGAGCGTGCTTTTTTTAAATCTCCCATGGAGATTTGGAAAGAAGATATAATCTCTTTGCTTATATGGACCAAATCAATCATGTTAATCATATTATTCAACTTCCATAATTGGTTTGTCAAGGACTACATGGAATGTGTTAAAGTTTTATAAAGAGTATGGTTTAACCATTTTCATCTCATATCTCATCAATATTTTTGTCTTATACATTTCAATGTAATGGTATTAAATGAAGAAAGGCTCAGGGCTGTTCCTCTGGAACTTGGCATTTATCAATAAAGTAATGTACTTTGGCCTATGTAATAGTTTTGTTCTGAATTATACTTTGCCTGTTATTAATACTGTAGTTAGTAGGTGATTAATATTATTTTCTTTTAGCCTGAATATTCTATTACATATTTTCCTCTTTCTTTAACTATCAGTTGTATTGGTTCATTGCTTATCATCGTTTTATTAACCCTGGATTTCCCATACACTTTAGTTCAGTTAATTTGTTTGTCTGGTGGAATATTTTCTTTGAGTCATTTTCTTAGAAAGAGTAGGTAGGCGATGTATATTCTTTTTGAATGCCCGTGGAATATTTTAAATAAACTATTTTTGGAGAAGGCAAAATTTGATGTACTGTGATGTAACAAAAGCAAGTTACTAATTAGTACAGGATGGTATGATCCCATTGTATGTGTATGTGTGCACATGGAAACCACACTTCCATAAATGTAACTATATACCTGTATACAGGTATACTGAAATAGAAAAGGTGTGTTAAACTGCTATATTATTTAAATGGGAGAGTTATGCATATTTTAAAATTTTTCTTTAGTGAGCATATAATACTTAAAAACATAGTTGCTGTTTTTTTAAGAATGACTACTATAAGAAAGAATATTTTGAGTTCAATATTTCTCTAACATGTCCAAAAGTAAGGTGAAAGCCACTTTATAAAATTAGAATGAAGGTTCACTGTATTTTTTTTAAACTTGACATTATGAAAAAAAGGTAATAGAGAAAAAAATTAATTACAAAAAAAGAAACCTAGTAGTAACAAATGAGATTTCCAATGACTGGCTGGGTCTATGAAAAGAGCTGGTCCTGAGAATCAAAGTCCAGGTCAAGTCTTGGATCTGACACTCACACTTTACAGAATGGGGCAAGCTGACTTTTCCTAAAACTCGGTTTCTTATTACTGGAAAGGAAGGCAGTGATAATCATACCTATTTTCTAGGATCATTGGAAGGTGACATAAGATAAAAGTGCTCTTTAAAAATTAAAGCACTCAACAAATGTTAGTTATTATTATTTTTAACCAGGAAAAAAAAGGTTTTTCCCTTAAAATCTGAGGCATTTCAGGGAAAGCCACATGTAATGCTCAAGAAAAGACGGAGGCTTATGGTTTTTTGGCCAGTAGAAGTTCAGCATACCTTTTGTAATGCTAGAAGGCATGATTTATGTGGTCATCAATTTAAACATTAGAAATGGAAGGCTCTAATCACGGAGGGCTGTCACTATCTTCCTATCTTCAGGAAGTTGAATATTAGTTTCTGGGTGATAATATGGACCTAGCAATCAAATGCAAGTTAGAAGATCTGTCCCTAGCCTTAGTTTGTCTTTTGCTTAGACAATATCAAAGCCACCGTAAGCACCTCCCTGTCACCCCCCCCACCCCCGCCCCGCCCCTGCTGTCTACTTCACAAGGTTCTAATAGGAATGATTAGTAGTAGATAGCATGGTGAAGTCGCTTAAGAGATTGACAGATGTCCCTCTTTCTTGAAACATTTGTTGTTGTTGTTGTTTGCTTTTCCTTTCTGGCAGACTGCTTGAGGGAAAATGAAGAAACAGCAAGAAGAAAGTAAGTGTCTGTGCACATGCACTTGGTGCAAGGGAGAGAGACGGACCCTCCTTGGGGGTGAAAGAGCAGGGGTGGGCAATTGAGAAGAGGGAAGGGAAGTTCACGTGGGTTTTTTGGCTTTTGTCCCAACGCTCAGCTCCTTTCCCAACATCCACATAAAGCACCAGCCATAACTGCTTTTAAAACACTATTAGGAGGGGTGCCTGGGTGGCGCAGTCGGTTAAGTGTCCGACTTCAGCCAGGTCACGATCTCTCGGTCCGTGAGTTCGAGCCCCGCGTCGGGCTCTGGGCTGATGGCTCGGAGCCTGGAGCCTGTTTCCGATTCTGTGTCTCCCTCTCTCTCTGCCCCTCCCCCATTCATGCTCTGTCTCTCTCTGTCCCAAAAATAAATAAAAAACGTTGAAAAAAAAATTTAAAACACTATTAGGAGGAACTGAGCATATAAAAGGACAACCTTCCTGCAGAGGTACAAAACCTACCACCTAAGGTAAGTTGAAAAGTTCGAATGTTTTAACTGTAGCCATTTAGTGACATACGGGAGCAAAAGGCCGCTACAGTGTTGGTCACTAATGTGTCAAATTCGGGAACATTACCATGTTTAGTCTCCCGTGGAGTTGGCCTCCTATTCCCTGAGGTCTTTTAATTACTTGGATTTTAACTAATAAAAATGTCTGTACCAACTTCCACTGTTGAGAGAGTCAGAAGTTGGATTTGATCCACTCTGAGTAAGAGCCCTGGTTTAGGAGAAGATCCTTGGCTGCCATTTCATAAACAGGCTGAGTATCTGAGAATCACAGATGTGCCGTGTCTCCAGCCCAGACTCCTTGGTCATGCTAAAAACACAGCAGTTCTTTTGTTAATCTGTATTTGTGGGTAAACCTGTCTCATTCAGGACAGAAGAACACTTAAGTGGAAGGCACGGTTGCTGTCCCTCATACTCATACCAACAAAAAAATCTTCTTAAGCAAAGCATGAACCTCTTCTTCTCATATATGTCCTCACATTCTTTCTATGACATTTATTTATTTCAGTATTTCCATAGCAACTGCAGCTATGAAATTACCCCCAACATAGAGGATTTCTAAATTGTATCAGATTATGCTAAGGGGAAAAGCGATGATAATAATGTTATTAATGGATTAAGCCCTTATATCAGTATAAAATTTCATAATGTATAAACTATCACAAGTGTTCATTCCTTCTCTTTGGAGATAGGGAAGACGTTAATATCTGTCTTTCATAGATGATGATACCAGTACTCAGACACTAAATGACTTACCCAAGGTCTCACCTAGAGAGCAAGAACTAGAATCAATATATTCTAGTTTTATGACTTTACTTCTAAGGAAGTTTAATGCTTTCAATTTTAATCTGTTCATTTATACAAATCCATAAGAATAATCAAAAGTAAGCTTTTTAAAAATAGATGTATATGTATGTATATGGACATACATATATGTATACATTATTTATTGAGAGAGAGACAGAGTACGAGCAGGGAAGGGGCAGAGAGAGAGGGAGACACAAAATCTGGAGCAGGCTCCAGGCTCTGAGCTGTTAGCACAGAGCCCAACTTGGGGCTCGAACTCACAAACCGCGAGGTCATGACCTGAGCCAAAGTTGGATACTTAACCAACTGAACCACCCAGGTGCCCCCAAACTAAGCTATTAAGAGATCACCAAAGTAGAAAAGCATCTCATTGATTTGCAAATACAAATACATACAAACTTAAATTACATAATGCACTTATTTAATTGGCTCAAAATAAATATAAATAAACTTCTTCAATCGTGGATAGATTATAGTTTAACATATGGGTTCATATTGCTGATGGTTCTGTGAGTTTGAACAATGTTTCTAAAGAAATTTAGAAATTTAGAAATGTTTCTAAAGAAAGCAAAAGTTCTCTGAAGTGCTGTAAAGTAAATGTGGTCACAAAAATCAAACAATTTATGCTAAGGAAAAAATTCAAAGTAAAATAATGAAAAACCTTAATCAGCTCTTTATAGGCATGTTATTTACAACACTGAAAGAACAGAGAATACCCAATACCTTTCTAGGGGCAAATAACTTTAAAATGTAGTATGCAAACATAAGGTAAAATTAAACAGACAAAAGCTATAAATAGAGATTATTAACAATGGAAAGCCATATACATATTTAAATTAAGTCAATCAATAGAAAACACAAAAGCATGTATAAAAATCATTAACGAGAGTTATAATACCTTACAGAACCAGATTGGTTTAATTACATGTGTATATGTGCAAGGATTAAAGATTCAAGAGACAACAGGAAAATATGAATAATCAGTGAAGGAAAGATGAAGAAGACCTAACTGGTGTATTTTCCCTGTAAATTATGTAATTGGTTAATTTAAATATGATCTAAGTTGATTATTAATAATCAATTTAGGCAAGAATAAATTAAATTTATATTAGATGGGTCTCCTTCTTGGACTCAGAGCATTGAACGTGGGTTGTCTTTGCACAGAAATAATGAACTACTTCACGATCTTGAATAATGCCACCACACTGACTGAGGCCCAGAGCCTGGGTTTTCTGCACTTTCCTTCTACAGGATGTCTCTCAGACATCAGTTTCCACAAGGGAACGAGAGGCAGTTTGACTGAATGCCACTGCAGTTGGCCCTGTTCCCAGGGCTTTAGTTCCGAGAGACATACACACATCCCTAGGATCCTCCTTACTACACACTCTGTCTTCAACACCAACTTGTTTCATTTTATACCCTGAGCTTCCCCGATCCCCCCCAAAAGAAAGCTCTTTACTTTTCTGGTGTGGCAGCTTATTGGATTTACGACAAGTTCCAAAGAAATTACAATGCTAGAACATCCATCCGAGAGCTTGAGGTCCGTGCTAAACTCTGAAATCAATATGGAACAAGGGCCTCTGAATAAAGCTTAACTGAATTCTGACAAGAATTAAGTTGCATTTTGGAGTCACCATGGATAGGTCTCATAAGGAAAAATCTTGATTAACGTTTCTTATGAGGGAGGGAAAGTCAAGAGGGATGGTAAGAATTTCCATTGTTTGAGTCCACCCCACTTTCCAAGGATGTGATTAAATATCTCCCAGATACTCTACCTTGTCATAAGCTCGGTCTAGTAACAGGGACCCAAAGTAAAAGAAACTCCCTCCTGAAGAATCACTGAGCTCCTATGCCTGGCGTAGAGATCGAAACCTGAGCCCACATGCTGTACAAACCCATAACTGAGTCAGATTACACTTTTTTAGTCTTATTACTCAACCAGGAGGGCAAGAAATGCATTTAAAAATGGGGCAGGGGTGTGCCTGAGGGGTTGAAACAATTTCCTAAAGCCCAAAGAATTTCACAGCCCTTGTAAGGTCCTTATATTCAGAAAAACCACATATGCCAGAAATCTTGCCAAAATTAATCTCAGAATAACATTCATTCCATTACCATTCCCTGGGCAGGCCCAGGGTGCTTTACAGGATTGCCCCATTTCATCCTCACAGGCCTTTGGGAGAATCCTACAATCATCCCTATTATACTGTGGAGGAAACTGATGCTTAGAAAGATCCAGTAACTTTCTCGAGGAGACTAAGCATGAAGTGATGACATCAGATTCAAGCCACGTTCTTCATACCTGTTATCCTGTTTCCCAACACTTCTCAGGGTTCCTAGCTCTAAGAGAGACAGGAAAAAATGAAGGAGGCTGTCACCGCAGCCCCGTGAATGGTAGCAAGAATCAACCATGCAGTCTGAAAAAGGACAGAAAATAGAGACAAGAGCTACAGAAAAACACAGCAGTCACTTCATATAAGGACAAAGCCATAGGGGCTTCCAGAAGCTCTGCTGGCATCATTATCACAGAGTTCGCTGCAGTAAAGAATTCCATGTGGTGGTCCTAAGTCATTGTGAATGACAGCCCATGCAGTCTGCTTACAAAAGACAGGGAGTTCTGTAATTTTCTCTTTTCAGTAAAGATTTCAAAGGTTGATATTTGAAATATTCTCATTTCTTTTGAAATTTTTTAACGTTTATTTATTACTGAGATACAGAGAGTGAGTATGAGAAGGACAGAGAGAGGGGAAAACGCAGAATCTGAAGCAGGCTCCAGGCTCTGAGCTGTCAGCACAGAGCCCCACGCGGGCTCGAACACACAAACTGAAAGATTATGACCTGAGTTGAAATCGGACACCTAACCGACTGAGCCACCCAGGCATCCTGAATATTCTTATTTCTTAAGGAGGTAAGCTTTGGTTCGATGAGCTTTAAGCTCATATGTAATGGCTCCCTGAGATCAACAGGACACTATGGTATTCGTGTTTATGTTCCAAACAAGCTAAAAATGTGTACTGTCAGCAAAGACTACGGGACCAAGGGTGTGAAAAACTGAATATAGCCCCAGGTCTGACACCAAGGATTGAACAGAAGAAGTCATTTTCCTCCTCTCTGTGTTTCTGTATTCTCACTTCTAAAATGAGGAGTTAGACAAATGACCTTTTTTTTTCCTTCCCAGCTCCAGCATTGTGTAGTACTATTAGGAGGCTATCTACGTTTAAGTTAAATTGCCTTTAGGGAGGAAAATGGAATAAAATTGAACCTAAGAGATGCACAAACTATACTGAATCCCTCCAGATCTTAATCTTAACAAACTTTCAGATCTGTGCTACAGAGACTCGAGGGCTGCAATGAGTTAGAGCCGTCAGGTCACAGGAAGATAGATACCAATGAGACCAGGAACTTTGCGATGAACTTGAACCTTGGGGATCTGCAAGGCTATGTATAACTCCTAGGACCTTGCACCCAAAGCTTCTTTTACGTAAAAATGCCCCGACACTGTGGTGAAACCATGCTTCTTTTGTAGGTTTGCAAAAATGCACTACTTTTCCCACTAACAAGTGCTAAACAGATTAAAAGTATGCAGATAGATAGCAAAGAAATGCATTTTATATTTTTAAAAAGTTTATGTTCATTCATCACATTGATCTATCTTCTGATGTGTGTGTAGCTTAATGTGTGTTCTTAAGTAGCCTGGTAAAAACTGAAAAGAGTCACCTACTTATGTAATTAAAGTATAGTTGTTGTGTTCTTTAAAAAAAACAAAACAATTATTACCTCAGTCAGTATTACTATTCATTTTCCTTTAGGGGAAATTCATTTCCTTCTATAATAAAGGGTTTATTTCTTTGCATCATTGAAAACTTGCTGGGCATGGTGGTAAGAAAATGTTTGAGTGGGTAAGAAGTGATTCAAAGGGCCAGGAGTTTGAAAGAGCACGGACAAGTCCAGAGGCCCTGTGTTGTTTCTTTACCAATACTGGCAAATTCAAATGCAAGGTGAGACCTAATAAGAAGAGGTATGACTAGGGGAAACCTTCTGATGTTCAGGGGGTGATGTGAGAGCTTGTACATACATGCTTGAAAGCCACAAGGTGATGATCCAGCAGACCACTGATGGACCCTCCTCATGCTTTTCTGACCGCATGCGAACAGGGAACAGTTAGAAAAAGTTAAGGTCTGCCAATTTACACACACACACGCACACACACACACACACACACACACACACACACACTTTGAAATCTGTGGAGAAATAAAGATCCGATGACTACATTCTATCTGGAGTGACTGGCATTCTGCCAAAGAAGACATCTTTGCAAAGCACAGGAGGCGCGGCAGAGGGAGTCTGAACTTACAATGTAGCAGGGCTCACAGTAGGCTTTCTTCTCCACGGCGTAGAAGGGCTGTCCTCGGAGCTTGTTGTTGCAGATGATGCAGGTAAAACAATCCACGTGGAAGACCTGATCCATGGCGGTGCATCCTGTCCCTTCCCCAACTACGTTTTCCCCACAGCGAGCACAGCGGCCTGAAAGAAAGAAGGGATTGACTGCTAAGAGCACACCAAGGAACACCTTCAGTCCTTCTGAAGAAGACAACATGGAGGAGACAGCAGGTTCACAGTGGCAGCGGCAGCAAGAGGGCTGACACCCCCACCACCGCCACCACCAGGCACGAGATCACCAACATAGCCAGGACTCACCTCTGTGAGGCCGCCATGATGGAGATTTTACACGAAGCATTTGAAAAGTTGACCCTCACAGCTCAAGGACCTACAGAACGTGACAGAGTAGAACTCAGGTCTCCGAATGTCGAGGCCAGTGCTGTGCCTCCAGTCTCACACACAAGTCTAGGAAGAACATGACTCAGCATAGCAGCAGTGGAAGGCACAGCCTAGGAAAGTCTTTCTGCTTAGAGAGTCTATGTGTCCAGTTAGACTGTGAGGGGACTGGGTCCAAACTCAAACTGCGCCTCCTTTCACAAAAGCCCAGGTTGTAAAATCTCTCTGCATCCAGCCCTCAATGACAGATCAAAAGGGAGTCCCTTTTATTTCCCGACAGCTCTGACTGCTGGAAAGTTCTTTCTCATACTGAGCCAGACTGCTTCCTCATGCTCACTGCTACCCAGTAGTTCCAGTTCTGTCTTCTAGGGCCTCATTAAGCAAGTCTCCCACTACACTTGACACCCTTTAAGTTATTACAATTCAGTTAGTATTGCCTCCAAGTGTGATCATACTTTGAACGTCCCTAAAACCTATAACAGATTCCACATACTTGTAAGGGTTTGAGTCCCGAAGGCCCTGGTTGTCACTGTCCAGCCCAGCGTTCTGTGAACTTTCAGCATTCTCAAACTGATTTATGGGACATGTGGACCACATATGGACATCAGACTTCAGTTTTAAAAAAATCATTGTTTTAAATAGGAACAATAAAACATTACAGAAGGCAAATATTTATGTCAGCGTGAAGCCCTGTGCTGGTTGCAATCTGTATCTCTATCTGGTTCCGTCATGGGAATCTTGAGCCAAAGGTCAGATCCACATCCAGTTTTCTTTCTTAGTCTTTATTTCGATAAGTAAAAAGTCTTAACAAATAATTACAGGTCGCTGGGAATGTCAGCAAGAATCTGCGCTGTGGGCTTTGACACATAAGCTGTAAGCAAACCCAGTGTTTCCCACGTGTCAGGCATTTTCAAGGTGCTTTATATACATGTTAAGCTCATTTCATAGTTACAACCACCTATGTCGTAGGTCTGTTGCTCTCCCTATTGTACAGATGAGGAAACTGCGTCACGAAAACGGTCAATGAAATTCAAATCCAAGGAGTCTAGCTCCAGCGTCCATGGTTTTAACCACGATGCCGTTCTGCCTCTGTTTCGTTGTGTGCATCGGGATTGAACACAGAGCTTGACATGACGGAGAGATTTCTCATGAAGGCTGCTTTCAGCACTCCATCCACTGGATTGACAACTATTTCACACCTAAAAACGGGAGGGCTAAATGTTTCAACTTGGGAGGAAAGAGCCAAATATATTTCTAATCCTCTCTGGTTGCATTGGCACTGGAAAATAGTTCTATACATTCTGTTGCAGGACTTAAATGTATTTTTAAAATATAACCCAAACGACAGTCCATTTTCCCCCGAAGGAATAAGAAATATCAAGTACTGGAAAAAAGAGTTAATTAAACTCTTGGAAACTGACTGCCACTATGGTAGCTGATACTATAAAGTCCTGATATCATATTCTTGACATTGGATAAAAACTTTTGTAATAAACCTTGTGGTTGTTTTATAAACTTCTGCCCAAGAGTCAACTTGTACCTGTTTTTATTATGAGATAGATAACCTTAGAAAAGTGCCTTTAAAATTTGGAACTTAATTGCCTTTAGTAACAAAATTAGGTTATTGCATATGGCTCTTGTTTTGTGATTATTCAGAAAAGAAACCCGGCTTAATTGGTTTACTAAATAGTTCACTGTGCTACGTCTCAACTTGATGCTAAAATTAGAGTTTCATGCCACTATCTGACATTTCATTACAGAAAACACACTGGGATTATAGGCAAATGGATCAGTTCATAAAGTCTAATGTTTAAGGAGTCATTAGCATAGTTTAGTATTCAAACTTTTCTTTTTCAACTGCTTGTGCAAACCCATCATATCTGTTTCACAACATACAGATTTGCTTCCAATATTTATATTGGAATCCTTGTTCACAAAAATTTACATTTTTAATATTAATCTGAAGTGGTATTTATGGTATTATCGTTATTACTATTTTTCCCGCCTTCATTGAATCATATTGAAATCACTGATGTATTCTGGCGAACTAAAGAAACAATGCAATACAATAGTGATAATGAAAAATATAGGTTTAGCATCATCAGGAAAAAAAAACATACTAATGACATGAAAATACTCTGAGCTGAACGGCACTGTTGGTGAATACTGGTCAAACAACACCAGTCAACAGAGGTTTTGTGATATTTGTGCAATCTTTTAAGAATGTGATGATTATTAACAGTGGATTGGTTACATGTGAAAACTGTAATTTTACATTTCAGATCTGTTAAATTCAGGTCAACAGAATTATTATTTTTTATTACTCTTTTCCTTCCTAGACCTTAAACTGGGTTCCTTGACAGTCCACCAGGGACTACACAGTGATGTGTGGACCACACTTGGGCAAACAAAAAGAATTCTGGCTAAATGTCTTGGTGGTCTATGAAGCAGCTGGAGATAGCGATTGGGATCTAAACTACAGCTGATCCACAGCATAATCTCTGGAACCCAAGAGCTCACTCTTCACAGTTTATGGAGAGTTTGCTAGCTATCCCTGAGGATCTGGGAGAGAATCTCAATCACCAATTAGAGAGAAAGATCAGGGAAGACCCCTAAACGTCAGGCTGAACAGAAAAGCTTTGCAATTTTCATTCTGTTCAACAAACATTCCTCAGGTATCTACTCTTGCAAAGTACTATATTCTGCTTTTCTGTGATAAATGGAAATGGAGTAGACTTGGTCAGTGCCTTTTACAGGCATTACAAGACCACGTACATTCTACAATCACATGAGAAAAAGGTGCCACGTGCCAGAGGAGAAAGTGCTGTGGAGGTGTGGAAGGAAAATCATATGTGATAGGGGACTTAGGAAGGGTTTTATGGGAAAAGATGCATGTGAGCCCAGCTCGAGGATGAAATTGTGACAGGTGGAGAGGGGAGAGAGAAAAACATTTTAGTATTTCCAAAGGGAATGAGCGGCTGGACTTGACGGGATCCCACACGTCTGCAGTGGCTTGGTGCTGGCACAAGGGTTTGTCTTCTCAGCTATGAAAGCAGATGGGCCGGATTCATAAGGAACAATCTTCTCCTTTGTATTTTGGAGGATATTCTTCCAGAGTGGGTCAAGCTAATACGCTGAACCCAGACATGACCAGCTCTGCTGCCTCCCATATTTTTCCTATTCTTGGGAGAAATCGGGGACACGAGCTCGAGGGCAGTCAGTCTGGCACCTTTAGAATCACAAGCCCAGAAAAAAGAGCTAAGAACAAAAAATAAAAATAGCCCTACACATCAGCAGGACAGAAAAGGTGCCCGAATGTTCCCTTTTCACATTAACAGAATTTACAAACTATGCCTTTTCGGGAAGCACTCACAATGGAAAGAAAGTCACTCAAGCATGGTTCATCCTTGCCCCTAGAGGGGCTTATACTACACATCATTAAAATGCACACCACAACCTGAATGCCCATCTTCTGGACAAGTATTCAGCACTTTTAAATGAGAAAAACCAGGGGGAATGGTACCAGACTTGAAGGCATCAGAGCATGAAGGAAACAGAGTTTGATTAGGGGCCAGTAGGAAGCTCAAGTTCAGACCCAGGGCTGGTATGAGGAGCTGGTTGGCACAGCTTAGCATAGTAATTTAAAAAAAAAAAAAAAAAAAAAACAATGACAGAGGGTCAGACCGTCTGAGGAGAATTCTGACAGTAAATTAAGATGCCTAGATCCAACAATAAATAAATGAAAAGAACTGGTTTCTAAAGCTTGGTTATGTATTATTGCTTGCTAGGTATATCGCTTCATATCTGTTGTGGAACCCATTATGGGTTCTTTTCACCCCTTCCCCCAGTCCCCTGTGCTAACTATAGCAACCTCTGGAGTGTCTCCGAAAGGCTTCTATCTGCAACATGCCTACTACCTAAATCAGGCTCCATTTTCATTCATGGGCCATTGCAATGGCTTCCTGACTACACCAGTATCTCTGATTCACTTCCTCTTATAAATGGAAGGGCTTATGGAAGTCTTAGTATTGAGCTAAATCTGGAAGGTTATGCAGAATTCAAATAAGTCATTTTTAGGAAGGGCACGGGTGGAGAGTGATATTACAGGTAGATCAACAGGGTAAGCAAGGGAGGTAGATTAGTGGGACACAGGTTTTCATATTTATTGGTTCCAGTTTTCTCTTTTGGTAACATGAATGTATTTCCTTTATAATGTGAAAAAAAATTTTATTTGAAAATGTTTTTCCTGTGATCCTGGCACCATTACTATAAGAGGCCACAGGCCCCCTTTTCCAAGCCCTGCTTGTTTTGGGGGTAGGATCAAAAATGTCCATAGCCATCTTAAAAGTTGGTGATACTTTCAAACTTCTGCATTATTCACCATCAAAAGTAAACTAGAAAATGTATGCAGACATCAAGCTAGGTCACATTTATCTTCACGTCTCCCTTGCTATCTGAGTTTTAATAGAAATTTTAGGCACAAGCAAACGTAATATTCTCTTTTTAAGAATCACAATGAATTGAAACCCTACATGCTGATCGCATATCAGGCTTTTCATTACGCACCTTCTTCAAAATATTCTGAACAAAATCCTGTTTGAAAAGTTGAATCAATAGGGTTATATCAGGGTAATGAAGTCATGGTAAAGTATTCCTAGAAACAAAAAGATTGTTCCAATTTATCCTACATATGGCCACTGGAGTTATCTTTCTAAAGCAGATACTCCATTAAGCCGAGTCAGAAATTATCTTCTGCTGAAGGTAGAAAAAGATAATAGAATAAACTTGCATTCTTTATATGACAGGTCCATCTGACATTCACTGAAGGTACTAGAATGACGGCATTTTCTAATCACCAAAGCTTTTGTTTTATAGAATCCTGTAGCATTATTGCACGTAATAATAGACACCCTGCTTTTTAAACTACTTAAGTCGTAGGACAGTGATTTTCAACATTGCCAATATGCTGGATACTCTGGGGAACATAAAAAAAGTACGGATTACTGGGTTCCAGCTCCAGGGATTCTGATTCCATTGCTCTAAAGTGGGATGTCCTAGGATTGAAGTTTAAAAGTGCTCCTGGTAATTCTAATGTTCAGCCAATTTGAGCCACTGTTCCAAGGGGTACCTATTTCTGTACTGCTCATCAGGATAACAGTGGCTGAGCATTGCCCAAATAGGCTTGTTTAATATGCATTCAAACCCATTCAGGTACAGACTGTTCATAAGTTGGCCAAAAAGGTCTACTTTCCACCAATGAGTTATCACTCTAATGTTATCTCTTTATGTCTTCGTTGGAAGACTTCTCAATGACTTTCGAGTCACTGATAACGTACATGAACAGAATCAGCTACATGTTCTCATATCTTGCCAGAATGGAAGCCAGGGAAAGAAGTTCACTTATATTAATTAGAAGCACTCCTACAGAAGCCTCATTTTGTGCTGTAAATGCATGTATCACACAGTGCTGCTGTATGGCCTTAGACACTACAGAGTCTATCAAGAACGTCAACTGGTCACCATTTAAGGTGTGATATTACATATCACATCGTACACCACATTCAGTCTTTTCCTACTTTCTTGGACTCTGCCTTTAAATAACGTGGCGATATTCAGTCTCCTATGGTGAGTGCCATTTAGTTGTGGGAATAATGGAATCCTTATCGGATCTTAAAAGCCGGACCGCAGGACTGCAGTTTTGTCGCCCTGCCTGTGTGTATACGATCGTATTGTACTATTTCATCATGTTGTTGCTCAGGTGATCCTTGCTGAGATGCTTGCAGATTCACTGGGCACTCGGGTGGGAGGGAGGAAGTGGCAGATGGCAGTTCCTCTCTGTCTCTCTCTCCCCTACACGCAGGTGCTTGCATTCTCTCTCACGCACACGTGGGCACGCACACAGCAGGCAAAAGAGCAGCGGCTGCTACAGCACTAGACCAGTGGTAGACAGAGGAAGCCTTCCGAGAGAGACAAAGTAAGGAACATCTTAGTATAAAATAAGAAGTTGAGTAAAAATAACCAACCAACCAACCAAACAAACAAAAAAACCCCAAATTGTCAGAGAGAACAGTACAGGAGCGGGCGAATAAAGGCCTGGGCCACAAAGCTGAGAAGACAGAGTAAAGGCTGAATCCTACTGATGAAAGGAAGGCTAAGCCATGAGGTGATTCATTTATAGATACATATTTGCTTAGGCTGGACCTTCAGGTAAGGGGGTGGTTTGGGCGGGGGAGTCCCACATGGGGTTGCAAAAGTAAACATGTTCTGCTGACTTAACTATGCTGCATTGTGAAGAAGCATAACAAAACTATAAAAGAAAATTACTGTGTTTTTTTCTTGATGCCAGGCACAGTCCTAAGCACTCCACATACATTCTTTCATAGCACTATAATGATTACCTATTTTTATTTGATAGGCAAGACATCTGAGGTGAAGTCACTTGGCCAAGGTCTCAGAGGCAGAAGGAGGTGGGCTGAGATAGGAAGCAGGGCAGACTTCTACAGTCCATCTTCTTTCTTTCTTTATTTTTAAACATTTATTTATTTTTGAGAGACAGAGAGAGAGAGAGAGAGAGAGAGAGAGCATAAACAGGGGAGGGGCAGAGAGAGGGAGACACAGAATCCGAACCAGGCTCCAGGCTCTGAGCTGCCAGCACAGAGCCCGACACAAGGCTCAAACTCATGGACCGCAAAGATCATGACCTGAGCCTAAGTTGGACGCTCAACCGACTGAGCCACCCAGGCGCCCCCAGTCCATCTTCTTAATGAGCATGTGTTTTTCTATGAGTAAAGTTTGTTATTCACCCAGAACTCAACTACGATGTCTTCAGCGCTGGGTAGGAGTGTGGGCCATTCCCATGCCCGGGAAAAGAAGAGCTGATACAATATCACTTCTCCAACTCCCAAATCGTGGGTGTGGTCAGTGTCTGCTAGAGGTAGGCAGGTCAGTATAGGTGGCGGTCCTTCAGAGAAGATTTGAAAGTACTGAAACTCAAACTCTGGATTCCCACCAGGAAAGATTAAAAAAAAAAAAAAAATACTGATATCCATGCTTCACTTCCCGAGATTCTGACTTCTTTGGTCTGGTGTGGGGCCCTGAAATAACAATGCTAATGTGCAGTGGGTTTGAGAACCACTGCTCTACAAGGAGCTGCATGCCAATGTGCTCCACAGTGTAGTTTGTCCTAGAGAATTCTTACAAAGCAATGACAGGACCAAAGCCCTGGTCCCGCAGAGATTACATCCCAATAAGTTGCACTTAGTTGTGTTGACAGAGGCAGTGAGTTGGACACGATGCACCCTGGTCCCAACCTCCACTGAACTAAGTAACATGTATATGCACGGTGAACGTCAGGACAATCACTTTCTGGCAACTTCCATTCTCAGGAAAAGTAGCTCAAATAGAAGGAAAAGCCAGATAGCAACAAAAGCAAAACAAAAAACACTGCTTTGCAGTTTTGAATGTAATACATGGCGCCCTTGAACAAAGTTCTATATAAAGATGTAAAGGAAACCAGACAGGTCTGTGAGTCTTGCCTTTGTTACTCACTAGCTATGGGAACCTGAACACATTTCTTAAATTTCCAGAGCCTGAGGGCACTTGTTTTCACAATCAGCAATAATCAGACCCCCTCAAGATCAGGTGGTTTCAGTTGAGTCAACTGTCCAGCCGTTCTGTCAGCCCCTCAATAAATGCACTTATGAAGTCTCTATTCTGTGCTAAGTGTGGCACAGTGGTAACATTTTCTCAGCCTCTGTAAAAAGAAGATGGTGATGATTGCCTTCACTATCTGGCCATGAAGTTCAACAACAGCCACAAAGGGCCTTGTACAGGCTCTATTCCTTCTCCCTCCAGCTATAGGAGGTATAATATGCACAACTTCAAATAGAGAGCTTATTGCAACTAAAAGCACAGAGATATGCACTCTGGACCTACTTATATATTTTTTAAGTTTATTTATTTATTTTGAGAGAGAGAGAGAGAGAGAGAGAGAGAGAGAGAGAGAGAGAATCCCAAGAAGGCTCTGAGCTGTCAGCACAGAGCCCAATGAGGGGCTCAAACCCATGAACCATGAGATCATGACCTGAGTTGAAACCAAGAGTTGGACACTTAACCGACTGAGCCACCCAGGTACCCCTGGGCCTACCTTTAAAGAGGACAGTCAATATGGGGGTTATAGAGGCAGCTGCATCTGTGAGGCAGTTATATAAGATTTATATTCACCAAAATGTTACTCATAGAATTTAGTGCTAGAAATTCAACCCTAATCCTGCAAAAATATATGCACCCCAGAGTGATGACAACAGTCAATATTTATGCAGGACTTAGTGTTTGCCAAGCGTTGTTTTAAGCATTTAGATGTATTATCTCAGGTAATCCTTCCACCAGCTGATAGTGTAGGTCCTATCATCGTCTGCATCATAGCTGAAGAAATGGCAGCCTAAAGAGATTAAGTCACTTGCCCGAGGGCATGCAGTTAAATATTGAAGCTGGGATAGGGGCCCAGGCAGTCTGGCTTTGGAGCCCGCTTAACCTATCCCCTAACCTGGCTTATTGCTTTAGAATTCTAAGATTCCTAAAAACATCCGGCCTGGCAGGAAGCTCGTATAAACCTTATAACATCCCTGACAGGAATATCACCATCTATTTTGACTAAAGTCAAGATTTCTTTTCAACTTAATTTTTACACATGGACATTTTCATACTCACCTTCTGAATTCTTAATCTATTTTCCTACATTTAAAATTAATTTCATGATTGACCCGTTAACAGAAATAAAAATCAATATTTACTAGTACAGTTACAACTGCTATTGCAACGATTATTTTTGATTTATGTTTGGAATCTGCTTCATGGTATCTCTCATGGGAATCTGTATTTCCTTTAAGCTCCATTCCAAGCTGAAAATGCTTTAATTTGCCCAGCTACTCATAGTTTCTGTGGTAGGAAATCTCCAAATTTATTTTGGTTCTTTAAGAACAAACTTAACCCTGAGTAACTCACGAGGGTGCTTCTAAAGCTACTGTATTTCTTCCTTTCTTCCTTTCTTCCTTCCTTTCTTTCCTTTCTTTCTTTCTTTCTTTCCTTCTTTCTTTCTTTTTTTTTTTTAATTTTTTTTATTTTGACGGAGAGAGGGCATGGAGAGGCAGAGACAGAGGGAGACAGAGAATCCCAAGAAGGCTCTGCGCCGTCACTGTAGAGCCCGGAGCCCAATGCAGGGCTCAATCTCATGACCCCAAAATCATGACCTGAGTTGAAATCAAGAGTAGTACGGTTAACCGACTGAGCCACCCAGGCTCCCTGCTAAAGCTATTGTATTTCAATGCCCCCAAATAGCCATGATCATCTTCTTATGATGTTACCAAGCACTCCTTACACTTATATAGCACTTTACAATATTAAACGTGCTTTCTCACCTGATGCTTCCAAAAAGAGAAAAATGGAAGTTATGACTAGCATTACTTTTAAATTTCTGACATATCAAGATTGAGATAATCCTGCAGGTTCACATGAAATGTCATCATTTACATGATGCTGTTTGAAGCTTACCTCACAATAACCAAAAGCTATCTAAGGCACCTATCCTTTGTTAGCAAATGAGTGAACCTAGGAGAATAGTCTTGTGCAAGACTGAGACAGAAAAGCTGGAATTCAGACTTGGTTCATCTGGCCCCAAGTCGAGTGGTCTTTCACCTGGCCCTCATTACATACACACATAGTGCTGAACCCGGAGGTGGGCGATATTCTCACCTGACATCACACCCCAGCTTTGGTTTCTCCACTGGGTGCTGAAAGGCCCCTAAGACACTGTTAAAGGGATTTAAAAGTCTAAGAAGGAAAGCACATGTGGAAAATTTAGAAAACATCTGGTCCAACCTCATTCACAGATGTGAAAACAAAGGCTGCGGGAGAGGCCGTGCCTTGACAGAAGAGATGAGACCTGGATGGAAGCCTTCGGGCTCCCAGCACAGTGATCTGGCTGCTCATACCATCTCCGGGGGGAGCCACCTCTAATATGAGTGTTCCCCCACTAGTAGGCGCTGTTGCCTGAGCATGAGGAATTTCTCCCTCCACACGGGGTAAAATTTCATCCATATGGGAGCATCCTGTGGGACATGGCAGTCCACAAGGATGAGTCCTGCATGATTCCAGAACAAGGTTAACTACATGACTTTCTGAAACAGCAGAACCAATCCATCCGTCTGAAACACATCTGGGTGTTCTGTAGAGGTACCTTGGGGCCATAAAAGGCCAGGCTCTGCTTCCTGTTTGACCATACCTGGTCTGAACTGATTTATTTTTGGACACTGGAGTTATATGTAACATTCAGTTGATAAGAGGCTTCCACTTTATTTTGTTATTTAGTTTTTTAAAGGGTACAAAACACCCGTGTGGGATAAGTAGTAGGTCTCTGGTTAGAAGAACTGGGTTCTAATCCTGGCTTTATCATATATATAACCTGTGGCGTTGGGCAACTTCCCTCATCCACCTGAGTCAGTAGGTCCTAGGTACCTCAACAGCAATCCCAGCCCTCGGTGACTCAAAGGGTTACCAGAAGGAATTTCGATATTAAGTGATAAACGACAAGAAAATGTGAGGAATTCCTCCAAGATGTATCACTGTAAAATACATTTTTGTTATGAACGATGGTATAAATCACATGCACAATAGAGCACAATGTACTTCTATATCTGGGCCTTTATCCAGAATTCATATTCTGAGGAATTCCTGTGCAAATCCACAAAATGGAATGCCATCCTGGATGTAAGTAGACAGATTTTGAGGATCTAAGCTCCTTGGAAATGCTGGCAGTGCTGTTTCATGTTCTAAGTGGAGTGGGCCGATGGATGCCATGAATATTTGACACATGATGTTACATCAGAGCTCAGAGGGAGACCCAGGCACGGAATCTTGGACCTGCGGCCATCTCCATCTCCGCCCTCGTGTGTCTGTAAAATTCTCGTTGCTAAACTGCAGTCTGCATTGATTCTGTCTCTGGCACTTGCATAGCAACACTGAGCTGAGTGCTAGAGTGACATCTTGGGAACAGTTATTAATACATGTATGTATGCACACAGTATGTAGAAATATGCAAGATTGAAAGCAATTAGCGTATTACTTTTAGGTAATACTTCCCGCTGGGACTCTGCTCCTGAAAAATATTCCTCTCTCTCTCTCTCTCTCTCTCTCTCTCTCAAGAAGCTTGAACAGTCATCTGCTATCACTTACCAGAATGTTTGGGATAAAAATGGTGTCAGTTTTAAGGAAACCACACTTCTCAATTTTCTTTGTTAACATCTGAATAAAACATGAGAAGGTTCCCACTTTTCCCCTCTCCCCTTTCATTCAGAGAAAAAGTTCCTTCACAATCTTGCTTTGTGTGGGAGAGGAAATAAATAGCCACCCTTCTTTGCCACCTCCAGATTAGCAGAATCACTGGGTTTAAAAGTAGAAAAGTTTAAATTTCATTCTAATAAACTCCACTGGCTATCATCATTTCTGAGGTGTGGCACAAAGTTTCATAATAAGAACACACCAAGAAGCCACATTTCTACCTTGTTGGAGCTTAGAGCCCTGTGAGATCATGAGAGAACAGCAGAAGAAAGGCTCAGAAAGTTCTACAGGAAGGATTTGGTTGGGAATAAAGGAACACTTGTGGGACCATAGTGGAGTTTGTAAAAATGGGTCATTTCCTCAAGAAGCCACGTCCGTGGGAAGGGCAGATCCTCTCTATCTCCTCCGATTAGATGTATACATGGAATCAAGCATTTCTCTAAAAAACCTTCCCAGGCTTTCGTTTTTCATTCTCAGCTAAATTAGAGTAAGCCTGCCTGCAGGTAAGGAGAACCTGATCACTGTTGATCTCTGAACAGCCCTTCAAGACCGCAAAATTGTTGAAACACTATAAAAGCTGTTAAATAAAAGAAACAAGAAATGGGGCAAGAGGCATGTTCTATTTATGTCAGCAGAGTTATTTCTGGGAGAATCCTCTTGCACTAATGTAGTTTCCATTTTTAGATGATCATAGTCGGTAAACACATTTAATTTTTACAGGATGACTAATACCCAATTGCCTAATAACCAGTGAGATAACACAAGGGTTGTTCCTTACGAAGTAAGGCTTATAGGGAGAGCTCCCAGAAACCATATAAATCCACAGACACTGCACAAAAACAGATCAGCTCCGTGACGGGTTCTTGCATCAGTTCCTGCTAAGTGCTTTTATTTGTAGTTCTGTCTTGGGCAAGAGATACCACACAGGGGGGAGTGCAAAGTTGAAGGTCTTTAGCAAAAATTTGGACTGTAAACACAGCTTGGCATTATCAGCATTCTGTTAAGTTCAAAGAAGAGATAGTTACAACAAATACAGCTTGCTTTATTTCTGAAACAAAACTGTGCACATATTTGTGGCCATACTACTAATTAACCTGTAGATTGTTCCTTTCATCTCATCAGTGTGTTTTTCTCCCCCCTGTTACAACATGTTGGGGTTATTTCTTCCCATCTGGAATATACTCAGACTGTTCTCTTGTAGGCAGTAGGGAGTAAAATATAGTGCTCACGATAAAGGACGAGAGAGACTGACTTGAGGAAGACTAAAGGAGCCATGTAAGTACACAGAGAGAGGCTGGAGGATGACTATGGAGTGCCATGATTATGGTCTACACATATTTGAAAGGTGCGAACGCCGAGGAGTAATTTAGCTTGCTGCAGGTGGTACAAATGGGAGCGGTAGTGCATCTTCAAGAAAAGACTTCTATTAAATAACAACAACAACAAAAATTAAACACAGAGGATGTTATCCAGGGGACACAGCAAGCTTGGAACAGAAGGGTGGCTGAAAAAAACAATGGTATTAGAGGACAAGTTGGCTTTACCAAGTACAGCTGCGTGAGGTTCCAGAGAGGTTATTTAGCCATCTTGGGCCTCAGAACCCTCTTCTGTAAATTCGAGGGTGAGAACCAGAATCAGAGCTTTTACAAGCGTTCTCCAAAGAACCCTAAGGATCCCGAGGATTCAGCTACAATGAATCTTGAGAATAGGAAGAAGGGCGGAGGAGGGGAATGACCCACCAGAGCCCCTTCTTGCTCTCCTCTGTGTGAATAATTTCATTCATAATATTCACTTCCTCAGAATAATTTTTTCAGGAATTTCTGGACAAAAAAGTTTGCCTAAGAAATCTGCCTACTAATGAAGTGTTAAAGACGTATTATTAGAGACTGGCTTTAGACCCATTCCCGTTTGCAGGACACCTCACAAGGCAGCAGAGTCACTGAGGTTATGCTTCCAGAAAATGTTTATTGAGTAACTACTGTGGGCCGACATAGCAGATAGAGCAAGAAGCCAGGCCCTTGTGGAGCTCACGGACCAAATGCACTTTTATTTATTTATTAAAAAAAATTTTTTTTTTAATGTTTGTTTTTGAGAGAGAAAGAGAGAGACAGAGTGCAAGCGGGTGAGGGGCAGAGACAGGAGACAATTCGAAGCAGGCTCCAGGCTCGAGCACAGAGCCTGACCCGGGGCTCGTACTCACGAACCGTGAGATCATGACCTAAGCCGAAGTCAGACGCTTAACTGATTGAGCCACTCAGGCACTCCTCCAAATGCACTTTTAAAGTAGGGTAGCCAAAAATTAATAAATGAATAAAGGAATTAACTCCTGCAATTCCATGAGTCAATTCAATTTAATATTTATTGAGCATCTAACTGCCAATCCAAAAGACTCCTGATAGCTCCTATAGAGGGTAAACATTCAAATTACCTGGGTATTGAAGATTTACTATGTGTCAGGCATTCTGTGTCAAACTCAGGATCCTCAATGTCCACATCAGTGGCCCCTTAGTCATCTGTCTTTGTGCACAACCAACCAAAACCACTATGAGCACAGCCTGTCTCCTGCTCCAACCTGCTACGGGAGTCAGCAGTATTCGATCCCAAATTGAATCATGCCATTTGAATTTGTTATTGCAATTGTACTATTCAATTAACTATTATGTAGATGAATAAAAGAGTGAAAATGTTTTCATTTTTAAAAATAACATCTAAGTTGAATGCTTTGGGAAAGTTCCATAAGGACATTTTGCTTAGGAAAAAAAAAAAAAAAAGATGAATTGTTCAATCAGGTATGGATAAGCAAGCTTAAATGATCAGGGGGAAAAGAAACCAAACTTAAACACTGTAAAGAATTCTGCACTCACGTTTCACAAGTGTCTTTAAGTTCTTGCTCTCCTTTCACAGAACCCAAACTGGAAATTGTTTGAGAATTCATTATGACATTATGCACTATGACTCATGCAAGACAAAAGGCCAACAGGCTTTACTCAAATATACCTTGGCCATGTTTTTTTAAATGATGAAATATATTTTTGTTATTTATTAAAATAAACTTTACTGAGATAGACTTTTCATGTCATAAATGAGCCCATTTAAACTGTGAATTTTAATAAATTTTGATAAATTCCTAGGCCCTTGTAACTATAGCCAGGACCAAATTCTAGAACATGCCGATTAGCGTAAAATGCTCCCTTGTGTCCCATTAGTGTAAATCCTTTCCCCTAGCCTCAGAAAACCACTGATTGTTCCCTGTCACTATAGATTAAATTTGCCTTTTCTAGGATTTCACAAAGATGGAATTATATAGTACATATTCTTTTTTGGGGGAAGGGATGGGGTTTGGCTCCTTTCAGTCAGCATAATGTTTGTGCAGTTTTCCCATGAGTTTGCTATACTCATTAGAAGATCCTTTTCTTATTACTGATGGATAGCATTTGGCTATAAAAAATACGGCACACTTTTTTCTTTCACCTATTGGTAAACATTTGAGTCGTTTCTAGTTTTTGGCCAATGCAAATAAAGGTGCTATAAATTTTTGTATGCAAGTCTTTCTATAGGAAAAAAAAATTTCATTTTCCTTGGGTCAATATACGGGAAGACGGAAGGTGAGCCATATGGTAAATATGTGTTTAACTTTGTAAGACTCTACCAAACTGTGGTTGTACTATTTTGCATCCTCGCCAACAATGTAGGGGAATTCCAGTCCCTCTATCTTCTTGTTGACACCTGGTAACTAGAATGTCATTCTTCTGAATATTAGCCATTCAAATGAATGTGTGGATGCATCTCACGGGGTTTAAAGTTTATGTTTCTCTGATGACTAAACATTTGGAGTATTTTTCATTTGCTTGTTGGTTATCTCTATATTTTATTTAGAAAAGTGTCTGTTCAAATGTTCTGCCTAGATCAAAGAGGTTGCTGCCTGTTTTCTCCTGTAGGGTTTTGCTAGTTTACTATCTCACATTTAGGTCTTTAGGGAAACAATTAACAAAACTAAAAGGCAACCGACGGCATGGGAGAAGATATTTGCAAGTGACAAACTGGATAAAGGGTTAGAGTCCAAAACTATAAAGTACTTACCAAACTCAACACCCAAAAGACAAATAATCCAGTGAAGAAATGGGCAGAAGACATGAATAAACACTTCCAAAGAAGACATCCAGATGGCTAACAGGCACATAAGAAGATGCTCAATATCACTCATTATCAGGGAAATACAAACAAAACCACAATGAGATACCACCTCCTACTTGCCAGAATGGCTAAAATTAACAACTCAGGAAACAACAGATGTTGGCGAGGATGTGGAGAAAGGGGAACCCTTTATCACTGTTGGTGGGGATGCAAACTGGTGTGGCCACTCTGGAAAAGAGTATGGAGGTTCCTCATAAATTAAAAATAGAACTACCCTAGGATCCAGCAATTACACTACTAGCTTTTTATCCAAAGGATACAAAAATGCTGATTCAAAGGAGTACATGCACCCCATTGTTTATAGCAGCACTATCAACGATAGCCAAAGTATGGAAAAAGCCCAAATGACCATCGATTGATGAATGGATAAAGAAGATGTGGTTTATATACACAATGGAACACTACTTGGTGATGAAAAAGGATGAAATCTTGTCATGTGCAACAATGTGGATGGAACTGGAGGGTATTGTGCTCAGTGAAATAAATCAATCAGAGAAAGGTATCATATGATTTTGTTCATATGTGGAATTTGAGAAACATAACAGATGAACATAGGGAAGGGAAAGAAAAATAAGATAAAAATGCAGATGGAGGCAAACTATAAGATACTCTCAAGTACAGAGAACAAACTGAAGGTTGCTGTAGGGGAGGTGGTTAGGAGGATGGGTTAAATGGGTGGTGGGCATTAAGGAGGGCACTTTTTGTGTTTTTGTTTTGTTTTGTTTTTCAATATAGTAAATGTATTGTCAAATTGGTTTCCGTACAACACCCAGTGAAGGAGGGCACTTTTTGGAATGAGCAATGGGTGTTATATGTAAGTAATGGATCACTGGATTCTACTTCTGAGGCCAAGACTACACTGGTAGCTAACTTGAATTTAAATTTAAAAATATAATATTAAGGGGCTCCTGGGTGGCTCAGTCGGTTGGGCATCTGACTTCGGCTCAGGTCATGATCTCACGGCTCGTGAGTTCAGGCCCCGCGTTGGATTCTGTGCTGACAGTTCGGAGCCTGGAGCCTGCTTCGGATTCTGTGTCTCCCTCTCTCTCTGCCCCCACCCCCCCATGCTCATGCTCTGTCTCTCTCTGTCTCTCAAAGATAAACATTAAAAAATATACTTTTAAAAACATAATATTAAAATAAAATAATAGTAGTGCAAAAAATGTTCTGCCTATTTTTTAATCAAACTGCATGCCTTCTTTTTGTAAGAATTCATTTTATACTCTGGGCACAATTCTTTTACCAGATACATACATACTATACTTATTTTCTCCCTGTATATGTCTTATGGTTTCATTTTTTAAATGACATCTTTTGGGAAGCAGAGGTTAAATTTTTTTTTCTTTCTTGGCTTAACTTTTTTCTTTGTATCTTCTCTAGGAAATGGTTGCCTACCCCAATATCATATAGATTTTCTATGTTCTCTTGTAAAAGTTTTATATTTTAGCTTTTACATTTAGGTCTATGACTGAAAATGTGCAAGGCCTTTACAGTGAGAATCAAAAAACATTGCTGAGAGAAATTAAAGAAGATGAAATTAATGGGAGAGATATACCATGTCCATGTATTGGAAGACAAAATTGGTAAAGTACCATTTCTTTCCTATTCGATTTATTAAATGTAAATCCTCCCAGATTTTATTGGCATGCATTGGCAAACTGTAAAATTTATATGGGAATGCAAAGAATGCAGATTAGTTCACATGATTTTGAAAAAGGAGAACAAAGTTGGATGATTTATATTACCTGATATCAAGATTTGCTCTAAAGCTATAGTAATTCAAACAGTGGGACACTGACACAAAAATAGGCATAAATATAAACATATTACAATTACATTGTGTAATTTTTCTCTCTCTTACATACTCTCTTTTCTTCCTCTCCTCTTCCCTCCCTCCCTCTCTCTCAATTGGTTTTTTTCAATTCAAAGTGCATTTTGATTAGCTCAGTGGACCCACGTGCATTGAAGGAGGTTCTCTCGTATTTTTTCCATAAAATTTTGCCCTAAAATTTCAAAGTTTTAGGTTAAGTAACATGTTATGCAAAATACCATGCTTCTTTTATGCATTTCCTCTAGGAAGATACTAAAAACTCATATTTTGAATTTTTTCTGATGGTGCAAAACATGCTTTTGTCTTTTTATTTATTTTCTCTTCCAGAAGGGCATTTGTATACATCTTATGAAGTAAATTAATGTTTTGGCCCAAATGTGTTTATTTGCTAAAACCAGTAACTTTGCATGGTCATGGAAACTAAGAAGCAGCGGAGTATCAGCAGAGAGATTTTTCATTCTGTCAAGAGATCAAAATTAGTATCGGGTTTTTGATGTTAAACAAAGAAAAACACTTTTTTCTTCCTGGTAGGGGAAAATGATAATCATTTTGCAACTCACAAAAATCAAATTTAAAAGTGTTTCATTATGATGAAGTCATCTCCCATGGATCACCACAGAAAGATATGAATTTTACAACCTGCTAAGCACATCAAATAAGTTTAACTGTATGATCACAATCTGAAGACAAAAGACTTGTAAATGGTCCTTACCCTACGAATCCAGGCTTATTTTTCATTTCTTACCATTTATCGTGCTTGAAATATTTAAAGTAAGTTATGAGGTCTTAAAGTATAAAGCACTCCCTATAAAGAAATGTTCTTCAGTAATAAGTGAATGTAATTTTTCTAACTCTGGAATAAAATATTCATAATGGATTAGTGTGAAAGGATAGAGACACAATTAATATGATTTCTCTTTATGAAAACTGGTGTCAAATATCAGGCTTGGTACGCTCTAACAGAACCTACGGATGTAGCAAAGCATAAAACGTTGTACTTTTTTCTTGTAGGTCTAAAATGTAAAAGTGTATTCTGAAGCCTCCGGATAGACACATTTACTCACTGTTATTATCATGAGCAAATTAAAGTTCAGAGCCCATTAGGTAACATGGCCCCTATTGCAAAAGCAACCTTTAGTAAACTACAACAGCAGAGTAATTGGCTTCATAGTGCCTGTGTTAACGTCCACATTAGCTCGCGTAATGACAACCTGGAGGAAATTGCCTTATAGAGTCTGTTAGTACATATGGGGAATATTTGGGCTTTGGGTTGACATGGATACCACACTGCTGAGTTCTGTGGACATTCGGTCTGAGAAGCAAAAGCCAATGTTTTTAGAATTCTTTTGTGTCAGCACACTCAAGCCAATGGTGGTCATTGAATGGTAGTCATTGATCATTTACTTTCATGAAATTGAGTTACAGAAGACCTAAGAAGCAACCGTCAGAGATTGCTATAAAATGGCACTGTTGTCAGCCATTATTAGCGAGCAATCATTTAAAGGATTACTCTGAATACAGGTCTTTAGCAGGAGATACAGACAGGATGACCACAACTCAAAGGCCTATTGGCAATTCTGGTCTTTAACAGGCTTATAGATACCACTGTTATATCCCTATAGATCTGGTTTATCAAAGATATGTGGGACCCTGAAGTACCTAACTCTCACCTGTAGTTACAAGCCCATTCTCCTACATGGGAACCAGCTTTGAAGAATTAGATTTATCTTATCACCCTTTCCCCAGTTTCCCCAGAATTCCATCTCTTAAGGAATTCTGCGTTGACCCACACTTTGTAATTTAAAGCCCTTCATTATAGGACTAGAAATGTGATCCCTATACATCTCCTAAGAACCAGTACAGATCCTTCAACCTGACAGGGAACGAGTGATTTTCCTTCATGACTTCTGCTTCTCAATTCTCCATGTTTTCCAACCTCTGTGTCTTTGTTTAAGTTATTCCTACCTTCTTGATGCTCTGCATCCCGTTTTCACCAGTCACAGCCACATGTTATTATCCAACACCTGAGTCAAATACTGTTTTCTCCTAGAAGCCAGGTGAGAAATCCTTTTTGCTTCCTTCCTCCCTCCTTTCTTTCCCTCTTTCTAATGAATACTGCAATGTCTTCCCTTCTGTCAATTGCATACTTAAAGCTTTGGCCCATTTTTCTGTGTGGTGGTTCATAAAGCCTTTCTCTGTATCTCCAAAGTATACACAGCATCTTCCTTCTTCACATTATTGTCGAGATTTTAACTTTTTTCAGGCAATCATATTAATTCATTTTGTGCCACAGGCATTTATATACATGCCTCATCTCTCCCAAAAGATCTTGAAGAACGTTTTCAGCAAAAACTATGCTCATTTGTTTACATATTCCATGTGGATCCCAATCAAAGCGTGGTATCAGGCAGATTTCAAATAAGGATATGAAATGACAAGCCACCATTTTTGAGAAAAATTTTTAAAAACTTAATTAGGACAGCAAGTCTTTGTAAGAAAGGAGTTTGATACTTATGCCAGCTAATGTTTCATAGTAAGAGTTGAAAGGTGTATCACTAATTGGTTTATAGGAATTATGTCTTGCCATGTCAAATGCAGGAATGGAATGAATGTAACTTTCACAACAAAAGTCAAATATACATAGCACCAGGGATCCAATTAAATGTTCATAATTAAGAGTTAGGGGACACACCAGAAAGCTTGGTTCAGCAACTAAGAAACTATTTATATTTGTTATTAAAAAGCAGCCCACATCCTATCAAGTAACTCTGTTTAGAAATGGGGAGCACTTGTACCTTTGTAAGTACCACCACAAGAGCTCTGACTTCACTAGTAGGGTAGAACAAATTTGTCTAGATAGTCTGTTATATTACTACGTTAACAATTCGGAGCAAGGTTTCTGAAGTCATTATCTCTTGAAAACCTGGCTGTGTCAACTTACCTGTTGTGTCTCATGGGATAAGTCACCTAACCTATCTGGGCATATGTTTCCTCATCTGTAAAATATGAATATAATGGTACCTATTTAATTAGAATTGCTGTGGGAATTACATAGGTCAGTGCATAAAAGGAACATTGGAGAGCACCTGGGCACATAAATAAGTACCACCTTTATTGTTGCTGTTATTGTCAAAGAGTCTGTAGATGCTCTATGTGACTGATTCTTGTCATTTGGAAATAACACTGTCGAGGACCTGTTTGCTATACAATTTTATTTTCTTAAAATAATAGATCAAGATGGTAGACTAAGAACACATGCATTCCAGGACTCTACTGAAACAAAACCATATAAGTATCAAAAATAATAAAGGCAAAATGTAGGGGAGAAGGGAAGGAGAAGAGAAGGAGAACGTACGTGGGAGAGGGAGGTAATAACATACAAGGCATTCCAATTTATGTCTGGAATAAAAAACAAAAACAAATGAGAACAAGTTGATTACATGGAAGAGACCACATCTGAGAATAAGGCAGGTTGGCCTGTAAAGAGGAAAAATGAAGGCTGAACTGTAGACCAATCAAGCAGCACAGATTTTTCTCAACCAACGGTTTCTTAGACACTATGACTATAATTTCAGTCTGAATCACAGGGTTGGAAAAGGTGCACTAAGACTTCTCAGTCCCATACCTAGAGGGCACTGCCACATTTCCTAAGGCTGCTAAACATTTCCAAAGTTCATGATGGGTATATTCAACAAAAAACCATAGCAAAAGTCAGGCAAAAATACTCGGGTGTTGAAGTGGTGTCTGGGTCTAGAACTGCCTAAGACCCAAAACATTGCTTCCCCCATCTCATAGCCGAGGGCAAATGGGAAGGAGGCATATGGCATCAGTAATTTCTTAGTTCTCTTCCAGTAGAGTGAAAAGGGGTGATCACTGGGGAGGAGTTCTGAAATTCATCCATGGGGAAATGAATCTAGGGTGTTTACCTGTCTACCAGGAGTGGCAGGCCCATGGGTACACTAGTAAGGGCTCTTGGCAAAATATTATCTCATAGAATCTTTGGGCCAGAAGAAATAATTTCAACCAATCCTACTGGATTCTAGAACCCAGGGCCCCTAATAGTCTAGGGACCTCTTCACTAATCCACTCACAACCTCCTTTACTTGTTCTTTTACACATTCTTATTTTGCTAGTTAGTTCTGTTTCTTTTTTGGAAAATTATTTGATTATTCTAAACATAACACATGTTCATTACAGATAATTTGAAAATGAAGGAAAGTGATGTAGAAAATTATAATCGTATTATCTGACTATTGAGAAATAGTCTTCACATTTTAAAATATGTCTTCCCTTAAAGACTATATTCTGTATTTTTTACATAAATTTGACTATACCAAATACAGAAGTTTAATTTATTTTCTCCCAAAGGAGAGCATTTTCTAAATATATTAAATTATTCAAACATCGTATTTTAATAATATCCTATTATTTGGGGTCTATGATATATTATAAAACAAATCCCCATTTTTGGTCATTTAGACCATGTATTTGTCATTATAAATCGTTCCTCAGTGAACATTTTTGCAAATACATTTTGTTCAAATTTCTATTTTCTCAGGATAGGTATTTCTCTTTTTATTTATATCTGTCTGTCCATCTATCTATCTGGATTGAGAGATACAAAACATTTAATTTCTTGAGAAATACTACCAAATAACTCTCCAGAACAATTGGGCAAATTTACACTCCCACCAGCTGCAAATGAGAGTAGTTTCTTTTCCTAAATCATTGCTAATTTCATAGACGCAAAACTAGACTTCAGTTTTTTTTTTAATTTCCAATTTATACTAGTGAGAATGATATTTCTTTAAGTTAATTATCCAGTTGTGTTTACTACTTTAAGAATTATTTTCATCCTTTGTCCTTCCCTATTGGGATTTCTGCAACTGCATGAACATTTTCATATCATATTTATTGCAAATATAATTCCCATTTATTTGCTTCTTAATTTTATCTCTGACCTTTGCATACACTTTTAAAATTTGTTGTCAATCTACTGTACTTTATTTTGTGATTGTTCCTTACTGCTTTATAAGTAAAGCATAAAGAAAATCCTCTTTCAACATTAGATCAAACCAAAATTTACATTTCAACTTATTTTTTAATTTCTGCTTTAAGTCTTTATCTATCTATCTATCTATCTATCTATCTATCTATCTATTTATTTTGATGTAAGCTATATGCCCCATGTGGGGCTTGAACTCACAATCCCATGATCAAGAGCTGCATGCTCTACTGACTGAGCCAGCCAGCTGCCCCTCACCTTAGTTTTTTTTTTTTTAAGTTGTGTTCATTATTAAGCATTAAATTATTTAATCCATCTGGATTGGGTAGATAATGTAAATTAAGGTTTTTTTTTTTCCCCCCCTGAAAGCATTGTCATTACTCTTTATTTAAAATACTTTAAACTTTCAGGAAAGGCTTGAATCTGGTACTATCTACATCTCCTAATTAGTCCACGCTCCCCTTTCTGTTCTTTCAAACAACCTTTCCCATGCAGGGGTACCCTAAACCATAATCCCTCTAACTCTGCTGGGATAATTAAATGAATCTGTTGGCCTATCCCATGTCTACCTTTGCTATTTGGCCAATTTGACACCTGTGCAGACAATTGTCCAACTGTTGTTTTGTAACTCTAGTCCTTATGTCTGACATCTCATTCTGAAAGTATTTTGGGGCATTTCTTTCTCCATGACTTTAAAATAGATTAGTATATTATACATGATGGAAATTATCACAATAAAAGTAATTTAGCTTGGTTAATTTATTTAAGCATTTTGTCTTTGTACCTATGACAAATTTATTGTTGAGATACTCAGGATAGCACTACTGAAGGATTAACCAGGACATTTAATTGCCTGAAACAAACACAGAATGTTCCACAGAACTTCAAGGTCAGTAGGTCACTGCATGATGATCTGGTTTAACTGAAAGAATTGGATTCAACAGTGTATCTAAATTTCTAGGCATGGATCAGTTGAGCTATCTGTTAAAAAAATCATTGTCTATGATCAAAGATTTGAACAGCTCTGATTTGAACTACATGTGCATATAACTTCCAAGGGTGGATTAACTTAATGCTAGGTTCACATGTAGAAGACAGCATTTTTGAATTCAGGGCACAAGGTGACACTGAGTAGCTCCAATTTCAAGAATGGCTGAAAACCCTCAGGCTCTTGACCATATGTTCCTCAAACCTATCAGTGTTCCTCCTGGACTCTTTTCAAACTCAGCAAATGCATCCTTTCCATTGAAGTCATTGGGATGGATGACAATCTTCACAGGTCATCTAATCCGTGCACCTGCCTTTAGGCAGGGCTGCTCTTAAAACCACCCCAGACAGATGGTTCTTTGCTGCTCTCAAAATTCCCCAGAGAAGGAGGTTCCACAGGCTGCCACAATAATCCATTTCCCATGTCTCCCAGTCACCCCTAGGACACTGAATCCTAAGCATTTAGTTAATAGCAGGTGGCAATGAGACAACTCTTTGTCTCTCCCTAAGGAATTGGAAATTGGCCAAATTAGTCATGGGGCAATTGCCAAAGTGTACAGGAACCCCAATGCTACTCTGAGCTTTACAAATATCAAGTTAAGTGGGGGTATTTAGTGTTCCCAGCTGACAAAATACCAAATTCAGCAATGAGCAAGGCAAGTTTTATAATGTTCAGTCAGGAATTTATATGTCAGTAATAAATTTTGAGACTTAATTTCTCTCAATTATAAAATTAGAAAAATAGAAAAAAAAAAGATAAAAATAACTTGGAAATACATTTCTAAATAATTCTCAGATGGAAGACAGCTGAATTATAAAATATTTCTAATAAATTAAAAAATAAATCAAAACCCATGGGCTGCAAATGAAGTCAGAAGGACATTTATAAATTTAAATGCTTTCATTATTAAACAAAAAAGGGAATAAACGAACTAACATGCAGATTAGATGCTATACAAATGAATAAATAAATAAGCTAAAACAAAGTGGGAAGTAGAAATTAATAAAGCTAAACAAAAGAAGTGATGAGTTAGAAAACAAGCAAACTCTATATGCGCATACACATATAAGAAAACTCTTAAAAAGACTTGGCTAAAGAGAAAACAAGAAAGTTAGACAAAATAAAAATTGATATAAATATAGACAGATATTTTAAAAATTATAAGTGAGTAATATACCTATATCATGCTAACACTTTTAGCATCATGGATGAAATGAAGAATTTCTAGCAAAATATAAACTATTAAATGGATTCCAATACAAGTAAAACAAAAACAAACTTCAGCAGCCCAATAAATAACCAGTGAAGAACTTAAAAGTTTGTTAAAGATTTACAAATAAAAAAGACAGATGGCTTTAAAGGCCAGTTCATCCTAATGTTTAAGGAAGACAATTTCTAAATAATTCAAACTATTCCAGACCATATAAATAGCTCGAAAACTTTCAAGCTGATTTTAAGAGGTTATCTTAAAACATCATATGAATTGAAAAGAACAGACCAATGCTAATCTATGGATATAATTATAAGAATGCTAAATGAATAACATTAACAACTTGAAGTTACCAGACTAGTAAGTAATATATATTATAAAGTAAGGATTACAATGTAAAGATGGATCTACATTAGGAATTCTACTAACATAATTCATTTAAAAGAGAAAAAAAAGGGGCACCTTAGTCGGTTAAGGGACTGACCTCAGCTCAAGTCACAATCTCATGGTTTGTGGGTTCAAGCCCCGTGTCAGGCTCTGTGCGGACAGCTCAGAGTCTGGAGCCCGCTTCAGATTCTGTGTCTTCCTTTCTCTCTGTCCCTCCCTCACTCATTGTCTGTGTCTCTCTGTCTCTCAAAAGTAAATAAAATGTTTAAAAAAATTTAAAATATAAATAAAAAAGAAAACAAATGTAAGTAAAGTTGAAATAATCTAAGAATTTAATAAAATGTAATGGCCATTTCTAATTTTAAAAATCCAAATAAGAGAAAAACAGAATGGAATTTCCTATAAGAAAAAAGTATTTGACTGAAACTAGTACTAAACATCATTTAAAAATATGAAATACTAAAAGCATCGCTATTAAAATAAGTAACAAGATGCAATGTCCGGTATCATCATTATCATTCAATATTATTTCGAAAAAATTGTAATTAAGCCATAAGACAAGAAAATTAGATAAGCAGCATAAACATAGGGTAAGAAATGACAAAATTGGTCAATACCACTATATGCTTGAAAGAATCCAAGTGACCGCAGCAAAATAATTACAGAACTAATATCATAATTAAGTAAGGTGTTCAGATGAGTAAGCATAAATCAAGAGCCTTCTTTTATACAAACAATAGCCACTTAGAAATGGAAACAAACAAAAAGACTGCAAACAAGAACAAAAACTGATTTATCTTGGAATAAAATTATTGAGAAAAAGTATATAACTTGGATGAAAAGCCATAAAAATGTATTGACGGGCACAAAACACAAATTAAATCAAGGGAGAGAATACTACAGGGAAGCCTAATTTTTAAAAGTTGACTTTAGTACAGCTTTGTGGGGAAATATTCTGTGAGTACAGACTTACGGGGCAATATACAAGCAGTAAATTATTTTTCAGAAGTATTACATAATTGTTTTTTCCACAGATGTTTTTATATTTTAATAGAAGCCTATTAGCGTGCGTGCCCACGCACGCGCACACACACACTTTTTGGTGAAGGAAAACAAAATTCCTAAGATAGGTTGAGAATTCTTCACAACCGCATCGCAGTAATTATCAATGCTCCCTTTACTCGTACATACTCACACGGAGACTCGGATTCGAATTTGGAACTGCTATCATAACCATCCCTAACGTAACAAAGTTCAAACACTGTGTGGGCATGGCTATGGCAGCAGGAGCTCAAGGGCAACTAGTTCTAGCACTTTCTCACCAAGTTTGAATTCTACTTGGGATTCACACACACTGATACCCATGGCTAAAGCAGTGGCTGGTCTAATGTTTCTCTCTGGCCCAAGTAAGAAGACAAATTACTTCTGAGGTGAGATAATAGAGGAAGAGCAGGAAGAAAACTTTTACAACTGCGGTAGTTTAGAGAACATTGTCACTAATATTATTCAGCTTGATATACATCACAGTACTGTAGGAGATATATTTCACCTTCATTTTATGAATCAGATACTTGAAAAATGTTTGTCTTTTCTCTCTTCAGTAGGATATTCTTTTATGATCTATACTGGTTAATCTGATTATCACAATCAACTAGCATTCATGTGGCAATTTATAGTGTGGAGTGGTTCCTGGAAGAGGGAAATTTTGGAATGTAAATACAAGTCTATCTTTAGGACTATTAAAGCACATTCCCTTATTTCTCCTCTTACCTAGATCTTGGAATAACTACATTCATATCTGAATTCTATTTCACCTGATTCTCATTGTTAGAAATAAGTTTTTTCCACCTGGCAGCCATGTTTGTTTTCTAATTCAGAAAGAATTAGATGTTTTGATGAACATGCTCTTTTCCATAGTATCAGTCCCAAATTCCTTAATTCCCTTTAGTGTTTCATGGAGCTACTACTACTACTTAACTCTGGAATCCCTGTCTTAACTATTTTCAGAAAAGGAAACTATCTCATATGACTACCTATGATTGGCATGGAAACCTTGGATAGAAAACTTTTCCTCCTGGCCCCTTTCTCTTTACCTACATACTCTGTAGCGCATCCACATCTTTCTGCCCTTACTCCTTTGCTTCCTTTCTTCCAGCACTTCTCTGTAAATGAAATGAAGTGGGAAGGGGGGAGGGAGATAAGGAAGGAGGGAGAAAGGAAAGAATTAAGGAAGGGAGGATCCTAGTTACATTAAGAGAGAGATTGGACCAAAATGGCATTTGCTGGGAGAAACCAGAGTTGGGTTTTTAAATACTTCTATGCTTAAATGTTCCGTCAAGAGGACTAGAGAATTGGCAAATAAGTTCTAAATACAGTAGTACTCTAAAACCTTCATATAGTGGCTTGAATCAGAATGGCTTTCCCAGAGTGGATTTATTAGCAGTGCAAAATTTGTAAGCAGGGGCACTTGAGTGGAAGACTCAGTTAAACATCTGACTCTTGATTTCGGCTCAGGTCAAGGTCTTACATGTTGTGAGATAGAGTTCCACATTGGGATCCATGCTGAGAGTACAGAGCCAGCTTGAAATTCTCTCTCTCTCTTCCAAATGAATAAATAAACTTAAAAATAAAACATTTATAAGCAAATCTCAAGGTTTTCTTTACTCCAACATTAGACTATACAGGAAGAATTGGGCCCCTTAAAAAACAGGCTTTTGGGGGCAACTCTATGAGAGGCCCCAAAACGAGCCTGGCAGGTTATCTTTAGAAGACCATTGAAAATTCCTCAGAGGGACATTGTGATACACAGTATAATGATTTCCCAAAGACAACCAAATACTAATGAGTACAACCCATGAATATGTTACCATTTTTGACAAAGGAGATTTTGCAGATGTGTTGCAGTCACAGATCTTGAGATAGGAACATTATTTGAGATTTATCCAGGTGAGCTCAATCAAATCCTGTAGGTCATTAAAATCATGGAACTTTTTCCAGCTGGGGTTAGAGGGAGACTCGATTATGGACAAATGGTGTGTGATGCTATGTTTCAGGGTTTGAAGATGGAAGAAGGGGACCACAATGCAGACAGCCTCTAGTAGCTGGAAAAGGAAAGGCAATGGATGTTCTCCTGGAACCCCCAGAGAGGAATGCAGCTCTAACATTTCAGTTTTAGCCCACTGGAACCCATGTTGGACGTCTGACCTATAGAAGTGTCAGATAACAAACGTGTGTTCTAAGTTTTTAGTACTTTGTTATAGCGGCGATAGAAAACTAATACAGGCAAGTAGTATTGACCCAATCCTTTAGTCAATAAATTACCTTCCCGTATCATGTTAAATCAATGTGAGAATGAAAAAAAAAGAGGGAGAAAGACTAACATATTCTCATGCTTGGCACACCCATGCTCTATCACCACCCCTTTTGAAAGGTGACTTGACCTAAGGTTACCTATAATAAATCTAATCCTACTTCCTTACCAAATTCCCCAAATAGTCTTCTCTTATGGTTTCTACGTTTACAAGTGAGTACACCAAGATATGTTATTTCGGGATTATTTATTCAATTCATAACTACCAAATGCTTTGCTTATTCAATAAGTGGTGAAAAAGGTAAATGAGGTTTCCAGAGAGACTGGAAATACAAGACTTAGCTTGGCTGTGGCTTAGACAGCTGTTTCTCTCTGGACATCATTTTCTGCATCACAAGAATGACAGAATTAGGCGACGACTTACTTCAAGGTACTTTTCACTCTAAGCACAGATAAATTATTAAGTAGGTGCGGAGAGCTTGCAATGTTTTCCGCTTGAAGGTGGGACCAGCACAAACAACATACACACACATTACCTGATGAGAACCTGATGATTTCTGAGGATCTACTAGGGATTTTTTTTTGTTTTTTTTTTGAAAATTGCAAGTAACTCTTACATCTGTATGTTCATAGTATTCACTTTTAAAGTCTGATGATCCCCCTGCAGGTGAACCCAGTGTTATTATTCACACAGTAATATTTGGCACTATTATTGCTGATGTGGGAAAATCAACATATGTGCAAGACTCACCAAAAACGTAGTTAGGCTTGACTTGCATTTCTGCATACCTAGGCACTTCCTGTTTTGAACTACGAGAAAAAAGATAGCAGTACCCTTTTGTCTCCCCAGACATGCCTTAAATCTGTTCTCATGAAATTTCCAGCTCTGTGATCCCCTGTGAAATGGCTTTTTCTAAAGTTATCTAGGCCGTTAGTAGTGTTACATAGCAATAACAATGGCTATCCCCTCATTTAAAAAAAAAATCACTAATATGATGTTACCTTCTATTTAACGGTAGTCACTACTGTCCCATTTTGCACAGCAAAAGGTCCAAAGATCTTTTTTTTTTTTTATGACATATCACACCACATCTTTCATCACTGGATCCCGAATCTTCTCTCTTCCCATGTCCTACCCCTTTTCCTTCAACTTTGCTTTAGTCCCAGAGAATTTCTGCTATGAAGTCTGCAATTCGTTACTGTTTCCCAGGTCATCATTCTTTCCTACCTCTATTCTTTTGCATATGCTGGTTCTTCTCTGTGTAACATTTTTCCTCTCTGTCTCTACTTGGAACAATTCTGTTCTCCCTTGAAGACTTGGCTTGGTTATCACTCCTTAAAAACCCACTCGCTCCAGGGCTACCAGATATTCACCCTCATAGCTATTATGTACAAGCCCCTTTATAACATTTATCACATGGCAAAATGATTAGTATATATTTTTGATCCTTAAAAAATTTTTTTTTAATGTTTATTCACTTTGGAGAGACAGAGACAGAACATGAGTGGGGACAGGCAGAGAAAGAGGGAGACACAGAATCAGAAGCAAGGCTCCAGGCTCTGAGCTTCAGCACAGAGCCTGACATGGGGCTGGAACCCATGGACCGCGAGATCATGACCTGAGCTGAAGTCGGATGCTTAACTGACTGCGCCACCCAGGCTCCCCTATTTTTGATCCTTTAACCTTTAGTAGTCCATGAATTTCTTTGGCACAGAGACTTAAGTATTTACAGCACCTTTTGTTCCCTCCCAGAAAGGATTTATAGCAACTCTTGATTCACCCCACCTAGGTCACTGATGGATATATTAGGCTTTCAATAAATGTTTACTTAACTAACAAACCAAGTAACCTTATAATCTACCAAGTCATTACTAGACATACTGACTCACTAGAGGAGACAGATCACAGAAAACCTAGGAGATAATTCTCTTGCTGAGTTTCACCATCTCTGCTATTTGTTCAGTTATCAAAGGAACAGAAATTGAAAACATATGCAAGAAAGCTATGCAACCCACAAACCTACTATTATGAAAGTGTGCATTCCATACTGGTGACCTATTACTTAACTAGAACCAAGTGACGAGGTGCAGAGTAGCATAATATAATAAACTTATTTATCCTCTTTTGATCAACTAATTTGTTACTGGATCCCAGGCAGATTAATCACACCCTTCTGGGGTGCCTGGGTAGCTCAGTTGGTTAAGCATTTGACTCTTGATTTTGGCTCAGTTCATGTTCTCAGGGTCCTGGGAACGAGCCCCACATGGGGCTCTGCACTGAGCATGGAGTCTACTCTCTGTCTCTCTCCCCCTGCCCTTCTTCCCTACCCCCCCCAAACAAAAAATAAAACCACACCCTTCTTTTAGCCTTGTATTCCTTTAGAACCATCAAAGAGAACACAGCACATTCCACAAAGGCAGTTTTGAGGACTAACCAAAAGAACTGCCCAACACTGAATGTCAAAATGACCCGGCTTCTACACGTAGATATGTCATGAATTAGCTGTAATCTTGGTGATGTTACTGTCACTCTCTGGTTTTCAGTTTTCATTACATGAAAATTTATCAGTAATTCTCAAGCCTCCCCCACTCCACTTCTCCATCACACCTGGGGAATATGGCACACTCTACCAGCGAAATTTTCTCAACCTGATAGCATTTTCTCAGTAGAGGTGGGGCTAGGATTACATCGGAACCACAGTATACGTATAAGGTAGGTGTGTAGGTATAGTGATAAACTTCCCTCAGGTGATTCTAAGTCTTTGAGGGGAGAACGAGGAAACTGTCTCCAGGTCTTTTCACCAAAAAACAATCAATGATTTTATAATTCTATGAATAAGCAGTAGGAATGGCACAGGAAGGATGTTAGTATAAAGTTCATATTAATGGCAGAATATAGTAACTAGGTGAGAAAAGTATCACCATTAAAGGCAGACATACTGAGCAAACAGAAACAGAGACTGGTTGATGAAAATTTAGGTTGTGCCTCTTACCATCTTAGCTGGGTGACCTTGCACAAGGTACTGAACGACTTTCGGTCTAAAAGTTCTCATCTGTAAAATTCAGATACAAATGCTTCCCTGCAGTGAGGATTAAGTATGATCAGCTGTGTAAAGCGTTTAGTGTGGTGCTTGGCACACAGTCAGTACTCACCTACTGTCAACAATTATAAGGCCAGTCTGTTCTAGATATACACAAATGAACAAGGCATGTCCCTGTCTTTAAAGGCTAGCGTTCTACCTCTGGTTTGGAATCTCACATAACTCAGCTCTAAAATGAGATGCCTAGAACGTCTGTGAATGAAACAAATATCAGATATTTTAATGTGTTTTATATTCATTCAATAACCCCCCCCAAAACTAGTTAATATTTTAACATCTTAATTAGAAATTCCAGAAGATCTTAGGTAGAGCCTTCATCAGAGATTGGTTTCAAGTTTGTGATCAAACACACAAAGCCCAAGTAATCTGCATCATGCTGTTCTAAAGCTTCAGTATTGCAATAATAGAATGAACATTTTCTGAACACCAACTCTATGTCAGGCACTGGTCTAAGTAATTTGCATGTATTCCTGTTAACTTATTTAAACCTCAGAAACACGATCATAAATACTATTATAATCATCCCTATTTTGTACATGAAGAAACTGGTGCAAAGAGAGGTGAAACTTGCTTGAGGTCACTGTGGCAAAGTAGAAGTTCAAACCCAGAAAGTGAGATCCCAGACCCCAAGTTTGAGACTCTCTATGGTGAGTAATGGTAGGATCCCTAGGTGGGCCAGCAAGGAACCTGACTTCTAGACCTACCTGGGTGTCCTTGAACAAGCTACTTCCTCGCCGGATCCAAAGTTTCTCTGTCTAAAGTAAGGGATTTGGGTTATATCTGAGGCCCTCCAGCAACAAGAGTATCAGAATTACATTACCCGCTCAAATATTGATTATCTCCCTTCTGTGACTTTCTAATTCATACTATCCAGCGATTTGAATGGCAAGGATTAGTGTCTAAGGGAATCTCCATTTTTTTTTCTCCCCCCTCTTTTTCCTTTGGATACATATATTTTTAGCAGCTGTTTTCTTTTGTTTTTCCTGGCATGTGGTATGTTGGCAACACAAACCATTGTGTATACATCTATGTGTTTGTAAATGTTTATGTTGCTATTGCTGTTTAGGAGAAATAATAATTTTTAAAACAAACACAAATGGAAAGGAAACAAAATTAGGCAGACAAGATTTCACCAACAATAGGAACCTCACAATTATATTTGTCACATTATTTACTGTGTTATTTCCACCTGCACCACCACAGTAACACTTACTATCCCCCTTCTCCTGCTTAATTTTCTCTGTAGGATATAGCACCAGCTGACATACCATAGGCTTGACTTATTTATGTCTCGTCTTTCCTTACTAGAATGAAAGCCCCATAACACAGGCTTTTTGCTTGATTTAATTACTCATGTTGTGCCAATGCCTACAGCAGTACCCACACACAGTAGGTGCTCAATGAGCCTTGATAAATGGTACTCAATTGCTTCCCAGTAAGTACGATATCTAGGAATCAATGGCATGTCATTACTGAATTTCTGTCTTCTCATCTCACTTAATGATTAATGATTAATGATTAATCATTAACCTAAGATAGAAGCCAAGGATAAGCCTCAATTTATCCCTCTCTCCCCTATATTGTAACAACATGAAGGTCCTGGTTCAGGCTCCTGTCATTCCCTGTAGACTAATGCAAATGACACCCAGATTGACCTCCAGTCACTGAATCCTCTTGTGTTCAACACCCACCTCTCCCCCCCAGTACTAGTACCTAGAGTGAATCTCTAATCAATATCTCTCAGGTTGTGTCATCCCCTTGATCAAATCCTTCATAGATTTTCAGGCCTTCAGGACATACTCTACACTCTCTAGTAGAAAAGAAAAAGCCATTTTGATCTGAACACTGATCGTTCTTTGGTCTCATTTCCCCTCCAATTTCCTATTCTCTAGTCATACTGTCCTTTCTGCAATATTCTGATCTCTCTGAACCCATTGACTTGTTTGTCTGAAATGTCCTTAAATTCATGGTTTGCCTGGAAAATTCCATTCACATTCAGCCCCTGTTAGAACATAACATTACCTGTTAGAAACCTGTTCTAACTTTTTTCCTTTCATAGTACTTTTCACCTAACTCCAGTAATGCACTTACCATATTGTCAATGAGTTGTCTGTAAACACATCTGTCTCCATTTTGTAGACTAACGTTTAATGGAAATGCCTGGCACAGTGCTTGGTGCATAGCAAGCAGGCCTTCAACAACTAAGAAAGAATGAAGGGATAAACAAATATAAATTTCCTATCTAGAAATCCTCATCTTTCTCATTTAAACCATGTTTATAAATGAAATCAGATCCCAAACCCTTCGCAACAACAGAAAGTTTAGAATTTTCCTAGTCTTACCTAAACAATTCTTGTGGCCTGTCTAGGGTATCTCTTGACTTTGAAAGTAACTGCAATGATGAAGCCATTCCTTCCGT
Source organism: Panthera tigris (assembly GCF_018350195.1). NCBI lineage: Eukaryota > Metazoa > Chordata > Mammalia > Carnivora > Felidae > Panthera > Panthera tigris. The sequence continues at coordinate 78,387,214 of NC_056668.1, forward strand.
AGGTATCTTCTTACACGATCTCCAAATGAAAATCCATCCTGAGCCTATGTGTCAGTGAGAATGCTGCTCTTACAAACTGTGGATCAAAACTGTATGCACACACCTGAGCTGTATTTCCTTGATTTGCCAGAGGAGAACTGGAAGCAATAGTATCTCCACGCCACCTGTGACCAGAGATGTAGAGCATGGGAGATTCCAGGATAGCAGGACGTGGGGTAGATTGTTCCCAAGGTTGCTTTAGAAGCACGAAAAGTTTTCTTTAGAATCAGGGTGTCACAACAGCTGCCTGAAGACACCACACGTCCAAAATTAGGAGTGGGAGCTAAGTCGAAGCATCATTTAATCAGTGTCTGGCTTCCTGAACCACCTTAATGAAATAAAATGCCAAAATTCACAGATACATTGACACTCCTGCTGATAGCCTAAAATAGCATCAACTTCCGACTGAGCAAGCCAATTGCTAGCTAGTGCATTGAACTCTTGTGAACGATGACATACCAATACGGTGACCTTATTTTCAAGATGAGTTCCCTTCTCCTTGCTCTCTCTCGTTTCCACTTTGACAGTGAGACTGGACTTGGCCTTTTTCTAAGGCTAACTTAGACTAGAAGATGCCAGTGCAGATGGACTACTAAAAATTAAAAGTAACTATTTCCCTGTGTGAATGAAGGCAGCACTGGATTGGGATGAAGTGTAAGGAGAGGGGGTTTGTGGGTATAGATATTGCTAAAATCACAAGAACCAGGTTTCAAGTCCAAGAGAGAACAGAGGCATACAGATGTAGATCTAAGAGCTGCTATCATAAACAGTATTACAGTAAGCACTTTTCTTATATCATCTGGACTAAGTGGCCCAGCTGGGCACTATTACTCTTGTAGGAGAACTAAGACAGTGCCCGTGGAGACATCTGTAGTGCAAGCAGACTGGTGGTGCACCTGGATTTCTACCTCCTGCCTGATCAGTGGTGAGACCCTTCAATCAGAGGAAATCAAATCATACTGAAAAATCCCCCAAGAGAAGCAGAAGGAGTCATAAAATGGAATTTGTCAGAAAATCCACATGATGAGCACAGACGCTGTCAGCCCAATCTTCGACCAGACCTTCTGCAAACTGTAGTCAAAGGCACAATTTATCCAGGGGTTCAGAGCTAGGCTCTAGGTTGTAATTGAAAGTCCAAGAATTACTAGACTCTGGCAAAATTATTTAACTTCACTTTGCTTCAATTTCCTCATCTGTAAAAGAACAGTACCCATGTTATAGGGTTATAGGAGTATTGGATGCGAAACTTGTAGTATATAGTCAGTGCTCGATATGAGCTAGTCTTATTGTCAACAGAACTGTTAGTAGGCATATTTGGGATCAAGCCAAGCTAGAGAATCTCTAATACAAATAAAAGTCTTGATGGAGCGGCGTAAAGAGATTTAAGGACTCCTTTAACTCTACCTTCTTATTTTGCTCTTTGGGGGAAGGACAAGATAAGGAAAATATGGCCTCTCTTCTCAGTGATCTTATGGTAAAGAAGGAGACACAGACATAGAAATGTATGCTATATATGCTCCATAGCATATATAACATATACATGTGTGTGTATGTATATATATATATACACATATATATGTGTGTGTATATATATATATATACACACACACACACACACATCTATATGAGAAATAAAGGCCACAGAAGCTATTAAAAGAACATTAACAAAAACTAGAAAGAAATTGATTGATTTAGGAATTGAAGACCATGTTCTAGGATAGTCTATAGCACCTCTCTGTACAAAACCCTTTCAAATTTTTCAAAAAGCTACATTTGCTGGTAAGGTATATTATATATTTGTATTCTGGGCTCCAGCAGACAAAAATCTTCATTTTTCTGTAGTCACTCACATCAACAATTAAAGTAAGTTAAATTCAAGGAAGCAGCAATTCCACTGTGTCCAGGTTTCTGCTGCTTTGCTGTCTCCCTGCTCCCTATTGCATGACAAAAGGACATTGGGATAGAATGTGGTCCAAGCTTGCCTAGTCTCTTATTGGCCTTTAATCGTTGAATAGAGATCATCGCATTTCTGAATGGTTGGGGCAAAAATTGCTCACAGACCCCAAACTCTCTTGATTGCATGTTTTAATGAAGACCGAAAAAGAAAGGCAATTTCAAGCCGACTATAGACAAAGAAAAATTAATTTGGTTTTCTACTACCTGCAGTTCATAGCCTGGTAGTAATTCACTCTTTATTCTGCTAAAAAAAAATACTCTGTATTGATTATGCTGACACTGACAGTAAAACTGTGTGGTGGTTGGTTTTCTTTAATTTTTTTTCTTCACATCTCAGATGAGAAAGTGGGTTATGATTCATCCTGCAGAATCTGAGTCAAAATTCATTTTTGTCTCTTTTCAATTAGATCTTCTGCATTCCACATTAAAAAGCAAGAGTAGTTTGCTCAGCAAATGAGGACACTGTGGTATGCCTTTGTGTGTTGCTTTCTCACACACAACTGGAAAACATTTTCTCTATCCTCTAATGATATTCCATTAGCAACAGAACACCATAAGAAGACACAATGTGCCAATTCAAAGAGAGACAAGCACTAACATTAAAAATTCAGAGAGGTTGATTATTATACACTAATCATAAACGGCATAAATCAAGCCAGACGTTGCACTGGGAAGCAACACTAACAGCTCTTAAATTTTTGATCTATTATGGTTTAAATGTTTATTATTTATTTTGAGAGAGAAGGAGAGAGCGATCGGGGAGGGGGAGGGGCAGAAAAAGAATCCCAAGAAGGCTCCAAACTACCAGAGCAGAGTCTGACATGGGGATCAATCCTATAAATGGTGAAATCATGACCTGAGACAAAATCAGGAGTTAGACACTCAACCGACTGAGCCACCCAGGTGCACCTTGGTCTGTTATAGTTTAGAATGTATTTTCCCATCTACTGGTTTTACTTGATCCTCTCTCTCTCTATATATATATATATATATATCTCCTCACAATATATCCTCACTATACACACACACACACACACACACACACACACACACACACATATATATATATATATATATATATATATATATATAAAATATGAAAATGATCTTCTGTAATAGGTGGAGTAAGTGAAACTCAGAAATGTTAAGAGGTTAAATACAATTGTTGAAAGTATACATAATTTAATCCAGAAAACCTAAATTAAGAATTTGGTTCCACTTCTTAACCTGTCCTTGGATAAACTGGTTTCTTTTGGAAAATGATAACTCTAATCTTAAAACTGCCATAATAATGTTTTTAAATAATGCATACCAATATGTTCCAAAGCACATTACAAATGACAAGTGTCCACAGTATCATACAGAGAAGATACAGAACTTATACTTGGATACCCTGAACTCCAAGTCCAGTGCTTGTTTCTCGGTGCCATGTAACAAGAGATACATTCTGCATTTTTATGACAGTGCTGGATTATCTACACTGAAGACCATTGTCGCATTAATGGTTACCAATATTAATTTCACTTATGTATGCCAAGTAACATTAGTGAACAACATTATTGACTCAGGAAAATCCTTAAACAGTGATGCTAGGGTATCCACTTCAATACAGAGTATTCCTTATGTTCTACAATCCTATTTTATTTGTGTTAACTGATAGTTAAAGCTACTTTAAATGCAGTGAATCTTCTCATAAACCTTAAGAAATGAGGAACAACATTGAGCAGAGTATAAAATGGCCTAGGGAATAGATCATTGAGCTTATCTTCCAATCCTGTGGAACTCTGAAGCAATTAATGCTGTAATTCTACATCAGACAGCTGTTTTCCTATCTACCTATGTTTTAATGTGAATAGAAGGCAATGTATGAAAAATATCTGAGGGAAAAAAATAAGGGCCTGAAGGATCTATAAATTATGTATTTTAATGTCCTAACGAAGGAGATGAGTCCCCTGGAAAGGGGCTGAACTAAATTGTCATAGCAAGTCAGCAGGATAGTGTCAGGCCCAGAATCTGGCCTCAGAATGCTTGATTTCTGGCTCTTTAAACCACTGCCCTGTCTCTCACGATAACGTGATGCCTCTGGATGTAAAAAATGTTTATTTTGTTAAAGTCAACTCAATGGGTGACCTTGAGGAAATTATTTCCTCATGGTATTCCATCAAGTTGTCTTCCTGGTGAATTATATCCGCATTTCCCAATATTTTGAACATGAGGGGGTTCATGGATAAACATTTTAAAATTCCAATGTGGAGTTTGATTTAATGTATTTTAAGGGGAAAAAGCAGCAATTATTTCAACCCATAAAATCAGATTATGGATATTTTTGACATGGAGGAAGATAAAGTAGGCTAAAATTTAATTGATTTAAATAAAAATATTAGGCAAAAAATAGTACAGATAGTTAATGCATTATGATAAAAATTATAAAGGTGCCTCCAGTTATCAAAGAATGGGAAGCCCTGAAGCTAGATGATTTCTAAGTGCCTCTCTAACTTTGCCATGATCCTAAGGCTAAATGGGAGATAGAGGCAGTGGAGATTAGTAACTGTCTTCTAGTACCTCCCGCCTACTGCATCTTCCTTAGCCTCCTTCAACAAGTCACTCCTGCACGCTGTTTCTGTTTCCTCATTGAATTTTAACACATGATACTCACAGGTATGAGTGGAGTTGAGTCCAGGAGAAGGTCTGATAGTTAGAGAACCAGCTGAAGTCTGAGCTCACAGCTGTGCAGCTGCTGTAATGAATCTGGGACAATTTAATACAATATGACTGACTTTGGAGTCAGCTAGGAAGATAATTGGAATAAGGTCATTAATTTGGACCAGCTTCCCAGTTTATTGGCCTTGGATATTTTCTGCTTGCTTTTTTTTTTTTTTAATGTTTTTATTTTTATTTTTGAGACAGAGACAGAGCTTGAGCAGGGGAGGGGCAGAGAGAGAGGGGGACACAGAATCTGAAGCAGGCTCCAGGCTCTGAGCTGTCAGCACAGAGCCCGATGTGGGGCTTGAACTCACGGACTGTGAGCTCATGACCTGAGCCGAAGTTGGGCGCTTAACCAACTGAGCCACCCAGGTGCCCCTCTGCTTGCTTTTCTTTAAAAGCATTCAACTGAGAATTCAGATAGTACAACAGCTAGTACGCTGCCAACCAGTCTACTCCCCAGCAATGGGGGTCTCTTCATGTGAACTCCTGTGACATTTAATTTGGCCCGGGTCAACTGGTAATAGCAGAAAAAGCCCCTGAACCTAGATGAAAAGCCATGTATTTTCCACTGCCATTCATAAAATGTGTTCTCCATCCAAGCCCTTGTGCTATAGGATTTAACAATGCTTTCTCTTCTTGACCATTATGTTACCTCATTTCCATTATTTCCCATAAAGCACACTACAATGATTGGTATATAGTAGGCACTCAATAAATATTTGTAGATGAATGAATATGTTCAATTAAAAGTACAATAGATGCCTATCAAATAGAACTCTGCAGATGTTCAAACAATGGCTTTGCTGACAGTCACTCATTAGCCCTTCTGACAAACCTAATGTCACTTCAAAGTCTGGAAGGAGATGATTATCTGTGTGTTATAGAGAAAGTTGTGGGGAAAGAGCAGGTGAGGGGTAAGGAGGATGGTTTGGAGGGTTAAAGGGAGTGGAGTTCAGAGTTATCTGTATTTGTGTGTGTAAGATCAGAAAATGCATAATTAGCACTTGCAGGTTTTGGTCTAAACTCTAGCCACACGGTTCAGCACATAACCATAAACAACCTAAGAATTGGAACTTTTTTTTTGGCGGGGGGGTGGACACACACCGTGTGCTCATGCCAGTGCATTCTCTCCCAGATCGCCAAGTTTGCTGTCAGTCATTAAGCAAAGAAACATTTTTTTTTTTTAATTATGAAGTAGGAATCTCTTTTCTACATTTCATTCTCTGGTAAAGAGAATGATGATCTCAATGCGACTGAATGAGTGAGTGTCTGCTGTTGATATAAAGACTGAATGAAACACCGATCCTGAGTGGTGTCTCATATGCTTGAAGGGGCCCACTGTAAGTGAATGACCTTTCATAGCTGGTTGCTATGGAAAACACATATAAACATGGGGTAAGGATGTTTCAATGTGACACCTTGCGCATCTGACCCATTTAGATTAGAATAGTAGCAAACTGACGAGTTGAGAGATTATCCTAGGTTCCAAGGACTATAAACCCCACAGTGGGAAATGAGGGAAATGGGAGGAAATATGATCTAGAACTTAAAACATCTCAACTATGTAACCTATCAAGTAACCAATTTCAATCCTTAATTTTCAGAGAAAACACATGTAAAAGAGATCAAGTCCAAGGGTGTCAATCTAGTTTTTACTGAAGTTCAAGGAATGTAGCAACTGTACCTTGCTCTACACATTCTCCATGCCTTAAAGTGATTAAAGAGAAAGAATGAGGGCCCTGGGGTGACTCAGTCAGTTAAGTGTCTGACTCTTGATTTTGGCTCAGGTCATGATCTCATGGTTTGTGAGATGGAGCACCACTTTGGGCTCTGGGCTGACAGCATGGAGTTTACTCTCTCGCTCTCTCTCTCTCTCAAAATAAGTAAAGGGGGAGAGAGAGAGAGGAGAGAGCAAGTGGGGAATGGGCAGAGAGAGGGAGAGACAGAATCTCAAGCAGGTTCTGCACTGTCAGCAGAGAACTTGATGCAGGGCTTGAAGTCAAAAACCATGAGATCGTGACCTGAGCTGAGATAAGGAGTTGGATTCTTAACTGACTGAGCCACCCAGGAACCCCCCTTTTGAAAACTTTTCTTTCCTAAGTTTACTTTTTATTCATTTTCAGAGAGAGAGGTAGAGAGAGAAAGTGAGTGAGTGGAGGAGGGGGAGAGAGAGGGAGAGAGGATCCCAAGTAGGCTCCACACTGTCAGCATGGAGCCTGATGTGCAGCTCAAACTCACAAAGTGTGAGATCATGACCTGAGTCAAAATCAAGAGTCGGATGCTTAACTGAGCCACCCAGGTGCTTCCAAATAAATAAATTTTAAAGAAATAATGAGAAAGTCTGAATTGTAATCCATGGCTCTATCACTAACTAGTTTGCAACTTAGAAAACTCACTCACTTCATCATCTCTAAAAATGAGGGAGTTTTCCTTACACAGTCTCTGATTCTCTCCAGCTCTAACCTTTTATGATTCTAGAAGGCGCTAAATAAATATCTATGAAATGAATGAAATATTATCCCTCCGTAGTTTACTGTATACCATGTCTTGCCACAGGGAATACGCATTTGTTTCCTCACAATTTCCATTTATATGTTGATTAATTAATTAAGCAAATATTAAACATCTCTTATCAGTCTGGCCTAGTTCTAGAATCGAAGATGGGGACACAGCAGTGAACTAAAAAAAATTATTGCCTTCCATCACATTTACATTCTAGTAGGGAAAGTAGACAAGAAATATTACAAATAAGTAATCTGATGAAAATGAAAAAAAAGGGTTTTGGGGATCTCTTCAGCTATTTTGTATTTAAAAATCAAGGAACTCAGGACAGTATACACACATAGGCCCTAACAAGTTACTGACTGTATTATTTTTAAGGACAACCCATTCTTCACTCAAGTTTGAATAAGGAGTATCCAGGAGTGGGTTCATAAAAACAGCAGGCAAACCTACTTCCTCACTTTTCTGAATAACCCTGCCATTCCTTTTCCCAGCAGACAAGACTACTTTCTATTCTTTATTCAGAAAGGAATTTTTGGCCATAGAGTTTTAAAACACTTCCAGCTGTATGACCTTGAATGAGTCATCTGGACTTCAGTTTTCTGGAAAACGAAACATGATTCTGGAGAGTTCCTCAAAGTTTCTAAGTTTAAATTCTTCTTTATGATACTATAAGCCCAGGTTCCCAAATCAATGCTTAAAAATACACTCGATAGCCAAATTAATTAAAAATTAACGTGTGCTGAGATGGAACACATACAATGCTGAGGATTATTTATTTAGTGCTGTAAACATATATTGCCCCAAGCAAACATTTTACCAGAAATCACTACCACAAAAGGAAATATATCTAATATGTCTCATTAACTAGAAAACATTCTATTCCCATGACCCACAGATACCTTAAACAAAGAGCTGGAGAGAAGCAAAACCAAGAAATCCATTTTTTTTTTCCTAAATCAATATAAACTTTTCTCTAAGCTACGCATTTTCTAATTTTTCTCTCATTGTGGTTTTTGGGGTTTTTAATTAATTAGGTCATTTTTTGTGTGTGTGCGAAAATAAGATCCTAAAGGCCTCAGGCTCCACCTGTACTAAAGGCAACTGTGCACCTGGAGTCATTTCCCAGTTTATAGTTGACAGCATACCTTGGACATTACACTGTTGACACAAAATCATAAAAACAAAGAAAAACAAATTACTCAGCACCTCTCAGCTGAGACCCTCTAAGTGCATTTCAGAGCAGACACGTTATTCCTTGTACTGACAGAAAAGCTAAAGCACAGAACCTGGTGACTGGTCTACCTCCAGGTTTATGACCGATCTGGCAACAGGGTGCAAAGAGTGTGATGGGGTAGAAAGAGAACAGGTTCTAGAGTAGTAGGTCTGGGCCTCACCGCAATTGTGCCACGTAGGGGATCTATGTTATGGGATCTCTGACTTGTAGGGGCGGGTGGTGGCCCTGGAGAGTGGGGAGTCCCTTCATTACTCAGATCCTGTGTGTGTTCATGTGCCAAACAGGGGGAAATACTGTCTGATTCGCAGGGCTGCTGTTTAGCTCAAATGACATAACAAGTAGGAAATGTTTTACAAGCGGTATATAGATAGCATTAATGATAATCTGGGGGTAGAACAAGACAGTGGACGGAAGAGGCTGATTCCTAGGCCAGTTTAGACACCCAAGTCACTGAACCATCAGAGCAGGATAGTACTTTCCGAATGCAATCTCATTGTCCATGAGATGCTGGAATACCGATCACCGCTTCCCCGACAAGGGGTTATTGGGTGTGGGCCTAGACTCTTCCAAGAACTGGTTTCTGTCTGCTCAAAAAGTTAATTCATTATACTACATGGGAATGTGCCAGCTTCCCCTCACTTGCCTTGCTTTGTTGCTAACTTTGGAAGCATGGATATTAAGTTTAATTCTTTTCCACATGGGAGTCTTCCAGCAGCACTCGGGCTCCAGGTTTTCTTTTCTCCACACCTTCAACAGTATCTCAAATAGTGGTTTGCAGTTTCCTAGGCATCATAGTCCAAATCCCCTAGACATGCTCACTTATCAACAGGTCTTACTAGCACAGAAGAGGAATGGACTACCGTCCTCATTGATTGGGGTTCTCTCTTTCTACTCACAAACATTCGTTGGACCTCCATATTGCTCCCCACTGAGAAGATACACAGCACCAAGTATGGTGAGTTAGTTTTATTAATAAAGTAATTATAGCACAGGCCCACCCATGCCTTTCTTCTCTTGAGGCTTACCACATGCTAGGTCCCCACTGCTGCTTACCTTCTGCTTCTGCCCAACTCTCCTAGTTCCCTCAGAACTGTCTTTATGTAAAATTTCCCAATATACCTCAATAACAATACTCAGAGAGAAACAAACAAACAAAAATCCTTAGACAAATGCCAAGTTCTGTGAAGAGAATTTACCTAGTGCTGTTCTGAAGGCATAGGGATTCTTCAAATAGCTCACTAGACAATTTTGAGACTCACACACTTCACTTTTTTTTTTTTAAAGGAATAAGACAACACTATGTAAGCAATGCCAAGATAATTACAGCTTTGTGTTTAAAAATAAGCTGGTAGATATTTTCATTCTATCCTCAGATATATCACAGTTCTCATTTCCAGAGATACTACATTCCAGTAATGTTGTCTTGGGTCTCAGGGTCTGTGCAGCCAGAACACCATTATTTGGGGGAGAATTGTGCCATGGACACAGGGATCACAATGTGGAACCTCTCCTCCACAAATATACTTTCTCTTTCAATATGAATGAAAGTGCAAAACTTACAGGCTTGGGGTGTGTCAACCAACATGGAACACTCTTGGATCAATTCAAAAGATGTGGCAAAAATATCTACAGACAAACTCAACTTTCCATTCCATTTCCTCCTCAAAACTGTCTGAAAAATAAAAGCTCCAATGATGGCAACTAGCCCTGTAAACTCCCTAATATTCTGGCAGTGTTGCCTTTCTCCCCGTTCTTTTTAATAGCTAAATTTAAAATTCTGCCTCTCATTTTAAGTTCTGCAGTTTTCTCTAACTTATAATAATTCATAGTTCATCACCTCTGTTCTTTCTGCACATGTATCCCTGGAACTGAGAATCTCCCCTAGTAAAAACATGCTTTCCTAGTTGCCCAGGGAAACGGGTTGCTCTAAGATGCAAGCCTTGCTGCAAATGGTTTGGGCCAAAGACCCACTGCCTGGTTACTGAATCAGATCAGAATTTTCTTCTACCTCCAATTTTCTGGTGTGTTTCCTTTCTTCTCCCTACAGGGTAGTGTTTTGAGGCCCTCTCAAGGCCTCCATTGGGAGAAAAGACACTTGGGCATCTTCTAGAGTCCAATTATGTAAGGCTAAGTAGATGGAAAATGCTCAGAGCATGAGGGAGTTTTGTCTTCTCTTTAAAGATATGGATTCACCCATCTGATGGGCTATGGTCCATTCCTTGTGGCATTTACCTAATACTGGAATGAAACAATCCCTGTTTTTTTGAAGTAGATGGAAGAGGGAGTGCATGGAAACACTAAAACTGACATCTTTTTAGGAGAACCATTAAAAAAAAAATGCCCAGCTGAGGAGTAGCTTAGAGAAGTGCACCTGCTTGTAATATTTTATCAAGGTCTGACTTAAGAAAAGTCAGTTGAGATGTGCTGTAGTTATCAGCAGTTTTCCTCCCCTCATGGTCAACGGAAGGGCTAGTCAGCTAACATGGTTGGTGGGGAGGTATTAGGTGTGCAGTCTTAAAGTAGGTATCTGAACCATGGCAAAAAGCCCATGCTTAGTGTCACATCAGTTAATTCAGGAGTTATACACAGTTAAAATATATTGCCAGTGACATTGAAGTTCTGACTATACAACTAATGGCCCTGGGCAAAGATAGTCTCTCACTTGAAGATCATGACTTGGGGAGGGAAAGGATGACAAGAGGCAGGATAGCCAACTATTGACAATCTGCAGGAACAACATATGCCTTTCTGTAATGGTGATGAATCAGCACGGACTCAAGAGGACAAGAAAAAGTCCAAATCCTGAAACTTATTAACTACGAAACCTTGAACAACTCATTCAGCTTCTCTAATCTCTGTGTCCTCCCCTAAAAAAATGAAGACATTGTCACCAGACCTGTCAGTCAGACTGTGACTGTGAATAGAGCTTTCGACAAATATCAGCTTCTGTCATCACCATTCTAATGACTATCATCTCTTCAGCAGTAGGAAAGGTATGTGTCCAGTAGAAAAGAAGGAAACGTACACAAGAGAAGGCAGCTCAAATTCATTGGGACGCCTGGAGGGCTCAGTCAGTTAAACATCCGACTCTTGATTTTGGCTCAGGTCATTATCCCAGGGTCATGGCATTGAGCCCCGAGTCAGGCTCCATGCTGAGGTTAGAGCTTCTTGGGATTCTCTCTCTCCTTCTCTGTCTGCTCCTCCCCAGTTCTCATTCTCTCTCTCTCTCCCCAAACAAACAAACAAGCAAACATTTTTCAAAAATTCATTAAAATACTCAAGTTTAGAAGGCAGAGGAATGTAACTATTTCTCCCACCCAAGGAAGGAGTCTTAACATAATTCATTTGTGAAGCTTCAATACCTTTGGGGGGAAGAAGGATGTCCTGTGTAGCTGTGCGGTAATGGCATCTCTAGGTGTTTTAATGTAAAGTGACTTTGCCCTCCCCACAATATCTATATCTATATCTATATCTATATCTATATCTATATCTATGTCTATGTCTATGTCTATGTCTATGTCTATGTCTATGTCTATGTCTATGTCTGTGTCTGTGTCCATGTCTGTATCTGTTTCTGTATCTGTATCTATATATATGTGCAGATTTATCAACCTATCTATCATCTATCTAGACTGTTTGAAAGTAAGTTGCAGATATCATGACACTTCACTCTAAATACTTCAACATGTTGCCCCTAAAAATTGGGACACTGTTCTGTATAACCACAATGCCACTACCACACATAAGAAATGAATGTTGGTGTATTATCTAATATATACCTCATATTCAAGTTTCTCTAAACTTGCCCCGAATATTTAATAGGTTTTTAAATTAAATCTGCCATCCATTGAGGACTCCTGCCTTCTTCTCCAACCTTATATCCTAATTTTTGTTCCTTTCCACATTGGCGATTCACTCTAACGATTTTATTCTACATTATGTTAAAATTCCCCTCATCGGAAATGACATCGCTTCTCTACTGTAATCCCTCTTCCAAATCTCTATTAGCATAATTTTAAAGACGTAACTTTAATGCTAACCATTTTATAAACATGCTTTCATTCCTGCTTGGGGATGTCCATTCTCCTTTTTCTTCTGAATTCTCAAAGAACTTTGGCTCAACTTTGATTCAGTCACTTGTCACTTTCAGTCTTGTGTTAGGATTAAACACTATAACCCTGTATATATTCTCTATTAGACTAAAGGCACCTTCAAAGGTAAGATCACTGTCTGCCTATCTCTATATGTCTCCAACAGTTAGCAGAGTAGTCTGCACGTAATAGGCACTTGGTGGATGTTTTCTACCTAAAGTAAATTTTCCTTAAATAATCCTGACCTCAACTTGTATTTTGTTCATTTTATCTACTTAGGAGAGAATATCCTTCTTCTATTTTCTGTCTATCCAAAGCTGATCTCCATAAAACCATTCCTAATTATCCAGCTTAAACTTTTGGAGGTAATGTATATGTTTATTAGTGGGATTGTGTTGATGGCAAGGCAAATGTATACATATGTCCAAACCCACCAAGTTGTAGATCCTGGTTATGTGCAATTGTTTTTGTTGTTGTTGTTGTTGTTTGTTTTTTGGGTTTTTTGTTTTGTTTTGTTTTGTTTTTTTGGTCTATCTTAGGAAAGCTGGGGGAAAAGTTTTTAGAAGGAAAAAAAAAAGAGTAGAGTCTGGAATCTAATCCAGTCCTGCAATTTATTAGCTGTCGATATTGGGAAGATTATTTAACATTTTGGTGGTTCAATTTCCTAATCTGGAAATAATCATAGCATTTACGAGGTTATATATTTTCTATATGGATAAAATGATTTAATTCTTATAAAGTACATAAAATAGTGGCACCATATTGTAAGCACTCAATAAAAGTTAATCATTATTCCACATTCTCTCTCATGCTTCATAATCCTTATTTGGCTAAATGATTATTTACCAATTGGTGACACATGTTCTATTTTTGGTAGGAACTTAAATTTAAATCAGGTATTATTAATGGATTTTTAATGGGCATATTTTATTTTCTTAAATAAAGCATGGGATAACTTTGATTATTGAGGACATTCTACATGCCAAGAACTTGGCTAACTGCTTTCTATAAATATTTCACTCAATACTCACAATAACAGTATGAGCTAGCAATTATTTCCATATTATAGATAAAGCAAAACAAAAACAAAGACTGAGTGAGCATAAGAGAGTTGTTCAAGCTGTCCACGCTAGTAACTAGGGCAGTTCTTAAATGCAAAGATAATATTTAACTTATGTCTATTTCGCAGAGATCTTAATACATATTCATAAGCACAAATACCATCTATGTTCAATTTTCCTTATTGGTATGTATTTAGTTGCTATGATATTTGAGGCATATATACATGTTATGTTAGTTGCTTTTTATTTTTAATATACCTTAATATGGTAACCTTATTTTTTGCTTTTAACATGATATTTTAAAAAGTTTACCTTAGATTCCAATATAAAACTTTTCCCCATATCAAGAACAAGAGTATGATGCACTTTTGGTATATTTTAATATAACTAGAGACTCTTTTAAAATAACTATTCTCCATGTATTTGTCCTATCAAGTTATGTTTAGCTTTTAGTTTTGTTGTATTTCTTTGGATTAGTGCTGTTTCTATAGGAACTACTAGTGTTGATAGAAATTCTAGAAATCATTTGCTGCACCCTCTTGATTTACCAAGGTGGGAAATGGGGCTTAAGCAGATGGAGCACATTTCAATGCTGCTTAGCTAGTCAAGGGCACAGAAAAGACCAGAACCAGAATTAATTATTGCCCCTATTGACCTATACCCTATATATAAATCAGTGCTACATTTTTCATATCCTAACCCATTCCATCTATGGCGTGGCTTTGGATCAGGGCCCTCAGTTCACCGAATAGTACATATTCCCAAATAGGAAGCAAGGGGGAGACACGAAAATAGTAAACGTCAGAAAAAATAAAAGCCCTGTGTAATGTTTCCACCTCTGTGCCTCTGCTGCTGCTCTCCCCTCAATGTAATATCCTCTCTCCACATGTCCCAAAAACGACACTACTCAAACTGTGGTCCATGGATGGGTGTTTAAGAAATGTTTATCGCCCTGCAATGGAACAAGTACAAAAACAGGGAGTATTTAGAAAATAATATAACACTTTAATAGAGTAATACATCCCTGTTAGATCTCATAATGGTAAAACTTGGCCTTCCATTTTGTATTGTTTTTATTTCATTTTCTTAGTGATTAATTTTAACTGTGCTCTATACAAATACTGGCCTCCAACAGATGGAGAAAGAAACAGTTTTCATCACAGAAAGTTTGGGAGGCACTGCTTTAAAAGGGCCAGGTTCAGGTGCCACCGATTCCCTTAGAAGGCATTCCTGATGTTCCTGAGGAGTAGAGATTTTAAATTTTATAATATTTAACATAAGTCTCTCTTATGCCTCTTATGGTTTTCTACCAAGATTAGTCATTACTTATGTGTTTTTCTTATCTCTCCTGAATAATTACAACCTCCGAGTACAGGTTATGTATTCATAACACCTCTTAATTGGCATTTAGTTCATAAATTCACATTACACTAACGGACTGGATGAAATAACCATTCATAATTGTTCACAGATTTGGAGAGGGGAGAAGGTTGAAAAAAATACAGTGGGACATCTTTTCCCAAACTTTCAGAGGGAAAGAATTGAGAGTACAGAATTTAGACACTATCCAATTCTGTATTTTGTATATAAATATTTATGTCCTTATTTATTTAAAATGTTTATTTATTTATTTTGAGAGAGAAAAGGGGGGTGAAGGGAGAGGGAGAGACAGAATCTCAAGCATGTTCCACAATGTCAGAGCAAAGCCCAACATGGGGCTCGATCTCACCAACCGTGAGATCGTCACTTGAGCCGAAATCAAGAATCTGACACTCAATCGACTGAGTCACCCAGATGTCCCTGCACGTATATAAATATTTAGACCAGTGAGGAGCCTGAACACATACAGAAATCCTATTTCTGCCTAATTTAGAGAAGCTTACAAATTGTCAAAAATTAGTTTTAAAATCAAATTTGTATTCCAAGAAACTGTACAATACCCGTGTGCTTTTAGTATGAGCTGAACAGATATCACATTTATGGCAGTTTCACAAAGCAATTTCCAGGACCTTCCATTTTGTGCATGTGCATTCGAACTCCAATGCATCTAGACCCAAATCGTTTGCCAGTGGAGATGTTGATACTCCTCATTATCAATTAAGAAAAACCGAACAAGGCATTCACTTCAGAAGCCAGCTCTCAACCCCACTCACCAAAGTATTCATCAGCAGGTGGATTTTCCATATCATACAGCATCTTCTTGGTTAGGTGTTCGAGCTCATCTTCAGGGCGGAATGAAGGGGGAACAGCTGGAGGCCCCATGGATCCTGTTTGTCCACTCTGAAAGGCAGAAAACACACAGCTCTTTAAATGCAATCTAGACAATCAAAGCAATCAAGTAGCGTTTGCATTGTACAGGAGAAGGTACTGGACATGGCTACTAAGAGATCTGGGTTTTAGAATCAGTTTTAACATTCTTCGGTGTCTGATCTTGGACACATCATTGTCAGTATTCACCTGTCTTAGTGAGATGAGTCATCTACCGGGCTTTAGAAAACCATGTTTACAACAGTAGGAATCTATTGCATTCAGTAATTGCTAAGCAGTCACTATGGAGCAGTTGTATATTTATAAAAACAAGATGAATAAATTGAGCTTCCCCCCTCATGGAGTTTACAGTCAAATGAGAGGTACAGGCACATTAATAATTAAAGATAAAGCAACTATAGGAACTGCACAATCAGGGTACATAAGGGACCTCTCATGTAGCCTGAAAGGAAGTATTCCAGAGAAGAGGCAGGTGCAGACTAGGACTTATTCAGCTAAAAGGCAGGAAACTTATAGGCAGCGATTCTTATATTCAGGTGAGAAAAGGCTAACTGGTTTAAGGAGCTCCTGGCAGTAGCGTATTTCTGCAGCTTGTATAAAGCTTGAGATAGGAGATGGGATGGATCTTATGGGGTACAGGGGGGCAGAAAGTGAATGGCCTTGTGTTCTGGTTAAGGTGGTTGAGTAGCTTTTCCCCCTAGTACTACAAACAGCCACATACCAAATGGGGGAGGTAAATCAAAAGCGCTGATACTGGGTTGGTGTTTAAATAGGTGAGCGAGCCAGAATTATAGCGCTGTCAGGGAGTCAAGTGTCAGGGGAAAGATTACCTGAGATGTTTGACCAAGAATCCAAAGTATGTAGAGAAAAAAGAAAGGCCAGATGCCAGATGTAAAGTAGCTTCGCATGATGTAAATAAAAGGGAATGTATAACATATAATTCTGTTTTCCTTTGCATATATTATAACTTTGACCATTTCCGGTATCACACCCCAGCATCTTTAATCAATGTGCTTATAACAGAAAAAACTTATAAAAAGTTAAGAAGTGGGGCACCTGGCTGGCTCAGTTGGGTTAGCATCCAACTTCGGCTCAGCTCATGATCTCACAGTTAGTGAGTTCAAGCCCCATGTGGGGCTCTGCGCTGACAGCTCAGGGCCCAGAGCCTGCTTCGGATTCTGTCTCCCTTTCTCTCTGCCCCTCCCCTGCTTGTGTGCATGCTCTCTCTCTCAAAAACAAATAAATACACATTTTTTTAAAAAGTTAAGAAATAATGATGGCCATGACGACTAATGGAGAAAGCTGGGACTGAGAATGTAAATTCTTCTTACTTTTATGTTTTTAATTTTTAATTTAAATCCAAGTTAGTTAACATATAGTGTAGTACTGGTTTGAGGAGTAGAATTCAGGGATTCATCACTTACATATAACACCCAGTGCTCATCCCAACAAGTGCCCTCGTTAATGCCCATTACCCATATAGCTCATCCCCCCCGCCCCACCTCCCCTCCAGAAACCCTCAGTTTGTTGTCTGTATTTAGGAGTCTCTTATGGTTTGTCTCCCTCTCTGTTTATGCATCCTTAAGTTGTTATCAAGAATTTCTCCTTTCATGAACAGTTTACAAGAATCAGTTCAACAAAACTTATAGCTGCATATTCATTCACCTGTTCTCCTCCTTATACTAAATGAGTTCTTAGATGTGAAAATCCTACAAAGTACAAATACCTGTACAAATGTTTCATCCTTACTACCAACATGTATTTCAACCACTCCAAGATACATGTTGATTATTTGTGTGATGTCTGAGGCATAAAACGCCACTTAAGCATATGTCAAGTTGTTACTTGGCACCCGTTTGGACCTTTCTCTATATTTATTTTTCATTTTTTAGGTATTTGAAATGCACAGGAAGTTGTGAGTATGGACATGCAGAAAGCCTTTAAAAGGCCCTCAATTTTTTTTTATGTTGGTTACTAATCTTACATTGGGATTTTATTTCATTGTTGGACACAATCTGGATGGAGAACGGACAACAGTGAATAAACTACGGTATGTGTCCGGTGACAGAGACAAAAAAAAAAAAAAAAAAAAAAAAAATAGAGCTGCATGCTGGAATCTTTTATTCATTGTGAGATAAGGAAATTTAACACCCAAAAAGATCAGGGCAGGGCTAGTTATGATAAACCCAGGACAAGAGCCCATCCTAGACTCATTTATTCAATAAACATTAAATGTTAAATTTAAGGTCTCCTCTAAAGTGCAAATAGCATTTGAACATTGGAGGAACGATTTGCTAGTGATATTAAACTTTAAATGGCACAGATGTTATCACTTCTAGGAAAATTTTGCAGAAATAATCATAAAATTATATGACCAAGGCCAGTCACAGGAACCATATTTGAAAAAAAAAGGAGGAACCTGAAGTAACAATGTAACTATTCATCCACGGGTAAGAGGTCACTTAAATGCACAATGATAGATACATACAATGGAATGTGAAAAGCTTTTAAAAGGGTACATTACAAATCTATCTGCAAGGTATGAAAAGGTGACATGGCCATGCGATCAAAGGAAAAGATCTAGTTATAGGATAGGAAGTGTAAATGATGGCCCCATTTTTGTAAAGTAAGTACAGTTTAATTATGTACTGTTCTTTTTTTTATTTTTATTTTTTTTTAAATTTTTTAACATTTATTTATTATTGAGAGAGAGAGAGAGACAGAGCATGAGCAGGAGAGGGGCAGAGAGATGGGGAGGCACAGATTCCAAAGCAGGCTCTAGGCTCCGAGCTGTCAGCACAGAGCCCGACGCGGGGCCCGAACTCACAAACTGGGAGATCATGACCTGAGCCAAAGTCGGTCGCTCAACTGACTGAGCCACCCAGGTGCCCCTATGTACTGTTCTATATATAGGTTGGAAAAAAGTCTGAAAGGACATACACTCAAGTGTTAAAGGGGATTTATCTCTGGGTTTGGAATCCCGGGGACCTTTCAACTTCTAAGTTTGTGTTTCTTTTACAATATGTAATTCTACTTCTGCAATCCATGAAGTACAACTTTTTAAATGCAAGGAATTCAAGCGATAAAGATATGTCAGATACTAGCAAAGCCCTGGAACAGGCTTCCAACCCAGGTCAGATGGGGGCCCTGAGAGGAGCAAAAGGCCAAAGGTGCGACGCAGTTGGGTGTGAATGGGAAAAAAGGCAAGTGGTTCTGTGTTTAAGACTGAAGAGGCGAAAGAAAGGAAGGGCCAGCTAATGACTACCATGCCGTACCTGAGGGCCTCCCTAGGGGCCAAGGGCTCTAGGCCCTGTGTGAGACCACAGACAACTCTGAAAACCTGATGAGCTGAGCTCCCTTTTGGCAGAGAGAGACTGACATCCGTAAAAACGCACACTGGGGGGCGCCTGGGTGGCTCGGTCGGTTAAGCGTCCAACTTCGGCTCAGGTCACGATCTCGCGGTATGTGAGTTCGAGCCCCGCGTCAGGCTCTGTGCTGACTGCTCAGAGCCTGGAGCCTGCTTCAGATTCTGTGTCTCCTTCTCTCTCTGCCCCTCCCCTGTTCATGCTCTGTCTCTCTCTGTCTCAAAAATAAATGTTAAAAAAAAAAATTAAAAAAAAAAAAAAAGCACACTGAATTTACTTATAATCTCAGGAAGCTCACAAGCCACGGGAAACATATCTACAGACTCTCAGGTAGGAATGTCCAGGCAACAGAAACCGCAGTAGGGATTTTCAGCAGCGAGGTGAGCTAATCAGATTAGAAAGTTCTCTCTGGAGCACAGGGAGGACGGGAGAGCCATGAGACTGGAAGGAGGTGGGGAGCTTATCCTAAAATATGTGTGGCCAGAGAGTGAAGGGACTTGCGAGGTGGTGACATTATGGTTAGAGACAGAGGTTTAACTCAGGCACTGGCTTGGGGTCCTCAGGTGAGCTTGTGAACCCTGGATGACTTCAGATTCCCTTCTGTAGAATGGGCCTGTCCAGGTTATCCCGCAGTTGCTAAGAGGATTGAAATCAGAGAGCTTTTGCATGTCATGCTATAGACAGCTTACCTACTTTCAAACCATGGTCACAAAGGGACTCTCTCTGGACCTTCAACCTGCCTCTGAGGGAGGGGATAATCCCAGTTCAGGTGACAGAATTGAAGGCATGGATGGGAAGCTGACCTACATCATATTTTTCAGACTTGCAATAAGGAGAAAACTTGAGCCCCAAAGAGGGTGTCATCTGACTCCAAAAGCCAGGCATTTTTTCCAACCAAACATTGCTTCCCATGGAGAAAGTGGAGAAATGTCTGAAATATTACCTGTAACGTCAACGGCGTTGGCTGTTTTATTTTAAATCAACAACCATTAAGGAAAACCTGATAATTCCTGCTCCCAGTCTTAGGGCAGACCCTGAGGGAATGTACACACTTTATCATTGTGTGGCCTAATATACATGTTTGCCTTTTAACATAAACAGTGGCAGCCGGAAGGCCAGGTTTGTTCTCTGCCAGCAATTCAGATTCTACCCTTAGCACTTACGTTACAAGGAGAGGTTATTTCCAAGTACTCCCCTTGTCAGGACTTCATAGATTTTAAGAAAAATATGCCATTCCTTTTATTCTCCAATTACTCCCTATTAGCTTTGCAATACAGTTTCTGAAGTACCACATTTGGAAAGTCACTTTCCTTTTCTTTTACATTCTAATCCCCTATCATGCTAACCTTGGATTCCTGGTATTTCGTATGAGGAAGGACCCCAAGACAACATCTCTCCCAGTGCTTGTGAACGTTATTTGGCCACAGAATTTCGTCCCCGCTCCGCCCCTGGCCTCCATCCCCAAACAGGGCACAAAACTTAACATGCATGAAGAATACGTATTGGTAAAAACACAGACTCCTTAGTGTCCATGTGTCTGTCCCACCAAGGAAGACGCAGCCCAGGGCTTTCTTTGAAGTTCAGGTCCTGTAATTACTTTAGGGTTTCTCTCACTTCAATTTCTCTTTCTCAGTAGCACTCAGAATGCAGTGCATCCTAAGATGCCCAATTCATCTTTTGATAAGCAGCTTCCAGCATTGTGCTTGGGTAATAGAATATAATGGAAAATTTGTGGGGTGGGGGCTGGAAGGGATGTGCTGGATTGTACTGTTTTTTCTTTCTTCAAACATAGAGACGTGTATGGTATCGGCAATATACTCACTGCAGCATAGTAATAATTCCTTGCATTTTTGTGACCCTTTTCAAGGTGCCTGTTTTCACATACACGTAATCTCAAATGTTTATGCAACAGCCCTGTGTAACAGGTAATCCTGCTTCATGAGGAAATGGAGGCCCGGAGAGGGTAAATGAGCTCCCTCGGTGGAGCCCCGACTGCTGCCAGGGGCTGTGCGAGTCAGGCGTGTTTCAACGACACCGCAGTGGTCCTCAGTTCCAGGGCCATCGCAAGCCCTTCTAAGCTCTGTTATTTTGGAGTAATTTGGATTTTTTTCAGAGTAGAGGTTTACTGCTAACTAGTGAAACAAAAGTCCTACGGAGCAAACACAAAGCCTCTACATATTCTTATAAGTATCAATATTAATCACTAATATGAGTGTTCTTTGAAATGTCTGCCACTCCTAGAAAAGGCAAAAAACAAACAAACAAAACCCATTATATGACCTACACATGAGTTACTGAGAAGTGGATTTCAGAAGACTGCTTCAAAGTTCTCTTAAACATACCTTTCCTAAGAAATTGCCAAGTGCCAAGCACTATCATAAACTCAAATTATTCATGATTCCCGCCTCTGACAACTCATGGTTTAGGAAACAAGAGACATGAAAGTAGAAAATTACAGTAAGTGTAAATACTAAGCCACAGGGATGAGTTCAATGTTCTAAGATGGGAGAAGGCTGCCAGTAAGGATATATCCTCTTAGTTTGATCTTGAAGGATAAATAGATTTCAAACAATTTAAGAAAGAAAAAGAAAGGAAGGAAGGAAGGAAGGAAGGAAGGAAGGAAGGATGGATGGAAGGAAGGAAGGAAGTCAAGACATTCCAAGAGTAACATGTAGAAAAGAACAGGCATATTAGAAAAAACAAATGTTAAGAAATAGAGGAGGAACAGAGCTAGATGATGAGGTTAGAGAAATGACCTGTGGTCAATGTCTACACTGTTTTAGGAAACAGAGAACCATCAGGAGATTTAGAACTGGGTGTTCACTTTACTAAAGACACATTTTGGAAATATACATATTGGTAACATCTTCAAACACCAAGGCCAATGATGCCTTAAAAATGCAACCAGACAGCATGGCATTTCTGAGCAATTTAATGGCTATTATGTTTAAGGACCCTGATATTCATTAAGTAAGCAGAGACCGCTACCTGCTCACCGAAACTGACTTCCTCCTCTTTCTGAGCACATGGCTGGACTACAGTTTCCATTCTCCCTCGCAGTTAGATGTGGCCATGGGAGGCACGAGAAAGGAGAAACACACCCTGTGGAGAGCGATCCACTGACCAGGCTGGCCTGCCTCAAACTGTTACAGAAGGGAGACTGGGAGGAAATATGCTCAAAGGTTCATGGTTGAAAGTAATGGGAGACTGGTTTATATTCTTTCTATTTTCCTATATTTTAATTTTTTTACAATAAAGTTTTTTACCCTCAGATAAGGAAAAAAATTTTTTTTTTCTTGATACAGAAGTGTCAGAAAATGGAAAATGTCCAAGCATCTGCAACTGGTTCCTCTCTGTCATGGTTTTTTTCTTGCTAGTGGCCCAGGTGATAATATTCCGGGGAAGGCTTATTATGAATACTGTAGCCAAATTTGGATCTAGGTCCCTGGTAAACGTTATGGGTGAGGCTGTACAAAAATGAGGACTATTTCTGCAAACAAAGTGATATGGATGGAATCCTTGGTGAGCGTGGAAACTGCCAGATTAACACAAATAACAATATCCATCACATTTATGTAACAATGACAGTATTTGAAGTGTTTTACATATTCTTACATAGGAACCCATAAGCACAGAAGAGCTTATTTATCTCTCTAATCTGCGTTCTGCCTTTAACGGGTCCAGTAATTTTGATCAAATCACTTCTATTCCCCGAGCCTTAGTAGCGTTCTGTGCAAAATGATGTTTTCAAAGATTCCTTTGATTCTACCCTATCTTATTTTTGTGCCCATAATATGCAGGGCATATATCATTACAGATATTTATAGGGAAATCACAGATAATTCATATTTTCGGATACTTTGTAGTCTATAAAAACACACACACTGAGTAAGTGGAAACATCATCATTAGAGATTTCCATTTACAGGAGGATTTAAACCACTTGTCAGCATCCCCTGAAACAATCTAGAACTTCATTCAGCATTCTGAATCTGAGTAAGCAGCTGGCAGGTCACAGGGTTTCTGCAGCCTACTGAACTTTCACTACATGTAGGGCATGAAAATCAAGAACAAACAAAGGTTAAACGCCTGATGCTCACCCCTCCTCGGGGGGAGCCAAGAAGAACTTCACCATCCCTCCTAAATGCAACAAGAAGCATAGTAAACAGCCTACACTGGGGTGCAAACAGTGAAGACCCCAAGGAGAACACCCACCACCTTTAATCTTTGTCACCACTGATTTACTATTTAAATATATGCGTTAAGGATCCATTTTACAAAATGGCTACCCTCTCTTTGTCATCATGCCAGCTTCCTGAGTGACTGTGATACTGACCTCGGTGTGGGTCATTTTTCTCCTGTGAGTGTTGACCCACCATTCATTTCCTAGTTACAAGGTGCTAGATAACTTGAACTTAGTACAAATCTGAACCTTACCAGAGAAGCACCGCCCAGGCAGATAAACACTGGGAAAAGACAGCCAAGATATTCAGAGAGATTACATGATAATGAATACTCTATCACTCGGGGACCAGAGCTGCTCACTTTTCTTGTCCATTTGTAATGATGTACAAGAGGTTCCTTCTCTCAGAGGGAAAATAACTTCAATTATGTGTTCTTGAAAAAAGAAACATTGAAATTATCTTCTTTCAAAAGGTAGAATTAGTCCCATTTTGGAGCTGAAAGCCTGCCAGAAAAAAATATATTTCTGATATTTTCCTTCTTTTTTTCCCCCCTCCTATTTAACTGTGTCAAGTTTGCAGTTGGCAATTTCCTGAGGCTGCTTCTCCTTTCTGACTCTCACTGAATTATCAAGCTCTACTCTCGACGTCTTACTTTTAATGGAAGGAGCACCCTTTCAGGCCAAGGGCCGAAGATTTGCTGCACACCCACTCTGCTTCAGGTTAAAAGCAGTGAGTGGGCCACAGGGAAAGAAGGGGAAAGGGGAACTGCCTATTAGCAACTAGAAACCCATAAATGAATGCTCCTCACGGTTGCATAGGAGCAGAAAAGTGTGTTCTTAGGCCTTCTATTCTTAAGTCCTATTTTCTTGGAGAATGCGTAGCAAGGCTGCAAGGAGGGAGACCCAGAAGTTTTGACTTTAAAAGTTGATTCTAACTTTGAAACCCATTCCAGTCACCTTTCCACTTTCGAAAGTGTAACAGTCTTACAACCTCTTCCGCATATTCCCTTTCCTATGTCAAACACCGATGCCTCCAAATCACCATTCTTAAACCAGATTGGGAGTCACAGCCAAGGACGGGCAATTCTGAGTTATAGCGTGCTAGATGTTACGGCAGCCAGGGGGAAGTACCAGGCTGTGCTGTTGGCGCACAAGGGTGCGACCCTGATGCAGCCTGAGCAGACAGAAAGCGGTTCCTCTCCACACCCACCACTCTCAAACAGGTAGCCTCAAGAGTTCCGGGGCTTGGAACATGCGTGTTCCCAGGCCTGACATCTAAGGCACACTTTCAGTCCTCTGGTGTTTGTTTCTCTACTTTTGATCTTCTCACCCACCAACTGGAAGTTAGTAACATCTATTTCATATGAAGGACCTTTGTAAGATATTAACCATCACATAGATGGCAGTTCTAATTACCAGGAGGGACAGCATACAAACCACTAACAAAGATGATTTTCTTCTTGGAAGTGGAATGTCTGCAGAGTCATATGCTCTCCCAAGTAATGCTCTGCTTCTGTACTTGCTGGTGAAGCACTTCAGGGTAGTCTATCTGAACGTCACATTAACTGTGTTAGCGAGAGGTGGGATTCCCCTGAGTTCTTTTGACTACAGACCTTGAAATACACACCATTCACTGAATGTACGTTTTGCTGGCTCTCCGAATGGTCAACGGTTCCACGTGTTAGCCTTTCGCACCAAAAGATAAATTGTACAGCGAGGCTCTCGTGTTGGGCTCCTTGGAAAAAGTAGCCTCCCTCATGTTTTCCTGCCTAGATGAGTTTCAGGCAAAAAGAGACACAACTACAGATGCTGTCCCACATGGTAGGAAAGAAGTAGGAAAGGTGACAGGCAAGAAACCCAGATCCTCAGCATCATGGAGAAGGAAGATCAGAGATCTCTTGCCAGTCTAACTCACAGTTCCCATTTCATTGCTCTCAGGCAGGGCCTCCTTAAGGGAGAAAATGACTTGCCTCCATGGGGTGATAAGATCTCTCTCATTTTACTCCTCTCTTATATATGCTGTTCCTACCCAAGGCTAAAAGAAGCTGTTTCCACAATACTTTAGCTAAAACACACATGCATCCACCCTTCCCCATTAATTAGGACTTATGCATGTTACATAAGTATAAGGGATTAGCTATAATAATGGCAAGGCAAATACAAGACATTATCTCCATTGGTAGGTTTCACCTCAATGAGATGCAAGACATAAATGTTTGATGAATGGAATGAACTGTCGTTCAAGGTTGTTTTCAAACTAAACCAGATCTTGGTCTTAGCTATGCTCCATTAGTGCCTGGCAGTGACTTCTGGGGGGATGGTTCATCTCCATTCGGTTGCCTGGGACGATGCGAAGAGAGCTAGGTGCTCCAACATTGGGAAAAATAGTTTTACCACCACAAGCTGATTTCTATCTGTTGTCCCAGAGAAGAGCTATCCTCAACCAAAAGCTACATTTTTAATAAAACTGTATCAGACATCACAGTGTCTCTCTTAACAGGACTCTGGATCTGACTGTGGTTCTAATCCACTGTGTTCAAAATGGGGTTTTACCAATTCCTTAGCCTGTCTCATAATTCTTGCCATTATCATGCTAAAAAATGGGAAGCTATTAAAAGAGAACATGTAATATTTACAAATGAATAAAAACATATATGTATGAGTGCCAGTGTGAGTGTCTATGTAAGTAGGGGTCAAAAAGCAGATACTAGAGGGAACGATACCAAAATGTTAACAGCTCATGCTAGGATGGTGGGATTATGAGTAATTTTTTTTTACTTATAATTTTTAAATTATCTACATTATTTATAGTGAAAATGGATGACCCTTAGAAACTCATAAGTAGACTTTATAAAACATGGGATTTCTGTCTTTTCTTTAGTATTTTCACATATGAAGCCAGAAGGGAATGGACGACCTGACGTGGCGACAATTTGTTGAAAACAGTAAAGGCACCTAGATTTTCAGTCTGATATGCACAGAAACACTTTCCTACTGTACAAGCTGTTTCTATCTAGTGGGCTTGACAGATGCCTGAACGTGACACAAGACACTGAAATAACATGCAAATCAGTTTTTCGGTTTTGATATGCAAATATGACGCTTGGCACATCACTTTCCATGGCTGAGGTGAATTTCTGTTTTTGAGTTTTTCGTGGGAAATGCACGCCAGCCAACAAATGGTTAACTCCCCATATTTCACCTAACACAAGGTGGTTTTCATTTGAGTCAGAAAGGTTCTTGCTCAGCGATCCAAGGCACTTCGGATGCAGAGAAAGGGCGTGTGTTTTGATTGGTAACAATGCCAACGGCGGCTGCAAACAAGTGCGCCCTCCGACATACGCGTGGATCACGGTGGATTTCTGGGCCCCGGCAGGGAGGCAGGAGGTGTCTCAATGAGAATAACAGAGAAACGGTTTGTTGCCTGACCCGCAAAAATCAAATCAAAGTAGTCCAACATTGTGGGAAGATTAGCTTCTGGCTGGAGATGAAGAAGAAGGAGTCAAAAGTCCTTGCTCCTAGGCTATTTGAGTGGTGTAGAAAACTGTAGTCTCTGGTGAAAACTACATTAAATTATCCACAAATACTAGTAATGAGGCATTAAGGCAATCATCAAGATGATTGAGATACATCCACTTAAAGGACTTCATAAACCAGTCAGGCAGTCGAGGCTCATGAACGAGAAATAAAAGAATGAAGCAAAGCATTGACTGTTGATGGTAGTCAGTATGGCTTAGACACCTGAGACCATAAGCTCTCGGGGCTACCTACCTGCTTGGGTTCAAATCCCACATCCCCTACTTACCAACATCGTGACCCAGGGCAAGATGTTTCATTTGACTAAATATTAGTTGCCTTGATCATACAATGGGGTCAGTTGGGTTTCCCTCATGAGTGCAATGAGAAGGTCCATGTAAATCATTTGCTGCCTTCACTAATTAAGAAATTATTATCATCCTCAAAGATATGCTATGTTGTATAAATATCACGTGAACAGATCAATGGATAATATGGATTCAGAAGAAAGAGAGGTTGCACTGGACTGGAGCATACCAAAAACATGCCAAGAGGATCAGGGGGCTTGATTTTAGGACCTGAAGGAAAGAGAGAAAACGCTTTGTAGTTCTATGCTCCTTTCTGGCCAACGAAGAACCCCGGTATAATACTCACACACACTAGATTTCAGTGAATACTTTCCAGACCATGAGAGTGTGTTTTCTATAAGAAGAAACAAACCAAGTTAGTGGTTTAAGTGACTATGTTAAGTGACTTAGCCAAAATCACACCCATAGTAAGTGTCAGAGCCAGGGGTTAAACATGAGTCTTCTGATCCAAGCTCAGTGTTTTTCCACTAATTTACAGCTGCCTCTATATATTCATTTAGAGATATGAAACTTACATGATCTATCATAAAGGTTAATCAAGACAGTCAACCTCACTGATTAAAGCATGATGCTAATTATATCAGAGGTTGGAGACCAATGTGGCCCCTTCTACTTTCAGAAACATTGATTGTGGTGTAATGGAGAAAGTGTGGGCTTCAGAAGCAGACAAATCTGGGGCAAATAGCAAGTTATACCACTTCTTTTGTATATAACATTTTTTTTTAATGTCTCTTAGCACTAGCTTCTGCATCTGTAGATGGGGTTAGGGGGCAGATAGGAGAAAGGGAATGCCCCACGTTAGGGCGATTGTGAATAATACCTAAAGTGATACATGCTGCATGCTAATATGTAACAGCTACTCATGACTTGTATTAAATGCTCCCAAACAATCCATCAGATCGGAGCTCCGAATGTCTTTCAAATGTGGCAGGAAGGTGAATCAGGGAAAATGGGTGACTCAGTGTCATTTATCAGTACCGTGGCAGAGGGAACACGAGCACACTCTGATAGTGATTTGAAAGACCAGGAACTTTAATGCTTCTAACGGATTACCAACCATGATTCAAATAACAGTAATTCTCTTGAAGGGATATCCCTCTCCATAAACTCTGAAAGGTGGAAACGCATAAGTGTTTAATTTATATATTTATCGAGGTATAACCGATGAGACCGAAAATAAGTAAGGAATACGGAGTGGGTAGCAGGCAACAAGCAATGTTCAAAATATTTTACATTAACTCATTTACTCATCACAGCCACCCCATCAGATGGTCACTGTTCCGATTTTACAAATGAGAAAACTGAGGCACAGGGATCGCCCTGACTGCACCTGGGAATTTGGGATTTGAATCTAGCCATCAATTCCAGAAAGGGCATATTTAATCACCACACAAAGTGCCTCAGCTGCTTGACCCATCTGCATTTTATCAGAGGGATTTTCTGATTTTTTTTTTTTTCAGGAGAATTTAATCATATATTACAAAGCCTTGAGCTATCAGAGGAACCCTTCCTAAGGACAAATACTACATTTTATGATGTAGTATTTCATCTTTGTAGAAGGATGGCAACCGAGAAAATAGCAAACATCCTGGGCAATCTTGCTGCAGAGAGACCGAACACAGGACTTTGAGACGCATGGTCATTTTTGAGGTCTTCACTCAGGATTCACCGGGCGAAGTAGAACTGCCCTTCAAAAGGCTACTTACTTAAAGAAAACAAAACAAAACAAAAAAAGACTACTTCCTTCATCAGTCTCTGATACAAGCCAGAGTGTTAATGCCAAATCTTAAAATAGTAAAAGGAAATGATAAATAGCACTGTACTGAAAGGTGGGCCAAGGTAAACTCCTGCCGAAGACACTAATACTCTTGCATGTGAAAACTAAAAGATAATGCTATGTTCTAGTGACCAAGGTAATATTTTTTGTCTGCCGGGTTATGGCCTAACCATGAAAGACGTACTATGAAAGTATCCCATTGTACGAGACCTAGAGCCTTTCCAAAACGTGTCAGGCAGTAGTCTATTTGGGAGGAAACTTCTGATCCTTGCAGACTCTCGGCAAATTTTAGAAACAGTAGACACACTAGAGATCACTTAGTGGTAGATGAGTCACTTTATTAATACCACAACAACTGAGGGTCCAGAAGGAAACTGAGTTTCCCAAGGTCACCTAGAAAATGAGTGGTGGAATCACAAGGAAAGCTCAAATCGGAGAAGCAGGTCTAAGTCAAAACCAGTTAGTTCACTTTCTACCATGAAAGACTTGTGGAGACAGTGATGCATTCTTGATGCCCTATAAAGTATGCTCATTCTTGGCAAAAATGTTGGGAGCCCTAATCTACATTTATGCAGCATTCTGAGCTCCCAAGATGGAAGTTGCTATAAAGTGAAAATCATTGCTGTTATTCTCAGCGAGCCTACACAGGCTGCCAACAGCTGGCACAGACAGATGTGGTCCACAGAGATTCTGTCAGGCTGGGCTGGTACCATCCCCGCACAAGGCTCCTTTCCCTCCGCTTATTAGCAAAGGGTGTTCCTCCTCAGTTTATGCTGACCCTGTGAGCTTCTTGTTGCTACAGGTGAGCTCAGAGTCCTAACCAGGCTGGCTTTAATCCCTCCTCTCTCCTTTGTATCAGCTACTGTTTCCTAATGACATGCCTTTCAGAGGTACTTGTCACATGGCGAGAATCTTCTTCATCTGGGGTCTCACACAACGTGTGAAGATTATACAGTAACATTTGTGGAATCATCACTCTGTATGTACGTTCTCTCCTTTAACCTCTGGAGTAATCCAATGACATAAATTCTTTTGCTTCCTCCCTTTACTGATGAGGAAACACACAGAGAAGCTAAATAATGTGCTAAAAGTCACCGAGCTAGTATGAGAAAGAGCTAGGATTTGTACCCAACCAGACGGATTCCCGAAACTGTCTCCCAACTTCCAGTAACTAGATATTAAGACCCAGAAGGATGGGGTCCAAAGTGTCACTTCAGTCATAATGAAATGGTTTGATATAATTAAGTGCCATAAACATGCAAAAGGTTATTACTATAACACCACCATGAATATCATCAAAAACTCTGTACCTATCTCTGTCATTCTAACTCTGCAGTGTAATAGGTAGGAAGCAAGTTATTATGGATTCTATTCTTTTTTTTTTAATTTTTTTAATGTTTATTTATTTTTGAGAGAGACAGAGTGTAAGCGGGGAAGGGGCAGAGAGAGAGGGAGACACAGAATCCGAAGCAGGCTCCAGGCTCCGAGTTGTCGGCACAGAGCCCGATGTGGGGCTCGAATCCACAAACTGTGAGATCGTGACCTGAGCTGAAGTCGGATGCCTAACCGACTGAGCCACCCAGGCACCCCTCTATTCTTTCTGTAATAAAAAAAATATAATGCAGTGACTGATCTAGGTCATTCAGCAGTGCCTCAGCCCTCAGGAAAATGCTTAACGTTATGGACTCAGACTTCAATGCTTCTTGGATATAAATATGGGAGCCTTGTGGCAAACAAGTAACTAGATGTTACAGTACATGCATCATGTTAAGGATAGAACTGTTTCACTTACTAGATGGGACTTAGAAAGCTTCTAGTAACACAAAAAAGGTAGCCTAACTGGGGAGATGTTTGTGCATAATACATTTATTCAAAGTACATTTGCTATGTGCCCAGTAAGTATTAGTGCTAAGGAAATAACTGAAACTTGGGTCCTTCCCTCTAGGAAATATAATAGGAAATATTAAACATCTGGAAATATCCAAAAATAAAATATCCAAAGTAAAATGGTTTAATCCCTGCTGTCAGAACACAGGAGGTGGCTGAAGCTGGGGGGATGATGGGACACTCATCAGAGAAGGTGGCCTTTTAATCAGGTCTTAGACAAAGATGGAATTCATGCATCCAGAGACGTAACAAGATGTAACATCCAGAGCCGTGAAGACCCTAGGAAGTACACAGGAGAGTCAAGTTGAAAAGTTACCATCTTTCATTCCAGGTAAAAACACATGTAACTGACCTCCTGCTCTTATGTATCTCTGTGTTCCTTTTGGGTGATATCATTGTCTGTGCTATGCATGAAGATGTCAGGAATATTTTAGTGAAAGTGAGGGAGCTGTCTGCTGATACAGTCATCCCATATACGAGGCCACATGGGGAAACATGTCTGCAGATCAGCCCAGGACCCTGGCACAGCAGGTCAACTGAAACACACGCTTTTTGTGCTGCTGATGTTTAAAAAGGGGTTGCTTTGGGGCACCTGGCTGGCTCAGTCTGCAAAGTATGTGACTTGATCTTTGGGTTGTGAGTTCAAACCCCATGCTGGGCATAGAGCTTACTTTAAAAAGGGTCGCTTTACCGAGAGGCTGAAGAAAGTGAGCCACAAAGTGGTTGTGATGATTTCTGATGCTAACAGCTCGATGCCTGGAGGAGGGCCAGGGCGGAGAAGCCCTGGGATTTTGCTGCACAAGCTGTGCTGCCGTACAAGGGAGAGGGTCATGATGGAAGCTGGCTTTGTTTGTTCGTTTGTTTTTGCAGGTTCCGTGGTGTCATGTGCTGTTTTTACATAAAAGCATGGCTGTGAGTTTCCAAGTGTCCGTTCTATCTGCTCTTAAGGTATCCCCGTTCCAGGGGATCTGAGGCACTTATCACATGAAGCAGCATTATCATAAAAACCAGACTGAAACAGCTCAATGTGTCTTCCTGCCTCTGTTACTTAATCCTTCATCTCAGTAACTAGGAGTCAAGAATTTCTTTTTCTGACTAAGAACACATGTAGAAGATAAGGACAGGAGAGCCTGGCTGTTCTGAGTTCTAGGTCCCTCTTTGCTCAAGGTCGCTGGGTGCTAGCTCATCATTTCCCCTCTCTGAACCTGGTTTCGTCCAACTGGCTTCTTCCAGAGCCAGCGTCTGCTCCCCATGGAAGAAATGGATAGAAGTATTCTAAGGGGTAATAGAAAGGGTCTTGGATGAAGATAATAACAGTGACAAGAGATATCTAAAATTAGCAACTCAAAAATGTGCAGGCACTGTACTAAATGGATATTCTATACATTACGTGTCGTATAACAAAACCTCCTTCTACAAATGAGGAAACAAAGGCCCAGGAAAGTTAAGCAGGTTGCCTACAGACTTGTAGGGAGTACGGGAAGGGGGCGAGATTCAAATCCAGGTCTGTGTGGCTCTAGTTTTTGTGTTCTTAGTCACCAAACTACCGCCAGAAGAAGGTGAATGAAGTGCAAGGAGAGAAGAATGCCTTGACTACTCTCTTATTCTACCTGTTTCTGACTATAGGGATTTCGGTGAGTATTTATAGAACCCATCTATATTTCACACCGCTATTTATCATCCTTTGAAACGTGTTATTGCTCATGCTCGAAGGGAACATAGAAATTAGGCCAACCTCTCGCTTCCAACTTACAGATTAAAGGGACTTGAACAATTCTGGGGGGGGGGTGGGACATTAGAAAAATCAAAAGTACAGGTGGGAAAGAAGTCAATACTCCTCTTTAAGCAAGTAGAACGGTCCCTTTGAAGCTACATATACTTCACTTTAAACGGTACTTCATACTAGCATCACTATGGCAAATGTAGAAGCTTGTGGATTTAGGTTTACCAAGCTCTAACTTCCAAAGTGAAAGACTAGCCCACAGCAAACAGCAAGGAGGCCAGATCGAGACTGAGATGCCATGCTCTAATAACACACATTGTATTGAGAAGCCAGAGAATAGGATTTAAGCCCTAAATCTGCCACATACTTGTCACACGACCTAGCTTATGTCACATCATCTCTCTAGACCTCATTCGCCTATTCTGGACCAAGCAGGTTCCACTTAAACTCCACAAGGTGGGTTTGAAGATGACTACCCTTGGAAGGATTATATGAATATTTAAGACTTTGGCGAATGTAAATGTTGACAACACCTCGAGTAGCAGACATGGCCTATGATGGAATAGGTTTATCTTCTGATCAGTCAGTGGAAGAGACACAGTGATCTCACAGGTCAGAGAGGCAAATCCATTTTAGCAATCCCATTCTGAATTTCCTAAGCTCACTCCCTGAGCCAAAAAGTGAGCTCAGATCTCCTGATATGCTGTCATGTGCTAACCAGACAAAACGTACTAATAATATCTTTCTAAAGTTTCTTTGATGTAAAAGCAAATCCCTTACAGCACAAGAAGCTATATGATTTAGGCAAGTCACTTTGCTTCGGTGCATCTCAATGTCCCTAGTGATGGAATGAATACAGTAAAGGGTATTAATTCCTACAATGGGACCTCAGAGAGACTTCATTAGGAACGAGTGAGATCATGAATGGTGAAAATGCTCTGGAAATAATAAAATGTCAAACAAAGGCCAGGGACAGCCAACACTTCCTCTTTAAGCCGCTGTGAGAAGGACTTTGTCACCTGCAAATACAATTGATTTACAGGAGCACAAGCAAATCAACTTCCCCTGCCAAGAAGATTTGTTGCCCTTGGTGAAATAATAGCATTTTGGCCAGAGAGGAAATTTCGTCATATTCTTTTGACTTTGTTTCTGACTTTTGAAAGGTGCATGCCTTGGATTCAGGAACTGAGCATCCGGGACCCAACACTGGCCCTGACCGTAGTTCACAGCCTGGAGTAAGCAACTTGATCACTGACTGAGCTGAGACGACACCTGCTAGCTACAGCCCCCAGGCTGAAATCCTTCCAACCAGCCAGGCAGCAGAAGGGGACTAAATGGCTACCATGTGCCCGACACTGTGATATGGAAACAGATTTCCAGAGTTCCTGCTGCATCAAGTGCATTCCATCCTTCCCTCATTTAATCGTTCCCTGTCCTCAGTGGGGCAGGCACAATGAGTCCCGTTTTACAGATCAGTTAACTGAGGTGAATAGAATAGAAAGTCTAGAGCTGGAATTATAATCCAGGTTCCGAAGCTTAACACTTTTTTTTTTTTTCAGTTGAATCAAAGTGCCTGCCCTCCAGGAGCTCACAATCTAGTGGGAAAGTCTGAAAGGCAACTCAATAGACTGTGAGCTCCTTGAGGGCAAGGACCGTTTTTAATTCTTGTGTCTTCAGAGCCCAACATGGCATCTACCATGCGCAAGGTGCTCAAAGGGTGTTTGCTGAACGGGTAAGCCATAATCAGATGTTTTCCCTCTTAAAATGCAAGTCAAATTGTATTACTCCATAGTGCTCAAAACCTCTGCTAACTGCTCTTGGCCCATCCCCTGAGAATTGCTTTTAAAACTTCTTTGAAGTCCTGCCTCCACAGCCTTAATGTCCATGATTCACTCCCTTGCACATCCCCCGTGCACCACTTCCGTACCCTGCAACTCTCTTAGCTTTTGGGAGATACTCGACAAAATGTTCGTTGAGTGAACATACAAATATGAGGGGGGATAGATCTGCGTTATATGTAGGTCATGAGTATAATAATGCCAAGGTTAGATTTATCCATTAGCAAGCTTCACAGAAGATAAGACAAATGATTTGGGCCATCTAACGTGAAAATCTCAAAGGCTAGATGACATTGCATAGGAAAAATTCAATCCTTTTATTTTTCTACTCTTAATTAGACAAAATACATCAGAACAAAACATTTTTCTTTAAATCAGAGTATGTGCTATGCCAAATTCCATCTTTTCCTAAAGGATATGGGTGCAGGCCAAAAGTCCATCATATAGATTATTGTTTTTCTTCTTCTGAGTACTTAAGGAAAATTAAGTAAATCATTTGGCTTGCGGTGGCTCTCAGCAAGGTCATGGTCCTTCTGCCGCGGTGCTTGGGGCAGTTAAGGTAAGAACTATGTCTTCAAAATAAAGAAACTTTTGCCATCTTTGAAAATAAGACACCTGGTTAGCCAGGGTGTCATGGGAATAGTTAGGGCGTTGGTCGAGAAATCAGAGCCAGTAGGAAAGCTGGAGAGACTCCAAAGTCATCTCTTCCATCCTTGAACTGAGTATCGAATAGACCGTGGTGTATCACGTGAGGGAACAAGATCTCTGCCCGTGTCGTGCTGTGAGATGTCAGGCATCACTCAGTTTTGCCATCTGTAAAATGAGATGGCTGGAACTGAACTAGATAATCTCCCATAACTTGGAAACTGGAAATGAGAAAGCATGGAGAAAAGAGATAAGTTGTGCCCAAGCACAGAAACTAAAGACTCATAAGAAAGCACCACATGTCTTTCTTATTTTGATAGGAAGCAAAGCTAAGAAAATCTCCATCCTTTCAGAGAGCCTAACATTGAGGCTCTCACATCAGTACATGTATTTCACCTCAGCCCACATATGCCAGCTGCCTTTGTTGTTCCTCAGGCTACAGTCTTGAGGCCCCTGCCTATTATCTAGTTGAAGATTAGAGGCAGCTTTCACATCCTTGATGCTGAGGCCCCCCTCCTTTCTTTTTGTTTTGTATTGCCTGCAAATGCCACACTGAGAAGAGACTGAGCAGAGGCAAAGCTTCCGCTAGGCAGACACTTGCTGGCTCTGTTTGCCATCGATCCTTCTCATGGTTGCTGTAGAGCATATCCATTTCCTCCCTGGGCCCGCCCATCCTCTCAGTCATGGGTTCTTAAGCCTGGTCGCCCATCAGAATCACTTGGGGAGCTTCAGAAAGAATGCTCATCCTCCCAGCCGCCGCCCAAGAACCGTAAAATCAGTATCTCTGGAGCTGAAGCTCAGGAATCGGTGTGATTAGGAGGCTCCGCGGATAGCTCTGGCGAGGAAAGGGAGCAAGAATAAGTGTGAGTTTACACGCGGATGTTATACACTCAGTTAACTTCTCTGGGGAATCGTCCATCCGCCCTGCATCCACGGCACCCGTCGGACATCTCCCCAAAGATATCCAGTAAGAATCACAAGAGAGGGGGTCAGGGACAACATGGAGCCACTCAGCTTAGGATAAAGGAGCTTAGAACTTTCTCCACCTTCCCTTTGTTATCACTGCCTTTGGGATAGGCCTGTGGCTACGTGAAATAAAATCATACGGAGGAAGAGCCATATACTTTGTTTGGCAGGAAGAACCATGTAGTTTGTCTGGCATGATTCATCCTCAAAGCTTCATGTTGTTACCAGTAGTGATAATGGCTACATTTATTGCGTGGGCGCTTGTGTGCAGGTGAGTATTTTACAGAGATTATTGAAGGTAATAATCCCCAAAGCACTGTGAGGCAGGTACAGTTAATACCCCCATTTTAGGTAATGGGGAAACAAGCTCAGGGGAGTGAACGGTGATCGGCCCAGTCTGGCCCAGTCTGACAGTCTGGGACTGTCTGGCAATCTATTACTACTCCAGAGCCAGGAATCCCGTATACTAGGCTATGGTGATACCCTGTACATCACCGTCTTCACAAAGGTGGAGGGAGAATGAAGCTCTCAGTAGGTGAACACTTGACTCCAAGAGGGAAAGAAAAAGAAAAAAAAAAAGGCATCTTTGGATCTATTCACGTTCCGAAAAATACCCCTGACATCGGCCTAAATAAAGGCCAAACTGGGTGGGGGAAAGGGGAGTGATGGTGGTGGAGGCCGGAAACTGTAAAAAACCTTTAGAAGAAAATCAGTTGGTAAATTGAGACAGTTCGTAAGCATCGGTGACAGGACTGGCGGCTGCACTCAGCACAGGCTCTGGAATCAAATGTCTTTCCACAAGATTCAGGGAGCATCTGAAAAAGAGAGCTGTGCAGCCTCTGGGCAGTGGGCTTGTCTTGGAGGTTGATCAAACAAGTTGCACGTGGAAGGCAGAGGAGCTGCAGCTCTGTGGGTGGCTGGCACTGATTCCGGGGGTGGGGGGTGGGTAGAGAGGCTTCCCTCAGCACCTGCCCGGCCAAAGGGCGCTCCGACAGCGGGCTCTGTATTCCTGCTCATCCTCTTCTCAGAGGAGCCTCGTCCCTGACTGGCCAGAAGTACGCCAGAAGTTATTCTTTTTATAAGAGTAGAGGAGATTCACCGAGGGAGCGAGAAAAATGTATATAACTCGGAATTCCTTGCATCTGAAGGGTCACAAGCTTGTCCTAAGGCGGGCAGTTTGATTTTGGGAAGCATCCTCCACCAAGAGAGAAATGAAGACTTCTTAGGGAAATGGTACATCTTGCTTAATTGGGTTAGTGCATTGAGGGCATTCTCTCAGCACAGCAGGTTTTCTCAGCTGGCTTCTTGACCTTGAGGGGAGTGCGGCTGTGGATATGAAGCATGTTCTTGCCATGCTGGTCTCACACCTATACTTGCCTGGTGGCCCCACTTAGACAAAATAGATGAGGTGGAAGGGCCCTCTTGGACTTTCAAAGCTCCTCATATTCTGAGCTTTGTTTTCGATCTTACAAAAGACACACACATTTCGATCTTGTGAAGACACACACATTCCCAGACATCCCCTGGAGGGCCTGTGCTACGTCCTCAAATCCTAGTTCAGATGCCTCATTTCTTGATCCACTGAGCCCACAGTAACTTCTTTCTCCTCTCGCCCCTCGGAGCACAGCATCGTGGTTAAGAGCATACACACCGGAGTTCACATTCCAAAAGGCTGTTCTGAGGATGATATGGGTTAATGAGGTACAGGGAACAGTGCTTGACATATAATGAGTGCAATATAAGTACTTGATAAATAAATAAGTACCTCTTCCGAGGCACCAATTACTGTCTAGCCAGTAGGGTGGTTATATGCTTTTAGCACATCACAGGGACTCTTAAGTGTCTGTTTCATTAATGGTGCCCGTACTTTGTATAGCATGGGCTCAGGACCTGCCCTAGAGAAGGCAAACAGTCAATGTTCATTGAGTTGAATCGCGTTAAGCTATTGAGTATCAATTCTGCATTCCTGTGATTCTGCAAACTGAATGCCAAAGAAAGTGGTTTTGGCTAAGTGAGCACCTTTGTTATCCTATAGCATGTGCCGAAGAACACACAGAGAGAATTCGTAAAAAGGGCCATTTTGTTTTCCTTTCAGTGTTGTATAATTTTTGTCTCATATTAACATGCCTCGGGGAATAAAATATGTATTTACATAAAAATTCCTGGTAACGGCATCTTGAAAAGTAATTAAATGAAACAACAGATTCTATCTGCGGAGGGCTCCGTTTCCAGCCCTAGGTGCATGGCTATGTCCTAAAGGGAGACCTGCACGGCTGCTCTCCACAACGGTCTTCACCCTGAGCCATGGTGCAGGACCTGGCTCACCTCTGACGTCTGGTCTGCAGAAGTATCTTAGGAACATGCAAGAACCTCACGGGCATTAGGGTCACGGACATAACCCCGTGGGCGAGGTGAGCACAGGCGTTTCACAGTGTGAGAAAGCATTCTTCTCCCTCCTTCGCGGCCCGCTTTCTCTCCCCAGAAAAGCTCAAGACAGAATTTAGCAACTGAGAACCTGGCAAAGATTTCAGAAACTCATCTAGGTTAATGGTTCTCCGCTTGCTGCCCCTGGAACCTGGTGTGTCTATGATTCCTGTAGAATGGAGCTTAAAAAGCCTCCAAGTATGCAAGCAGGTCTCAGGGATTAGACTGCTTGTTGCTAGATTATCAACTCGGCACAGTGACACTGGTCTTGTCACCCTACACAGTTCTGGTTGGTCAACGTGCATGTGCCATGGAGTGTAAGCACTGGCACAGGGATGCTTATTTACTTTGTAAATATGGTTTTCCGTGCAGGATCCTCAGTACGAGGGGTCCACATTCCAAAAATAAAGTGAGGTCCTCTTTTTGATGGGAAGATCGAGCCTGAGATGATAATGACACAGCAACTCAGGTTCCCGGACATCCAGTGCAGGGTTACTTTAACTATGTCGTAGCTGATCCCTCTAGTTGGAAGGTCCTCGCAGGGCCGTCGTTGTGTCTAGTTTATATTTTATGTGTAATATCTTTGCATCTATCGAATAAGATGTCTCGTCCCGCCCACTGTTCACTTACGCTTCCTTTCTTATTATAATAGTCTGTGAACATAAGGACAACACAAACTGCCCTCCCCTCCGCCAACAGGAGAGTGATTTCCTAACTGACCATTTATTTTCAAAAACTCGTTTTTAGCAATTTTAGAGGAAGTCCCCCTTATTTTGGGCCTGGTCTCTTTCTGTCACATTAGGAAATAATCAGGGTGTACAGTCAAAAACCCAGGCGGGCAAAGCAGATGGACAGAAAGCAGTAGCTCTTACAAACTGTTTCCCTAGGAAACCAGGCAAAAAGCAGGATTTTGCGCAAATATAGAACTGGCAGTCAAAATGTGGAAATAGAAACTTCGAGTCGTGGACTGGTGGGAAATCCCAACAGCCCATCTCTGCAAACCACATCCAGGAGGTGAGAGCAAAGTAGAGGCACGTCTCAATGGGCGAATCCGGTAAGCTAAGAGGACATGCACTTCCTTGGTGACAATTCTGGGAAGAGAGCACACGTGGTTCTTCCACAGAGTCTCCTGAGTCATTTATGAGAAAGGAAAAGGGAAAGAAATGAGTCCTACTAGAGCGGAGAAGCCCAAGTCTCTGCACGACAGCCGGAGTCATGGTCAAACAGGGAAGCCGCCTCGAAAATCTGTACGGGCGTCCCTTTTGCCTCACTGTGATCTGAGTGAATATGAGAATAAACTTTGTGGAGTTCCTGGGCTACTCACCGCCATTGTCCCAGAGTCTGTGACAAAGTGTGACTTCAGATCCCCTTCGTACCCTTTTCACTGACTCATCCCTCCCCCCACAGGCTTCAGATAAAAATGAATGCCAGTTTTCTCTTGAACTTTCATGCGGGATCCTCTATCACTGTATTCCTTATTCCCCCTTGTAGTCATCCTGTTTTAAGATAGAAAAATACAGAGAGGAGCCTAAGGATAGACAGTGACTGTAGCTACCCTCCAACATTCGCGCCAAGCACCCTATTCGTCTCCAGTTCCTTCCCTGTGCCAGGGCCTTACGGAGCCCCTTTTCCGGCTGCTGTGTCCACACAAGATGGGCAGTGATAGGGGGAGACCACGTGTGCTGCCTGGCTCCGGTCTCGGTCAAGAAGGAGATTTCATCTGAAGTTCACGGCGATTGTTGACAGCCTTGGACATTCAGTACCACTTAGTAATTTGTATGGGTGTTTACTCTGCTTGCCCCTGTGAGCTACAATTAGGGTGAGTAGAAACGTTTATAACAAACAACAAGCCAGCCTAGTCCTACTCCTGAAATGCCTGCTGTTCCGCTTCTCTCAAGCCCTCTGCAATTGCCAAAGTAACCATAACAAATCCTGCTGCGTGTCGCTTGGCCTTGGCCTGACCAAGCAACAGCCTTGACAGGAACCGGGGATGGTCAGGGCAGGAAGAGCCTACGAAAGGAATTAACAGGAGGCTGGAAAAGTACAAGCCGAGGGCTGCATGGCACGCATGTGTGTGCACTGACACATAGGCTAATAAAGGGAAGATGATGGGAAAGAAAGGCTTCTCCTCCTCAAAATCACACAATCTGTGTTACCGTTGGATTGAGAAGTCAGTAATTTCTTGTGTACGCATCATGAATTTAAACTTGGAGACAAATTTTCCCTGTGTGACATTTCTCGCTTTGCTATTAATATAGCAAATTCCCAGAAGACAGAAGGAAAGGAATAGAGAAACAGAAAAGCTGAGTTCAAGGCTTGGTTTGGCCAAGAACGAGCCATGCGACCTCGAGCAGGTGGTGAGGACTCAGGTTTGCTACCTGCCAAAGAGTAGGATAGAATATGGATATTGTGTTCACTTCAGGAGGTGATGGTAAAGACCAAATGAGGGCATATCCTCATTCATTCATCTAACAAACATTTATTGAGCTTTCCCTCATCAGGCACTGTTTAAGAAGCTGGTATAGAGATATGGACACAGCAACGTCCTTGCCTTCACAGAGCTTACATTTGTGTGCCTAAGCAACACCTGTGTGTGTGTGTGTGTGTGTGTGTGTGTGTGTGTGTGTGTAGACGGGAATAGAGAAAGAGAAGCGATACACGCATGCACTACAAAAATACACGTGCACACACACGCTGTGCACCCACGCATACAATAGCAGAATGATGATAAAGAGATACATGTAAAAAAAACTGTTAAGTAGTAAAATGGCATACAAGTAAAAGGTTATTATTATTTTGGGGCCCTAGATATAAGCTCTCTGCAGCTGTAATATTTCATTCCTTCCCTGTTTTTATCCCTCCCTCCCTTTCCACCTTCCTTTTCCCCTAAACATTGGTTAAGAGCATGCTTAGAGTCCTGAATTAGGGTGCAGACCCATAAGAGAAGCACATCAGACGCAGACCCTGCCCGCAGGAAATTACGGGTGGCACACAGATGAGGCACTATATAAATGGCTATTGTCCTAGGTACATGGAGATCGTTGTCCATCTGGGAGAGAGAAAGCTCAGGGAATGCCTCCTGGAGGTGAGAGTAGTGCAGTGCCGGGGGTGGAGAGAGCTGTCCCAGGCAGGAAGAGAGGAGCGAGAGTCCTAACACGGACTTGTGGCACTGGCTGTCTCCAAGCGTATAAAGGGAAGATGTGCCTGGGAAGATAGAGCAGGTGGTCCACTTGCTCCCCCACAGTGGGACGTTCTCAGCTCCATTTACTCCATAACAGAAAGTCCCCCCTCCTACCAGAAAACTCGGTTCTCCTGTCTCCAAGTTTTGGTATTAAGCAGAGATCTTTGTTCCATAACGTGATTTTTCCCTAATTTCAAAATTTTCTGGTATCTATTATACAGGCCCCTTCTTGATAGCAATGGCACAGTGAAGCTGTCAAAGACAATTTCTCAGTAAAATGATCATGAAGGCATCTTCCTGTGTTGGATCCGCAGCTCTGCTTTCTTCCTAAAGACAGATTTTCAGGAAAGCCGAGGCCTTTCCTACAAATGTAAGCAAAGGATTCTTTTCTTTCTTTTTTGCTGTTCGAGTCTGAATGCATCACTGTCATTTTCTGCTGCTGATCTGGGGGAAGGTCGGGTAGTAAAAAAAAAAAAAAAAATTTTTTTTTCTTCCATTACT
The DNA here is from genome assembly GCF_018350195.1 of Panthera tigris. NCBI lineage: Eukaryota > Metazoa > Chordata > Mammalia > Carnivora > Felidae > Panthera > Panthera tigris. The sequence continues at coordinate 78,429,447 of NC_056668.1, forward strand.
GTGGGCATCTGTAATATGAAGTTAGAGAAGTAAGTTATGCTTTTTGGCTTTATTTCAAATACCCTTCTTATTATGAAGGGTGTGAACTGGAAATAAAGATGTCTTCTTTCATTTGAAAGATTGTGAGCATTCTTGCTTGATAGTCCAAATAAATGGATGAAAGCTGCCAACAGTATGTGGCTTCAAATCAGCTTGTTCTTAAAGCCGCAGAGAACTGAGACAATCTGAAATGATCCAATTTAGCAACTCCTCTAATTGTTACGATTTAAGAACAAAATCCAAGGAGAGGGTCAGAGAGCATATAGGCACAGCCCACGTTTCCGATTTCCCTGAGAGTTGGAGAAGGAAACGATGATGAAGGAGAAGGAGAAGGAGGAAGAGTCTTGGGCTCTGTGTGGGTAAAACACTGATTTTAAAAAGTGCCAGAATGAAACAATTCTTTCCTCTGATGGATGCTCCTTTGGGAGCAATAAGCATTCAGTGCTTATTGACTCATATTCACCAGCGATTCTAATGACCGTTTTGCTGTTCCTTCCCCACACGGGAGATTAGAACCAATAAACATCAGAAGGTGGTGGGGAAGCCTATGAGAGGTAGCCCAGTGACAGCAGAGATGGCAGCTGACAGCCTGAGGGGACAGGAGAGGAAAATTACTGAATTTCAGCAGAGCACAATAATAGATGGTCATGAGGATGACCTTGAGTCATCTAGAGGATTCAAATGCTTAGTACGGTTTCTCTGGAAGGAGAGAAATATGAAATGCATTTTAATAAGGTTTTCAACAAAGCCACTACAATTGTTTATTATTACTATTACTATTATTATTATTATTATTATTTTAATTACTGATTTTGTCTGATGGAGGAGAACGCTTAAGCTTTGAGGAAAAGTCAGGTATAAGGTACAGTGACCACACAGAGCATCCATGTACCATATTCATGAGTACATGCAAATTCACCAATTCCCCGTGGAGGCAAAATATTTTTCACACTAATTAAACATACCATACACATGCAGAGAATATTCAGAGTCTTGACAAACTAAAGGAAGATAATGACAAAGACTGAAATGCTCATCTGCTTGGCTAGCGTGGACAGGGTGACAGCAAAAGGAACACCATGACTTCAAACACGGGTGAAAGGACATAATCTTAAAGAAAGTGGCTCTTCTTTATTTTCTTGATGGTAAACAACCAACCAACCAAACAAACAAAAAATGAGTAAACTCTCCCACGGATTTTACGATTTGCAACCACCCTTGTGTCATTATCTGCATTTTTGCCATCCATGCAGTGAGGTGGGCCTTTCAGAGACCTCCATGCTCTTGAGCCTGAGGTGTCTATGCAGTTGGGAGTTGGCCCACAGCCACAGGTTTCTGGGTGACTGGAGTCCAGGTCCACTGAGGTCTAACCTCACATGCTTCTTTCTCTGCCCGGCTCTACCTCCCCTTTGCTGGGGGCTTCTCTACCTCAGATGTCCAAAAATCCGTGTCGTTACTCCTATGCTGGATGGCTGTCCAATAAGGCCCCCTTCCATGTTTTCTTATTCAGTCCTCCCAACCAATCTGTGAAGCAGGGATTATTAACCCCCATTCTCCACATGAAGAAACACGTGAAGTTCTGCAACACGTCAAGTTACTGAACTACGTCATCAGTAGATTTATACCCTAATTTCACTCACTTGAGTCTGGCCCTCTTTTCGTTTATTTTTTCTTTATTCCCATAAAACTCAGAAATCAACCTATTTAAACAGCTTTTTCCTTATAAAGAAAAGTTCTAGGTTTTATTCATCTGTATATCCCTCATCACATCTAACGTCATACATGGGACAGAGTGGTTGCCTGGAAAATTTCTGCTGAATACATGTATGTGTATAATGGAAAGAACATAAAATTTGGAATCAGAAAAGTTGGGATTTTTATCACTTCCCTGTGATATTTGAGCTATGTGTCCTTGGGCAAGTCGTCATAACCTTCAGGAGTTCTCTGCTCACTGGTAAGGCAGCACTATATGACATATTCCAAGCCCAGAAAATAATCAATGCTTTCCTGGTTAAGTTACAGTCCAATTGATCTCCCCATTCTTTAGGGTGACCCACTCGGAAATGTTTTAGGAATAGTTTAACAAAGTGCTTAACCTACAAAAATAAACCTGAGCTATATATAGTTACATCAAATGTAATACTCCTCAAGAAGAGAGGAGATTGGTTTGTTATAACAGATTTTGAGCACCCTCATCTGCCCATTCATTCACTGGTTCATTTAGAACTGAGGGAAACCTACTATAAGGCAGCACCATGGTGGAAACTGAGGTTCCAAACAAGAGGGACTTGCTTTGATGATGTTTCAAAAAAAGCTAGAATGATGTGAGTTAAGAACTTCACAGATTGCTTTCTCTTCCACTTGGCTGGGCAATTCAAAAATGCCAGAGAGCTTAGTTGAGGGTTTGGCAATTTCCCACCTAACTCAGGAGTGGCATGACCACCCTGGGGCCATGTTTGGGCTGCACCAGGCCTACCACTTATTTCAGAGTATTAGGACCCTCTGTCCTTCCCCAACTGTCAAGCTTCTGTCTTCTAGCAAACTACCCTGGGGGTCACTCAGGCCCAGGGGATGGTGAAAGAGGCAGTATTCATATAGACACATCCATCATTTGACCAGCTTGGGTGCCTGCTCCACATCTGTAACATTCTTCAGGCTGCAGAGGAATCTTGTAAAAGAGCTGCTTCATTTTAAGGCTCCTCTTAGTAATTTTTAATTTCACCAGTATTTAAATGACAAAGAAGCTCAAAGAATGATCTCCTCACCCCATTTCCTAGCAGGAGAAGTTCTGATAAGCCATCTATGGCAGAGTCACAGGAAGATTTGAAAATAGCTTTCAGAGAAACTACTCTTCATATAATTCAACTGGACTCAATCAGTATTTATCAATATTTTTCAACCTTATCCATGTCCCTTATAAACTAGAGTCAAGGGGCATCTCTCTTGAAGAAATACCAGAAAAGGAAGGGCACGTTTATGACTCACCCAAAGTCATGGATAAATCAGCTCTTAAAGTACCCTTAACAATTTTAAGGATAGGGTAACGAGCCACTTTCACTTAGTAACTACTCTGTAGAGAATGAAAGATGAAGAAAAGGGTGGTTCCAAATTAACAATTCTATTAGCTATCTGTTGCTGCATGACAATAAAAACTTAGTGGAGGAAATCAATATACATTTATCATCTCAGTTTCTGAGGGCTATGGGTGCAGTCATGGCTTAGCAGGGTCCTCTGCGTCAGAGCCTCACGGGCGGTAAGCAAGATGTCAGCCAGGGTTGTGGTCTCACCTTTAGGTTCCACTGGGGCAGGGTTTGTTTTCAAGTTTACATAGATGCTGGCAGCCTTTAGCTCTTATAGGCTGCTGGACTGAAGGCTTTAGTTTCTTACTAGCTACAGGCTACCCTGAGTTCCTTGCCACATGGCCCTCTCCATGTGGTAGGTCACAACATGAGAGCTTAGTTCTTGAAAGCCACCAAAGGAAAAGGTATCCTTGTAGGATGGGTGTTACAATCCTACAATTTATCTAACATTATCTGATACATATAATAATTATCTGCATGCCATCAACTTTGCTTTAGTCTGTTGGTTGGAAGTAAATCGTAGGTCTTGCCCACATTCAAGGGGAGTGCCACATACAAGGGCACGGGTATCAGGAGGTGGGGATGATTGAGAGCCACCTTCGAGTCTGTTTCCCTTCATGGAATCTTCTGCCTTCTGTGGAAGCCTCTGTGAGGTCACACTGGTCTTAAAGGTAAGAGGGGGGCTTTCAACTGCTGAGTGAGAAGGAATTTCAGGTGTTCATGTACACTGTCATAACTGTTTGAAACAGAATGCATATTTTCTTCCTTTGTCAAGTTCAAAGGCATAAGGTAGAAAATGGAGAAAATACTCCTGTTGTTGTTTTAAATCCTCTACAGTATAAACCCTGGATAAAGTTAGAAAATGTGGTGGGGGTTTGGGGGTTGAGATACATTACTCCTGTCTTGAAGTTCAGCCTTGTAATCAACTTCAGTGCTAATAGCCTATCTTCTATCTACCTTAAATCACCTAAGAAGCAGGGATACACAGGGTAGGCAAATGAAAACACTTAAATGAGAGTTGGTACAACCTGCCCTTGGGATAAAGTGTAGCTATTCCAATAATTTAGTGTATCCTCTCAAAAAACTGAAGATGGCATTTTATCTAGAGTATTCCAGGACTAGATAAATATTCAAGGATTGCATTCCACTGGAATATGGTGGTGACTGCTACCTATTTTTTCTCTAACACATTCCCTTTTCTAATTCCTCTTTTTACCTAGTATTATCTTTTTATCTAGTCTCCGTCAAGATAAATTCTGAATTAGAGAGTAACCTCTTCCATCTGGTACTCTTTCTCTTTAATAAAAAAAGGGGGGGGTTCAAAAAAAGGGGGTGGTTAATCATCGAAACTTAAAACTGGCTTCCAATGAAGGAGGAGGACCATGAGCGCAGAGACATTAAAATACAAGAAGGAAAACTCAAAATTAAGTATTCTGAATGCATGATTCCAGAGTGTTTTCTATAACAAGGTCAGCCTTTAGCATTTTTGAAGAGAAAGAGCATACCTCCTTTGATGCATATTAAAGTAGTTAATATATGTCCATGTAATGCAATGAGTGATAATCAAAGCACACTAAAAACTTTTAAAATCATTAAATCCTGGAGTTGAAGTAAAACTTTATGATCACACATCCTAATTCCTACAATTCCAGGAGGACACTAGGAGCCCGAGAGTTATGTGATTTGCTTAAGGCTATATAATAACTAGATGGTGGAAGAAGAACCAGAATTATGGTAGACTGACTTCTAAGCTTACACATCTTAACACTACTTTGATGCATTGTCCCTCATACACAAACATACATACATGATCCAGGAAATACAGACTTGAAGCTATTTCTCCAATTTGCTTGAGTTATTCACAGTCTCTCTTTTTTCTGTCTCCATTCTTCCCTTCTTTCACCTTATTTTTTTCGTTGGCTTTTTGAGCAGGGAAGGAAGCCACATGAGAGAAGTGGAGACCAGGAAATCTGTTCAGAGCTAACCATAACCCACCCCACTCTCTGTGTGGTGCCTTCTGAGAGTACCCCAGCCAACACTGACTTGACACACCCCCTTGTCTCTATAAATGAATCTGACCAGCACCATAAATCCAAACATTGAAGTTATTTCACTATTTCAATTCTTCCATCATTTTATCTGTCACCTGGAAAGACTATTCCTCTGCTTTTATGTTCAACAAATAACTAAATTTAATGCTTAGGCATGTAGAAACTGCTTAGAAATACTTCTGGACTGCTCCAATGGCTTTACAGTCATAATTACTCTAAGCAGTGCAGGATCAGAATGGCACCAAAAGGTCATTTTGTCAATGACTTTATACAACACAACACTACTATTTCATTCACTCGCCTCTAATGGCTAAGGAAGCATGTGTGCTCTGGGATTATACATTTTGAAACAATAAATATGTCCTAAGCTCTGAAGGTTTTCCATGAGGTGGAAAGAGCACTGGCTTTGAAGTCAAAGAAATCAGAGTTCAAAGCTCAGCTTTGCCACCTATCCTCAGGCAAGGTGTTTAATATCCCTGGGCTTCAGATTCCAAGTGGAACAGTAATCCACATTTAGCAGGATTATCATAAAGATTACGTGAGAAATTGTATTAAGAAGGAGCCTAGCCCAACATCTGTGGCCAAGTAGGTACTCACCACATATTAGCTTTGCTTTCTCAACTTCACTAAGAGTACGGGATTAAGTTCATTCAGGAATTGGGCACAACTGTGTCAACAAAACCCACTGAGGTTTACAAATAAAAAGTTTCCCAATCTAAATTGTATTGTCCTATGCTAAAGTGTTACGCATTCCTGAGTATTCAAGGCAGGATGGAGAAGAAGGAGGGAAGCCAAGCCATTTCTTCTGGAAATGAAAAGTGAGAAGAGGGAAGGAAAAGAAATCAAGCATAAAATAATAAAAATTTACCCCAAGTTTTCCCAGAAAAGAAGTTGGGAAACAATGAGTGGAACAGTGGTAGGAAGAAAGATTATTAGGAGCTTCAAAGGGAATGCTTCTGTGCCAAAATTAGGAGTTAAAAACTTCCCAGCTACGTTTTTGTAAACTGTTGTGTCCTTAGTGTCCCCAAATGTACCATACGAATGTTCACTATGTATGAGTGGTTCAGAATGAGCCAATTCAATAAAAAGGGCTTTCAGAAGAATGCAGTAAACCAGGAGCTCAATGATATATTTCCAGAGGGCTACAGTATTTGTCAGGAAATGCCCATGGCTCTAATGGGTAGGGGATGCTCTTCCCTATGCTATCTATGCAGGGATGAGATGCAAAGGACCCAAGGGGTATATTTCATGAGTTATCTCCTGAGGAGACCAAATCTTACACAATCTGCTTTGAAGGCAAGACAAAGAAAAAAAAATAATTACAACAAACAAACAAACAAACAAACCAAAACAAAACAAAGCAAAAAAAAAAAAAAAAAAAAACAAAGGCTCTAGACTGGGTATTGGCCTTGGCCATATTCCAATCTGCCTCTTTTCATTCACTTGACCAATAAACACTCCAGTCCCACACCTCCAGTTACAGCAGGGCATACAAAGTTTTCTGTTCCTGTCCTAGGTATGGAGAAGCAGCAACTTGGTCCATTTGCTTTATGCCTTCAGGGGCAGGAAGATGCACAGAATCAGAGCCACAGCCTCAGATAGCATCATGGCGATCAATGGGTTAAAGTGGCCCTTAGCTAGAAGTAAATTCTGCTAAATGATTTCCCCCCATGATGTTTGAAAAGCCTCAGGGTGACATAAAACATGAGTCTAATCATTATGAATATGGTTGATGCTAATTTATTTATTATTTTTTAAAAAATGTTCATTTCCTTTGAGAGAGAGAGTGTGAGTGTGCCTGCACATGGGCGGGGAAGGGGGAGAGAGAGAGGGAGAGAGAGAATCCCAAGCAGACTCTGTGCTGTCAACGCAGAGCCCCACGTGGGGCTCAAACCCACAAACCGTGAGATCGTGACCTGCGTGGAAACCAAGAGTCGAACACTTAACCAACTGAGCCACCCAGGTGCCCCTGGTTGATGCAAATTTAAAATGAGAAAGTATCATAGAGAAAGTGCTATCTCCATTTATTAGAGAGGGTGCGTATTATCAAACCATTTTCTACATCTTTGATAATGGACACAAATATTGACACGATGGAACATATCTTCATCTTCTTTTGACACTATTCCATAGTTGTCTTTGAGTTGCTTCTTTGTTTGTTTTTACTTGTAGGGCCCTCAATCATTCAAGAGGTGATATAAACTGACCAAGCCTACAGAGGCCCTCAGGGCATTCTCATAAATTTAGCAAGCTCAAAATGGACTTCTAGCTAGAAACAAGCTTTCTCTCACTGAACCTCCACAGGTTGTTTTATTTGTACCTCCCTAGGCATACTCATCACTTGTAGGAATGTTACTTGTATATTATTTCATTTTCTCTATTAGAACAGACAGACCATGTTGCATCCAATATTAGTACCCTGGATGGGACTTAAGACAGCTTGGGGATTCTCCGTAAGTGAGGGCTGAACGGAAACAAAACAAAACAAAACAAAACAAAACAAAACAAAACAAAACAAAAAAACGAACTTAGCTTTACCCTTGGCTATAGAACTTAGAAGTTAGAGGGAAGAAGTTTTAGCAAATGAAGTGTACAATAATTCACATAGTATATGGGCTCTGTTCCTCTGGTTCCTCTCTGTCCACAGCCCAGACATTTAGAACAGAGAACACGCTATTCATTTAGCAGCAGCTCAGGGAGCAAGCCTGAAAGATACTGTCAAAGCAGAGAAGATAATGAATAATCTTTTCTGTGGAAGGAACGGGTGATCCAAGAGCAGTGAAGGTGCAAAACCTTCAAGGGCATGGGGGGATACAGACAACTATTCTGCACCTGCTTGCAGCTCAGGGGTGAGGGGTCAGTTGCCAACAGCAAATAGAAACAAAATGGTGTCTGTAAAATCACGCTTCGCCCCACGCAGGCACACACACTAAATGTGAGGAGGAGACAAAAGGCTAATAGCATTTTTACTGGGATCTTGCAATGATCTCTAAACAATAGCAACAAATATAGCAACAAAACAACAATGAATCAAAACAGTGGCATGGAGTAAAACAAAACAAGAGCCTAGAAGACACCGTACCAAACTCAACAGGTGAGCCCTGGGATGTGGATGCCCTTTTACTTTTCCTTTCGTGTATTTCTGCAATAGATGATTCAAAAATATAACATAATTTAAGCAAAATAAATTGTTTAACTTAACAATTAAAGACAAAAAGCTGACTATAACTAGCATTTGGAAAACAGACTCTCTTTTATTAGAACCCTGAAAGATTCTAATAAACCTGAGTTCTGCCTTCCAGGAATGCAAATAGCTTCCTCATTTCTGCTCCTCCCAATTCTTACTTACATTCTTGCACAGTCAGTTCAGATTCATTCAGTCCCTTGATACCTAAAATGCGAGCAGGGAAGCATTCAAAATGCAAAGATGAAGATTAATGGAGGATTTTCAAGCACTTCTATTTAAACACTGTTTTGCACAGAATGTGTTCTCACTCTTCTGTGACAGTGTTGCTAGAGCCACTGAAGAATACTTTTTTTTTTTTCATAATTAGATATCCCACAAATGCAGTAAATGATGCAAAAAGAGCACAATGTTCAGACCTGTCACTTACGGTTAAATGATTAGTCGATGTTACATTCAAATGCTACCTCCGGTATTACAGACATTCTGGGACTGAAGGGCTCTGTACCTCTGTTGGATGCGGGGGCCTATCACAGTAATTTGTCTAAAGCAGACTCTGCTTTTAGGAGAGAATGGGCCAGCACCGCGACACCAGTTACATTCAAATGTAAATAAAGAACAGCAGAGACTTAGTGGAAGTTTCTCCAAAAAAAATAACATATGTAACTGCCCTTTGATCGCTTTTCAAGAAGTCATTGCCTTTATTTAAATCCATATCTCCACTCACACAAACACACGCACACACGTATGTGCACTCACGTGCTTAATAAAAGTGTGTTAATTAGGCTATCTTCACTTCAGAAGGAAAATCATATTTGGTATGGACCGACTATCAGGCAACTCTTGAAAAATAGATGATGCATGAGTATTGAAATTAATTCAACCCTTCATGAGATATTTATTGCATCTCTACATGCGAAAGACATGCTAGATATCTGTATATATCTATCTATCTATATCTATATCTATATCTATATCTATATCTATATCTATATCTATATCTATCTATCGTGTGGGGAATCAAGATACAAGTGAGACTAGTCCATGTGGAAATACACAGCACAGGGACAGGACTATTGCATTAGCTTTAACATAGGATAGCTGGGTGCCATAGCTATATTTTACTCCAGGGTTTCTCTGAAACTCAGTATTGACAAGAGTAGATGTAAAATGGTTCATCATCTGAAACGTCTTTGGAAAAGCTCAGAATAAGATGACGTGGAAAATGGTGACATCTTTGATACCTCTCTGCCTCTCCCACTCCACACCCCACCCACTGGCAAATCCTGTCAACTTTTTAAGTATATCCACTATCTGAGCACCTCAGCTTACCACCTTGGTCTAAGGCACCATCAGGTCTCCCCTAAACGGCTTCAATAGCCTCTTAACTGCTGTCCTATTTCTGGCCTTTACCCCTATAGTCTATGCTCCACAGACCTGCCGGTCAACCCTCTAAACAGTCAGTCAGATGATGAGATGATGTCATGCCTCCGCTCAGAACCATTCTCTGCCTTCTCAATTCATTCAGAATAAATTCCACGTTCTCAGCCCACCTTCTAAACCCCAACAGCATCTGCTTCTTGGCTAAGTCTCTAATCTCATCTCCTGCCACTCCCGTCCACCTGGCCTTTCTTGTCCCTGCATATTTCAAACATGCTTATGCCCCACATCCTGGTGTTTCTGTTCCCTCTGCCTGGCATGCTCTTCCCCAGATCTTTTACACAACCAATACTTTATTCAAATCTCACTTCAGATGACATCTGCTTCCAACAACACTTCTATGGTTTACCCCATTGCATGCACAATCCATCTTCATATTCTTCATGTTCCTTCCCACTATTTATTAGCATCGAACCCACTGCTTACTACTATTATTATTATTTAAAAAAAATTTTAACATTTATGTATTTTTGAGAGACAGAGAGACAGAGCACAAGTGGGGGAGGGGCAGAGAGAGGAGACACAGAATCCGAAGCAGGCTCCAGGCTCTGAGCTGACCGCACAGAGCCTGATGCGGGGCTCGAACTCACAAACCGTGAGATCATGACCCAAGCCAAAGTCAGTCACCCAACAGACTGAGCCACCCAGGCACCCCATACTATTATTAATTTTTAAGTATGTATGTATGCATGTATGTATGTATGTATGTACGTATGTACTTTGAGAGAGAGAGTGAGAGAGAATCCCAAGCAGGTTCTGCACTGTCAGCACACAGCCCAGTGCGGGGCTCAAACTCAGGAACCATGAGATCATGACCTCAGCTGAAATCTAGAGTTGGGCGCTTAACCAAATGAGCCACCCAGGCGCCCCCTACTATTATTATTAACTGTTCTATATCCTCTGTGATTTCAGCTCCATGAAAGCAGGATTTATTTTGTTCACTGTCAGGGTGAGCATCTCGGCAACGAGGATAATGCCTACCACGTGGCAGGAGCTCAGTGGGTTCTGGAGCAGGTGTTTGAGGGACGGAAGAAGGCACACGAAAGGTGGGGGGTGCAGCAACACCTGTCATTCAGCCAACAAACTAAATCAAACTCCGGACTTTGAGGACATTCATTCATTCAAGCCATACTGAATGACAACTGTGTGTGAGGCCCTGTGGTACTGTGCTTAAAAAGTCCAAAATGGAAATGCAGGCTTGCCTATGAATAGACCAAAGATTACAAAAGCTCTAAGAGGCTGGGAGATCAAGGGCATCATCTCTCAAAGAGGTTGGGATCAGATAGCCACTGAGATCCATAATGCTAGTTATCACCCAGAAGGAGAAGGCTAGGAACTTACTAACAATAACATCAACCCCAAATCCTTACTCCTCTACATGGAACCCTTATGATACATAGAACCTCAGTGGCCCTCTTGACCAATTTTCATTTCAGGTGGCATGAAATTCATATTTTTGGATCACATCAATTTACTTCTATTGCTAGATCGAGCTGTTCTAATGAAGAAGCTGCAAGATTTAACACTGATCAGTGCTCCCTGACCTCTATCACCCCATTGTTACTGAAGTTTGAAGAGTGGATCTGGGCCATATTGTTAAGAATTCAGGAATTTATGGCGGGAGCAATGGGACAACTATTAATATTAACCACAAAAATGTCTCCTTTTATCACGTGAAGATATTGCTTCATATTGCTGTTGTGAGGGGAAGGGGGGAGCCATTGATCAATTGGATTTGTGCTTTTTGTAGAGAAAATGGCTGGTGGCTTTTTTTTTCAATTTTAATAACATAAATATTGAAATGTGATAAACTGAAGAAAATGCTGACAGGTCTGCCAACACAGCTAGATGTCAACTCTCATAGTTTTTAACTTGACTGCAAAGGGAGTCAAGTGAAATTTTTAGGGATATAAGGGATATTATGTGAAAATAATCTATTCCTCATATATTTATTAAGTGGCAGGGGCAATGCTATGTCCTAGAGGGGCGGTCACTGTGAATACAAACTATTTCTCTTTTTAAGCTTTCAATATGCAATGTCAGTATAATAACCATAATCCAAGGCAGACTTCCACAAATGCCATAAAAGAGGCAGAGCTGTTTTAAACTGGGAGGTACTTGATCTGCGACTTAAAAACTGGATGGATTTTAAAAGGCGGAGAGAGCAATCCAAGAGGAGTTAAACTGCATGAACAAATAGGTGGAAAAGGCCACTTAGGTGGAATATGTCAGGGTTGGGGGAGGGTTGCTGAAATTCATCAATTAGGTTAGAAACATGTAACTAACAAGTGGCAACAGTGGGAGCAAGGGCCAGAAAGGTAATGAAAGACAATTATGGAAGAGCTTAGGATGGCAACGGGGCAGCATTAATAACGGTACTGGGCAAAATAAAAAGCCTGTGGCCATGAAATGTGACAGTTCAGAATCTCTTGATTTCCTCTTGCTTCCTGTACCCAACCCTATCCACTTTGGAGGCTAGATCCAAAAACAAGAATAATTTTCAAATATGTTTGTGGTCAAAACCTTAGCACCAACCACATGGGTTAAATCCAATAGCAAAATTATAAAGGGGGAGAGGAAGTAATGTGTGTGCCAACATGGAGGTGAGTTTAGTTCAACAGGAGATCCCTGTCTTAAAAATGGCCTCATCTGGAATTGGTTCAAACCCCAATGGCTGGCCTGAAGTAGCCTTGGGTAACCGTGGACACAAATACAAAACTAAAAGAGTGGAAAGCCTCTGCCTTGAATGATGACAAACCTAGGCTCTCATTCTGGGTTTTGTATTAAATAATATTAAACATCTACGTGACCTTTGGCAAATCTCTTCCTTGTGCAGACTCTTGCTTCTCTCATCTGTAAACAAGAAGCTTGGACTGGAGGATTTAGGGTATGTCTTTTAACTTCAACAATCTGACTTCTCATGCTGCATGCTGTGAGCAGATAAGATCCTTCTATCACCTCAGGGCCGACATGGAATTTGAAATGGCCTCTTCTGTATCACAATCTCACTGCTACTGTCCATTATCAAAAGGCTCCCTACTTCCCTTCTCAGTTTCCCTAAAATTACACCTCCACACACTCTTTCTCTACTAGCCTCTATACCACTTTTAAATTCTGCTGGGCTCTTGTTCGTATTTGGTAGAGCTCCTAGCCCAAGGTCTTACAAAGAACGATCATCGATAAGTATTTGTAGAGCGAAGGAATGAATGAAATGCCAGAGTTTTTGAGGAATGTAGCAAGTCGTATTCATCAAAAAGAATTCCCAGAAAAATCTTGGAGGAAGTATTAACAATAAACATCACGGAAGATCACATGGCTGCTCCTATCATTTTTTACTTTCGGATATTTCTTGGGAATTGGAACAAAAAATGGAAGTAAGTGTCTCCTGGAAAAACAGCAAATCACTAGGCAATCTTGCACTTCTGGGTCAGACCGTGATCCTTGCTAAAGGCTTCATCCACAGACTCATGCCTCAGAGAGAGAAGTATGAGCCCCAAGGATCTAACTTCCAGTCTTGTTTCTCATGCTTATATACCCATTTAAGGAAGCTGATTTCATCTTGACTGTTCCAATGCCGCTGGTAATTCTGGAATTAAGAGCCGTTCAGCACTTAAAATTGCTTGTTGGGAAGTGACCACACACTGCACTTCCTCAGTCATCTAGCACATCTTTCGTACCTGAGTAGTTACGCCATTCGCAGAACAACCACGCCAGGGAGAGCGGCTCAGAACTTAGACATGGTGTTTGCTACAAACACCTCCCAACACCCACTCTGCGCATCACATGGCGGGTGTGAACCAAATGACTTCCCATTGTACATTGTTCATGTCACAGGCATAAAATTATAAGAGTTTCCATTTCCATCTTCAGAGTCAAAAAAAAAAAAGAGGAAATAGCAAAAAAAAAAAAACTAATTTAACACATCATCTTTAAGAATAAATGAGGTTACAAATCTACATTTGGAAGAACAGAATCTAGTCCATATGTACCAGATACCATTTTTTTTTTTCAAACTCAAAACTCCGGATTCCAAAATGTATACTCTCTCTCTATACTGAGGTAACAGCTTGTCAGAGGAATGTGGCAAAGCAGCATCAGCGCTAGCACAGCAGATGGGTAGTATTTTTATACTGGCTTTTAAGTGATAATGTGAGTTTACATAGGGTCATCCTAAATATTGTTTTAAGTACATGGAATGACTCGAGTCACTGTCTAACCTTGAGTAGGCTGTTTTGCTTTCCATTCTTGTCTAAATTTGCCACCATCAAGGCTTTATCGAGAGAAGTCTATCTTTTCTTTGAAATAGGAGCTGCACGAATTTCTCAGAAACTCTCTTTTCACATCCTTGTGTGTGTTTTAAATTGACATTAAGAACGCGGAGAAGAAAACAGCTGTGAAAACTTCCCAACTTAAGACAGTGGACTAACTCGGTCTCTGTCAACAGGTCACAGATGGTGTGCGTCCCAAAGGAAAACACATGAAGCCCTGGATGGTGGCTGGAGCCCTAAGATTGAATTTCGGCTTGCCTACTAATTGGCTCCATAGCATCTCTGAGCCTCAGTTTCCATATACCGAAGATGTGGTTACCAATACCTACTGTGCGGGGTTGTGGGGGTGGGAGGGGTCCATTGCAAATAAAGCACCTACCACAACATTTAAGGTTCACACCCTGCCCTTCTTGTGCCCTGGCCTCATTCACTGTATGATAAAATGAAGGCAACGGTTTTGCTGACCTTCAGTTTCAATTTTAAGAGATTTTTATGGATTTAAATTTTTTTTTTAACGTTTATTTATTTTTGAGACAGAGAGAGACAGAGCATGAACAGGGGAGGGGCAGAGAGAGAGGGAGACACAGAGATTTTTATGGATTTTAAAACCATCTTCTGTAATCAGAACAAAATTTTCATTTTGTTCATTCACAAATAACGTACATGAGGCAAAATCTTAAGTAAACCTTGAGACGGTAACTTTTACCAATACTTTCACAGGGCAGGCATACCTGAGGGAGATAACACACAGCCATGATAAACAGTGGCTTCCTTTAAAGATGTCTCAAATGGGTGGGTGGGTTGGAAGAGAGGAGAGTGAAGACTTAGAATTTTGGCAAGGAATTAGGTATTATTTCCTTCAAAAATCTGGGGCCGCAACATAATACAGTCAGAATGTAAGCGCCCAGAAGGCAGGTAGATTAGATTATCATGTTCAATACTGTATCTCCAGTGTCTAAAAGTGTGACTGGTACATAGATAGTAGGCACTCAAAAATATTTTTTCAATGACTGTAGAATAAATCATAGGCCATTCAAACATATGCCTCTTCCCTACTGAAAAATTGTTGTTCTAAAGAAATCTGTGAGGTATGCCCTCCTTCCCAAATAAGAAAAAGCTGTATTAAGAATTAAGCACCTGGGGCGCCTGGGTGGCGCAGTCGGTTAAGCGTCCGACTTCAGCCAGGTCACGATCTCACGGTTCGTGAGTTCGAGCCCCGCGTCAGGCTCTGGGCTGATGATGGCTCGGAGCCTGGAGCCTGTTTCCGATTCTGTGTCTCCCTCTCTCTCTGTCCCTCCCCCGTTCATGCTCTGTCTCTCTCTGTCCCAAAAATAAATAAATAAATTAAAAAAAAAAAAAAAGAATTAAGCACCTTACCTAAGTTTGCATATCCAGAGAGTGCCTGAAGCAGGATCTCATCCTGACTTATAGTTCCCTATTCTTTCTACGAAAGCCATATTGCTCTGATGAAGCGTATAAGTTGAAAGGTATATAGGTCAACTCATTTGATCACAGACAAGGCTGTGAATCTTTCTGACCTTTCAAGTTCCCCACCTGTAAGGATGGGTTGATAATAAAACACTTCGGAGACTCACTGCATCAAAAAGCGGTCAAGACATAAGTGAATAAATGATAAAAATGTGTTCTCGGGTCTCCTGGATACAAAAGAAGTATGTGATTTTGCTTTGTCAGTTATAAAACACCACTACAGAAATATGTATTAACACTACAGAAATGTTACTAACACTATGATGCTTAATTTCTAAGCTTCTGGAGTCAGGGCACTTATCTTATTCACCCACTTACGAATGAACTGGCCAGCACTCGATAGTGTCTGGCAAAATTGAAATTCTGGGATTGAACAACTTTATCGTACCATAAATACGAATGGTAAAGTCGTAGAGGGGTAAATATAAATGACTGCATTTCTGCTAAGACACTAATTGTAGAATTACAGGATGGGTAAGATCCTGCCGAATAAGGCAGAGGCTAAGATAAAATTATGTACTAAATGAAAACTTTGTAATTCCCATTTACTTCTTCAACAAAATTGATCCATGTTACAAAGGAAAAGGTACGGTGGCCTCAAGACATGTATTTTTAAAAATGTATTTAGAAACAAAATAATATGCTAGCTATGTTTAGAGAGGAAATTACAATTTTCTAATAAGACACTAACTACTCAAACACGAATTATAGAAACTATGATGGAATAAAGTGTTTTACCAGAACCCTTCTTTCCTGTGTCCTAAAATCCTACCCTTTAGGCAATCTGCAAATTTTACATTTTCTAGGAATCACCAATTTTTAGCACAGAAAAGGAGCACATACCTTTTACCACAATACTACTAGGTATATTCAATGTCACTGAAATGATAGTTCTACAGGTCAAACGGGGCATATAGCAGCACTGAACTTGAGAGGGGACAGAAGAAAGAGAAAAATAGCACAGGATCCTCAGACAACCCTTACCACACACAGGCTTAGTGCACCACCAATCTAAACAGTGGTTTGCAAAAGATGTGGAGGTGAGAGGCATCCCTTCAGGGGGCTTTGTGCACAGGGGGGTGTTTTTGGTTATAACAATAGGCGTGTGTGTGGTGAGGTGCCACTGGAATTTAGTGGGTAGAGATTGGGCATGCTAATGTCCTGCCAGGCACTGAACATTGCCAAAAGATGAGGGAGTGTCTTGCCCTAATTGGGAATAGCCCAAGTTGAAAAACAGCACACTATACCTTAATTAACTCTCCAGTTTTCCGTAATCTTGATCCCTGGTAATACTTCTACAGCTACCGTGACATTTAATTCTATGTGTCAAATTGACTGGGCTAAGGGATGCCCAGACAGCTGCTAAAATTCTGTTTTGGGGTGTGTCTGTGAAGGTGTCTCCAGAGGACATTAGCATTTCAATCAGGAGACAGAGTAAAGGAGATCTGCTTTCACCAGTGTGGATGGGCATCATCCAATCCATTGAGGGCTTGAATGGAAACAAAAATGTGGAGGGAGGGTGAATCTGCTCTCTGTAAGAGCTGCAACTTCTATCTTCCGCCCTCTGGCATCAGTGCTTCTGGTTCTCAGGCCTTCAGACCTGGACTCACAACTCCAGTGCCCTCCCCACCAACCACCCCCACCCTCTACCTTGAATGTCAAGCCTCTGGAAACTGACCAAATTATACTATCAGCTAGCTTTCCTGGGTCTCCGGCTTGCAGATGGCAGATTGTGGGACTTCTCAGCCTCCATAACTTCTTGAGCCAATTCCTATGATAAATCTGGATATATATATATATATATATATATATACACACACACACACACATATACACACACGTATACATATATGTATACATATACATATACACACACACACGTATCCCATTCATTCTCTTTCTCTCGAAAACCCTAATATACCCTTCACGTGAAAAATCAATCCTTGATCAAAAAGATCACTAACACAGAACACTAAGCAGAAGATATGGACAGTCTCAAAATTATGTAAATGTTTTTGTTGTTTCACATAACTAGAGGACTGAACTGATGGGTCAATGGGATCTCTTACACACATCTACACACACATTCTCTCTCCTCTCTCTCTTTCTCAGATGGCAAGTCTAAGTAAAATTTTAAAAATTGTTTTGATGAAGCCACTGAGTACATGAAAGCGTTGGAAGACACAGAATTTAAACTTCAGTTGTTTTAATAAAAGCAGAAGTCTTTTGATAGTCAAAGAAACAGGTCAACTTGAAACACCTTGTGTGAAGTTGTTTGTTCATTAATTCCAACAAGGTTATGGGACGCCTTCCAGGTTTTATGCACTTAGCAGCATACCAAAATGAGTCAGTAACAAATGCATGTTCACAGAGCTTTACATCTATAAAGGGTGCTAAGACATACAAATAATTTTAATATGAAGCAGAAGATTAGAACTTCCATTAAAGGTGCATGATTAAGGGCCATAGGAATTCAGAGAGGGTACATTCACTTGTAGCTGTAGGGTCTGAAAAGGCTCACAGGCAAGCTGGTACCTGAAAACAAATCGCTGCTGATCCGTGTTCCCTGCCACTCTGTCTGAGCACGGCATGTGGCAACCCGTGGCTTGTAATGGATTTAGTGCGCATAGCAGGTAACATTTAACGGTATAAATTCTACAGCCAGTTCCATTACAACACCTTACAAAACCATTTGTCCAAATTACAGTTTTGGAAAAACCACCCAGAAGCTACGAAGGACAATATTTTGCTTTTTTCCACCCATGATAGCTTTTCTTACTGCATCAGAAAACAGTGTCCCAGCATTGTGTTCTGAATCTATGGGTTAATATTTGTCATGTGCACACACGCCAAAGGTAACAGTCACCCTACCTGCCTCAGTTTTAAGCAGTGACACGCTTGATACTTAGTAACACAAAAGAGCGTGGACAAAATAGCAAAAACTTGCTTGAGAGAGTTTGTCTTTAATCGATTGGGTGCAAAGAGATTTAAAAGGCAAAAAAAATAAAAATAAAAATAAAAGAGCCTCCCATGGAAACATTTCATTTACCTAACAGCTTGAAATCTTTACCGTGGATTATCTTTTATGTGAGACTCCCCCACCCCTTCTGAGTTTGTGTACTGCAATTAAGAAAATGTAAAGCTTAACAGCCAGAGACACCAGGGTCCTTTAATCATCCGGATCTAACATGCCTGTCCACTACACAAGAAGGGGCCGTCCACACACATGCCGATCACTGCACAGCTTCACGTTCCAACAGAGATGACGGCCGGTCATCTTCATTCTCACCTCCCACAGTCTTCCTGGGATTTTGTTTTTCTTCCCTCTTGATTCTCCTTTCTCTTTGTCTCTTCAAGGGACTTGTACTATTTTCTACTGTGTTTGATGATACCTTGTCAATTAGACGCATTCCGTTCGGTTCAGAAGTTCATTAAATTCAGAGAACACATGATTCTCACAAGCTCACTGATGTTTATTAATGTAACATGTGAAATGGGTAATTCAGCAGGGAATGTGAGCCTTTCGTTGCATCACTCAGCCATCTAGAATAATAGTGTGTCTGGAATTCATCAGGGGCTTTATAATATTATTTACATATTTAAAGAATTCTTGGAAGTCACATGCCTTTGAGAAATTCGGGAACGTATGCATTGTGAAAAAATAAATCAAATATAGGCAATATGCTGATTCACACATCCTTAAATAGCTTTGATTTTTGTGCCTGCATTGTGGGGGATGGACAGGAAAGAGGGTAGGGACAGGCAATGAGAAGCTCTTTATGTAGTTAAGCACTGAGTTTTTAATAAGATGTTTGCAATTATTAACAGCTACAATAATATTAACCTCTAAATAGGGAGTGCAATTTTCAAAGTATTTCTTCTCTATGTGTTATCTCATTAAGCTGCGTTTTTCTATTATGCTTTTTGAAACAATAAAAACAAACATGAATGAAACAAATATTAATTGATCCATCCATCAATCCTCGATCACTTACATAACCTCGCCAGCAGGAAGGATTTCCAAGTACATGCAATGAAAGAACTAAGACTCAGAGAATGCATAGTACCCACCATCCATCTGGCGCCCTCAAATTCCTCTAAGCTTTTGTGCCAATCGAACCCATTGAGATAGAGGTAGTGAGAAAAAGCCCAATGACGCCATATCACCTCAGAATAAGTAAGGCTAGCCAGTTTAACTCAAGAAACATTGTTTAAATGCCTATTCCCTGCTGGGCATGCTTAGATTCTACAAGATAAATCTTTTCCTCTCAGAGAGCTCACAGTTTAGAAAGAAATAAACAAGTACCATGTCTGCCTAACTGAGAGAAATTATTTAAACACTGTTATTGTTTCACACAAGTAGAGAGCTGAGCCAATGACTCTTCCTTTTTCCTTTCTCTCCTCTCTGTAGCTATACTAATAGCAGGTGTTGAAATGTCAGCACGTGTGTACAAGTACGTTGCGAGAATAGTCAAAAGTTTTACTTAAGAGTTAAAAAAATAAAGATCAAGTACTCACTGGGCATCAGAATATTCTTGTATCCCCCCAAGGCTGCTTTCTATTACAAAAAGAAAAGACAAAGGAATATTGAGTTCTCTAAGAAAAAACAGCCATTCTCAAGTTAATCTTTTAAATCTATTGCAAGATATGCCATAGACCAGGCGTGTTCATCCACGTAGCAAATACGGCTGGTAGAGAACATATCTTTGTCAAGAGTACAAGAAGATGAGAAGACAAGCAGCAGATGGGGAAAACATATTTGCAAAAGACACATCTGATAGAAGACTGTTGTCCAAAATATATAAAGAACTCTTAAAACTCAACAATAAGAAAATGGACAACCTGATTTTAAAAAGTGGAAAAGATATGAACCTCCTTTGGTGAGGTATACAGACGGCAAATAAGCATATGGAATGATGCTAAACATTTAATGTTATTAGGGGATTGCAAAATTAAACTAACAACGAGATATACTACACATCTATCAGAATGGTCAAAATCCAAAACACTGACACCAAATACTGTCCAGAATATGGAGCAACAGAAACTCTCATTTACCTCTGTGAAAAAATGCAAAACGGAACAACCACATTGAAAGAGTTTGTCAGTTCCCTACAAAACAAACTCTTACCATAAGATCTGATGATCACACTCCTTGGTATTTATCCTCATCAGTTGAAAAATTATGTCCACACAAAACCCCGCACATAGGTGTTTACAGCAGCTTTTATTTATAATTGCCAAAACCTGGACACAAACAAGATGCCCTTGAATAAGTGAGTGGATAAATTAACTGTGGTACACTCAGACAATGGAATAATTTTTAGCACTAAAAAGAAATAAGCTATCAAGCCATAAGAAGACGTGTCAAAACTTTCACTGCATATTGCAAAGTGTAAAGAAGTCAACCTGAAATGGCTACATGGTGTGCCATTCCAATTATTTGACATTCTGGAAAAGGCAAAACTATAGAGATAGTAAAAACATAAGTGGTTGCCAGAGGTTGGGGGAAGGAAGGGATGAACAGGTGAAGGACAGAGGATTTTTAGCAGTAAAAGTATTCTGTATGATACTATAATGGTGGATACAGGCCATTACACATTTGGTCCAAATGCAGAGAAAGCACAACTCCAGGAGTGAGCCCCAGTGTAAACTGTGGACTCAGGTGATTATGATGAGTCAGTGTGGGTTCATCAGCTGTAACAACTGCACCACCCTGGGGCTGAGATGTTGACATTAGGGGAAGGTGTGTGTGTGTGTGTGTGTGTGTGTGTGTGTGTGTGTGTGTTTAGGTAGGGGATATATGGGAACTCTCTGAAAAACTTTCTGCTCAGTTTTGCTATGAGCCTAAAACTGCTCTGAAAATGAAAGTCTACTCAACACACACACACACACACACACACACACACACACACACACACACCTTTGGAAACCCACTTCACACTGGGAAGGACAAAAAGTCTTATGATGCTTAGTATTATAGCTTATAACAGGTAAAGGAAAGAGGGTTTTAAGACTCCTGGTTCTCATCTGTACTAATTGTTAATCCCCCAAACAATCAATCTCCACCCCTGTAAAATGGGACTGAATACCTGCCTATCAAGGAGTTTTGTGAGGATGAGAATGAGCTAATGGATACACAAATGTGCCACCCACTTTACAGCATGTACATGTTATTGAATGGTTCTGAATTGGGGTGCCCTGAAGCAGCTTTTGTAAAGAATTGGCTCCAGAGACCTTATGTTTTCTGTTTGCATGACCAAAAAGAGGACACTCATGCTGCTGCATTCATTGTTTTGCACAAAGCTGGGCTAGGGGAGTGACAATCCTGTGCTTGGTGCTCTCCCAGGAATTTTCACACATCCTGAGGACAGAGGCAAAAGTAAGGCAAAAGTTGATAATGTAAAACACATGCACAAACATGTGTGTCGTGCCGCGTGCCATTCCGCTTCTATGTATTTTCACATCCTTATGCCTGAAAAGACCCAACCAGTGTAGCTCAGGATTCTTGTTTCTATTATATACAAAGTGAAATCCACTTGAAGGGGAAAAGAAGAAGGAACGGAAATGGATTAAGAACAATAAGGATTAAAGACAAAGGTCAAATGGATTGCAAAACATTTTTCACTTCTCAAATTGTATGTATTGTGTGTGTTGTGTCTATTGTGAGGTATGTATGTGTGTATGATCCAACCCACAAGTGGAACCAATATTGTAAAGTTAACATCGAATAAACAAATCAAACGTTTACCTGCGCAATGGGTTCCGTGCAAGAAGCGTGATGGCGAGAACCCTTGCCAATCTGTGAGAGGGAGTGAGGGTCTGAAGCAATCTTGGGGCAGTGAGGAGTAAGACAATGGCTGCACTTCTAGGCTCCAGTGGGGCCTACCCCAAGCTACCAGCTTGTCTGCTTGCCTACCAGACTTGTTTAGTATAAACTGTACTCTGGAAAACAACTGAGGAAACATTTGCTGACTAAATGGACAGATGAATGGGAAAAGAATATATTCAAGGTCATCCTAGATTCATTCCTTTGTTTGCATCTCGTGAGCTCCATGGATAATCAAATACTCTAGCTCACTTGAATGTTAAAGGAAAATGATTCCAGTGCAAGGATTAGTAATCCTATTTATAGGTGCAAAAACTGAGGCACTGAAAGAAGATGGAATGTGTGAAGACTGCCTTGCTAAAAAGCAACTGAGTCCAGGTCTCCAGACTTCACTAACATTCTACTCACTGTATCCTATTCCAGCCCCCTCTATACAACAGTCATTACATCTCTGGGAGGCAGAGAAATACATCATATAGAACCAATCTAATGCTAAAGAAATATTATTTGCTATCTTTATGAAGAATCTAGACGACATTTGTTAGCAACATTGAGATACAGGGCAGGCTGTCAGCTCTGTGCTCACTAAGAGTGCCTTGTACTTCTTGAAAGGACATCAAAAATTTCCAAGGTGTTCCATCATCATTTCACTGAATCCATTCTTATACTTTCCAAGCCTAAGTGTCGTATGGAAATGAGGCCCTAGAGGATCATCAAGTAACTCTTTTGGCTCAGGCAAACTTTAATCAACCTAAAACACCAGGTCAGCAGGCCAATAATGAAGGCTGGCAAGAGACGATCTGACTGGCATAGTTTCCTGACAATGGAGGGAGAAGAGCAAATGCCCCTCAAAGGGAGGAGACTCTACAAAGTCAAACACTCCTATGCATGGCCTATCCATATATATATCTTGTATTGTTAATCCACAGAGCATGTCTATAATTCATGAATCCACAGATAGCAAGCCTTTATGAAAGATGCCAGGGATAAGCAGCTAAGAGTAGGACTGGAGGGGGTAGAGATGGGTGGGCAGAAAAGGGATGCTGTTTGTTTATACCCACTAATCCTATTAGATTTGTTAAGCCACAAGTATGTCTTACTTTGATTAAAAAAACAAAAACAAACACACAAACTTGAGAAATATGGAACATTCATCTGTATGATTAAATGACCAGAACACTAGTTGCTCATTCATCATCATTGCCACTGTGTTGACTAATATATCTGAATAGGTCAAGGTGATCAAAATTTAGTAAGGGTATTAAGATTGGACTCATGGAAGCTGCGTTATTATATATTTCTATATGCCACTGTTCTGTTTACAGAATACACTCTCATAGGACCCTATAAGAGAGGCACAGTTCAATAATATATTGGATTATGCAGTGGGAGAATTATTACTTCTATCTGGAGGAATCTGTGAAGGTATCAAAGAGGTAGTATCTTTGAGCATAGTCAACCTAGATTAAAAAAGATCTTCACAGAGGGACAATTTGATTAAAAGCAGAGGAATGGGTGAAATGTGTTCATATGCAGAGACCAGCTTTTTGTTTGGGTTACTGTGGGGAGAATGAAGGAATATTGGGAAAAAAGATTGGAGAGGTAAAAAAAAAAAAATCGACAGATATCAAGATCTGGAGTACATAATTGATTCCATAGTCGTGGGAAGCTGTTCACAGCTAAATTAATGAGTAGCAAAGTGACTAAAGCAAAATGAAAAAGCATATAAAATGTAAGTAGTAGTAAAGCTAAATTTACACCAGCTTATGATCAATGATTTAAAATTTTGAAGAAGGCCAAGTGTTGCAAATAACATAAGGGCAAAAATTTTTGAAGTTAAGGCTATAATGATAGCCGCACCGAATTCTTTGTCTTTTTATATAGTTTCTTACTGAGATCAAAGTAAAACAACTATTGTAATTGTCTCATTCTCTCCGTTTTGGGATATATACATTCCTTGACAGGTCTGGGAAGCTAAAATATCACTCCAGCATTAGGGAGAATGGGCACACTGGGAAGGAAAGAAGAGAACAAAACTGAATTCAGATAGGATATCCTGAGACAACCTAAACCCCTCCAACAATTAGGCAATGAACAGAATACCTGAAAACTTGCAAAATAACCCAGGGAGATGGGCCAACATGGACTAGATTTGGTAAGCCCTGTGAGAAAGTAGGGACCTGGTATTATTTTCAAAGGAGGTAACAGAATCTCCTTTTCAAGAGCTATTGAATGGGTGGTTAGCGAGAAGCGGGATTGTGTAGGAGAAAGAACAAGTGATGTGATATTGGAAAGCCTGGGCTTGAATTTTTTGTATTTTACTGGTCCTGTGATTTTTCCTTAATATTTATTTATTTTTGACAAAGAGAGAGAGGGTGTGAGTAGGGGAGGGGAAGAGAGGCGGAGGGGACAGGGATCCGAAGAGGGCTCTGTAATGACAGCAGACAGCCCAATGTGGGGCTCGAACATATGAGCTGTGAGATCATATCCTGAGCCGAAGTTGGATGTTTAACCAACTGAGCCACCCAGGCGCCCAATGGACAGGTAATCTTGACAAAGTCTCTTCTCCAATCCTCAGTTCTTTCGCATATTTCACAGGTCTTTTGTGAACCCCCAGGGGCGTTCTCCCAGTGATTATCTGACCCCAATGTTCATTATTATTCACCATTACTGCGTCAAGCGGTGAGCATTCATGGCACCCTCATCCCAAATGGAGAAAATGAGCTGATTTGCTCAATCTCGTAACTCTAGCCAGTGGGAAAGTCACGTTAAAAGTGAGGGCTCTGACACCCCTCCAGGTCCAACTACTAGAAATAGTTCACCTGTCAGTGGGACACAGTCTGATGTCATTTGCTATAATTTGACAAAAACAGAAGCTTAGCCGCAAGGCCTTGGCAGGTGAGCAAAAAGGTTGTCGCTGTTTTTCCCCAACACTTTGTTTTTCAATGTAATTGTTTGTTTGCTTTTTTTTCAGTCTACACAATCTGTTCTTTGATTTGGGATCTCAAACAGTTTGCTATTGCTTCACGGCTTTTGAAGATCAGCTTCTAGAAACGAAACCAAGGAGCTGTCACAGGCTGTGAGCATTAAAGCAGCCAATATTTGCAGGCATTGCAAGTGGAAGGAGAACTCAGGTTTGTCTTTCAGGACCCTCACTTGGAGGCCTGGCAGTGCCTGGGTACTCCTTGGCATGGGCCCCCTTCTTCAAATCGGAGTGTTTTCTACATGTGAGATTTTTCACTGCTTGCTATTTGTGCAAGGAAACACCAACATCACAGGCCGATGTTTATCCAAAGTCACAGTTAAAAGCTGCAATACGGTAGGTTTTGCCTGAAAAGTTCAGAGCAACGTCAGGATTATCTAACTAAAATAACTTGTAGATGGGCCAATTCTGTCTCATCTATACTTGATCTTTCTCTGTCCTTTGAGAACATCTCATTTGAACCGCTAAAGTTTAGAAGCTCAACGTTGGAAATAGCCAAAGTGGTGACGAGTGATCTATTGAACCCCCAAGATCTGCTTCATTTGAGGACTGAATCCCCACTGCAATCTTCTAGCCTCTCCAGGACACAGCAATATCACCACTTTCAAAAGCAACGGGAACGTCTTCCAGATAGCTGTATTTTGGTTTTCCTGTCAGGGAGGTAATCCATGTTTCGTCCATGCACCTTCCACCCATCACTATTATACTGTGATGCTTATTATGCAATATTCCTAATTTTGTCAATTTTGTCTTACTCATTTTCTAAAACCCACCTTAAATGTTATTTCTCCCTTGAAGCTGGGCAGAACTATGGTACCCTTTTCTTTCTATCTTTTTTTTTTTTTTTTAAGTTTGTACCTAAATTCCAGTGATTTTCACATACAGGGTAAAAGAGTTTCAGTTGTAAAATTGAGTGATTCAGTCGTTTCTGATGTCTCTTCCCTCAACGTGACCTGATAGTGCTTACTGACAGCCAAGCTCTGGGCTCTTCTAGGTGCTGCTAGGTATTGGACCTTCTCTTCTGGGCACCTTCTTACCTTGTAGGTAAAAGAGGAACAGTGACATATTTTAGACCCACACCAATATTTGGGGACTGGATCCTGCAGATGTACCCATTGAGGCTACAGGAACAATAGTATAACATGCCCTTCATTGCAAAACGAAAATCTAAGAAAGATTTCTTTTGTATCTTCTGTTCATAGTTGGCTTCCCAATAATACACATGCTTTATCTGATTAATAACTTCTATCATTTTATTTTCTACATATAAGCTTTTCTTCCCATATAAACTATCTATCTCTGTCCACCCAACCCTAGGGCAATTTTCCCCTTCTACAAGATGCTGGCCCTACCACGTGAAACTCCTGGGCTGAGATTATTCTACTGGTCTGCCCTCTGAGTATGATTAGGATGGTTTCCTCCCTGCTGGTATTAACAAGTTAAAGTTCTCTTCCTAATTCCTGACTAAAAGTACAGCAGGTTAGAGGCCTCTGGAATTTTATTTGTGGAGAGGAACTTGTTCTTGCAAATGCAGAATCTCCTATCCTTGTCCAAGGAAAGGACTGGCTCAGCTATTGGGGACCACGCAGGCACTCAGCAGGACTGAGATATCGATGGACCTCATCATTTTGCTAAGTGCAGTGCTTAAGCATGTAGTTATTTGCATAAAATTGTGGAAAATTGTTTCATGTCATATTGTCACTGATTTGTGGAAACATGGGGAGTCTGTGTGTGTACATGTTCGCGTCTGTGTGCACACACACAATTCAGAGAGAAGGAGTTTGACTGTCTGCATCGTAAGGGTTTTGTTGACTTTTGCCCCAAGTATGTGGGGATCTTGAAGTAAGATAACATGTGCTGTTTTTAAGGCACAAATAAGCACAAGCATTTAATTTCCAGAGTTCCTACCTCCCTAGGTTTACTCATATTATTTCCTCTATCAGAAATGTCACTCTCCTAATATTTCCTACCCTGAGGGCACAACCACCTAAAGATTTGTCAGTTTTCCATCTAAGATTCACATGCAGATGCCAGCCAACTACTGCCATTTCTTAATTAATAAATGATAAAACACAGAAAGTCAAAATGCAGAGAAACAAACACTAACATGGTAAATAAATTTTTTCCATAAACCAAATGATTGAGGACTATATACATGACCCTGACTGGCTGCATCATGGCTGGTGCGTTAGATATACTTATTAATGCAAATTCAAAGGTACTGTACAGTTAGTACAAATATTTTTTGCAGGTTTTCAGTGATTTTTAACCACCAAGTTCCTTTTTCAGGCTGGGCCACCTCTTAGGGGTGAGTGCCTTCAGTCCCAGGGTTCCTTTGTAACCATCTGCTTGGAACTCAGGAACTTATTTTCTCATAAAAACAGTGCGATAATTGGATGTGAGGTTCCAAGACTAACTCAAAATTCTATTAAGCCTGTGATTATGTTAACCATATTTTACTGAACCCAAAATAGACACATGGTATGCAAAGTTCAAGTACAAGAAAAAAAAATGTGATATTAACACGAACAACAACAATAATGATAACTGAAACTTGCACAGCCAGGAACTTTTCAAAGAACTTAATATGTGATCATTTAATCCTTAGAAGAGTCCTGGGCTGGAGAGATGAGAGGTGGTCAAGGTCCAGGGCTAGTAAATGAAGACTGGAATCCTGCCAACGGATTCCAGAGCCCATCTCTTACCCTCTTTGCTTTCTTACTCCTGGTTAAGGAAAAATGCACTGAAAGCTCTAACTCATCTCTTTTGAGACCACTCTTGCCGGGGTAAGAATTTGTAGTAGAATATGTTCCTCCTCTTGCTGTGGTGAGGCAGTGGGAAACGAGATGTTTCCAACACAGTGTTAGAGGTTTCCATGGCCCAAGACAGAGGACAAAGAAGGAAAGAGAGGATTTGGGAGGTGAAGACCTCGGACATCTGGAGCCAGGGATCTGGAGGGATGGCTGAATGCAGCAATGTAGAAGAGGCATCTGGAACAGTACCCGGTGAAAGGAGTGAGCCTAAAGACAGAGGACCATTGAACCAGCATTGTGAATAATGGGATTTGGTGAATGGTAAATGTAAGGCCTTCCCTCTTCTCTCACACACCTGGGGGTGTTGGTATTGGAAACGATGCCCCTCCCCCATCCATAAGTCTGTTATTGAAGGAGGGAACTGCGTGATGAGGGAGCACAATGGTGTAGAAGGTCTATGATCTGGTACCCATGACAAAGAAGGGAAAGGAGAACACGGAGAAGTGTCCAGGGAAAAGTGGGAGTAAAAGAGAGGTTTGTGACCATCTAATGAGGGTTCCCATATGCAGTCCAGGCCACTATTACTTTAGCTAGCAGCATGTACAATAATGTCAGGTGCAAAAACATTTCTTGGCGACATCTGAAATAGCAGGTTACTTTAGTGCAGGCGAAATCAAAGGCCCTTTTCTCCTGTATTTCAGACCAATTACAAGTTGCAAGGAGTATTTGTAGACTTAGGTCAGGGAAGTTTGACTCAGGGAGACAGTCCTGTGGCTTTGGAGTCAGAAGTAGGGTCAGGTCAGTTTTACTGTTTACAAGCAATGGAACCCAACTCAACCATCCTGATCAAGCCTTAGTTCCTGATAGAATGTAGAAAATTATTATATAGGACCTTCATTGTATAGACCAAAGAGATTATGAATGAGATACTATTTCGTACACTAGAGTGTAGTTACTAGCCCACCAAATCATTTCAAGGTAGAGTTGAAGCTTCTAAAAATAAATCATTTGTTTCTACTCTTGCTTATCTATCAAGGCTCATCCTTTTGGATGCAGGTTAAATTTCAACAACCCCGTGATATCTTTCCCAAATTTCTAAGAAGGCAGGCTGCTCCTACTCTCTGCCTCTTTATTCTATTTCCTGTATAGCATTTATCACTGGGAGAAGCATTTGCTGATTTGCATGTCCGTCTCTGCTAACAGACTGGGAGCTCAGATTGTGTTGTATTTGTCTGAATATCCAGCATCTGGGAGAAATTCCTGAAACATACAACATCCTTAGAACAAGTTGGTTGAATAAGGGGGTGGTGTTATATTCTATGGATTTCTTGTCCATCATCTCTTAGCCCATGTTTTTTTTTTTAATTGTCCTAAGTTTTATGGATTCATGTTTTATAAGTTGAAAAATAAGATTAGGGACACTAGAATGTTTTTCCTTTGTTCTCTTTCAGAGATTCACAAGTTTTCCTAGATTGGCAAACTTCTTCTGTAGAGAGACAGATAGTAAATACTGTAGGGTTTGTGAGACATTTGGTCTCTGTCGGAACCACTCAACTCTGCTGTGTAGAGAAATCGGCTACAGACAACACAAACAAACTGGCCATGACTGAGTTCCAGTAAACTTTACTTATAAATACAGGTAGTGGACTGGAATTGGCCCATGGGCCCTAGTTTGCTGACCTCTGTCCTAGATATATAACCTGAATCCCCTTTTCTACTCTTTCCAACAGTTCCAAGTCACTTACAAAATGTTAAATACTATGCATCAAATGCCCTATTCCTTCAATGGCCAATCCTAAGTTTCAACTAAGTGCTTAACACTTGTGAAAACGCGATGCATCCTGACTCTTAGATATCCACCTTCTCACAGCACTTGACAAATGTCCACTGAAACACACCACAAGAACAGAAAGTAAAAGGAAAGATACACAGTGGAGCCAATATGTACACCCCTTGGCTATGATGGGCAGAAGCAGAGGTCCAATCCCAATGAGACGCATTCAGGGTTAGAAGCAATGTGTCAAGATATCAGAAGACTCTATGTCCCCACTTTATGCTGGTACAGTGTCTGACATGGAATGAATGCACAATGAACACGCACGGAATAGATGATGAGAAAACATGATTCTGGCTCACAGACACCATGATCAGCAGGGACTGCCTATAATCATTATATAATTATAATGACATCATTTTTAAGAAACCCTCCATGTTTTTTTTTTATCTCTTTTATGGATCTATAACATTTTCTCAGTGGTTTTTGTCTCCATTACTAAATTACATGTTACTGTCTAACTGAATTATGTATCTCCTTTAGGATATAGCAAAATATCTGTCCCATATAGGGCATGGACTTCTGTAGAATGAATGGATGGATGGCTGGAAAGATGGATGGATAAATAGATGGATGGATACAAAGTATCAGACTGCATTATCAAGTGAAGAATATTTCATAATCTGAAACATATCATTCTGTGGGAACTCACAGATAGATAGATAGATAGAGCTATAAGTATCAAACAGAGATACAGGAAAAGGACAAGGTGGATGCCAAATTATTAATGATTACCTGTGGCCGAGACAAATTCCTTCAGGAAGAATTCATCAAAGCCTCTTTGGTGCTTCAGTGGTATCCTGTTTATTATAATTAGTTTAGAAATTTGGAAGTAGCTACCTACATACCTGTCTCTGTTCCTTGATTATGAGCCCCATGAGGACAGGAATCATAGTTGATGCATCTCTCTATCTCTGTCTGAGACCCCACTTCATTTCTTCTGTGGCTCATGACAAGGCCTGATACAGTGAAAGCCTCCGTAACTATTGAGAACCAATAATTCTGGATGCCTGACAGAGGAATGCAGGGATTTTGCTATCACCTCGGTACTAGAAAGATGGTCTGTATCTAGCTCACAGTTTCATTTGTGGTTGTCATTTCCCACAGGGTGTTGGGCTTCAGGGCAGGAGTCTCTGAGTTCTCATATGGCCAAGGCCAGTCTCCTTTGGGGTGGCTGAGATGGGGGCTGGTTTTGTTGCAACTGCTGAAACTAGAGAAGAAGCATTAAATCAAAGCACTTCAGTTACCACCCAAAACCTAGAGGCCGCTTTGGCAAACAGAACTACTCCCTTCCTCCAAGAAGAGGCTTGAGCAGTCACAAGGCAACAATACTCTGAGTTAGGCATTATCTTTTACCTATAAATGGTTGTGTCACGTCACAGCACGATGCACTGGAAGCTAAAAGCGATTTGAACTTTAGGGTTTTGAGAAATATAAAACTAATTAGTGTCTTCACTATCTGTGTTTGTTTGTTTTACATTTGAAATTTCCCTTGCTGAATTTACTTAAAATATGAAATATTCTTGGTACAAATAGAACATTCCTGCTATTAAGCTGAAAATGACAATGACAATAGTACTTTGACAAGACAACATAGTGATAAAAAACATTTTGTAGCAAACACTTCATATGCCAGAATTGGAATCAAGCAAACACTCTTTTCCTATCGTGAAGCATTACAGAAAAGAGGGAAGACCTTTTCAGAGAGAAAGAAAAAAAAATGTTTTTTGACATGAACATCTTAGCTTGGTTACAAGTGCTAAGGAATCAACACAACTTAGCAACGTGCTGGCCCAAACTGGCCAACAGTAAAAGAGGGAAAAAAATAAACCTCCAGTGCCAGAACCACCTCGAGCGGAAATTTTCTTGGTGCCTGGTCATCAGTAAACTCTGGACAGCCTCGGGAATACTGGAAACAAATACCAAAATGGGATACCATTCATTTAAAATAATGGTGCCATATAGAAGATGGCTGAAGCAGTGTGGGGCTGCAGAAGGGAACAGAAGGTAAAGCGGAAGAGGCAGCACTACAAGGCCACAGCTTTTACTGCCATGGGCAAGGTGATGCCTTGATGAGTGCTGAATCAGACCTACAAACATCTCACAGCTCCTCGCCAATCTTACTTGGTGAGTTTTCATTATCTGAAAAGAAAGACCCCATAAGCCAGCGATAACTATTAATCAGGATGAAACTTCCCATCTTGACTTGGCATCATGTAAACCCCCATGAGCTCAATGGATTCCAGAGGCCTGGGCTCATCATCTATAGAGTGGAAGTAAGGCACGGTCCTTTAGGACTGTTGTCGGTGAAAACAACACATCCTTTGGGCTGGCCGCAAAGCCCACAGAATCATACCAATTGTCTAATTTTCTCCAAGTAGTTCTTAAATAAAGTTTAATTTGAAGTCAACGGCATCATGTGCTCAGATCAGCTACCATTACAATGCAAAGTACCAATTTATTAATGGAACATGAGGGAAGTCCAATAAAAAATGTCCTATTTATTATAGCGCTCTATTGTCTATATAGCACCTTCTCATTGACTCTAACATTTAAACCCCACAATAGCAGGATAAAATAGACCGGTCAAATATACTTATCCCAGATTTCCGAATGAAAACACTGAGGCAAAGTAAGACCAACGGACTTGATGGAAGCCCTATCTTCTGACCACAGGCCTTGCGTGCTGGCCACCAAATCATGCAGCTCCCTTCGCCCAGAGCTGCCTCATCTCTATTATGAAAGGGTAACACTTTTTGAGAAGGGAAAAATATGCTACAGTAGCCAAGGTAGAGCAGAGAAGATCAGGCCAGGACAGCAGTGAGACCTGAGGCGAATGACCCACAGTGACTCTATTTGAAAGAATGTGCCTGAGGTAAGCTCGGGTACTCAGGTGGTCTCTACTAAACCCTTGTGGGCAGAGTGGAGGTGACGCTTGTCCTGAGGTCCGCATAATGACCAGGACTCGGGTGAACACATGCTCTGTCTCCCCTTTATTGTGTTTTAAAGATATCTGGGGGGACATGCAGAATGGCAGAGAGAGGCTTCTCTCAACCTTGGAAGAGACTCGGTGCGAGCGAGCTGTGTCCTGAGGTATAAACACACTAAATTAAACAAAAAGTAAGGGAGGGCAAAGAGAAAAGGAGCAAGTGAATCAAGTCTTCTATTTGTTTACAGTCCCTCCCGGCAAATATTTTGTCACTAATGAAAGATCCATTCATGCAGCCCTATCTCCCAATTAGGCAGGCGCTCTCAACCAGGCTCTGCAGCAGAGGTCGCTAGGCCAGATCAGTCCCCAGATGTAGTAAGCCCTGTATGAGGACCACTGGTAGCATCCCAAGGTAGGCAGTGTCTTGCACGGGACAAGCCCCAGAGCCGTCATGGTTGGGGGCTGGGTGTATACCATACCCATCTCTATGTGAGGATACACAGGGAAATGCAGAGTAGAAATGAATCGTCCAGAACAGCAGCCCCAACAGCACAAGAGGAGGAATAAACGGACACAAGGAAGTATGTATTAGTTGGGCATTTGTTACGGAACAAATATGAAGCCATGCACCGACATGTTATCTTGCTTAATAAATGCCAGTACCCTGCTTGACGTGTGTTATTCACAGTGAGCCTCGGGGAGCAGAAGTGACCTAGGTAGATAGAAATGCCCAGGAAGTGGCAATGAGGTTTGCACCACCACCACAATGATTTCAAAGACTGTGCTTGCTTTTAGAATTCCCTGATGATTCCCTGGGTTTAGGCATCTAACCCTCAGCACAATGTGATGTAAATGAAACTTGTGTTTTGTCCCCAGCTCAGAAACTTCTTGCCTTTTTCTGCCAAATGGGGGCATCAGATGAGATGAATTCTAAGCAACCTTTCAGATCTTGTAATGCTCCAATTCTGTGGAACTCAAGGGGCTTTTTGCACCTAAATGTAGCAAGATACCAGTGGTTTTGAGGTCAGGCGCCACAACATACCAGCTTAGCATGGGCAACCCTACTGGGATATGCTCACTTTTATGAACAACCTTACTTCTATGGGTTTCAGCTGCCTCCTAAGTAAAACAGAGACAATAATAACCCTGTCTTAACTAACTCACAAATTTGCAGGGAGGATCTAATGAGTTTATAGTGCTTTGTGTACAAAGAATGATTTTGCAAATATTATCAGCATTCCCCCTCCTCCCAAGGGACAGCTTGTGGGGCTCCTGATCATTCATTCATTCACTGGCAGCCAGAATGGCCTCAATATGCAGAATGTTGGGCATACTTCTTTCTAAAGTGTTCTGCTCCACGTGACCAATTAAGGTTTTCACGGCCATCCTGCACCACTTCCCTGGGTGAATCCCAAAGCAATATGAAGGGGAGAGTGATACTAGTCTACAAGGGTGAATGACTGAAGCTCTAATGGTATATTTCCCTAGCAAAACCCATTCAATGTCATTTCTTCTCTACAACAAGCCTCTGATACAGGCAAAAAAAAATTTTTTTCCTCCATTTTACAGGTGTGGAAACATATACAATGTGAAAATCAGAAGAAATGTTAGAAATGACTTAGTTTTACTTCTTTGTTTAAATTTAGTAAAACTGAAACCCAAGTTTGGGGAGATATGGGCAAACGTAGAAGATACAATGATAAGTTCAGTACTCATATACTTAATATTTAGAAACACTTGCCCCTGTAAATGTTCAGAACCACATTCATTTGTTTATTTATTTTATTTTATTTTTTTTAATGTTTATTTATTTTTGAGAGAGAGACAGACAGAGACAGACCGTGAACAGGGGTGGAACAGAGAGATAGGGAGACAGAATCAGAAGCAGGCTCCAGGCTCCAAGCTGTCAGCACAGAGACCGACACGGGGCTTGAATTCACAAACCACGATATCACGACCTGAGCTGAAGTCGGACGCTTAACCGACTGAGCCACCCAGGCACCCCTCACGTTCATTTTTTAAAATCTATTAAATTTGTGTGTGGGGGGGGGGAATGACTTTCCTTTCTTTTCTTTTCTTTTCTTTCCTTTTCTTTTTTTTTTTTTTTTTTTTTTTGTTGTTGTTGTTGTTGTTGTTAAGGATCCTGGTTCCTGCAGGAGCAGCCTTACTGGGCACCTACCCCCCAATAAAGAAAGTAACAGTGTACTCCATTGGTGAATCCACACCTCAAGGAAAACATCTGATTGTGAGCCATATATTTCTTAACAGGAATGAGGGCAATAACCTGAATCCAGATGGTCCTAAAAACCATATTAAGGGATACCTGAGTGGCTCAGTCAGTTAAGCGCCCAACTTCAGCTCGGGTCATGATCTCACAGTCTGTGGGTTTGAGCCCCATGCGGGGCTCTATGCTGATGGCTCAGAGCCTGGAGCCTGCTTCAGATTCTGTGTCTCCCTCTTTCTCTGCCCTGCCCTCTCCCTACTCACTCATTCTCTCTCTCTTTCTCTCTCAAAAATAAATACAAATTTCAAAAATTTAAAATATATTAATGAAAAATTGTTTAAGGATTGACAGGAGCCACTCAGATGAAGAGAATATTGAAGACATCTGTGAGTGTTGTCTTCAACTTATCAAAAGAAAGCTATGTAGACAGGTAAGCCTTTCCTTCTCTCCTTCCCTCCCTCCCTTCCTCCCTTTTCCCTCCCTCCCTTCCTCCAATATCAGAAAAAGACTCAGAACTTAAAAGTACAACAAGGTTTTAAAATAATGGGAAATAGTTTTCAGCTTAATACAAGCTGAATAGATCTATTCAAAGATGGGATGAATTGCTTTGGAAGGTAATAAGCATCTCATCACTGGAAATGATTAAGCTTGTGATAACTAAAGTGACCATTAACTGAGTACACAGTATGTATCGAATTGGGCTGTTTACATGTATTTTCTCTTTTACTCTTCACTGCCATCTGATAGGGATGCTATTACACCATTTTGCAAACGAGAAGGTTGAGGCTCAGAGAGACTGAGTAACTCACTTAATACATCACACAGACATTAGACAAGTTTTGAGACCAGTTCTGTCTGATTTCAAAATGTATAATTTTCCCCTTTAGCCTATTCCTTTCCTCCTCTGCACCAAACACCAGACCACAGCCACCTAGGAATGGATCTTTTCTACAAATAAAAAGTTCAGAAAAACTAGTTATCCTTTTGTTGAGTTAATGAATCTGTTGTAGTCTGTTTTATGCCCCCCATCACCCACAATCATGGCGTTTCCTCTCAACTGTTGACCCTTGAGTTAAAGTCACCATCAGACCATATGAACCAAGCCTCAAAAAGGAAGCCAACGTATCCTCAATCCCTAACGTTCAAAGTTAATCTCCGGACCGGAGACCTTACCAAACATGAGGACATTTATTCCGTTTCTTAGTCCGGCACTGTGTGTGGTTGCAGGAAAGTTGTTGACTACTAAGCATTAACCAAACATCCTATTTTTAGAAGGATATTTAGCTCCATCTTTATAGCGTCTGGACTTGCAACTACCCATTTCTCTAACATTAAGCCGAGCCACACAAGAAAATTACTACGGTGATAGTATTTCCAGGGCACACTGAGTCATTGTCCGACGTCTAAAATGGGAAATAAGTAATTTGTGAGGATTTGTTGGCATGAGGAGAAGGAAGACGCTCCATTGCTGGTGTTCTGGAGTGTCAGGGTTTAACTTGGGAGGGGTGGTGTTCTATTCCCTCCAAAAGTGGGATGTTAGCTTTTTTTTTTTTTTTAATACTTCAGGCTTATGAATAAGAAAATAAGAGTGGGTGGAGGCCAGTATCATCAGTAATTATCAAGCTTAACTGCTACTGCAAGAGCAAGGATGCGGTTTGCTTCTGATGGTAATAGGCCTTCTTGGGAGAAAGAATGATCAAGGCCACCCCACCCAGCAGCCAGCCGGAGGAGAGGCCAAGGATCAAAGGCCTCCAGATTCGAATCCCAGGCCACACAGAAAGAATGTGGTTTCTACCAGATCAGGCCAAATGTCACAGGTATTGTGGGAGGTTGTCCACGTGAAATAACACAACCATTGTGTCTGCACTTCATCCACCTGAAACCTTCTCCTGCTGCCAGCTTTACCTCAAAAGAAAAAGAGAGAGAGAGAGAGAAGAAGAAGAAGAAGAAGAAGAAGAAGAAGAAGAAGAAGAAGAAAAACAAAACAATCCCAAATGATTATCGACGTGATGATAAAGTACCTGTCTTCACTGGGGTCAACACTATTTTGATTAAACCTCAGGTTCTCTTAAGATCGTTTTCCAACAAATATTTCTCTACAATTTTGATCTGCTCATAGGTGAAGAGAAAGGAAAAGGAGAAAAGAAACAAACAAAACTCAAAATACTATTTACTCTCCCAGCAGAGCAGCATGGTGCAAACAAAAATAACAGTTATGCTCCTGGGTTCTGAACCCTTACAGTGTTGCTGTAGAAAATAATTTTAATGGAGAGCCAGAGTCTTGCAAAACACGTAACGAAGCCATAATAAAATGGGATACTTATCCTGCTGCTCCGATTAGACCACTTCCATTCAACAGTTGTAACTAATGACTTGTTTTTCCTTTGGTATTAGGAGCCCTATTACTGTGCTGAACATAACATACCTCATTTTGCTTCCCTAGTCATGCTTGTCTCTTTCACTGATGACTGCAATTTGATATTTATGAAATCACATAGAAATAATGTATAATCCTCCCTATTACCCCTTTCCAAATTGTATAAAATTATTCAGAGGACAACAGATTAATGTACACTCCAATGCATGTGTCCTTTTCTCTAACCACTTCTAACTGACAGCCTCTCTCTCTCTCTCTCTCTCTCTCTCTCTGGCTAGAGAACACACTGTACTTTGGAGATAATTGTGGAATATGATGATGTTTATTCAAAAACAGGTCACACAGACTGCAATTTGAGAGTCTTCCTTTATCCTCCTTACTTACTCTTATCGAGGGGAAATGCATAATACTGTTTCCTGCAAATCAGAAATGTGGAGTCTTAATTACTTCTTTAGATTTAACCTACTGAGAAAAATCCACTGCAAATGTACCCTCCTCCCTTGAGATTGGTGACATTTAGAAAACCAACTCCAGATTACTCCTTTAGAACAAACTGGGATAAGATAGAGTATGCATTCATATCATTTTAACAGTATGTTCTCTTGTTTCTAAAAGAACACATTATGGAATTAGACTATTTTTTTTTCCAGGAATAACACAAATGGACAATAACTTCTAGGAGGGAAGGTGTGGCTGAAAGAATAAATCTCTGGCTATCAACAACCTCTGGCAAGGTACAGACATGAAGACTAGTCTTTGATCTGAGGTTAGAGCTTTGTCTCCTCTCTGCTATCAGTTACTGTCATTCTGACTGATTCAGGTAAAAAAAAAAAAATGTAGTTGTCCAAAAGAGATACATAGTAAGGCCATTCGAATCCTGCCACCAGATGTGGACAGGCGTAAATCATCTATGTTGTAGAAGATGTAACCACATTGAACAGCTTAGATTTTTACCCTTTAAGGTGACTTTCATGAGATGTCATTACGGATCTAGTTCTCAACGGATAATACCGTTCAACTTTCATTTGAAAGATCTAGGTCAGACACTGGGTGGAGTAGGTGGCTAGTGGTTCTCAAAAAAAAAAAAAAAGTCCATTACTTTCAAGCTCCTTCTCAACATAGTCTAATAGAGGCTGTGTTTAGGTAATGGAGGGCAGATCGCAACGACAATTACATCATTTCGTTATAGTCATTTAATAAATCTTTGCCATGTACAGGCTAGATTCTCAGAGATATGGTAGCTGCTAGAAAGATGGAAGGGATGAGAGATAACCTGGAGTTTGGCTGAAAGAAGTAAAGGACTTTTGACTAACTTGTCATTTGATGCATCACCATCAATATTTCCATGGCATTCTACCTATAAGTAGTTCTCAAAATTTGTGAGTTAATATTAAGCATGTACATTTCATAAGCTCTTTAGGCTGCTGCAAAAGAGACAGTAGTCCAATCTTCTTGTTTTACGTAGCTGAGGAAAAGGAAGAGAGGAGACCTGTTAACTTATGGATTATTGACTGGAATCAGAGCCCAGAACGCTAAATTCTGATATACTGAAAACGGTGTAAAGGATGCTGATTTACTGAGGCAATTCCCACTCTCCACACATGTGCAGCGGAACATCCTGGAGAGTCAGGAGGTGCTGTCTGCACTTCTCTCCTATGCAAACGTCTAGCTGTCACACAGCTCAAAACGTCCTGTCTGAGCATGTCAAATTAGCCGGACAAAGCCTGTTCTCACAAAAGCTGGGGGGGCCAAGGTGGGGCTAGAACCAAACATATTGATAACCTCTTGAGAACAAACGGTCTTGCAAGATTTCTGCTCCGCAATTCAAATGACAGGGCTTTCGAAACACTTCCAAACTCTGTGCATATCTAAATGCACCTGCAAACTTTCCGAACTGCTCATACTGCTGCTCTGAGAAGCATTATCACAAAAGGGAACACTCTGGCAGCCCCGGATGTGAGAGCAGAGGCTTCTGAAAACTCAGGGAAGTCAGAAATGTGTCCTTTCTCCTTCCAGATTCTGTGGAATTAGTATTAAATGCAAAATACATATTTGAAACACAGGGGATCTGTGTCATAACCTGGAACAAGAATTACTTCAATGCCACTAGGACTCTGTGTCCTGGGTTAGGGAGATGGAGGGGGAAAGGAGAACCAGAGTCAAATGAATGTTGGGCTGGGAGATCTTCTTCCCGCCCCAGTTCTATCCTCTATGCCTACGGTGCTTTGAGCAAATGGCCCTCGCCTTAGTTGGCTCATCTATTTCTTACCCACAGAAATCTTTGTGAGCAGGCATGGCATCTTCTCCGTGTCGGTATATGCAACACCTAGTGCGGAGCCTGGCACACAGTAAGCGCCCAATAAACGTCTGTGGAACCACTGCGAAGAATCAGGGCTTGAACTGGATGTGTTACAAACGCCCTCCACCTTAAGCAGAGCCAAGAACACCTCAGGATGGTCCCGTGAATGTCAGAAAAAGAATGAAAGGGAGGAAAGCTCTGATTCCAGAGTCTGAGGCACTAAGCACTTCCTGGTCCTTTCTTTTCATTAAGGTTTATGTAACTACATTTTATGTCAGGGGACATTTTCATTCAGCCTTTTGTGCGGATCCCCTTAAAATAGAGCCTGGGCTGAACTGCCAGGCTGGCTGAGGCGGGCAGCGCAGCTCCGGTCAAAGCAAGCTAGCCAGTTTGTCTGTTAGTTCTCTGGCTCACAGAATCAGCCATGTCCGGGACCAAGGGAAAGATGAGCGCGGAAAGCTGAAAGCCTTCAAATTAATCCTCACGACGAAAAGCGCAAAAGGAGCGAAAAGGAAGAACGCTCTATTACATTCTCGAACGCACGGACGAGGAGGCTTCAGTTACCCACCGGCCGGTGCTAGTGTGAAGGATCCCTGCACGAGCGACATAGATCTATGTCTCAGCTATATCCCTGCCACTTTCCCTGTAAACATTTTGACTGTTTTGCCTGCCATTTGTCACAGGGATGATTGATTCATTTTATTGGCATGTGCCCCGAAGCAACCCAATTTTATTTTAATATCTCATGCCGTTCAAGTAGCTCATCTGGAAAAAAATTACCACAGGGAGCAACATTATGTGAGATCTAAGGGTGTTTGTGACAAGTGTGTTCATTCACTACTAATGGAAGAGCAGTCTTTACATAGTTTTTCCTGTTATTATTCCTAATCACTTAGTCTATAGACGGCACATTCCCACCAGAGATTGGTATTAATAGTGCTCACAGAGCTGCTATCTGTCCCCATTAAACCCCATAATACCAGTTACGTTAGCAACCGATTCATAACCTTTACTCAAATTAAATGAAGAACAGACACAGAAGCCATGATGATACAACATTTACCGAATACTTGCTCTGTGCAGAGAACTGTCTCTCGGCAATGAAGTGCGAGGCAACCTGGCTGGGTTCTGTTTACGTTGGTTGCTGCCCGTGTGGTGCCAGTCATCAAGGTAGTGTGTTTTACTACAGAGCTCTTGCCCTCAAGCAGCTTAACCTAGTATGTCAGTGACGAAGAACGTGGGCCACAAAGACTGAAACAACCAACAGATCCATAGGCGTTGGCAAAAATCATGCAAAGATGGAGCATCCAAATATCCCTCCTGGTTCTGTCAACAGATCACACTGGGTGACGCTAGGGCAAACCCCCCACCTTAGATAGCATATGAATGTGACACTTTGCTAGACTCCTGTCTCCTGGGCCAAGTACACTTCAGAAGGAAGGTCACACCCAAAATGTCTTCTCTGGGAGACCGAAGAGTCACTGACATAAACCAAACAAAAGAGCAAATGGGGAATGGGGAAACAAAGACAGAAAAAGCAAATACTCAAGTTTGGCAAAGGTAAGGACTACCAAGAAAGAAAAGGAACAAGTCAGTGTTGTGTGAAAAGTGGACTATCGACATTGCTATCAAATTATCATTGGAGAGTAAATTCCATTTGTCCATGGGAGTTAAGTTCATTTTTAAGTTTATTTATTTTGGAGAGCGAGCGAGCATGCACAAGCGGGGGAGGGGCAGAGAGACAGTGAGACAGAGAATCCCAAGCAGACGCCGTGCTCAGGGCAAAGCCCCACGTGGGGCTCCATCTCCAGACCAGGAGATCATGACCTGAGCAGAAATCAAGAGTCAGAGGCTCAACCGACCGGGCCATGGGGTCTTAGTGAAGACGCTGTATGAAGTCTATTTCTGGCGAGGTGGGTAAAACTAGCTTCATTACTTCAGATGTCACAGAAACTACCCGTGGGACTCCAGAACAGAGACATGGTTCTGAACTTTGAGCCTTTAACAAGCCATCAAACTCTGGAGGATATTTCTCAAAGGCACGGAGGTGTACCCCAAGTCAGGGATTTCTTTCAGTTTATTTGTTTTGGCCATGTAAGCAAATAAGAGTTTAAATGTTAAGATACAGAAAACGTCTGTATGTGTAACTGCCATTTACAGCATCAGCCAACACCCTTGTCTCTCCTCAGAATCACCAGTTCCAACCCAGGACACCCTCTGGGCCAGATCAAATGCTACTTCCTCATAAAGACTTCCCTGAGAGCTCAGTGGAATGTGCCGCTAAGTTCCCTGGATATCCAGGAGGTTTTATCTTTAACAGATTTGGTTACCCATCATTTTATACCTGTGCTATAGGCATCATCAGATGTGTCTTATCCTTCCCATCATAGTGTCTGGGATACGATACACACTAAACAAATGAGGAAACAAAACAGGAATGAGAGAAGAAATAACTCTTCCCAAGCAAGTACGCAGAGAAGAAGAGATACTTTTAAATACATGTGGATTGGCACGGAAGGAAGC
Organism: Panthera tigris; assembly: GCF_018350195.1. Classification (NCBI taxonomy): domain Eukaryota; kingdom Metazoa; phylum Chordata; class Mammalia; order Carnivora; family Felidae; genus Panthera; species Panthera tigris. The sequence continues at coordinate 78,471,748 of NC_056668.1, forward strand.
TTCCAGGCCCCTCACGTGCTTTGGCCCCTTCTAGTGTTCTGAGAGGGGCCTCAGCAAAACTGTTGTGTCTTTCCACTCTGACTACTCTCTCTCTGTCACACACTCAGGTGGGGTAGTGTTGGAATGATCTCAGAAATCTGGGGTTTGGTTAGGCGAATTTCTGTCAAGGATACATTTAGTTGACTATTGTGCGATACATCTACATAGTCTCCAGTCACTGTGGTATGTGCGTAGGCCATTGCCAGTTATCACTGGCGAGCAATGACCTCCTGGAAAACTGTACATGCTCCTGGGCCCACTAACTCTCCCAGCTCTGGGACTCAGAGATATGGAGCTAGAAATCCTGTGACGTGAATGTTTCTTGCGACACCCTGTGTGTGGATTATGCCAGTAGAGGAGAGAAGCAGGGTGTGAAATGTGTGGAGCTAGAAAGTGTGGGCCGAACATTCTACCAGTCATCAGATGTGTAACAGTATGCACGCAAGGAGGGCTACGTGGGACTCGGTGATGCAAAGGGTGTTGCCTTCTCTGAGGAGGAATGTGTGCAGCCATGTACTGGAAGCAATTATAACTGCACCACTGCCTTGATTTTCCCTCTTGGACATGAATTTCACAACATACAGTCTGCCAGTGTATGAGCTTACAACAACAGCACAGGTAGTTTTCTAACATAACAGCTGACAAATGAAAGAAACTTGACAGCAGTTTTCCCCAATCTGGCAATCTCCTTAAGTTCTACGACATTACTGATAAAAAGTTGTGAAGATAACGGGAAGTTTTCCAAACTTTTGTTTTGTTGTTTTTGAGAGAGAGTGCGGGGGAGAGGGGCAAGGGAGACCGAGAGAATCCTCAGCATGGCCCCACGCTCAGTGCAAAGCCTGATGCAGGGCTTGATCTCACAACCTGGGATCATGACCTGACCTGAAATCAAGAGTCGGACACTCAACTGACCGAGCTACCCAGACGTCCCCAAACTTGTAATACTAAAACAATAATAGCAATAATAATAATAACAACTTTCTATCAACCACATTAGAAGGAAAGAAGGAAGACTTAAATTATCTTTGTATTCTCCCTAAGGAGAATAATACAAAATTAGGTTGCACAGAAAAGTGACCAGAGACAAAATGTAAGACAGAGTCACTGGGTATTTAATTAATTTCTAATTGAAATATTTTTTTTCTGAATTTTATATTTTTATCATATTTCATGGCTTTTTATACATTTAAAATAGGTGCGTTTGCTTTTCTCATTTATAATAAATATTCATTTTTTACATACTTTGTATGGGAGAAGTTATGTCTGCCTAAAATTCTCCTGTTGAAGTGCTAACCCCTCGGACCTCAGAATGTGACTGTATCGGGGGACAGCGTCTTCAAAGAGGCAGTTAACTGAAATGGGAAAGGCTGGGAAGAAGCAAAATTTTAGCCTCCAGGGCTGTGAGAAAATAGATTTATGTTGTTTAAGCTGTCCAGCCTGTGGCACTTCATTATGGCAGCCTTAACTAGTGCAATGATTTTCTAGCAATAATTTTGTATTTTTTTAACAGCAAGATTTCTTTTTTTTTAATATATTTTTTAATGTTTCTTTATTTTTGAGAGAGAGAGAGAGAGAGACAGAGAACAGAGGAGGGGTAGAGAGAGGGGGACAGAGGATCTGAAGCGGGCTCTGTGCTGACAGCAGAGAGCCCAACGTGGGGCTCAAACTCATGAACCACGAGATCGTGACCTGAGCCAAAGTTGGAGGCTTAAGCGACTAAGCCACCAAGGCACCTCAATAATTTTGTATTTTTTAAACAGGTGTCTTCAAAGTTATAAGCTTCAAAGCTTTAGGTCCTAAAAAATTTGAATGTATCTCAACACACACACATACACACACACGATAATCTCACTATTCACTGTTGGGTATACTAAGCAATGTAGCTAGGGCCAATGCCATTTTGTCAGAGATCCTTACTTTTTTATACATACTTCTTTTTAGACACTTTCCATTTTGAACAAGTTTATTGTAGTATCTATCACATGCTTCATAGAATTGAATCATTTAATCAAAATGTTTATTTGGCTTCTGAGGTTTGTGTAAGCTTATCATGTACAGAGTCACTATCTGAAGACTCTTCCCAGAATACTAAAGAATGCTAGGTATCAGCCCAAGCCTTTTATTCAGTGTCTTGTTGAACAAATTTCCCATTTTTCAATCTAAATGTTAAGCAATAGCAAGGGGCATTCTGCAAACAGAATAGTTGAGAACTGCAATTTTCTTTTAGTTCCACGTGTTTCCTGCTATGGGTTTTATTATAGACAAAGAATGAGGAGTCTATGGTTTACATGGTGTGCAAAATTGGGAAGTGTGTTACTTCTCTACCACTTTGTCATCATCTGTAAAAGACAATAATTATTCATCATCTGCCCATCCCAACAAGTTCTTTGAGAAGCACATGAGACAATGGGTATGAGAATGTGTTGAATTAAAATGTTTCCTGTTATTTTATCAAAGACAATCATAAAGTACCTATCAATGTAGATACAGAAGCATCCCTGATCACCCAAATTTACAGTTCTACTTTGCTATTCAGGCCTTGGACACCCTCTGGATCTTAATTTCTTGTGAATAGGTAAGATGGCTTCTTAGAAAAGCAAAGGCAACACATTTATTTGATCTCTGACAGCCTTAAAAAAAACCTGTGAACTCCCCAGTCATTGAGCAAATATGTTGGGGTAATTATTTTGTTTGAGACTACTTGTTAAGTTTGTTTTAGTTTCTAGAACTTCTTTTTGACTTGTCAATTAGGTAACACTCAAAATGGAAAACTAGGCTTCTGTTTTTTTTTTTAATTTTTTTTTAACGTTTATTTATTTTTGAGACAGAGAGAGACAGAGCATGAACAGGGGAGGGGCAGAGAGAGAGGGAGACACAGAATCGGAAACAGGCTCCAGGCTCTGAGCGGTCAGCACAGAGCCCGACGCGGGGCTCGAACTCACGGACCGTGAGATCATGACCTGAGCTGAAGTCGGACGCTTAACCGACCAAGCCACCCAGGCACCCCTAGGCTTCTGTTTTTTAATAGGGAATGCTAACATTAAGTATGGATATAGCATGGAATAAGAGTATATAAAATAGAAACCAATGACTCCCTCGGCGGATAACCTCTTGCTAATGAAAAGGGTCTTTCTAAATATGATCCATGTAGTGTAAAACACAACACAACACAACACAAAACAAAGCAGTGGAACACTTGTGTTTGACTCCCTATTAATAGCCTGGTACTAGAACTCACAGAACAACCACAGAAGGCTGAACAGTCCAGGCTTCTCACATGATCAAGTTCACACTGCCCTGGTTCTCCAAATAAGGTTTTCTAAACGAACTTGGCCTAGGCTTGTTCATTTGGCATTTCTCCTGTAGGAATGCAACTCACTGTTCTACCCAAGGGCTTCAAGAATGACAATTGTTGAGATATTTATTTAGTTATTTAATCAATCCTTTCTCAGGACAGGCTTATTTTGAATCAATGGCAACTGCTCTTAGTGAATAGAACATTTGTTTTCTTTGATTGACTCTAAACTTCAGACATAAGTGGGCTGGATTTTACAGCTTATTTTAAAATTTTCTTTCCCCTGACCCTTTTCTGATGAGGCGTTCAATGATGCTGCAAATTATTCATGCAAATATACAAAACAATGTCACAATGTTACTCTGGGCATTTGGCAGGGAGTTGAGGCGTTTGGGCGACTTTATATCACCCTTGAAAAAAACTGGCCACTGTTGGTTTTGCTACAAGTCTTCTCACTTGGAGACACCATGCTGTGGCAGTAGGCTGGCTCTGAGGAGGTCTTCAGCTTGTCTCGCACCTCTCAGAACTCAGTAGTACTTTCCTCTCTGAGGTTAAAGTCATTCTGCTTAGCCCCAGTCCATGGCCCACCCATCACACCCCTCACTCTGCCACTTGCTTCAAAAATGCCTGGCAGGCCGACTGGCAGATAAAAAATGAAAAGAAGAGCATAAGACTTCTATTAGAAAAAAATAATCAGGAAATTTTCCCAGCAGATAACCTCTCAATAGCCTTATTTTATTTTATTTTAACTTAATTTTAATTTTTAAAAAATATTTGTTTATTCATTTCTAAGAGAGAGAGAGAGACAGACAGAGTGTAAGTGGGGGGTGGGGGCAGAAAGAGAGGAAGACACAGAATCCGAAGCAGGCTCCAGGCTCTGAGCTGTCAGCACAGAGCCCAATACAGGGCTTGAACTCACGAACCATGAGATCATGACCTGAGCCGAAGTTGGACGCTCAACCGACTGAGCCACCCATGTGCCCCCCAGCAGCCTCATTTTAGTAGAGGGATCCTCAACAGCTTGGCCTATGGGACTTGCTCAAGACAGAAGATAACTGGATGTAAGATGTAAAGGTGGATTGCTACACATCAGTATGAATTTTTGTAAATATCTTTTTACAAAGAGGAAGTGTGGTATAATGGCTAAGAGCTTTGGTCACGTGCTCTTGGACAAGTAACCTAATGCATTTCTATCTCAGTTTCCCACTCAGTAAAAAATCAGGGTATTAATGGCATTTTCTTTGTATGTGTTTTGAGAGGACTAAATGAACCAATGTACATGAAGGCATCACATAAAAAAAAATCATGATTTGACTAGGGTGATCTCTAACATTGACACTTAAGAGCCGTTTTGGGTGATTTCTAGCACTCCCACTTAGAAATAGGTTGTAAAACTTCAGAATGAAAGTACATTTTGTCACTAATAGCGTTTTAAGCCTGAAGGTCTCCAAGTGATTTAAAATTGGTTAAGGGGACATGGGATCCAAGTCGTTAAAATTCACGTAGAACATAAAACATTGGGTTAGGTGTTACTTACCTACTAACTTTGGCCAGTAACACACGTTATATTAGGGTCTTCATTATGCATGCTTGTCTTTATGCTACCACATGCAAAGATATAAGTGAGCCAGTTTTGAAAGTGGTCTTACTTTTAGAAGCCGATGGCTATAAATGTGGAGAATCAGAAAGGCAGTCAATTAATATTGAAATTAATCTAAGTCCAGGAAGAACCTTTGATTCCTCAGCTTTTAGAGGTTCTTGGTGATTACACAATCTAATCTTGTCTACTTTCCCCACTCCTCATGTCCATCAATTCAAGACTAATAGAGGTCAGACCCTACATAAAGCCTGGCAAAACTGACCCACGCTTTCACCCTCTGAAGATCACTACAACTTTTTCAGGACCTTTCTTTTAGCACTGTTACAGTTTGTGTTTTATGAGAGCTTGTGGCCCGTACATATATGATTGTGGGGGAAAATGATCTATTCTCAAAAAAAAAAAAAAGTGGGGACATTAGCTCTATTTTTTTAAATAATACTTCACACTAATGAATAAGAAGTTAAGAATGGTCAGTGACCAGTGTCACCAATAATACGGATCTGATCTTCCCTATCGGGGAAGACGAGCTAAGTTTTAGTTGGTTTTAGGTGATTTTTGTATGTCCATTGGCATCTAGAAAAATAGCATGTAGATAGTACATGTTATTTATTGAAAGTAAAATTTTAAGAAAATAGTTCTATGTAGCTATCTATGTAGCATTAGTAATTATAACTAAAACACACATACCTCATCAATATTTTTTCCTAAGTAATTACTGTATAACTCACATGTGCTTGGGAGTACTAATGGAATAAACAATGTGGCCAAGCTACATATGCCCCTGTCTAGACAGAATTACTGTGTAGGCAGCTCATGAGCAGCTCAGGCAGCCCTTAAGATGTCCCAGTGTTGGTGTTGGGAAAGCAGATTTCTATTGATGCACATTCTGCACCATTTACACAAAGAACCACTACGGAGAACGCAAAGTATCGCAGAAGTTATTTCAAGGCAAAGGGATAACTGGAAAAGGACAGAGAGGAGGGTGAAAGAAAACCAAGCCGATAAGAAGCACATGTCAAGGTGAGCAACACTTGGTGTAAACAGGAAATCTCAAAGAACTGATGTCATTATTTGTCTTTTATCGGTTAAATTGCCATGGTGGTGGAGGGAGGGCTGGGGAGGGGAGACCAGATGAGGAGACCAGACAGATCCCAGGCTGCTGAGAAGAATGCCCCTGCGAATGCAAATACAGACGCTGCGTCTGAAACAGGAGTAGGTAAAACCTTCATCCCTCACCCATGTCTGCAGTGTCCCCGACTATATAGTGTTCAATCTTTAAGTGGTCAGGTGCCACGAAAACATGTAGTGGTGTCACCCTGTATCTTTTTTGGCTAAGAAATTAAAATTGGACATTTGTTTGTTTGTTTGTTTGTTTGTTTGTTTTAAACATGCAACTTTAGTTCTTCCCCAAAACTCATAAGTCTCAAGCCATTACTGCTTGCCCTACATTCCACTGCTTGCATAAAACTTTCCCTGCCACTGGAGAGAGGAAGTGGTGTCTCTATTGTATTCACTTCTCATTCAATAACCACCCCCCTCCTCTGCCCCTGGAGTGGAGGCTGGGAGTCTTGCTTCTGTACACAACAAAGAATCTGGAGGTACAACTCCATACCAATAAAGTGGCTTCATGTTTCTTAATATAAAAGTTCCTCTGTTGACAAATGAGAAAGTTTATGAGCCCATCTTTTCAATAGTTTTAAGGGAAACCGCAGAAGCACCAGAGCCTAACAAATCTTCCTGCATCCACTCTGATCTTACGCGGTGGCTGGGATTATCTTAAAACAAAACCAGACCCTACCGCTCCCTTGCTAAAAATGCTCCAGTGAATTTTCATTTCATTTAGGATCAACACAAACTCCTTATCGTGGCCCGTAAGATCTGGACCCTGCTTACCTCTCCCATCTCATTTTATTGCATTCTCTTCCACCGACTATGTTCCAGCCACATTGGCTGTCTCTCTATTCTTATAAATGTCACGTCAGAGGACTCATCCTTTCTGCTCTTTGCTTGGAATGGTCTGCATCCAGATCTTAGAAGATGTGGCTCCCTTACGTTATTCAGGTTTCAGCGCAAATGTCATCCTTTCAATGAGTTTCCTAAGTTGGCTACCTAAATCAATCTCTACCTGGATATTAAAAATCCTTCTTTGGGGGCAGCTGGATGGCTCAGGTGATTAAGTGTCCGACTTCAACTCACATCATGATCTCATGGTCTATGAGTTCGAGCCCTGCATCAGGCTCTGCCCTGAAAGTGCAGAGGCTGCTTGGGATTCTCTTCTCTGCCCTCCCCTCACTTGTGGTCTCCCTCTCTCTCAAAATACATAAACTTAAAAAAATGCCTTCTTTTTATTTTATTTTATTCTGAGCAAGTGTCACTGCCTAAGATTATGTCTTATTCCTTATATTTTGGGAAAAAATCGAATATAAGCTTTAAGAGGAAAGCAACGTTTTTTTGTTTTTTTTTTTAAGTTTTCTTAAATGTTTATTTATTTTTGAGGCAGGTAGGGAAAGAGGCAGAGATAGAGGGAGACACAGAATCTATAGCAGGCTGCAGGCGCTGAGCTGTTAGCACAGAGCCTGATGCGGGGCTCAAACTCACAAAAAGCGAGATCATGACCTGAGCCAAAGTCGGATGTTCAACTGACCGAGCCATCCAGGCACCCCAGGAGAAAAGAAATCTTAATCTCATTCTGTTTCTCACTCTAACCCCAGCACCAAAACAAAATGGGCAAGAAACAGTTTTCGATAAAGGAACAAATGATCAAATGAAGCCACGTGGTACTGTCCAATAAAACTGAGTTCTTCTGCTTTAACACTTAACTGTTTATATTCATGAAAGTTTATAAAAGAAAGCTTCTGGATTGGGAGAACTACTTAATCTCTGCAAGACTCGGTTTTTATCAGCAAAAGATAATAGTCCCTTTTAAAAGTGTTAGTGTTACTGAGAAGACTGTGTGTGTTAATTCATGGAAAGTGCTTAGCACAGTACCTGACATAAATGTTCAGTCACACAGCTTTAAAGTATTTAATAATCCCATCTGTCACTTAGGATTTTTGGTCTCCCTTCTGTAGCCTAAGCCCTTCCAAATATTATAATGATCTCTTAACGTAGGTGCGGTATCTTAGAGTCAAAAGTACCTGACGTCTGTCACCATACATAACTTGCCTTGCAGTCTGAAATTCAAACTGAGGTTTGATTTCCAATCCCTAAGTCTTTCTACCACAATAGACAATACATGGTGAGGAAAGGAGGGGCAGGAAGCTTAGGTAGAGGGAGGTGGGTAGAGTGGAAAGTATAAAATTTGGAACACTCGACTTAAAGTGGGCGTCATACGTTGGAGGACCTCAGAGCTTTGTACCCTTTCCCACATAATAGTACCCTGGATAAAAGGTTATCAGAATGATTCTGTGCCCAGCACTTACTCATTCATTGACCAATGCATCTCTTCCAGGATTTACTGCTTGCCAATCAATGTTCGCTACATAGCAGTTAACAAAACAGACAAAAATCTCTGCTCTTATGACACATTCTATGGGGAGAGAAAGAACACAGGATTAAAATATACCAATGTCAGCTGCTGATAAATATTACAGGGGAAAGTAAAGGTGAATAAGGGCATTTTAGGGCTGATATTTTTTAGGGGAGGTATTTTTTGTAGGGTGCTCAGAGAAGACTTCTCCAACAAAGCAGCATTTCAGTAAAGTCCTGCAGGAGGGAAGAGAACGAGCCATGTGGCTATCTGGGGAAAAGCATTCCAGGCAGAAGGTCAGCAAAACAAGTGCCCTGAAACACGAGTGTGCTTGCATAGAGGGTGGCTGGAGCGGGGTGAAGGAGGGAGGAATAGATGAGGTCAGAGCGCTGACAAGGGACAAACAGAGTCAGGCCTTGTAAGCACTAAGCCTGCTTGTCTCAAACAGAAGTCACAGAGCTGGGAAACTGCTGGAGCGTTCTGAGCATGAAAGTAAAATAACGACTGAAACAGGATCCCTTTGTGTCGAGAACAGGCTGACGTGGGACCAGGATGGGAAGGCCACAGCGGGAAGAGGCCACTGCAGTAACTCAGGCAAGGCAGGAGAGTGAATCCACCAGGGTCCTGGCAGGCAGGGGATGTGGGGAGAAGGAGCAGATTTTAGACAGACTTTCAAGGGGGAGATGAAAGCATGTGCTGTGTGAGAGAAGGAGAAGAGTCCAAACAACTTTGTGTGTTAGGCCTGAGCTCCTACAAGAGCAGACCCGTCATGACTGAAAGGTCAACAACCATGTGTGGGAGGAGCAGGCTTGGGTGAGGGGGAAATCAAGAGGTAATATGCCCCTTAGTGATGAAAAAAGCTTCACTACACATAACACTGTGCTGGAAGGGACAGAGACAAGAGCAGTTCAAGTTGACCACAGCAAGACAGAAAACGATGATGATGTAGGCTGGGAAATTAACCTCACTAACTAAAACAGAGTGCATCTAAATGAAGATTAATCTACTGGTGATACAAGCTAAGATCTAAAGACTAGATGAGACTGGGAACACAGCTGAAATAAAAAAAAAACAGCAACAAAAACACATCTATTAAAAAAATACCACTTTAACAAGTCTGAGTAATAGGAAGTGTATGCAACTCCATGTCAATTCAATAACTCAAGTTATTTCACTTACTGATAGATTGATCAATTCATGCATGAGTGAGTTCCTGGTACATGCACCATACTATGTTAGGTACATAAAAACAAAACCGGGGATGCCTGGCTGGCTCAGTCAGTGGAGCGCGCAACCTTGACCTTAGGGTTGTGAGTTCGAGCTCCACGTCGGGTATAGAGATTACTTCAAAAAATAAAATCTTACAAAAAAAAGAAACAAAACCAAAATAGACACGATTCACACCCCTGAAGAACATAAATGTCTACTTGAAGAGACAGACCTATAAGGTAATTCAAATCCAATGGGATGTGGAGATGGGGAGAAATTGGAATGCTCATGCACTGGCTGGTGGAAAGGTGAAATGGTAGAATTCCTTTGGAAAGCAGTCCAGCTGCTTTTCAGAAGGTTCATCAGCGAGGTCACCACATAACCCCACAATTTCCACACTAGGTATATACCCATGAGAGCTGAAAACAATGCCCATATAAACATCTGTATCCAAATATAGATGGTAGCATTACTCATAATAGCCAAGGAAGAAAAGAAAACCAAGTATCCATCAACTGATGAAAGAACATATATAATGTATGTCTGTCCAATTTAACTTATTCAGCAATAACCAGGAATGAAGTACTCATAAGTATGACAACATGAATGAAACTTGAAAATATTATGCTAGGAATCCAATCACCACAGACTACCTATTGTTTGAATCCAAACATCCAGAAATTGCAAATCTACAGATATGGAAACTAGATCAGTAGCTACCTAGGTCTGGAGGGTTTGAGGAAAATGGGGAGTGTTGATAAGTACTTGGTTTCGGGTTGCCTCAGTGGCTCAGTCAGTTAAGCGTCTGACTCTTGGTTTCAGCTCAGGTCATGATCTTGTGGTTGTGAGACTGAGCCCCATGTCGGACTCTGTGCTGGCAGTATGGAGCTGCTTGGGATTCTCTCTCTCCCTCTCTCTCTGCCCCGATCCCACTCGTGCTCAATACATACATACATACGTACATACGCACATAAATAAATAAATGCACTTGGATTCTTTCCGGGGTGAGGAGACTGTGATGATGGTTGCACAATTTGGTGAATATAGTAAAAATATTGGATCAAACTGTACATTTTCAGTGGATTAATTCTACTGTATGTGAATTCTATCTCAATAAAGTTATTATACATTTAAAATACCTACTAAGATGCATGTTACAGTCAAGGAAGAAGAAAAATGTTATGAGAAAATTCAGAGGAATGACAATAATGTGTGGGGATTAGGTGAATGGTCAAGCTTCTCCAAGAGTCAATAATGGAGATAGACCTTGAAGGCTCAATAGAAGTTTAGCAGGTGGGGAGAAACAGGAGGGATGTAGAATCCATTCTGCCACATAGCAGCATAAATTTTGGTTTCGATATTTAATTCTTTCCTTCCCTGAAATTACCACCAACTATTGCAACAGCTTCCAGCTCAAGAGTCTAGATCTACTGGGTCAGGAAGAATAGTTGAGAAATATTCAAGAAGTTTCCATGATAATCTAAATATTGCAAAGCCCTTCCCATATTTTGGTAAGATGTCAGTTAACTTTTTCTGTAAAGGACCATGCAGTAAATGTTTTGGGCTTTGAAGACTATACACCCTCTGTTGCAACTCTCAACTCTTCCACTGCAGTGTGAAAGCAGTCGTAGGTAATACATTAACAAGTGGATGTGGCTGTATTCCAATACAACATGATCTAGAAAACAAGGTGATGTGTGAGATTCAGCCCATGGGCTGCAGTTTGCTGGGTCCTGGTCCATATCCCCCAGCCTGCCTTCCTGAACTCTCTTCCAGTTCTCTGCTGGTCACTAGAAATTTTCCTGCCTCTGCAGGGATCACCAGCATCAGTTATTTCCCAGAAGGCCTGCTTAATTAATACTCCGTTGTTCTTTTGAACGGGATGGGTAGCAGGATTGAAAACTTGGTTTCCTCTGGTAAAAAATTATGAGTATCATAATAGCAACTATCCCAATTTTTGTTAAAGATGGCGAGTACACAGCCACGAGTAACGTGTAATATCTAACAGATCCATGAAGACTGCAACTAGCATTCTTACATTCTCTTTGTCTACATTTTGCACAATAATCCCTAAAGACACATCAAAAATAAACATGGTGTCTATGGTTGGGGAGATATAAATACACCATATATTTATGAAGACTGAATAAAAGGGGATCTATTATCTTGAACTTAGATTAGGATATTGTTTCAACTCCATAAATCTTCATATAATGTTGACTGAATCGTGGGTTTCAAATAATGTTGAATATATGTTATGTCTCAGAAACACAACTTTAAAGATGTACTCTCCAAACTCTTGGGCCCAAGGGGTATTTGATATTTGGATAACTACTATGAACGAACACATGTAAACATAGACAGCTATAAATGGAGGCAAGTGGTATGGAGTGAAAGAATTCTGGGCTAGCAGTCAGAAGACCTATGTTCTTTCTCACCCTACTTCTGGCATTTGGTACCAGTGGGATACCAGGCCAGTTGCCTTTGGACATGATAAAGAGTTTTCCGCACATATAAAAGTGTTTGATAAATTTTATAAGGGGTTATAAAAATGTTATGTGTTATTACTATATACTTCAAAATGATATTTTAAGTAAGTCGCCTTCTGAAATAAACCAGATTTACTTTCTGAAGACTTTTCACTGAATTCCAAGGATGAAATAAAGCAAACACTATGTTATTTGCCAAGAGTATACTAAAAGTTGAGTTTTCCATATTCTAGAAAATCAAAGAGCTAAAATAAGTAAATCTTTATTACTGGGACAATGGCACTTAAGGAAAGTCAGTTACTTGACTTTCAGTATGGTATATTTCCTAATATTCTGTGTGTAAAGTCTTTCAAAGTTTTTCTACTCACCATAATAATTATACATCAATAATGGTCAAACTTCTTTGTTTGCTGGGGAAGAGAACTATAGTCTCTATTCTGAAACAGGACAGTATGAGTGTCTGTGGCTGGCCAAGAAAGAAATGAGATTTCTGGAGAGACATTATCAATTGGTTGGATAGTTATTTTACCGTAGAACTGAAACAGAACAAAGATAAAACTCTGTAAATTAAAGTGAGTTCTCTTGGCTCTGTAAATGTAAAAATTACATATTGTTAAAATCATTTGTTTAAAACGATGTATTTAATTTTCCAAAAAGATTAGGGACCTGGGATATCTCTAAACATCTAAATCTCTGAAAAAAAGAGGATTAGCAAAATGAACAGTATTCACAGACATATCTAAGTATGTGAGGACATCCATCCTGATTATAAATTTTAAAAACAGGGGAAGAAAAAATGATGGAGTGAGTCAAATCATATAGACCCTAAGAACAAGTCTTTCCACAGGAGGAACAACTATGAGACAGAAAAAAGAACACTAGAAGGGTAGCCATTTTCTATTACTATTTTTTATGTTTATTTGTGAGAGAGTGTGTGCACACATGCATGCCCAAGGTGGGGGAGGGGCAAAGGGAGGGAGACAGAGGATCTGAATCAGGCTCTGCAATGACAGCAGAGAGCCTGACACAGGGCTCCAACTGAAGAACCCTGAGATCATGACCTGAGCCAAAGTCGGAAGCTTAACAGACTGAGCCACCCAGGCGCCCCAGTCATTCTCTATTATTAAAAGAACTTACAACAGTGATGGGGAGGTCTAAGGTTAGGTGTAAGTAAGCTCCTTTTGGCAATAACTGTCACACCTTTTAAAGTTCCTTTATACTTCCGATCTCACCTGTCTTGAGTCAATGCAGAGGGACTGTGGTATAAGAAAAGAACATTAGTTTTCACTCACATGTGGCACTTACTAATTGAATAACTAACTCTTCAAATCACTGTAATGTTTCGTGCCTCAGTTTCCTCATGTGTAAATTTAAGGAGTTATCAATAATTCTGAAGGTGACTTCTATGTCTGACAGTTTCAACAGGCTAATCTAGAGAGTTGAAGTGTAAAGGTTTATTATTTTTTTCCACTTTACATTCTTCAAATTTGTGAGAAACTATTTTGTCAACCAAAAAGCACATCTTCCAAATATAGGAAGGTGATGGATAGACTCCTGCAATACGGGAAAATAAACAGCTGAATCAACAATTTATTTGAAGAGGAAATGATCAGGTAGAAAAGCTTAAGGAGTCTTAAACAAGCTTGCAAAACTGCTAAATTTAACGAAGCCATATGACACAAGGCCAATAAAAAAAACAAGTCTATATACTAACAGCCAACAACTGCAAATTGAAATTTTTAAAAGTACCATTTACAACAGCATTCAGAATGTGAAATACTTAGGGATAATTTAGCAAAACATGTAACACATTGTTGAGAGAAATTAATAAATGCATAAATAAAATGAGAGCTATACCATGCTCATGGGTTGGAAAATAACACTGTTACAGTATAAGCTCCTTTCAAATTGATCTATATATTCAAAAAAATCTGAACCAAAATCACCTCAGGCTATTTGTGGAAACTGGCAATCTAATGTTAAAATTTATATGGAAATGAAAAGGACTTAGAAAAATCAAACACTTCTGAAAGGAGCTTTCACAGTCTCGTTACAAAGTCTACTGGAAAAGTCAGCAATGAAGGTAGTGTGGCATTGTCTTAAGGATATATAAGTTAGTGGAATGGAATATAAGAGTCCACATGAAGCCACACGTGTATTGCCAACTGACTTTTGTCAAACATATCTAGGTCATTCAATGGAAGGAAAGACTTTTCAACAAATCATGCTGAGAAAACTGAAGCCAATGGGGGAAAATGAACTTTAAGCTTTATCTCACACAATACACAAAAATTAATGTGGAGTGAATTATAGCCCTAAATTTACCTGTAAAACATCTAAACGACAAGCCTAAAATAAAATCTTTGTGACTACGAGGAGGCAAAAATACCTAAGGGAAAAAATAGCAGCACCGACTATAGAAGGATAAAAACATAAACTGAACTTGATCAAAATTAAACACTCTTGCTCTTCAGAAAACAACATTAAGGAAATGAAAAGTCAAGTCATGGACCAGGAAGAAATATTGGCAAGGCATATATCAAAGGGCTCTTATTCAGAATACACAAGGTACTCTTACAACTCTCAATAAAAAGAGAGAATTCAATTAAAAAATAGGCCAAGAATTTGATGACATTTCACAAAAGAAGATAAAGGATGGCCAAAGAAGCGCATAAATAATTAACACTCACATCATTAGTCACAAGGAAAATGTAAATATAAAGTACAATTAGATATAGCTATAAAGTCTGAAAATAGGTACAATTAAGCAACCACATGTTGCTAGGCTTGAGGAGCAGCTGGAACTCTCCTACATCACTGATGAGAAAGTACAATTTAAGAAAACAGTTTGGCAGTGTCTTATGAAGTTAAATAGTTGACTACCTGCCTCAGAAATCCCAGTTCTGGGTATCTGACAAAAAGAATAGGGGCACCAGGGTGGCTCAGTCGGTTAAGCTTCCCACTTGGGCCTAGGTCATGGTCTCACCATTCCCGAGTTCGAGCCCCATGTAGGGCTGTGTGCTTGCTGACAGCTCAGAGCCTGAAGCCTGCTTCTGATTCTGTGTCTCCCTCTCTCTCTTCCCCTCCCCCACTCTGCTCTGTCTCTATCTCTCAAAAATAAATAATCATAAAAAAAGAATAAAAACTATGTCCATACAAGGACTTGTACATGGATGTTCATAGCAGCCTTATTCGTAATTCAAAATGAAATTAAAAAAATTACCCCCAGGGGCGCCTGGGTGGCTCAGTCGGTTGGGCGTCCAACTTCGGCTCAGGTCATGATCTCGTGGTCCGTGAGTTCGAGCCCCGCATTGGGCTCTGGGCTGACAGCTCAGAGCCTGGAGCCTGTTTCGGATTCTGTGTCTCCCTCTCTCTCTGACCCTCACCTGCTCATGCTCTGTCTCTATCTGACTCAAAAATAAAAAATGTTAAAAAAAAATTTAAAAAAAATGACCCCCAAAAAGTGAATGGATAAACAAAATGTAGTATGTTCATGCCATGGAACACTGCTTAGCAATCAAACTAAATGACTACTGATATGCACAACAACATAAAGAAATCTCAAAAAAATATAGTGAGTAAATGAAGACCTGACACAAGGGTGCCCGCTCTGATATGATCCCATTTATATGGAATTCTGGAAAGGATGAAAATAACCTACGTTCAAAAGCAGGATGGTTGCTTGAGACTGAAGTTAAAGGGGACTGAAGGCAGCAGGGCATGAGGGAGGGAGCTCTGTGAGGTAGCTGAAATGTTCTTTAGATTGTGTTGGTATTTGTATGGGTACATACCTGTGTCCAAGGTGCACTGTTACATGCATTTAGAAACACACATTTTATTGTCTGTAAACGAAACCTCTGAAAGCTGATTAAAGAATATGAATCAACAAGTCCATGGACACTTGGCAAGCAGGGGACTAAAAAAGACTGTGTACGTAGCAGCATCCATGTACACATGCATAGTCCAAGAGGAATGTAAAATATCAGCACCACAGTGAACATGAGAATCTATCCAGCTACTCTGGATACTGAGCTGCTGACATGACAATGCTTGTATTACTGAGGTCACCTAATATGATCTGGTGGGGTAGGTTTGGGTTCTGACATTTTGCTGAATAGCCTGTTAAGTTCTAAGGCAGGGCTTCCTCATTTTAGTAGGGCATGAGAAGTTTCTTGATGCTTCTTTATTAAACAAGAATGTGCTAAGAATTGTGTTAGTTACTCTGGAAGAGACAGGGTTGTTCAGATAGGGTTGTTCACCATCTCTATCCCCTAAATCAGAGAGTTCAGGACATGCTGGGGCCCAGTTTAGTGGAAGATTGATACATGCATGACTCTAGTAGAGTAAGAGTGGGAAAACTTCACAGGAGAGGGTGAAATACTGCACGACTTGATTTTACAAAAAGAAGGCATCGTAAGAGAGATGGGCACTTCAGCTCGGTCTTAATGGATCACATGAGATGCACAAGTATTTCATCTATCTGGCGGAAGGTCTGAGAAGGCATTGAGGGAAGGAGCTCTACGAGGAAAGCTATAGAGATGAGAAATAACTAGGAATGTAAGTTCTCAGTTGGAAGTCAGGATGTTTCAAGGGGGAGATAAACTTGGAAATCCAGACTGGGTTTCAATTCATTCCATAATGGGCTGGGAAATTTGGAAAGTTGTTTGTTTTTTTTTTTTTTTTTTTTTTTAATGGCAATTAATGACCAGGGCAGAGCTGTAGGGTAGAAAGATTAATCTGATAATATGTATAGGAGGGACGGGTGTGGAGAGAGACCAGAGGTGGAGACACCCAATAGGAGGCCATTTCAATAACTCAGTTGAGAAATTAGGACACCTGAACTAGGAGTCGCAAGGATATTTACTTAAGAAACCAGATTTGAGAGACAGTGCGGTAGAAACAGCAGGACAAGTTATATGTATGTGATGTGGAAGAGGAATTACAGTCCTAGGGCCCTAAGCCTGGATGCCCAGCAGGGAATTAGCCGGTGCTTCCCCTCCGTTTGATGGTCTCATGGCCACAACAGCTCTCTCTCTCTCTCTCTCACTCTACCACAACAGCTGAAGCCCATTTACATGTCTGACAGCGAGTAGGGCCATGGTGGTGCCATGTCCAGCGGCTGTCGATGCGGATGTTTGATGCTCCCACTATCCAAACACCAAAGCATGCTGACATGCATGGCTTCCCCGGGGGAAAGTATGAGGACAACATTCAGAAGGTTGGAATCATGGCTCCCGTGAATTTGCCAGATGACCTTCACAGAGTGACTCTCGGTACTGATCTTCTGAACCCCTGTGAATTGTGTAGGGGTCCACAAAGCACTTTGGGAACTGGAACACCCCGTATAGAGGGGGATTACTAATATTCTTGTCCTCATCTTTAGATGTACAGGTATTGGCACCTGTCCGGAGGCATCTCTCTGCATTCATCCCTCTCCCCACCCTAACTATCTCCTCTTTTTGCTTCTCTGATCCTGGAATTGAGAGCGATTTTGCACAAGGATTACCATAAAGATAGTTTTTTTCCAAAATGCCACCAATTCCTTGCAATATACCCAATATGTACATCCATCTCCTAAAGTTAAACATTTTGATAGTACTGGAATGTTTGAAATACTACTATGTCAACATTCTCAAACATTTCCTGAAACTTAACAAATTACAGGACCCTTTACCGCTGACCCCAGGAGTTCACTCCCTCTGTTCTCTTCTCCGTACCGTTAAATATTCCCCAGATCCTTTTGGATGTTAAATGAAGAGCAGTGATCAGCTCTGACTCTGGATAAGAAAAACTCTGCATTGGATTTATTGAAAAGTGGTTTGCCGATCTCCACACTCTCACCATGGTGAAGGGTTTTCCAAGGAGATGTCAATACTAGATGATTGCCGAATTTAACCTAACCCCCACACTAGGTGGGCCCTCACAGCTTTCCTGGGATGCATAGCACCGGTGCCTTTCACACACTGTGGGGCAAACAGCATCTCTTTTACAAAGTTGAGACTGACGAGGGTTAGATTTATGACAAGGAAGTGGGTATAAAAATGATCTACCCTCAGGTCACCGTGCACCCAAGAGTAATGACTGGCCTCCAGGTCCTGGTTCTAGGGCTTTCAAGCTGCCCCACCTTAATCTGAACGCTGGAGAAAACGCACATTCTGTCTCACTGGCATGTGAAGACAACGCACATAGGACGAGAGTTCTGGGAACTCCATAGTAGCTAGCAGATACGAGCTTTTATAAAAGAGCCAAAAGAAAAGATTCCACTGTGCCTTTAAGAGTGTTTCTAGTGGGAAAGGAATATTTCTCTCTCATAAAGCCTTGCTTATAACAATATTTTTCAAGGAACTCAGCTCAGATGGTCCAGGAAGCGCATTATGGTCTACTGTAGCATGCAAATTCACTGCTCAGCACATTATGGGAACATAAATATCATGATCCCCACACTCCGCAGGTTTTCATGTGGCCTCCTTCCTTCCTTCCTTCTCTTCTTCCTTGCCTTTCCTTTCCTTTTCCTTCTGCTTTCTCCTTCTCTTCTTTCCCTCTTCATTTATATTGTAAGGAAATTATAGCAGCTCATCTCAAATAGAGATTTCTTTCTTTCACTTAAAATGAAACAAAACAAAACAACGTCTTCCTTAATGGGCTCGATGTCAAATTCCTCAGAACTTCTGAATGTAACAAAAGAGAATTGTTCTAAGGTACGAAGGTATTTTTTCCACCAGTGACTTAAAAAACTGGAAATAAACGAAAGCCAGGGAAAAGCTGAATAGTCCTCACTTGGCAATTATTCAGCCCTTGGAAATTTCCAAGCCCTCTGCAATCATTAATTAATTAGTGAAGATGATGTTCCACTTTACTGAGGCTGGGAGCGTGACATAAAGAGGTCTAGAGGCTTTCCCCAAGCTGAAAGAGGAATGTCAAGGGAAGAACTGAAATGAGAATTAGAAGCTCATTTCTCAAGCCAGTAGTCACATCACTAAGCCAAGTGGAGTCAATATTGGGACAATAAGGTCCTCTGTGCACAGGTGCAGTTGAATACAGCAGTGTTCTGCTCAAAGACCAACTGTGGAAAAGCCCACCCCTTCATCCACCAGTGCCCCCACAACACACACAGGAAATTTCTGTAGCTTCATCAGCCTCTTTCCCCTTTCCTAAAACACAGACAGATGGCTAAATATCAACCTCCAACCACTCTCCTCTATAATCGCAGCAAAAATCCATGATTTAATTTTCATGATTGAAGGCACAATATGATGTCAAAAACACATGACACTGTTGAAAATAAATATTTCCAAGAAAATTTTTAATGACATGAAATTCACTGATATCCAGAATCCGTAATAATGTAGACCACCTCGAATAATTACCTTCTCCCATAAGAAGGAAAGTGAAATGTCATGCTTTTGGGGGAGTGGAGAATCAAAGTTCACTCCAAGAGCCTGAACAGGTTGCTGAGGGCAGATCAAACATTAGTGATGATGCGGCTCTGCCTGACACCTTAGATCCAGGTCTTGCACTGGGTCCTACACCCATTCCCCCTACACCAATGGATTGGTTCCAAATGTTGAACAGGCACTATCTAGATAGCACCTCATGACATGATAGGTAAATAGGAAACTCGAAGACTGGCTCAGCACTTCTCAGCAGATGATTCCCTCCACCAGATACACTTTTGCTCTGTTTCATGTCTGCTTCCCCCCGTGGGGTGATGGGATCCTTAAACAACTCAGGGCCCACCTCTTTCCCTCAGGAACATCAGTCAGGATGCTCTGGGTGAGGAAAAACTGCATGCATAGCTGAACTTACATGGTGAAGACAACTGTCCCAACCTACACTTTTAATCTTCCATAGGAGAATTTGTTTCAGTTGTACCAAAAGCAAGGGAAAATTCAATAACCCCATTTTGTTCTGAATGGGTGTTTTCAGGTCCAGGAACGACCACTGCAGACATGCTGTAATGTTAACAAAGGGCAAGCCTATCCAGTGTGGCTATTCTTGACAAACTTTATTTAAAAGCAAAACAATAGGGGCACCTGGGTGGCTCAGTTGATTGAGTATCCAACTTGATCTCGCAGTTCGTGAGTTCGAGTCCCACATCGGGCTGTATGCTGACAGCTCAGAGCCTGGAGCCTGCTTCGGATTCTGTCTCTCTCTCTCCCCTGCTCATGCTCTCTCTCTCGCTCAAAAATAAATAAACATTAATTTTTTAAAAATTAATGCAAAACAAGGGGCACCTGGGTGGCTCAGTCAGTTGAGTGGCTGATTTCAACCCAGGTCATAATATCATGGTTTGTGAGTTTGACCCCCATGTGAGGCTTTGCACTGACAGTACAGAGCCTGCTTGGGATTTTCTGTCTCCCTCTCTCTCTGCCCCTCCACTGCTTGCTCTCTTTCTGTAAAAAATATAAACTTTAAAAAATAAAAACAAAACAAAAACAAACAAAACAAAACACCCTTAATAACATTTATTTTCTTTTTTTTAATTTTTTTTTAACATTTATTGATTTTTGAGACAGAGAGAGACAGAGCATGAACGGGGAAGGGTCAGAGAGAGGGGGACACAGAATCTGAAACAGGCTCCAGGCTCCGAGCTGTCAGCACAGAGCCCGATGCAGGGCTCGAACTCACGGACCGTGAGATCATGACCCGAGCCGAAGTCGGACGCCCAACCGACTGAGCCACCCAGGCGCCCCAATAACATTTATTTTCATGGAGGGAGTTTGAAAAGAAAGGCCTCCCAAGAGTAATGTTTCGAACACTTAACATTTTAACTTGGAATCTTTATGTTGAGAATGACCATGGCTGGTCCACTTTTGTGTAATGAGCATTCATAAGGTTACCGGGTGCCTCCAGATACTCACAGGCCCCCCTGGGAAGGGTTCTTTTCCTCTAAAGAACCTAAAATTCTTTTGGAGCACCATTAATAGAGCATATGTTTTCATGTGAGAATCAGGGTTTAGTAAACATCTTACCTAGAGAGTAAGGATCTGACAGATTTTTGTCATAATGGTGAAAATGTGAACAGGTATATCTGGATACTGACAATCTTGAATGGGTAAAGGATTATACACACACACAGATACACACATGTGCTTACACACACACACACACACACACACACACACACTTCTATAATCCATCTCAACAATTACAATTCAACGTGTAGCTAATCAAGGGCTCTACAGTTTCTTTTTTTTAAATGTTTATTTATTTATTTTGAGAGAGAGAGAGAGAGGCAGAGAAAGAATCTTGCATTGTCAGCACAGAGCCCTACATGGGTTTCGATCCCACAAACTGTGAGATCATGACCTGAGGCGAAATCAAGAGTCAGACACTTAACTGACTGAGCCACCCAGGTGCCCCAAGGGCTCTCCAGTTTCTGATTTCTCACAGCTCTAACCAAAAGGGTGGGCTCAGTTCCAACCAATAACTGGAGATTAGCTTGGTTTCTCCATTGCCTCCCTTGCAAGTAATTCTCCTTGGATCCTCTTGTCAGGGTGGGAAGAAACATCATCATGTTGGTTCTAGTACTCATGGAAAGTCCAAGTTGTAGGTGAAGAGGTATGTGTAGTATTATGTCTTAACTATTCACAGGAAGTAACAATGCATTGACTTAAAAGACATATATGCTTGCAATTAAATCAAACCAAAAAAAAAAAAAAGATAACTGTCATAAAGGATTTTTAAAAGTTTCTGAACACAGTTAAGGCCCACAGACTAAGATTCTTCCTGGAGGATCAATAATGGGGATAAATAAGAGGTAATAAACAAGTTCCATAATACTGCAGCCCCCTTCACCTCACCTACCAAGGTGCCCTTGGCCACTTGTTCTGTCTCAGCAGCCCTAGGCTTGTTTGCCCTAAGCAGAACCCAGAGTGCCAACTTTGCTTGGGTTCTGAGCATCTTTACATGAGCCTCATGTGGCCCTGTACATCTCTTACCTACAAATATGGGGACCTCCTGTCCCCACTAAGGTACAAGATGCTGCATATCTATTTAGAGTCCAAGCGCATGCAACAGCTAAGCGTGAGGAAGTTTCTGACCCACAGAGGGGCGCTTTGACCAACAGGAGACAAGAGCTGGAAGATAAACTATTTTCCCATCCTCTCCCTGAACAGATTGTCCTGATCTGCTCATAAGGTCTTTTGCAAGATGATCCTTCAAGATTGAACAATTGGCTGTACTGGATATTAAACAGTAGTCATATGATCCCACACGTAGGATCTCTGCCTTTTCCTGCTTCACTCACGCTCACCTGGGACTGTACTTTCTAATGACATAAAAGGAGCACATACACTTTTGCCTTAGGCTCTGCTTTCTGGGGAAGTCAGGCCAAGATACACACTCCTTCAGCCCCATCACTATGTTAATGAGTTCCCTACCTTTTGTTGCAGTGGCGGTGCGCAGGGCACTGAAACAGGATCTGTGATATAGGTCTTCTTGGGCCCAGTAACTGGATACATCCCGGCTGGGTTCTGGTTTCCTGTTCCAGAAGGAGTATACCCTTGTTCCCGCTTCCAGGTATTCGGATGCCCTTGTTGACCGTAAGCTGGATCAGAGTCATTTTTGCCCCCATAGCCAGGCCCTGATGGGCAATAGGCTTCATAATAGCGTCCTTGGTTGGGGGCATACCCATACCCAGGCTCCGGTTGAAGTCCTGGTGGTGGAATATATGCATAGTCCATGCCCCCCCGTGTTGAAGGAGGTGGGCACTGCCCAGAGATAGAAACTGGTTGAGTGTTATAGCCCTGGGGTCCTGGGCCTGCGCCATAAAATTGTCCTGATGAAGGAGCAGCCATGTAATGAGAGCTGGGCTGGGCTGACTTCACCTGCACGTTGAAGGTAGGCCTTGAAGGGGTGGACGCCGTAGCATAGGAGGCGGGGACTGGTTGAGGCTGGGGTTTTAGTGTTCCAATTGGTGCCACAGGGATGGGTCCTGCCTGGGGTGCAGGCTGTGGTTTCAGTGTAGACTTTTTGGTTGCTGTTAGAGGGGGTTGGTTTGGTATTACCATTCTTTTATGTCCTGTGACAGGGGTAGAGACTGGAGGAGAGGCAGTCGAACTAGTAGAGCCCTAAAGGGGGAAAGAGAAAAATAAAAATAAAAAAGATAAAGATTACTGCCAGTGAAAAATGAAAACACATAAAGGAACAAATATTAGTAACTACTATTCTTATCTTGTATCAACTCTTATATGGTTCTTGCCTTCTTTTTTTTTTATTTTTTTTAATGTTTATTTATTTTTGAGACAGGGAGAGACAGCATGAATGGGGGAGGGTCAGAGAGAGAGGGAGACACAGAATCCGAAACAGGCTCCAGGCTGTGAGCGGTCAGCACAGAGCCCGACGCGGGGCTCGAACTCATGGACCGCGAGATCATGACCTGAGCCGAAGTCGGACGCTTAACCGACTGAGCCACCCAGGCGCCCCTATGGTTCCTGCCTTCTAAGAATTCACAAACCAACATAAAAATCATGCGCACTTTTGTGTACTAGTTATGAACAATCTGGAAAAAAATTAATGATTCCATTTACAATTACATCAAAAAGAAACAAAAATACTTAAGAATAAACTTAAGCAAAAAGGGCAAAAGACTTACATACACTAAAACGTACAAATGCTGCTGCTGAAAAAAATCGAAGGCATAAATATATATAAGACATCCTGTGTTCATGGATTGGAAGACTTATGCATATATATAATACTGAAAGCACTAGCAATAATAAACTAAGCTAAACAATGCTATCTCAATCAGATCAGATTACCAAAGATATAGTCAACATACAGCAAAAAGGAGGTACTAGAGAAAGAACAGGAGGACTGGGCAAGGGTACGAAAAAAAAACAAGTAAATCAAAGAGGGGTGTTGAAAGAAACAAACACTCCCAGAAGAACCAAAAAGATGCTAAATTTTAGAACAAAGATTCCTATCAAAGAGTGATTTACCAAAGATAACCCAAATGTAGACTGTTCCTCCTTTTCTAACTTCCTGATTTCCATTGCATTCATTCATTCAATTCAGAAATACTTACTGAATATCTTAAGAATGTTTAAGGACACAAAGATTGGAAGATCTCACTGCCAAACTATGAGAAGTCTTGGTTAGGCTGGGGATAAGTAAAGGCTCAGAGAAAGCTTGGAGATTCAAACATCTGTCCTTAGGCATTAGTCTACTATGGATCTGGAAATATGTCAATGACAGAATGTTTTAATTTTGCTCTGAGTTACTATGATTAGATTTGCTGATACAACAAATGAATGACCACACCCTGATTTTGCTGTTTATTAATTTCCAAGAGAATTCACATATTCTTAGGAAGAGGGGATGTGAGGCCTTATGTTACTCTAATGTCATTTACCCACACCAAGTCACTAGAGATATATAGCTGTGGGAAAGATGCCGCTAACTGCTTCTTCATACCTACTCCCCTTCTTCACTACTCAAAGAATTTCTATTTTATTTAGGGTGACAATGTCCTCACTTAAAATACTTCTCTAGACTACAACCAGAGATAGAACGTTGCCACGGGACACAGTTCTGGTCAATGAGACATATGCTAAACATTTTAGGGAAAACAAAAATTCTCCTGATAGAAGCATCACCCCTACCTACCTTGCCAGTTTCTTCTTTCCTGCCTGGTTGGTGGATGTGGGGCTGTAGATGGTACAGCTATCTTGCCCCCACCATAAGATGCAAGTCTATCAACTCAGATATATATAGCTTTCTGATGATCTACACTGATCCAGAGATAAAGATTAAAACACTCCCAGAGATATTTGGTTGACATACAGTAATTCTCAATGGAGAGAAAATCACCTCCTGATCAGGGACGTTTGGTAATGAGTGGGGATAATCTTATTGTCACAGTGACGGGGATGTTATCATCATTGCATGGGCAGAAAGCAAAACACATCACTGTCAAACCCAAGATGGCAACAGCATCCCAATGAAAGTGACAGACTCTTGGGCTACATTTCTTCTGTCAACCTACCTGTGAAGTTCCCAGATGTGAGCCAAGGAGGCCACAGGTCCTCTCTAGCATCTCTCCTCTACAACACTCTCTACTTCTTGATCCAAATAACCCTTCTCCCCTTGGTCCCTTTGATCCTAGAGCACATGAAAGCTCTGACTCTGATGGCTCCAGATGCTCGCTCTGTCCCTAAACACTTCTCTATACCCAAATGCCTGTGTACGCGATGCATTTATAAATCAGCGTGTTATCATTTTTGTTGGGATTCTGACAGTTACAGCTCTCTTTCCCACATTTTATTGGTCTCAATTTATATTTGTCTACTTTCCTAAAGAATTCATAATTCTAGATTTAGTTCTTTAAGTTACAGGAGGCTGTTAAATACAGTTATCTTTTTTTCCCCCTTATCTGATACTAGCCTCTCAGAGGACAAACTTGCCATTTACTTTTGTAATTGAAGCAACCTTAGTAATCTTGTCTTGGCAGAGTAGCTTTTCCCTTCTTTACGAAGATGGCTCCAACAGTACTCAAGAGAAAGAAATTCCATTTCTTTAGTAAGCAATTTATTAAGAAATACATCCTGAAGAAATTCCTAAATACACACACAGTTAATTAAGATCCTGACATTCTGTAGTAAAGAGCATGGGAGAGTCAGTTTGAACCTAAAAAAAAAAAGGTAAGGTCAGTTTTTTTTTTCCAGTCAACCATGTCAGTCTTAAAAAAAATGTCAGCATAGATGGAATTGAATGTAAGAAGGAATAAAGCTTTTCTTTTCTTTGATGACTCAAGATCAGCAGAAACCCAGAGTTCCTATTTTGAACACTTTACAAACCCAACTATAAATGGAGACAGTGACTGAGCAACTGGGCTAATGACAGGCGTACTCTGTGCTGCAGCTGTAGAGAAGTCTGTCCCCAGAGCAGATCCTGCAGAAATCACAGATTTTGGAAATGAAAGCCAATCACAATGATAAAGTAAGAATAAAAAAGAATTAATATAGACCTAACTCCTGAGAAGCAACATTTCCAACAAAATTTCTCTTTTTCTTTTTTGGTGAACACAGACACACACACACACACACACACACACACACACACACACACACACACACTTTAAACCTCCGTAAAGTCTTTGAAGGAAGGCATCAGGTCACAGTTTCAGAAGTCATTGCTTTCTTCTAGGAAATATCTCACCAGTGGAACTCTCTTTGGGGGATGAGAAGGTTTCCCACAACTTTATTATGAATTCTGCTGTGTATGTGCCGGCATGCTTCTGACTATTTTCTATATCGTAACTACGGGAGTGAAAATAGCACATTTAGCTATATTTTTCCCTTTGCAATTTTACACTCTTTACCTCACTGGAGGTGGAAGGGGTAAAGAACAGGAATCATTTTAAAGCGTATTTATTTATGTTCTTCATAGTTAAAGAAAGCTATGGCAACATTTTCCTGGCCCACATATTCAATTAAATACATAGTGAATCTTTTCTACTCACTGAATTAGTTGGCACTTCCGAGTATTTATTTTTGGCATATCATTTCTTTTTTGTTTTTGCAGAATTTCTTTAAGTTTTATCATGATTTAACATTTTTATTTTGAAAATCAAGCACATTTTAAAATTACAGGAATATATATATAATATATACATATATATTACATATACATGTATATATAAAATATATATTTGTAATATATATTTTATATGACTTGAATCTCTGTAAGTCTTTTTATGTGGTTATTTTTCCATTAATTATTTTCTAACGATCATGTAAAGCTCTGTGAGGTTAATGGGAGAAGGGCAACGTCCTGGGATGAACAGCACATGTCCCCCTGTCCGCCAGGAGTTTATAGTCTGGTAGAGGAGCTACTATATATAATCAACAACTGGTGGATGGATACTCCATTACCAGGAAGAACTGGTCGTGGCCATGGGACAACAACAGACAAGGGGTACCGAGAGCACCTCTCGTTCTCACCCCATGGGGCAGGTCCTCAACTTCCTTTGTGGCCAGGTCAGGATAAGGTCCGGCCATTCCTCAATCTCTCCTGCCCCTCCCACCCACTCCCTGACCACACTCACACGAGCGCACACACACTCCCCCGCTCCAACTTACCACTAGTCTTCTATGCAGCCTCTGTTTCTTTCTTATATTCTTACATTTAACTCCAGTCTCGTTTTCCTTCCGCTGCTGTTTGCCCTCATCGCCACTTCCCTGAGCTGTTCATTGCCATCAGCGAACTTCACTTCTTTCTCACTCCCCTCCCTCAATAACGCCACAGTCATCTCTCTAACGTGACCCTCTGAGCCTGGCTCTCTGCTGATCGCAATCTGCCAATGGCCCTGCTTTGTGTTGAGCTTGTTTTATTATGTTGTGCTCTTTGTTTGTTTGTTTGTTTGTTTTTAATATACTTTAAAAGAATTTCCAGTCTAGCCCCTGCCTCCCTGGCCAGCTGCCTCCTTTTTTCTACCATCACTCACATCACACACTCCAGCAATTTGAGGCTTATGCAGAGACTGGAATAGATCACACAGTTATGTCTGCACTCAGATCCGTCAGCCAGGACCTCCTTCTACAGTCTCTGATCTGTTCTATCCAATCTCTACCGCGCTGCTCCCCTGCTGCTCAAACATAGCCATCTGGGCAGTTGCCTACTTATTCTGCAAGTCTCAGATCAAATGATGTGTCTTCTGTACTGTCATTCTAGACTCCCCTGTAATGATCTGGACGTTCTTTCTGTGGTCCTTCAGTTATATTCCCCATGAACTTTGTACATAGTCCCCATTAAAACAGTTACCTTCTGGTGTTTTAATAATCGACTTGCATGTTTTTTAAGTTGGAAAGAAGTCAAGCTGTAAGCTCTAGAAAGCCAAATTATCATGATCTCAAACAGACAGAGATTTGTCTTTCATAATAGAGAATCCAGGAACAGGCAGCGAAGAACTAATGTCTGCTCAACAGTGACAGCAGGGATTCAGGCTCTTTCTAGGGATCTGTTAGAAGCACTTCACTAATCTTTCTTTAAAATTCCTACTGATAACCAGTCGTCACCATATTGCCCAATGGCCCCTAAATAATGACCCTCTTTATCTGACACAGGCCCTCCTCTCTTCTCTCTCTATTTTTCTCTCTATTAACTCTTTCCAGGACCATATACACAACTTAAAATACCTTCCGCGTTATGAAGATTCTCTTGAGTTTCTATCTCCAGAATTCACCAGCATTCTGAATACCAGGCCCAGATATTCAGCTGTTTATTTTATGTGTCTGCTTGGACGTCTCAAATGCCTTTCAGGCTCAACATGTGAAAAACTGTCTCATCATCTTCCTTGAATCTGCCCTTCTATTCCCGTCTGGTTTTCTCATCCACACAGGTGTTGCTCAAATGAGAACACTAGGAGTCATTCTTGAGCCTCTCCCTCACATCCCATTCAAGTACTAATCCTGTCGATTCTATTTCCTAAGCAAGGAGTTCTGTAACTCTCAAATCTTTCCACATTTCCTCATTTCCTCTGCTGTGGTGACTCTATTCCAAGATACCACCACCCGTCACTGTGAATTCTCCAACAGGAATCCAGACTGGTAACCCAGGGTGTACTCTTTCTCCCTGTTCAAGGAATCCTTATTCTGTAGAGCGCTTCCTCTCAAACACAGATTTCATCACATTACTTTCCTGCTTAAAAGTTTTCAATGCTTAGGGGATTGTTTTGCACGCTAGCTCTTCTCCCTCTCCCTGAAAGCTACACACTCTATCAATCTCTGGCACTGACTTTCATAGCCAGTGTGCCAGGCTCTCAGGTGCCATCACCATGTGAATTCTAAGGAGCTAATTCCTCAGGACCCTTGAAGTGTCACCCTGAGTGTGGTTCCTCGGTGAGCTCTGCTGAATCCTCTGGCAGAGTGAGCACTGATTACTGCTCTCCTACACATATCACACTTGTACGTGTCTGTCTTCACAGTGTGAGGGACTCTACCCTTGTACTCACTACTGCTTCCCCAGTGGCTTTTGCATATCATAGCCAATAGTGGGCATTTGACGAACATTTGAATAAATGAATGACTGAATGAATTTGGACTCCAAGAAGAATTCATTTCCTTGTCAGATTATAACCTAACATGCAAAATACGAGCTACCTCGTTTCTCTTATTACTTGACAATCAAGAAACACTGTCATGCATTTAATGCATGCTTAATTACAGTAATCT
Source organism: Panthera tigris (assembly GCF_018350195.1). Lineage (NCBI taxonomy): Eukaryota > Metazoa > Chordata > Mammalia > Carnivora > Felidae > Panthera > Panthera tigris. The sequence goes on from NC_056668.1 coordinate 78,501,023, forward strand.
CATTAGTTTTTCTCTTTCTCTAAATAGTTCAATGGCTTTACTTTTTGAATTGATTAATACTACTATCTTTCAAAGAAGCGTCGAAATGCTTACTTTCATTTTGATGGTTATATTGTATATGTAAATTCTACTGGATGCTGGCTCAAATCTCTTACAAAAATAGTTAAGGGCCAAATTTTAAATAAAATTACCGCAAAAGAAAAGAGATGAATGCATATTAGAATAATCTTTAACAACATGTACCGCAACGAAATGCATTTGAACTACCAAGTAATCACAATGCCCCAATCTCTAGAAATTTAATTAATCAAAGTTATTTATTCAATTAAAAAAATTGAAATTCTTCTGTGTGTTGGTTACTGAGCTAGTTGCTAAAACCACAAACAGACAAAGGAAGTCAGAGTCACTGCACTCAGAGAATTCTTAATTAGATTTTTTGGACAAAACATGGGAGCGGTAAGTAAAAGGGTTTCTACTAATAAAGAAAATTTTCTAAGGTAAGAGAAGGGGAATGTATACAAAAGCGAAAGTCCTACATAAAAGCAATTGTATAAAACTCAGAGCCCCTTCATATATTTTGATTCCAGCTAGTACAGTAACATGGAAAAACGCCTACGATGGCAAATGAAAATATAAATGCTAAATGACAAACACAGAATGTGAAATCAATCATATACGCAATACAGTTGAAGCTGTAGGAAATGTTATTTCCATATGGACAAAGAACAGATAAACCATGGAACGGGATATGGTTGATTTGTCAGAAAGAATTCTGAGCGTTTCAACTTCAATTTTACTTTCACGACACTTATGTACAGTTATGGGAACAAGACTTGATGAAGTATTTTCCTTTACGGTTGTCAGCTTTGTATATCCTTGTGGCAGGAAAACAAATTCAAATATTCATTGATATCAAAAAATGCGTAAAAATGGCAAACACTTAATGTTACCTGTCCTTTGTGTAAACAGTTTGAACACTGTTTATACTTAATCCTCACAGGCACCCTTGAGACAGAAACTATTATTATCCCTATTTTCGAGATGAAGATACTGAAACACAGAGAAATTAAGTAACTGCCAAAGTTATACACACACCTAGCAGGTGGCAGATGTGGGATTCAAACCCAGGTAGCCAGGCTCCCTCGTTTCGGGTTTTAAAAACCGGTTTGTTTCTCTCCAGCAAAGTAAGGGTGAACTAAACCACATGTCGGAAAAGCAAACAAAAAAGAAAAAAAAAAAGAAGCCTTTCCACTCTATCTATGGTTTTCCCAAATTTAAGAGTAATGAGATCTAGATGTGGGAACAGACACATTTCTCTCCTAGAAGAAAAATAACAGGGTAAAGGAGACAACAGATACTCAGGGCTGGGATCTGGGAGAAAACAGAAAGAGGTAGACTGTGTTAAATTGGAGAGTCCATACTCTGTCTAAACGCCTGCTGCTACACCGTGCCAGCTAATTGCTGCCCTGCGAAATATGGATCCGATGTTTCTCTTCTGACTTTACGGTCATTTTTCTTTGCAAACGCTGAAAAGCCTCAGGAAGGATTTCTGCAGGACAAATGTGGCACATGAGGTGCATTTTCAACTCCCATTCTAACTTAAGGACGCTGGCAAATAGAAATACCATGATGAATGAAATTGAAGGGTCCCATGTTGGAATTCAGGGGACAAAAACTTCCGGCTTCACCACTGTGTAGTTGGGTAACAATGAAAAAGGAACATTACTTCTCTAGATTGACTTCTCATCTGAACAAAGAAGAAGACTTAAGACTGCTGTTATTTTTCTCTTTTCGTTTTAAATGAGGAGTGCATCTTTTTCTTGAAATAAAACTCTTTCTTTAACCCAGACAAAAGATGAGCTTCACTGGATGACGCTCAGGGTTGACGGGAGCCCACCCACTTGTTCCTCTAATACTATTTCTCTATAAAAGATATAATGACATTCAAAATCCAGAGATTCCAAGAGTAAATTCTGAATGTTTAAAATTAGTTTTAATGGCCAATAAGAGCCTGATCTCATCACTAAGGATTCACACCAGGAAGGTATGTAATAAATAATGGCTGGATAAATGAATAGCTAGACTTGGCTTCTAAGTTTGTACAGTGAGAAAAAAATGCAAACACAGATCACCTATGTCAGTTATAATGCCATGCATTCTCATATTTGCTACTGTTATTTTTTAATTAAAAATTACTATCTTATTTTCTCTATGTGTTTAATTGAGTAATTACTTTTTTTTTGGTTTCTTGAGTGCCCTTACTAATTATTTTCCAAAACTCAAGATTGATTGATTTTTAAATAAGTTCTATGCCCAGCGTGGGTCTTGAACTCATGACAAGAATCACATTCTCTACCGACTGAACCAGCCAGGTGCCAGAGAATTCAGGATTAGTACCTAGAGCAGATCCATTTCTCACTCATTCAGGCCATATTATCCACTTGATAGATGACCCCATGAGCTAGAAAACAACCTAGCAGAACAAGAGAATACACGATCATAATACTGTACATTAAGAGAAGTACTTCTCAAATCTGGCTACACAGCAGGACCATTGGGGGCTTTTTAATACAAGTTATCTTTCATTAGGCCTTTCTAATTAATAATTATTATCTTAGATCCACCCAGAGATTGAAATCTGTAAATTAAAGAGAGGGGCACATGATTTTTTGGTGAATCCAGAATTCACAACTACCTTCTTAGGTAGTGTTGTTAAAGCAGAATAGTGAGGCATACGTGGAGTTGGGGGATAGAAATAATGCAAGGGGGTCACCCCAATTATCTTCAAAGGACAATGTTTTTGTGAGTTAGACTTAGGGAGCAATGCGGTGTTTGTTGGGTTCTATAAACTCTTCATGAGCAATATGTGTCTGGGTGAACTTGGTGATACATATCGTAAGTCCTAATAAAGTCCACACCTTTCGTTTCTAGGAATTTAATCTAAGGAAATTACCACAAGATAGCATAACCGTTTGGCTTCTAAAAATGGTCATGGTCATATAATATATAAAAACAAAAGGTTATAAGGTTATAAGCAATTTAAATAATCGATACATGGGAGCTGGTGAAATCAAAGATGGTGCATTCATATAATGGAATACTATTCCACAATTAAAAACTATACCATTAAATGTTTAAAAACATTTAACATTATCAGCAATCCACCAATCCCACTCCTGGCATACACCCCACAACGAACTGAGAGCAGGGACTCTCATGAGTATCTGCACACTCGTTGTTCATAGCAGCATCGTTCGCAATAGCTAAAATGTGGCAGCAACCCACGTGTCCCTGACAGGTCAGTACATAAACCAAATGTGGTCTACCCATACAGTATTATGTTACTCAGGCTAAAACGAGAAAGCAATTCTGACACAGGAATCAACCTTAAAACACGGTGCTGGGATGAAATACGCCAGTTACCAAAGGACACGTACTATAGGATTCCAATGACCTCAGGTGTCTAGAGTCGTCAAATTCACAAAGACAGAAAGTACAATGTGGTCACCCAGAAGGGAGGGGGGAGGGAGGAATGGGGGCTAATTAGCTAATGGGCATAGAGTCTCAGTCTGGGAAGATAAAACAAGTTCTGGAGATGGATGGTGGTAATGGTTGCACAACAATGTTAATGCACTCAATGCATTCTTAGAAATGGATAAGATGGCGGGTTATGTCATCCACTTTACCATAAAAGTAAAAGAGAAAAGGAATAACAATAAAAAGTCAATAACCTTATACATTTAAAAATCAGGTTTGGTGACGTTTTGTATCCGTTAATCCATATTTGCATCTATCTAGAACTCTCACACATGCATACTTACTTATATGGCTAGAAAGATCTAGTCTCAAAATGGTAACAGTGGATATTTTAAGGAGGTGATGTTTGGTGTTCTGTATACTTTTTTCTATTTTCCAAAGTGCCTAACACAACCACATATTACTTTTTTTTTTTAAATCAGAGTATATGTGTGTGTGTATTAAATACTACATATGAAAAATATACATTTTTTAAAGAAATTGACACACACCAAAAACTATCGTAGTGTCCCAACTTGCATGTGTGAGTGTGTGTGCATAAAGAAGAAAAAGGAACATCGAAGAACATTGCAAATGGTTTATAAATATTCTTAAGAGGTGAAAAATTACATTAGCAGATGCAATTAATAGAAACTTGTGTTTCCATCTTCATAGTTTTTCTGTATTTTCCACATTAAAGAAAAAAGATACCTCATAAATGGTAGCTGAGAACTGGTGAATGGTTAAAATGATCTCAAAAGATTACTTTTGGAATTAAAATCACAGGATTTTAATTAGTGTCACTGAGTTCAAAACATTACTGCCGATACAGAGACATGACTAATACACTAATCCTCAGCTGTTGTGCACCTAAACCACACACACACACACACACACACACATGCACTCACACACACACACACACACACACACGCATGCACGCACGCGTGTGCACGCCCCTTACAAGTCTCGCAAAGAGTTCCTGTCAGAGAGAAGCAGAAATAAATCTCTTCCTTCTGTGCATCATATCAAACTTGTTCACTTCACAGTGCAGCGTTCCACAGACATGAACTACAGCGAGAGAGGGGCTACTCTTAAGAGCTTCAGAGGTGCTTCAGACACAGCAGCTTTAGTTTGGGTCTGGTGTGCACTCCAGAGCAGTTTTTGCCTTAGAAGCTTTTCCGTGTAATTAATTCTTACCACACTTCAGACTGGGTATAAGTGACTTTGAGGACAAGTGGCTCCCCAGACTACTGAAGACACCGATGCTGGCAGGTCAGCTTGTTTTCCCGGAAATAAAATCAAGTCCATTGGCAGCATGAAGATACCGCCTTGGGAACCGTCATTTCTGAGTTCCTAACTATCACACGGGGAAGCCGTGACCCCATGGAGGCCCTGCACTCATATGTCATAAAACTATCATGTCATCATATTAACACCAAGAAAGCCAGCGTTTCAAGGAGAGTAACCCCCACCCACCCCTCCACCGCCCCGCAAATAGCTGTCAAACAAGATGTGGTATGTCATCACTTTTGAACTTGAGAGGTTTTTGAGGCTGCGGTTTATGTAATACCCATACAGTACGGTACACTTAGTCCCTAGCATGCATGTGGCTGGCCCTGGATAAAATGCCATTGTGATGAGGGTTAATTCAATCTGAGCGTGTTCAATTATCTAGGAACAAAGTGACAGGAGAGCCTATTTCAATAGCAAATGATCTCATACACGGAATCATCCCCTTCAAGGGCTTGTGCACTTTTGTCCAATCAGGCCAGGGGTCAGGTGAAAAGTACCAAGCGGTGAACTAATTAGCCCAGAAACAACAAAACACGGTCTCGGTGACAGTATGACAGCACAGGTGTATTTTTTACATGGCCGGTAGCACTGGAAGTTGGAATAATTCTTTTGGTGGGTAAACCGGCAATCAAGAGCCATTAAAATGCCTCTAACTTATGTTTAATTGCTTATTTACAAACTATTAGAGGATGGTTGAAGAAATCATGGTGCACGGATCCAATGGGATGTTAGCAGCTGGCAAGCAAGGAACACATATTCAAATAAGTCTATAAGGAAAAGCCTATGTGGGGCGCCTGGGTGGCTCGGTTGGTGAAGCTTCTGACTTGAGCTCAGAGGGTTATGATCTCCCAGTTCATGAGTTTGAGCCCGATGTCAGGCTCTGCAGAGCCTGGAGCCTGCTTCAGATTCTGTGTCTCCCTCTCTCTTGGCCCCTCCCCTTCTTGCACTGTCTCTCTCTCTCTCTCTCTCTCTCTCTCTCTCTCTCTCTTTCTCTCTCTCAAAAATAAATAAACATGAAAAAAAATTTAATAAAAAAAATAAAAGCATATATATACTGCATATGTATATAGACAGAAAATTTGTAAATCAGTACTATGCTAAGGTTAGTAGGTTATCTTTAAGATGCACGGTCATGTGATTGGATGTTACAAATACAGCCATGCAATTCTTTCTCTCCTTGGTATAGCAAAGGTTTTTGGTTCTAACTCCTAATTACCTGTACCCTTTCCAGTTCTCACTACCCTAGTTCAGTCCACTATCATTGCCGCCCTAATTCACTGCAATTTATATACCGAATACATGGGCACATATGCTTATATATAAATTTATTTTTATTTTTTTAAAGTTCATTTATTTTTGAGAGAGAGAGAGAGCATGTGGGAGGGGCAGAGAGAGAGAGTCCGCAATGCTAGCACAGAGCCTGACCTGGGGCTCGAACTCACAAACTGGGAGATCATGACCTGAGCCTAAATCAAGAGTCCTATGCTTAACTGACTGAACCACCCAGGCGCCCCTGAATTTTTTTTTAACTGACCTCTTATCGTCCTGTAGTACATCCTCTATGCTGCAACCAGAATATTTCAAAAATCCAAATAAGATCATCCCCTTCCTTTATTGAAATCTCTTGAAGGTTCCCACTGCTCTTAGAAGGAAGTTCAAATTCCTTCCTGAAAGAGCCACCACTTAGCTTCCTTGTCTCCTCCCTTCCCTCCCCTGGGACTGGACGCTCCAGCTATCCTGTGGATACCTACCCTGAACATTTTCCACTAGCTCCCACTTCTCAACTCTTTTTTTTTTTTAAATTTATTTATTTTTGAGACTGAGAGAGACAGAGCATGAATGGGGGAAGGTCAGAGAGAGGGAGACACAGAATCCGAAGCAGGCTCCAGGCTCTGAGCTGTCAGCACAGAGCCCGACACGGGGCTCGAACTCACAAACCGCGAGATCATGACCTGAGCCGAAGTCGACCGCTTAACTGACTGAGCCACCCAGGCGCCCCTTTTTAAATTTTTTTTTCCACTTCTCAACTCTTAATGAGTATTCATCCTTCAGGTTTTAAATGAATGACACTTCTTCGGAAGAGGCAGTCTTGAGCCTCTAAGTCTAGGTGAAGTTGTCTATCACTCATGTCCCTTTAACAGACTGAACTTCTCAAATGATAACCCTTGTCCATTGTTTCCAATTCCTTCCGTAACCTTCTCCTCTCCCCAAGCATCCTACAGGTGAGAACCTGTCACTCTCATTCAACACAATATCTTTAGCATCTAACAAACCGATGCTCCATAAGTGTCTGTTCAGTAAATGAAAGTTATTTCCATTGTGCACTACGGACAAATGCTGTAAAAGAGTAAGATATATTTAATAAAATGAGACAATAATGGGAGTAGTTGGTTAAATTATAACCGTCCCACTCTTTTTTCATCCCCTGCCAGTTTTGTAAAGTAAAAAGCTTTACTTAGATGAAAAGCTACACAATAGTTATTTAAGTATGATGGAGGGTTGTGGAATTCAACGTAACTAAAAAAAATATTTGGGGGCACCTGGTGGCTCAGTTGGTTAAGTATCCGACTCTTGATTTAGGCTCAAGTCATGATATCAAAGTTTGTGAGCTCTAATCCTGCATCGGGCTCTGCACTGTGGGTGTGGAGCCTGCTTGGGATTCTCCCTTCCTGTCTCTCTGCCTCTCCCCCGTGCTCCCTCTTCCTCTAAAAATAAATAAATAAACTTTAAAAGATATTCTTAGTTTATATGTTTTAGGATTGTTAGCTATAGGTAACAGGAAATGTGGTGAGCGTGACTTAGTAGTGTTCGGTTATAATCAACTACTGTAAGAGACCCAACGATTCCAGCCTATTAGTTCTTCTCCGAAGCCATTAAGGACAAAAAGATGAATATAAGGGCAGGATCTCTTCTCTCAGGAAACCCCCAAGGCCTGTAGGGGTTTCTCATTGCTAAAATTTGCATGTCAGTGGTAGAATTTAAAATGTGACCACTTTTGAGACACAGTCTGAAAAGAGTTATCTGGGGCAGATGTAAGCACAAAGAAATATTTGAGAAAGAAGAAATGGGTTGATTTATTTATGCATTATTATCCACTATGCTTTACAGAATCATGGAGTCTTACAGCTTGAAGGAATTTGAAGGTCACAAATTTCTACCTTCTCCTCAAGGGAACAAGGCTTAGGAAAGATTCACCCAGAGTGACGAGGCCTCGAAAGGGTCAGAATTAGAACCCAGTTTTCCAGGCTGTAACACCAGTGTCCCTGACATCACACCAGAATGACCAGACTTAGTAATAAATAAGCCTATAAAAAGGCAACAGACCCAGTTTTGTTTTCCAACAAAAGCGAACCCCAGCGTATAGACACCCGGCCGCATCGCATGGAAATCACCGACAAGGCTCAACGGGGACAAGCTGGGTTGCTGTGTTTTCATACAGGAGTTTCCAAAATAGTAGTGGAATTCAGTAAGGGAAGCCACCAGTGTGAGCAAGTGGCTATATTTGCTACAGTGGAAACAAACAGACCTTCGTTCACATATTTCCAAAGGAATCTGGGTGACCGAAAGCAAAGTAAAAAAGGAATAGGTGCTGTGTCACAGTCCTTAGGGAACTCTGTGAGCAAAATTTGCTAAGACCTATTGAATATTTCAAATAAAAGATCAAAAGGACACCATATTCACAGCACATTAGGCTCATAGCAGAGTCACTCGATGCGTGCTTGTTATTTTTTTTCTTTCCTTTTGCAGAAAGCATGCTCGTTTTTAAATGATCACTGTATCACTGGGCTTTGGATGTACATCATTCACATTATATAGTGTATCGGAAAATAAAGTTTCTCTTCCGACACATTTGTTCTCAGAAATGGAGACTGTCCACTTATTGTAGATGGACAAAGGGGCTGAATCACAGAAGGGTATAATTTCTAAGGAGAGAGCACTTCGCCACAGAGTAGGAGGAAGGGTAGAAAATGTTTTCATAAAAAGCGACTATTAGGGACAAATAAGGGCTCTATTCACCAAACCTGTACATATCCCTTTATCCTTGTAAAACAAGCTATGAAAGCACATAATGACTAACTGCGGCAAAATTACTCACATCCTAACTTTGCATAATCGCTAAAATGGTTCTGGTTTTTTAACCCTCCTCCTTCAACAATTCTGCACTCTTAAAAAAAAGTTTTTTTTTTCAACCACAGCACAAATGGTTATAGCAAACGAGTGTACCAGGCACATCTGCTGTTCCAGAAAGAATCCACTCTCCTGTGCCAAATCCACGTCTATCGGAAGAAATAAAAATAAATTGCGAGCAGGTTCAGCAAATGCCCAGATAAATCCTGCAATGACCACATGGAGTAGATGCATTTCTGGTAGCTGGTGATGCCTGAAAAGGGTGAGGCAACAGAGGAGCAATCTGGAAGCAAAGGTTGCTCGCCCATCAGTCTTTGTCACTCCCTCCCGGAGCGCGGAGCGGAGGTAGCTCCTTTCCCATTCTCTCTGGGCGACTATTGAGATTATCGTTTATAACCTCAGAGGTGGTAGGCAATGGGCAGAGTGTTTTGCAAAATGCGAACAGTCATCTCAAAAATAACAATGACAAGAGCAACGACAGTCCTAGTTTGAATGGTCCCCCAAATCATTCCTTGCTATTTTGCCCATTTATATTTTGGAAAGCTTTGCTGGTAGAGTCTATTTGCAATTTTAGATCCTGCAGTGAAGTAAACGGGCTAGAATTTGGAGTAATCGAGAATTTATGTTTCCTCTTTTCCAGATAGCCACCGCCAACTGGAAATCTGAGCATGGCTTGTGGGAGAGATCACCATGACTTTGGCCCTGGTACCTGGTGACTGAGCTCTATGGAACAGCAAAGAGATGGTGACTAGGCCAAGAGCAAGGTATCCACACCACTTCTGATACCCTTTATCAGCTGAGATGCAAATGGCTAACAGAGCTCAATCGTTCTGGACAATCTCTTCTTCCAGAAGAACCTCCTTCCAATGGTAAAATGAAGAGTAATTTTATCCTGTTGTTGTTGTTGTTTGTTTTTGTTTTTAGAATTACAAAATATGAAACAATAAATAAATTCAAGGACAAACATTCTCAGGGACCCAATTTCCCAATTTTAATTTGGGCCAAGGTCTGAAAGTCCTGGGCCAAACAAATGTGCTCCTGTTGGTCTCAATTTCCTCTTTATAAGCAAGGGGATATGACTGGGAAATTTTAAACATCCCTGGTAGCAGGGCTGACTGGGTGGCTCAGTTGGTTAAGTGTCCAACTTCAGCTCAGGTCACAATCTCATGGTTCCTGAGTTCAAGCCCCAAGTCAGACTCTGTACTGACAGCTCGAAGACTGGAACTTCCTTCAGATTCTGTGTCTCCCATTCTCTCTGTCTCTCTCCCTCTTGCACTCTCTCTCTGTCACTCTCTCAAAAATAAATAAACATTAAAAAATTAAAAAAAAAACCACATTTCTGGTAGCTTAAAACATCTAAGAAACACCCTTGATCTCAGATAAAGTCTGATACCTGAGGTCATTTGGAATGGTATATAAACTAAGATCCTTCTCATTCTGACACTATTTTCGATTCATTTTTGTTAATCTCAAGATCTATATATGTTGCAGAATGTTATTTATGTTATATCTGGTATTTACATAAAAATAACAGGTTATAAACTTGTACATATAACATGATTAAAGTCCTATATCTAATTGAGAAAAAAACCTGAATTACTATAGTTACTAGAAATATAGATATTTTGCTCTTTTTTCTTCCTTCATTTTATTTTATGAAAGCATTATATTTGCATTTAAAATGAAATAGCTTGGGACGCCTGGGTGGCGCAGTCGGTTAAGCGTCCAACTTCAGCCAGGTCACGATCTCGCGGTCCGTGAGTTTGAGCCCCGCGTCAGGCTCTGGGCTGATGGCTCGGAGCCTGGAGCCTGTTTCCGATTCTGTGTCTCCCTCTCTCTCTGCCCCTCCCCCGTTCATGCTCTGTCTCTCTCTGTCCCAAAAATAAATAAAAAACGTTGAAAAAAAAATAAAATGAAATAGCTTTATTTACAGAGAAAAACAATGATATCTCCAAACATCTTTTCCTTTCAAAGAACACACTGCATCATCCCAAACCACCCTAAAGCAAAGAAATATGATATTAGTTGCCTTAAATACATGACTTTGGAATTTCTTTTTGAAAAATGGTGTCATTCATGGAGTCATTGACCATTAACTGACCACCTTCTAAATACCAGAAATTTTGCCAACTTCTTGGGTAACAAGTTATGGTTCCTAGCCTCAATGAATTCGACTATACTTGGGTGAAACAGGAAGAAAACCAGTGGAAACTTCTCAGATTCCCAGAAGTCTGACAAACTCTACTTGGAATATAGTGTTCTACAGCAACCCATTCATTTTTTTAAACATAGAACTGAGTTCCAGCCAGACAAAGAACACTGGCTTGAAAAGGTCTAGAAGCAGGGTCCTCCTCTCTACTCTAACTACTGGATGACATTAGGTAAGTTCCTGTCTTTTCTGTTGCTCAGCTCCTTCACCTTCAAGGTGCTGGCTAAAAATGCTTTTTCACATTTCCCACGGGCAGCTGAATTCAAACATCTTCCCCTGGCCTGCTATTTCCTATCTCCCTTGTATCTCAGATGAATGTCATCACCTAGGTAATTCTTGTTGCACTCTCAAGTTAGAGAACTGTTGTTCTAAACCACATAAACTCAAGAACAGGAACCATGTTCTAATATTCATTATTCATCCTATCATTTAGAATATGGTAGCACAAAGATTAAGCTACAATAGGCTATCAAAACATCATTGAGGAATGAATGCATTAATGAATGACTATATTCAAGTATGAGGTTATCCCCCATTTTCTTAATTTTCTTTATTTAGTCTCTGCCTGTGTGAACCCTTGTGGATTCTGGGATGATTGGCATTATAGAAATATAAAGAACATGATAAGCAGCTTCAACAATATCATTATTTGGTGAGAATGGAGGAAATCGCATTTAAAAAAATGAAAAAAACAAAACAAAACAAAACAAAACACCAATGATCTCAGGCATCAAAGGTGCAATCTATGGGGCTAGTCATTTTATTTCTAGATTTCTTCACTCAATACCTCAGCAGTTAAAAAACAAGACAAAACAAAAAGGCAGCAAAACATACAATTTCCCAGGGGCACCATTCATAGATGGTACACAACAGAACTACTCCAGAAGATATTTTACTATTATAAACAGACAGTTCAGTTTTGTATTTATTCTGTTGTCGCTCCATGATTTTTTTTAATATGAAATTTATTGTCAAATTGGTTTCCATACAACACCCTGTGCTCGTCCCAACAGGTGCCCTTCTCAATGCCCTTGATTTTTTTTTAATGATGGCTCAATAACATATTCAACGTTCCTCAGAGCTGTGAATGACAGTGCTGGGCAAACTCTCATGTTAAGAGACAGTTTCTTCATTAAGATAGTAATAGTCATAGAAAATACAGAAGATATGAACAAGATTAAAAAAGAAAATGGAGGGGCGCCTGGGTGGCTCAGCCGGTTAAGCGTCCAACTTCAGCTCAGGTCATGATCTCGTGGTCCGTGAGTTCGAGCCCCGCGTCAGGCTCTGTGCTGACCGCTCAGAGCCTGGAGCCTGTTTCAGATTCTGTGTCTCCCTCTCTCTCTGACCCTACCCCGTTCATGCTCTGTCTCTCTCTGTCTCAAAAATAAATAAATGTTAAAAAAAAATAAAGAAAATGGAGGGGCGCCTGGGTGTCTCAGTCAGTTGAGCAGCCAACTTTGGCTCAGGTCATGATCCTGCAGTTCGTGAGTTCCAGCCCCATGTGGGGCTCTGTGCTGACAGCTCAGAGCCTGGGGCCTGCTTCAGATTCTGTGTTTCCCTTTATCTCTGTCCCTACCCTGCTTGCGTGCTCTCTCTCTCTCTCTCTCTCTCTGTCTCTCTCTCAAAAGTAATAAATAAACATTAAAAACTTAAAATAAAGAAAGAACGAGAGAAAATGGAAATATCCATAATTAAAACCCTAGTGATAAGAATTTGAACTTGGTAAATTTTTCTTTGTATTTACATGTACAATTTGTATGTGTGTGTATACCTGTGCATATGTATACTAATACGAGTATTGGTGTTTAACTGCAAACCTTGTTTATATGCAATTTTGTATCTCATTTTTTAAATTTAACATATCATATAGAAGTAACAAATTTAAAAATTCTTCCAAAAAGCTGTTTATGGTGTGGTAACCAAGTGGTCAATCCGCCTCAACAGATGGGAACACTCAAAGGTGATAACCCACTACTCAGTATACATATTTAATTTTAAAACCCAGACCAGGATGTGAGGCATTAAGATTTCCCTACTGTTTTGAGTTGTGCTACAGTCTCTTCACAAAGTAGTTTTATTTCTGATATCAACAATGTGAGGGCATGCAGTTGTATATCAAGATACCCGGCATGCACTTCTAACAAAATGTCAACTCCCCACCTACTCACTTCTCATGTAGATCAGATATCTTTCAATCAGCCAAACTATAGGCATGCAATTCAGACCCATGCCTCTGGGCCAATCACATCATGCCAATGATAAACCCTCTGATACTGAATTGCAAAAGCCTTGTTGTGTCAAGACATTTGATATTTGTAATGCGGCATCTAAGAACATTCCTTTATTGTTGTTACTGCCATTATTACCATCATTATTATCACCACATTCCTTCTATCTACTCTGTAATATGTAGATTGTTCAGAAGCCAAATATAGAATGGTAGGACCAGGGCTGTGCTGAAGAAATATTAATCTGGAAGCCATATGGTTATGATGGGCATAAAGGCAGCCAGACAAGAAGCCAGTGCCACAATCCAGGGAAGAAAAGATGAGGCCCTGACGAGGGCTAGAGTTTGAAGGAAAAGGCTCCTACAGCATTCTAGAGAGTGTGTATGTGTACAGATTGTCCCAGAATAGTTCTGGCTAGCAATTTTTCCTTTGTACAATGATATTTCCAAATATGAACAGGGAACGGAGCCAATGAGCTCCTCTGGTGTGGCCAGTTTAGTGGAAACCCAGCAAATACGCTGGAAACAATAACTGTTAAGACAAATACTAAATGGGGGTGTCAGAACAAAGAGAAACAGAATCATGGGGGAGGGCTGCTACAACTGAAGGCCTCAATTCCAGCACTCAGAATTAAATGGCATTATTCACACTTAGACACTACGGCCCCTTTCAGGAAGAGGGTGATTTGTTGCTTTTGGGAAATCCAAGTAGCCCAGCAGTCACGCATAGGTTGTACAGAGGGGTAGACAATTTTGTGGGGGTAAGCACCGTGGATGTGTCCAAGTGACCTAAATGATTTTACTTCTAGCCAAAATTCAAAGATAATCTTGCCTCAGATTCTGAAAGTTCTCATCTGGCCATGGACATCCCTAAATGAACCCTCAGGGAGAAGGGAGAAAGGAGCATTAACAACACCCACCAAGTCACACTTCATCTCATACACTTATTGGGCTTTGTCTAAAACAGTTTAACTACACCTGGGATTCAGAATTAGAAAAGAACTACCAATTTAGCTTTGTCAAACAAAGCACTAAACTGGCCATTTTCAGTGGTGCCCACAAGTTGAAGGCCTTAGAGGTCATGGGCCATCCAACGGCACTCAGTCATGGGGTCTAGGAACACTGGGTCTGAATTCATACATGTAGCTTGGGTCAAAGCTGCCCAAGCTCCTGACCACTCCCTAGGATTCCCCAGTCAGAGGCTAGGCATCAGTTAACCATCTATTTCATTGCTTGCACTGTGCTTTGCCCTTGGATGAAGGGTAAAGAGAAATACTTGTTTCGTAATAACTTATCTATCTCAAAAAGGAAAAGAACTATTTGCCCTAAGCAATATGGCACACAGCGTAGATTAACCTTAGGTGTCATCTATGTAAATAAGCAGCAGCTGTAAAGACAGAACCTAACCTCAAATACTATTATCGAACAAACCCTAGGTTTGGTCAGCTTCGATCACTTACCCAGATCTGTGATATTGTAATTACCCCCTTAGAATAAATGAACTATTATTCCACATTGAAGAACCACTCTGGCTATTTAAGTCCATGTACACGAGTGCCATGTGGGGCAACAGAAAAGAAGCAGACATGCCCAGCGCACTGCAAAACCCAACAAAACAGTGACAACAAAGCAAAAACAAACTCTGGCAAAACCCTGCAGACAATAATAGCAAACCTCACGTTTTGAACAGAGCTATACAAACTATACATTTCCTGTCTTTAAATCAAAACTTGTTTTTAAATAAAGTCTACAGTCTTCACAAAGTCCAATAATAAAATAGCCAATAGAATTGGTGAAACATTCATGTTTTATGATCTTAAGCTTTGTTTTTAAAATACGGTCAAGTAGCTTCAATGTATAAACATGAAATTATTTTGAGCCTCACAAGTTTTCAGCAGTAAAGTAATAATGCTGTGTAACTTTTATCGTGGAGTAGAGAGTATTAAAACTTTATTTCAGGGTATAATAATTTTAAAGAAATAACTACATTAGAGTTTTCAAAATGTAATTGTTGTTTTAGAACCCACATGAATGGGACCAAAAAAACCAACAACAACGTACAGGCACTGAGAGTTTTGTGCACAATTTTCATAAATATATTGTGATGTGCACAAACCGTATGTAAATATTGCATTTATCTATCCATTGATAAAGGATGCCTTTCAAATGATAGAAGTAACAGATCTGCTTTCATTTTCCTTTAAATAAGAAATTAGCCATTCTTTTGCAAAAGTATTGAGAGCTAATTGCGGGAAGGAAACACAAGAGGAACTTACATATTGCTTAAATGGACTAAATGTATTTTTGTTCCTCCTAATTTTCTGACCTTTGCCAATGCCCAGAACTGATGGGATTAATGCAACAGTAAGCACATCATGTACATTCAAAAGTGTCTGAAATGAGATACATGTAAAGAAAAGCACTCCTCACTAATTAAATAAGCACAGCAGATGACAAGGCACTGGGCTCTTTGGAGTAGGGAGAAATTTATTCCATGAGCTCCCTGGATTCAAGGAGTTCACAAAGCAAAGGAGACGAAGTAACACGAGTTAAGTGCCTATAACATAATCATTGAGAATGCTAGGCAATGCAAGAGCAGTGATTAAATTTCAGATGGGTTATTCCCAAAGTGGCAAGCAGAGAGTGGCTCTCCCAGTGCTGTCTTCTTCCGGGGGACAGAATTGGAACACAAAGATGGCTTCCTGTTGGGGGCGAGGGTAGGCCTTCATTGTAAGAGGAGGGTAGATAGATTCTTTCAGGCAAATGAAGTGAGCAGAGACCCAGACAAAAGGAGAGGGCCGGGAGGGAGAACAATCAAGTTTGTCAGGAATTTAGTAATAGTTGACACATTCTATGTGATAGGCCTCATCTAAGCGCTTTCCATAGAACTGAGGAAGGGCCTCTCATTGTTCCCATTTTACAGATGAGGAAACTGAGGTCCAGGTCTAGGTGAGATGAAGTAACTTTCGCAATGTCACAGCATCATCTCATGTTGGTACCTGAATCTAGGCTTCGTGGTTCTAAAGTTATTCTGTTGGCCTCTTCTATACGAAAAGCAAACACCTAAATCAAGGCTGTAAAATTAGATCAGGATAGATTGTGAAGGGTAACATCTGCTTTTCATTTTCGTTGACAACTAATCTGATATAATTAAAGGACAAATATTAAGGTAAAGAAGGGCAGGGGAAGAACACTGAATGCTGAGAAAACACACACACACACACACACACACACACACACATTGCAAGGAGAACAATTACTCTCTGAAGAGAATGACTCTTGTTTCATTAAGCGTAAGGACATACACAGCTCTGATGCAAATCACATCTGTTTAGCTGAGGGTGACATTTTCAAACAGTCTTGAAAAAGGCAGCTACGAAACATTATTAAAGCCCTATTGTCATAGCTATATACACAATATTCTGTATCCACATGTGATCTCAGTTTAAAAGATAATATTATTTTCAAATATCAAAGTTTTTTTCCCCATGCGTGTTGCCATTTAAAATTCTTTCTTCACAGGACAACCAGGGGAACTTAATTATCATGTTAACACATCGCAAAACTTAAAACCACACCAACTGTGGCCACGGAACGAGAAGCAAGACCCCCCCCATTCATTAGGAACCATCATGGTTCAAGGTACTACACGCTTGAAATTAACATGTTTTGGTATTTTTTGGTACTGCTTGGGTTTTTAGAAGGAGAGGAAGGAGGGAGCATAAAGAAAGTAAGCTATCCCCTAAAACCTCTTAAACAGTGAACCTACTGAAAAGCAAGAAATCTATCTTATTTTGAAGGAAACAAATACTAGATCCCACAAGATTCCTCACTAATTTAAACTCTTGAGTGCATTGCATCAGATATTCAGGCCATCAATCTCTTAATCTAAATTCAAAATCCAACAGACACAAAGCACATAACCACTTTAGGAAATGCTGTTTCAAAACACACTGCCTTTTTATTAGCTTATTATACAAAAATTATGGTAATTTCTTAATAAAGTTATGGAAACAGGCCACATTATTAATTGTATTGCAAATATCATATTTAATTAAAGATACATTATGTTGATAGAATTTAGCATCTGGCACTCAGGCTTTGCCGACCATGTAGAGTAACAGAAAGAAAATAATCACTATAAATGCCCTCTTGTGTTCCAGTCCTCATCAGAATCAACTTCAGAACAACATTAAAGGTCCATTATATTTTGTGGAAATATCTAGGATGAGGGGAGAAATGCACCTGCGACTGTCACATATGACATCACCCAGAATTCTGCGGCCCATTTCTCTTAGGATATAAATGGCTCTGCCATAAGCACATGTTAGTGAAATGGCCCCTGTTTTGTGGCCCTTACGCACAACCAACTTGTTCTAATTTTTAAAATGGACGCTAATGACTTGTATTAGCTTAACACCAAGTTTTCTTGTATATACTCCCAAAGTTTTCTAGATTCCTTTCTAATGTCAATTAAACATAGTCAATGGCGGACTAATGAGGCCTATTTAGTAGCGATTCATAATTTACTGCATTTGCACTGTTCCCTGCAGGGCTTTTTTCCCTCCACTAAACCACAATCATATCTCATTATTGTGGCTTCATGACCACTTTCTGGTCTAAATTTTGTTGCTGGCATTTAGTTACGGAAAAGACTTTTCTATAATGTCTATAGAACCTTTTCCTTTTAAAAATGTCAAATCAGAGTGTTCTTAACTTAAAAATACTGCAGCCAAATTGTGACAGCTAATCTCAGCAACAATAGGAAAAAACAACCACCAAAGGAGGATGTTTTTTCTTCTAGTTTAAAAGCTCTTCCATGTTGCTGAGAAAACGGAGACAAATCTGCACACAGACACTTTTGTAGGTACATATAACCCTGCTCTACTAAAAGCAGAGTGTAAAGGATCTCTACACTTCATCCTGCCCCAAGGAGGCTCCCACCAAAAGCTGTAACCTTTTTTTTTTTTAAGGGAGAAAGAGGATGAGCGCTAGAGGGGAAATGCGGGGGAGGGGAGATAGAGAGGGAGGGAGGAAGAGAGAGAGAGAGAGAGAGAGAGAGAGAGAATATTTCAACCAGGCTCCATGCCCAGTGCGGGGGTCCAATGCAGGGCTTGATCTTAGGACTGTGAGATCATGACCTGAGTTGAAATCAAGAGTCAGATGCTGAATGGACTGAGCCATCCCGGTGCCCCAAAACTGTAGTCGTTTATTACAAGATGATGCCAGGAACTGCATGTGACAGCACCTTGAAGAGGGATGAAAGAAACACTACAACAGTGTTAATAATACTGCATTCTCTCTCTCTCTCTCTCTCTCCCTCCCTCTGTTTATGTTTATGTGTGTTTACATATATTTCATACACATTTATCAAAAGAACAGAAATAATCTTGGCAATTCGGATATAAAACAAGTACATCATCATGTTCCCTTATTTTTTCTCCTCTGAAATACCCACATAAATACATAGTAATAGTTAGCAGGTTTTCAATTATACAGTTTTGACATTTTTCAACTTCAGAATTTTACAACCTGGATCTACAGTCCAAGGGCAAAAGCAAAGTGTATATATCTCAACCTTAGGACTCAGGGAATGCCAAGTCTCTCATGCTGGTCCATTCAGTTAGAGAAAGGGACATTTCTCTCTGTCTCTTTCCTTCTTCACTGGTGACAGTGCTGCCAGAGTTGTGAGAGAGCTGTCTCTCATGAATCCATTCGGTTGCCAAGAAAATGCCTCACACTCAAAAGTCAGTGTGCAAAAATAAGGAGAGTAAAAAGGAAAAACAAAAAAAAAAAAAAAAAAGGAAAATAACCTGGCATACCTTAAGCAACATGGTGAGGCACAGGAATAGAGAAATGTAAAAGGAAGAGGGGGTCAGGCCAGTGCATTTTACAACTCCTATGAACAAGTTATAAAAGTCAGGTATTAAAATGCCAAGGGCAACAAGTTCAATAAACATCTAATATGTTATTCTACTTTTCTGAGGACTCCCAATTCTCTAAATGAGTCACCAGTTCTCTGTGGAACTATTAAAAAAAAAAAAAAAAAAAAGGTAAGCCAAGTGATTTATTTGTTCCTTTAGGATCCCTGAAAGGTAGGGTCCCTAGAGAAAAGATCGAATGACAAGTAAATTTGCTAGAACTCAGTGGAAACAATTTCATTTTTAAAATAAGAAATAGGAGCACCTGGGTGGCTCAGTCGGTTAAGCAGCCAACTTCACCTCAGGTCATGATCTCAAGGTCCGTGGGTTTGAGCCCTGTGTTGGGCTCTGTGCTGATGGCTCAGAGCCTGGAGCCTGCTTCAGATGCTGTGTCTCCCTCTCTCTTTGCCCCTCCCCTACTCATGATCTGTCTCTTTCTCTCAAAAGTAAATAAGTATTTAGAAAAGAAAAGAAAACAAAATAAAAAGAAATAAAAGGAAAATATATTTTCTCAGCTCTTCAGGCAATGATGTTTCATTTTAATAATACCAAGTAACTTTTGTTCAAGTTTTCAAACTATTGTAGAAAAACTGCATGGATGGAATTTTTCACGAGGAAGGAGTTTATATCACAGAAGGAAATTAGATTGTCTTCAACAGGTTTAATGTTAAAAAAGAAGTTGGATGGGGCGCCTCGGTGGCTCAGTGGGTTAAGCGTCCGACTTCGGCTCAGGTCACGATCTCGCGGTATGTGAGTTCGAGCCCCACGTCGGGCTCTGTGCTGACTGCTCAGAGCCTGGAGCCTGTTTCAGATTCTGTGTCTCCCTCTCTCTCTGACCCTCCCCCATTCATGCTCTGTCTCTGTCTCAGAAATGAATAAATGTTAAAAAAAAAAAATCAAAAAAAAAAAAGTTGGTTGAAGAGATCTGGGGTTGAGAAGTAAGATGATGTGGGAAGTATTAAAAATAAGGCCCACATATAAAAATATGAAAGAAAAAAAAAGCAAGGGAACAGGATATAGAATAATTCAGATATAAAACATGAGACATGAACATGCCAATAAATAGACATAATTTACATAGAAAATATCCTGTGATTATTTTATGCCATGACCAAATCCACACGTACACACACAAAAAATACCTAAAGTTAAAAAAAAAAAAACCAAAAACCTAAACCTATTTTTTTCTAGTCTAAAAGTGGAAAAAGGAGCTTACTTTTTAAAGAAAAAAAAAAATCCCTCATTTAATTCTTGTTCTTATCAGAGAACCTTCTTTGTCAGTTTTAACAGCAGATTAATCACTTTCGCAACCTACGGAAAAAGTTTTCTGGAAAGCATAACAGCCTGCAAGTGTAAATGACAGTATTACTTTTCCTTCAGCTCAGCCGCCTACAAATTCTCTCTCATCCATGACTCAGCAGGAGGTAAAAGGGGCTAATGAAAGGGGCCACATTTCCTTTTAAAATGTATGAACTTTCTTTCAGCATACAGAACTGTTAAAAAAAAATCCTCCCAAACCTTGATAGAAAAGTAAAGCAGCCTTTCATGAATGCTTGCCAGTTATATACCTAGAAACATCCTTCCAAATCATGCTAAAAAATAAGTGTGCTGTCTGCTCCCCAGCCCAAGGCTTCACATTATAATTGATTAAGGATCGATAGGGATTAAGGATTTAAGGATTTAGTAATACATTTCTGTATTACATTTATAGCATTATTGGGAGGAGGGGATCAACAAAAGGCTGCTTTGCTGAAGCTAAGAATTCAAGAGGAAAAGATAAAAAACATAGAACTTTGTGGTCAAGAGAAGGGACTTGTCCTGGGGCTTTCCCTCCTAGTAAAATACCGCTTGATTTGATTGAGTAAACAGCTCTCTAGAAGTGGTCAGGTTCTGAGGGAACCATTACAGAGGTAGGGGAATTATATTTTATGATATCTTTTATCCTACAGAAAAAAGAAAAAGAAAAAGATGTGTTCACTTTGTTGGAAATGTTTGTGAACTAGTGAGATGGTCTCATTTATAAACATTTATCAAATATTTACCGAGTGCTTGATCCCTGCTAGAGAACACATTAAGCACTGGGCATCGAGGACAGGAAGCTTAAGGAGATAGTCAAGGTCATGGTCTATGTCCTTGTGGAACTCATGAAGGGTGGAGAGTGTGTGATCGTGTGGGAGGAGGCAGTAAGTACATGAACATTTACAGGACAGGGTGAAAAGAGGAAGTTTAAAAAGAAAGGTTAGGAAGTTTAAAAAGAAAAATACAGGGGCACATAGCAAGGGTACCTAAACTAAGTAAGAGCAAGGAGGTTGATGAACAGTTCTCAAGGCCAATGACATCCATGATGAGACATGGCAATAGAGAGCTGGGGACAACAGACTGTTCGAGGCAGAGAGAATAGCATATGACTGTCCAGTAATGCCCTCAAGGATCTGAGAGAAAGAAGTCCATCCAGCATGCAGCATAAGAAGGGAAATTGTAGGAGAAGAAAATTAAAAGGCATAAAACATCTAAAAAGGAAAGTACGATTAATATTTCTATTTTACTTATGGTAAACAATCAAAAATGGTTACTAGTCCAAGTTTACATAGCACGTAAGTGAGATTCAAACCCATTTCTATTTGATTTCAGAATCGGTTTTCTTAATTGCTCTGTTATACTACTGGGCTAAGGAGATAAGGTGCTAGACAGGAGCAGCGTGATGAGATCTGCATTTTAGAAGCAGCTGGGGGGAAAGGGGAGTGTGGACATGGAAACCAATTAAGAGGGTATTATCAGTGTGAAAGCAACATGGTACATGTGAGATGATGGTCATCTGGAATCATTTACAGACAGTGGAGATGGAAAGAAGTAAAGGTCTGTGAAGTACTTTGGAGGCAAAATTGGCAATAAGGGAAAGAGTGGGGTGGGGAAATAACACCAGACTTCCGGCTTAGGAGGCTGGTTAGATGGTGACACCATTCCATTTAACAACACAGGAATAGACGGAATTCTGGGAAGAAGTTGATAAATATATCTTGACATATTGAGGTTAAGCTTTCCGTGATATATTCAAATGCACCTGGCCAATAGACAGAAAGACCTGGATCTGAAATGCAAAAAGCTTGCCGAGACATATTTATATAACGACATTATATTACTGGTGGTTGACACCCCAGGAAGTGAAAGTCAACAAATCAAGTATGGGAAGTAGAACAAGAAGGGACTCTAGGAAAGATGCCCCAAACCCCTCATTACCAAAGAAAACCAACATCTAAAGGGAGGTGGCAGAGTGGCACCTGGTGGCTCAGTCGGTTGAGTGTCTGTCTGACTTCGGCTCAGGTCATGATTTCACGGTTAGTGGGTTCGAACCCCGCATCAGTCTCTCAGGGAGCCTGCTTTAGATCCTCTGTTCCTCTCTCTCTGCCCCTGCCCTGCTTGTGTGCTCTCTGTCTCTCAAAAATATATAAACATTTAAAGGGAGGCAGAAGAGGAGTTAAGGAGATCCCTAAGAGTAGAATTATTCACAAAACTAGAAAAACCTAGAAAAGTCATCAAGATGGCCTGAATGTACTGCAGGTCTCAACAGGGCAGGTAGACTAAGTGAAACTCTGGAAAAAGGCCTACTGAAAGAAAGTCAGCAGTGGGAGAGGAGGCTCCAATGTAGAAACATGGAATCAAAGGTGGATACAGAAAAAGAGACTGATGGGGAAATGGAAATGAAGGTCACAGAAGGCAAAGACACTGAGGAAGAGTAGAGTCAGAGCTGTCTGAATGAGAGCTGGAAGAATACAGGGTTATGTGCAGAGGGAGTTTTGGGTTGTTGTTGTTGTTGTTGTTTTAATGTTATAATTCATGAACAAAGCAATGACAATTCCAGGGTGGAACCCTGGGAGTGGTGGCTGCAGCTGAGTGGAGATAAAAGTCACAAGAGATATTGGTCAAGAGACAGAGAAGCCAGGGTGTTGAGCCCTCAGATCTTCCAAGATGATGAAAAGCCTGGACACAGGGGACACAGTGGGCCATATGCCAAGTGGTTGATGAGTGACAGCCAGGATAAGAAGATTTAGGGGATGATGGCAATATGGAGGAAAATGTGGAGGCGCCTGGGTGGCTCAGTCGGTTGACGACTGACTTTGGCTCAGGTCATGATCTCATGGTTTGTGAGTTCGAGACCCACGTCAGGTTCTGTGCTGACAGCTCAGAGCCCGGAGCCTGCTTCTGATTCTGTGTCTCCCTCTCTCTCTGCCCCTCCCCCGCTCACGCTCTGTCTCAGAAATAAACATTAAAAAAAATGTTTTAAATATGGAGGAAAATGTGTTTTAGTCAGATGCTTTCAACCTCAAAGAAGCATATAAACATATTAGCGAATTGCAACTCAAATGAAGAATGCAAGAGAAGGGGTGCCTGGGTGGCTCAGTCGGTTGAGTGTCCAACTCTTGGTTTCAGCTCAGGTTGTGATCCATAGTTCACGTGTGGACAGTGCAGAGACTACTTGGGATTCTCTCTCCCTCTCTGCACTCTTCCATGCATGCACATGCTCTCTCTCTCTCTAAATAAGTACAATTTAAGAAACAAAGAACGCAAGAGAAATGACAATCAATTCTTCTGTTTGTTAATTTAGAGTTGACCCAAAGGAGCGATGTGACACACAACAGCTCTATTCTCAGAGCAGGTGGGTGAAGGCTTTTCAGCTCTCCACATGCCTAAGGTAGAACACTAGTTTGCCCCCATTTACTGCCCCGTGTGTCCATCATCACTTCCAGCCAGCATTCCCAAAGAAGACGCTGGCATTCTTACGACTCACTCCTTTGGCACCTTTTCTGCTTCCAGCTTCTCAGCTCCAAGTGACAATGGCTTCTATACCTTAGACTGATCTTCTGTAGGAAATGGTTAGCCTTCTGCGATGGTCAATTTTGCTAGGCTACAGCCCCCGTTATTGAATCAGACACTGATCTAGGTATGGCTATGAAGGTACTTTGTGGATGTGATTAAAGCTCATCATCAATTGACTCTAAAGAAGGGAAATTGTCCTAAAAAATCTGGGTCAGCCAGACTGAAAGTTGGAATGGAAGGCCTTGAGAACAGAGGTGAGGTTTCTTTAAAGGAAAAGAAATTCTACTTGAGGACAGCAGTGTCATATCTGTAGCAAAGTTCCAGCCTCTGCCCTTTCTAACAGTCTACCCTGTGCATGCTGGATTACCTAGCCAGCCCACACAATCACATAACCGAATTCCTTGCAATAAATCTCTTTATCTCCTACTGGCTCTGGTAAAACACTGACTAATATACCTTCTATAAGCATCATCCGTCACACTGGCTGATCTTTGACTTTTGGTAGAAAGCAAACCATTCATAGGGGCTGCCAATGTAGCTGCATAATTATATGTAGACCATTCTTGCTGAATTATGATTTCTACCCAAAACCAAACTGTAAGGTTGCTTCTGAAGAAACATGCCTTCCTACACTAAGCCAATAACACTTCTAATATATCTTCCTAAGGGTGTTTCAACAAGATAGGGACTTCCTGGAACCCTTAGAAGGTTCCAGCTATCCCATAAGGAGCGGGTAGCAATGACACAATACAGAAAGCTATCAACAATGTGTTAATACTCTAATTAGAAAATAATTAAAATCAGGAAGTGGGGAACAAAAAGTGTCGTAAATATGGAGGAGAAAACATGACTGAAGAGGCAAAGGTCATAGACATTACTGATACATCAGTCCTTTATAAGTTAATCTCTGTCTGCAATTATAATAATACTAAATGCATTTGATCGTTCTTAAAAACTGGGAAAGGAAGGCTCCATTGAGAAAAACAATTTCAGTAGCAGTACTCTCATGGGAAACATCACAGACCGTGCTGCCCTTGGGCAACATAGCTCTTGGTACCTTGTTAATTGTATTGCATGTAGTATTACAGTTTATATAAACCACAGTTTGAACCTGAGCTCTTAACTCAATAGGTTCTTTAAAAGTATAGTTAGAACTGGTAATTATGTTAGACATGCACTAACCAGAAGTACTATAATATATAATATATAATATATAATATATAATATATAATATATAATATATAATATATAATATATAATATATAATATATATAGATGCAGTTTTTTTCTTTTAAAAATGTGATTGCTCTTGTAGTTTTTTAGCTTAGTTTTGTTAACACAGAGATGTAATGAACATGTGTGACCTTTCTGTGTTGGAACAGCTGAAGCTCAGAATGTCAATGATGAAAGATCTTAGTCTGGTATCCTGATTTTACATATGATAACTGAAGTTCCAAGGAAGGTAGGTAAGCTTTCCAGTAACAGGACATTAGGTAGAACCAGGTCTAGAAAGCAGGCTTCCCAGATTTTTGCCAGTGTTCTTTCTACTACACGGCTGCTGGGCCAGAAAGCTTTGAAACACATTCGCATACACACCTCCATATCCCTCGCTCTCCCTACCCTTAGCAAAATCCCCCGGGATGCTTTTGGCAGGACTCAGAAATTGCTTTGGCAACTACAACAACATTCCTGGAATCCATTTGCAAATGCTGGTCAGCAAAGCCTGCTCATTCCCTTTTTGGTATTACTCACTCAGTAAAGGTTAAGTGTATGTGAATTATCACAAGTTTATTTTTATTCTCCTACCACCCCCTTTTTTTGGTAAGTGATCATTGACTACCAAGCACAGGAAATACATTTCACTGAATGATTTTCTAAAATCAAAACTCCATCTGGGCTGCAGCTAAGACAGATTTAGGGATGTTCATTTATAACATTAATACCAGCTATCCTAAGCCACTGAAAGATAATCGGGGTGGACAAGGGGTCTTTGCTTTTTCCTGAAAGTACTTCCCAGGCTGATGCTTGGCTACCCGGCTCCCTAATCTGCTGTGTACATGAAGTCCAGAAGCAGCTGGCGATCGCATTGTGACTCAGTGCACCACGGGGAGAGAGGGCCAGAGGAGGAACTAACTCAGAATTGTAGACCACACATCTCAACTAGCAAGTACTCAGTGTGGTCTTGTTACTTGGACAGATCAAATCGAAAAAAGGAAAAAAAAAAATGTGAGAGGAAGGATGCTAAAGTCAGCCTCCTTAAAGTCAGCCCCCTTAAAAAAAATTCACAGGCACACACAAACACTGGCTCTCTTCATTCTGGGTTAAATTAATATCATAATAGCTAAACTTAGCAGCATAACACAGACTGATGAGGAAAACGTTACACAAAGAAAAATGTCTAAATAGAGCTGTGGTGGTCCCAAGAGGAGGGGTTGAAATTCGTACCCACAGCAGACATCTAGAGAGAGAAAAAGTATATAAGCTTGACATATTAAGACCCAAACCCAAACTGCTGGCTGTTACAAAGCTGATCAACCAAGATGTCACAAACACCTTGAAAAGAAAGGAAATCATAATGGGTCACTGGGAACCATGAAGGTCACTCAAGTTGGAAGTGAGTTACTATAACCAACCAGACTTGTGTTTAAGTGTTCCTTTCTCTCTCTCACCAGGACAGTTGGCAAGGGAGAGCAGTTCTACTCATGAAATAGTTAAAGTGGTGTTAAAAATCATAGTTCTACTTTTGTTTTGAGACAGGTTTGAGTACACAATGATATGCAGATGCAGGAACAAGTCGTCTCTTTTTGAAAAACTCATTCTACGTTTCTAACACACTATAGTTAAGAGGAATATTGTTTCCATTTCTATTCTGAAAGACGCTGGGCAATGACAAAAGAAAGAGATAGGGAGGGAGGAATAGAGAGAGAAGGAGAGAGGGAAGAAAACAGAGGAGAGGAGAGGAGAGGAGAGGAGAGGAGAGGAGAGGAGAGGAGAGGGAGGGGAGAGGAGGGGAGGGGAGGGGAGGGGAAGGGAAGGGAAGGGAAGGGAAGGGAAGAGAAGAGAAGAGAAGAGAAGAGAAGAGAAGAGAAGAGAAGAGAAGAGAAGAGAAAGGGAGGGAGAAAGAAAGGAAGGAAGGAAGAGAAGGAAGGAGACAGGAAGGGAGGAAAGAGGGAGGGAAAAGTTTATTGTTTTTAAATTTGTCCTTATACACATGTACCGATAAAAGGTGCTTCATGTTGCAAAACTATTGTACATGTGTATACATATATACATACATACAAATATTTACACAAATTTATAAAAATATTTACATTATATATGGTTATAAAATATTTATATAAATGACTTACACATGTGAGCAAAAGTAGGCTCATTATAGAAAGTTTAATATAGACAGAAGTATAAGAAAGAAGTATTATCTCGCATAACCCCCAAAATAACTGTTAGTGTAGAATCCCTTTAAATGTTTTAAAATATGCAAGTGGGGGCGCCTGGGTGGCTCAGTCGGTTGAGCGTTCAACTTTGGCTCAGGTCATGATCTCACGGTTTGTGAGTTCGAGCCCTGCCTTGGGCTCTGTGCTGGCAGTACAGAGTCTGCTTGAGATTTTCTGTCTCCGTTTCCCTCTGCTCCCCCCTGCTCTCTCTCTCTCTCCCTCAAAATAAATACACGTTAAAAAAACATGCCTATGTACTTATATGTATATGAAAATGTGAGTCAATTCAGAAAATATATAGATTTGTATCTAATTATGAAAAATATATAATAGATGTGGATGGTGTTGTTTCCTACTTCACACAGAGAAAACTATGCACACAAAAAATTGCAACTATCAAAGAAATAAAAACTGAAGTAGAATTTTTAAATCTAAGACACCACAATTATACATAAGGAATATCACAGATATTTTCAGATTAAGTTTACACAACTAGAAAGTACTGGCATAGAGAGAGAGGAGAATGAGAGAGAGAGAGCTGGATGAGTGTACCTTACAATGAGAGGACGGACCACTTTGCAGTTGATAAAAAGGTTCTCACTTATTTCTGCACAACTCCATATTTTCACCCAATATTACTGTTCCATGTTTCTTATGGGAAATGAGGCTCAAAGATACCAACTACACTGGTTAAGGTCGCCAAACCAGTAAGTGGTGGGCTAGAAAGAATTTCAGTGAACGTCTTAAAACAGATTATTTTACAGGTGGCAAAGCTAACACAGAATCTATAATGTTCTGTGAAGACATGTGATTCTCTTGATCATTTTGAATTTCCGCTTCTGGAAATCTGCTCACTGGTGACAGAGATTCTGATGGAAATATCACCTCTTCAGGGGTACACAGTAAGACGCAGCCCCCTCCCCTCCCTGACTCCTATCACTCTAGACAGGATATGCCTACAATAGTTTTTTTTTTTTTTCCAGACAAAAATAGCTCTGACTTTAGGACTCCAAGTGTTCAGATTGAGTGTTTTTAACCTGTTTTGTTATCTGAGATAGAGAAGATGGACCTTAAAGGCACTACCACACAAAGAAAAGGACACTGGACAGCAAGGTAGGAGCCTTACTCAAAAGTCATCATCACTGAAGAGTCTTGCAAAGGAGCAAGTCATGTCTTCTGTGCTTTTCCATGTGGAAGGAACTAAGGCAACATTGTATCAGCCTACCAGCTACCATCTCAGGGAGTGAGCTAACAACTAAGATGAAAAATGTCATTTCCTCTAAGCTGGTGCCTTTGGACTGAGCAGTGCCTATGCTCGTTCAATTCTATTTAGATTCTGTATATTTAAAGGAAGCTTACCAATTGGTTTGAACCAAAGCAAATCATTGGTCCATCAGAAGTCTGTAAAAGCCAAAAAATATCAAAGGGCTGTGACTTTTTCTGAACCACGCTGGGGATAAATTAATGGCCTAAAGCAGAATAAACAACAACAACAACAACAACAACAACAACAACAAAACACTGCAACAGCGACCAGGAGCCTCAACTGTTCAGATCAGGGCCCTCATCAACAGACTGTTGTGGGGCTCGGGACGGCTATTCAGAGGGCAGGCAGAATTCAGTCAGGCTTCTTTCCATGCACTTCCACGCATCTCCAGCCACGGCTTGAAAGCCAGCGGTCCACAAAGGTAATCCCAGGTTATCCTCCAAATCCAGTCCATAAACCAAATAACCCATTTCGTTTGGTGTGGTTTGGTCCGGTGGAGTAGAAGAGAATGACCCCCAAGTGGTCCTCACAGGCAAGAACTGATGAGCAACCATTTCTCAGCATCCTTCAGTCAAGAAGTCCCCATCATCAGCAACGCTAATTTAATAAAACCGGAGCGATGGTGCTATAATTGGATTGCCATTATAGCTAGTGGGTTTCCAGGGTAACTGTGTTCTTGCCACAGATAAAATCCACCTCGCAGCACAAAGATTAAGGGTTTGGGAAAAGTCGGCATCAAACAAGAGGTCAAGAATCCCAGCTAAAGAGGACTATATCCAAAGCAAATTGGTTAAAGTGGGCTACGTTCGAAACCCCAGCCCTGCCACGTCTTAGCTGTATGATTTCGGAAAAACACATTTCACTGCTCTGGGCCTCGTTTCTTCTTCTGTGAAAAGAGCATCATGATGGTATCTGCCTCCAAAGTTTGTTATAAGGATGAAACAGGTAATTTAAACAGTAACTGGTACATTTTAAACCCTGACTAAATCTTTAAAAAAAGGGGGGGGGGAGGGGATATTTCAAGTACCCCTAAACCTAGATAGTCCAGAAGCCCGGAAAACTAGGCAACTAACTTTTATGTTTGTTGGTTGGTTGGCTTACACATGTGTAGGGACAGTACCCTGAAAGCTTGTGAAGAGAGCCCGAAATGGCTTATAAAATCAGGTTGCCTTGTGCTTGTGGTCATGTTATTACTGCCCCCACGGGCCTGACTTCTGGGAATGGGCTGCCTTGTCAGAGGCAATTCGGCGAGTCTTAATTGAGGAGGGACACAGCTTTTCAGGCCACAAATTAAGGATCGGGAAATCATCGTTGCTCAGGGTGTAACAGCTAACTGGAATGTTTCCTAGCCATAAATACAGCAGGCCCATTTAGCATGTTTCCCCTCGGGGGAAAGACTCAGCCGCTGCAAAAGTAACAGTTTATGAAGAAAAAGGGGGAATTTTCCTTTTGAGTGAAAAACAAGACCAGCAACAAAAATGAGCACTATAAAAAGGTTTTTGAATGTACGAATTTCAGGGTGCGTGGGGGGGGTGGATAAACTTCGCGAGATCTAGTACTATTAGAAGAGGGATTTGAAAGGTGAAGAGCAAGAATGATCTTCAGCCGGAAAACCCATCACGTTGGGTCATCTGTCCCCCTCCCCCCACCTCCCTGCCCCCAGCTCCCCCCGCAAGGAGAAATTCAGCTGACCAAGAAGAAACCCCTCATAGGAGCCTGTGCCCACACTCGCAAAACAACTTCCAGGCAGCAAACAGCAAAGCGGTGAGAAAGATGAAGTTTGAGAGCAAGAACATGCGCGCACACACACACACAAAAGTTTCTGTTGTCCTAAGATTAAATGCTGAGGCAGGAAGAGATACTATTCTTGAATCAAGTGAGAAAAGATGGCAAAGCGCGATATTAAAATGCAGCACCCTGGAATAAGTTTGCCTCTATAAAAACTGTTATGTTCTGTATGTGATTTAAATTAATGCCTATATTTGTTGGAGATAAAATTAAAATGAAGATAAACGGTGCCAACATATAGCGTGTTCGCCGGAGCAATAAATAAGGCAGTGAAAGGTACTTTACATTTCAGTCACATGTATCTGAACGGGGAGCTCAAAGCATTTGAGGAACATTTGTTAATTAAATGCTATACTAGGTTTGCGAGGCACTCAGACGGTTCATATCCACGTCTTTCCAAAAGAAGACAGGGAGGTTCAATGACCTGGGGCCCTTCCGGATGTTGCTGACGTGGAAGGTCCAGGGTCCAGAAGGCAGCAGGCTTTCCAGTTTAGTGGTTTCTCGGCCTGATGGAAGGGCCCAGAGCGCAGAGCTATCCTGTCTCCTGACAGACCTCGGATGTCCAGCCTTCTCTATCAACCACCCGAGTGGCAGGCAAGATTATAGTTTTAGCAAGGGAGAAAGGCAATCATTTTACAATAATGCATTAACAACAAATCTCTCCTCCCCCCCCCCACCCTTACCTTGCAAGAGTGTCCCAGGGATGATTAAATACTGTCACATCATTTATCCTCTGCTTGAAAACTTGTCTAAAGTATTGATTAGTGATGTCCTCTCTTACGTTGATCTCTTCAACCCTGTCCTCCACATGTCCTGTCAGAGCCTCCCAGCACCCAGCTGCTGGTAGCTGGTCACTGGCTTTCTGTTTCTTGAACCCCATTCTTCGTTCCACAAACCCACAGAACCCAGTCTGCGCTCAGAGGTCTGCTGGATAGGAGGCCAGATTAACTTATGAAGCTAAATCACCTAATACTTTGGGATATTGGGTTCACTATAATCTTTGACGTTTACATATGTTTGAATTCCCCAAATAGAAAGTTCGAAGAAGTCAAAGGGGGGTGCGTTCCCAGAAACCCAGGCAGCCCATCGATGGAGACAATGCTCCTGTCTTGAGCTACTAGGAAAGTGTGCTGTCCAGGTTAGGGCCTCTGGCTTCTGAAGATGAGGCTGTAAATGAAACATAGAAGTCACTTGTGTGACGGGTCATGTTAGGCTGATCCAGGTGAAATTTTAGGGAGTCTTAGAGATCACCTAGTCGACGCCTGTGTTTTTTAGAGCAGAAAAATTTTCAACTGTATTTGTATCTTCCTTTTAAACTTCCCAGTTAAAAAAACACATTCAAGTCCATTATAGTTTGATACACATATCAATGCGATAGATGCAGAATCCCTGTTCTGCCTCTTCTCCATGGGTTAGTAGTCTACCTCTTTGTGCCTGGGTTTCTCACCTGTACCATGGAGATCACGAGCTTGCCTACCTTCATGAGGGGCTAAAGGACTCTACATATGTCAAGTACTTACAACAGCGCCTGGTATATAGGACACAATCATTGACTGTTAACCATTATTCTTATTCCTGATGCGATAGACATCAATGCTGCTCTCTGAATTGGTCCTGCTCTCTGCTGCCTGGCACCCTTATAGCTAAGTGGAACCATATGAATCATTGCGGCTAATGAGCTGTGAATGGAAGTCCACTTGTGTGACTTACAGGCCAGGGCATGCATTTGCCAGGTCAAGATCCTCAGAGCTCTTTTACTCTGGGGTGGGGGCCAGCAATGCTAGCGCATTCCTAGCCCATGGTGCCCATTCCTTCATCCTGCAAGGAAGCCCTTCTGACCCACTATGAACAAGTAGCACAAGAAACGAACCTTTGTTTTAAGCATTGGGATTTCGGAGTATTTGCCGCCACGGCTTGGACTACCTTACCTGATACCTCTTACTTTGGTTTGCAAAACACTTTGACTTCTATTATTCACATTTAACTCTCGTAATCAAAAGAAGAGTGCAGCATGGATGCATCGGGCAGACGTGAATTTCAGCCCAACCAGTGCAATCCTCACCAAACGGACTGAGGCAGTCATGCTGATATAGCTACAAGTCAGGGGCTTGAGACTTCTGGTCAAGGTGTTCCTTACACACACACTCCTCCAATTCAAAGACTTTAGGGCTTTTAACGTCAACAATGTACCTACCACATTAACCTTAACCCAAACACTAATTAGAACTACTAACATTTACCGAGTACTTACTATGATATGCCATCAAAAAAGATGCCACTGGTCATAAAATGTACCATCAGTTACTGCAGCAGCTGAAACCAACCAACAAACAACCCACTACTACAGAAATGATGACACAGTGTTTTATTATTACTTAGAATTTTTATCGTATGCTTAAAGAAATGTCTTAAAATTATTTATACATACTACGTCTTTTATTCTGTGTCATCCACCACTTATACACAATGAAAAATATAAGTGAAACAAATTGGAAGCATTCCTAAAGCTTCTTCCTATTCAGTTTAACTGTTTCAATCACTTTTCAACTGAAGACAATGGGAGTTCCATGTCTGTCTGTTTGTTTGTTTCCATAATGCCGTCATCTCTCAGCCAACAAGAACAATGACCAAAGACACTGGTCTCCAGGATTTTCTTCCAAGTAAGTGCCCATGTGCATGTGTGACAATGTCAATGATGCCATAATTGCTATCTCAGTAACAGCACTTTGTTAGAAATGTTCAAGATGTGCATGAATATGGGACTTAAGTTGATGAGCGATAAGCATGTTAGAGGCACAGTGCTTTACTACCCACACGTAGTGTAGTTATACTTCGTAACAACAGCATGAGGTAGGCTCTGTATGATTATAACCATTTTGACATCAGAAACTGAGGTCCTTCTGGAGATCGCTGCTTGCTGAAGGACACATAGGTAGTGAGAGGAGGATCTAAGGTTTTCCATCGAAGGTAGCTGACACCTTTAAAACAACTGCTTTCAGCAAATATGGGGTCAGGCTTCTCATAACAGCAATTAGATTAGTTTTTTTTTTGTTTGATGAAAGTGGGGGCACAAGAATTACAAACTCAAAGGAAAGTGTTCAAAGATTTAAGTCTCTTAAAGTTTACATATTGGGCTTCTTATTTTGTTTAAAGCAAACCAAAGGGAAATTGACCCTTGTATTGCTGCCAACTCCTTTCGATATAAATAGACAACTTAGCAGATGTCTGGGCCTCCTTTAAGTTATCTTGAAATAATTATTGGTAGGATCTGCAGACAGGCCTATCTTTTGAAAATACTGGCATATATGTGCAGTGAACTCAGACATACAACATCCATATGCACACAAACCTACATGGGATAAGCTCTTCAAACACATTTTCAACACATATAGTTTTACTGGTGTCTATGTTTCTGCATGGACATTATCTTTGGAAACGCAAAGATATCATCACTATTAAATATGAAGACCAAATGTATGCTTGATTCTCATGGAGCATGGAATTAGACTCAATCTATGGCCAGAGGGGAAAACCTTACTGAACAACTATAACAGTTGCTTTTTTTTTTTAACAGTTCTTTATCTCTTCTCCTATTTTAAGGACAGTTAGCACAACTGAACAATTACTTAGGAGGTACAATGCAGAGCTTTGAGCGTAGCTCTTTATACACTTATCAAATGAGTATTATAATTTGCTATAATTCTCCCTCCTGATTATATACAGTAGCTATTTCGTTCTCTAAATAATATCTTATACATTTTTTTTTAGAAGTTGGTTAAATTGCTTAGGAGAATATTAGGCTCAGTTTCTTTGAAGGGTAATATAGTGGGAGTGACTGTATAATTATCTCTACCGGGCTCTCACCCACTATACAATGTCGTCTACTACATCGATTGCTTTCCTGTTGAGAACTCTAGTTAATCCTACTAACGAACACACAGGAAAATGAGGCAGGCGGGTTTTATTTTTAACTTGGGACTGGGAGAATAAGAGAAAGAAATACTAAGATTGATCAAATCTGGTGCATTTGCAATTTTTATTTTAAGCCAGTTTAGATGCATGTGCTACCAAATAGGTACAGTAATTCGGGAATTACCATTACTTGTGTACCAGTGTCCTATCTGGTAATCTCTGCCTGAGACCAACTATCCTCTAAGTCACTCCACAGCTGGGCTCTTCTATGCCTGGCAATTACTACTCTATTCTGGGTGGGGAGTTTTATTATATTTTAAATTGATGTGGATTTTATTCTCAAAATGCTAAGCATTCCAAATGCTTCATACATACTAGATTTTTACAAACAATCCAATGGCTTCCAGCAGAAAGAAGTTTAACACACGTCTTTCAATAAATGCACCAGGATTTCTAGAAGAATTCCATTTTTCACTGTCATTCAAGAATCTGACCATATGTCTATCTCCCTGAAAGACACAGAATTCAAGGGTATGGTCTGTGGGTGTCTTACTTCTGTGCGCATGACCAGTGACTGACACAGGAACTGGCAATTGTACCCTTCTCTGCCCCAAATTATGACTAGATTACACTAATTGCATGCAGTTATTCAAAACTAGAAGTTCAAACTTTTACACACCTAGATTAGTGAATCAGACTATCATAGTGCTATTATTCAAAACAAACCATCACTAAACTGAAGTCCTAGTCATTTAAAGACATTACCACCAAAGTCCATTTGGGGTTACCATAGGGTTGGAAGTAAGCACAGAGATTGACTACAAATAGGTACGCAATTTCTCTTTGGAGTGAAAGAAACTTCCTAAAATTAGATTGGGTAATGGTCACAAAATCAAGGAATCATTGAGTTGCAACAAAACAAAACAAAACCCTCTGCCCAAATTTCACAAACGCAACTACTATTGGTATTTTTGATTGGTTATTAGGTCATCAATTCAAATGTTCAGATTGGGAGCTAGACCATATTGGCTAAAATGCCATCTCTGCACCTTGCTAGTTTAGCAAGTTATATCTCTCTGGGACACAATCTCATCTGTAAAATGGAGAGAAATAATAGGTCACCTCACTGAGTGGTGAGGAGAATCAAATAGTAACATAGTAAGTTTTCAATGTCTACTGGTTATCATCCCATGTGTTTTACTTAATTTTAATTTCTTAATATTGAAAATGATCCTTCTCTGGTACAAGGGGTAATTGACAGGTAGAACTCCTATAAAATACTAGCTAGTTAAGCACTATCCTAAATAATCCTGTGACTTACCTCTGAGTTTCATTCACAAACCAGGGCTCCTCCAATAGAAGGATATCCAGAATTCTCTTTCTA
Organism: Panthera tigris; assembly: GCF_018350195.1. NCBI lineage: Eukaryota > Metazoa > Chordata > Mammalia > Carnivora > Felidae > Panthera > Panthera tigris. Next base: position 78,536,920 of record NC_056668.1, read on the forward strand.
GAGCACACTTCTAATTTCTTCTCCGAAACCTTCAGTGCTCCAGTCTTCTCCCAAACTGCTACCCCTAACAGCCCCAGCTGCCAGCACAATAAAGAGCCCAATGTACAAATTCATGGCATTGCACAGAATCCAAGCTGTCCTGCCGATCCTCACCAATGTATTCTTTGTACTATATTCTTTCTCTGTTCCACATACTTCATTCTCCAAGTACATCCAGTTCCTTACCAAGCTGCAAACACCATTCTTTTACACACATTTATTGTTGCAATTATAGCTCCTTTTGTCTGGACTACCTGTAGTCTGTTTCAAAAACTCCTAGAAAGCCTTTGTGACCTAACTCAAACGTCACATCCTCTTCCTGGCCTCACCCTTCTCTGTGACCTCATAGTAAGACATACACAGCTCCATGTAAGCACACATCAACACTCTCTCTCCCCTTCAGGGCCAGCAGAAACTGTCCTTCCCACACTTCCCCCCATGCTGTAACCTTACCAAGCTCTTGTGGTTTACCTAGGTTTTACCTCTCTCTCTTTCCTCTTCCAGAAGCCCCCTGCATTTGCTTTCCCTGTGCCATCAACCTAGCAAACTCCCACAGGTTTCTCAGACCTCTGTTTGGAGATGACCACCTCTCAGAAACCTCCCAAGGTCCACCAAGACCAGGTTTTCATTATCTGCCCCATGTGCTTCCAGAGTACCCTTTGCTGATCCTGGATATCAGTCTCTAACATCATATGGACAATTGTCTATTTAGGGACATTCTGTGAGAGGCTAGGTTTTATATAACTGTTGTTAGTCCCTAACTCCAGCACCTAGAGAGTCTTTGGTGTATGGCAGATACTCAATACATATTTGTTGAGTGAATGTACTGATTATCTCCTTCAGAAATAATTTCAGTCTGTGAATTATATGGTAAGTGAACTCTATCTAAAAAAAAAAAAAAACTGTTATAAGAAAATTCTGAGTTACCAAGTTCACCTCCCGGTTGCTGGAAAAAGGTCTTACATGCTTGCATTCTTATTATGGAGCCTGGTACACACAAGATGCTCAATTATATCTGCTGAAATTTCATAAAAGTGAAATGTTTTGCCAGATACTGAGCCACTGAACACTTTCTACCAATGACCAATTTTGATGACGCTCCTCAGTAGATAAATTGATAGTGACATTATAAATCACAGAGCTGGAAAATTCATTTATTTCAACTTCCACATTTTATAAATAAAAAAAGTTGGGTTCAGTAAAAAAGTAAATTATACATGATTATGCAGATAGGATCCCCAAAGACTACCTCCACCTAAATTAATGTCATTAAAGGTGTCTGACTTAGAAAGATTTATGTCATAGCTGAAGCCAGATTTAGAGTTATGAGTATGAACTATGCAGGCACCAAATACTGGAAATAAAAGTTGGAAATAAATTTGGACATAAATAGATTACCAGTGTGTGTGTGTGTGTGTGTGTGTGTGTGTGTGTATACATATATATGTGTGTGATTAGATTAAACAGGTGTTGCTAATCATGAAAAGAGGCATAAATAAACTCTTGGCTTGACATGAGTCATCATTTGATGGGCTATTTCAAGAGAGAATTGATATTTCTAAGTGGCTGATACCACGAGAGGCAATACTAAAGAACCACAGAAGTAGAAAAATAATCACTAATGATTTCTTTTATGGAACAAATCCATAGACTATGAAGAGTTACAACTTAAGGATTCATAGTATTGGAAATTTCCACTTGGAAGATTTTAAGCCTTTAAAAACCCTCCAAAATTGACACCTAGGAGTAAGTATGTGACTCAACTAGCTATCAGTAGAACTGTAGGATAATTGGAAAACTTACTAGGAAAAATCATTTCATATCTCCGTTCTTCAGCATACTCATGTAGAAAAGAAAACATGCCGTGTGCTCACTTCTCTCTCTTCAGAATGCAAGAACGTCCCTAAAGTACCCCCAAAGCACAAGCTTATAAAGGTATGGTAAAGAACACCCGGATTCTTTGCTCCTCAGAGACAAAACTCAGCATAGGCAATCTGAAGCCTAAAATCACAAGTATCTATCTCCTGTCATAGGACTGAAGGCATCTATTCCCATGGCCCACCTTGGCTCACTCTAGTTCTTTAAAGATTCAAGCTCCTTCCTGCTTCTTCATTGTTCTGCAGGAGAGAGGTCTCAGTTTCATGCTGAGGTGTCATTTCAGAAGTCAGCTCCTCTGAGAAGCATTACCTGATCCTCCCAGCAAACATTATTCCATATACCCCGCATCTGCCCCTTTTATTCTATTTCACTCCCTGACTTTGCTTACTGACTTACTCTTTATGTCTTACATTCCCCTAGCTTCTCTTCGGGCATTTCAGTTCAGCCAGAGAAAGAAGCTCCCCGGCCTTGGTTATCCCTCAACCCTAGTACTCAAAGTTCACACAACATAGTAAGACTCGGATGTGATGGATGAAGAATACATAAAACAGCCTGAGTTTATAACCTAGATCTGTTGTTTACCAGTTGTGAAGTCACCGGTAACTCTTCCAGGCCCTATTTACCTGACCAAAGACCAGTAATTCTAAGTATATCTGTCTCATACTGCACACATCTCTAAGATTAGGGGCCACTATAAGCCACAAATATGGTATTCAGACAATGATAAAAGTATCACTCTACAAGACCTATTGTATGCCAGGCTCTGTTCTAATAAGCACTTTACACACGCAGTATGATGCCTTTGTCCATAAGATTCACTATTATGTTTTTACCACCAAGACAGAAATAGTTGGTGCCAGTTAATCAATCTCAAAGAAATTAATGGGGGGCAAAGGTGCTTCAAAGACTAGAATACAGTTGTACACATTTAATACTCCTCTAACCAACCTATGAGATAGGCCCTATTACCATCTTTGTGTTACAGATGTGGAAACTGAGGCACAGAGAGGTGAAGCGACATATGCAAGGTTACAGGAGTTTTAATGATAACGAGGAAAGATGAACAGGGACTCAGAAAACTGCAGCTTCAACTCTCCAGAAAGTACCAAGCATTGGGTTCACTTCTCTAAACGGTACAACTGAACCAGGAAATTCTCCTCCCTGAAGTGGATGGTGCTGTGACTTCTAACAATTCTCATGGCGAAGTATTATGAAAATAAAAGTAGAAAGAGAGCAGTTTTAGACACTGAACTTCCAGTTTCCCTAATTTGCATCCTCTTTGCATTTATATAACTCAGTTTTTACCCGACTAATTTGCACTCATTTAGATTTTGCTTTTAAGTTTTCTTAATCCTTTCGTTTATCTGTTTTCTGTATTCATAAAGACACTGAAAGCTATTCTGGAGATGATAGTCTATTTGTGTTTAGATCTACTTTCTGCCCTTCTGCACTCCCCACTCTCCTTGCTCGGAGCTTAGTAGGCATTAAATAAATGTTGCTGACTAATTAAAAGCAAAAAGAGACCTGATTTGGCATCGTATCTCACGGCATGATATTAAAAAAACTCCATAACTCAAGCATGTATTATCGTTAGCTTCCCGAATATGATTAGTGGCAATCTTGGTGTAATTTACATAAAGAGAGAGCATGACTTTTTGAGCCAAGCAGAAAAACCCAGGAATGTGGTATGTATGGCAATAGGAAGGAAGCCAAAACACAGACAATACTTTCAGAGATGTGACTGTGATATCACCAAAATCTGATCACTGAATAGCTATTAAAGCTAACATATGAAATATGACCCAGATTCAAAAGGCACCATCACCATCAAGGCTCATTTTCAAAACAATATTCTTTTACATATAAAACGACTCAAAGCACAGAAAAGTTGTTTGTGTGTCCTGCTCCTCCATGTGAAAATCAAGATATGTGATATTCCAAAACTCCCATGAGATTCTAACATACTTATTATTAGCAGAAGCAATCAAGACATAAGCCCCTTATAATCATGTAAGGGAAGAGTGAAAAGAAACACAATTCTATAATTTTCTAATTGTTCTTCATCAGAGATCTTGGCTAGTGGAGAAGCCACCAAGAATATAAAGTTAAATCTTATTAATCCTTTTGCATCATATGGAAAGTTCTATTAACTACATTACAAAAGCTCCCATTCTCACATACAGCTTAAGAACTACTCCATAATTGCTTTGTCTCTAAACCCTGGGCCTCAGTATATAATCTCCCGCCCACACCACCTTTTAGTAGCAGGTAGAAATGACTTGCATACTCTGGCCAACAGCTTTGTCCATATCTGCAAAAGTTTGGAAGTTTGTGAGTAAAGGAACTTCCATATGTTTTCCAGCAATACATTTTTATTTCTATTTGATTCCTCGAATTCTTTCTCCCCAACCCTTAAGACACAATATACGCTTGACAACATATTTATGAACAAATAAAAATACTATTCAGGATTTTAAGAGAGCTATTAGAAATACTAGCTTTGAATGAACAGAAATAGAATAAAACCTTTTAAAAGTTATCAAAGCTCTAATAATATCCCATAATTGCTTTCTAATGGGCACATTGCTGTATTAATTCTGTTTATCAGATATTTGTACAGTATGATGCATTTCTGCGTATTGCTATTTCATCCTATGGGATGTTGGTGTTTTGAAGGAATGTTTACTTGGGCAGGAGCTTACTTGCCCTATACGCATAGGTTCGTTTGTGTACGGAGGGCCACCTGTGAGGAACCTGACATTTGATGTTATGGTACAAGCAATGTAGAAGTGTCCAGGAAGCCAGTTTCTCCTGCGAGGATTTTACTTTATGAATTTTAACCAAACCTCTTTGGCTGTTAGCTTTATAACCTGTAAAAAAGGCAAGTACAAAAAAAGTGTCCTTATATACCTTAAAGAGTCATTACGGTGTGAACATTACTTGAAATATAAATCTTTACTGATGATGGTGATTTCCTTTATTCATCGTGATCTTATGGGAAATTTTCCATGTTAGACGCCAACTAAATTTCACAAAGACTGCACATCAGAAAGCATTCCTCCTAACGCCTGGATTGGCCAAAATGATTTTACAAAATCACCTGAAAATCTGTCAAAGTAGGCGCATCTTATTGGAGATAAAGGAACAAGGTTGTGCTGTGATACCAACATTGGAGGCAAGCCCACACGAGCTTTTGTTTATATGTGAACACTAGGAGTAATCACGTGGCCCACACTGTCTTTCAGTGAACATAAGCCTGGCGAGGGTGCTACCCAACAGTGGTATAGAATTGTTATTCTTTTGAAAGTATAGTGGAAACTAAGTACCAGCGGAACATGGATCTAGAGCCAAGGATGAGGCACTAGAAAAAGGAGAAGAACACAGCCCTACCTTAAAGAATTTGTGAACTTGGAAACCTTGGGGGAGAAATCCTATCTCCCATATTCAGTTGACCCTGACTTCATGATCACTCCTCCCTTGCAATCCCACTGACCGTTCATGTCTACTCTAAGATTCCCCCAGACAGCTGCATCCCAGACCTCACCTGCACATGTCGCCTCACTTGCATTTGCACAGAATGTGTCCTCCTTTTAGTCATTTGCTTTTGGCCATCTGGAGTCTCTTCGCCTTTACAAAACATCACCTTTACCTAGTCCTTTATCTAGTCCCTGAAGCCTATTTGGTTATAACAGGCTGGAGGCTAGGCCCACATATCAACACCTTGAATACTACTATCATTAAATGCAAGGGAGATGTTCTTCCCCTGCTCTAAAGTTTTCCATGGGGAGGGATCTTCCATGGAGAAATATTCATAAAGCTGTTCGTCCCTCACACATTCCTCTCCTGATGAGAAGCTTACTGAGGAGTCAGCCCAGTGACTTAACTGATTGCCGACTTTGAGGACAGAAATAGGGCACGTATGGTTCAGCTCCTTTCCAACATCCATTCAGAATCGTTGCCTACACAAGAGCATGCTTTTCTCTGCTTTTCCAGACTCCAAATTGTTTGTGGCTAGGGCAGTCCCACCTCCGGAGAGGCTTGCAGGTGGCCAATGCTGACCACTGTCAGGAGGGCAAACCTATGTAGTAATTTCTCTTGACCTAAAACCTACACAGTCACCCAAGGCACTTTTATCAGCCCCCGGACTGACAGTTTGGTCTCCATCCGCCTGACTCGGCTGTTTGTCAATGGCTTCTTGAACATGGGTCGAGAGGAGGGGGACTGTTTGCTGTGTCCCTTGAAGTCACAACAATGAATGCTCACCCAGCCTTTCTGCTGACCTTTATCTTGCAGTCAGTGGCAATGGTTTTTGTTTGTCTCTTTTTGGTAGCTCTGGGTTGGTACACACTCTTACATAAAAGGTACATAAAAGGTTGTGTCTCTACCACGTCCATAGCTCTGTTTGAGGTAACAGCTTCAAAAGGGCGTCTGTCTGTTTAAAAGAAATACATTTCCCACAGCTCTGTAACAGGTAATTCTGAATTCTGGCCACAATTAATTGGATGAGAGACTGAACCAAAACCAGCAACAGGAGATGTGCTGGAGGAAGAACTCCTTCCCAGTTTTTATTGGAGAAGAACCAGCTACAATTAAGGGGCCTTATTGTTTGGAACATCTGAAGGCAAGGTGCAGCAGGCTGGTAGAGAAGAGGAATGGACGGGAAACCAGAGATACACAGAGTAGCATGAAGAAGCTCCGAGGAAGGAGAGGACGTCAGGGAGCGAAAATCACAGTGTCCTGTCCAGAAGGACGCTACCCAGGAGCAGCAACTGGAAAGAGAAAGAAAACCTGAGAGAATCTAAGCCCTAGGAATGGAGACCCAGTGGATAAGGAAACACGGGGGGCTTACTTTTGAGGGGATGACAAAATCAGCTATTGTTATGTCCTCAGCGATATTCTCACTTTCCATGTGGCTGGGTTGTCTGGGTGTGGACAGGGTGGTTGGACTTCCTTCCTTCTCTTTGTATCCTTACCATAAATTTTCATAATCTAAAGTCAACTGAGGTAACTAACTCTGAGCACTTCTTGGCTTCCTGCAACCTGAAAGAACCTCACTACAACAGACCCGAGGAGCTATTTCTTTATTTTAAAAGAACTTAGACAAACATGATTCTAACCATACTGGAATATCATGGTTTAAAAAACATAACCAAGCCTGGGGTGCCTGGGTGGCTCAGTTGGTTGAGCATCTCTTAGTTTCAGCTCAGGTCATGCTCTTACCAAGTTCATGAGTTTGAGTCCCACGGTGGGCTCCATGCTGAGAGTGTGGAGGCTGTTTGGGATTCCATCTCTGTCTCACTCTCTTTCTCTCTCTCCCTGCCCCTGCCCCCATCAGCTTTTACATGCTTTCTTTCTCAAAAATAAATAAACTTAAAAAAATATTAAAAATAAAAAGAAACAAAAAGAAAAAAATAATAAGGTCTTTTAACACAATGAAAAGGAAAATGGAATAAAGGGAGTGACAGTTTATTTTTCATGTCTGCTTTCAATCTTGTAAAAACCACGTGAACCATTCAGATTAGTTCTCGTCTCTTCCATGCCACATTTTCAAATTTTAGCCCCTTTTGATTACCTCCCGTACAAAACAGCAAGGAAAGGTTGTAAGAGGCAGGAGGCTTGGGAGGTAGAATTAACTCTCTGGACCTTGAGATCATATAGTCAGTACAGAAGGTTTAATCATATATCTTTCAAGCCTGATTATGCAAAACCCTTGTTTCTGAACAAAGAATAAGCTAAAGGTATTTTTTAGTGCATTACACTATTCGCATTTTTAATTACAGTAGATTTTTTTTATTACTGTATTAAATACCTTATTCTAGCTGAGTGAAGTGTGTGGCTGTTTTAAGTAAATAAAACTGTCACAAGAATACCTTATTCTTCCTCCATGGTAGGGCCTGTATCCAAACCACAGAGCCATGGAAAATAACCTTCCCAACATTTACTCTCCTGGCCACAAGTATCTGTTGAAAGAAGTGTCTGCATTGGTCTGAACAACACATCCCCGAGCAACTAAGTGGAAGGACAGGTTGCTAACAGGAGCTAATATGAGGATTCTAAAACATGGCAGGGGGAGCTGAGACTTACTTTTGATAAACCTCAAAAAAAAAAACCAAGCAGTTCCAGTTTTGGATGCCTAATTCTAGCTTCCCACAAACGCAAAGATACACATGCGAGGAAACCCACCGTAATATTTACAATAAAGGGATGCCTACCCTCAATGCCCTTCAGTAGAAGAAGCACATGATGGTACGCCCATACTATGGAGTACGGGCTAGGTGTTAAAAACAGTATGTGCAATCCCCATTTACTGGCATGAAAAGATCTAGAATCAAAAGTAAATTGAAGCTAATATCATAACACTTATGTTTAAAATAAATGTGACCTATATAGTCATACCCATAGCTGTGTGTATTTACGTACTTGTTAAAAGACTGGAAAGATGCATAACAAACTGAAACACTGATTACGAAAAAAGTACGGAGTCTGTGAAGGGTGTGCAGCAGAAATAAACAAGAGTGCGTACTGAGAGAACACTTTAAGTTCTAGTCTACATACTCCTGATTGGTGGAATATGTTGTGATGAGTATTTATTCACATACTCCATACATGTATGTGTTTCGGTAAAGTTAAGGAGCAGGATGCCTCCACCGTACTGCACACGTGTGGGAGTGGTGGGCCAGCACTGATCAGTGGAGGGATCACTGGGTTCAAAATCAATAGGACCAAGAATGAGACCCCTTTCTGCCACTTTAGAAGTACAATTTGGGGCAACTCACTCAACATTGTGTGTAATGCTGAGACAATAGTTCCTGGCCATGCAAACTCACAGACTTGCCGGGAGGGTAGAATAAGATGGACATAAATCCACTCTATAAGGTGGGAAGCACTCTATAAATCTCAACTACAACTACCATTATTGTTCACATTATCTGCCCTCTTAAATTTCCTTGGAGAGAAATAGATAAGTTTGTGACAATAGATAATTTATTTTAAACTCCTCCATTTGAACCATGTTGTTTCATCCTGTCTCCTTTCGCTAAGGTCTGGAATTAAAACAAACATCAAATGAGGCTGTAGGATTTTATTTTATCTGTCACATCCTGCTGTCATTAAACACACTTGAGATGAGTGGGTTTAGTTCAAATAAAACTGCTTCTTTCCCAAACGCAACAAACATGGAGCGGGTAGAAAAGGAAGACTGCACTTGAATTGTGTTCAGAAGCACCGCACGCTGCATTTCAAGGAGATCCATCTGGCAGGCTAACACGGTAATAAGTTCTTTTAATTGTCAGGTCACTTAGATTACAGATCCAGGCTGTCAATTTTTCCATTGCGTTTTTTTTTTTTATTTTGGTAGCTCATTAAAAAAAAAAAAATCTCCTAGTTATTCTGTATGAGAAAAACTACCATCTTCCTTCCTAGGAATTTAGGCAGCAATTCAATGCAACAAGCATTTACTCCTGCGCATCAACCATGGTGGAAATGAGCTCTGTGTTAGAAATTCAAGAAAGAATATATGAAAATCCTTGTGTTGCAGCAAGTCACAGCCAGTAGGGGAGATTAACTCTTACAACCCAAAATGATACCCTTAATGGGAGCAAAGGTTCTGGTACACCTGATGTTCCCCATCTTTTTTAAGGGATTCCTCCTCAAATGTATAAATCTACGTAATCTTAGCAGGGTTAGCTGCTTGCTAAAGTAAAAAGAGCATGAGTCAGGACACCCTGAAAAGGGGCACGGATATATGTATGTGCATGCGTGTGCAATACACATTGTGGAGACCCTCCAAACTCAGGCCGATCCGCTCTTCTACACAGCCTCATATCCACCTGCTCACCTCCATGCCTTATAAATTCTCAGCCATGCCTCATTCTCATCAAAACTTGTACTTTCGAACTGCCATATCATTACTCATACACAGTTTCCTCTTCTGGATGTCTCCCTCCTCCAAACTTCTCTTACACTTCCATTATATTGCGCATAGTCGGTACTCCATAAATAGGTGTGGAATAAGTAAAGCCTCCTAACTTTACGTGCAATAAGCATTTCCCTGCGAAATGAAAAGAATAAACGATAGTATTCCAATAAACTAGGAAGGAGACCAATATGCTGGAGAATTTACCAACCACTGGAGTTGAAAAGAACCTTAGAAATGATCTAGTTTGGTCCTTCATAAGAGATGAACTAGGGGCGCCTGGGGGGCTTAGTCGGTTAAGCGTCCGACTTCGGCTCAGGTCATGATCTCGCGGTTTGTGAGTTTGAGCCCCGCGTCGGGCTCTGTGATGACAGCTCAGAGCCTGGAGCCTGCTTTGGATTCTGTGTCTCCCTCTCTCTCTGCCCCTCCCCTGCTCACGCTCTATCTCTCCCTCTCTCTCAAAAATAAATACACATTAAAAAAATAAAAATAAAAAACAAGAGATGAACTAGATGTTCAGAGAAGTGAAGTGATATTCCAAAGTGAAATATTTAACTAGTGGAAGAGGTGGCTTTGGAATCTGCTCTTCTAATTTGCCCAGCGCTCTATCTACACCATGCTGTTCTCTTACATTTTTGAGTGACGGGGACATGTACGGAGAAGCTCAGTGGATTAGTAAAGGTAGGTGGCATTGCATTCAAAGGAAGGGAAAAAAAATCACGGGTGCTTTTTACAACAAGTGCACTTTCTTTTATAGCGATTGATTCCTGAGACCATGTCCAAGAAAATGTACATTCAGGGACTGAGTGGACCTCTCCTGCCAATCACAATGAAGAAACGTGCACGGCTAAGCTCTGAAGAAGCCAATGGCAACAGTGAATTTCTACACTGAGTAAAATGTTCTTGGAGCTTAAGAAGGAATTTAAGGTTAGGAATATATTAGAAAGGGACACAAATGCAGATCTTGTAGGCTGAAGAAAATGCTCCCAAGTCTCATCTCATTCTTCTGCATGGAAAGACAGATTCGCTTAGGTACTAATGAGCACACAGACTTTCTAACTCAGGCTGGGAGTCCCATTTACATTCAGAAGAAAGGCCAGGGCGTTAGACCAGAAGAAGGATGCTGTTTGAAATCTAGGGTATGCTGCACCTGCTATAGGACTCTGGAGCAAATCATTTCATCTCTCAGCCTGTTTCCTCATCTCTAAAATGTACCTAAGAATCCCCATCTCCAGGAGCTTTTGTGAGAGTTCAATGCTAATGAATAAATGAAGGAACTTTGCAAATGTTAAGATATTAAGTGAAAGTACTGAATTGCCATTATCAAGAAGGAAGCTCAGCCCTTGAAGGGCCTCTAGATCAGCCAGGCTCAGAAATGTTAGCTGGTTACTACTTCAGGAGTAACAATGGGAATGTACAAACATTGAATCACATAAAAGGAAGAAAACAGAAATGGATGTCCTCGATACTGAGTATCCAATAAACCGAGGCAGAAATCAATGACATCAATCGATGCAATTCTGGAGAGACTTAAGGGTTAGGACTATCATTTAAATATAGAGGAAGGTTTTGGGGGGCCTGGGTGGCTCAGTCCTTTAAGGGCCTGACTCTTGGTTTCGGCTCAGGTTATGATCTCATGGTTCATGGGTTCAAGCCCTACATCGGGCTCTGTGCTGACAGCATGGAGCCTGCTTGGGATTTTCCCCTCTCCCTCTCTCTCTGCCCCTCCTCTGCTTGTTCATTCTCTATCTCTCAAAATAAATAAATAAACTTAACATACATACATACATACAAACATACATAAGTAGAAGGAAATCATTTGGCATGGGTCAACTAGTAGGATATTCTGAGAGTCAGGCCTGGAAGCCAGGTCCTCCAGATCCCACGCTCCATTCATAGGAGATTATGAAAGTCTAAGAAACACACAAGGAAATGGACATCAGAGTGCAGCAGAGATTGCTGGTAGTGATTTGAGGCATCACTGAACTGGAAAGGATCTGGAAAGATGACTGCAGGCCGTTTTCCTCTCCTTAACAATGCAGTGGGAGACCCTCTGGGGCTGGCATAGCACAGAGAAAAATCAGGTAAAGAAAGAGACCCCCAGCTATCCACAAGAAAGGAAGTAAACCCATACCTAGTAAGGGCCAGTCCCGGGGTTGAATGCCATCTATGCATTCTCTCTCATAAGTCTAGCCATGTCATAACATAAATATAACTATTCTTTCCCATTTTTTAAGTTTATTTATTTATTTTGAGAGAGACAGAGATAGCGCCAAGTGGGGCAGAGGCAGAGAGAGAATCTCAAGCAGGCTCCGCACTGCCAGCTGTGGAGCCTGATGCAGGGCTTGAACTCACAAACTGTGAGATCGTGACCTGAGCCGAAACCAAGAGTTGGTCGCTTAACCGACTGAGCCACCCAGGTGCCCCATAACCGTTCCTCTCTTACTGATGAGAAAATTAGGATCTTAGAGAAATGAAACATCTCTCCAGCATTCACAGAGCTGCTGAGTGGTAGATGGAGAATCCAGGTCCCAGATAGCAGAGTGAGAACACGAGCCTGTTCTGTTCGGCCAGATGAACACCCACACCAGCCCCAGCCGCCTGGGAGGTGGTATATGTCTCAGGCGCTGGAAGTAGAAGGTCAGTAGAGTTGCGGTGTGGACAGCTGGCATTCAAAGGAGAAAGTGGTTTGGGCAACAGTGTTGCATTCACATTTTCTGAAGTGAGTTTATGTGAGGTAAGTGGTTTTAATTTTTTCTGATGAGAAATTGGGGGATTCTGGGTACCTTTTCAAAGCACAAATATTTCTCTTTGTGGCACCAGCATGGCAAAAGAATAATGAAATATGCATGAACATAAATATAAACGGTGTGGGTGACGAGTCAGAATGACTCGAACAAAGAGGCTAATAAGCGGCTTTGTTTCCCAGGTCTGAGTGAAATAGTTGATTCTGTGAACATAGGCATACAAGAATGAAAACAACACATTCTCATGGCTTTTCCCTACCAGACACAACTCTACACACTGCAGCTCCAGGCTTCATAGAACTGAAGCTCTTATTATACCATCATCCTTAACTCATAAAAATCAAATTGTATTACTCCGTTATCATAATGTTCTAAGTCTTTCTCGCTTGGTGCATATTTCACATATCATTTTACACCCTAATGAGATCCTGAATAGGTTACATTACATATACATCTGATAGAATATTTAGGACTCAATTTTCACCATCACTGAACAGCTTTATGCAATTCATATATTCAAAAGTGTGTGAATAATCAGGTACTTGTGATCATGATGGCGGGCCAATTAAGAGCTGAAGGTTGGGCCATATGTCATCGGAAGGAATTACTCCTCAACCCCAGCCTAGAATTCCAGGCGGGATGGAAGCGCTGGCAATTAACTACTTCAGCTCCCTCGTGTGACATCGGGGGAGACTAAGGCCCAGAAAGGGACGGGTGGGAGGACACACAGCTAGACAGAGGCAGCGCATGTACAAGAATCCAGATATTTTGTTTCCTAATCTCCATAATGCCTTCTTTGTCTCCCATTTGAGACAAAGTCAAGATCTTTGTTTTATCAACAACTCCTCTTTTTCCCCACGAATTCAGAACAGAACAAAGGCACTGCTCCTCTGAGAAAAGCAGAGTCATGTACACATGTCTTCTCAGTAGCAGAAAGTTAATCAAAAGTAGTCAGTGTGACCCATTGTACTTTATATCACTGAATTCATTTTTGACATTTGAAGAACCTATGGTTTTATTTTGCTTTTATTTAGAACAGCAAGTGGGAGGTAAAAATGTCAAAATAACTACGGCCTCACAGTTCTGGTAAATCTATTCACTGGATTGTTTTAAAGACTGTTGAGGGTTTAATTTTTTTCCCCCTAATTGCCTTCATTTGTTCAGCAGACATTCCCTGAGTGACTAACCCATACCAAGTCCTATTGTGTCGGATGCAATGGAAGATCCAGAGACAGAAACACACACAAACCTACTCCCCACAAGTAACAGGGTTCCTGTCTTACCAGAGAAGGGGAATGCACACAGCTGATCTTAACTGTAATAGAGCACAGGATGTGACAAGTGCCCGAAGAAATGTGTACATCAAGTCAGATGGGGTGGGAGGCAAGTTCCAAGGACGACAGTGCCAGGTAGACAGTGATGATGAGGTATTACAGGTAGCTTTAAATTACGAGCTAGAAATTACAGAGTCCACTGGAGATGTGTGCAATAGGAGGAATTACGAGCTCAGTAAAGTGTACCACCATCGGATGTAAAGATGAGATATGGAGATACAGGTTTCCATCTTGATGCTTTTGGTATATAACAGTTTACCCCAAATAAAGAAGTCAGTTTAACAGAAAGTCTTGTGTTTCTACAGAAGAACCAAAGAACTAAGAGGCAGACAAGAAACTTACTGGCCGGGAGCAGAGGTGATATTTGGTCTGAGTGTCTGGTGGGAGTAAACACGCGCCTGTACACACATACCTGACTTGCTTTCTGCTCAAGAATATTGATGGGGATTGAAAGGGCGCACTTGCTGTGATGAGCACCGAGTGTTTTTTGAACGTGTGGAATCACTAAATTGTAGACCTGAAATTAACAGTACACTGTATGTTAACTAACTGGAATTTAAATAAGAATTTTTTAAAAAGGTATTGGTGATATCCACTCCTTATTGGTTTGTGGGACCTTGCACAAATCAGTTCACTTTTCTGAACCTGTTTGAGAATCTCTAACATGAAGTACTGACATCGGGCTCTCTCAGTTCTCATGTCCTCTGTTGTTTTGCTTATTGCATACATACATGCAGAAAAGAGAACACCAAACCATCACGAACCCATTCTCCACACTTTACTAAATTGTGGCATCAGCAACAATAGAATAAGCCTTCTACAAGTCTCCGACTTCCCTCTGATTCTTCTTGACTCTTATCCTTATTCAGGTAAACATGTTAGCCAAGGTCCTTTGAACGGGGCACAGGCCTCCGGTGTTCTGGGGAAGGACAGGTCAGTGGGAACTACGTTAGAGCCTTTTCAGTAGCAACCCACTACTCCTCAAAAAGCAAACTGAGGAGTTGAACATACCACTTTACCACCTAGACTGCACGCTATGTGAAAAAGCCAAGAAACACCTGTTGTCATTTTGCGAACTGGTAAACGAAGGCACAGGAATTAGACCAGATGTTCGCTCCCAGTATCTCCTTCCATCGAGGGACACAGCTCTTAAAAATACACCTCCGGCTGCTGAAGTTGTTGCCACTTCACTCCTCCTGGCCCAGGGTTGCTTTAGATTTAAAAACAGGTTTCCAGAATCCAACAAACACAGTTTTTGCTATAGTTCGGATCTGTGAAGAGTTATCTTTACTCATGTATTTCAAAGAAGAGAAAGGAAACAAACATCAACCTCCTCCTCCCTTTCTTTTCCAACTCATGAAGACACTTTTAAAATAAAGACCCGATTATTTGAGCTTCTGGAACTATGAAAGGGAGAAATCCAAAATGAAGGCCTCATTTTATTCTTAGGTACTAGAAAGAGAAAGAATGTGTAGTTGCCATAGAGGTACCCGCCACAGAACAAGACCAACGCCACAGTTCAACTGAACAGAGTAATAGCTCGGGGCCCCTTACAGGAGTGAGAAAAGTACAAGGGTTTACTTGTGCAATAGCCTGTAAAGGGAGGGGATGGTAGATTAAAAAGACACTGAAGAATTCTAAGAAATTAAAACGCGTTTGTAAGACTCCAGCAATTAGGACTCTACCCCAGCATTACCACATTGCATATTGGAATGACCCTGCATGTGACACCCTGATCAGTCACCAGGACATTCAGAAACCATTTTAATCAAGACTAAAGTGCCAGATCTGCCAAGCCCTGCATTAAGTTTTGAGGTATGGGCAGGATATGGCTTCTCAGGGAACTCGATCTAGAAGACAGAACTAGTAGATTACAATGTGGTCAATTCATGTAATGATTGTGAAAATGCCCCCAAGAAAAACAAAGAAAGAAAGAACATAAAATAGGCCAACCATTCAGGTGCAACTCTAGAGAGATATGTGATTTTTAGGATAAGAAGAAAACATAAGGCAGGTTCATTTTCATTAAATCTTACTGATTGTTCTATTCTTAATCATAAGACCTACCATTTATTGGCCATTTGCTATGTCACAGATACTGTGCTAAGCATTTATCTCATCCAACCTTCCCAATAGCGCTATGAAGTGGAGATCATTTCCTCTCTCAAAAAATAAGCATAGAGGAAGGTCAAATAAGTTGTGTAAGCTTAAAAAGTAAAGATATGGAGCCAGGATTGTAACTCCGGAGCGCTTGCATCTAACCATTATTTAGCGTGGGTTCCACCCAGACAAAGGAAAAGTACATCAGGTATGAGCCAGAAGCTCAACACAGCAGTGAGACCTGTTTGTGTCAAGGCAAACCCCACAAAAGACCTGACTAAATCCAGTGATCCACTTCTCAGTCCTCAAGCTTGTACTCAGACCACAAGCTTGTACTGTATGATGATCATTGGCCCAACAGATCCCCGACCCCTTCTTTTCTTGCTCCCCTTAAGATCACTCAGCTCCAGCTATCTTTGGCCACTTTACTCTTTCAGAAACAGGCTAGTTGCCGGCCATGCACCTCTCCCAGGGCTCCCCCATTCGTGCTCTCCTCCTTCAGGGACATTCTCCCCTCTGTCCCAAACATCTGCATGGCTCACTCCCTTCCCTACTTGAGATTTCGGCTCCAATATCACCCCCTCATCAGGCCTTCTCTTCTCTACCTACCTTATGCAAACTAGCAACTATTACTGCACTCTTACCAAAGTACTTCCTGTGTTTATCTTTCTTTTCCTCTACAGCACTTAACTCCATCGGACTTAATGTTTACTTGTTTTTTCTCCCCAAAGGAATATGAACGGTTTGGGGAAATACATTTTCTTTTATTCAAAGCTGCAGCTTCACCTTCTAGAAGAGAGCCTGCCATTCAATAGGTGTTCACAAAATATTTGTCATGATACAATAATCCCCGTCCCCTTCCCCATGAGGGATACATTCCAAGACCCCCAGTGGATGCCTGAAACCAAGGATAATACTGAACAGTATATATACACATATATACATACATATATATATACACATATACATATATATATACATATACATATATACATATATATACATATACATATACATATACATGTTTTTTCTATATATACATATCTGTGACAGTTTAATTTATAAATTAGGCACAGTAAGAGATTAGCAACAATAACAATAAAATAGAACGATTATAACAATATGCCGTAACAAAAGTTACATAAATGCGGTCTCTGGCTTTCTCTCCCAAAGTACCTTATTGGACTATACTCATCCTTCTTGTGATGAAGGGAGGTGATAAAATGCCTACCGTAACAAAAGTTACATAAATGCGGTCTCTGGCTTTCTCTCCCAAAGTACCTTATTGGACTATACTCATCCTTCTTCTTGTGATGAAGGGAGGTGATAAAATGCTTACATGATGACATGAAGTGAGGCGAGTGACGGAGGCATTGTGATGTAATATTGGGTCACTACTAACCTGACAACAGGCCAGAAGGAGGACCCTCTACTTCTGGGCCAGGGCTGACCACAGGTAACTTAAATCATAGAAAGCATAGCCATGGATAAGGGGGGAATGCTGTAATGAATAAATGGTGCCTCTGGTCACTCTTATTAGAGTTCCAGAAGACAACCTGAAGAACCCATAAGAATAGTGTAAAATGTAAAGCCGCAGTGTAAGTACTTCTAAAAATGGCTTGCTGATTTAGAATCAAAGTGAAATATTATATGCATCACCATAGATTTGGACTGTGAGTCACAGACTGTCAAACGTGAGAGGCAGCTGTAGTGGACCAAAATGTAGCTGGGAGTCAGACGATGCTGGTTCTGGTCCTGGCAGTGCCCCTGACCTGCTATCCAACCTCAGACAAGCAGCCCCGTCCCTGTAGACACTCCTTGTCACCCAAATAAACACCGATTCATCTCTACTCTCTAACATTCATTGGTATGAATTCAACTACCACTCATTCAAAAGATACTCTTTCTGAGTTTACACAGAGGAGATAAATTCATTGCTGTCAACTCTACTTACAAGTTAGGAAAGAAGTCACATTTGAAATTGTGTGCCTTTTTTTGTAAAATTATGCCACATTGTTAACACCTAAAGTGGGAGATAGAAGGTTCTTCCTCTCCATGCACCACAGTGGGTGTTAGATGTCATCAACTACAACACAGAAGTAATAACTATTTAGGATGCTAAACTCTTCCAAAAACACACGTGCATGGATACACACACACACACACACACACACACACACACACACACACATACACGCTAACACAAAATTCACACCGAGAAAACAATTTGCAGTTTTCCCTCAAATGGACTCATTTCCCATCTTGAAAGGCAGTCTCACATGGGCACGAAATGTGTTTTCTCCTAAGTAGTAGAGATGACCTTTAAAAATGCACCCCCTCTTTCTTCCCCAGCCTGCAATCCCATGAAGATCAAAGCCAGTTTGCTATTCTGCATTAACATTTCTGTGATCAGATATAACGTGAGCACCTCGATTCTATCTGTGTCAAGATATCTTCACACAAGTGACTCATCTGGTAAAAGCTCGGGCACTGAACACTGCTCTGACAACCATCTCCTTTGAGGTTGATTCCACGTTGGTGGTGTTACAAGCCAACGTCCTGTTTAGCTGCTTTCCTCTGCAACACAACACTGTAATTAAAACTGACTAAACAATAAATCTCAATTTCCCTGTTCCATCAGGAGAATCTTTCAATTTACTAGGCTTCGTCTATTCGCCAGCTCCTCCTCTGCATTACGAATCATTCTTGAACAAGCACACAAGTTAACTACCCACTCTTACGTTGAACGTGCAGAGATTCAGTGCCAATTCTGTCATTAGACATCCTAGATCTGCTCCTTGGGGACCTGAGAGGAAACTGGGTGTTTGCCTGAGTTAAATATGTGAAGAGGCTATCCCCCTCCTCACGCAGGCCCTGTCAGCTCCAGAAAGCACAAACTCAACGGGCTGCCCTTGCAAGGAACAGGCATCTCTTTGTCCTCCTAAATACCTCTTGCCGTGACCAAGTTCCAGTTTCCAGAACCTGAAACACCTTTGCCCAATGAAAACCTTCCTGAACTTTTTACCCAACAACTCACAGACCATGAATGGCATTCCCTCAGACTCCAAGACAATCAAGTTAGGGAGACGATGTAGAAAAAGAACGTGGTAAAAAGAGGTGAGAATATTAATGATGAGAATGGTGAGAATATAATGATGGCACTGAATTGTGTTCCAGTGTGTGGAGTCGAAAAATAGATTCAATTTTTCTCGTAGAAATAAATGCAAAGGGTTGTTGGGTACCACAGAGCTACCCACTTGGACAGTTAATTACAGACTAAATACCCCTGTGCTAAAAAAA
Source organism: Panthera tigris (assembly GCF_018350195.1). Taxonomy (NCBI): domain Eukaryota; kingdom Metazoa; phylum Chordata; class Mammalia; order Carnivora; family Felidae; genus Panthera; species Panthera tigris. The sequence goes on from NC_056668.1 coordinate 78,556,233, forward strand.
AACTGAATAGTTCCCGATTGGCATCAGAATAACCTCAGAACTCTACATGAAGCGCAAAACACAGTCCACAATCTGGCTACTGATCCCTTTTCTCAGGGACAGCCTCACTGTCTATGCATTAACCATGTGTGATCATTGACATTCCCAGAAACAGACAGTGGTAGGTGAGATAACACTTCAGTCGTAGATATCTGCACTCGAATTCCCAGAAGCTGTGCACGTGTTGTTTTACTTGGCAAAGGGAACTTTGCAGATGTGATTAAATCTTGAAATGGAAGGGTTCTCCTGCATTATCTAGACGGGCCGAATCGGATCACATGACTTCTAAAAAGCAGAGAACCTTTCCCAGCTGTGGTCAGAGGGAGACATACCCTTAGAAGAAAGGTCAGAGAGATACAAGGTTGCCGGCTTTGAAAGGACTGGGAATTTCCTTCAGAATAGGCCACAAGCCAGGGGATCCGGGAGGCCGCTGGAAGCTGGAAAAGCCCCCAGAATTGTCCCCTAGCACCTCCAGAAACAAAAGCAGTTCTGCTAACACCTTTATCTTTGGTGAAGAGACAGGTAACTAGACTTCTAAACTACAGAATTTGAAGATAATAAAGAAATGTATCGCTTTAAGTCACCAAGTTAGTGACACTGTCACAGGGATAATAGACTGATAATAATAAACTGATAACATAGGTCAAGCTCACACTTTCCGGCCTTTGCCCATGAGTTTCATGAGCTGATGATGGCCCATGCTTACTTCTCATACAGTTTTCCAGATCATAGTTAAATCAGCAACACATGACTGTTTTCTCAGTCCTAGTTCCCACCGGGTATTTACTACAATACTGTCTACTACAGAAACCAGTACAGTTATATGTACTGAATAAGTAATCTTAACGGGAGGCTAAGATGAAATTATTCAAGGATTTATGAAACATCAGAGATCAGAGTCATAACTTGGAGGTTAGAAAGCTAAAAACTCTTGGAGCACCTGGGTGGCTCTGTCAGTTAAGCATCTGACTCTTGACTTCGGCTCAGGTCATGATGTCACCAGTTTGTGGGTTCAAACCCCACAAGGGGCTCTGTGCTGACAGCCTGGAGCTTGCTTGGGATTCTCTCTCCCTCTCTCTCTGCCTCTGACCCACTCAGGCACATATGTGCACACGCACTCTCTCTCCCTCAAAAAAAAAAAAAAAAAAAACAAAGTAAAAAAAAAAAAAGGAAGAAGGTTAAAAACTCTTATTTGACATTTGACAGATGGGGAAATTGAAACCGAGAGATAGGAAGGCCCCAGGAACACCGCACAATTTTCTGTCAGTTAATCCAAACCACTTACACAAGTTGCTCCACCTGAGGTGAAAGGACCTCCAAGATGGAATCACATCTTTCTAATCTGACCTCTTAATGTTCCTCCCTTCTCGTACCCTTCTCCCAAGACAATGCTAAACGGCACAGGGTTTCCTGAAATTGCTTATATCTCTGCTCCTAGAGCATCATTCTCACCGGCATCACCCAATGCCCATAGTTGACCATGAAATAAAGGCCAGGCACAGGCGTGACTTTTTTTCAGGGGAGAATAATCTATCTCTTTGGCGGAAAGTGACTTCAACAGCCACCACCATCCCTCCTACTCCCAACACACACAGACGTGTATTTTACATTCTCCTCCTATGGCTCCTCCTCTACCTTCTCTGTCCGTGCCTATGTTAGGATTTCCCTACTAAAGTTAAGGTCCTAAAGGGAAGGTTTATTTTTATAGCCTGCTAACTCACACAGGATCTGTTCCCATATAGACCTATTGGTTTGATGAGGGGCCAACACATTTAAAAATATTTGGAAACACTAGATGCTTTACAAGAAACTAGGTTTATTACTAAACTTAATAATAAAATAGGAACTCTCTACAAGAGTTCATAGTTTGGACACTATTTCTCTATGGAGAAATATATGCAATTGTTACTGAGAACATCTTATGACCCAGTTTCTTTCTCCAGATCCAACAAGCTCCCTGAGGCTCATAAGAAGACACTTTGCCAAAAGATACACGGACACCAACTAAGGTTTAACGAGCTGCTTTCCCTGATATCTCATTTAATACACCACCTCATGAATTGGGCAGCACAGCTACCTCTGCCTCTCTTCTAGAAATAAGGGATGCTCGTTCAGACAACTTTCTCGCCACAATCTAATGTGCCTCACCACTCCTAACCGACAGTCTGACCAGTCAGCTTGCCAGTAACTTGAAGCCTGCAAGTGTAACGGGCCAGCAATTTGTGCTTTTGAAAGATTCCAACTGCCAAAAATAAATGAGAGCTTAGGACACAGCCACCATGCTTAATACCCAAAGACTTGTTTTGTTTGTTTTATTTTTCAAAGGCTGTGGCTTTGCTGGCTCCTGCTTTATATGATTTCTTATTATGCTCTATGTTGAATTATACTTTTAAATTTTTGGACAAATCACTGTAACACAGAAGTCTTGTTCAATTTAACAAGCTGTGGAGAGTGGCAAATGGGGGCAGGAGGGTTCTCTTGATGCCAAAAAAATAAGACTGACTTTGAAGTATCTTGGTCACATTAACAGCAAAGAGCATCCTTTTTCTCTTACCATAAAAGTACCTTGTGAAAATACTACAGAATCTGAGACATACACAAAGTTCAGGAAAGCCTCGTGACCAGTGTACTCACTGCTGGTGTAAATATAGTGACAGAGATCACCAACGCTACCTTTCCCAACAGTAGACCTTAACATTTGGTACCCGTATTGGAACGCACACCAATCCTGAGCCTTCACGTGTCCGTCAGCTTCCAAGGTGGGAATGATCAACTAGTGAAGGAAAAGAACTGAAATGGTCATTATAAGCCCTATTTTCTAAATGTTAGCTCTGCCACTATGTCTCAGTTGTTCTCATTTCTACTAAGGACAATACATATGTGGCAGTGCTCTGGAGAAGACACTTCCGGGTAGCCCTAAACTACTCGTTCTTGCAGTGAGTGGGAAGTGCACACGCCAACTAAGAGCCGTGCCTTGGCTCCGAATACCCCTGCAGTGAGGTCATAGCGAAGCCAGTCCAAGTGTTTGCTAGAATAAACAAGAGGCCACAGATGCGATCTGAGATGGCTTCCCTCCCTGGGCAAACAACTAGGTGAATGTGTCAAGAGGAGAAGATGGTGTAAGAGGTAAAGAACAGGAGTAGCCAGACCCCAAATGTAGATAATTTTTGCATGTGTTCTCACCGACTTCTTTCGGCATCCATCTCAACAGAACTTAAGTACGTTTCTATGAGGTTATAAACTGCACCGTTTCCCCCATTTAGGTACCTGCCCCAAATCACCAGGAAGAGATAGGGAAAGTGATAAAGGACTTACACATTCCGGTTTCTAGTCTGGATTAGATCCACCATAAAATGTCTCCTCATTGTCTAGAGAAGTTACTTGACATGAACTGCAATGTACAAAAATTTGATTTCATTGTGAAGAAATCCTTTCTTTTAGGGGGCTAACTCTTTTCTGGGAACTATTTCAGGGTACCACTGTACAGCAGACAGAAGCATGGGCATTGGAACCAGAGAGCCACAGTTGTAATCACCACTGAGTTATGAGATATATGGCTTTGGGAAATTTACTTACCCTCCGCCAACCTCAGTTTCCTCATCTGTTCAACAGGGATATAGCAAGTATCACCTCCCAAGCTTAGACATTAAATAAGACAATGTATGCAAACAGATATCCTGACAAATCATAAGAACTTAGGCAATACTAAGACTATTACGTAGTTAACAGGTGTGCACACGTGTGTATATGTAAGCGTGTAAGCATGTACACGGCATATGTGTGTATATGTGTACCTGTGTGTCCATGGCTGTATGCATGTGTGCATACGTGTATGTGTGCATATAGGTTTGTACCACCCATACTGCTGTGTAAGTGGATGTGGGTCTACTTGTGTGCATACAAGGTAGTGGAGAGAAGTAGGAAAGGAGGAGAAGGAAAAAAGAGAGAAAACAGGGTCAGGGAGGTGGGAAGACGCTAGATTAAAATTAAAAATAAAGGCCTTGATGGATAGTAGCTTTAAAAACACATATCCTGACAAGCAGAAGGGCAATTAGATATCTCATACCACAACAATGACACATCCTCAGATTAAATTTCTAAATCTATTCTCCCATTCTAAGGCCTTTTCTTCCCAGAAATTGCAAAACAGGGAACAAGAATAGATGTGTGAGCCTGTGCATGTTTGTTTCTTACCCACTTGGAGAAAGGGTGTGAGGCGGTCATGAGAGCATAAACTTAATTTTTATTGAAAAAAATAAACCTATTCCCCAAGGAGAAATGGGCGGTAGTGGAGGCCTCTGAGCTACTCAGTCTCAGGTAAGCAGAGTCTATAGTTATTAGGTTTATCAGTCTTTCTACATCTCAGATGCTGCAATCTGGAGATAATGAGATAAAGCACAATGCTACAGCTTTCAGTGGTAAAACCAGAGCATTACTATAAAGCAGAATGTTCTGGCAGTCAGGCTTGGAGCTACCAAAAATACATAAACTATATAAAATCAGTTTTTTAGAAAATCGTATTTGCAGATTTCTGAGCTATCAGGCAAGCCAACGTCCTCTAATCCCTTTAGAAGACATCCATGCTACCCCCCGCCAAAAAAAAAGGGGGGGGGATTTGAAGAGGTAGCAGCAACACAGTGAGGCTCCATCAATTTATATTGTTCCTGGATTTCAATTAATAATGTGGAGCTTTAATTTACAGGGAGAGTTAATATATTCTGGTACTGTAATCATATCTTAATATGATCCAGCCCCTCAATGTAATCAATAATGAGGACAACAAAATAAAACAACGGAATATAGATTTCTCTTAAGCTGTCCACCGACAGCCAGCTAACATGGGAAACCGCTTTGTGTTGGAACATCTCATTATTATTTTCATAAATTCAAGGCCTCTAAACACATCAACCACATATGTTCCAGGAATGACAGTGGCCCCCGCTGTTAAAATATCATGGCCATGATCGGAGGGTTTCATCTCCTGCCATTCCTGCAAGAGTCTTGGTTTCTCACCAACTATATCTAATCTTTACTGTCAAGCAAAGTAATGAGTATTTAGGTGAATCCAGAACAGGCCAAACTAGTACTGAGGCATCTTAGGACCACCTGGCCCTTGCACCCACTGCCTCCCAGTGTGTGCATTCTATGAGAGGGATGCGTAGTAACAATGTGAATGGGAGAGTCAGTCCCCAGCCAGATCTCTACGCCCTCCTCTGTAAGACCAGGGGACTTGAAACGTAAGACCTCCAAGGACCCTTCCCATGCTGGAGAGTGGGACAAGGGCAAGTTGAAACATGCAGCATTTTACAAAAAGTTCTGCCATCAACATCAGCTATGCCTCTCCTGCTTTCTACCTTGCCCCTCTTGCCACTTTCTAGATGTGAATCCAAACTATCCTGATTCTTCTAGAACAAGAGACACAGGGGCTGGCCATTTTTACACCCGCAGCCCTCCTCCTATTCGGTCTTTCCCCTCCCTCTTCTTCACCCTAAGAGTTTCCTCATTTATTATCCCCATATTTAAGGCAGCAAAATAAGGCAGGAAGTGTAAGGAAATGTCTAAACACAATGAAACAAATCAGGGATAAAAAGTGAGTAAGCACTTGAATTCCTGCCTGATGATAACTTGCTCAACTCACCAGGTCAAGTTCCCTCTATTCATGAAATATGACACTTTCAGAACATCTACCAGAGCAGGTCATGAAAGGCAGTGTTAAGCGGTAGGGCTGATCCCCCTATTAGGGCCTGAGTTGGAACAAGCTATGTGCCTTCTTCAGGGAATGAAGACCTCATGGGATATTTTCTATTAGAACCTGAGGGACCTGGGGTCCAAATCCTCAGTACTGTGAGCGGAAATGCTGGCGCACAAGAAGGGAAGTCCGCTTGCCTGGCAAAAAATCATGTAACAAGTCAGGGGCAGGATTTAGATGAGATTTCACAGGCACTGTCCACTGTGCCATGTTGCCTCCACCCTCTTCCGGCTCTTTCATTCTCTCCTTTATTCTCTCATGGGCCTGGCTTTGATCCACAGGAACTCATGGTTGGATCAGGGGGAGAATGGTGAGGCTGACCCCACAGCATGGTGGCACCCTTCCAACATTACTCCCACTCTAGGCAACAAAATGGTCATTAGGTCTTTCCTGGAAGCTCCGAGGTATGACATGGAAAGTTTCCACAGTGGACGGGGACTGGTTTCCACACTAGAGATAGGGATGCCTCACAGTGGCCTCCAGAGTGAGCAGAATGGTACTCAGCAAAGCTCCAGAAACCCCCAAGTGCATATTCCCATAAAAACCTGTTCTACCCATTAAGCCACTTTATGCACCAAGTTTCCAGTTCAGGGTTCATTTGAACAGAGTTCCCAGTTAATGGGAAGACCACTTAGGTACTAGAAGCAGAAGAAACAAATTTAACCACTGGATTCTCTAGGTGGTGGTTGTTGTTGTTGTTGGTGGTGGTGGTGGTGGTGGTGTGTGTGTGTGTGTGTGTGTGTGTGCGTGCGTTTGGTGAAATTAAATCATCGCATTTCTGGGCCTCAGTTTTGTCCTATTTCAGATGAGTTAACAACTAATTCACATGTGCTAAGTGAAACAAGAGACAATGTGAATGTGCTTTGTGTAGTAAAGCACTTCCAAATCATGAGTGTTACCGCATGACAGTGCTACAGGCCTGGCAGCCTATGAAGAAGAGAGGCTGGAGGAAAGAAGCGTGGCCCTAACGGACTCACTGACTTAGGACTGCTTTGATTTGATCCTGATGGGACATAAGACTTTCCAGCCCCCATCCTGACAGTTTTCAGGTGTTGCTGGTATTTGCACTGAGGACAGATAGGTAGAAGGATCACAGAGAAATGCAATGTTACGTATGTTTGCTGAGTGTAGCCTGAGATTCCTGGTACTGAGTCATTACTGTATATACAGGCAGACAGGAAGACAGAAGTAGGAGATGTATTTGCAGAAACCTATCTACCTGCCTTCTTTTCCAGGCTTATCTCATGACACTTGCCCTACATACCCTGAGCTCCAACCAGGCTGAACTATTTCCAGTTCCTTAATATATCGACTTAAATGCCACTTCTAAAAAGCCTCCTCTGATCTCTCTGGAAGGCGATTGGAGCACCTTACTCTGTGAATTCACAGAGACTTATTCATTCACTCGTCATTATAGTTATTATATATCCTGTCATCTGTTTACTCATCTGTTGCCTACATTAGAAGTCCCTTGTGGGGTGGGCAAAGGTAAAAACTGCGCTCCCTTGATTTTAATCTGCAGTGTCCTGCATTCAGTAGGGGCCTCACAATTGCTGGTTAAATGGAAGTACACAATTCAATGAATAAATAAGTTTTTAAAACACACACTCACTGGCACAAAACCTAATTGTGATTTTCTCAATTTGTGAGGTGGACTCTGGTAAAAAAAAAAAATAATAATAATAATCCCAATATAGAAACAAGTAGGATTTAATTTATTAGACAGATCATCCAGTGAGATTCCAGAGCTGAACTTCTGTGGGATAAGGATAGACACCTCTCAACTCCGTTAGTTTTCAAATATTGGCCCTGTTTCCATTTTCTTTCTCTTCTTTCTTTTCTTTTCTTTTCTTTTCTTTTCTTTTTTTTTTTTCTTTCTTTCTTTCTTTCTTTCTTTCTTTCTTTCTTTCTTTCTTTCTTTCTTCTTTCTTTCTTTCCTTTTGATCTAGCTCTTCTTACTTAGCTGTTCTCCCTGGATTTCCTTAGACTCTTACATGTCTTTTTAAATTAAAGGCACAATCACAGCCACTGTAAACTCTGAACAGAACCGGTGACATGCGGCTTCCTTTCTTGGGGCCTCCTAGCACTAACCCCTGGAGTGCCTAAGGACAGGCTCAGGTCCATCCTTTCCAAAGGTATTACTTCCTGCATGTGATTCCTCCCTAATCAGTCTGCCTCTCTGTCCACTCACTCTTGCTCACATTGACAGATGAAGACGGGGGTGCAGAAAGTGCAGGTAAGAGAATGGGAGGGGCGTGATTTGAAATATAGATACAGAGAAAAACATAGAAGCAATCTGGCAGAGGGGTTGAATGTAGGGGCTCCAGAATTAGATCAACTGGATTTAAATCTGAACTCTGCAACTTACGAGCTGGTTTGACCTTAGACAACTGACTTAAAATGAACATCTTTGGTTTCCGCATCTGTGAAAACGGGAATAACAACTAATGCACAGGGTTGCTGTGTGAATTAAGTGAACTCTAAGAGACTTACAGAACTGCCAACGTGTCTGGCACGTAATAAGTACTTAATAATAGAAACCAATATAACATAAACCATTCTGATATGATATGATAGACTATGGCATGATAGAATATAATACAACACAATGGCAGACTGTATTTTCTAAAGATGGCCACAACAGTATCTCTTGCACACATGTTCGTATAGAACCTTGCCACAACCCCATCCAAAGGTGGAGTCTGTGTCCTCTGTCCTTGAGCTTATGTGAGTCTTTGTGACTACCTCAAACAACACCCTACAGTGGAAATGACACTATATGACACTAAGTCATAAAAAATGCATGCATGTCTACCATCCCTTTGGGCGACATCTGCCCTTGTGATTGTGATCCTCGGCCATCAGGTTATGAGGAAGCCCCACCAGCCTGTGGAAGATGCACATGGAAAGAAACCATGGTTCCAGATGCACAGCTCCAGCCAAGCTCCTGGTAGCAAACACTGGTCATTACTCATCTAAGCTAAAAGTGAATTTTCCACCCGCAAGCCAAGTGATCTGAGCTGGTTTCCCAGAGCAGGGATAAGCCATCCTCATGGAACACTACCAAAGTTGGAGATTCATGAGTAAAATAAACAGTGCTATGTTTTTGGGTAGTTCATCACGTACCAATAGATGACTTACACTGACATAGAAAAAGATAAAATTATCTGTATTTCAATGAACTAATACTCATGTTTTGTGGCAGGAGGAGGTGCTTGCTTGCCTCAAACTTAGGTCATTAATTTCAGCAAAACACATGCTTTTTTTCTAAAGGCTGACAAAGAATAATATATATAGTTTATAAAGAATTTTATATAGTTTATAAAGGATTTTCACAAACAAGAGCTAATGTGTTCATGAAGCACATAAATATACATGAACAAATGATAGCTTCATGTAGACTGAGTAACCATAACTCAAGGAAGTAACTTGATCCAGGTCACACAGCTACTCACAAGCAAATCAAAAGTTACAAGAACAAATCTCTTTACTCCCAGTTCAGAGGTATTTCCATAATAACAAGCTGACAATCTGAAGAAAGGGGTTTGAGGACTTCAGCCCAATTCTTCGCTCAGCTACCATCACTGTGACCCTCTATAAGCCTTGGATTCTTTGAGAAAATAGATCAAAAGATCTCCAAACCCAATCCAGCTCTAATGTTCTCAGAGTGTGCAATTCCTCCTACATCTGTTGGAGCCTTCATAACCGCTTACATCTTCTTGGTTGCATTCTTCTCCTGATATCTCACCTGCTCTCTCCACCCCTTAACTTCACACATCCACCAGATTCCACAAGTGAATTGATGTTTGTGCTACATCCCTGCAGATGATAAGTCTAATTCTACCTTGTTCTGTAGTAGGCAGGTTTCCAAAATGGCCACTGATGATTCCCACTTTATATTCACAGCCTTGCATAATCCCCTCATCCTGAGTGGGGTCTGATCCTAATCACTTACTTCTAACAAAAAGAATGCAGTAAATGTGATGGGATGTCACTTCCAAGATTAGGTCACAGATGAGTATGACTTACATCTTATGAACACACTCTACCTATTGCCTTCCAAGCTTCCATGCTTTGATGTAATGAGTTGCCATATTGAAGAGGTCCATACGGTGAGGAGCTGAGAGCAGTCCCCAACCAACAGGCAGCTAAAAGCTAAGGCCCTCTGTCCAACAACCCAGGTAAAGCTGAACCTGGCAATAACTCCCTGAGCTTAGAAGCAAATCATTCCCCAATCGAGCCCTCAGATGAGACTCTGGGACAATACCCTGATTGCAGACTTGGAAGATAACTGATGGTTCAGCTAAGCTGTGCCCAGATTTCTAGCCCATGGAAAAACATCAGAAAATGTGTTTTTTAAGCTGCCAGGTTTTTAAACAATTTGTTGCACAACAACATAGAACTAATACTTTTTACTATGTGTTAATAAGGGAGATCCTCTGAATATTACTGAAGGGAAAAGCTCACTAAAAACACGAAAGTCTTGCCAACCCCCCACCCCTGACAAATCCATCCAAGGAAGCAAAAAAAAAAAAAAACCATAATCCTCTTCTTCTATTTCCAAGCACACCAACAGAAATATAGCCTTAAGAAACCTAGAGAGGTCTCCATAGGGACCAGCCGTATCCTAAAGGAAAGGTATGGAGGAGTTTTACTGCATCAAGACAAAAGCAAATGTCAGTTAGGCCTCAAGCATGAAAGATTCTATTCTACTAGAATAGAATCAAGTCAACATACGTACTCCCTCGGAGTGTCTCAAGAAAATGAGAGACATCATTTAAAAGCTGCCTTATAACTGCAACATCATAGACATTGAGAGTGGAAGGAATGAGTAAGAACTAACATCATTTACAAATGGGGACCTGAGGCTTAGAGAGAGGAACTGACTTATTTTACACAACCTGTTAATTGCAGAACTGGGAGGAGAATCCATTTCTCCTGGCACAACTCAGTTTTCTTTCCACGGCAAATGCCAAAAAAAGAGATTAATTTCTAGCAAAATAGCAACTCACTTATTTTATTCTTAATGAATGTGACTTGTTAGGGTATCTTACCAGGATACTAGGAAAAAAATTCATAATGTGAATATACATGTGACTACATCTCCCATACATGTATGTATTCAGATGCAGAAATAGTTAAATGACAAGTTCTAATTGCTTCCTTTGAAAGCAAATTAGGAAATAACTCAATGTAGGAAGGAAATGAAATAATTCTATGCAAAAGGTGGCAAGTTTATACTGTACTACTTCCTCCTGAGAAGTTAGCAAAGTTGGTATTTACCCTAGATGAGTGGGGGAAGGATATGCTTATCATAAAATACATTATGTTTAGCAAGATACTGCATCTCATAACTGGGATGAGGTTGAAAAAAATATTTGTATATCATTTCATAGTTTACAAAGTACTTCAATGCATAGTATGCCATCAACTACTCACAGAAACATAGATGGTAGTCAGAGAATGTATTCATATCATGGGTAATAAAAATGAGGTTCAGAGAGATAAAATAACTGAATTCACGCTTCCAAACATGGCCAAGCTACAAGTGGAACTCTAGTTTTCTAAACCTAAATGCTCAGTCCAAGAATCGCAGTTGCAGATCATGCTTGATGAACGACAACAATACAAATCTTGTAGGTTCTGTCAACTTACTATGTAGCCAGACAAAGACATTTCTCTGAGTAAGGGTTTCCTACGCAGGAACTGAAGACGTCAGGCTAGTGTCTGTTGTTGACAAGGGGGCAGAGCCTTAATACAGCTGTAGAGATGAAAGAAAGGAGGAAGAAGGGGCTATTTACAAAACATTTAGTTGACAAGCAGCTTTGAAGGTTCTCAAAGTGTGGTCCCAACTACAGAACCATTTGAGCATTTCTTGAAATGCAAATTCTTGGGCCCCACTGGAGAAATTTTGGGGTGGGGGTGTGAGTCCAGCTATCTGTGTGTAACAAGCCCTCCAGGGCATTCTGAAGGACAAACAGTAACTTAACCATAGTTTTACATGCTTTAGTCTCTGCAATCGAGAGATATAATAAGAACAAATTATACCAAGAGTCCAATGATAGGCTTATTAAATTGTGACAAGTTCATAAGTCATGATTTTTGTTTTTAAAGTGAACCTTGCTCAATTACAAGAGGGATTATGGTGTAATGCACAGAAACAGATGTTGATGATTCATGCACATGTCAGATGAAAGGACAAGACTGGTTATTGCTCTAATTCTGGCTTTCCAGTCTATGCATTAGAAGCCACAGAAATAACCAAAAGGACTGGACAAAGGATAGAGGACAGCAACGTACTGTCTTCCAAATAATCTCAAAGGCTATGAGATAGGTTCCAAATCATCTCGAACACCATGAATTTGGGTTCAAATTATCTTAAAGAAAAACACATAAACTCTGTCTTTCAGTTTGCAGAAACTTCCCTCTGGCTGCACACAGTGACTTCTATCAACTTCAACTCTAATCTTAAAGAAAAATTGCCTATAACTAAGTAATAAAAGGACGGGAAAATCAATAGAGTTTTTTATTTTATGTGGGGCAAAAGCCATGGCAACTCAAAGCTAGAATCACCATAAGAAACGACATCATTCCTCAGGTCCAATTTACAGATAGATATTGAAACAGACCCAGAGAGAGGTAGTAACTATCCACTAGATGTCCTGGCCAATCACGGAAATTCTGGACCTCTTAACACATCTTAAATAATTGTTTCCAGAGGTCTAAACAAGTTGTTCCACTTGTTTCTTTTCAAGGGATGACATGTTCTTTGCAAAATCAAGGAAGTGGTCTCCTTCTGCTTGACCCTCACACTGTCTCACCTACAACCCTTCCCAGTGTCAACCAGAGTTCTACTGATAGTCACAAAGGCCGTCTTCCAAGGTCACTGGAGATTCTTGTCAGTAACAATGCTAATAAATCACACATCTGTACTAGCTATCACGGCAAACAGCACAAAGCCATTATTGAGGCTGAGTAGTTTGTCTTAGAAACAGAAATAGTCAATTTAGGGACCTGGAATATAATCAAGGTCTTTTGTACTTCTTTCCAAATTTTATATCAGGGAACAGAAAACTCCAAGCCTTGCAACCAAGAATACGAGTACCATGAAATACTAGCATCATTCAAATCAATTTTTCCCATCTGTTGCCTGAATTCCTTTCCAGAATTCTTGCCAAAATTCATTTGATAATGATGATGGTGGGGGGAATGGCAGTGATCACAGTGTTACGTGCAAGATAGTGTATTCACACGTTAGACACACACCCATTACTTCATGTGATCCTCATGTCAACTCTGAGATATGTTATTAACCAAGATTAATAAATGAGGTTCAGAAAGCTTAAAAAATGCACTTGGCCAATGCCAGAGTATCATTCCAAATGCCCCCAGTGAAGGCAAACTTGCTATCTTCTAAGGCAAGCTACTTTGAACTTTAACTGCCCTTACTGTTAGAAAGGCATTGTCCTTACACTGTATTGCTGACCACTTTGCTTCTAAATACCGATCCTTATTCTGCTCTCTAGAGCTAGCCTGTACATGCTTCTTCCCTAGGATGGATTCTCTGCTGTAATTGTCAGTCTGGATTTTCCCAATAGATGGTGAACTTATTTAAGGCAGGGGCCATGCACAATTTTATACTTGTATTCCAGGCATACTGCTCAACACAGAGCTTTAAAAAAATATTTTCAATTAAGACAGCATCCACATACCATAAAATCTACTTCAAAAATGTAAAATCACTGGTTCTTAACATATTCAAAGACTGTGAAATCAATACCATTGGCTAATTCCGCCTAATTCCAGAATATTTTAATCATTCCCAAAACAACTCCTGTACATATTAGTAGTCACTCCCTATTCTCCCCACCACCCAGCCACCAGTAACGAATATTTCTGTGTCTATAGATTTGCCTATTCATATAAATGGGATCATACAATACAAAGTCTTTTGTGTCCAGCTTCTTTCCTATAGAGTAATGCTTTCAAGGTCCATCCATAGTTACAGCATGTGTCAGTATTTCATTCCATTTTATAGCTAAATAATATTCAACTTTATGGATATGCCACCTTTTGTTTATTCATTCATCAACTGATTGATATTTAAGTTGTTTCCACTTTGGAGCTATTACAAATAATGCTCCCATGCACACTTATGTACAGGTTTTTATGTGGATATATGTTTAACTCATCTTGAATATAATAGGAATAGAATTTCTTGGTCTCATGATAGTTCTATGTCATATCCTTTGAGAAACTGCTAGACTTTTCCCAAAGTGGCTGCACTGTCTTACAATCAACCAGCAATGAATGTCAGTTCCAATTTCACTACATCCTTGCCAACAAGTGTTACTGTCTTTTTGTTTACAACCATCTAAGTGTGTATGAAGGGGTATCTCATTGTAGTTTCATTTGATCATTTCCTGGATGACTAATGACATCAAGCATCTTTCCCTATGTGTGCTAGCTTCTTCTGGATCTTTAGAGAAATATCTATTCAGATCCTCTGTTTTTTAATTGGGTTATCTGCCTTTTCCTGGAGTTGTAAGAGTCTTAACATAGGCTATATCAGACATATGACTTGCAAACATCTTCTCCCAGTTCATAGGTTGCTTGTTCACTTTCTTGATGGTGTCACCTGAGGCACACAAGTGTCTACTTTCAAAGAAGTCCAATGTATCTATTTTTTTTCCTTCAATTGTGTGTGCTTTTGGTGTTACTAATTCAAGGTCATTAAGATCACTCCTATATTTTCTCTAAGAATTTTATAGTTTTAGCTCTTATATTTATGTCTTTGATCCAATGTAAGTTAATTTTTGTATGTGATCTGAGGTACAGATCCAACTTCATTCTTTTGCATGTGGATATCCAATTGAAAAAGTATTCTTTCCCCATGAATGTCTTTGCACCCCTGTTGAAAATCAGGAGGCCATAAAAGTAAAGGTTTGTTTCTAGACTCTCGATCCCAGTCCACTGACCTACAGGTATACTCATGCCAGTACCACACGGCTTGATCCTTATAGCTTTGAAGTAAGGTTTTGAAAGTGGGAAGTGTGAGTCTTTTACTTTTCTTTTTCAAGATTAATTTGGCCATTCTTGGTCCCTTAAATTTTTATATGTATTTTAGAATGTGCTTGTCAACTTCTACAAAGAAGAAAAGTGGAATTCTGATAGGGATTGCTTTGAACCTGTAGAACAATTGGGGGAGCACGCCATCTTAATATTACATCTTCCAAGCAATGAACACAGGATGTCTCTCTACTCACTTAGGTCTTCTTTAATATTTTTCAACAATTCAACAGAAATTTTATGTTCAATTCAGTAATCAATGGTTAAAAGGGGGAAAAAAGTGAATAAATGAGTGAAGAAATCAATCAATGAATAAGAGAGAGAAACTCCAAGCAGTTCTTGGAAAATCATATACAATGGCCACCGCCTTCTTGAATCCCATTTACCCTCTCACAAAGCCATTCTCTAGGAGTCCCAGTTTTCACGATACATTTTAGTCCTTTTCTCATGGCTCCAGCCGTAATTCCCATTGTTTCTTTCTCTTTTGCTCATCGAATATGATGGATAATGGTAGAGAAGTGATGGCCTGAATGACACATCTCCATTCATACCCTTCCTTCAGAAGGAGCTCCAGGAAACTTGTTCTAACATAGCTGCAAACAGACCACTCTAATCCTCCCTCTTTTTTCTTCCCTTGCTGGTTGTGAGGTCTGATCTACAAGTGACTGCTAAAATAGATTTCCCCATAAACAGAGTTGAACATCATAACTTTTAGCTATGCTGGGTTGGCTGATGAGAAAAGGAGCCCTAAAATTAATATTACATAGAATATTATGTCATCCAGGATGCTGTTTATAAAAACTGTTTCCTCACTTTGACTGCCTGGGTAAGGATCAATTTAACATAAGTTGGCCATTTGGGAAGTAAAACATCACTCTGTGTAGGTTGGGTGGCAGAGAGAGCCAAGAAGATTCCTTACTGCTAAGGAGCTTAGCACATCTAGCAGCATCTAGGAAGCAGTATTCTCCACTATTTTCATATAAGTGGTCCAATATAAAAAAAGAGTTCAAGACATTTCACAATGATTCAGGTAATGGTCTTGTGCACATGGCTACAAGTACTTCAAGTTTCAAGAAATTCCACATTTCTTAAAAGAGACAAATAATGGGGTGCCTGGTGGCTCAGTTGGTTAAGCGTCCAACTTTGGCTCAGCTCATGACCTCACAGTTTGTGGGTTCGAGCCCCGTGGCGGGCTCTGTGCTGACAGCTCGGAGCCTGGAGCTGCTTCGAATTCTGTGTCTCCCTCTCTCTCTGCCCCTCCCCCGTTCATGCCCTGTCTCTCTCTCTCTCTCTCTCTCTCTCTCTCTCTCTCAAAAATAAATAAACATTAAAAAAAAGAGAGAGACAAATAAATATTCTATCTCTTTAGCCCACTTTAAGTCTTATATTTTATTTATACCAAAAGAGTATGTTACTCTAATGGAACCAGTGTTTACTACCAATATAAGCAAAGAATCCACTTAGAATTAAACCACCTCTTTTTAAAAAGTCTGAAGTTTACATATTTTGTGGGTGTTTACAGGCACATATATGTACACAGATTCAAAGCTTATTTTCATTTAAAAAGCATGAATTAGATTTAGGGAATTAATTAGTTTTGAAATGGCCTATAACTGGCATTTATTTATGACATTTCAAATTCTGGTCAGGAGGTATCAGAAACCTGATGTGGTAAAGGAAGGAGAAGATGAATCATAGAAGCCCAAGCAAAAAGAGTCATATGATAATCCTGCATTTTTTTTTTCCTGAAGAAAGGAAATATCTATCAGTTCATCAGTTAGGTAACTTTTGTCTCCTATCGCTGAATTCAAAGAATTTATCACATTGATCTTTGTGTTAGGAAACACTGAGTAATATATTCAGCAATTCTATAGAGGATACAGAATATAACTTGATGTTTAATTTTTATACCATCCCCAAAATAACAGAATAGTATAGTATTGAAACGTTAGCTGAATCAACAGCCATCGTTCAGCTGTCTTTCACAAAAGTCATTTGCCTCAGTTGTACATATTTTGTATTGATGTAAATACATATTCACTCTGGAAAAATTAGAAAGCAGCTCTACCTTTACCATGCACTAGCCCAAAGTCAAATCCAGATGGGATTATCTGACAGACCTGTAGGGTATGGATACTTACATCATTACTGAACTTGATGACAACATTTCTCATTTATTCAGTAAATATGAATTTGTCAGTCCCTTATATGTCAGGAAACAAAAGATAATCCTGCCTCAAGGACTTCATAGTCTGGTATTTCTCACAATTACTTCTTTGCTGTTCAAGCTTAAGGCATTACACACTTTCAGGTTATCTCAGTAAGGAATATTCTGTGAATAAAGTTATAAGATGTTTTACTTTACTTAAGTAATGTGTGATTCAGTACAGCAAAATGCACTCCAATTCCCTTCTATGGCCTTGGACTCCAATATGACTCCACAGTTTAGGACATTTGGGTGAGGACCCAGGGACCAAGCCGAGAAACACCTTCCAAAATTCACAAGGGGCCCTGTCTGCACTTACAAATGAAAACTATTACCTGCTGGTTCAACAGAAGTCTGTGCCCAATTGGTATCTTTTATTTCAATAAAATTCCAGCTTAGAGTTTTATAAGGAAATATGAATGTTCAAACTATGAAACACCACAAATTACAGTTTTTAATTTTTTTTTTTAACGTTTATTTTTGAGACAGAGAGAGACAGAGCATGAATGGGGGAGGGTCAGAGAGAGGGAGACACAGAATCGGAAGCAGGCTCCAGGCTCCGAGCCATCAGCCCAGAGCCCGACGCGGGGCTCGAACTCACGGACCGCGAGATCGTGACCTGAGCTGAAGTCAGACGCTTAACCGACTGAGCCACCCAGGCGCCCCACAAATTACAGTTTTAAACTGGTACTTAATATATTCACCGAAAGGCAATGTATGACTTTCCTGGTAGTTTTTCCACAGTGTGAAAAGAACCTTAACAGTTATACTCCAGTGTGATATTTTGTGTGGAGAACAGACCAGTTATTCACCGTGACAAATGGTGATATGTAGAACTGGTTATTAACCACCTCCAACCTTCTGTCTAATGACACCCATCATTATCACCATTATACTTTAGTTTGGCTATACAGCATATAAGAAATGGGTATCAAAATGGACAATGACAATATCTTAGCAGAGATATGCCTAAAATGTAATTTTCATATGTACTTATAACGGTAAAGTCTAATCACCTTAAGCAAAAAATAATAATAATAAATACATAATACATACATACATAATAAACACATAAATATATGTGTGTGTATATATACACACTTATATGTATATATATACATATATATGTACATATATACATATATGTACATATATATGCATGTATATATACACACATATATGCATGTACATATATATACATATATGTGCATATATATATATATATACACACATACACACACATATATACATATATATGTAGCTGGATTTGTACTCTGCTGTTTATTTTCTTAAAATTGAAAAAATTTCTTAAATTTTCAATTTCTTAAATTGAAAAAAAAAGGTAGGGGAGGACCATGGGGTTTCAGAGCAAGGCTACCACCAAAACAGATATTTAAATAGCGGGAGAAGATGAAAGAAATAAGGAAACCAGTCCAGGCAAGAAAGCTCTTTAACTTTGCAAATGTGATGTGTGCTTCTGTGTGGACACAGAGCTAATCATTTCCACTAAGATGCTGTTGAAAAAAGAAGAACATCAGGAGTCAGCCTTGTGCATTTCTCTTTAAACCAAGGCCTGGATGGAGTGATGCTGTGCAATGTAACACACAAGCACCTCGGAGCCCAGGACTCATCAAGGTCTGGCAAATAAATCAGTTAAAGGCTACCCCAGAGACCACGGCCAAGGCACCATAGATAACCCCTCACCCACCCCAGTCTCCCAGGCAGGGGCTGGCTTCTGCATGGTGTTCAGCAGGAGCCGCTTGCTCAGCTCCATCACTGCCAGGGGCTAACCTAAGGTACACACTAGGAGCACATTCTTCCACTGGGGTAGGTGAAACAGACATTTCTGTGTGACAGTTTTGTACAGTCGTGATCCAAGGTATATTTTCGGCCTAAATTTCCACTCGGAAAAATGTTACATTTTCATGGCACTCAAAACAAAGATTAAAATTTAACTTTATTATGATTTGTCACATAGGATGCAAACAGAAGCATAACCTTCTAAAAAAAAAAGGAGGAGGTATAAATGTTATTGAGATGCAATTATATACAATCTAAAAATTAATTGCCCGTCATCAAACTCTTGGCATGCACCTTCTGAGTCAGCTAACCACTCCTCCACCCCCATCTCATTGTTCTTTAACTGTTGAAGTTCTCCGACAGGTACAGACTAATTCAAAATAAACCGTATCTTCTAAACATGGACAGTGCAAATGAAGATCTGTTTTTCTTCTCAAATGGAATTTTCCCACATTTTATTTTATTGTACTCCCACTCATATCTTATATATATGAGGTTTCTACAGAGCGTTAACTTTCCCCATAGTTCTCAAAGAAAGCTATTAGTAAACAGACAATACAGATATATAGGCAACTATGGCTTTTATTTTCCCTAACAAATCACAAGACGCTCCTAAATTTTTCCCAAGAGAATACAGGGAAAGGAAGATAAAGCCATCCACACCTATTCCCTTTTTCAAACAGCATAAGACCCAGATCTGATCTCAATTCTCAAGAAGCCAAATAAAAACCAGCAAGGGCCCATTCTGCGGGGATAGCCTGCGTCCCCATTACAGCATCGATGTGCCGTGGCTTTCATGTCCCAGTGGCCTACATGTTTGGGTTGCTCTGAATGATACGAAATATTAAAAATTTAATTACTAATTAATCTCCCCTGCAGCTGTTCGTGGCTTCTGCAAGCTAGAACAGGGAGCGCAAGAGAATAGAAGATCCACGGCACCACGAGACTCCACCCTGATTACACTGACTCCAAGCCCTCGGGCCACATGAATTCCTAATAAAAAGCCTTCCATACAACACACACTCACTGAGAAATACTTTCTCAGGTTGTCTCATAGATTAGTGTTCTATGAAAAGAACTTAGTGTGGGAGCCCAGGTAGTGTAATTAGAGATGTGTCCATGTGATGAAACAGCATTTATGTACTCAGTTTCCAAATAGACTAAGAAGTTCTAGCAATTGTTAAATGCCTTAAATTAGGAAGATAAATACATCATTTATAGGGCAAACAACATTCAGAAAGGATAAGCTCCAAATCTTCAAAGCCCTACAGCTTTAAAGCAAGCTCCACAAGCTAACAATTCCAAAACAAAACAGGAAGAATTGAGTGAAAGGTTGCTTTGAGACATCTAATTCCTTGTAGCTCTAGAACAATATTGTATTTCTGCAAACGGGAAGTAATTGTAGTTACCATGCCCATTTTATTTTATTTTTTTAATATAAAAATTTATTGTCAAATTGGTTTCCATACAACACCCAGTGCTCATCCCAACAGGTGCCCTCCTCAATGCCCATCACTCCCTTTCCCCTCTCTCCCACCCCCCTTCAACCCTCAGTTGATTCTCAGTTTTTTGTTTTCAATATATGAAGTTTATTGTCAAATTGGTTTCCATACAACACCCAGTGCTCATCCCAAAAGGTGCCTTCCTCAATACCCATCACCCACCCTCCCCTCCCTCCCACAACCCCATCAGCCCTCAGTTTGTTTTCAGTTTTTAAGAGTCTCTTATGCTTTGGCTCTCTCCCACTCTAACCTCTTTTTTTTTCCCCTCCCCCTCCCCCATGGGTTTCTGTTAAGTTTCTCAGGATCCACCTAAGAGTGAAAACATATGGTATCTGTCTTTCTCTGTATGGCTTATTTCACTTAGCATCACACTCTCCAGTTCCATCCACGTTGCTACAAAAGGTCATATTTCATTCTTTCTCATTGCCACGTAGTACTCCATTGTGTATATAAACCACAACTTCTTTATCCATTCATGAGTTGATGGACATTTAGGCTCTTTCTATCATTTGACTATTGTTGAAAGTGCTACTGTAAACATTGGGGTACAAGTGCCCCTATGCATCCGCACTCCTATATCCCTTGGGTAAATTCCTAGGCGTGCTATTGCTGGGTCATAGGTCTATTTTTAATTTTCTGAGGAACCTCCACACTGTTTTCCAGAGTGGCTGCACCAGTTTGCATTCCCACCAACAGTGCAAGAGGGTTCCCGTTTCTCCACATCCTCTCCAGCATCTATAGTCTCCTGATGTGTTCATTTTAGCCACTCTGACTGGTGTGAGGTGGTATCTGACTGTGGTTTTGACTTGTATTTCCCTGATGAGGAGCGACATTGAGCATCTTTTCATGTGCCTGCTGGCCATCTGAATGTCTTCTTTAGAGAAGTGTCTAGTAAGAAATTGCTGAGGCTGAGGTCAGAGAGGTTTTTCATGCAGAATCCCAGACTTCAGCCTCTACTACAAAGCTGTAATCATCAAGACAGCATGGTATTGGCACAAAAACAGACACACAGACCAACAGAATAGAACACAGACTCCAGAACTGGACCCACAAAAGTATGGCCAACTAATCTTTGACAAAGCAGGAAAGAATATCCAATGGAAAAAAAGACAGTCTCTTTAACAAATGGTGCTGGGAGAAGTGGACAGCAACATGCAGAAGAATGAAACTAGACCACTTTCTTACACCATTCACAAAAATAAACCCAAAATGGATGAAGAATCTGAATGTGAGACAGGAAGCCATCAAAACCCTAGAGGAGAAAGCAGGGAAAAACCTCTCTGGCCTCAGCCACAGCAATTTCTTACTTGACACGTCTCCAAAGGCAAGGGAATTAAAAGCAAAAATGAACTATTGGGACCTCATGAAAATAAAAAAGCTTCTGCACTGCAAAGGAAACAATCAACAAAACTAAAAGGCAACGGACAGAACAGGAAAAGATATTTGCAAATGACATTTCGAACAAAGGGCTAGTACCATGTCCATTGTAGAAATAAAAGGAAGGTCAGCCTGGTGAGGTGACAGTTCACACAAGTGAAGTTCTTTCTAGAGAGATGGTCACATGGAATTGAGAAGACGGTAGTCTTCTTACTGGCAAATTTGGAGTCTAAGCTACCAAACTATCCCCAACCCTATCCTTATCTCCAAAATTTCTCCAAAAATTTTCATACTGGCATGAATGAGGATAATGAAATCCCTTTATCAATTTTGTCCATTATCAATTCAAAAGCAACTTGATTCAAACGTCACCATGAAATATTAATATAAACTACGTGAAAGATCTTCCAGGTCACCTAGACACCAGCTCCAACACTACCACACTCCTTATAGGAAGAAGAGGCAGCTTTGTTCTAGGAATTAGAAGACCAGCATTCCAGCTCTGCCTTCGCTGGGAGAACGGAAAAATAAGTCCATGATTTATCCTCTGTCTTCTAAGAAATTGGCAGAATTGCAACGGATCCCTCGTGTAGCTGCACTTCTACCAAGAAATGATGTTCAATGGGTGGGGTCTAGTTACATACTATCTCACAGGTGCTAAATGGTAATACGTTTTCTGTTTACTTTGGAGGTATGTTCTTTATCTACTCCTTTGTTATGTTTCCAAGACACATTTTTTAGGAGAAGTATCACAAAAGAGAGACACTGTGGAATAAACTAATTGAGATGCTAAAAAGAACCAAACTGTCCCCTGGTTGTTGTTATCATCCACAGAGAACCATTCTGACATGGTTCAGGAAAAAGACAATCATTCATCTTGCCTCTAACTGAGCCTCACTGAGCAATGTTCTTTCCCTGTCTGGGGAAAAACTTGCCTTCTGCAAAGCAAGTGTTTGGCTACATGACCTCGAAAGCTCACTTAAGCTCTGATACTCTATGATCATATTGGGTCTGTGATTTACACATTAACTACCTCTGACCTTCTCACACCTGTTCGTCCAAAACTAACACACACATATAGAAATGATCAGAAATTTTAGTTTCAAACACGGAGGTAGTATAATTGCATACCTCTGTGAAGTGTCACAGATGTATATACTTTTACATTATGAAATTTGTTTTTAAAATTACCCCCAATTCCAATGCAGCAAGAAGCTGTAGGAGTTGCTACCCATAACACCCCTCCACCCTCCCCACCCCCCCACCCCTGCCGATTCCTCCTCTTACTATGAGTCCTTGGGCATCAAGAGGGCTACCTAGGTATTAAGTACATGTGATTCCTTCATCCACCATTGCCCTTTGCATTCCACATACCCTATACGTCACAATGTCCCTAACTCATTCTTCAAGCAAGGCATTTGCTTTCAACATTCCCTGGCTTCCTCATTCCTGTTTTTCTGGTACCTTGAATCCCACGCGCTTCCCATGACATATGCAACCAAGTAAGTACACCTGCTCCCTGCTCTGTGAGGTCCTCCTGGACACTTCTGTAGAAAGGCATAAAGTACAATGCTGATATTCCTAGTTTTGATTTTCCAACAATTTCAACATCTGGTAAGTCACATGGTGACTGCAAGTCGCACAACAGGGAAGTCTTCCTTTTGTGTCCTTTAGAATTGTTTACGCGCTTGTCTTTTCTCTAAGACTAGGAATTATTCCAGAGCAAGGACCTGTTGATACCGATCTTTGTATTTCCAATGTCTAATCCACAGTGGGATCTCAATAAATGTTAGGTGAATGGATGAATATGTAAAATTAAGCAACATTTCCCAAAATAAAAAATAGATAAATCAGCACACAAAACTAAAGTTGGGAAATCTGAGAGCAGGAAACGTTTGCTTGGAAAAAGGAGGAAAATGCTCCATAAAATCTATTTTTAAAAGCGCAGACATTTTTTTTTAAGTTACATGAATAGAGCTCTTTTGGACCTCTCACTCGGCAAATATTCCACATATATCATCATTTTCCCTCAGATCCATGAATCAAAGCAGCCTTTACAAAGGTGATTCAGAGGTGGGCTTGGGAAAGCATACAATACCTGCTTAAATAATGAGAAATCATAGACCTACTAGCCTACTTTAAGTGTTCGCGTGACTCAACAGATTTTGCAATTTGCTTTGGATCAAAAATGGAAACATCAAAGTTGGGCATTAACAGTGCATTTCTAGGACTTTCCAAGTACCTTTTAATTATAACACAACACAGTCTCCTGCAGATATCATCTTCTCTTGACACATAATTTTTAATATTTTAAGTGTGTGATTATTGTTCTCACAGCATATAATTATGTTAACCAATAAATACTAACACATCTAATTCAGTTCCACCAGAGTGAAGATAATTCAGAAAAATGGGATGTATCTCCCAATTAACTCTTGATTTCCTAAATTAGAATAATAAAACAAAAGTTAGAAAGGATCGCTCTTTAATTTTAGGCACAAAGGAAGTAGATCTTTCTCCTAATTCTTAACTTACTCTATTTAAGGGTTACCATTATTAACATTTTTTAACCCTCTAAATGCTTTACTTTTTAGGAGAAAGCCATATTTAAGGGAAACCGTTACTCATATGACTGTATAGTTTGTCACTGGTAAAAAAAAAACAAAAACAAAACATAAACAAACAAAAATCCTGGCATCCTCTGTCTTATTCGAGAACTTAGAACCAAGCACACAAAAAAGCCAAGGCCCAGCTGTGCCCACACTGTACTCATGTGCCCTGAGAAGGTCACTTACCTGCCACATCGTAGTTGCCTCATCTACAAAGTTAGCACACTATCTGTATCTAGCAGTTGAGATATCTGTACCTTACTCAAGTGAGAAAATGCAAAAGTGCTTTACAATCAGTAAAGTACTGTCCAAATATCAGTGATTACGAGTTTGTGTGCACAGTAAGATGGCTCAAACAAAAACGAAGCTGCTGAATAATCCATTAAAATGCAGTGATTTATGGGAGGCAGGCACAGACATAGCCTTAAAGAATGAATGCTATATTAAGCAAAAAACTCTGGGCAGAACCTCTCCAGTGTGTATTAGTGTATAATAATTTAGGAGATAAAAAAAAAAGATTAAGCCAAAGTCCTATTACAAAAAGGGTGGGTCAAAATAGTATTTGAGCAGAAGACAGATGAGTCCAGATGAAAAGTCAGTGGTTTCACTGTGCTGAGAAACTGGGCTTGAGGTATTTGCTGGGTAGAACTGGAAAAATGTTTAGCACCAAACAATGGTCATAAACTTGCTTATGAAGTCAGCAAGGCATGTTGAAGAATAATTCTCAGACTTGGGTTCATCCTCCTGCATCCTTCCCGATGTTGTTGTTGGGTTTGTTGTTGTTATCCAAAATGAATTTTAGCTTTCCCCTGCTTAAGAACCTTCAACTATTCCCCATTGTCTATAAAAATCAGGCCAAAATGTCAATCTGGCATTCACATGTGTCCACGGACTCGCAGTAGGGAACCATCTGGTCCTAGAGCCCACTCCAAGCCTTCATTGGCCTCGTCTGCTGCTTGCCATTCTCTGAATACACCCTGGACCTTCCTGCTTTACAGCTCATGCTGTTCTCCCCTCTGCACCCCAACAATCCAATGCCACCCATCCCGGTAGCTGAACATGCAAGTCTTCGGATAAACCTTCTCAGAGTTCTGAGTACTCAGAAAGTACTACTTTCACGTGCTTCTACCATATTTGCCATAGTTTAACTTCTGAAATCATGGGCTCTTGGAAGATGGTGGCTTGGCTCTCTTTTTCGCCCTATCAACCGCCGACTTTCCTTCTCCCAAAAGGTCCCCCCAAAAGACCACAGCGCCTGCGACGTACCTGCAGCTCAGGGCATTTTTTCCAGAAATGAAATGCATTTTTACTGGAGCCAAGAGCCAAGAGCCAAGACAGGTGAGGAACCACTAAGCTCTGGTGTCTTTTGCCTGGTGCCCCCACACGGCTGATGAACCCATTATGTGTTCGGAAAAGGTAATGGGACTATGTAAAGAGGTAAAGAGGAAAGTACTGCCACCTTATGTGTGGAAATGGGTGACAGCGGAGAGGCAGGACAGGGTTTTCGTTCATGAAAGAAACCATCATGAATTCAGGAGCTGCTGTTCAAGAACCAGAGTGAGACTCAGAGTGCCGTATGCGCTGTCACTTAGTCAAACAAACATCACTCCAGTCAAACAACAGCGACGACGGTGCCAATCCCATGTTTGCACCTAGAGTTCTGCTGGCTGTCTTCTGAGGACTCGGAAGCCCTAGAATAGATTTACCGTTGCCTTCTCAAGACCTGAAGGAGGGGAGCTGGCCAACAGCAGTGGAAGCTCAGCTTCTGAAATGTAGATAATAAACTATGGAGCAGAGAAATAGCCACGCTCTAAAGTAAGCAAAGAAATGCACAGAAGAGCTCATATCAAGGCTCCATTAGAATCAAAAAACAGATTCTAATTGCTACCACTAATTCTGGTGAGACTGAGGAGTATAATAGTGAAAGCTATTCAGAATCTTTGGAAAGAAAAGTTAAGAAAGTGATTATACTCCTCAGTGAAGAAATCCCAACCCGAGGAAATCTGAGACAGAGAAAGAGATCCCAGGAAAACAGAGATGAGAGGCGCCTGGGTGGCTCAGTTGGTTAAGCGTCTGACTCTTGATTTCAGCTCAAGTCATGATCTCATGGTTCATGGAATCGAGCCCTATGTTGGCCTCTGTGCTGACAGCATGGAGCCTGCTTGGGATTCTCTACCCCACCCCTGCCCCTCCCGCCTCACTTACTCTCTCTCTCAAAAATAAATAATAAATAAACTTTGGGAAACGTTGAAAAATATTTTTAAAAAGAAAATATACATGAACATGTCCCTCATAACATTACTTACAACAACAACCAGAAAACGAAAGCCACTTTAACATCCAACATAAGAGGTTTCTTTACAGAAGATATAGCCCTCACTTTAACTTTAACATGGCCATGCTAAATCCTATTTGTGAAGACTATACAGACATACAACAAAAGAGTTCACACAGGGAAAGTCAGAAAAAGAACAGTGCAATAAAATAAGAAGAAATTTAATTTTCACAACATTTCAAACATCTTGTATTCTTTTAAAAAAATACTAGCAAATTCAATTTAAAAGCTTTCTGTCAACCAACATACGTTGATATTTATTCAATAAAAAGACAACATAGACCGCTGACCCTGAGAAGATCAAAAAAGAACGGAAAGGCAATAAGACGCAGCATGTTCTGTTGGGTAACTGTGGACTCTCTGTGGCCAGCAATGTGGCCATATTTACAGAAGGATCTTACCTGTGGAGGCCGAGGCTTGTAGGGCGAGCTGCACTCAAGGTCGGCCAAGATGCTAGTCAGCGAGTCTATCTCGGCATCCAGGCTAGAACGTCTCTCCTCAAGGGTCTTGCCTCCAGGATTTCCCTGCTAGAAGCATCACAGGCATGTTACAAAAATAATGACAGTAATAGTAATAATAAAAAATCTCCAGTTTCTAGTGATATCAGTCTATGTGCAAATCTCTCAAGTTACAGTGTGACTTTGCCCAAGCTTTTCAGCACCTCAGTTTTGTTTCTGTTTTTGTTTTTGTTTTTTTAGCTTTTGCAAAACCTGGAGTAGAATTACCTTCTTTTGACAAATAAGAAAACTGAAAGATATGAAGTGATTTTCCTAAGATCACACACATTAGAGGCTTTCTCTTTTGATGAGTATACAAGCAAAAGGAAATAAATGTCTCCATCCCTGTGCTGAAGGAGCAGATCCAACTGTGGAGTTATTGCAAGTCCTCTGTGTTCAGAAACCATCACACAGAATTATGACATTTGAGTGGGAACAGGAAGGGGCAAGGGCAGAGACAGACAGCCCAGGAAGAGGAATTGGTGGGCCAAGTGCAGGTACCAGGTGTGTCTGAGAGAGACAATGCATTCCAAGCACTTCACCTCCAAAGTGCGCCAGCAGGGGTCTGCTCAGGGTTCTGGCCAAGGGGCTGCAGAGAACACATGTGGTTGTGGTTACTGATTACGAAGCGGGGCCATTACAGGGCAAGACACTGTCACAAGGGCATTCCCAGGAATCGTGAGCAGACTGGAGGAAAGCAAGCAAACGGTTTGGCTCGAGCTTAAGGCAAGGTAACGGAAAGTAAGATGGTCATAGGATTTGGAAGCAGAGTGAGTTAGTCTTTTTTTTAATGTGTATTTATTTATTTTGAGAGAGATAAAGAGTGTGAGAGAGTGAGTGGGGGAAGGGCAGAGGAAGAGGAAGACACAGAATCTGAAGCAGGCTCCAGGCTCTGAGCTGTCAGTACAGAGCCCGACACAGGGTTCAAACTCAGGAACCATGAGATCATGACCTGAGCTAAGTCGGAGGCTTAACTGACTGAGCCACCCAGGCGCCCCATGTATGTTTATTTTTATATCCTGCAAACTTAATGAACTCACCTATTAGTTTTAAGAGGTTCATTTGTTGTGTTTTGTTTTGTTTTGTTGTTTTTAAGAATCCTTGTAATTTTCTATGTAGCTAATCATGTCATCTATAAATTGGGACAATTTTATTTTGGGGGAACCTGGGCGGCTGACTCGGTTAAGCATCTGACTCTTGACCTTGGATCAGATTATGATCTCATGGTTCGTGGGGCTGGAACTCACGAACCGTGAGATCATGACCTAAGCCGAAGTTGGACACTCAACTGACTGAGCCACCCAGGCATCTCTTAAAGTATTATTTTAGGGGCACCTTGGTGGCTCAGTCGGTTGACTGTCCAACTCTTGATTTCAGCTCAGGTCCTAATCTCACAGTTTGTGAGTTTGAGCCCCAAGTCAGGCTCTGTGCTGACAGCGTGGAGCCTGCTTGGGATTCTCTCTCTCCTTCTCTCTTTCTGCTTCTCTCTCTCTCTCAAAAGAAATAAATAAACTTATAAAACTATTCTTTTAAGGTGACAAAGTTACTAGTGATTGTGGATTGTACTGGGAGTGTCTCTTTCAACTCCATCAAGAAACCGAAGTATATCTGCAATGAGACCCAACCAAAATGAAATAATGGGAAATTAGTGTCATCTCATCAACTCTACTGAACTTCTCTGAAGCAGTTAAATATCAGGATAGGCTGCTAAAGAGTTTAGAAAAAGCATCAGCCAGGATGCTTGGGTGGCTCAGTCAGTTAACTGTCTGACTTTGGCTCAGGTCATGATCTCACGGCTTGTGGGTCAGACCCTGTGTCGGGCTCTGTGCTGAGAGCTCAGAGCATGGAGCTTGCTTCAGATTCTGTGTCTCTTTCTCCTCTCTCTCTCTCTCTCTCTGTCCTTCCCCTGCTAGCACTCTGTCTCTCTCTCTCTCTCTCTCTCTCTCTCTCTCAAAAATAAATAAACTTAAAAAAAATTAAAAGAAAAGAAAGAAATGTATTAGGCAAGAAACCAGAATATCCCCAGCGACAACAACAAATAGGGTACACTGACACGCCAGCATTCAATCTTACAATTCTCTAAGTAAACTTATCTTATTAATGATGTGCTAAATCAGGTAACGATAGCACAATAGCACTGTCTGTTAATATCAGTAGTTCTTTTTCCTCTAGTAGCCTGCTCACCGGACCAGCTTTCCTGAGTCCCAGAACTTAAATTTAAGTCTCTACATAAAACAGACCTAATAGGCTCTGGTGTGTCTGTCCATCATTTGTGAATTTAGCCCGTGTAAGTTAATCCCTCTGGACTTGATCTGTCCCAGGCACACAGATAACATCAACATCTATGACGTCACGGCCCAGCCCCATGGAGCCAAAACAGATTGTCGTCTGTCCCAGAAGTAGTGGTATTCTTACTTGTGAGCCCTCTCTGAATAAGGGTATCATTCATCACACTATCTAAAGCAGCTTCCTCATCATTTTCTGGTTCTGAATGTATTTCTACGACCCTTGTATGGTACTCTAACCTCTCACCTTGTTTTTCTCATAATATCAATCATCTTTTAATATCTTAATATTATCTTTTAATATTATCTTTTATTTGGCTGTCTGTCATCAGTTGGCCCAAGAGAACGTGAGCTTCCTGAGGACAGAATTTTGTCCATTTAGCTCCTTGCTGTTTCCCCACAGTCTTGCTAGGGCCCGATCCATGGACGTGTTCAATAAATTCTTTGAGTAAATAAATGAATAACGACTGACTCTGCCACAGGTCCAGCCAGCAACCTTTTTCATATCAGAACCTTTTGGGTAAAAGCAGCCAGAGGTACAATAGGCTCAGTGGATGCTCTTGTATATCGAATATGTAATATGTTCTAGAAAGGGAATCAGAGTCCCAGGGTGCATGAGTGTGCACACCTGTATATGCCTGTATATTCCATGCTGTATGACCCATATTAGCAGGTTGCCCTTAAGAAAACCGAGATTCCCCCGGCTCTCTTGCCAAAGCCAAAAATAGAAAACAGTGTCATAGCAGGTGGGTTATGTTTTTTCAGAGTCTGAATTTCCAGTTTGACCAAGTCCTATAAGGCTAGTTGCCCTCTGTCCTATAAAGATATGTTTCCAGAAGGCTAATCCCTCTATCAAAGGTGATCTCAACTTTATCCCGCTATGAAATATGGTGGCATTATAAAGAATAAAGTCCCTTTAATGTTTAAAATTCATGTGAAGGGACATCTGGGTGGCTTAGTCAGTTAAGCGTCTGATTCTTAATCTCAGCTCAGGTCTTGATCTCAGGGTCATGAGTTCAAGCCCCGCACTGGGCTCCATGCTGGGCGTGAAGCCTACTTAAAACAAAAATAAAAATAAATAAAATAAAATTCATGTGAACATTCTGGGGAATGGGTCCTGGTACAACAAGGAAAGATGGGACATTATTGTTTGGGAAGGCAATTGAGAACTATGTGAATCTGACTCCCTTATGCATATTTCCATTATCTCCCTATAGTCATAGACAGAGTAATATATGTGTAAGGGTGGGGAATTGGTTAAACTCTTCTATGGGCCATAGTCTCCTCACCCTCACCTGCCCTACCTAAGCCAGAGAGATGTTACAAGATTCAGATAAGAAAATGGATGGGAAAATACTTTGTAAATCGTAAAGTGCTATAATTATGATCATTTTCTTAAATAGCATTAATTATAGTAACCAGTAACTGAATTAATATGAATAATACACCTATTGTTAATTATTCTTCTTCTTAAAGGGAGCATCATTCATTAAGTGTCCCCTTGGGGTATCAGTAAAGAGACAGAATTTAATCAGGTCTTCAACATCTGTACTTTACTGTAGCAGAAAGCACATCAACTGCCCTTGCTCTAAGTACTGGGATGTCTAACCACAGAGACTCAAAAGTCACAGAATTATCCTGAGCTATACAATGAAACAATTAATTATAGTGCTTAACCAGCCTGTACATGTAAGACTTCAGTTGGCATCCAGCCTCCTTGTCCTCTCTTCCCTCCAAGCTGGGACTACTCCCCATTTGTAGTTTCTCATATTAGGTTGATGCAATTCAACAAGTTCCAGCCTAATGCCATGGGATTTTGCACTAAGATCCCTGGCCCCTTGCGGCGCTACCTGACCTTCTGGTAAGAGCTCTGCTCCCATATTTCAATCCCTATTACAGATTAGAACAGATCTCTTTCTCACTGCTGAGTCTCTATCTTATGCCTCAATTCAAATAACGGAAGTCCTGCCCATGCCCTACACTTGCACTTCTCTTAGTCCTCTCCTGTACAGAACCTTTAGATTTGGGAACTATCTTACTACTCCCAACACTTTATAGTAGATGCCAGAGGTGACAGTCTTGTAACCAGTTCACAGAATGGCCCACACTTAGCAACTTGTCTTCCTCACTTCGTATCACTGCAGCCACACCCATCACTTGATGGTTAAACCGCCTGCTCGAGGCCAAATAACAAGGAGAAAGATTCCCCTGATCCTTTGCTCAGTGCTTTTTCTAGATACCACATGACCTCCTGTAAAGCGTCCATTGTAATAACAACAACTCTCACCATAACTAGAGAGATTCCAGTGTCTCAGTCCAGGTTCTGCCAAAAAAACAAAGCCTGAGACAGAAGCTGGTGTACAGGTCACTTATCTTGGGAAATGACTCCCAGGAAAGAGGACTTAAGGACTGGAAGACTTAAGTGAGGGAGGAGGAAGGTCAATCCAAAGGTGCCGTACTGAGGTGGCCAGTGCTGTGGGCACTAGGGCTCCCTTCTCCTGGGAGGGCTGTGAGGAACGCTGTGAATCATGCTTCAGACCTCCCCACCTTAGGGATGAAAGACAAGAATGTTTATCCTCAGGCTCCAGTTTTCCACTGGTCTAGGGTTGCCTATGGGGCTATAAACTCCCCCATACTCATCCTAAGAAGTAGAATGGTGACAGAGAAGCTTCTGGTGGTCACTGTAGCAATTAATGGTGTGTAGAGGTGGGAAGACACAGTGAGAGGCTGGATACAAATGGTGATCAGTGACTGGGTCTTTTCACTAACAGCTTTAAAACCCCCATGAGTAAGCCTTCCATAAGACACTAGTTTCTATACGAGTCTTACTGTCATCCACTCATTAAGAATCTATGTGACGAAAGCTCACCAAACACAACTGGGCTTATTATAACTTGGAAAATCATAATTCTTAGTGCCACTAGCAGAATTATAGGCTGATGACTTCTCCATTGTAAATATATAAGAAACGACTTTAAAACAGGGCCCAGAACCAAAATGTATAGCATGAAAGGCTATTTCCATGAATCTGATTTTAGATGGGTAATGTTTTTGCCCACATCCTGGTAATCCACTAATTATAGGTGATAGACCAGGAGTGATAGTATTGAGCTAGGAAAGAGTATTCACTTGTATTTATCTATTCCTTTTTTATATCCAAATACATTATTTAAAGAAAGTTAAGCTCACAGGAAAGTTGAACAGGTAGTAAAATTAACTCCAACCACACATCTTTCCCCCAGATTCATCAATAGCCCATATTTTGCCATACTTACTTGCTCTCACTCTCTCTCTCTCTCTCTCTCATAACAAATACATTTATTTGTTTCATTTGTTATTGTAGTTATACCAGTCGAAAGAAGTTGCAGACACTTCCCCTCTATATACTTGAGCTTAAGCTTTTATCTCCTAAGAAGTCCTTGTACCGTGATCACACCCGGGAGGTTTAAGACAGGTGTACAATTATCTAATGTGCACACTTGCTCACTTTTCACCATCAATCTCAGTAACATCCTTTTATTTATTGTTGTTATTTTCCATCCAAAATCCAATCAAAGATCACACATTGAGATGGCACATCTTTTGGTCTCTTCCCCACCCCACCCCCCAGCCTATTTTTGTCTTTCATGAAACTGACTTTAAGCATTCAGGCAAGGTGTCTTATAAAAAGTTCAACAACCTTGCATTGTCTCTGATTATTGTGTATGATGCTGTGTCCACCCCACTGCATCACACAAGGAAGCTCAGGATGTCAATTTGGCTCGGTTTAGTGATGCCAAGTTTGATGACTTCATTAAGGTAGTGTCCGACAGATTTCTTCATTGTAAAAGTTGCTCTCTTCCCTTTTAAATCAATAAATTATCTGTGAGGTGGCACTTGAAAACTCTGCTATTATTCTGCTCATCAAGAACCTTTCACCCAAAGGTTTTAGCATCCACAGATGATCCTCATCTGAATTGATTATTACATTGGTGGCTACAAAATGGGGACAGGAAATAAATGCATTCTACTTAGCATAATAACAAGTTAGTTGTTAAGTATTCATTTCCAATTTTGAGGTAGGGGACCAGGATAAATGGCCAAGTCCTCTGCTATGAAAAAAACATCAGGAACCTGAGGATCAACTCAACATTCTCAAAAAAAGAGAATTCATGTTCAGGCTGTTAGGAGAAACATAGGATCAAGGCAAATGATCTAGTTAATTAAGAACCACTGTCTGTCCTAGGGAATTTACTTCCTAGAATTAGAGCCAATGCCCAGTATCACACACTCAAACCATGCATGAACCTGACCTCAACCTCAACAAAGTCCAGAATCTTTGAGGTGGCTAAGCAATCACAGTGACACATCACAGAAGGGGGATTTAAAGAGCCAAGATTTTACGTGATTGCTCAGAAACTTACCTGAGAAAGAAACAAATCATCAGAGAGAAACTTGCTGTTAAATGTACTAAACCTATGATTTTTTTAATTTTTTTAATATGTACTTATTTTGAGAGAGAGAGAGTGCATGAGAGAGAACGTGTAAGTAGGGGAGGGGCAGAGAGAGAGAATCCCAAGCATGCTCCACGTGGAGCCCCAAGTGGCACTTGATCTTACAACTATGAGATTGTGACCTGAGCCGATGTCAAGAATTGGATGCTTAACCGACTAAGCCACCCGGGCACCCCTAAATCTACATTTAAATCACGTTTTCCAAAGCTCAGAGAACTTGAGCAGACCCCATGCGTGACACCAAGGGACTCCCAATAGGCCCCAAACTTGGGCTCCCTTTTGTGATTCATTAGGAAAAAAAAAATTTCCCTGATAGTTTAGGAAAAACAAAACAAAACAAAACAAAACAAAACAAAACAAAACAAAACAAAACTATCTCACCTTAGGAAACCCTAGAAGACTAGACACACAAAACAGTACATTCTTTTACACACAACTGCCATTTTCTTTTCAGTGGACTTATGTATTAATACACTGTAGATATTACTTCATTTTTATATTCTATTATGGTCAGTAAAGTTCATTATTCCCTTATTTCTAACATTAATGAAGAAAAAAAAGAAAATGGTTGATGATACAAGGGATATAAAAAAAACTGTATTGTCTATAAACAACAAAACTAAGTTTCAATCATTGATCATCTTTCTATTGTTAATTAAGCTGAGAATATAATTAATAAATTTTTTCGTGATCATTTTTGTTAAACCCCAACCAAGCACCTCTAACACTAAAAGAGTAATGGCAAAGCCTCTGGAGTCAGACTGTGGGGTTAGAAACCTTCTGCCACCTGTCAATTTGGTGACATGAATCAATCTAAGGTCTCTGAGCCCCAGCTCCTCATGCTGTTGTTACAAGGATTAAATGAGTTCATTCACACCAAGTACTGCTCACATCTCAAGTATTCAATAAACATTGGCTACTCGACTATTGCTTTGACCATAGTCGCAAAATAAATGCTTTGGCTGACATAGTCAGAGTGAGTATATAAGTTTGAAAAGTATTTTCATTCAAAGTAGAATCAGGTGCTGGAGTTTCAGTTCGATGAGGCTCCCGTGCTTCACACATGATGGTGCTAGGAATGAACCGCAAAGAACATAATTCAAGATCAGTGGTTCTCACACTTTAGTCTGTTACAGAACCATCCAGAGAGCTTGTGAAAATGCAGATGACTGGGATCCAACCCCCAGAACTTCTGATTCTGTGCATCTTTGGGCAGGCCCAAGAATTTACATTTCTCACAAGTGTTGAAGGGATGCCAACAATGCAGGTCTGAGGATCACACTTTGAGAACCACTGGTGTAAGTAGATTTCTTTTTTTTTTTAATTTTAATTTTTTTAACGCTTATTTATTTTTGAGACAGAGAGACAGAGAGACAGAGCATGAACGGGGGAGGGTCAGAGAGAGAGGGAGACACAGAATCTGAAACAGGCTCCAGGCTCTGAGCAGTCAGCACAGAGCCCGATGCGGGGCTCGAACTCACGGACCGCGAGATCATGACCTGAGCGAAGTCGGACGCTTAACCGACTGAGCCACCCAGGCGCCCCGTAAGTAGATTTCTAACACAATGAACACTTAGAAGGGTGTGTGCGTGTGTGTGTGTGTCTGTGTGTGTAGGTGTCTCTTGAAGATACCAACAGGTGAACCAAATAATAGGTAAGAAAGATCTGGATAAAAATAAAATGGATACAGTGGCAGTGCTTCTTAATATCATCCCCCATGCTATATTAATAATATCAGTCCCCTTATCACACTGATTCTGATAATGTTGAGTTGGCAGGTAGCATACACTAGTGAGAATTACAGAAAATATGACCTATTTTATCCAATAGAAATGTTACCTTATTGAAGAGACCCCAAATGCTGGGGGAAAAATGCTTTAATTCATGGCTGTGCACTCTCCTTCCCACTGATTTAACTAAAGGGCCTACCTTTCTGAAATCCATCTACCTTATTGAATGTACTCTCCTCCATGAAAACATTACTGATAACCTAATTACTGGATAATAGACTCTCCTTTGCCTAACTCCGCTGATAGCAATATTCATAGGGTAACTCCCTCACTGTCGGTTTGTGAGAATGGCTCTTCTCCACGCTGTTCTAGAAAACAGTTTGTGCTAAGTAGCATGAAGGCTAAAGAAGGCATGATCCTCAATCTCAAGGAGTTTATAATCTACTGGATAATATTACTTTTCTATCTGCCTAATAACATCAAATACACTATGTTCTTTGAGACTCTGTAAAACCATGTGGAAGAGACAGAGATTTAAAAACAAAAGCAATCTCCTTCCCTAAGATGCTGGCAATGCTTCCAATGGCTGGCAGAAATATAATTCAACTTTTCTGATGTGCAAAGCAAAGCTAAAACTCCAGTCTCTTTACCATCTACATAGATTCATCTAACCTGTAGGTTAAGGACAGTGGTAAAAAGTGCCACAAAAAGCCATCTTTGGAGCAAACTCTGTTGCATTCAAAATAGAGACAACACTTTTATGATTCAAACAGAATAACAGCTTGGCATCTGGGAACATGGCATTGAATAAACAGAAAGTAGGGTAACAATAGGAGACAATGGGAGCTTTCCATGGTTCTAGTACACTTGAAGCAAAAACATCAAGATAAAACCGAAACATTAGACCTGATACATAGCTCAATTTTTCCCCCATCACATTCCCTACCATCTCATACTTTTCAGCACTAAACACACTCACCCAAAGTTGACAATGTTTAGCCAAGTCACATCTCTTTAAAGGGAACAATCCTGCCCTCATTGTTTGTTGCCAAAAGATCCATACTTTGGACCACTTATGTAACCCCACATCAAAATGTGACCCACGGAAGCAACGCTGGACACCTGACCAAAGGTCCATGAACCGGCTGGTGAAGAACCTTTGGCCGATGACAAAAAGAGAAGCAATGTTATTAAACGTCCTTCTCTTATCAATTTGGGTGAAGAAACGTAACAAAACTGCCATGAGGATGGACTGTGGTCACGATACACCAAGAAGACCATGATTGTGGCTAATTACTAATAATCAAAACACACAAGGAGATAAGAGGCCAACTACTGGAAGGGGCTGAGGAATAAGGAATGTGCCAATAGTGGAGAAGAGGATCAAAGAGGGAGAAGGAGGCAGGGAGGGAGAAGGAATGAAAAGCAAAGAGAGATGGCCTCATCCCTGAGCCTTCCGCCATCAGACTCCATCCACATGGATTCTTGAGATAAACTCTTTTACATGGGGATACTCTGTAGGGACTCTGTTCCCCAGTCAGCCCAAATGAGGCAGCCAGCGCAAGATCTGCTCGCTTGTGAGGACGACAGCCCGGGAAGCCAGGTCTACCTGTGACATCATAAGCACTGGCCTTTCCTTTCTAAAACTCAATTTTTTCCTCTTGAAAATGAGGTGTATGAGCCTTCCGGGTCCACTTTTATTTTTTCAAGTTCTCACATTGTATGGGTCTATAATGACATTTCACAACTCACCTGCCGTCATCTTTGTTGCCTGCTTACAACCAGATCTAAACCAGAAACAGGCCACCTCAGAGCTTACGCCAACTCAGCTATAAGTAAATAGCCTCATTTCTCACTGTTCTGTGCAGATAAGAAAGCACAAAGAGGGGTGGCTGGTGGGCTCAGTCGGTAGAGCACGTGATTCTTGATCTTGGGGTTGTGAGTCAAAACCCCACATGGGGTGTAGAGATAACTTAAAAATAAAATCTTTAAAAAAAAGCAAAACCAACAAAATAGCAAAAAAATAATAATTTCCCTGTATTTACTCACTCATTATTTCAACATAAAAATAATATCGAAATATTGATAATACTCAAAGTAGCTCCTTGTGATTAAAATAAAGATCAGTTTGCATGAGCATAGCTATAGGGTAACATGGAAAAATGTATTACCTATGTTAATAAAATGCATATCATAATAATAACCACAAGAAGATTATTTGACAGTAAAATAAACATTTGCCACACCTTTTTAAAGCAGCAGAATCCTCTGCTGGAAATGAAATTCTATGTGGAACCTCATTACATAAACAGATAAAAACAGAACTACTCTGGTTCAAATACATCAGGAGAAGCCCAGGGTTCCACCCAGCGGGTCCTCCCCATTAGCTCCAGTAATGTCCCAGAAGCACTTCTATAAAAAGATAGTTCAGAAATCACTGCTACAGGTTCTCTAGGCAAGCTATAGATGAAGAAATGGGATCCTTAAGGTCCACCTTGCTAGTCAGTCCCATACATCGTTTAGCAAACACTATACTAAGCTGCCTTTTCTACTGTGTGTGTGTGTGTGTGTGTGTGTGTGTGTGTGCGCGCGCGCGCACGTGCGCACGCACGTTCGTGTGTGAAAAAAGGAGGCACAGGCAGATCTCAGAGATATTGGGGGTTCGGTTCTAGATCACCATGATAAAGCAAATATAATAAAGCAAGTCAAATGAATGTTTTGGTTTCCCCATGCCTATAATAATCATGTTTACACTGTACTGTGGTCTATTAAGTGTGCAATAATAGCATTGTCTAAGAAAAAGAACAATGTATCAAAATACTTTGCTCTTAAAAAAATGCTAACCATCACCTCAGCTTTCAGCAGGTCACTATCGTTTTGCTGGAGGATCTTGCTTCAATGCCGAGGGCTCCTGACTGGTCACAGTGGTAGTGTACTGAAGGGTGGGTGGCTGTGGCAATTTCTTACAATCAGATAACACGGAAATTCACTGCATCGATAGAATCTGCTGCTCACGAACAATTTCTATATAGCACGTGATGCTGTTTGATAGCATTTTCCCCACAGGACTTCCTTCAAAATCGGAGTCGATTTTCTCAAACCCTGCTGCTGTTTTATCAACCATGTTTATGTGATATTCTAAATCCTTTACTGTCATTTCAATAATCTCCACTGCATCTTTACCAGGCCTGGTTTCCATCTCAAGAAACTTTTCTTTGCTCATGCATAAGAAGCCAAGTCCTCATCCATTAATGTTTGATCCAGGGACTGCAGAAAATTCAGCCACATCTCCAGGCTCCACTTTTCATTCTATCTAGTTCTCTTGCTGTTCCCACCGCATCTGCAGGTACCTCCTCCACTGAAGTCTTGAACCTTTCCAAGTCATCCATAAGGGCTGGAATCAACTTCTTCCAAACTGCAATTAATGGTGATATTTTGAACTCTTCCTGTGAGTCATAAATGTATTTAAAGGCATCTAGAACGGTGAATCCTTTCCAAAAGGTTTTCAATTAACTTTCCCCAGAGGAATTACAGTCTAAGGTAGCTATATAGCCTTAGGAAATGTATTTTCTTAATAAGACTGGAAAGTTGAAATTACCCCTTGATCCATGGGCTACAGAATGGGTGTTGTGTTTACAGGCAGGAAAACATTAAACTCATTGTACATCTCCATCAGAGCTCTTGGGTGACTGGGTGCGTTGTCAAGGAACAGTCATATTTTGAAAGGAATCTTCTTTTTTTTCTCCCCCTGAACAGTAGTTCTCAAGAGTGGGCTTAAAATATTCAGTAAAACCATGTTGTCAACAGATGTGCTGTCATCTAGGCTTTTCTGTTCCACTTACAGAGCACAGACAGAGTAGATCTTGCATAATTCTTAAGGGTCCTACCATTTCTAAAATGGGAAATGAGCACTGGCTTCAACTTAAAGTCACCAGCTACAATAGCCCCTAACAAGAGAGTCAGCTTTTGAAGCTTTGAAGTGAGGCATTGACTTCTCTCTAGTGATGAACATTCTAGATGGCATTTTTTTTTTCTCCTGAAGAAGGCTGTTTTGTCTCCATTGAAAAGCTGTCGTTTAGTGTACCACCTTCATGAATTATCTTGGATAGATCTTCTGCATCACTTGCTGCATGCAGCCTCTATCTCAGCAGTTGCTGCTTCACTTTGTACTTTTATGTTATGGAAATGGCTCCATTCCTTAAAGCTCATGAACCAACCACTGCTACCTTCAAACTTTTCTCCTGCAGCTTCCTTATCTCTCTCAGCCTTCACAGAACTGAATGAAGTTATGGCCTTGCTATGTATTAGTTAGGCTTTGGGAATGTGGGGGAATATTGCAGCTGGTTTGATCTTCCATTCAGACCAGTGAATTTTTCTCCATATCAGCAATTTTCTTTCTTATCATTCATGTATTCGCTGGAGTGGCACTTTTAATTTTCTTCCAGAAATTGATTGTGTTTCACTTTATTGCATTTGCAACATGGTTAACTGGGCAAGAGGTCTAGCTTCAGGCCTATCTTGGCTTTCGACGTGCCTTCCTCATTAAACTTAATCATTTCTAGCTTTTGATTTAAAATGAAAGATGTGTAACATTTCCTTTCACCTCAACATTTAGAGGTCACTGTAGGGTTGTTAACAGGGCTGATTTCAATATTGCTGTGTCTCAGGGAATAGGGAGGCCCAGGGAGAGGGACAGAGTGGGGAACGGTCAGTCGGTAGAGCAGTCAGAACACAAACATTTATGGATTAATTTTGTCACCTTGTATGAGTGTGGTTCATGGTACCCCCAAGGATCACTGATCACAGATCACTATAACAACTGTAATGATAATGAAAAATTTGAAATATTGCATTATTACGAAAATGTGAGAGACATGAAGTGACCAAATGCTACTGGGAAAATGACACCAATTAACGGGCTCCACACAGGGTTACCAAAAAGCTTTATTTTGTTAAAAAAATAAATGTAATATCTGTAAAGTACCAGGTATGCCTGTACACCCAATTGAAATATTTATAAAGATATCCATAAAATCATCTGAGATCATGGAAACTTTCCCAGAAATGCTTTGCATAATACAATTAATACAAAAAATTACAAGTAGAAATTTTAAAAGGTAGAGGAAAAAAAAAAAGAATCAGTTTGATTTTCCATTAAGGAAACATTAATTTGAGGCGTGGCAGACGGAGAACAAGAAATCATTTGAACCTATGAATTAAATAGACCGAATAAAATACAGTTGGGTCCTCACCATAGAAAATATGCAACAGAAAACAGGCCCTGCCAGATATTTCCACTATTGATTTTGCTTTAAAACCTTACAGAAGAGGGGAGCCTGGGTGGCTTAGTCAGTTAAGCATCCGAATCTGGCTCAGGTCATGATCTCGCAGTTCGTGAGTTCGAGCCTCACGTTGGGCTCTCTGCTGTCAGCACAGAGCCCATTTCGGATCCTCTGTCCTCCTCTCTCTGCCCCTCCCCCACTCTCTCTCTGTCTCAAAAATAAATAAACATTAAAAGTATTTTTAAAAAATAAAAATAAATAAGCCTTACAGAAGATAGTTTCCTTATTTTGCATTTTGATAATACAGGGCCAATGAGTTACGGCACGATAAATTTGTGACAGAAGCCACTTTCTCACTTTCCTCCACAGA
Organism: Panthera tigris; assembly: GCF_018350195.1. Lineage (NCBI taxonomy): Eukaryota > Metazoa > Chordata > Mammalia > Carnivora > Felidae > Panthera > Panthera tigris. The sequence goes on from NC_056668.1 coordinate 78,597,576, forward strand.
ATAATAGAAATAACCAAGAGCAAATGTTTGAATACATAGAACTTTGATATTAACATCATATATCTGCTCATCATCCTCAAGCTTTTTTTCCCCCCCTTGAATCCTTTCATGACCCCTCAAAATGATGACAAAATTGAAAACCAAGGAAAGTATTCAGTTCCCATGTGTAACACGAAGGGGCATGCCATCAAAATGGAAAAGGAGTGAGAACTTCTCTTATACATTTGTGGCTGTGATTCTATGTGCTGAGCTCCATCAATCAGGACTTTCAGATAAAGGATGTTTGGGGAAGTGTGACTAGACTGTAGATGATTAGCATGAAAACGGTAACTCAGGCTTAAGAAATATCAGAACTGGAAGGGAGCGTTAAGGGGCTCTCCCAACATTTTCACTGAAAAATAATGATAGTGCCCCCCAAAGAAGTGATTTAAATGTCTGAGGTAATAATTTAGCGAAGGGGTTGAAATAGGACTAGAATCTGAACATCCTATACGGGGAAACATCTTCTCCAAAGCAATAGCTCAGACGTTATTTCAACCGTTGTTCTTACGAGCCTACAATATAAACAGAAAGATCCTCTTGTCCCATTTTACAGATGAGGAAATGTTACAAAAGACAGGAGCAGAGACATTCCGCATGGATTTCCACTTCACTGTTGGGATAAGACCAACAAAATGGAAGAGTCATCCTCAAGCCAGTTCAACTGCAATACTAACGTACAGGCAAACAAGAGCTACCAAAATTCCTAGAAGAGAGATGCCAGAATGGGTGGGGACACTTAGGCTCACACCCAATGGAGACAGGAAGAATCTTAGCCACCATCTATCACAAGGCCATGTTGAACCGAAAAAGGAAACAAAGGACCAGAAAGCTTAAGTGATTTGCTAAAAGTCCAACAGCCAAATGATAAGGATGGGTCAGGGAGACCTAAGTCAATGCTCCCTGGCCCCAGTCCACCCACCCAAAACTCCCAACTGTCAAGAAGACAGTATTAAAATGTTCTCCTAATAAACTTACAAGTGTGCTAATGTCAGAAGATGACTTAATAATAGTGAGACCCAGAAAAATGATCTTGATTACCTACCCAGAACAACCACAGAATTCTCTTTTGCCACCACGGAGGTGGGTGTATGAGCCAGGAAAGCAGAAAGGAGCAAACTAGGCATTTGGTCCTGGTCTGCCATAATTCATCAGGTGACCCTGGGCCAATCGCTTTGTCCTTCCAAGCTTATGTTTGCTCACCAGCAATATGATGGGTTTAGACTTGATCTTTACAGTTTCTTCTGGTTCAAAAGTTCTGCTTTTCTAACACATCCACCTACGTACAATCTACCTAACATTATAAGGAATCTAAAGTGTTTCATTGTTGTTGATATATTTTTCCTCACTTGTAGCCACTTACTGGAACCAAATTACTCTGTTTCTATTTAGTTTAAGTGTACTTTGATAGTTGAAAATACAGAAGATACAGAGCAGCCACTAACAGGATACAATTTGAAACAGCCACTTCAAAAATAGGGTCATAGATAGCAACTTTATAAAGGAAACTGCTTTCAGTTACCTTGTCTGGAGGGCCAGCAGCTGATTAATGGAAATGGAAGAAAATAGGGGAGGGTGACAACATGCTAGCAAGCTGGCAGAAAAGGACAAGACAAACCACACATGATGTCTTACCTCACAGGCTAAAAATGGAAAAGATATGGGGAGCAGGATTACTGAAACTGTCAGGAATGTTATTTTCTAATAGTAAAAGATGCACCTGCTCCCTAATAATTGTCCCAAATATGTTCATCCTTTTACCTTGGTCAAACTTGCTGTTCAAAGGCAGCTCTGGGAAGTGGCCTATGAACTAGTACAATCTCTGGTCAGCCACTCTATCCCCTGTACACAGCCTGGGATGCAATGACCGCTAGGAACGTGGGGAAAGGAAACCGTGGCTTTGTCTGCACCACCATCATCAACAGGCAAGTGCCTGAGCTTAAAAAAGAGCTTGTGTCAATATTTCTCATTGTATTGCACAGGCAGAGTCCTGTCTGTGCAAATAATAATAATAATAGTAATAACAGTAATAGTAATAGTAATAGTAAAATAAATAGAGATTGGTAGATATGATTCCTGTTGAAAAAAGAGGATAACAAGGGTCAGAGAAAAAGACCACTTTCCATGTCACTCAGGTAGAAAATGGAAGTATTAGAATTTAGGACTCAAACATTTCACTCCCAGGCTCATGCTCTGGCACCTTCCATGACACCAAGCCAGAAATGCAAATAGGAAAGGTTTTCCCTTCAAGCATCGAACTGTGATTATCCTATCAGGTTACTGGGACTCAGGTCACAGCCGTAACTATAGTTAAAAGACAATCTCCAGTCGTCTCTTTTGCTTTCTACTTCTCCATTGAGTACAGGTTTCATTCACCTTTCCAGAAATATTTATCAAATACTCAGGCCCTATTAATATGAAGGAATTATTAAAAAAAAAAAAACGAAATCAATGGTTCTCATCTTCCAAGTGCTTACAGGTGCATGAGAAAGGTTAGTTGATCCACAAACGACTGTAATCACAGAGCTGAATACAGGCAGGTAATATTCAGGTATAGGAGATGCAACACACTAGAGCAGAAAAATAGAGAAATCAGAAAAGGCTGCATGTACTCGAGGAGAATTGAAAAGATCTTGAGTGGAGAAAAGAGAGTTAAGATATTTCCCACACGAGCATAAAGACATCGGGGGAACACTGTGGCATGCACTAGCACTGGGCAAACAAGAATATTCCTGCAGGTAAAAATAGAGGAAGATCAGGCTCAAAGGATCAGCTGCGGTCAGAAAGTGCAGGTGGGCAAGTTCTGTACGGAAGGAGCTTGGCCTTTATCCAGGGTAGAGACCTCCAACGGGTACGTGCGTCCCCGTGACGAAAAGAGAAGGTGGGCAGGGGTGGTTGTATCTCGGGACGCAGTGTGGATGTGGGAACAAACACATGGTATGAATCACATATATTTTAGGCGGTGCACAGACAATTTACATCAACGACACTCCTAGCAGGAATTCCTATTTTTACGAAAAAGTTTACAATTGATAAAAAATAAGTACAGGACTCTATCAGGAAGCTGTTGATTCCACCTTAACCGGGGATGAATGTGAATCGACAAGACAGCACGCATTTCTGCGTCCACCCTCAGAAATACAAGTTAACAGAGCGCTATGCGAACACTGACTTCCCCGGGCAGAGGCTACTGAGAGTGGAAAAGACATTTATTTAGTAAGGAGCAAAGCTATCCGAGTCTCAAGGTTCTCATCTCCACTTTAAAAGCCTTTCTCAACTCCAGAATTCTGCTTACACCTCATGTGAGGCTTTCCCCAGAAATGTTTCCTTTTTCACAGAATAATCAAGCAATAAGCAAATGGCTACCATTTACCGGAACAAATAACAAAGTTGGATAAGGAAGATCATAACTGGCCATTCCTACCTTTCCCTCCCTGGTCTCCCCTACTCCAGTGTGAACATTTTTCTTTAGGATATATTCCACTTAAACCAATTCTAGGGGTTCTGTTCCCACTTGTGGTTCAAAGTGGAATCTGGGCCCTCACCTGGATTTAAACCAAAAGGATTGAAAGTACTGAGATGTTTTTGACCAAGTCACATTCCCTTCTCAGTTTTTTTTTTTAAGTTTATTTATTTATTTTGAGAGAGGGAGCACCACTGGGGGGGGGAGAGGCAGAAAGAGAGAGAGAGAGAGAGTAAGAATCCTAAGCAGGCTGCACACTGTCAGTGCAGAGCCTGACATGGGCCTTGATCCTATGAACTATGGGATCATGACCTGAGCTGAAATCATGAGCCAGAAGCTCAACCAACTGAGCCACCCAGGGACCCCCACCTCTCAGTTTTATGTCCTCCTGTGAAAATGGGAATAATAATACAAACCCCACAGTGACATTGTGGAATCCAGGTGGGATAAGGTCCTGGGAATGGCATGTCCAGCAGAATGCTAAATGTACAGTAGGTCTTCTGTAAATGCCAGCTAATAGTGTGTTCTATAAATGAGAACGTTACAGGATGCTACTCGGTGAGTTCTAGGAGACCCTCAGATACTAAGTAAAAAACCCTGGTCTCAGGGTGAGGCTAGAATTTGGTGGCTGCAGACAGATAAGAAGAAAGAGACTGGGTTTTGAAGGGAAGCTGGGCCTCTTCAGAGGACAAGAGTGTTTCAAACACTCATGAAAAGGGAAAATTCTTAGTGGCCTGCCCACCTTTATCAGATCAGAATCTTTGGGAGCAGGGCCTGGCAATCTGTATTTGACAAGCCCTTAGCCCCTCCCCCAGCTCTTTTTAACACTAAATTTGAAACCTGCTGGCCTAGAACTTGGTCGCCTGGTGCTAATGCAGTGCTAACAACAATAACTGGAACAATTTCATTAAAATCCCACAACTCGGAACGCACTTAAGGAGAAATTCTTTACTAATGTATTCTAACCCAGTTCCCGGGGACAGGAAAATGCTGGTCTGACAGCACTCTTTTCCCACCCACAGAGCTGACAGAGTAAACACAGTCCACTTCACTTCTCTTCATTTGTAGAAATGGCAACAGCACTTGGCACCTCGAAGGGGTGCTATGTGTCCCCATTTATCGGTGTTCATAAAGTCATCCGGGTGTTCTGATAAATCAACCATAAGTTGGCATTATTCATAGCACCCTGTTGGAGCTTAATACATATTCAATTAAAAAACAATGACAACAATACAGCAATATCCACAAATTAGCATTAATTACAGCCTTGTATTCTTCTCACCCTGCTGCCACAATTCTATCTCGGCAGAGCTGTTTACATCTGGAGATTGCACAGACCCTCTCATGAATGAGGGGCAATCTTTGCTCAGTGGAGTCAGCATCGCCTCTAGTAAAGTTCCTATCACACTTGCCTCAGAGCCTTGATTTTACAGAGGATCCTCTTATTTGACAAACACTAGGACAGGAGGCAAACCTCTCTCCCCTGAAGAAAGACAGGATGCTGCAAAGCATCTGGGACTCCTCTGTTTCCCATACCCCCTTGTCTCCAAGTGGCTCTAGACTCTAGCTCTCCTTTGCCAGTGTCGTGGCCATTGCCCCAGTTCAGGCCCTCATCTGCCTCATGAGACTCTTGCAGTTGACTCCAAGCCATTCCACCATCACCACATCTGACCCCGTCAAGTCCTACTATATTATAGAAATCCATCTGAATAGAGATCGGGTGACTTTATTCTCCTTCATAAGGTTATCATTGCCTGATGATAACTAATACAGACTCAAGTTGGGAAAATCCACTACTAAAGAGAAGTGATCCATCTACTTGAATTAGGAGAGTGGCTGTAAGACCCACAGGGAACTTTTACCAAAGAGGGATAGCAGAGACGGACAGAAACAGGAGTCGGGTAGTCGGAACAGCTTAAGCAAGGTCTGTAAGGCTGTGTCTGAATCTATGGTTAGGTTTCAGCTTTCTCCAGGGGACAGCATTTGGTCCCCAGCCAAGCCAGCTACTATCAAGAAGGGATGTCACCATTCCGTCCCCCGCCTTCCTGCCCTGTCTCTCTCAGACACCACGGCACATCTTACTGTGTTAGGCTATGCTGACTCCAGTCTCCCATCCCGCATGAGCCTTTGATATGCAGAGCTGAGGCTGAGGAGTCAGAATCCAGTGGGTTTGAGGGTTCATCAAGAGAAAAAGAAGGAACTTACGTGATTTCACTGAGTAACTATTTTCACTACAAAAAATTCTCATATTTATTTTTCCCCTTTTTGAAATGGCACTGAGGAAACACATGCCAGACTGCCATGAACAGGGGCTGTACTTTCCAAACAGTAGCAAGGACTAAAAATAGAAAAGTGTGATTTGTTCAAGATGTATATAACTTCCTCTCCCATTTCCTTTCCCTGCTACCCTGAGCCAGTACACAGAAGTGGTACGTGTTGAGCCGTTTTGTTTGCTTACAACAGCATCAAAAGAGTGATAAGCCCACGTATCGTACATACTCCATAGATGTTTCCAGAAAATTCTATTACCAAGACTAATAATGAGTCAATGAATCAATCAATCCACCCACAAATATCAACCAGATGTTCCTCAATGAGATAAAGCCTATGCGTGATCCAGTAATATGAGCTGTGACCCAGACTTTAGACCTTTTCTAAAAGGGGAATGAACAAGAGGAAAGTAGAATGAGTTGAGGCCATTGAGTCCAGAACCCTCAGCTGGGGTTGGGGCCAACTCTCATACTGTGTCATCTTTGGTGGTTCACTTAAAAAATCTAGCCCTCCTCCCAGTTCCTCATCACAAGAAAGATGGGCTGGATTAGGGAACTTCCAAACCTGAGTCTCTAAGATTTTTGATGTTAAATAATTTGTATAGGTCTCTTCCATGACATATTTGTATTCTGGCTTTATCATATATAGTTTAGAGGCAATATAAATGCATATGATATGATTACATCAGTCCACAAAGAGGCATATATTAAGTGGCAGGAAAACATTATTAACTGATTAATTGTCACCATTATTATAAACCACATACTACTGGATACTCTGTATTCCTTATCTTAATTAATTCTCAACATAACTTTCTAAGAATGTGTCATTATTCCCGTTTTGCATGTGAAGATGGGTAATGCGACTGGTAAGTGATGGAGCAGAGCATCCTGGCACTAAACTGTGGGGTCAGGTCACCACAACACATTACCCAGTTAGTAGAGCCAGAAAAAACAGAAGGAAGAGACTGGTGGCATCAGAAGCTACCAGGAAGAAAGTCGGATTTGAATGTAGCAATTCAAAATGGGAAGGATTTCCAATCAGTTGAGAAATGAGGATGTCTCAAGCAGCAAGAAAGACATAAGGAAAATTAACTCAGCATGGGAAGCGGACAATGAGGACGTCAGCTTCACAAGAGCAAGGCCCGTAAGGGGAATAGTGAGAGATAAGATGTACTTTAAAGAGTGAGGTAGGTCATGGAATATTCTGAAAATCAACTAAGAGAAGAAATTTAATGAGGCAGGCAACAAAAAGTCAGAGGAAGAAAATAACATTTTTTGAAGACTAATCGGTTAGGGATATGCAGCTGGAATGAAACAAACAAACAAACAAAGCCATTTAAAAAAAACAGAATCAAAACAATGAGTCTATTGTGATATGGAGAAGGAAGAAGCTAGAACAATGAATAGTAAAATGAAGAGATGAGAGTACACTTGAGAGTCCTTTTTGAACCAAAAATAGTAGATACTGGTAACAGACATATTACAAAAGGAAGACATATCAGCAATGACCAGAGTTTAGAACTTGGAAGAACAGAAACACTTGAGAAACTTAACAGAAGACCATGGGCGAAGGGAAGGGAAAAAAATTAGTTTCAAACAGAGAGGGAGGCAAACCATAAGAGACTCTTAAATACAGAGAACAAAGAGTGTTGATGGGGGAGGAGACAGGGGAGAGGCGAAAATGGGCAATGAGAAGGACACTTGTTGGGATGAGCATTGGGTGTTGAATGTAAGTGAAGAATCATGGGAATCTACTCCTGAAGTCAAGAGCACACTGTATACTTTGTATGTTATCTAACTTGACAATAAATTATATTTTAAAAAATAAGAAAATATGGTGGTGTTTCTAACAGAGTGGAAGCCTTGGGGTAAAGCGATGAGTAGCTCTGGGACACACTGAGTGTGAAGAGACAAAAGACTTTCCATGTGGGAAGGCCCTAGGATAAATGGCATGAGAGTTGTCTAAGGGAGAGAGTCATCAGCAGTTCAAGTCATTAAATAAGCAGAGATCAAAGATGACTCTATTAAAGTTATGATTTCTACTGATAGAAGACAGAAGGTCAAAAGGGAGAGCACTGAGTGGGCACCTCAATTTAGGATGGGGGTGGGGGGCAGGCTGGTACCAAAGAGAGAAAAGGAATAGTCACAGATACAGCAGGGGAAGTAAGGAAGTTGTGTAGAGTGAAAACTGAAGGAGGAAGTGAGGAGGTTCAAGTCGTCAAGTGTTACCTGCCTGAAAGAGGTAGATGTCAGAAAAAGAACAGTCACTAGGGAATCAGAGGTGGTGACAAAAGTGTACAGGAGCCATTTCAGTAGAGTGGAAATGACTTCTGTGGATGCTAAGACCATGGCTTAAGTCCCGGTTTATAGAGAGAAACATGGCAGGCAGGAAAGCAAGGAGAGGAGAGACTCTTACTTAATGAATCTGTAACTGTACAAAAAAACTTCTCTATAGTGGCCATGGCCTGAAACTGGTTTCTATCCCCGCTGGGTCAAGAAAGAATTACTAAAGTGACACTGTATGACTTTCAACGAGCGAAAAGGAAATGAAAACAATCCTCTAGGTACATTTCAACTTTCAAAATGGCTTGATGTAAAATGATAATAAAAATGATGAAGTCTCCTGAATGTGTACTGTGAAATACTCTACTGGCTGCCATGTCCTTTATTTACTTGTTTGATCATCTCTTCATGGAAAACCTAAGCCTGAGCTGGCCAGGTACTATGTGAAGTTCTGAGACAGATCTTTCTAAGTCACAGCCCTGACTTTGAAGTGCACAGGCTGTAGTCAGCTGGGGCTTGGATCAGTACATATCTGATCAGGAGATAGTCGGCCATTCTCTTTTCAATACTCGCCATACAATCAAATACAACGTTGAAAGGCCATGCAGTGATTCACTGTGGGGCGATATACATTGTAATAGAAAGAATTAAAGCTCAAGGATGTTGAAATAATATTATCAAAAACGAACACTTTTAAGGTAAATCCTTACTGTTTTAGAAAGTGCTATCAAATGGGTTGTTTTTATCTGATCATTAGAAAACAACAACAACAACAACAACAACAACAACAACAACAGAAAATAGAAAGCATGATACTAGTTTATGGCTGAAGAAACGGAGATTTGGCTCTTAGGGATGGTCTTCCCCAAATCACATCCTGTACAGTTCAAAACAAAAGTGGTTGTAGGACAGACGTAGGCTGTTTTAAGCACTGAAAGGAATAATACAACTTATGGGGAAAGGAATGAATCTGAGTACCTTCCCTCTCTCTCTCCCTCTTTGAGGGGGAGTGTCTCATTAGCCAAATCCTTTACTTCTAAAAATAACAGCAAAATCATCTTTTTTTATCATATGAATCCTCCTGTCTTGTATTACTCCCCATTCCACCTTTTAAAAAACTTCCCTAAAAACAGTGTATCTACCAATTATCACCAATGTTACTTGTTTTCCCTCATAATGAAAATTGTTATCTTTACTGAAGTTTATTGGTGAAATAAATATAAAAACAAACAAAAAACTAAGGAAAGAATTCCATTTTACCGGCTTATAAACACATTTCCCACCTTTTAATGCCAAAGTACACTCTTTCAATCCATAAAGATACATGCAGTTGGAGAGGAAAAAAAAAAAAAAAAAAAAGAGTCTGAAGACAATAGTGCCACAGAGAAATCTACAACAGAACTCACAAGAGGAAGAGCTTCCAAATAGTGAGTACTTGGAGAGAAAATGACAATTGGTGTTTTGTGCGCCCTTCATTGAAAAAGAATATAAAGGAAAAGTAACAACAAAGCAGGGATGGCAAGAGAGAGACAGGAATGGACTGACAGGACTCAGGGTCTGATCCCTGCCTGGGACACTTAATACCATGGAAACTGGGACTATTACTTTGCCTCCCTGAGCCTCAGCATCTTCACTTACACAAGATGGGGATTATCCCTACCTTTCCCTTTTCAGAAGTTATTTAAAGGCTCAAGTGAGATCAAGTGTATGAAAATCTGTTATTTAAAAACAAAACAAAAAACACTCCAACTCAAGTTTGGAATTTATGGAATTTGCAGGCCTTGGACAGGTCACACTCACAAAAGCTAATGATAAAATGATGATAAGAATAGTGTAACCCCTCAAGGACTAGCATATGTATTGCATGCAATATTATACTGTAAGTTATCTGGGGGGGGGGCATAAATACCTGACTTGAATGGATCAAGCAAAATCAGTTATGCACAGAAAACCTCCCCAAAACATTGGGAGTTTCACAAACAAAATCTGAGTTGATGCCCTAGGTTTTTGGTCTTGGCATCTTCCATTCCCTCTTTTACCCTTTCTTTCAGATCAAGTTGTTCTGTGCCTGTGTTGAGTGGATTATGTAAATACAATGGAACTAAAGGATTTGTGAGCCCAACAGAGCCTCCTACCAAATCCATGGATAAGAAGTACATGGTACATACAATCTGTGAGGGGATTGTCAGAGAAGATGCCGAAGGCCAGGATGGAAGTGTGCTTATTTCCACTAAAGAATGACATGGAAAGCAATCTCCGTGGCCCCTGGCCACCAGCCATGAACACATATTGTTGATGACTTTGGCTGCTTTTAGACAATTCAAAATGATCTGCCTTCTCTCATTTGTAAGGGAATTGATACTAAGCCAAGAGGCTTAAAAGTCCCCAAAATACATTTTGTTTTTGTTTTTGTTCATTTAAAACTAAATCACTGCTTCCAGGATACTTGTGAGATCTAAAAAAGTTGTCTCAACTTGTTGGGACATTAAAATATATTTTAATTGGTTAAAATATATCGGTCCTTTTTTTTTATATGTGAAGATCAGGTAAGATCATATAAAGTATTTTGCAATTTGTAAATTACTGTGAAGTTATAAAGAGGTGATATTTTATTACCAAAGCAGTGAATTTTAGAACTATAAGAAAAGATTAGTTCATCGAATCGTTTGTTTTACAGAGGCAGTTTGTGAAAGTATCTCTTTAGCGAAAGACTCAAAATCCTCACGCATTTAGGAGCAAGGAATAGGATTTCTGGTGATTCCTGGGGAGGCACGGGGCAAACCAAAGACAGCGACAACTGTTCCGGAACTCAGCACAGAGGCCAGCTAGCGCTGAATTGCCCAATAGTGATGACATCAACAGTAAACACTAAGTGCTGGGATATGTCAGGCACATACAATATTCTCTATACGCATCTCACAACAACCCAAAGAGGTAGATTCCAGTTTACAGAAGAGCAAACTGAGGCATGGGAAGGTTAAATAACATGGCCATAGGCATACAGCTAGTGGGTGAGGGGCTGGGTATCTGGATCCAGCGCACACAGTGTTAGCCATCATACTATGTTATCCCTGAAGCTTGACTTGGCTTCGATGATGCAACCAAAGAGGGCTTTTCTGTGGTGAAGCCCTCGAGGGCAGGAGAGTGAGCTTGAGATAAAAAACAAAAGGTAGCATTACCTGACTTTCATAGCTGACTTTGAGCTGTCACAACAAGAAGGGTGAGGGGGTGGGGGAGCCTCTTGGGAAATGATGTTTGGAGTATAGAATGTCATAACAGCAGTAAAATCACTTAATGAGTTCATCCTTTCTAATAAAAAGTTCTTTGCCACATTCCCTGACACTCCTGGTGAAATACTCATTGAGAAGCATGGATGGGGGAAAGAGTGAGGGAGGAAACTCAGAAGCCTAGAGAACTCAACCAGAGACCATCCCGCAACCTGTTTCTGCTCTTACTTGGCATATACAGGACATTGCAATCGGGGCTTTGCTACCTGCCTGTGGATCCCCACAGCTAAGAAGTCGCCTCAAGGATGGCAGTAAAGCTCACTGGTCTGCTCTTGGGCTGTGCATCTAACAGGAACCCTTTCGTTCGCCCGCCTCCCCTAATTACACACATAAAATGGAGACCAGGTGCAGAGACCCACTCTGTGGTCACCATGCTTATTAAAGGTCTATATATTCCTGACCTGGAAACAAGATATAAGTTATCTACGTCAACAAGCACGGCAAATCCAGAGCCACAGTCCCCTACCACATTCCCTCCCCTAAATGCAGGTGGATGTAGCATTTAGAAGAGCAGACTACCAGGGTGCCTGGGTGGCTCAGTCGGTTAGGCATACGACTTCGGCCCAGGTCATGATCTCGCGGTCTGTGAGTTCGAGCCCCTCGTCGGGCTCTGTGCTGACAGCTCAGAGCCTGGAGCCTGTTTCCGATTCTGTGTCTCCCTCTCTCTCTGACCCTCCCCCATTCATGCTCTGTCTCTCTCTGTCTCAAAAATAAATAAACGTTAAAAAAAATTTTGTAAGAGCAGACTACCACCACAAAAAAGTTAAAAAGTAAAGGAAAGCAATAGGGGTTCTCCCATTGGCAAAACTACTGAAAAAGAATCCTAATACAAAGAATGGAGAAGAAATCCAGCATCATAAAATAGAGGTCCTGTAAGGACAAAAAAAGGCAAACGAAAAGTTAAACTGCTTTGTCTTAATAACACAAGAAAGTCCCCCACCTTAGCTAAATAAAAAAGATCAGAAAGATACACTGACTGCTGAGTGGAAACACGGGGTAAGGGTAGGGACCTGTATCCAGGTGCAGTGCCGTGAAACCACAGACTCCCCCAAATAAGGCTTGCAGATCCAACAAAGAAAAGATAATAAACTGGAAAAAGAATCACACCGCAATCAGATTTCTCATCCGTAACACTAAATGATACTAAAATAAGAATATAGACATCTTCATTGAATACTGAAAAAGGAAATTTGATCCTAGAATTCTACCTGCCGCCAAAGCATTACGTAAATATAAAGGCAAAAATAAGTCATTTTCAGATATATAAAAACTCAGGAGCTGGATCATCCATGTAGCCTTTCCAAAAAAAAAAAAAAAAAAAAAAAAACCTTACTGTGGCAGAGATAAAAAAAGAACAGAAGGAATCAGAATGATAAATTCAAGAAAAAGAAATAGCAAGTAAGACACACTGCAATAAACAAGTAAAAGTTATAGTTTATGAGGTGCCTGGGTGGCTCAGTTGGTTAAGTGTCCAATGGCTCAGGTCATGATCTCACAGTTCATGAATTCGAGCCCTGCATCGTGCTCTGTGCTGATGGCATGGAGCCTGCTTGGGATCCTCTGTCCCCCCTCTCTCTCTGCCCCTCCCCTGCTCACTCTCTCGAAAATAAATAAACACTAAAAAAAGTTACAGCGTATTAGTAATGCGGTGATACAATTTAACGTGAGAAGGGGTCCTTTCAAAAGAGTTTAAGTTATACAGTTTAAAATATTACAGCATAGTCTCCAAATTGCCTTAATAAGCTTTTAGATGCATCAGGAAGAAAAATGCTCAAACCTCACCTGGTGTAGACACTGGGCACGGGGTATATGTTCAGATCATGATTTTTCCGTGATAGAGAAACATTACTGAAAACAGTTGAGCTGCACTGTTTGATTTGTTTTCATTATGAGACAAAACATATTAAAAAAATAAGTAAGCATACTACAGCTTTGAAGAAATCACTGAGATTCTTGGTGACAGCGACAAAATGAGAAAAAAAAAAAAAAAAAACTTCCACTGACTCAGAAAGAACCAACTCCAATTTTACATACCTCTAGGCAAAGAAAATTTTCTGAAATAGGCAAATATTGTAAATTGCTGCCTACGAAGAAACTCAAGAGCTAAAGGAAACCTAGCCTCATTGGTTATCCTGACCTATGGCCTTACTGACCACAACCAGTTTCTCCACCAGACTTTTCTTACCCAGCAATTGGCCGGTTCTTCCCTGCAGGAAGCATACGTGTGCCCTAGGTCGCATCAAGGTAGCAGTGGCAGGGGTAACGGGATTGACAAGTGTGAAGGAGTGAGTGTGTGGACACATACTCTACCCCTGATCCCCAGAAAAAGGTTTACCTCTTTCAATAGGTCCTTTAAAAATATGGAGGAGAACACCACGGCATTCCATGCAAAAAGTTTCAAACTGCTACATGAAATATTGCGCTACCCCCTAGGGGCTCTAGGCCTGCTACTTTCCAAGAAGCTCTTAGAAGTCTAGACACCGAAAATCTTGCTCTTTTCTCGTCTGAATTTCCAATCACATGATGATTCAGAGAGAAAAGCAAACAGGAAACCTTTGAAATTCACTTCTAGAAAGTCATATTGACCAAAGCCATCCACATGCCTAGGAGCCCACCAGCCCTACTAAACATGCACTGACCTACCACTGCAACCATAAAAGGAGGAGATAACCATGAAGCAACCTGCTGCTGCTATCGCCACTGCTGTCCCCAGGGTCACAAGCAACCCTACAAACCAACCAGGGCTTGCTAACCCAAGGCCCAGGGAATAAGGTAAAGGGCCACGAAGAAATAGGCATCTCAATCACTCCTTTGGTATGTTTTCGTAGATCAAGATACTCTCGCGTTCTCACCGTGCAGAAAGGACAAGCACTTCAGAGTGGATTAGAGCCACTGATCATTTCGGTTTTCTTAAGGCAAGACTGCACATTGCCTCCACTCATTTTAGCCTTTATAGCTTGGATCTCCTTTTTTACCCAGCCTCCTCCTTCCTCAGCCCACTATCAGGCCATGGAAGGAATGGCCTCTACAATGGAGTACGTCAAAGCCATATAAAGCAAGTCTTGCTGCCTGTTTCTGCGAGTGCATAAAAGAACGTGGCCATGGTTGTGGGCCTGAGCCCTTCATGTCTACAGGTAAAAATCCATCATTCCATACCTGTGAGCATGACTGTACTAGACTATGAGTCGCAAGACACAGCTTCCAGGGCTGGCTCTGCTAAAACTATGGTAGATTCTAAAATTATTATTGACATACGTGGATAACTGACTATAATCTATCGTTTGCCATGTACATAAAGGAGCTTTGAAAATGTTTTCAGAAGAACAGAAATGAGTTGGCTTGCAAACTTTGAAGACTGACTAAGACAAGACCATAAATAATTTCAGAGGTTTCCTTTCTCCCTTCTCTTTTCAATTAACTCTGGGCATTTCCCCAAGTTCGGTGCATAGTTCACATTACACTGTTTTCACACAGGCCTCCGGAAAAGTCACTTCTTTCAGCAGCTCTCATGATCAACTTCTTGGGGCAGACATCACCTATCCCTCCCCTGGCCTGACTGTTCCTTTTCATGGGCACTGTGTTCTAAGATGGTAGGACGAAAATCACTGGAAAGAAATCATGGGGGCGCCTGGGTGGCTCAGTTTGTTAAGCGTCCGACTTCAGCTCAGGTCATGATCTCCCTGTTCATGAGTTTGAACCCCGCCCTGGGCTCTGTACTGACAGCTCGAAGCCTGGAGCCTGCTTCGGGTTCTCTGTCTCCCTCTCTCTCTGTCCCTCCCCCACTCTCACTTTGTCTCTCTCTCTCTCCCTCCCTAAAAATAAACAAACATTAAAATAAAACTTAAAAAAAAAGGAAAGAAATCATACAGACACAAATTTCCGTTCCATAAGAGAAAGGAGTTTTTAACATTAAGGAGTAACCGACGACAGGCATCATGGTCTATTGTCTAAGGTGGAGGGACTGTGGTGACAGCAGGAAATGTGGCTGTGGCCATCCCACTGGGATGAGCAGAAAAAGGGAGATGAAAACAAGGGGTATATAGATCTCTGGAGAGTGGGCAAGTTAAAGCAAACCACGGGACTGGGTCACAAAGAGAGAGGCAATGAGGAGATATCAACTGGAGGTCATGAAGAAAAGTCAAGCAGAGATCTCACAAAAAGTGGATGTTAAATATCGGGCACCTGAACTTAGAAGCCATCAGGATAAGTCCCTGAGGACTTCTAGGAAGTGTGCCAGAGCTGTCTGCATGGGGTTTCCCACAAGTGCAACAGGTTATGCCTGATGGTGTGTAAAAAATACCACATGGCATCCAACAACAGATCTGGAGATGTCACCCTTATCTTTAAAATATTAACAAACACCTGCAGTAAACTGACAATGATTTCAGAATAAAGGGCAGATTCCACAGCTGGCAATGCAGGCCTACCACACTACTTCGTGCTCTCCTTCAATACTCTTATATTTGTTAGTTTATTGCTAAAAGATCTATTCACCCCACCTGAAAATTAAGGTCCTACATCAGCCATCAAAGTTCAGTTCAGTTGACACTGTCTCCAAGAAGCCTTCTCATAGATCTCCAGTTAGTTAATTTACTTTTCCCACCCTCTACCACAACATAGGACTTAGCTTGTGCTTCTGATCAGAGCATGATGACTAAGAAATAATTTATTATGGAACACTATAGCTTAAAAGCTGTGTTTGTGATTCAGAGGTATTATTGTGATTTGATTCAGAGGTGCTATCTGTGAACCATCTCCTTATCCGTCAACATCATCTCACCTGCAATAGTCACCCATAAATACCTTGTTAAACTAGAAAAAAAA
Source organism: Panthera tigris (assembly GCF_018350195.1). NCBI lineage: Eukaryota > Metazoa > Chordata > Mammalia > Carnivora > Felidae > Panthera > Panthera tigris. The sequence continues at coordinate 78,613,745 of NC_056668.1, forward strand.
AAAATTGGGAGATCCAAACAAAAGAGAGATACTGGAAGTATGATCTCTAATTCCCTTGTAAACCTGAAATCCTATGAGACATTCTCCACCTGTGAAACTATTCTAAGCAATGCTATAGGGCTGCCCATTAGCTGGCTGAAATAGGAAGAAATTAACAACTGCAGCATCAGATTAGAACAACACTACAGGGTCCTAAGGTCGAGAGTCAGGACACTAGACCCATGATGCCAAGTTCTAAGGCTACAATCTCTAGTATATATGCTTTACTTACAGAAGTTACTCAATTTGTGTTGAGTGAATGAAGAACAAATGAATGAGTGAAATGGTCACTCCAAATCTCACAGGTCTTGAGGTCAAACTGATCTTGACAGAAAAGAAAAGATAAAGCCCTCATTTGTTTTCCAAGATTCATTTTTTTCTCTTAAAAAAAAAAGGATTCTCAGAACAAGAAGTTTTGAATTGAAGTATTTGCCTTTTGCAAAAAAATACGTAAAAAGTGTGTAGCAGGTCTCAAAACTACAGGACACTAAGCAAAACTCCAGCAACACCTAGTCCTTCAAAAGAAAACCATATAATCCCGTCATCTGAACCTCAGAGACTTACAGGCTGATGGAAGACTAAAACAAAGCCATGTGCAAGGCCATCTGGTACAACAGGAAGGACAAATCCAGAAGTCAAGATTTCTCAAAATGAGGTATGGATGATAGGATCCATACCTTCGTGAGACTCAGTTTCTCCATCTGCAGACACAGGGAACTAATCCATTTAGCGAGTCCCTGAAGAGGCTGTAACTAATGGCTGGCGCCAGGGTTGGACTAAATGATCTCTAAGGTCCTTTACAGCTCTGACAATTTTAAAATTCTATAGTCGTACTTAGTAGACATTATTTGGACTCTGACCTGAAAATCTGGCTAGAAGCATAAACAGACTTCTACATAAAAACACATTCACTAGCTATAATTTGGACTTGGCAACCTGAAGTTTCACCAGGGCCGAGAGGAAAAAGTGCAAAATTTTCTCCAGCGATTACCTTACTTTGGGCTCTATTATACAGTTCATATTCCAAGGTGGTGCAACTATGGCCAGAGCAGGGCCAAGTCGCTATCATTCTCACACAAGGGAAGGGCATACCCCTGTGCTTTTGAACTTGCCAACAATCTTCCATATCTTCAAGAATAACACGCCTCTCCTACCAGATGTGTCCTTTCCCATTTGGCAAACTCAATTTTATTTTTTGTCCTTCCTTCTGTTTTGCAAAGAACATAAGCCAACATGGCAACCGGCGTTTTGTTTATTTCCTTCCTTATAAAAAACAAAGTCATGGTTTTGGTACATTTATCAGGAAAGGTCCATAGAGGAGAAGAGTTTTTGTAATTTTTATGAAAGCCCATGTTTGAATTCTTCTTCATTAAACCTTTTGGCAAAGCCTTATAATTACCACTGTTGTTATTTTTATATAGTGATAGTTATATCAAAATATCTGGATAGCCATTATAGCTTGCCAATTTCAAATCCATCTGTATTTCATTTGGTTACTAGAGGTAGTAGACAGTTACCTTACTTTTAATTATGAGAAAAATCGGACTCAGCGTGACCTGTTGAGAATCACGTAACTAGAATAAGCTGTTCAATGAACAAACACAAGTCTTCTGTCACAAGGTCAAACAAGCTTTTAAGAACTGAAGATTTAAAATGCAACAAAATAGCTTCTATAACGTTCCAAGAGAGCAAACAGACTAAATGAAATTTTTAATTACATAGATTCAACAATATGCAAAGAATAGCCCTGGACCAAATAAGAGCAAAGGTATATACAAGACAAATTTAAGAGTTTTTTTTTTTCGTTGTTAATAAAAGATGACTAAAAATAAGGAAAATTGATCATATTATTTCTATTTGCCAAGGGACCTATCTGTTGCATAAAATAAATATAAACTTTGTAGGATTCCTATCCATTAGTGGCATTTGAGCTTTGATTTTATTAGCTTACAACATTTTATCAGCAAGATTTTATAGGAAAGTCAAGATTTTTGTAGGAAACCCACAATATATATATCTAATACATAAAATTTTTAATGGATTTTGAAAAATCTAGGTTCCAAATGGACTTGAAGGCCACTGGTTATAACTGGAACTCACTAATTTTAACTTCTCAATAGTACAAAAAGCTTCTTCTATTACTTAAGTTCTAACATATGAAAATATACTTCCAAGAAACTCACATGGTTTACTCCCTTCTCCCTACTCCAAATCGTTGCTCAGGTGTCCCCTTCTCAGCAAGGCCGCTGGATCACCCTTTCCTCCAACCCACAGCCCTGATTTCATTCTAATGTTCTTCGTAATCAATGTACCTATTTTGTTTATATCCACCAGTTTTACTAACATGGCAGTTTCATGAGGGTAGAATCCTGTCTGTCTTTTTCACTACAGAATTCTCATGCTATAAAAGGTACGCACACCGGCACACGGAATATTTGTTGAATGAATGAATCACTTCTTCCTTTGTCTCTCCCAACCTGAAATTTAGGAGAAAGAAAGCCAGACAATGGACTGAACCATTTAAGCAGTGATTTCCCATGGCTTTTCTTCTTTAAAACTTACTATGAGGGGAGCCTGGGTGGCTCAATCAGTTGAGCATCTGACTTTGGCTCAGGTCATGATCTCAGAGTTCGTGGGTTCGACACACGTCAGGCTCTGTGCTGACAGCTCAGAGCCTAGAGCCTGCTTCAGATTCAGTGTCTCCCTCTCTCTCTGCCCTTCCCCCACTCGCTCTCTGTCTCACTCTCTCTCTCCAAAAATAAACAAACATTAAAATTAAAAAAAAAAAAAAACTTACTGTGGGAAATTGTAAACATATGTAAAGGTAGACCAAATATAGATAGAATCAACCTCCCTCCAAACACTCAACAATTACCAACTCATCACTAATCTTTCTTTCACCTATTTTCTTGCTCATTAGCTCCCTATTCTTATTATTTTGAAGCAACTACCAGACACCATTAATTTCCTCCCCAAATATTTTGGATATATATTTTTCCTTCTATATATCTATAATAGCATCATCACCCCTAAAAGACAACATGATTCTATAACATTGCTATTTAGTTTTCTCTCCTGATAGGAACAGCAGTTAGCTGCCTACATTGTGGCATCTGGTCACCCGTGCCTCTACAAGGTTACAGGCTGAGAAGTCCTTCCACTGTTGCTTCTGATCCCAGCCGTGGGTTGCATGCAATCATCACTCCCTGGAGCACAGCACTTGTATAAGATCAATACATCCTATAATGTGCATCCCTAACCCCACTTGACCCCACTCAGAAAAGAATATCCCAAGAAGGTTTGCTGGCGCTTTTGCTAGAAAGATGTTGCTGGCCAATTAGGACCCACAGTGACCAACCAGAGCCTTAAAATATCACTCTTACCCACGCAGAATGCAATGTTTGTGGATAGAGAAAAGAGGCAATAAAAAAGCACAGTTGGTCCCTGGGATAACAAGGAAACGTGGAATTCTCAAATGGCATTCCTAAAAAATGGCTTTCAGTTTCAGAACAAAATTAGGAGGTGAAAGGATTTCTAGGGCTTCAGAATGCAAGCCAGCAGAACTCTGCAAAGCTTCAGTGGGGCGTGTTGCATTAAAGTACCTTAGCTCTTTGTGAGTTGTAAAGCTCTCTTTAGGCTCTGGATAAATGTTTATCCACCACAGAAACAATCACTGAATTCATGAGCTTCCTAGCATGGCTTATTAACATGACTTCCACCACAGATCTTACCTGTGCCCTGAAAGCACCTTCATCAAGGGGTGGTGGAGGAGGGAAGTTTCCAGAGCCAGACGGAAGAGCACCAGGATCATCTAGAGGTGGAGGTGGGGGTGGAAGAAAATCACCTACAGAAAGGAAATGCACACATGAAATTAACATAGACGCAATTTTGTAGGACTCTTAAAAAACGTATATTTGCTGGCATTTTACTGCTTTTTAATTGGCCTTGACGCATCATTGTTTTGTCTCAATGGCAATTATTCCCTATTACAGTTCCCTTCAGTTAAATTGGTAGCCTTAATTTTGAGAAGAATGAGGACAGGAGTTGATACTTAGAAGTGAAATAAAAGCTAGCCTACAGGAGGAGGAGTTGGATATGTTTAGCTTGAACAGGGAAGGTGTTCGGGGTGGTGAATTGCTGAGGTGGGTAAGACTTGGTACTTACCCTCAGTAAAGTTTTCATCAAGCAGAGGCGGAAAAAATGTACCCACAGGTAAAGGAAAAAGAAGATACAATTTATTAAGATGGAGAAACGGACTCTTCTGGAAGCTAAGAAAAAGGAAAACTTATGCCCAAGTAGAGCAACAAGGAAGGCTTTTACCAGAACATTTAAACTGCCCCTGAACAGCAGTTCACAGTGACCAACGAGTCCACTCTTGGCAGAAAGACAGGGGAACAAAGGCATAGCTTAAAACATCTAGGGCCTAGAGAATAAGGAGCAAGTCATAATACAGCATAAATATAGGGATGTAAAAGAATACTAGTGAACAATAAAACTAAGTGCAGTGACAAAAAGAATTTTTTCTTTAAGTGTGCTGAACATCTAGTAAGTAGTTCAAATTTTATCATGCTTGCGGTGGGGAGCCATCAAGCATTTCTGACAAGAAAACATTTGGTTGCAGTATGATTTACTAAAGACTAATCTAAAAGCACATGCAGGGCAGATTAGGAGGAAGGGGAATAAGAAACCTCTGATATCAAAATCTATATACAATCCAGGCAGGAAGTGATGAGGGGTGAGCATATCAAGAAAGTTCAACATCATTGCCCAACGAGAAGAGCATACCAATGTCGTGTTTTTGGAAGAGAGCACCTAATCTCTAAGGTCTGAGGTGCAGACATAAATCTAAAAGCTCTGGGGCTTCATGATATGGAAATTTTTAAAAATACTTTGCAAGAAATTCTATTAGGAATAGGAAACTTCCATTTAAAAAAATCTCTGTTTGCCTTTTTTCTTTTAAAAATAATATTTTAGATAACAATAATAAGTAATATTCATGAATAAGTACTTTTCCTTGCATTTCAGTTGCTCAACACTTAGCAGCAGGGCAGGAGTTTCTGTCACTCAATGAGTTGCTTTTGGGTAGAACCAAAATACCATGATTTAAGCCTTCAAAAAAAAAAAAATCTAAACTGCACAGAGGAAGGATGGTGGCTTGGATTTCATTGTTCTGATACACCTTGATTCATTGTTCTGATGGTTCCTCTGGCCCCTATTTGCCTTAGAAATAACAGACTTCAAGTTGGAAGAGTAGCTGTCTAATCTAGCTTCCGGCCATATTCAGACTACAAAGCAGTGAAATACACTATATATTTAGAGTACTCTGCTTTTTAGACTCCCACCATGCACCAAACCACTGTGCTAAGATTTTCATAGGCTACCTATTAGTCCTACAACCCTTCGTCCTGATGGTTCTCGAAATTTATAGAGGTCATCAGGATCTCGGAAAGGTCTGGTAAAACACGGATGGCTGTGTTCCACCCTCAGAGTTATTGATTTAGTTGGTCTAGGGTGGGGCCCGAAAATTTGCATTTATTTTTTTTTAATTTTTGTTTATTTGTGTGTGTGTGTGTGTGTGTGTGTGTGAGAGAGAGAGAGAGAGAGAGAGAGAGAGAGAGAGAGAACGCAAGCAGGGAAAGGGTAGAGAGAGAGGGAGAGAGAAAATCCCAAGCAGGCTTTGCACTGTCAGCACAGAGCTGGATGCGGGCCTTGAACTCACGAACAAGATCATGACCTGAGCCAAAGTTGAGTCAGATACTCAATCAACTGAGCCATGCAGGTGCCCCCTGAGAATTTTCATTTCTAATAAACTCCCAGGTGATGCTGATGCTATTGGTCTGGGACGACACTTTGAGAACCACTGCATTTTTAGACCCTATAGGATTAGAAAGGTTAAATGACTGATGTCATATAGAAATATTTCTATTTCTCTTACTTTTCTGGGTGTGCACATCTAGGGACGTGCTTTGTCCATATCCTTATTAGGATTATAAGTCTCATAAACCTTCAGTAACTCTACCCAGTAGTTCTAAACACTGGCTACATACTAGAATCACCAAGAAAGTTTTCTCAAAATGCTGATGCCCAAACTCCATCACACCAATTGCAATCAGTATCTTGGGGCTGGGGGAAAGCGAGTTGCGGGGAGGCGTCAGGTGCCAGTATTCCTTTAAAACCCAAATGATTCTAATGTGCAGTCAGAATCAAGAGACTAATTTGACCTTCCTTTGGCCAAACACTGCACTGAAAAATATTTAACACCTACTAAGTAAAAATGAATCGTCACCGAGTTGTTTTCTGCCTTGGAAAGTCAAAACATACAAGAAAAGGGCTCACAATGAGATCTTGAGTGATCAGCGAAGGAGGTCTAGGTTCATGGAGACTAGTCCTACTAAATTCTAGTGCACAGCCTCATTTTCTGGTCCAAATGTTCTATCTGGACCTAGGTCGTCTTCATGCATAATTTAAAAGACAATTTCTGAGCACCTTCTTATACTTTACCACATTTTATTATGTCACAGAGAAATGTCAGAGCATTAAACAGGATAAGAAGTAAATAGAATCTGGAGATCGTATTATAAAGTTAGAAACAGAGGCCAGTGAAAGCGACACAAATAGTCCACATTCTCAGGAAATTAGTCTTGGAATAAAAAATACAACTGGTTGTCTCTGTAGTCTCTTCCAACCATAGTTGATCTTTGAAAAACATGGGTTTGAACTACATAGGCCAACTTACAAATTTTGTACAGTACAGTCCTGTAAATATATTTTTTCTTCCTTATAATTTTCTTAACATTTTCTTTTCCCTAGCTTACTTGATTATAAGAATACAGTATATGACACATATAACATACAAAATATGTGTCAACCAACTGTTCATATCAGTGGTGAGGCTTCTGATCAACAGCAGTTATCAGTAGGGGTGCCTGGGTGGCTCAGTCGGTTAAACGTCCGACTTCAGCTCAGTTCATGATCTCATGGTTCGTGAATTCAAGCCCCACGACGGGCTCTGTGCTGATAGCTTGGAGCCTGGAGCCTGCTTCAGATTCTGTATCTCCCTCTCTCTGCCCGTCCCCCACTCACACAGTGTCTCTCTCTCTCTCAAAAATAAAATAAAACATTAAAATATTAATATTTTAATAAATATTAAATATTTTAAATTTTTAATATTTTTAATGTTTTATTTTATTTTTGAGACAGAGAGAGAGACAGACAGACAGACAGAGTGTGAGTAGGGGAGGGGCAAAGAGAGAGGGAGACACAGAATCCGAAGCAGGCTCCTGGCTCCGAGCTTCCAGCACAGAGCCCGATGCGGGGCTCGAACTCACAAACTGCAAGATCATGACCTGAGCCGAAGTCGGACGTTTAACCAACTGAGCCACCCAGGCGCCCCAACAAATAAAAAAATTAAAAAAAAAAACCAATAGTTATTAGCAGTCAACATTTGGGAGAGTCAGAAGACATAGGCAGATTTTCAACAGCATGGGGTCGATTCCCTTAGCTCTCTACCATTCAAAAGTCAATTGTATATCCTTCCCAACTAAATTTTTGTCATAAAAATTAAATATATAGTGAGGCACAAGTTGGTGACAATCCTGGGAGGGTGAAAAGGAACAGAAAAGGAAGACAATGCATTTTTAAAAGAAATGAGTTGAAAACAACCAAGATCTAGACTATTTATTCTAGGCTGAAATTAGATTAAGATTTTTAAAAGTTCTAGTAATAAGCTTATAATAATTATCACATAATTTGCAGTTCTTCAAGCTTGACCATCATAGGCTTCTTCCTTCATTCTTTAGAGTGGAGCTCACATTTTAAAATGATGTGTAAAAAACCGATACACACATTGATAAAGGATAGAAAATAGGTCCTGTGGACTAGTCCATAACTAGTTGAGTTGGTAGGAATGAAAAGCTCTTAATAATTACCTTAAACCAGACTAAGAACTATTACAAGATTTCTGATTTATGGGTCACCATTTTAATAGGCCACTAAACAAAGGAAAATGCTTCTAAGTTGCAGGAAAAACAAATCCACTTAAGAGAGAAGTCATATTTCCATGTTTAAGTAAGATGGCAAAATGGAAAGAACAAAAGAACAGTGTGTGTGTGTGTGTGTGTGTGTGTGCATGTGTGAGCGTGTGTGTGTGCTTGTGTATGTGTGTGCTGTGGGAGGGGAACCTTTCCATCCTTACAGATGTTTTCAAACAATGAAAGAGCATCTGGATGGGGCGTCTGAGTGCTTCAGTAAGTTGAGCGTCCGACTTTTGATTTCAGCTCAGGTCATGATCCCAGGGTCATGGGATTGAGCCCCTCACTGGGCTCTGTGCTCAGACTGCTTATGATTCTCTCTCCCCCTCTGCCCCTCTCCCCAAATCTCAGTCTCACTCTCTCTCTCTAAATAAAATAAAATAAAATAAAATAAAATAAAATAAAATAAAATAAAATAAAATAAAAAAGAAAGAAAGAGTGTCTGACTTTGAAGCTTAGCTGGTGACCCTCCTAAAGAAAAACATGGTGTCAGCTGCAGTACCTCCCAACTAGCAATGGTTAGCTGTAGACCTTCACATTAGTGCGTGGCCTGTCCTCTCTGCTTGCCAGGGAAATCCAAATGGAACTATCACACCCTATGAATTACAGGGACACTGAATAAATTGAACAGGCAAACCAAAAAAGAACACCCCCCCCCAATCAGGCAACTTGGACAATGCAGGGATCCATAAAATCTAAGACAGAAACATCTAGTCTTAGAAGAAGGAGGGTAGTCAGAGCCACAAGCCTACACACCTGCTTTCCTCCTTCCCTTCTCCTCACCATCCAAAGCCTACTCACATGCAATGCACATTTATCTCTCACTTGCCAGGTACAATAGTTTACTTGAAGTTACACAGCTAGTGAAATATGGAGCTAGAAACGAATCCTCACTCTGCATTAGAGAGAAGCTAGGAAGTATCTCACTTAATTTGCTCCCTATCATCCCAAACAATTTAGCTAATAGTCAACAGAGTTTTGCTTTTTGTCAGGGGTAGCACCATGGGTCAGTTAAAGGGTGAATCGTGCAAAAGTATATAGCCCCGATTCTCAAATATTATTTTCTGCCAACTTACTTTCACCATATAGCCTGTAATGCATATCATTAACTTGAAAAGCCAGTGAGGAAAATCTCCCAAGTACCCAGGGATCCATACTTTCTCCAGCTACCCTTCCCAGTATAGGGCTAAAAAGGCAATAGCATTGAGAAGCATATATGGCTACCTGCTAGGAGCTGAGTAGTTGCCCTAGTAACATCGTTTGGGCATATATGAAAGGCATCTATCCACCTGAATGCAGAACTCACTTATCCCTTCATGAAATAAAGGTAGGCCCCCATCAGAGGGGAAAAAAAAATAACAAGAACTGACCAGCAAAGAAGTTTACAAATTAAGGGTGATATGTGATTGTAGTGAAAAAGCCCAAAGGAATAATTAAACTCAGATCATCAGTGAAGTCTGAACTCATTTACTATAGTTAAAAAAAAATCAAAAAACAAAAAAAAACTAAAAAAGCATCATTCTTTTTCTTCTTCCAACATCCGTGTAAACCTACACACATACACAGGGATTCACACAGTAGCCTGTCTGTGCCTCACCAGCATCTCTAATACTTGGTTGCACCTAGATGTTCATGGTCATTCTCTCCTACTGAGAATGGAAGCTCCTAACCAATAGAGCCCACTTATAATTTCTCATTCTATCTCCACATCCTGGCATAAAGTGTGGGCCACTCTCCGTAAACATAGGCTGAAGAACTATATAAGAAGCCATTTAATCACTCAGTTGATGTTTGTTTGGTTGAATGGCCTGATGCCTTACATGTTGTTCAAATGTCAACGTTCAAATGGCCAAGGGTATCTAGATAAAACGCAGACTCTGATTCAGCAGCCGTGGGGTGAGGCCTGAGGTTCTGCATTTTTAATATGCTTGCAGGATGATGACACAGATCCATGCACAGTACATGGAGGGACATGGCTTTACGGCTCCTTGGGTTGGCAACTGTTGCTTCTCCAACTTTCTGATGGGGATAATTTTTGGTTGTTTAAGGGAATAAACTTTAAGGTAAATATAAATAAAACAACTTAGGGACTTCCCGAGTTAAGTATTTAAATTATGAGTGTACAAGAGATTGGGCTGGAAAACACACACGCACACACATGTGAAAAAATACAATTACAGTCACCAAGTAGTAAGCTTCGAGTAAAAGCAGTTATTCGTTTCCGTTTACAGTAATGAATAGAGCATGGAAATATGTTCAAAAGAAAAGAATACAAAATGCCAAGCCTAACAACTTGAAAAACAAGCCACAGCTCTACCCTTTACCTGAGAAAGAGCAATGCTACCATCTCAGGGTCAGGTTACCTCACCTATGAAATGAAGATAACAATATCCACTTCCCTGTGTGACTCTGCAGATCAAAGCAGTTAAAACAGTGACTCTGAACCTTTTTTGACCACAACCCAGAGCAAAGAAACAACCTTTTCTATCAAGCTGCAATACTACCTGCTTGGACATGTATAAGCACATGTATATCTGAAACAAGGGTCGCATGAAACCATACTTACCACATGGAATGCACATTGAAACTTCTATTACATGTATTTATTTCAAAAGTGTTGGTTATTCCTGGTGCAATAACCACTGCTGAAGTAACGGTGACCCACAAATGGGTTTCGACCCACAGCTGAAGTGTCACCAAGCTAATTTCCATATGACTTGGACAATGCCTACGTAACAGGTGACGATTCTTCTTGCTTTCCACTTATGCACAAGATGGCAACTCAGCTGCCTACGCAGGAGGCCAGGTCTGAGAAGGCAAAACTCTCCGCATAGGGTGAGTAAAGACAGTGAGCAGAAGATAAAGCAAACGTGACAGGAGCAGCAGCCTCCGTAAGGTGACTGAGTTGGGTCACCCTTACAGCATTCTCCTCAGAGAGGCAATTTATTACAAAACAAAGCAACTAAAGACCCTTTGGAATTTCACCCTCAACGCCATCTTCTCCTTATATTAAACACACTTGCCACCAAGAAAACTACACCAGAAAGCACACTGAGTAAAATACTTGAAAAATGGAGCATTCTCAGGGCACCTGGCTGACTCAGTCAATAGAGCCTGTGACTCTTGATGTTGGGATCGTGCGTTCAAGTCGCACGTTTGGTATTGAGTTGACTTTTAAAAAAATGAGGCATTCACGGTATAGGACAAAATGGATAATGGTATCATTTGTGTGATGCTATATATGCTTGTGTTGTCATGAAGTATGTTTTACATGGATTCCTAAGAAATTGTTAACAGCAAGTTGCCTCTATGAAGAAGCTAATTTTGCCACTAGGGAACAAGAGTGGAAAAGAAATTTACTTTCCATTATACAAAATTTTAACCTGCCATTATTTTACCCATTTATATACATACATATATATTTTTTACTTCCAGTATAGTTAGCATACAGTATTATATTAGTTTCAGGTGAACAGTATAGTGATTCAACAATTCTATACATTAATCAGTGCTCATCACGGTAAGTATGCTCTTAATCCCCATCCCCTATTTCACTCATCCCCTCTACACCCCCCTCTGTTAACCATCAGTTTGTTCTCTGTAGTTAAGAGACTATTTCGGGGTTGGTCTCTTTTCTCCTTTGTTCATTTGTTTTATTTCTTAAATTCCTCATCTGAGTGAAATCATATGCTATTTTTAAAATCACATGTATACACAAAACCAAAGAGAAATTTTCTGTACCTAGAAATGTGTCACCTGCAAATATTGAGCTGAATAAGGTTTTCAAAACCACCAGGAAACACTGGGACATGGCAGAGGTCAAAACAAACAAACAAACAAACAAACAAACAACATTAAGGATAAGTCTCATTTAATGCAACACCGCTCAGACTTCTCAACCTATTTACGATCCATTGGTTGTAGCTAAAAATATGAAAGGAATTGCCCTGATCTAATCACCATGTTGTCTGCAGTAGAAAGAGGATAAAAAGCCCGCTGATTCCTAGAACCAAAGCCTGTGTACAATCTCAGTGTGACCTCTGTCCTAGAGAGCGATTAAGCCCCGTGGAGCTATTAATAAAGTGGGTTCCTATATTCCCATTCTGCTCCTGTTCCTTGAGTATTCAGCCCCTTTAAGAACTCTCTGGGAGAGGGGATAATTATGAGGGCAAGGCTAGGCATTCTTGGTTCTCTGTCCTCCTCGTCCAAATGGCAACACCACCAGCTCCATTAAAAGAGGCATCTTCATCTGTCAATGAGAAGACATGTCACCTGAACCAAGTGATTCCAATTCTTCAGCTCCAACACTTGACATTTTTGGAGTTCGTGCTTTTATTATACATTAGAAAATTCACCTTTCTATTCCTTGTATTTTATGCTGCTTAACTAACACACAAACGGTTGATTCTTATAGTACTTAATTTTCAAGGCAATGTCACTTAAATGAGAGGACAAAGATTAAAAACAGTGACAAACGCACTATTGATGATGGCATACGAAAATTCATACTTTCATATGCTATTCATATATAAACAGACGAATGTTGAGGATAAGACTTTTCTCAAGAAAATCTGACAACAGGTGTCAAAAGCCTTAAAAATGTGTATACGCTTTGATACAGCAACACTACTTTTAATAAATTATCCTACAAAAGAAGCGACTGAGGACTACATAGAGAAGCATGTTAAAGAATCTCCATCACAATGAAATATAATAGAAATAATCAGAATGTTCATCAATGAAGTACTGGTAAAAAAAAAACCAACTGTGGTCAATCACACACTGGTAAACTGTGTAGCCATCAAAATGATGATGTTGATCTAGAACTGACATCAATTTATTCATTGAGTACCTCTTATGTGTCAGGAATCATTCTAGACAAGAGGGCGGAAGTCAAACAAGAACAAAAAAATATATAAAAAGTGCTGGACTCACAGAATTTATATTCTATCAGAAGGAGAAGAATACTTAAAAAAATAGATTAAAGAAAACATAATATCAAATCATGATTAGCACCATGGAAATACGGAGCAAGGAAAATCAAGGGAGTACTAGGGTGGAGGTGGAACGCCACAATTTTTAAGAGAAAGGTTAGGAAATGCCTAACCAATGTGGCATTTGAACAACGACTTAATCTAGCGAGGGAGTGAGTCATGGAGTATCTGGGAGAAGAACATGAAAAACTTTGACATATCATGTGAGGAAAAAGGTGGGCTACTGAATAGCACTTATCACATGGTCCTATTTTTTTTCTTCCTTTTCTTCCCTCTCCTTTTGATTCAACTGTTCTACAATAAATGTGAATTACAGACATGCATTTTTTAAAAATCAAAAGGAAGACACTGTGAAATGAATCGCAGAATCTACTCAAACCCAGAGTTTAATTTTAATGTGCCACTATATTTACCCAAGCCCAAATGTAATGTCTCCGTCATCTTTCTAAATAACTTAGCTTGAAATGTTCATTGTGATTCTCAAATTAAAAGCAAGAAGAATTATGATCCTAAAGTAGATGAAGTCTTCCTGATTTTCAAATGGATGGTTTCACTCTACATTTAGCTAATACAGCATCCCTGGGTCTTCACTGAGTTCAACAGTCCTCATGCTTAGCCACAAGTAAACTGTCTGTAAGAAGGTGAAACACACGAGTGCATCCCATCGAATCATACCTCATTTCTCTATTATACTGTGGTTTCCACTTGTTGAAAAACACATTCAATCTCTTAGTCCAAAGCACCGAATGATTTTCAAATAATATGAAATTAGGAAGATAGTCCGGTTCTGCAAATGGCCTAGAACCAGAACTAGCATTTTTAATCCCCCAAGTGTTATGTCTTACAAGATATGGTCATTTGTGACCCAAACAGCAAACCATACCATATACATTGACTTCCAGAGATGGGCACTCCAAATGAATAGGGCAATGACTTAAGCCTACACATCAATCTTCTAGCAGCTATTGAGATTATCTTCAGCCTCAATAGCAAAAAGTGAAGTTCTCTCAGTTCAAAATTGAAATAAAAATAAAAAAATCACGTTGTGGACAGAGAATGAGGCAACAGTCTAGGGGGGAGGGGGAATCTTAATTTACCACTGAAAAAGGAAGCTGGAAAACAAATATCAGTGTGTTGAGAGAGGACTCCAAAAATACACCTTTCCTTTGGAGACAGGACATCACCCTGTGGTCGCCATTGAGGCCAGAAATTTACTCTCCCGCCAAAGATGGTGATGAAGCCTGAAGGAGTGTGGTTTCACAACAAAAACACTTGAAATATCTCAACTAACTTATTCTATCACTCTTTTATGGAAAGAGTAAACCATTTCCACTTCAAAGACAATATACTGCTTTCCTGATTTAGCTCTATTAGAGCAAGTATTCTGCTCTTTATGAGTTTAATTGTGTATCTATTGGTTTCTCCCACTAGCCTATAAGCTCCTTGAAGACAGACTCTGTGTCTTTCTAATCTCTATATAAAGCATATGCAACACATAGGAGATTTTAAGAAGTAGCAGTAATATTGTTTTTATAAATTGTCATTATTATAAATCTATATTCCATTAAACTGAATTAAACTCTGAAAGAATGAACACATGCATTTTTACCATGGACAACTTTGCCTCTTTCCAATTATTGACATAAGGTCAATACAGTACAGTACCGGGGGGTGGGGGGGAGGGTCATAGGTCCTCCAAGGTGCCAAAAGTTGGACAAGCTTAATAACATCAGTCTTAAAATAGTCACTGAGTTTTGCTCAGTGGTAGTGGTGGTATTTTTACACGTTACCTTACTCAGAGATGTCCTCAAGATACAGGCCCTGAGTCCATATCCCTAAGTCATCTCCTGCTTATGGGGACATCCTAGCTCCAGAAACACTGCATCATATGTATTTTATTTGATCTTTCTTCTACAATAAAAGATCTGTATACAGGTTGTAACCCACGAGGTATCTAGAAACCTCTTCAAAAGTCCTCTTGGAATTTTGGAGAGTCAGAACTTTTCTCATCAATGAGAATTGGGAATGGAGGAGGAACAGGGAAATGAAGGAAGAGGAAGGACAGATGTCACATGGACAGAATCTCAAAATGTCACTTCTTGAGGTGTTGAAACAAATCCGACTTTTAACTGAGGGTGTGGATCCGAATCTCAAGGCTCATTGTCTTCGACAACATGCACCCAGGCCCCACTCTAGACTTCTTAAATCAGAATCTCTGGGGCTGGGATCGAGATACAAGCATCTTGATGAGCTCTCTGGCGGATTCTGATGTGTAGCCCTGGTTAACAGTCATTGACCTCCATGAAAACCAAAGACTGAGAAACTGGCCTAAGTTAAAGAAGACTAAGGAGACAAGACAACCAAATGCAGCTTGTGACTCTGGATAAGATCCTAGATTGGAAAAAGGATATTAATAGGACAGTTCACGAAATCTAAATCAAGTCTACGTATTAGTTAGTAGTATTGTGTCAGTGTGCTAATTACCTGGCTTTGGTCCCTGTACTGTGATTGTGTAAGATATCAATAATGGAAGCAACTGGATGAAGACTCAGTGAAAATCCTTCCTACTATTTTTCAGTGTTTGTGTAAAATCTGAAATTATTCCAGAATGAAAATTCAAAATTTAGTTTTAAATTTTAGGGGGGAAAAAGTAACTTCCCTAGCCTAATAACTTTGTCCTACAGCTGGAGGAATTCTTGACCTGCGTAGTAAAGGGAAACAGTCAAATGGCATAGAACCATATCAAAAAACCCACTGGGACCCCCAAATCTCTTAACTTCCAGCTGAGGACCCATTTGCCACAGTACGTGACAGATTCAGTGTGAGAATCTGAGACCTCTTGGGAATAAGGAGGGAACTTGTTGTGTCCCTCCGACTTCAGGAGACTATGATGAAGAGAAGAAGCTCTTACTATTTAGGAGACCTAGGATAGATGGATCAGGAAGATGTAAAATATCTTCAACTCAATCCAGGCTGACTGCAGCACAGGTAGGGCAGTAATCCACGCTCAATGATCAGCAGCAGTGAAATTCCACAGAGCTTCCTTTTTCCCACTGTTACACCCATTCCCCAGCCTCAGGAGACTCCCTGAGGAAGCAAATGGCTACACGACACCAGGGACTTTCTATGATTTCTCCAGTCTTCATCTTTTCTGCACAAATGACTTCAAATTCTTCTCACTGAGAAATTCTTGTTACTATTTATACAAAATGATGCCAACCATTACTCACTCTCCCTCAACCCTGCCATTTCATCTAGACTGAGGCTTAGCAAATGCAGAAATGCTTTAAAAATAATCAAATAGAGACACTCATTTCATTTCAAGGTGGTTGTTTTTTGGCATGGTTTTTTTTTTCTGCAAAGGAGTACTAGGAGCTGACAGGTACTTGCTCTAAAAATTTACTTCACCATCTGCTAACTGAAATATTGCTTTCACGGGTTTATATTGTATTAAAAGGTCACTGGCTGTTTAAGACTTAAACAGTTTTAATCATTCTAAAAGTCTCTTAACAGTAAGAAAAGGAAGCTCAGAACAAACAGCAGCAGGGACTCTAATTAAAAGGGCCAATTCATCTAATTTTATTTGGGGTTAATTATTCAGGATTCACTCTTTGATGTGTAAGGAATAGCAATTAGTAATTTTAGTGATTTGAGAATCATTGGAGGTGTAATCAGTTAAAATGAGTGAGTGTTTACAACACAAGATGGTGAATTAGTCTCTCTCAGCTGGAGAACAGGAACATTAGGCTCCAAGAGATCAAGGCTAAGGATTTTAGACCCTAGTAATAACAGTCACTTCAAAATAAAACACATGTCAACAGCATCTAGCATTCTGTTTGTTCTTAGCTAAGGCAAGGCACAGAAGCTTCACAAATTACCTTTAACCACATCTCCATCTTTGCCGTTGTCCCCAACCAACCACTTCCCTCTATTTGGCTCTTGCCACCATGGTAACCATAAATGCATGACATTAAAAAAGCAATTCTAAATGAATATACCAATTATAAGCAACACAAGACCCAGGATAATCATGACACCAACTCATTCCACGTCTGCATCTCTGTATGAGAGTGGGGCATCTCCATCCACCACAATCTCTTGCTCCGTGCTGAGAAATGAATGCAGATACCCTAACTCGCAGACCCACTTACCTTCTCGTGTATCCTCTACTTTTCTATTTACTTCATTACAATTCTCCCAATCCTACAGGTTGGAAGAAAACCCCTTTTCTCTAGTTTTTGTCCACAATCCTCACAGCAATATAGCAAGCCATACTGGATTATACCAAAGTGTTCAAGTTCATTTACTATTCTCCATCTCTACTGCCACCAAAATAATCAATGTCTAGGCTTGAAGCTCTTATCTAGGCTTCACAAACGGCCTAAATGGTTTCCATTCCTCCTTCCTTACTTCCTTCCAACTGATTTTAGACACGGCTGCCAGATTGAAAACATCCATCGGTCCCCCACAAGCCACAACAATTTTGAAAAAGGACAAAGTTGGAGGATTCTCCCTTACTGATTTCAAACTCACCACAAAGCTATGGTAATCAACAGTGTGGTGCTGGCACAAAGACAGACATACAGACCAACGAAAATAGCATAGAAAGCCCAGAAATAAGCCCTCATGTAAATGGCCAATTGATTCTATGGCAACTGTGCTGCAGTCTTAGAGAATGACAGATTGGGAGTATTACGGGCTTCACAAGACTTGACAGGACCTCACCCTGGACAGGCAGAATCCTAAAACAGGATGGGTCCCCTGGGAGGAAATGGAGAGAAACTTGACAAGCTCTCCTAGAATGCTCTGGTGGGTATGGATTCCCTGAGATTACTGCCTCACACAGCAACTCTGGAAGTTTTGTACTTCAGGATACTAAAGTTCCTAATCTCCATACCCAGTAATCTTCCTGACAGCTTCTCCTTGCTTCCTTGACTCCAAGAATTTGCTCGTGCCTTGTCTCCATCAGGTCTTTTCTCTCTAACATGTCTCTATAGCAGGACTCAAGCTATTCTTGGAGGGCCCAGGTCACCTGTCAACCATGCACAACCTTCTTTGGCTGCCCAAGAGCCTGAAACACTGAGTGGCTATCATTCTCAAGATACGTGTGTGGTGTGGTGTGGTATGGTATGGTGTGTGTGTGAGAAAGAGTGAGAGAGAGAGAGACACTGAAAGATTGAGGGAGAGATTCAAGTGAACATCCCCATGGGGATGATTTCTATAAAAGGAACACGCTCTTGATTTGAACAGTGACTCGGTTAGCTGCCTTCGAAATATAAAAGAAATAGGCCTGTGGTATTAAAATATATCACTTACAGTCACACCTGAACTATTTGCTAGCTTTGTGAACTTGGTCAAATCATGAAACTTCTGAGTCTCAATTTTTTTTGTCAGATGAGAATAACAGCACTTGTCTTTTATACTGCCCAGAGTTGTACAGACTAGATAGATAACTGTAAAAATAATTTAAAAATCACAATGTCCGACACAAATATTATTTTTATTTTGACATGATTCTCTATGTGACTTAACCATAAACCCTTTCTTCACATTTAGAAACTTAAATACAAAACATAATTATTATAACTGAAGAAACACTATAATCTTAATATGGCTCTTCACATACAGTGGGTCCAAAGAGTTAGGGGTGAAAGCAAAAAGAGAGAAAGATAGAGAAACAGAGACAAAGATAGAGAGACAGACAGAGACAGAGAGAAAAAAGAGCATGAGTAAGTGAGACAATAGCAAAACAAAGTCCTAGCAGTCAAATAAACAAATATTGAGCTCTCCCTGGAATGTTTAGAAATCTTGGAGAGGAATCACGTAAGGAGCCCTGAGGTGGCACTAAGTTGGCACATCAAGTACTTCTGTGACTGATTAACTCGACATTTCTTTGGGTCTGGAAGTATTACTAGGTCATTTTTTTTTTTTAATGGACAAACTGTTCCTGAATAATTTTTAAGATACAAACAGCTATTGTGACGAATCAATCAAAAGAGGTCAGTTTTGTCCTCAAAACCCAGTGAAACGGCCAAGTCAAAACAACAACAACAAGCACAACCAGGCAGTCAGAAAACAAGAACATCCCCAGATCCCATGGCTCTGTGCTTGGTTCTCGAAGGGCTCTTTCTTGCCCACTCCGATCTGTAAACCCACACCCCCACGTCCACCGTGGGCAAGTCCCACAGGAGAAGCAAATTTCAAAAGGTCCGCAAAGCAGGGGCGCCTGGGTGGCTTGGTCAGTTAAGCGTCCGACTTTGGCTCAGGTCATGATCTCACGGTCCGTGAGTTCGAGCCCCACGTCGGGCTCTGTGCTGACAGCTCAGAGCCTGGAGCCTGTTTCAGATTCTGTGTCTCCCTCTCTCTCTGCCCCTCCCCTGTTCATGCTCTGTCTCTCTCTGTCTCAAAAATAAATAAACGTTAAAAAAAATTATTTTTTTTAAATTAAAAAAAAAAAAAGGGGTCCGCAAAGCCTATTGGATGCTTACCATCCATGAACCTATGTTTTTTGAATGAGAACAGAAAATTCAAAAAGCAATCTCTCAAAAAATCAAGTTTTGTCTCTAGGGAGGCACTTCAAGAAAAACCCCACTCCTGGTACTTCATTCACTCTGCTTTCTTCACTGCCTCCCATTAGGAAGCCATGTGATGGAAGATAGTCCCAAACGCAAAGCTTGGTGACGTGTTCTGGGCAGAAGTTCAGGCACCTTGTTATTTTGGCAAAGCCGGTCTGGCTGCCCAAAGACATAATTTAGCAGAGTGAGAAACGCATCCCCTCCCCCTGCTTCATCTGGCCAGCCGCCTCAGAAGGTCTTTCATTCCAGAGGGCAATGGATATATTGTCTCCTTTCATGTCTCCATCCGTAGTTCCAGCTCTCTGAGTTTCAAGCTCGGTGAGCTCAGCCTTGGCATTCAAGGATCTCCTTATGTCTCATTCTTAAGAGCATTTGTCCCCGGTCTGTTTGCCAAGGACATGGTGGCAGTTCCTTTCCTGGCACTTGAGTCTGCAATATTATGCTTCTTCCTATAAACAGACCCATCCCATTACTTGAGTTACCTCTCCAAATCCTCCTGGCACTTTCGTGGCTTAACTGGAATTAATGGTACAACTTTATAAACTAAAACTCACAAAAATCATCAGATTAGAAGGGAAACAGAAAGGAATGAGCAGGGTCTGCTAGTCTATGGGTTAGCAAACAAGAGTCAAATGTTCCAATCCAGCTCACTGCCTGTTTTTGTAAATAAAGTTTTATTGAAACACAGCTACAGTCATTAGTGTATTTATCATCTATGGCTGCTTTTGTATTCTGCCGGCAGAACTGGGTAGCTGGGACAAAGGCATTTTAGCCAACACAACCTAAAATATTTTCTATCCGGACTTACAGAAAAACTTGTCAACCCTGATATAGTTCTTAAACTCATTTCACAGATGAGAAAATTGTGATTCGGTAAGACTGAACAATGTTCCCAGGGAGTAAGTAAAATTTGCAAAGCACAGTAACTAGGGCCATGCTGGGCATATGGTTTACACACACTCAATAAATACTGGTTCTCTCTAGTGTTTGACAGGAAATTTTATGTTTCGTAAATGTGGAACTGGGTTAAGATGATTTTTTTTTTAGACCAACAGGGTTGCCTTATTTAAGAAATTCATTGTCTAGGGTGGGGGACAGACATATAAACAAAGAATTTCAACATAATATTGTATGTATTTGTTTTCTATTGTTTCTGCAACAAATTACTACATACAATTGTTTAAAATAACATAAATTTATTACTTTACAGTTCTAGAAATTAGAGGGCTGTCACGGGTAACACTGGGCTAAAATCAATGTCATACCAGAGTCACATTCCTTGCTGAAGTCTCTGGTTAGAATCCATTTTCTTGTGGGGCGCCTGGGTGGCTCAGTCGGTTAAGCGTCCGACTTCAGCTCAGGTCACGATCTCGAGGTCCGTGAGTTCGAGCCCCGCGTCGGGCTCTGCACTGACAGCTCAGAGCCTGGAGCCTGTTTTGGATTCT
Organism: Panthera tigris; assembly: GCF_018350195.1. Classification (NCBI taxonomy): domain Eukaryota; kingdom Metazoa; phylum Chordata; class Mammalia; order Carnivora; family Felidae; genus Panthera; species Panthera tigris. The sequence goes on from NC_056668.1 coordinate 78,634,828, forward strand.
GTGTCTCCTTCTCTCTCTGACCCTCCCCCATTCATGTTCTGTCTCTCTCTGTCTCAAAAATAAATAAATGTTAAAAAAAAAAATTAAAAAAAAAAAAAGAATCCATTTTCTTGTAATTCCAGCTTTTAGAAACCTCCCTCATTCCTTGGTTTGTGACCTTCGCCCACCATCTTCAAAGGCAGCAAAGGCTACTGAGTTCTTTCTCAGATTGCATCACTCCAAAAACCTGTCTCCCCAGACTACTTCTTAGGCCCATCCAGATACTCAGATCATTTCCCTGTCTTGAACTGAGTTGATTGGCAGCCTTAATTCCATCAGCAGACTTCATTCCTATTTGCCATGGAACCCAACACATTCATAGGATCCAGAGAGGAGGAGGTGGGCATCTTTGGGGGGCTATTAGTGTGCTAATCTCACGGTGCCAAAAAGAAGGAATATGTGCACACACTGCTGTAACCCTCAAAAGAGGGTTGATCATCACCGAGCCACAGTGTAGACCTGAACAAAAGCTCTTCCATGGCATAAATTTTCTGGAATTTCCTATAATTTTCTGAAAATGTGATCATGTTTTAGTGCATTCTTAAATTTATAAAATGCAAATTTATAAATTTAAATAGTAGATGATTTACAATATCTGATTATTTATGATAAATATTATTTAATATTACAGATGTATTTAAAATAGATATGCTGTTTTCTGTACATATATTTCTTTTATTTTTGGAACTAGCGTCTTGATGGCCCATTTAAGCACAGAGAAACAAAACAAAAACCCTATTCAATATTCGGTGAGAAATTTTAAGACGCAGGTTTCAATGAGACCTCAGCAAAACCAGCCACACACTCTCCCTGTGGGATTGCTCTCCTCAGCCCCACTTTGTGGATAAGGAAACTCACAAGGACCAGAAACCTGCCCGTACAGAACTGCCCCCTAGAAGAAGTTACCTCATCTCTGCAAACCTCATAGAGAGAAAGATGTCCATGCCATGTTTCTGTGGTCATCTACATGGCAATGCCCTTAAAAGGGTTAGGGGATGGATAAAATCTATCACTTTGAGAAAAAGGAGCGTTAGGATTTAGCAAAGATGTGGAGCAACGATGAAGCACATACCTGAGATGACAGAAATGTTTCATTTCAAGTCTGTTTACCTCTTCAGACAAAAATATAACTAAGGCTCGAAGACATAAAAATAGAGCCTCTACTGTTCTCATGATGTAGAAAGAAAAATTATGTTTGTTTAGAAAAGAACATGAAGAGTCTCACAGAAATATTCACAGAAGTATATATCAACACAGTGTAACTGCGTTTACAGATCCCGACACGTCACAGAGAAAGCGAGCTCGTTTGAAGAGAAATCACCCAGTTAGAGAACGTGTGAGTGCCAAATAACTGGAAATATTCAGGTAGAGGCGAGAGACTACTTGACATGAATGTTATAAAGGAGATTTGGGCTTTCTAAATCCAAGGAACTTGGTAAATGGCCTTTAAAGACCCTTTCAGCAATGATCGGTGATGATTCCATGACTCAAAATACAAGCACCAGTTAATGGCAATAAGAGACTCAGCCTTCGTTTTAATGGTTATAGTCAGAAAATGCCCCCTGCTTCCATGACTGGACAGTCATCCTAACCGCAAGTAGGTGTTTACTGAGAATAGGACATAAAAAGAATTCTCTAGGCAAGGTCAGACACAAAGCAAGTAGTAATGTGAATAATACCTATGTCTGACCCTGACTCCTCCCATGTATCACTGCCCCACTGAAAATGAAGCTATTCTGGGGTGCCTGGGTGGCTCAGTCGGATAAGACTCCAACTTTGGCTCAGGTCACGATCTCACTGTTGGTGAGTTCGAGCCCTTCCTCGGGCTCTGTGCTGACAGCTCAGAGCCTGGAGCCTGCTTGGGATTCTGTGTCTCCCTCTCTCTCTGCCCCTCCCCCCATCTCTCTCTCAAAAATAAATATTAAAAATTTTTTAAAAGAAAATGAAGCTATTTATATTCAGAAATTCCTAACAAGCTATATTCTACTATCAGGCTGTAATTCTCCAAAGGACAGATGGATGCTGACCTAGGGGTGTGAAGAGGGACACCTTGGCCATCAACCTTTTGCAAACCCTACCCACTCCCAAAAGGAATCCATAAACCCCCTTCAAGAAAATAGCATAGTCCCTTTGACTTAATAGGTACATAAAAATCTGGTAGAAAGGCTTCAAAACATGTGAGAACTTTCTGCCTTGGCCCTTGTTAACTGAGATGGAGGTGATGCAACAGTATTTCTTAAATTAAGGTGTACACATTTCCACCCTTTACAATAAAAAAACAAGTAAAATACCAAATTACCAAGACGGAAAATTCCCACCGTAAACAACTAGAGCTACCCAGAAGAGAAAAACAAGACATCCAGTCACAGGAGCTAAATGCCCTCCTGTTAAGAGAAAATATACACACATTCCCACGCAGAACCCTTTCCTTGTGAATAGAGCTGAAGGTGCAGGAAATGGTTTGATAGAGACATTATATTACTTAGACCAAACTGAACTAGATTATCTGTTTGTTTATTAGATTATGGCTTTAGGCACATTGTTCTTTTGCTAACAGCTCTTGACAAGACCCCACACACACATTCTTTGGGATGAAGGCTTTTGTGAGAGTATTTTATGGTACTTAGGCTCTTGAAAAGACCTGTGAATGCTGTCACACCAGAGGATTAAACCCAATCTTTGGGGCCACCACATTAGGAGGGTCTAGTTCATTTTGCACAGCCTTAACTAGGACATGTGAGCTATCTTGGACATAACGCCCAATGCTTCCAACCCATTCACTGTGGAATTTCTCATGTTAACCCCCACCCACTCATTCTAGTCACAAACCACACGCAGGATCCTTAGTGCCGACAGATGAAAATGAAAGCAATGTCCTCCAGAAATGGAATTCAAAAGGGTTTCATTTCTATCTATCCTTAAACGGGGAGACAGTACCCTTGGTTTTATTTTTATTTAAATTTCAGTCAAGGACATTCTTAAGACAAGAAATAAATTCCCAGAATATAGCAGACTACAGGTATTGACTCAATACTTTCTTAACTGGATAAAAGATCATGGCATCCACTTGGGGTTTAATTTGGTTTTGTTTGTTTGTTTGTTTGTTTGTTTTCATAGAAAGGCTTTTTCAGCATTTAATTTTGGTCTGCGATTAAAACCAGTGTGTGGAGTTCAAAGAGTTTAATTTTTAGCCTTCCTTGACATTTACAGGACACCCAATGATAGTTCATCCCAAACCAACAGAGGTATAAATGTAGGAAGACCAACATTTCTAAAAAGGAAAGGACTTCTGACAATTCATTCAAATGCCCTCCACCTTTGTTTCTCTGATACTGAAGGGCTTGGGCTGTGGGGTCCCTCCTAATCCCTTCAGTTGTAAAACAGGTATAATAAGTATTGATCCATTTTTATCCTCAATACTTATCTTGCTGCTCTGTTGATTAAGTCTATGAAAACACTGGAAATCACCGAATCTCCGTGTTTTATCAGTCATCAATAATATTTTAAGCCAAGGGTTCTTTGCACTACAATATACAAAAACCAATAAAGCTCACCTCAGGGCTTACTCCTTTCCCCCAAATCTTCCATTTGTTAAACCATGTTAAACCATTGTATAGTAGAACTTTCTGCAATTTTGAAAGTGTTCTATATTGTGCCATGTGGGGCGACTAAGCACTTGAAATGTGGCCACCAACTGAGGGGCTATTTTTATTGTATTTAAGTTTAATTCATTTAGATTCAAATTCAATCTGTAGCTACCTCATAAGACTTTGCAGATTTTGTCATATTATCCTTAAAATGGTTCACCCATTCCTCATCATCCCCCCAGGAAAAAATTCTGCTATGCAAGCAAGAAATCCAACTTTTCTGTCGAGGTGACATTAATGAATTAATTAGTTAATTAATTAGTTAATGACGCCTTATTAAAGATTTTAGCTTAAGAGCCAGGGACAAGAACACACTCGTGCATTTCCATGTATTTTAAGTTATTAAAATTCTTTGGGAAGAAGAATTATGCCTTACTTTCTCTCAAAACTGGAAATTCAGTACTGTGTCAAGCATGTTTGCAAGTGAGAGACCGGAATGGGGGCAGTGGTCTTAGCAGGCGCTGGTCTAATGCAAAGGAGAAAGCAAACCAGATAAAAGCCCCAGGGCCCAGTACTGCTCTGCCATGGGTTTGCTGTAACCCTGGGACAAATCACACACAAACCAGGTCTCATGCTTCCTGGATGCAAAAGTTTCTCAGGAAAGCCCAGCACAGCTCGGGCAATGAGCAAAAGCTGGTAAAAGCCTCTTCTCCTTCTCCCCAAAAGCCGGAAGACCAAGAGGACTGTGCAGTTAGAGAAATCCCTACTCTGGTCCTGCCCTAGCCATGACTAGCTGGCACACTGCCCGTGTCCTTGGAAACAGAGGAGAGCATTTAATAAAATTAAGCTGGGCAGAACTGGACTTATGCAGGTCCTCTATCTTTTTAAAGACACTATGCAGGTGGCTAAGAAAATCTCAGAGGGGCTAAAAAACTGGCAGAGGGGATGTGTTTATGCAAGAGTAGCCAGATATTAATGGGACTGACATGTGTACACACTTAATAGCAGAAGAGAAAGCAAAATTACTGAGGAATGGGAAGACTAATCAATAAACATAACTGGAAAAACATACAAGCCATTTAAAAAGCTCATTTAGACTCTTGTCTTAAACCGAAAGTAGTTCCAGTTTGATTAAAAGTGGAACATTTTTTAAAAAGAATTAAAACCAATTTGTACCTGGTTCCAAATTACAAGAGAATTGAAAATAAACACTCCACAAGGTAATACACATATACACTTACATATAAAGCTCATAGTAATTGGCAAAACAGGTAAACACAACAATATACAAATAATCCCTTTAAGCCAATTGGATCAAAAGGATGTGCATGTGAGAGACAGCAGAGCCTCTGGCTGAAGTGTATAGAATTTAGAGTCAACCACTAATCACCTTCATTATATTGAACATATCACTCAGACTCTGTTTCTCAGTTTCCCTCACTGAAAACTTAGGATATTAACACTGACAATAATAGCAATGTTTATAATCATAATCAGAATATATCTATTTTAGGGGCGCCTGGGTGGCTCAGTCGGTTAAGCGTCCGACTTCAGCTCAGGTCACGATCTCTCGGTCCATGAGTTCGAGCCCCGCGTCGGGCTCTGGGCTGATGGCTCGGAGCCTGGAGCCTGCTTCCAATTCTGTGTCTCCCTCTCTCTCTGCCCCTCCCCCGTTCATGCTCTGTCTCTCTCTGTCTCAAAAATAAATAAACGCTAAAAACAAATTTAAGAATGTATCTATTTTAAAAGCCATTTACAACAACGTGGATGGAACTAGAGTGTATTATGCTAAGTGAAATAAGTCAGTCAGGGGAAGACGGATATCACATGATTTCACTCACATGCGGAATTTGAGAAACTTAACAAATGAACATAGGGGAAGGGAAGGAAAAATAACATAAAAACAGAGAGAGAGGCAAACCATAAGAGACTCTTAAATACGGAGAACAAACTGAGGGTTGGTGGGAGTGGGGTTGGGGGAGGTGGGTTAAATGGGTGATGGGCACTAAGGAAGGCACTTGTTGGGATGAGCACTAGGTGTCATATGTAAGAGATGAATCCCTTCTACTCCTGAAGCCAAGGCGACGCTGTATGTTAACTAACTTGAGAGTATATATTTTTTTTAATTTTAAAAAGAAAAATAAATATTAATCTACCTTTGTAAAAAGAAAAAAAGTTTAGGAAGAGGTAACACGTAGACAGAATTTAACACAGTGACTGACTATATGTTCCAAAAGTATAACTGGTTTACAAATGTGTGAAGAAGGTTGCAATATTAATAATTCAAAACAAACATTTTCTCATAAAATTGGCATATTTTAAAAGAATTGCCAGCATATGGTTAAATAGGCACTATCATGTATTACTAATGGAAGTATAATTTGGTGCCTTTAGGACAAAATTTTGGTAAAATGAATCCAGAGCATCAAAATCAACTTGATCCATATCAAGTTGATCAGCATCCATATCAACTTGATCTAATAATTCCCCATGTGAGAATCACATAAATACCAGGTGAGACAACAGGACTGAAGAGAAGGAAGGCAGAGGGGATGGGGAAGCTACATGTCCAAAGACTTAAAGAGTAAAAAACTGAAAAGAATCTAAATTTCCAGTATTAAAATACTGGCTGCCTGGACGTGAAAATCCACGTAACTGGGGAATCCTCTTGATCTCAAAATAAAGGGCCCCAAATTAATAATCAATATATAGTACTAAGAAGAAAATAAGTATGCTTTTAACCTGATTCCAATGATAATAGTCAGATACTAAATTCAGAACTAGGTTCAGTGGGGAATATTAGAAAACCCTGTCTTTCCCTCGGCCACATTATATTAGAAAGGTACCATGAAAATGAAGTTCCAGAATTTTCTTTTCCATGGTTTTTATTTTAAAAAGTCAAACCATCCTTGGGGCACCTAGGTGGTTCAGTCATTTAAATGTCCTACTCTGGCTCAGGTCATGATCTCAGGGTTCATGAGTTCAAGCTCCACATCAGGCTCTCTCTGTTACCACAGAGCCTGCTTTGGATCCTCTGTCCCGCTCGTTCTCTGCCCCTACCCCACTCATGCTCTCTCTCAAAAATAAATAAACATTGGGGTGCCTGGGTGGCTCAGTCGGTTAAGCGGCCGACTTCGGCTCAGGTCATGATCCTGCGGTCCGTGAGTTCGAGCCCCGCTTCGGGCTCTGTGCTGACAGCTCAGAGCCTGGAGCCTGTTTCGGATTCTGTGTCTCCCTCTCTCTGACCCTCCCCCGTTCATGCTCTGTCTCTCTCTGTCTCAAAAATAAATAAACATTAAAAATAAATAAATAAATAAATAAACATTAAAAAAAGAAGAAGAAGAAGAAGACGTCAAACCATCCTCAAGAGAGCCATTTTGGAAAGTAAAGCTAATAAAGCATTTCCTAGGACAGTCAACAGCGAACAGGTAACATACTTGGATCAATGGGAACGAGGACCCAGTAGAGGCACTCTTCTCCCTTGCTCCTGTTCATGAATCCTTCTGAGACTCCCTAGTGTGGAGGCTTTTGTGAAGATGTGCTGTGAAACCAAGCAATCAGTCGCACTTATTAGTAAGTACGGGGGACGGCTTGGTAATGTTCCCTTCTTCATGTTCTCCCTCCTTCTAGGCCTCACTCCTCTTTTTCCCTGCTTCCCTGGGCTTGCTCTTTCCAATCAAGCAGCATATGCTCTTGCCCCAGGCTCTATTTTCTAGGTGATCTAGTCTAAGACAAACACTAAACTATGCTTGGTGCGCAAAGAGCCACTTCCTGGGCTGAGGGAGTAGGAGGTATCACTGCACTGAAGGATTAGGGTGTGCTCAGCCTGGCTTCTTGGAGTATCGCGACTTACGGTACTTTTAAAATTAAGACCACAACTCTGCTATAGATGAAACACTAAATCATATTCTAGATAATGTAAGAAGACTGGTGGTTTGGGCTTCCATGCAAAAGGATGGCTAATGTTTGGTGCTCCTTGACTGGCTCAGTCAAGATCAGTCAAGATCTCCCTTGATATGGAGGTCATGAGTTTGAGCCCCCATGTTAAGTATAGAGATGACTGAAAAAAATAATAATAATCTAATGAAAAGAAAAGAGGGGCGCCTGGGTGGCTCAGTCAATTAAGCATCCGACTTCGGCTCAGGTCATGACCACACGTTTTGTGGGTTTGAATCCCATGCCGGGCTCTGTGCTGACGGCTCAGAGCCTAGAGCCTGCTTTGGGTTCTGTGTCTGCCTCTCTCTGCCCCTCCCCCACTTGTGCTCTGTCTCTCCCTCTCTCTCAAAAATAAATAAACGTTAAAAAACATGACAAAGAGAAAAAAGAAAGGATGGTGAATGTTAATCAAGTTTATCTAAATAAATAATTACAACAAAATCAGACCAACCTGGTGTCTCTCCCAACCAAGTATGCCACTTAACATTTAAACCCTTATCAAAGAACCAAAGCTAAGACTATGTCCAGAAAATAGACAGGCAAAACAAAAGACCGCATTTTCTAATCTCCCCCTCCATAAAACAGTAACCACTCCTATACTCATGCAAAAGCCACAAGATCAATAAATACCTTTCAAAAAGAGGCCTCCTAACATGTTCTTTATCTTTTAGAAATCCTTTAGATACATGTACTAAAGATTAAAAATTACAATAGCAGTTAAATGATATGATATCTGGGATTACCTTCAAAATAGTCTTGGGTGAAGGAAAGAAATAGGTATATAAATAGAACAAAACTGACTAAAGGCAAATCATTGCCAAATCCAGATAACATATTTATGAAGGCTCACAATAACACTTTTGTTACTTCTGTATATGTTTGAATCTTCCCATAGTAAAACACTTAAAAATGAGAAGTATATATTTTTTTAAAGTTATGCTAGTAACCCCCACTATCCTGAGGCTAAGAAAGCTAATGCGGCTTAACTGTCTTTACCTCATTTCTTAGTGAAATGCACTGCCCTCATCTTGTTTTATAAAATAAAAAATAGACAACTCTTCGGGATCAAGAAAAAGCCCATCTTCAGGCTAGTCTCAGCCAGTATGCTTAATGTTTCATGCGGGTTGGAAGTGCCTTAAATCCCTGTTGAATCTTTTATACACATACACAACTTACCCATATCCGAGTTCTCCTTCAATTATCTCTTCAGAAGCTTAAAAAGGCGCCTAGTGGATGCAAAACTAATAGTACCACTTGGTTCATATTTACTGGAAACTGTTTGCACTGGAAATCCAACTTGTGAACGCCCGAGGTAACTGTGCAAGTACAATATTTGCATTTGCCTAAGGAAATGAACTAAAAATACAATATCTACTGCGCCGTATAGCAGCTCATGGTTTAATATCAATGTGCTCCATTGCTGTCAATAATACCGTTATTATTTGTACAGCACCAACGCAGTGACCTCAAAGGATACAGGGAACGCGCCCAGATTTTAATTCTCCAACCTTCCCCCTGAGGAACGCAAGTGTTGAGAGAACTGACACGCAAGAGGATGATTCCAAACACGGGAGCAGTTCGTGTGCTCACACCCATCACAGTGAAGAGCTGGCATTTCACTCTCGGTGCGGAAACTCCATCTAGGCAAATTCTAGCGTGTTAACGGCTTTTCCTCTCTTGAAAAAAATAAGATGTATTTGGAATTAGATTGGCACCCAAACGTCTTGTTGTCCCACTCCATTTTTTTCCGTGCCTGGGAACTTTTGAAAATTAAAGGATTTAACGGTACAACAAGATGGTGAGTTTAGAAGGGGAGGCTGTCGAGCAGGAAAAGATCTTAATGCCATCAACCTCTGACCCTACTGAAATACCTTCTCCCCCAGATTCCCAGGAATGGTATCGTCCAGACTCAACTCACAGACTGCAGCACCTGAAGAACCCTGCTCCTTTTCTTTAATAGGACCAAATTCTGGAGGAAGAGTCCAGTACTCCAAAATCCACCACCCATGTGCATTCTGAATGTTCACTGAGAAAACGAACGCTTCGCAAATGGTTCTCTTCCAGATGTAACATTCTATGACTCATCAGTAAATTCTGCTCTGGGTACCAGAAGGGAGTGCCTGTTTCTAAAGAGTTAATGCAAATACTACACCCCCCTAGTTTTCTTCAAGGAGGAACTCAAGCTCTGGCTCTTTACCTCTTGCCCTGTCCTCCAAGGATTCAGAACCACATGACCACAGCAGCCTCTGCATAAGCGATCTTAAAAGTAACTCTAGACTATTATCATGCTACTCCATGCACTTCTCTTCTCAGTCTTAGCCCCTTTCCTCATAAATCATCAGGCATTTCCTAACACTCTCGCTCGATTTGCTCACCTTACTCCTTTGCCTAGTGTGCTCACATCCTTCTTAAACTCAGAAGCCAAGGTTGGCTCTGCCATTAGCGGCCAAGAGAAATGCAATGCTTCTTAGAAATATCACGGAATGTTTTCGGGCCTCTGGGTATATCAACACACACCAGTCCCCATCCTGACTCCCATACACTAAACCCTGCTAGGAATTAACCAACTGTTAAAGTCCAGCACAAAGGGCATCTCCTCCATTAAACCCTTGCTGATTTCTTCACTCACATTATTTTTTTTCATCACCTTCTCATAGTAGATATGTGTGTCTCCTTTGGAGAATTGCCACTGTTTACATTATGATTATACCGACACCTATTTACCTGTGAGTTCCCTGTTGATGGAAACTGGGATTCATTTACATGTCTTGCACAGCAAGTTTTCAGATATTATTTTTACCAGGATCCAGAATAAGAAATGCATTTTACACCGAGATCCAACACATACATAAGTACATGCACACGCACACACATACACGCGCAAAACCAAAACAAATTTTCCCAAACAATACTTCCTCTGACTACATGCAAAATTTTTATTGTTGCTGGTCGTATGACAACCTACTAATCTGATTCAGGACCTGCTACCGGTTGTGACCCACCTGGTAACACTCTCGGTAGCACATGGTACTGGGTTTTTTACAGTGTCAATAAATGATAAATGAATGAAAGAGCCAGCCAACAAAAACAGACATGCTTTTTCACAGCCATATTTGGCAACTATAGTTCTCTTTGCCCCCTTAATAAAAAGATCCTTGTAAAATTCTGGACAAAAGTAATATCCTCTTTACAGGTTGAGCACTGAGAGCTGGTTTTACCATATCCAGATCAGGTCACATTCATTTTTCTGGTTCTAAAAAATTCACCTATATTTGCCTTCTCATTCTCCAGTCGGTATACAATGACAGAGTTCACTTTAAACCTCATTTTTAAATCAAGTGTACATATCTACTGTTTTCAACCGTGGTCTATGTCTCACACAGGGCAGGTGATTGATCAAATTCCACCGACTGAAATCTCATAAATGGTATCAATTACTTCACCAATCAGGAAATCAAGGATTTGAGCACTTTTCCTCTGGATGTGTTTCATTCATTCCAAACATTCACTGAGTCTTATTATCAGAAACGTTTAAAACCTGGTCTTTGGCTTCAAGAAAATCACATTTTTCTGAGTGTATAGATTCCATTTCACGTGAACCATGTAAGCAGGCCAAGATATCAGGTCAATACCTCCTTTTTCTTTCCATGTCATACTTAATACCAGTAGTACTTTGCTGGTGTCCAAATGTTATTATTACTAATGGTCTTGAAATTTCATCAGGCCCTCAACTAAGAATGTTTCTATATAAACTGCCTGAAACCATACAGCTTGATGAAGTGGCACCTATGTTACCCATTAAACTGTCTTCAACTCGAATTGTCTGTCCTCTGGAACTAGAATCCCGTTCTTGCTCAGCTCTTGTAAAGACGAATGTAAAAACAGGGTATTAAGAATTGGTGTCCTCTCACTTGTATAAAGGATACTTCTCCAAATGCTCAGTACTAACAGAAGTTGTTTTTCCATGAAGACCTGGTGAATACCTTCTAGAACATAAGATAAGCGGCTAGCTCATCCCTGTGTATAATGCCTAAAACGAGAGTTGTTTTCAAATAACACAAACATTTTATAGCCAAATTATTTCCAGGTAGGAAAACTTTAGCAATTAGTTTATCTCCAATTACAAATTTCAAGGGCCTGCAACAGAGGAATCTTTGAAAATAATAAAGTCTTGAAATACATCAAAGAGACCTATTGGTTTCCCATTGAGAAAAGTTACAGGGAAATACTATAGCCCACAGTTCTCAAATATTATTAACTGAAAATGTCAGTGGCTTTAGGCTTCTATTTTGAGCTCCTGCTTATTATCCACAGCATCGCAGGGAAGTTAAGAGCACAGGCTGTGGAGCCAGACTACCTGGGCTGATACTCTGCCTGCCACACGCTGGCTGCGTAACTCTGGACAAGTTACTCAGCCTTTCTGTGCCCCACTTCCTCATGTGGACAGTGGGGATGGCAATATTGCTTGCTTTAAGTAATGTGATGATTATTAATTAAATACGCATAAAATATGTAAAACAATACTTGGAATATTCTAAGCACTCAATAAAAGGTAGACATTATTCCAGTACCCTGCCCTCAACTGTACTATATAAAGTGGAATTCTATACCTTATATTCTATACCATACACACACACACACACACACACACACACACACACCTTATATACTCTATATACCTTATACTATATAAGGTAGAATTCCATGAAATGGGAAGGATGTGGTATGCTGGAAAGAATATGGCATTTTTAGTTAAAATGTGAGTTAGGACCTCCACAGTTCCACCTGCTATATTTGTGAGTTGAGAGTTACTTAACCTGAGTGCCATCTCCTAATCTGTAGAATGCTAAGAAACAGAAATACCCATAGGGAACACACTCAAAGGAAATCAAAATAACTTTCACCTAAGGAAGCAGAGGAGGCTCGATAGAGAAGGTACTATTCTGATAAAGATTGTAGAATAGACACGTGGAAATAGAAACATTGAAAAGTGTATTCTAGACAGAGAGAATCATTTGGTTGAAGACACACAAAGGAAAGCATGGCGTGTTTCTGAGAATAGCACATGGTCCAATCTGGCCAGTGCAAAGGGTATAAAGTCACTGGTGCTGAGGTTAAACAATCAAATTCAATCAGCACGGGATCACAGATTCCTTATTGGACTGGAACTTTTCCCACAAGTACTGTGTATACGGTAAAGACTGCAATAGGCCATTAACATAATCACATTGGGGAGCCTGGGTGGCTCAGTTGGTTAAGCATCCAACTTCAGCCCAGGTTTTGATCTCATGGTTGGTGAGTTCGAGCCCTGCGTCGGGCTCTGTGCTGACAGCTCAGAGTCTGAAGTCTGTGTCAAATTCTGTGTCTTCCTTTCTCTCTTTGCCCCTCTCCCACTCATGCTCTCTCTGTGTCTCAAAAATAAATAAATGTTATTTTTTTTTTTTTTTAAAAAAGCAGGATCAGGTCAATATTGTAGAAGAAACTGAGTGTAAGGTGCAGAGTGAATGGAAGCCCAGGGCCTGGAGATAGGGAGTTCTAGAGTTCTTTAAGGGTCAAAACAAAGCATTTGCCAAAGAATGGAGTGCGAAGATGCCATGGAATGGTAGAAATGATGGGGACATAGAAAGGTGGATCTCCACACCTGAGTCAAAGAGAAATAACGTGGTTATGCAGCTTAGGAATAGAAGCCTGAGGAGGAGCAGATTTAAAAGAGATGAAATCAAAGAATCCAAAAGGTGAACCTTAGGTGGTTCACCTAAGGAGGGATCTTGAATAAACAGCTACAATCTACTTCCTGAAGGCCACTATATAGCAATGAGAACCATGTTCATGTACGGCTATGTGAGCTGACATAACGTTCAAGGTGAATTAAGGGGTGAGACGCTGGGTCGAGCTAAAGGCCTCTAATCAAGAAAGGAATCGGGTATGGGGGAGTACTTGAAGAAAAGAGATGTAAGAAATAATATAATGTCAACAACATGTGACAAAATAGGGGTTCTTCACAGGACACAAATTAACTCCATCAAATAGAGAAGACAAAAACCAAGCTATGGTCTCTATCTCATGATATGAACCATTTGCATCATGGGTCAATTATGATGTCCACTTCATCCCTTAGAAAATCAAGCAAGGGCCACTAAAAAAATCTCCCTTGACATCAGCCATTTTGTTCCCACAGACATTGAGGGCAGGGGGCAAAAGTAGAAGATACAAAACATTAAGTTATAAGTTTGGGAAATCAGGAGTGGGTGGAAATTTTCCAAGGTTCTTTTCTTATTTGTTGTTTTCCCTTTTCATCACATGTCAACTCAAAAAAAAAAAAAAAAAAAGGGAAAAAGAGAGAAGACTTCATCATCAGTGGACAAAAGAAAAATAAACTCAAACAGCTGTTAAGTATTTTGTCTGAAAATATTGAGCAAGCAGACAATAGCCTGACTTTGTCATGTAGCAAGTGTGGTCCTTCTGAGGAAAGGAAGAAACAAGAGGTGTGGAAATCAGTCAACTAAAGGAGGTCAGATCGCAAAGGCTAACTAGTCTTACAGCCATCCCACACAAACAGACCTTGTTCCCTTGAAGACCATGTAAAGGATTGGTGGGTTAACAGCAAAAGAAGAACAGTAAGAAGTGACGTTTGTTGGTAATGGCAAGGAAACTTAACTAGTATCAAGGATACATCTGTTCCGGAGGGGAAGACTTAAAATCCTACTCCTGGTTTCGCAGGCCTCTGCTGAAGAGCGCCCGAGACAAACTACCATCTGCTGGTAAAGGTAAATAAAAGGTTCAGATAGATCTGAAACCAGATTATTAAAAAGAAAAAAAAACAAAAACAAAAACAAAAAACAAACAAACACAAAACACTGGAAGACAGCCTGGTTGAATTAAAGAAAACCCAAGGGAGATGACAGCATGGGAGAGATCTGTGCCCTCCACCTTCCTAGCTTCATCTCACTCACCCCCTAGGCCATTCAGGAGGATAGTAGGCACTCAGTAAAAACATGTTAAGTAAATGAGTAAAAGCCGTTCAAAACAACACTGGTCTTTCCATTTCTTGAAGACCTCAGGTCCCTTCCTGCCTCTGGATCCCTGCATAGATTATTCTGTCTGAATTTTCCTCCCCTCCACTTGACCTTACCCTGCAAATTCCCTGACCTGCAGCATCCCTATATAATTGTATCAAATAAATATAAATAGATGAGCCATGCCGATTATACACCACAGTTGCTTCTCCTTCTCCCAAGTAGCACTCGCCATGGTTACTAGTTTGCCGGAGTACTGTACTTGACTAACTACTACCCACCCCCCACAACTAGATTAGCAGTTCCAAGACACGAAGGCCATGTCTACTTTCTCAAAACTGTGTGCCTGAGTACCTAGAAAGTTCCCAGGATCTGACTGTCATTCAATAAATATTGAAAAAAAGGAAGGAAGGAAATAAGGACTCCTCGGGAACATCAGTAGAAGGGCCTACACTGATAAGGCCACCGTTTCAGAGAATCTGTTCCCGCCCACAAAGCCTGATGAGTAGGAAATATGCCTTTCTATCACCACAATCTTAGAGATCTATTTGACCAGAAATGAACCCTTCACCATTATAAAACAAATCACTTTTCTCCCTAGTAGTTTTGAGAGACTGAGTCAGCTTACCACGTATGGAACCGAAGCAGAAACTGGGAGCTTCTGCCCTACACTCATCATAGTAGCAAAAAAATATAAAGGTACGTGATGTACCATGTGTTGCGAACTGCATACAGAAAACAAGACTCCTAATGTTTTCCTGGGAAAATGGACCCTGGTGCAGCCATTATCGGGAAAAAAAAATTGGCAAAAACTAGTGAAATTGACCATAAAAATATACTATGACCAAGCACCCTACCCCTAGGTACAAACTCTGAGCAAACTTTTGCCCATCCTTAAAAACACTTGCACAAAGTTGTTCCTCATTACCAGGTCTGTGGGAGTAGGAAGTCAGAGGTAGCTTTAAGGTGTCTTACCAGGGATATGAATCCATGAAATGCAATGAATACACACTTTGGAATATTCTGCAGTGTCAGAAACAGTAAATTTCTAAATCCTTAGAAGACTGTGCTGATCATATTGACAAGTGAAAATTAATATAATTGTTAAAACCCATTAGCAATAATAAAGCACACTCGGTGGACAGAGCATTTATCAAAGATACTGTGGGGATCCTAACCATTATATGCTCACAGGGCATTATTTGTATATATGATTCAATCTATCTCACACATGCTTGACCAGTTTTGAAGTGTATACAATTTTTCTCATCTGTAAATAATAATAACAATAATAATAATAATAACACCAATATCTTAGAGCCATTCAAAGTAAACACACTAACCCATACAAATAATGCCTGATAAAACCTGAAACCTCAACAAATGTTTTCTATGTTATTATCACTAATAATACAAATATTGCTTAATTTGGGGACCAAAGCAAGACTATGTCGAGCCATAATAACAACAAGAAAAGACAAGAAATACGACCAGGTCCATAATACAGTACCATAATCTACAGAAACAAGAGCAAAGTAAACAAGAGTAAGATGTGTAAAATCAGGTTGCTTGGGTTTGAATCGTGGTCCAGCTACTAACTTGCCTGTTACGTGACTTTGGGAAAGTTTGGGAAAGTTTCTTTCTCTGTGCCCACTTTTCTAATCTGTAAACCAGGTAAGGTAATAGCTCCTATCTCCCAGAGTTTGTTGCGACAATCACTGGGGTTAATACATTTAAAGGACTTGGAAGAGAGCTTGGCATGTGGGAAGCAGATGATAAGTGTTCGGCATTATTATTATGTAAATTAAAATACTGTGTATTTCTAAAGATTCATACATATATAATGACTATTCCAAACACATTAGAGCAAGAATCTACAAGGTGCAAGGGAAATTGGAATGAGGATGAAGGACGAAGCAAGGGAAAAGAATGAAAGAAACATAAAAACAAAAACAAGAGAGGGGCACCTGGGTGGCTCAGTCGGTTGGGTGGCTTACTTCGGCTCAGGTCATGATCTCACAGTTCGTGAGTTCGGGCCCCACGTCGGGCTCTGTGCTGACAGCTCAGAGCCTGGAGCCTGCTTCAGATTCTGAGTCTCCCTCTCTCTGCCCCTCCCCTGCTCAGGCTCTTGTGTCTCTCTGTCTCTTAATAATAGATAAAAGTTTAAAAAAATTTTTTTTTAAATAAGAGAGAAGCTCTCCAAGGACCAATAATGAAAATTTACCATCTTTGGAGGCCTATCATTCATTCAGTCTAATGGATGTGATGTCCATAATGAGGAAACGTCAGAGGTGTTGAAGGAGTCATGCACAGGGATTTCAACAGAGTGAAAGTCTTGAAACTCTTGGTTCTAAGGAGCCCGGAGCTACTGTGGTTCCCAACTTCATGGCTTCCAATCTCTCTTGGATTTCTAATATACAGCAAGACACCTTCACTTGGCTAATGTGAGTTAGTCTCTGTCTCCTGTTACCTTATACTATTTAACTAAGGAAGGTCCTCAGGAGGGAAAAAAGATCAGGCTTTCTCTGCACTAACTCAGAAGGCAAAAGATTTAAGAAGGCAGAATCCAATATCAGAAACATGTTTCAAAAACTTGTTTTACCCAGAGGTGCCTGGGTGGCTCAGTCCATTGAGTGTCGGACTTTGGCTCAGGTCATGATCTTACAGTTCAAGAGTTCAAGCCCTGTATCAGGTTTTGCGCTGATAGCAGGGAGACTGCTTCAGATTCTCTGTCTCCCTCTCTCTGCTCTGCACCCCACCCCACCCCCTCCTCATGCTCTCCATCTCTCTCTCCCTCTCAAAAATAAACAAACAAACAAAAAAAAAAACTTGGTTTACCCAACAAATAAGCAGGCTCCAAGCATTGAGTCACATGACTTTGGATGTGCAGGCAGAGTCTATGTAACCATATATCCAGGATGCAAGTTCTGGATGTGAAGCTGAACTAGTAAACTTCCAAGCTTTTTTAGGAATGCATGACTCTAGGACTCACTACGATCCTTATGAACATAAAAAGCCTCAGGTGCACTGAGACATAGGGCAGAATGCACTTGTGATACAAATATGGAGGAGAGGACCAGTACTTGTCTTACTGTCTCAGTTGTTACCTGCCTTTGGTACCACATGCCACATAAATTTCATGAGGCGGGACTTACCCAAAGTCTGCCAGTTGAGTCCTACTGAATGTCCTAAGCAAAGTTGACCTAAATCACCCTTCTGATTTGGCCGTATACTTAGTACTACCTCATTGGTTGCAGCAAATGTTAGAGAAACTTGCCTTACTTCAAAAGCAATTAATACTTACTGAGTATCTATCATGTGTCAGCTCTGACATATGTCATCTCCAGTAAACTTCCTAAAACCCAGGGAGATGGGAACACTATGTCCATTATATAAATAGGGGAAAAGGAAGCTCAAAATGGGCCAGAGCTTGTCCAAGTTCCCAGAACTCATAAAGGCAGAATCATAACCTGGACCCAAGACATTTGCCAATAAATATGATACCTTTACAACATATCACAAATACCTGTTATGAATTCAATAACATTTTGAAGTATCAAGCCCTGAAGTTAAATCCTATGACCCTCTTCTTGGGCATCCAAATATACCCAGTTATCCAGATTCCCCTTCTTTCTTGACTCTATAGCCTACATGCTCAACCAATTACAGGTTCAATCATGTGAGCACTAAGCCAGTTACTCTCTTGGGTGGTCCAGGCTCTGGAACTCTCCCTACTGCCCAGGACCACAGTAGAAAATCTAACATGCCAAATGAGAGTAAATGAGAATAAACGGTAGAGAAAGCAGCGCTGACTCTAAATCAGGAAATACATGTTCCCTACTGCACACAGCCATGCCACTGAAAAGTCTAGGCAAGTCACTTTTGCTTTGGACCTTATTTTCTCCTGGTAAAATCCAGTAGTGAAATGAACTCAGTGGTCCTCAAACCTGGTTTCACAGAACTATATGGAAAACTTCTATAAAGCAGTGATGCACAGACTCACTGCAGGGCAATTAAATCCGAGTCTCTGAAGTGGTTGGCGTTTGTATTTTATAAAAGCTCTGCTCCTGATTTTAAGGTATAATGAGGGTCGATAGCCCAGGTGATCCTTGAGGTTTTTGTTGAGACTTTCTAAGATTTTCTACCACAAAGAGTCAAAGAGTTAGACCAATCAGACCATAACCCCCACTTCAAGCTTTCTACAGCTTCTACACCTCCACATTTCCAGAATCCTCTGTAATGCCAATAACTGAAGGAAAGACACCATCTCCTCTTTCCAACAGTCATGCGGTCACCAGCATCTGTAGTTTAGAAAAGAACAATGAAAGCAGCAGTTCTATAGTAAAATGCCATTTCTGAAAAGCTTAGAAATAAAAACCAGGGCTAAACAAGACCTGCAGGAAAGGTAAAAAGAGCAATAAAAACGGCAGACTCCTGCTCTAGACAACTCTATTTGGGTGCCATTTTGAAAACATTAAGTGTTAATGAGCAAATGGTCTTTGAATGGGGGAGAAGGGGAGCCAGGACTTGGATGCTGACAAGGAGCAGGATGCACCAAAGAGAAGCTGACACAGTTTGAAATCAGCACAGTATTTTAATCAGTCAGTGGGAGGCACCTGGGTGGCTCAGTCGGTTAAGCGTCCTACTTCGGTTCAGGTCGTGATCTCGTGGTTTGTGAGTTCAAGCCCCTCATCGGGCTCTGTACTGACAGCTCAGAGCCTGGAGCCTGCTTTGGATTCTGTGTCTTCTCTCTCTCTGCCCCTCCCCTGCTCTCTCTCTCTCTCTCTCTCACTCTCTCTCTCAAAAATAAATAACCACTGGGAAAAAAATTAAGCAGTCAGTGAGTGCAAAATTAAGGAAACTTGGCGACACTGGGTCTGACAAGTAGAATGGATTTTGACTACTAAAGAATAAATGAAAATAACAATTAAAAATAAAAACAAAAGAAAAAAAAAACCTACAAAAGCTTCCCGATGACACTGTCAAAGCAGTAGCTTCAGGAGTGGAAGACAAAAAAGTTAAAGGTCATCCACAGTAAACAGCAGGTTACAAAGAAGCTTTTGCAAAGAAAGAGTCGAAATGAACATGGTCCAGTTCATGAAGGGTTGACCCTGATAGCTCAATGGCACAGAGCCTAGAGAGTGGCAGAAAGAGAGAAATTTACAAAAAAAAAAAAAAAAAAAAAAAGAAAAGAAAAAAACTAAAAGCCAAACACCACCTGCTACTTTCACTGGTTCATAAAAGCCATGTGAGATTTGAGTGGCAAAAGGAAGCCAAACCTGCAGGCTGACTTCAAACGATGAGACAATTCCAGCGTGCTTACTAAAGAGAGCTGCTTCTAGTCATTTCAGTGGGGCCCCATGAGCCTTTTTAAGGTAAGTATTATGGACAGGACTCTCCTGAGATTATTAAGCACAAAACACACGTGCACGCC
This sequence comes from Panthera tigris, assembly GCF_018350195.1. Lineage (NCBI taxonomy): Eukaryota > Metazoa > Chordata > Mammalia > Carnivora > Felidae > Panthera > Panthera tigris. The sequence continues at coordinate 78,654,840 of NC_056668.1, forward strand.
ACTACCTTCGAGCAGACTATGAGAAAGTTGTTTTTACCAAAAAATACAAGAATTGGGAGCAACAATGGCAGACAACTCCTACTCCCCACCAGATGGGAGGAGGAAAGTGTAAATGGAATAACCCATGATAAGAAGAGAGGCCTTTCAAGATGATGAAACTGATGGCAGATCATTATGCCTATTCTATATTACAACCAACCAGGGAATTCCTTACCCTCTTATCCTGATGTGTGTGTGTGTGTGTGTGTGGGGGGGGGGGGGGGGGGGGTGCGCGCACACCTGTGTGCCTTTCACTACTCTGAGCCCTTAGATATTTCTTTATGGCTTAACGTCTTCCTTTTTACAAAGTAAACTCCTGGAAGTCAAGGACTTTGGTCATGGTATACTCAGTCCTAAAACATTATCTGGCACATGATGGGTTTTCTCAAACATTGTTTGGTTGAGTGAATGAATGAATGAATGAATGAACAAATGCACAGATTAGTGTCTTCTTTTCTATAAGCAATTTATGCTTGCATCTTTTCTTTCACAAAATCCTGAGAACAATCTAGTTCTGGTATAACAGGTAAGTTTTTCTAGTTAGTATGTAATCAAAGAAGAAGACACAGCCTTTTTGTTTCAAGTTTACAATTTAGATGTACTGCTAATGTGATAAGACAATTTTTACCATAATTGTGCCTTAATTTCTCAAAATTCACCTCTATATCTCTTATCTTTTCAAAATATGCACACATAGATACAGATCCAAACACACGTAGACACACATAGATGATCTGTATCATCAGAAGAAAAATAAAGCTCAACCATATCCATGGGTGCAGGTCAAAAACCCATCATCCTTGCCGTTGGGAAGTAAAAAGTGCCTGAATTTCCAAAGGTGAAATTTCTAGGTTGGAACATTTTAATGGAGGGAGGAAAAAGCACAGATTCAGAAGAGGTTTGGGGCAGATTTAAAGGTGCATTTGAAAATTATGCACTGTATTTGAAGAGTAAGGAATCTCTACTTAAAGTACATTCTTGATACACATGCTGACAAAATTAAGGGCACACCGTCCTTTGCTGAATGAGAGCTTATCAGAAGTGCTAGTGTGAGCCATTTCCTTTTGTTCCCTGGAGAAAAGTAAGACATGAAAAATACGTTGATAATGAATCATCTTAAGCTTGCACATTTAAAATTTAAGTCAGTAAGATTGATAAATTAAGGTTCTGATGGCAACAGGATTCTTTCCTGTCATGCACATGGTAGAGCTATAACAGGAACACCTGTTTCCATCTTAAGGGTTGGGAAGGATTGATACAATGCTGAGATTCGCATTGCTAATTAGGAATGTCAGCAAAAGAAGTTGGAAGCTCTCTGTTGCTGCTGAATCAAAATAGCAAAGAAAGGTAGGGAAGACTCATGCTACCAATTTCTCCTTAGCCAGGGGGTGAAATAATAACAGCCCTTCATATTTGTTAAGCACGTACAATTTACAATTCACTTTTGCACGCAATTACCATTTGAAGCAGAAGTAAGTGCAGGCCAATTCTGTTTGTCCCCTTTGGATAAGGAGGCGAAGGGGCTTCCCCCAGGACATACAGCCTGCAGGTGAGGAAGCCAGGCCCCAAGAGCAGGCCAGCACTTTATCACTGTATACATTCAAACTGCAGCTAATACAGGCAAGAACTTGCCTTCTGCTATTTTACTTCGCTTACCTTATTTTCAGTAACGAACAGGGATTGCCATTTTTGTTGTTAGAATAACAGTAAATAAGTGCGCCATTAAATGGTGCCCAAGGATGGAAATGGCTTCTTGTACTTCTAGCAAGTATCATGTTTTCCCTTGTGTGTACGCATGTTGGTCATAAAAGCATGGAAAACAAAGTTCAAAGAGTGCAAATCAAGTTCCGAGGGGACAGATCACAGACACACCTTCAGTGACTTGTCCCTCGGCCTCTACCCTGCCTTTGAAACAGAAGCAAAACTTGTATTCCTTAGAGTGTTGTCATCTCCAAAATGGTTTTACAAACGGACACATAAACCCCTTCAGTGTGTTCCTAAGCAAGGAGGCCCTGGGAGCCAATGAGAGCCCTGTACAGCCAGCAGGCTTGCTCAGAACAGAAAACCTCAGCCTGACATACAAGAGCAAAAATCCCTAGGCATCTTGGCAGAGCAGTTTCCATAAAAAAAAAAAAAAAGGGCTTATATAAAAATGCATACGCAGAGCTTGACTCTCAAGGTTAGAAAATTCCCCACAGTGAGAAGTATGAACTGAAGCCATGGCCACATCACAATCTGAGCAAAAATAGCAAAAGAAACCTACTTCGGGAAGCACCTCACTCTGCCTTGTGCTACAGATTACAGAAAGTGTGTTGTTCCCCAGACCACCCATCTGTCACATTAATTTTTAACACTGACATTCTGTACAACAAACTATTCACTGTTTAAGTATCAGCGTTTGGCAAGAAAGACAGAGGGGGAGAAGAGTAAGGAAGAATGGAGGCATGGATAGATGAGAGAGGGGTTACAGAAACACAATCATCAGTGCAAAAGGAGAAAAGAGTCATGAGCACATTTCACTTTGCATAGTCACGCTGAGGCCCAATACCAGTGCTCACAGATCCCACACTCCCTCCATCAGGACCCAGTGATTCATCCTCATGACCTTCACTAAATACACTGTCCTTTCCTGACACTATTCCCATTCACGAAAAATCTCCTCACCAAGTCCAGATGAAATCCATCTCCAGGAACCCTTGCCCAATGTCCCTGATCAGAAGTAATATCTTATCTCTCTCATCTCTCTCTGCTGTTCCCAACAGGCTTTGCTAAGAGCTCTGTTACAATTCATTTCACATAGTTCAAATGCCCTCCATTAAATCATTAGTTTTTGAGCAGGGAAAGTATGTCTTGTTTGTCTCTATAAACTCCAAGGCATTTCTGTCAGCAGTTGGAACAGAGGAGATTTGTAGTAGTATTTCATTAAGCAGAATTCAAAGAACTTAAAAAGCTCCTTCTAGCACTGACATCCTGGACTTTAAGTCTGTGCACCTCACTTAATCATTTATTCATTTGTTCATTAAACAGAAATTTACTAAGCACCTATTGCCCATCATGCCTTGTGCTCAGAGCCCTAGGAGACTATGGTGCCCCCATGAAGTTTACAGTCGAGTCTGGGAGAAAGGCAGTGATCAAATAATTGCACGCATCCACAACAACAATGTGTGCTAAGCACTGCAATGGATAAGTTTAGGAGGATTTGGGAGCATTCATTCAACTCTGATACTGCACATTCCAGGGCAAGTTGTCAGACACAGAAAAAGGCAATCGCAGTAAAAAGATATACAAAGGCCCCCAAACGATGACACGTTTAGCTTTGCTGTAGGTTTATTTTTGTTAAAAACGTAAAACAACATTACAAAAGAAGTGGATGTTCAACTTCAATCTGTATCCATGCTTCTAAATCATCTTCTGAGATACAGATACAGACGCAGATAGATACACATACGCATACACATACAGATTGATCACGGTAAAAGATCACTGCCTTGGAACTTTGAAATTCTGAGTTTAGTCTTTGCTGTGAACATACTAGTTAACTCTGAACTTCCCCATCAACAAAATGGAGACCATAATCTCTGCTGTGACAGCTAGACAGGGTTGATGTGTAAGGATTCAATGACAATGCAGGATACACACATTTTGAAAAGTGCATATTGTTTGTACATAAAAATCTGTCAACTCAAACATCTGATACATATTCATATATAAATGTATATATATATATTCATATATACACATATATTCACATATATACATGTACATGCACATACACTTGGATTTCTCATTATGGTACAATTTTTTTCATCACAGCTGCTTCCACTCATTCTGTTGCCCTCCTTTAAACAACATTTTCTCTGCCAGCAGAAGATGGGAGAGGTCGGCAAGAGAATGGCAAAGTCTTGCTGCCTGATTGCTCTGCTCACAGCCAGAATAAACAAAGGACAAAGAACTAAGGACTTGAGTCGAACCCCAAAGATTAAGCTACACCGCTGGATGAGGACACCAATTAACATAACATCTAGTCAGATCAGTGTCAGCAAGAAGTATCTGGAAAAATCCCGAAACTTAAATGATACCATGGATTGACATTGAGGGGAAATGGTAGCATAATTTTTACTTGCCGTTTTGTCAGCAATCTTACAAGAATGCAAGATGTATACAACCGAAGCAGCATAGTTTCCTACATAAAGAAGGCTGACGTGAAATTCTAGACTGCATGTCTCTTCTCTATCAATCATAAAGAACTACGAGAAAATCCTAGAAGGAAATGCTCCCGCTTTATAAGCAGCAGTAAAATCATTTATTAATGATAACATTTAGTAAGTGCTTACCAAGTGCCAGGCACTATTAAAAGAACTTTCAATTTAAAACTTTAACCTTCCCAACAACCTAAGAAGTCGGAATTATTATTTCCTTTTTCACAGAAGAGAACACCGAGCCTCAGAGAAATTCACTCACTTGTCTAAGATCACACAGCTGGCATTTACTGAACATGCTGAATAGCTACCACTCATTTGGCACTCACCTTGCTAGAAGGCAAGGAGAGGTCAGGAGGGGAAAGGGGAAAGGTCAAAGGGCAGGTATCCCTGATCCAGAAAGGAGTCCCACACTGATTCTACTCAAAGAATCTGCAGGGAAACTGAAACATGAACATAAATTGCTAATTTTGCACAGTAGAAATTTTAAGTACCACAGGAAATGCATAGTTAAGTTCCACCTCAGTGTTCATGTGGGGGGAACAGGGCACAGATGACAAGTTCAGGCATTAAAAAATTACATAATTTACATGAATTACCTTCTTCTCCACAACTTTGCACATGCCAGTTGGACTTGATTCCTTTGGGACAAGCCTATGGGCTATATATTCTCTGAGTGAGTTTTTCCAGTGGGTAATTCAGCAATATGGCTCCCAGGAACTAGACTGGAAGCTACCCAAGGGCAGGTACTAGGTGCTGTATCCTCAGTGCATAGGATAGTGTCCAGTACCCAGTGCTTCAAGAGATATGTAATCAGGTACTGAATGAATTACTGGGTTAATGAGTTAATTAAAAAGTGAGCAAATGAATGAGTACAGGAACATAAAGTCAGGTATACACCATTCAGAAGCGCAGACGACACTGGAGTTCATGAACTCTGCCCCGACTGCCAAAGCCCCCATCCCCAGGTGTAACTTTGCAAACACGAGTGCCAAGGGACTTTTGCTAGACAGCAGGTGGGAGTTCTCTTAACTGAGAGACCACACTAGTGACCTAAATGGTCAATGATTTCAAGAATACCAAGAAGCAAAACATCAACTTGTGTTTTATCCCCCATCATGGCAGGAAGCAGAGAATGAACCACAAAAGCCATATTATCTAGAACTTTCTTGAGAGCTATAAAGCAAGTCATTTGCAGAAGTCGTTGATTTTGTACATGGGGACTGTTTGGTAAAATTGAGGAAGCGAATGATGGTTGACTTCCTGGAGTGAGTCACGGCTGTAACCCCCTCTGACAGTATTAATAGAACAGGGGGAAAATTTCCAGGAAACATCAATTACCACAACGACCAAAATAGAAAAGGCGGCTGGTGACTTAATCACTAAACTTTAGGGGAGACTACTCTCTTTCTTTATCAGAAAAAGACAACAATAAATCCAACTAATACATTTAGAAACTAGTTGAAAGCATCCTTCCACACTTTGTATAGCTATCTTTTAAATAAGATTTGGCTTTAGTGAAATGACCATACTTACTCTGGCTTGGTAATAGTTGAGCCAAGGTTCTAAGGTCAAAGTTAGACCTCCAAGAAATAGACATATGTATTAAGGGATCCATTCATCTCCACTCCTTCTTTCAAAGCTTGAATTAACAGGTATTTAATGAGCACCTACTATTATGTTCCAGATTCATACTCCCTAAGAAACAAAGAACTAAAGAAGGAACTACAATAAATATATTTATAATAACACATATCAAAATAGAATAGTTACATGTTTACATACAAAATACTTGGAATAATATCTGGAACATCGTGAATACTACAGAAAATTTTATTCTTCTTCTCATTATTATTCTAGCCGCAGGTGGTCCAAGATTGGGGTTTTCCATTAGTCTTCAGAGGAATTGAATCAGTCTCCTGCACTTGCATGGCTATGACTCTGATTGTGCATACCAATGGACCCTGCTTACTCACTAATCACCATCACCCTGTTCTATCATCCAGACTGCAATGAAACTACATGATGCAGTTCCAAAGGATAGCATACCCAGGAATAGTATTGGACCACCTCTCCCTCATCCCAGTTCATTTGCCTCATGGCCTATTTTAATTAAATGGGTGTGGCTCAGCCAACAGCCTGCCCATCCCATCCATGCACCTCACACACACAAAAATCTTCTAATCCATGGTAAATATCCTTCCTGGGCCCCAAGTACTTCACCACAGCTGTTGTACTTACTGCAGGATGGGATTTAAGTAAGAGGAAATTTTGGCAAGTACCAATTATCAGCCAGTAATAAACATACTCCCAGTTTCTTCGACATCCTGTCTCCCCAAAAAGCCCTTACTATATCCTCTAAGAGAAAAACACTGGAAGCAACACAGATGACTGCAAGTCTGGCAACAGTTAAATAAATTCTGGTATCGGGGTGCTTGGGTGGCTCATTCGGTCAAGTGTCCAACTCCTGATTTCAGCTCAGGTCTTGATCCCAGGGGATCGAGCCCCGCATCCGGCCCCGTGCTGAGCATGGGGTCTGCTTAAGATTCTCTATTTCTTTCTCATTCTCATTCCCTCTCTCTCTCTCTCTCTCTCTCTCTCTCCCCCTCATCACCCAACCCAAAAATGAATAAATAAATAAATTCTGGTATAGCTTCTCCAAGGACTATATGTCACTGCTGAATATGATGAGGGAAATTCTAATTCTATAGCATTAAATTGAAAAATAAAAAATTACGTCTCTCCTTGATTACACATTATAAAAATTATAGAAGCATACTGCTGAAGAATAAATCAGTACGTAGAAAATGGGAGTTGAGGTGACAGGGAGAAAGGACCGTGAGTATATTTTCCAAAATGAATTTGTTCCCTTGCCCCTATAAAATAGCTTGTGCACATTTTTAAATGTATGGAAAATCTTCAAATTTACCTACATTCACAAAGAAAAAAAAATATCCAAGGATTTTTCTGATTGAAATATATTAGAAAACTTCAAGTGTGTAACAAATTATCCTAATAGCAGGAACTTTTCCTTCTGAAGGATACACAAGTACTCCCCAAATTATATCCAGGCATTACTTAGCATGTCAGTCAACTGCAGGCACTTTGGAACGGAAGCTCTCATCTCCTCCCAGATCCATTTAGCCTGAAGCCTACAGAAGAAGTCATGTGCCTCAGCCTCATTCATCAGCAGCATCAAGTGCTATTTAGGAAAGTTGCTAACTTCAAAGAGCATCATCTTAATTTCTAATTATGACCATGTGAGCAGCTATATAAATGGCTGAATCCTAAAGCGTTTACATCCTTACTTCACACTGTGGTTCCAGGCTCCAGGCAGAAAAGATGGCAGTTTGCCTTTCCCTTCCTCTGATCACCCCTTCCTCACCTGGGAGACCTAGAACTCCCACTGTGCACCTCACCTCATACGCCCTTCCTGGTCACAAGCCTCTACTGCATCTGGCCACCTCTCCCCAACTACCCTACCCACATCGCTCCCCACCCCTCACCCCTTAGCCAACTGTACCTATCCAGCCTTTAGAACCCACCTGCTTTTGTCTATGCAGGCCTAAAACTATATGACCTTTTTCAACATCCCTACTGAACTTTAAGTCTTCATTATTTTTCTAATCAGTTAATTATTTATTTTTTTTTAATCTCACTAAAAGCACTTCTGAGTATTTCATGTAGAAGTCCCAACCAGATCTTAAGTTTTTGTTATTGTTCTTTCCCAAGGCAGTTAAGAGCGCTAGACAAATATTGGGTCCTAAGTCCATACAGGCTTAAAAGAACATTAATTATGCATAACTGGTAACAACAGTAAACAGGAGTTGTTTAGGAAATGTATGTGTACTTCTCAAGTCACAATGGCTCTGTACGTTGCTACCATTAGAACAGGGGATGTGGCAGCATTAAATCTGGGAGATATGATGTTAAGCACCTCCAAGACAGGGCATCGAAAATCTGCTTCTATGTGCTAATCTCTGAAACACTAATACCTCCATTTCTCTCAGCCTCAAGTTTCTTCCTCTACAATGAAAAGCCTTCAAACAGATCATCTGAACTGAACATCAGCAGGGACCTTCCACCATCCAACTAAACTCCCTTGGGTCCCGATCCTTTTACTCTTCTCTTGGCACCATGAGTTTGCAAGTGAGCGACATCAAGTGACATCAACTCTGGATACTTTAGCTTCATCATCTACACAAGGGGAGTAGTAACCCCTGCCATTTTCACCTATGAAAGGGGCTCTGGAGATCAAATTAAAAAAAAAAAAGTCTGTGAATGTGTGCTATGAACGTAAAATGCCATAGAATATTAAGAAAATGTATTTACGGGGAGCCTGAGTGGCTCAGTTGGTTGAGGGTCCAACTTCGGCTCAGGTCATGATCTCACGATTCATGAGTTCGAGCCCCGTGTCGGGCTCTGTGCTGATGGCTCAGAGCCTGGAGCCTGCTTCAGATTCTGTGTCTCCCTCTCTCTCTTCCCGTCCCCTGCTCACACTCTGTCTCTCTCTGTCTCAAAAATAAATAAAACATTAAAAAAAAATAAAAAGAAAATGTATTTACTCCCATCACTGTTAATTCAGGTGTGGGACAGAGGTATTAGGGGTATAGTATGGAAGAGTACTGCTCCAGAAGAAGGCTGTGGAGAGAAAACAGGTTAATAGATGAACTTCAAGAAAGCAGCACACTCTTCTGTCTCCTTCTGCCAGCAGGAAAGCTTTGGAGAACTGCATGGCTGAACAAGATATGTGAGTGCCTAGAGCCTCCTCAAGGAAACACACAAAATGGAAGCAAAATTACAAAGTCCTAGGGTCCATTCTGGTTGTTGCCCTTATTTCCCTTAACTGGCTTAATAACCAAACCAGTCTAGTTCAGAAGATGACATCACTGAGAACATTACCTCCAGTATCCTCAATAATGTGAAGTATTTCTATGGTTTATAAACTACTAAAAGATCAGACAACACTATATAAAGATCTGTATGTGAAAATATCTAGATAGATAGATAGATGATAGATAGATAGATAGATAGATAGAGGGAGAGAGAGAGAGATTGTTTCAAGCATTATTTTTTTCTAAAAAGATCACAGGTATTAATTTGCATTTCCTTATTTACTTTTTACTCCCCTGAGGGAGAAAAACATTGTAATAACACCTTGTATTTGTAGAAGCATGTGTAGAAGCAGGGAATACTGTACAGATATTATTTAATCAAGCTTCACCTTATCAGTGAGTAGTGAGCAATGGATCATTATTAAGGGGTCATTTTAGATGGAAAGAAAAAAGTCCAACAAAATATAGAAAATTTCGGGGTGACAAAAAATCATCTCTGGTGAGTTCAGTGAAGTCAAAAAAAAAAAAAAAAAAAAAAAAAAAACCCTCCAAGAGGCAACTGAGACTCCCTTCTCCCATGACTCACAAAGTTTAGTCTGCCTGAAATGGTCTACCATTGTCAACCTTTCCATGAATGAATATTCGCCTTCCCTCAAAGTCCAGCCCAAGAGCTTCCTCTCCCTATACTAGTGCAGCCTTCAGCCTTCATCTTTCCAGTCAGATTAAATTATGAATTCTTTACAGTTTATATATATATATATATATATATATATATATATATATATATTTATATATATTTTATATTTATGTATTATATATATAAACGTTTATTTTTGAAAGACAGAGAGAGACAGGGACGTCTGGGTGGCTTGGTCGGTTGGGTGTCTGACTTCAGCTCAGGTCATGATCTCACGGTCCGTGAATTTGAGCCCTGCATCGGGCTCTGTGCTGACAGCTCAGAGCCTGGAGCCTGTTTCCGATTCTGTGTCTCCCTCTCTCTCTGCCCCTCCCCTGTTCATGCTCTATCTCTCTCTGTCTCAAAAATAAATAAACGTTAAAAAAAAAAAAGAAAAAAAAAAGGCAGAGAGAGACAGAGTGCAAGCAAGGGATAGGCAGAGACAGAGGGAGACACAGAATCCAAAGCAGGCTCCAGGCTCTGAGCCATCAGCACAGAGCCTGATGTGGGGCTTGAACTCATGAACCACGAGATCATGACCTGAGCCAAAGTCAGTCAACCAACTGAGCCACCCAGGCACCCCGGGACTACCCTAACTGTAGTGTTTAACCAATTGTACCTTTTCGTGAACTTAGTTGTGTACATGTCTTCACACCTATACCAAACTGAGATATCTGTAATGAGAACTAGGATTCAGTCTTTTGTGGACATTACTGCCTACCACAGAGCCTTATAGGACATAGGGAAATCTATCCATGTTCTTTCTCTAGGACTGGATCTTGGAAACAGAGATATTCGATTGGATGATTTGCGGGACCCTTTCCAGCTATAAATTCCAAATGTTAGAAGGAATATATGACATTACCTAATTCAATTCATTAAACAAGGGGGCAAAGAAAGGGATGTGTCCAAGTGGAACCAAGTTTCCTGAGTCCAGTCCAGTGCTTCTTGGCCGCACTATAGGACCTTTCTAAACTGCTGACAGTCCAAGAAGAACTACCTCAGGTTTATTTCCCTAAAATTTCAAGCCAGGATCTCAGGACACATCTATTTGACAGATGACAAGGAAGTATTAGCTTAAATAACCATTACTCTGAACATCACAATGCTGGCCAACGGCTCTTCACCATGAGTGAACTTGCTGTTTGGCATCATTTTAATAAAATTCAAATGGGAGGCAAATGCTGACCCTAGACTAGTGCTTTTCAAACTGTATAAAGTAGCTCATGAATAGGTCATAAAATCGATTCACTGGACCTCCAAGGGTATTTTTAAAAACTGAAATAGAATAGAAAACATCAATGTGCATCATGTCAAGTAAGAACATACACTGTTAAGTGAAATATATATATATATATATATATATATATATATATATATATATAGGTGTGCGTGTGTGTGTGTGTAATTATCGATGAAAATTTATTTCTTACTGCCATTTGTCTTTTTAAAAAGTTTGAAAGCGACTTCCTTGGACCACACTTTCTGGTGATACATATTAATAGCTACAGAGCTGAGTGCTGTACAGGTAACGAGAAAGGTGGGCAAAAGCAGGTCTTATGAAACTAATAACATCTCCTCTCAATTTTACATTTCCTATTTCTTGGGAGAGCCTTCCAGATCTCGACTGAAAACACTGGCCACAATGAAGAGATACCACCGTCCCCCCTCCGCCCCAACACACAACCACTCAAGGTTTGGACTACCACGTCTTGTGTTAGGGGACAAGGCTTCTTTGGTCCCTGCCCACCCTTTGTCTCTTCCTCCCTCTTAATGAGAAAAGGTTAGAAAAAAAATTACTAAAAGAGAGAGGAAGGAAAGCAAAGAAAAGTTTCAGTTTTAGAGGGGTTTTGTTTGTTTGTTTACTTATTTTTGTCTTTCTTTCTTTCTTTTCTAAAGAGAGACCCAAACCAGCCTACAGGAACTGTCACACAGGACTCATGTCCCTGGGCACTTTCAACAGACTATCAGAATATTTTTTTGCTTTCTACTTCCTTGGCTGGATGGCCAGGTTTGAGTAATTTTCTCTTTCTCCTGGGGTTGGTTGCTAAGAGACACTCTATTACTTCTCTTTCTCTTAGGACCTGATTACTGTGATCAGCAAAGACAATATGCAGGACAGTCTTGTACAAGATCGTCGGGCTGGGTTACAAAACAATGGGATCTCTTAACCATCTCAAGGCCATCAGATCAAGTTTCCAAAATTCTTTTTTAGAAGGGTCTAAGGATTCTCCCATTTTCCTCCAAAATGGTGGTCACAACAAATCAACTATCTCTTCCATTATAGAAGCCAATATTCATATTGAAATGCGTTTCAACAAAGGTTCCATGCCATCTCTGTATTATCTATATATTTCATAGGTAAATAAAGAGACCAAAAAAAAATGTTCTGGGTCAATCTAAGCCTGGATAAAGGAAGGACAAGGCTGCTAGAAAACCCTAATAAGTTTGTTAGCCAGAGTCTTCCAATCTCTCCTTCTTTTTGGGGAAAACACAGCCAAAGTAAAGTTCACACCTTGTTTATCTCTAATTCAACACAGCTCTTCCCATAGATGTTTGTTGAATGAATAAATGATTGGTGTCCAGATTAAGCTCTTCTTCTCATCCCTTGAGGCTCCTATCCACTCCCCATGCACGCACGCGCATGCACACACACACACACACACACACACACACACACACATTTCAGCAAAATGAAAAAGAAATGGCTACATGTTCCTTTTTAAAGGTTTTGATGTGCTCAAAACAGACCAGGATTTTTTTTTAAGTCAATGTAAGAAAGTAACAAAGATTCTGGATCTTTACCCAGTATATCTTCCCTAGTTTGTATTCCCCTTATACTACCTAGAAGACTCAGGTATCTGGCCAGACATTCACTCTTGTGTTTATTTTACTCTCCTCCCCACCACGAGGTTAATTTGGAAATTTTTTAACACTTTCAATAGGCCAAGTTCACGTAACATCTGTAGCATATATCCAAAGGCATCATGCTTCCCAGATCCCCCATCAGTTATACCTAAAATTTTATCATTAGAACTTCATGCCTTCAGCTTAAGGTTCTGATGTCTATTAAAAATGGAAGTCCTTCTAGCAAGGTTCCACTTTGGCATACTATGAACAATATCAATCTCTCAGATAGATAGATAGATAGATAGATAGATAGATAGATAGATAATGAATATAGATGTAGAGAGAGATAAACATATGTATGTATGTATCTCAGTGTGTGCACATTGAACAGATATTTCCTGGATAGATTTCAGGAGTTAGCATATAAAATACAATAGAAACACAAAGATTATGAAATTTGGATTTAGAGATAGCTGGATTCAAATCAAAGATTTGTTCATTATTAGCCACTGGACATGAGGCAACTTACTTCCCATTTCTCTGAGCCTCAATTTCATTATTTGAACACTGGAAATATTAGTACCAAATTTCAAATAATGCTTTAAAGATGATATATCAGATACCTAGCATATAGTAGGAACAAATAAAATGTTATCTCCCTCATGAACTACATGTACTTAAGAACATCAATTTTACTTTGCTCTGGTATACAGAAAAGAACATTTGAAGATATTAGCCTAGAATGGGAGAGCAAAGAGGGCATGGAAGTGGCAGAGCAACATGCTAAAGGCATACAGAATGGAGAGCCAATGGCCCATTTCACAGCCTAACTAAATTTACAATATTCCATGGGAACAATTTTAGTCCATGCCCTTCAGGAGTAACCAATTTTACACAATTTCTGTAGCTGAATCATACTTTCATATAATTTTAGGGCAGGAGGAAGTGAAGAGATAATATTGTTCGATCTCATTGTTTTACAATGGAGGAACCCACCCCAGGGTGGTTCAGTGACATACATAAGCCATAGCGTGCAACAGAAAGGTGTCTTTCCCATGGACATACTTCCATCCGGTTAGCTCTTGTCACGGGTGGTGGCTGCCTTCTTGATTGGTCGCCACCTCCTTTCAGTGTGGTCAAGGTAAAATTACCTTTATTTAGCAGGCCCTTTGGCTCTTCCAATTCAATGGAGTATCCATGTACAGTTCTGAGACTGTATTCAGAACAAAGTCAAACTTTGCAATAGATCCTAGCTACTTACTAACTGGGAATCATGGTTCTTTATACTCAGTCTGGGGAAAAAATAACAGTTGCTATGACAGTTGGATTTATTTCTGAAAATGGGATGTTTGAAGGGCATTTCAAGCATAGTGCCCAGCTTCTAACTAGGAGCTTTTTGCCCTGAAATTCCCTCTATGGCTCTAGCTTTGCCCTTCCTCTACTTCTAGCAACATGCCCTGGTAATGCACAGGTCTAGCAGCAACAAGTGCCCTGGCAATTGTTCCAGACAAGAAAAATTTCCTGGCAGCCCCCAAACTGGGCACAGATTCTAAGACATCTCCTTTTTCAACCTTGGACTGACACTGTTTTCCAGGATAAGAGGTAATTCCCAATGACAATTTCAGTCTAGAACAAGCAATACTGTCATACAGGTTAATTTTTATCTGGGCTGTATCCAGTAGAGAAGAAACTACATGAGATAAACTGCTTGGGAATAGTATAGACTCACCACTAGCAAAACACAATGCCTCAAGAAACACTATCTTTAAAAGGAACTATGGCTGAAGCTCTCTAAAATAATACAGTCACTTGGAGTCCAAAATAAGCTGAGAGTGGAAAAAAAAAAAAAACACCTTAATTACATATGACATGGTTCAGTGAATTGAAAGAAAAACACCACAATAAATAAAACCTATTCCCCTAAAATACCCAAACTGGGATGGGGAGAGGACTCGAAGTGATCAGTGATGGTGTAAAAGTGCTTTCAATTTTATGGAATGGGCCCTCGTCTACTGGGTGTTGAATTATGCCTGTGCCTTCTCAGGGTGGCACAGAAGGATATTCAAAAGTTTCAGGAGATGATCTTGCCATCTCTCCAGGTGTGTATGAGCGTTGAATCACCTGCCTCTGTCACTCACTCTGTGTTCTTTACATTAATCCTAAACAAGCACATGGACTTGCAAATCACAGAGGTGGGTAGAACTGTGGAATGACTGCTGCTGCTTCATCACCTTGATTGTGTAGGTGAAGTTTGAAGAGTCTGGTTCATTTTTCCAGTCAATCTATGCTCGAGGCACACTGCAACCAGGTAGCGGTAGCCTGTAACTGCAACACCCAAATAATTCATCAGCACAGGCAGCAGAAAAGTAACAGATTATCCTTCTTTCTTAAAAAAAAATAAAATAAAAAGAACGTAAGAATAAAAATTAAGGAGATGTACATCAAGGTAAACCCATGGACAAGATACACCAGCGAGAGCCATTGCAAAGAAGGACCATATAGGTAATTCTGCACTCTAGCTTTTCCAGGTTGTTTCCTCAAAATTTCAACTTGCTTGGGTTCCATGAACCCCAACTGATTTATTCAACTGTAATTCTTATTTGCAGTAATCAGACTGCTTAATCTAATCATAGGAATGATCTAAATTCATTTTTACCCTTACTACCTTCCAAGACCTTGTATTCTTTTCCACTTAGAGTAAGGAAAAAACAGTTGTTTATTTATTTTTTTAAGTGTCCTTATTTATTTTGAGGGGGATGGGGGTAAGGGGAAGAGGGAGAGAGAGAGAAAGAGAGAGAGAGAGAGGGAGAGAGAGAGGATCCCAAGCTGGCTCTGTGCTGATAGCACAAGGCTCAATTCCATGAACGGTAAGATCATGACCGAGCTCAAATCAAGAGTTGGACACTTAACCCACTGAGCTACCCAGGAACCCCGAAAAAAAAAGTATTTTAAAAATATAGGGGCACCTGGGTGGCTCAGCCAGTTAAGCGTCCAACTTCGGCTCAGGTCATGATCTCGCCGTCCGTGAGTTTGAGCCCCACGTCGGGCTCTGTACTGACAGCTCAGAGCCTGGAGCCTGCTTCAGATTCTGTGTCCCTCTCTCCTCTGACCCTGCGCTGCTTGCACTCTGTCTCTCTCTCTCAAAAATAAACAATTAAAAATGCATATATATATATATATATATATATACACATTATTTTTTAAATGTCAACCATAAAAATATCACACAGTATTAGTACATATATTATATATATTAGTAAATACACATACACATATCAGTATTTTATTTAAAAAGAACGGTGCCATAAGAGAGTCCAACAAGCTATGCTAACGATTGTAATGGCAGTTCTTGGTACGTGCATGTTTGTTTAGGAAAAGGAATTCTCTTAAAGAAATTTGCCATTC
This sequence comes from Panthera tigris, assembly GCF_018350195.1. NCBI lineage: Eukaryota > Metazoa > Chordata > Mammalia > Carnivora > Felidae > Panthera > Panthera tigris. The sequence goes on from NC_056668.1 coordinate 78,670,844, forward strand.
TCCATCTGCATTCAATGGCATCACGTTCAGTTTTGGGTCCTGACAGAAGCGTCTTTCTAGGATAGGCTGGATAAAAAAAATTCAAGATGGTAGAAGGTATAAACTTCCAGTTACAAGATACATCAAGTCCTAGGGATATGACATACAGCATGGTGACTATAGTTAATAATACTGTATTGGATTTTTGACACTTACTAAGAGATTAAATCTTAAAAGTTCTCATCACAAGAAAAAAAATAGCATAACTACATATGGTGATGGATGTTATCTGAATTTACTGTGGTCATCATCTTGCAATATAAACACATATCAAACTATTATGTTGTATACCTAAAACTAACATTGGCTATATGCCAATTATAACTCACAATCTTGTTTTTTTTTTTATTTGTTAATGTTTATTTTTGAGAGAGAGAAAGAGACAGCATGAGCGAGGGAGGGGTAGAGAGAGAGGGAGACAGAATCTGAAGCAGTCCCCAGGCTCTGAGCTGTCAGCACAGAGCCTGATATGGGGCTCAAACCCACAAACCGTGAGATCATGACCTGAACCAAAGTCGGACGCTCAACTGACTGAGCCACCCAGACACCCCTAGAACTCAGTTTTTTTTTAATGTTTTTAAAGTTTTAGAAACACTGCAATGGAAATGTCCAGCTTGAAGGAGGGCAGGAGGGGGAGATGAAGGATAGATCTCTATCTTAGAGGCGTGAAAGGATTCGTATCAGCAAAGGGACTGCAAGCTTTAAGGGCAGAGCTGGAACCAAAAGTAGATCGGAGGGGCAGCAGTTTCCACATAAATATGGGAAAATACCTTTTTAATCTAAAGGTAACACAGGTAACACTATAAATAAAATCTGTTCTCACCTCCACTGTATATTCAAGCCAGAGCAAACTTAAGACATAGTAAGAGGACATATCTGCACCAGGGCGATTGCTACTAAGTTTACATCCCTCCAGGGAGCTTCAGAGTTGTTATTCTAGTTTTGCTGTTGTTGTTTGGATATAGAATCCTCGTATCTCTTACTAAATTTGTGAGTAGGTATTTTAAGCCTTACTCCCTCTGCAAAAGGGAACTACTCCCACTGTATTGTCTCAAGTATTATTAAAATTTTTTTTAACGTTTATTTATTTTTGAGACAGAGAGAGACAGAGCATGAACGGGGGAGGGGCAGAGAGAGAGGGAGACACAGAATTGGAAGCAGGCTCCAGGCTCTGAGCCATCAGCCGAGAGCCCGACGCAGGGCTCGAACTCACAGACAGCGAGATCGTGACCTGAGCTGAAGTCGGCCGCCTAACCGACTGAGCCACCCAGGCGCCCCTCAAGTATTATTACATGTAAAACTGTCAGTTTTAGGAGACTCAATCTGAAACAAGCCACCTTCATAAATTTTGTAACTATTATTTACTCGATAGATATTCACTGAATGCTTCTTCTGTGCCTCAACCATGGTAGGCATTGTGAATTTAATGGTGACCAGCAGAGTCCCTGCTCGCAAAGCCAAACAGTCTAGGTGAAAAGGGAGCTCTTGACGTTACCTCACCAGACTAAGTACCTATTTGGTTTGTCTGTTTGCTCTTCCCCGTTCCTTTCCCAGAGATTTGTAACTCAAAAGCGATGAAGGGAGAGGGCCCATTTAATGAGGACTGGGTCACAATCAGAGAGATTCGACCAGATTGTACAGCTGGTTTTCTATTGTTGTTGTTGTTTTTCTTGAAGAACAGGTGTTGACAGCTTTAAGCACTAGCTAAACTCTGCAGAGATTATAAACTTAGAAGACTAAGAGATATGCCCACATTTTTTAAAGGCAGCTTTCAAGTCAAAATTAAGGCAAACTTTCCATAAAATCAGAGCTGTCCAAAGACAGAACAAGGAGTTTCAGTTTCCTCCATTAGAAATACCCAAGAAAACTTGTAGGGACACCTTGGGAAAGATGATTTATCAGGTGTTCAGTATCAGGTGAGAGACTGGTCCACCTCAGTAGTTCTTAAAACCAGAGAAGTGTTCCCCAAAAATGGTGCCAATTCTAGACCAATTACTTCAGAATATCTGAGAATAAGACCCTAGTCTTGGTATTTTTTGGAGGTCCCCGGTGATCGTTAAGTGTAGTGAGGGTGGAAAACCATGGAGAGACATTTATTAAAACGCCTGCAGTACTGCACTGGCTGTATTCTAGGAAGCCTGCAGACTTTAAGCCGTACAGCAAAAAGGAAGGGACACTGGCATACCCTTTTCCACATCAGCAAGGTCATCAAGGAGAAAGGCGAACAGGCTAGTGTTCTAGCTTGTAATAAACGAGTCCAAGTTCTAAGATGTGCTCACGAGGGAGAAAGGCCAGAACTATCAATAATATATTGGATACAGGCAAAGAAAAGAAGATACGCATATTTTGACATTCCAGAGACCATTAAGGCTCTGCATGGACTAGGTGTACTGAGTAAGACATGCATTTTATGTTGTCAGGGGGTACTTGTTTTTCTTTCGTTCATGCATTCATTTATTCATTTGTTCATTCGTTCATTTTTTTGGTTTTAACCAGAAAATTCCCTAGTTACATTCTTACCTCTTCCAAAGCTGTATTAAAGTGAATTAGATGTTTGCAAAATTCACTGGGACTTGGGGAAGACTGGCAGGAGAGACCACGCAGCAAAATTCTTGTATCAAGGGAAAAGCTGTGGCTTTCGGTATCGAACAAAGTTCTACCAAAGGCATGAGAGTAGAAATCAGGTATATAAAATAAGCCGAGAGCCCCCAATGAATGTCTATGATTTCCAGGTACCATAATATGCTAACACTAGAAAACAGCCTATTTTTAGTACTTGAGGTTGTTTTTGAAAATCACCAATCTTTTGAACCTTGTTTTTCTTTTCTTTTTTTTTTTTTTTTTTCCTACTACAGCTTTTCTGTGCCTTCAAAGTTACTGAGGATCATTGACCAAGATTCTCCATAGCAAAAGGGAACAGTGGTAATAAGGTTGTCAGAACCTGGGAAAGAAAAGTCCACCTCTACCCTTCAGTGACCTAGAGGAAGAGAAAGGTAAACGCATCGGTCAAGGCCAGAGCGAAAGCTGGCATTAGCCCCAAGAGAAAAATGCAGAAGTTCTGATTCTCAGCCCTTATTGCAAACCACCAGCCATTCTCACTTCCCCTGCCAACAGAGCTGACTTTTGTCAGTGAGGGAAGAACTAAGTTTCACAAACAATTAGCACAATAAGAAATAAGGGTGGGGTACTAAGGGACCATAACCATGGTGACTGCTTTGTGACTCTAAGATCACTGACAGGTTTTAAAAAGAAATGGATTTGTTCCTTCAACATTGTATTAGATCGCTTTATAATGAAATCAAGTTGGTGACTGTCGGTGGTACTGGTATCGTTGAACCTTCTGTTCAGTAGCACAAAAAGCATCAGAGAATAAAGAGAGAGGCAAAGTTGACCTGACCAGTTAGCTTTCAAAATATAAAAGCTGCCATAAGAGCCACCGCAAATTAGCCAGGGCAGAAAAGCAAAAGGGGGTTTTCTACAGCCATTAATTGCCATATTACCATTATTATCATTATATAATACAGTACCATATGGAGAGCATTAAATAGTGTACTTTCAAACGAGACTCAGGCCAACTAGGTTAAGCAATGGCCTCCTTGAATCAAAACCTATTGCCCCTTGAGGCCTGCAGAGCTGCCTTGATTAAACACAGCAGCAGGCTCCAGTTGAAGGGATGATTCTTCTTTTTTGAAGGGAGGTGGAATAGAGTAATTGCCAGATGTTTGCAATTTTAGCTATAAAAAGATGGCTGCTTTCCATTCCTGAGTATGTTGAATCTTTTTTTTTTTTTCTTTCTACCCAAGCTATTGTGGTTCACTAAAATAGGCCACTGCACTGATGAATCATCGTTCAAAACTGCAATAATGGAAGCAGAACAAATATGACATTTTAAATTCACATAGAAGAGAAATAAGTAAAACTGTATGGGTAATAGTTCTATGCTAAGCAACAGAAAACATGTTGGAGTATAAAGGACCTGATTTGGGTTCAGACGAGTTATTCTTGAATCTCCTCTTGACTGTTCTCTACCTGTAAGACCAGGTCAAAGCAATCTCATCATGGAGACTTGATCTCCTCAAATACCAAATGGTGTCACTATCCCCGCCCAGCCTCGCTCTCAGAAGAAAGAACTTACGCCTCGCCTTGGATGGGCACTGTCCAGAGAAGGTATGCAAATATATACGAAAGTATGTCAAAACCATATATCGTGATATAATTGCACATACAATGTACATTATTTTGTATGTGCATTATATTTTCTGATAAATATTAGAAACCCTCTCCCAATGCCACCACAAAATACTCAGGTCTCTGTTCAAACAATGCCTTCTAAATCTGGTGAGATGAAAATGAAAATCTGGCTTTTACTTAAACAAAAGAAATATAACTGGATTGAGAGACTGGTGACCTCTTAGACAAGGGATGTTATCTTTCTTAATGAGTGAGCTAAGCATCTCCTTGAGGGTCTGATGACATACAGATACTTTCTGTGAAAAGAGACATACACATGGACCAAGTTTAAACACAATTTCAGGGCACTGGCTAAATCCCAAATATGAATCCTAGGGATGAGCGGGATGCGAGATAAAATTCCTAATTAATTTTTTTCTCAGAAAATATAATTAATAACATCTTTAGAATTTCTCTGCCTCATTGGATAAGTTGGAAAATAAAAGATTTTAAAAATTAATAAAAATCACCAGTTTATATTGTTTGTTCTATATAACTTTCATTTACATTATTATCTGTAATGATAGTTCAGTAATAAAAATGCTACTTCTTAAAGAGACAATAAATATGAATCTTTTTTTTTTCATGGCATAGTTCAAGTAAAGTCTCTGAGAAACATGTTCTACAATTTTAAAATAGTATATATCAACACATCACAATTCTAGCAGGTCAAACTAAGACATTCAATCCTAAAAACATCACCATAGAACAAAAAAGAATAAACTAAGGCTATTTTCAAAAACAATCAGCGAGAGTTACATTTGGACAATAATAATTTAAAAATCTATGGTTGTAAAAACTATGGATTATGATTCCCAGAGCTAATACCCACATTTTAATTTTAATAATAACAGCAACAGTAAAAACAGCAGCTTCCACTGACTTAGCGATTATTTTGTGCCATACTACTATGTCAATGTATTCACTGGATTTTGAAAACAACTCTTTGAGATATATTTTTAAGATATATATATATATATATATATATATATATAATTTTTTGACATATATATTTATTTAAAGTAAGAACAAATTGAGACAGCTTAAGCAGCTACTTAACCTAATTAGCCCAAGTTCCCAGAGAATTAGGGGTAAAATCAAAACTTAAACCAAGATCCATCCGATGCTGGAGTCTCCGTGCTTAACCACCGCCTGCCATGAGTCTTCCCTCTTTTAGCCTTCCAGTCCTGTCCTGCTCCCAAGTAAACTCTTTTTTCTGAGTCCTCTGAGAAAATAATCATAGAGCCACTTCACAGAATTTAAAGCTTTATATTGCTAGTTAACTGGTCATTTTCATATGTCAAGTTTCTAATGAAAATATAAACCGCTTAAGGATTAGGATGTGTTTTTACTTGCTTCCTATCTCTTATAGAGCCCTATTAAATTAAAATGTCATGAGGCATATCTGAATTGTCCCCACTAGAGGAACTGAAATAAATGCAGAGGGTGAGGTATAAAAAAGTAAAATCCATCTACCAGGGACTACATTTAATAGGCATATGTGACACTTCAAGGTCACCTCAAATGGCAATATTTCTAGAGACATATCATGTACCTTGGCCATTTCTTTCCTGGTAAATAATTTTTATAAAGCAAGTACCTGATAAAATCCATATCGTGATTACATATATGAACAGATCACTAACAAAAACAGCAAATTTACATGTCATTGAAATTTCATTTTAATGCCAATAAAACTACCAATGATATCTAACAAGTTTAAGCAGGATGGCATAATTCACGCAACCTAACAGAGATTTCAAATAGTTATTGAAGAGCTTTCTGAAATAATGTCTTCTTGACATTACTTTGGCTTTTTTTTTTTTTACTTCTGTACATTATCCTGTACACGCCAATGCACACGTGATTCTAATGGATTTTTGCACCTTATTTGGATGACTTCAATTTTCAAACAGCTCTAAATGGTAATGATTGGGGAAAATAACAGCGATAAGATTTTCTTCTTTTAAGATAAAATACTAATAGCATTAAAACCAGATGCAGTGTAGTGCTAAGAAAAAGTCTACACATGGAGTTAGGAGACAGGGATTCAAATCCCAGCTTTGCCCTGTGCTGGTTGTTTCACTTTATATTATATTCTCTGCAGATTGAGAGTGATGATACCTATCTTTTACAGTGTAGCCAAAGATTAACAGTAAAGCAGAGTGGATTTTAGATGAAATAGGATAATAAATCTACTAAAAAAGTTTTTCACATCCTTATGACAATGTTCTGCCAGAGAACTCGTTTTAGTGGTAGTAATAATTGTTGATTATTACACAATTGTTATTCTATATTACCAATATTTTACTTAAGGGGAAGTACCAAAATTTGGTCAAACGCGGCTTCTACATTTATAAGCCTTACTGTGGGTCCTCTGAATCTTAGATTTTTCATTTGTCTTTAGGAACTATAATCATGTAGGAACCATAATGTTACAGGATATTGTGCCAACTGGACTAGATATTATGTGGGAAAGGCATTTGAAATCTACTCATATCCACACACACACGCACACACACACACACACACACACACACACATACATACACACACACACACACACACACATACACACACACACACATCTTTGAAGCTGCAAGTTGTAATGAATATTTTACAATAAAGTGCTTCTTTCATTGCTTCCTGTGCAGCAGACCATCTATTCTGTTTGAGATCAGCAACATTCAAAGCAATGTAAAGAATGGATGGGAAGAGAGAATACTGGTGGTCAAAGTGCTAGGAAGCCTGAAGTGCCACATCTCAGAGACCTATACTCTTCTCCCCCTAGTGCTGTGCTCAGCCTTCCAGACTCTGGCAACAGTAAATTTAAGAAAGGATGATAAAAATATAATACCATGATTTTTTTTTTCTTACAGTTCCTAGGGTCAATCATTGTTCCGGGGTATGGTTTCTTTATATGGTATATTTGCCCAAAGGCTCAGGTGTCAGATTTATTTTTATAATATCCATAATGAATCCATTTATAGATGATTTACATAGGCCTGTCATGACCCAAAATCGGCTGAGATTTCAAGCATCCCTTCCTGAAGTAACACAATAGCAAGTGCTCTATAATGCACAAGCTTGGGCATCGCTGAGTATTCTAGAAGAATCTTTTTTTTTTTTTTATCTCCTTTCTTCTGTTTTTGGATCCCAATTAAAATTCCTTGAGACAACATATGCAAAAAACTATGTTATGATGATAAAAGCACAGAAGGAAAACCATAGCAAGGTGAAGAATGATTTGAGTCCCTGAACCTCTACATTGTTCACATGATAAAAGATACTTAAGACTTCAAAAGCCACTGCCATTAACTAAGGAGAGTTTGTGTACTCCCAAGACCTGCAGAAGATTCAAAAGGCATTAAAACACTGGCCCCTGGAGTTATTGGAACAAATGAATGGCTCCCAAACTTCAATTGAGTCTCAATCAGAATTATATGGGGAGTTTTGCTTTGTTTTGTTTTGTTTTGTTTGTTTTGTTTTGTCTTCATGCAGATTCCTGGGGCCCATGCCTTGAGATTTTAAATCTGTGGTACTGACATGAGCCCCAGGGCTTGTGTGTTTTCTTTTCTTTAAAAAAAAATGTTCCCCAAGTCTTTCTGATGACTGGCCAGCTTTGACCATTGTTTAAACCATACATTATAACAGTAATCATGAAAGTGTGGTAAGAGAATTCGATATGCATGCAAGATGGCACTTGAGAAGGAGAAGAAGAAACCATTTTTAAATACATCCATCCATACATATAAACTCATAGAAAGTTGTAAAAATTGTTTAGACTCTCAGTTTTTTCCAGTGGTAACATCTGATAATGGTAGAATACAACATCAAAACCAGGAAACTGACATTGTTGCATTACTGTTAGCTAGCCCTGACTCAGTTCCCGCCATTTTTTGACCCACATGCATTTGTGCGTGTATATAATTCTATTCCAGTTCATCCCATGCACAGATCCGTGCAACTACCTCCACAACCAAGATCCAGAACTGCTCCACCATCACAGAAAGACTCCCTGTTGCTTTTTCTTGGTATGAACACCCACTCCTGCCCCACTCCATCCTTCATTTCTGTTCCCTAGCAACCACTAATGTGTTCTCCATCTCTGGAGTTTTGTCATCTCAAGAATGTCTTATAAATGGAATCATACCGTATATGTAACCTTCTGAGACTGACTTTTTCTTTTTTCATTAAGCATAAAGCCGTTGAGGTCAATCCAGGTTATTGCATATTATCAATAGTGCAATCCTTTGTATTGATGAACTGTATTAATGCATTGTTTGGAGATACTGGACTTTGTTGAAACATTTACCTATATGAAGGACATGTGGACATTGCCTTTATAGTATTTAGTCATCACGAAAAAAGTTGCTATGAACATTCATGTACAGGTTTCTGTGTGAACATAACTTTTCATGTCTCTGAATTGAATTCCCAGGAGTGCAACTGCTAAATCATATCCTCAGGACATGTTTGGGAAAGACGCTGCCAAAGTTTTACAGAGTCGTTACACAATGTTACACATTCTTACCAGCAACATAGGAGTGATCCAGTGTCTCCTCATCCCTACAGCATATGATTTTTTTTTAATTTCAGCCATTCTAATAGATGTATGGTAATATTTTATTGTATTTCTATATTTACTTTTATTTTCAAAAAAGAAATTAAGCTTTGTTTAGATTTAAAATATGAAGTGACGATATTACTATGTATTTACATAATTTAAAAATAAACTAGGGGGCACCTGAGTGGCTCAGTTGGTTAAGCATATGACTCTTGATTTCAGTTCAGGTCATGATCTCATGGTCATGTGACTGAATCCTGCCTCGGGCTCTGTGCTGATAGATTGGAGCCTGCTTGGGATTCTCTCTTCTCTCTCTCTCTCTCTCTCTGTCTCTCTCTCTCTCTCTGTCTCTCTCTCTCTCTCTCTCTGCCCCTCCCCTGCTCATGCACACACGCTCAGTCTTTCTCTCTCTCAAAATAAATAAAAATAAATAAGATTCAAGAGCACCTCACCACACAACACCGCATTATTCACCACTTCCAAAGCCAGACAAAAAGCATGAGGAATCTAGCACCTTATTAAGGAATCTACTTCCATAGTTCATTATGCTGACAGGTTACAAAATAAGAGATTTTGTTAACAACACATGAATGAACTTCTCTTTGTTCTAAAACATCTACTCGACTCTGTCCACATAAATTAATTCTATCACCAGAGCTCCTAAACAAGTCACCCAAAACGCATCAGTGACACAAAACTGTGGCAACCGTGGAAGGAATCCAGGGGATCAGAGCTCAGCTTCGCCACTTACTGTTCTGTTATATTGAACAAGCCACCTAACCTCTGCGCCTCTAATATTGGAGTAATAACCCCTGCCTGCAGTCAACAATTTTGTTTGTTATTTACAGCACTCCTAGGGCAAAGGCCCTACACCTTCTAGAAATGTATTAGTGAAATAATGATCCTCATCTCAGAAACGAAAGGGTTGCATTAGATAATTTTTAAGATTTATCCAGGCTCTAGAATTTCACAGTTGAGGCACTGTGATTCCTATCATTGCTATTTGAAGTTGATCATCTATATCAGTATAGGGGCGCCTGGGTGGCTCAGTCAGTTAAGCGTCTGACTTCGGCTCAGGCCATGATCTCACAGTTCATGAGTTTGAGCTCCACGTAGGGCTCCCTGCTGACAGCTCAGAGCCTGAAGCCTCCTTCAGATTCTGTGTCTCCTTCTCTCTCTGCCTCTCCCCCGCTTATGCTCTCTCGAAAATAAATAAAGATTAAAAAATTTTATAAAAAAAAATCTTTACCAATATAACTTTATTACTAATAATTCTAGCTATACCACTACACATGTATTGGTCATATTATACTACTAGAATTATAATTTAGAATAATTATTATAGTATGTAGTAAGATTCTGAAGTGCATTTATTAAATAAATACTAATTTTTCAATGTTAGTTATTAAGATTAAAAACAATGTTATTATTATAGCAAGAAGTGTATTCCATGAGGGCAGGGATTAATCTCTGTCTTGCTCACTGCCGTTCCTTCAGCCCCCAGAAGACAGCCTAACACAAAATCTGTTTTAAGTAAATGATTGTTGAATAAGTACACCATGGTAATTCCTTAGAGTTGTAAGATATTTTATGGTTTATAAAACATTTTCATCCTCTGTTATATTTGATGCTCAAAACAATCTTGTAAGATAATATCACCAGCTAATTTTTATATATTAAGGAAATGTGGAATAGAAAACATCACCAAGGTCAAGTAGTGAAACTGGGGCTTGAATGTAAATGCCCTGCCCCCCAAATCAGCATGAATCTTGGCTCTTTCAAGTGTTAGTAAGGCCTGTGAATATTTGGTAAAATCTAATGTCACCCAAAGAAATTACAAATCCTTTTCTCTTCAGGAAGATGTGAGGTGAAGATCAAATTAATACAATTATTATCTGACCCTTTAATGAATGAACAGCTGTCCTTTCCTCCCCACACACCCTGCCGAGGCTCTGAAAATGAAAACTCATGTACAGCACTCCACAGTCATAGACGAGGCTCAACACGCTTACCTGGAACCAGAAACGGGGCATGTCAGTCAAGCCCGAGTCTCATTAGAGTTCCTGATGTTTCAGTGACTTTGTGACTGTCCTCATGACAGCCCATGCGTAATTATAACAAACGTCTAAGAAGCTGCAATTGTTCTTGTATGATTGCTGGCAACTTAACGGGACTGTCAGGACTACAGAAGTAAGATGTTTCACGTTTGTACCTGCAAAGTCACAGGCCAGATTCACCTCTGGTGGCAGGGGACAGAAACTATAGGACTCCAGAGACAAGATAGCACACTGTGAGTCTAAATACTTAGATATGACTGTTCAGAATTCACAGTCAGTTCCCCTACACTTTCTGCCACCTACTATTCTAAGTTTTTACAAACAAACAAAAAAAGTTTACTAACCGTAAGAAGAGAAGCAGCACCAAATTGGCTTATAGGTTAAACACAAAAATGGTAGAGAAAACCCATGCTACGTTATTTCTTTAAATATATTGTCATCGGTGGCCATCTGTTTCCCTCACATTTTCACTTCTGTTGAGAAAACAAATATGTCCAGCCTAACCAGTTTACATCACTTCGCATCACTAATGGCTAGTTCTCTACCAAGTATCAATAACCCATGACTTCCCAATTCCTACGAACCAAGCCTGTCTTGCCTTTTCCAATCTGAGACAATCAAGATACCGTGGAATGAGCACATTTGGCAAACCTGGGCTCTGGCTCCAGTTCAGCGCAAAACTCTTGGATAACCTTGGGAAGCCAGTTCCCCTCCCTCTTAGACTGAGTTTTCACATCTGGCAAATGGAAGGACTGGATTACAAGAACTTCAAACTCTTTTCTACTCCTGCTGCTCAAAGATGTTGTGATTAATGCATGAAGAATGGCTTTGTCAAGAAAGCAGAAATGAAGGAAGACTGGCTGCCATCTCCATCATGGGGAATTCAGTTGTGATGGCAATTTATTCCAGCTACTCCCATCTACTCCAGATTAGCAAATCACCTAAAAACTATTCACCCTTCATGAAATGGATTAATAACCTCACGGGAGCACAAAGCATGGAGAGATCTAGCAACAAGTTTTCAGGTTTAGGACGCTCATTGACTAGAATTCATTTCAACCACTCTGATCAGACCTTTCAAGTCTAGGTGAAGCAAGGTAGGCAAAGCTTGAAAGCAGAGGTCTTATCTATATTATACAGAAGTAAATCAGGTAATACAGGTGGAAATAGTTTGTGAAAAGAACAACCACTTTGAAATTAACTCCAAGAAGAATCATGTAATAAAAAAATCATGGAGTTAAAGTGGATGAAGCTGCCTAACCCAATCTCCAATAAATAGAACCCCTTAACATCAGAAAGAGCCCTAGATATGAAGATTAAAGGTTAGCTCTATTATTTTACTAGCTACATGATTATTAAATAAGTTATTTCACTTCTGGTAGTTTAGCACTCAGCAAAATGGCAAGAACATCTGCTCTACCTAACTCAGAGAACTACAGCAAGAATCACCTTTGAAGAATTAAATGACAAAGAATACGGAAGTGTAGGGTAAACTATAAAGGACTGTACAAATGCAAAGGGATTCTACTGAAAGTGTTACCTTGAATTTGCACCCTAGGGATTTAATTTTTCAAAATTCTTACATAAAAAATGCTCTTTAAAGGAACTTTATAGAGATTGGAGAACGTAAATTTCAGACCACAACACAACCCCAAATTTACAAACTTGGAAACATTACCAATTATTCTCTATGATAAGCTATTGTAATTATCACATTTCATTCAGCCAAAGTATTAAAAGAGAAAAAGAGATTGTGTGTGTGTGTGTGTGTGTGTGTGTGTGTGTGTGTGCGTTTGTTTTCCAATTCCCAGAGTTGCAATTACAGGAAAATTTCAGAACCATCTCAAGAAAATAACATATTAGTAAAGTGGGAAAGCTCAATTACTTTGGTATCTACCAAAAACAGAAAAAGAAAGATCAATACCCTGTTCTGCCATCATAGTCTAAGGCTTTGTGTTCTTGGTTTTGTTTATTTATTTTGCAAATTTGGAGCAGACAGAAGATCCAGATTACAGTATAAAGATAATCACTGGCTACTACTTTCAAGACCAGAAAAAAAAAAATGCATTATCTTGTTCTCATCAGTCTAAAATAGAAGATGATGAGACAAAATCATACATGCATAGCAACATTCCACAAAAAATGATGTGGACATTTAACAGGATAAACTTTGTAAGAAGGCAAAACTTAATAAAAAAAAAATATGAAGTCTACTGTACTAAACATGAAAAGGCATTTGGAAACGCAGGGTCGTCATTCGAAGAGGACAGAAGGAACACAAGTTGTTAAAAAAAAGATCAGTGGAAAGTTTGAGAACAATGAGCAAAATATGAGGATCTGAAGGCCTAAAGAGGTACTAACTGGGAAAAACAATACCCCACTTTTAAGTGTGCCAAAGCTCTTTAGAGGAAGGTCATTAGCAGAATTCATTATAAACGAATTATGAGAGTTGGGGCACCTGGCTGGCTCAGTCGATGGAGCACACGACTTTTGATCTTGGGGTCATGGACCTGAACCCTACAGCGGGTGCCGGGATGACTTAAATAAATAATATTTTTTTTAAGAAAATCATGACATACGGGATCACATAAATATAAGCTGATGTGGAAAACATGTGGGTACTTGGCCATTCTCAGCCCAAGTTTAAAAATGAGAAAGCAAACCCCAGAGATTGCAGACATAAAACTAAGGTGGGGAAATGGAACGGAAAACTTCCAGGTGGCAGTGGCTCAACAACTCCTGGACTAAAAGGCTCAAGGAATGGGTATAGGAGGGTAAAAGTGGTTCAAACAGGTGGGTCGGGCTCTAGAACTGGCATGCCTGATGGGTAGCTATGAAGCCGGGATCTGAAGAAGCAGGATCTGCCTGAAGAAGCAGGTTTATATTGTTGTGGCCTAACCACCACCCCAAACATTACAGAGCCCCTACTATGAGGCAGGGGTGCCGCTGGTGCCATTGGGAGCAAAGGCATGAGTCACGCAGTCCCTGTCTCCAAAAGCTTCAAGTACACTGAAGGAGACAGGCTCATTTACAAGTAAGTCTGTTGGAAGGCTTGTGATAAGAATTGTGATAAGAATTCTACGGGATGGATAAAGAGGCTATGGTGGAGTGAGAAAGAGTCCTCTCCAGAATATAGTTAAGAGGTCCTGGATAAGTCTAGACTCAGACAGAGGGGACCTGAGCTCAGCCCTGAGCAGGCCACAAATCTCTGAGCAAACAACTTATACCCCCTGCCCTGCATTTCCCACATTCACACCAGTAAAGGGCCGACCGTATGCTTTCTATTAATTCTAACTTTCTGTCTTTGCAGTTAAGCTTCTTAGAGGTCAGGCTCTGAATTAAGCTATGAATGAAAAGCCTTTATGGGCTACAAATTGAGGGAGAGTATGTACCAAAGGGAGAAAATAGGTGAGCTGAGGCACAAGACCCCGGCATCTTCAATTCACCATCTAGGTAAAAACTGTCTTGGGGCGCCTGGGTGGCTCAGTCGGTTAAGTGGCCGACTTCGGCCCAGGTCATGATCTCGCGGTCCGTGAGTTCGAGCCCCACGTCGGGCTCTGTGCTGACAGCTCAGAGCCTGGAGCCTGTTTCAGATTCTGTGTCTCCCTCTCTGACCCTCCCCCATTTATGCTTTGTCTCTCTCTGTCTCAAAAATAAACATTAAAAAAAAAATTAAAAAAAAAAACAAAACAAAACTGTCTTACCTACTATCTGGAGGTTTCACTAATGTTACAGAGCATTCTAAATGAACAAAAACAAAAACCAAAAAAAAAAAAAAAAAGGGAAAATGGATATAAACTTTAAAAATGTATAAAAATTTAGACAAAAAAATAACATAAATTATAAAAATGTTTGCAGTCACAGAGAATGCACTAACATTTCAATTAAATAGAAAGTAAAGCAAATCTCACACTTCCAACAAATATCATGTCATAATACAGAGCAGATGACGAGATGCAGCTTCATTTAAAAACAAAGTCTGAATATCCATGAACCTTTCCCATATTTATCTTTAAAATGTATATATGCAAGGGAAATTTCTTCTTTCACGTATTCAAAAAAGGTTATATTAAAAAAAAGAGAGAGAGAGAGAGAGAGAGAGAGATTGGCAGCAGTGCAAAAAAGAATCAAGACTTCAGAAATTAAATGAGACTGAGTTGCTTGAAATGAGGATGCCATATTCCAAACTGTTTACTGCAAGAAAAGAATTACTGAGCCGAGTACTCACCCATCCAGCCATCCGCCATCCATCCAAATATATACACACATAAGAACATACAGACATACATTTGACCATACACAATCATTCCTACTAAAAACACAGTAGCATAATAGGAGCCAAGAGGAACATAAGGACGAGGGAGAAACCATGTCTTGTTGCTTAAATGGGGAAACAAAGCTTACATTCTTACAAGGAAGTATCACCATCACATGGGGCCCGAGAGCCACCTATGCCAAGAAGAGAAGGGCAAAGCAAGTTTAGCACCTGGGGAAGGACAAAGGCCGCGCTTCCGACACTGAACAGCCACAAAACTACCTCGCCTCTCCATATTCCCATTTCCGGTTTTCCATGTGAGAAAAACTCTTTCCTCACAGGGTAACACGAGAAAGCCATAAAACGATCACGGAGAAGCGCAGCATCTCGTACAGCCTACATGCTGAATAGGGGCAGAGCAAAAGCAGGAGGAATAACAGAAAAAAAAAAAAAAAAGCAGAAAGGTGAGGCTCACAGAACCAGAGGTACACGGAAACATCCCACTCCCAGGGATGGGAGTGGTTTCCTCTGATCTAGGCCATGTCTGGTCATTTTGGAGAAGGTGATACAAGTAGGATTTTGACCGGGGACAAAAGAGGTGGGGGTGGTATGTTGAGAAAGAGCACCTGGTCCTGAGCTGCCGTGTTCTGGAGAGGATGCCAGCGTCCCCAGAGCACTAGACAGACAGAGAACGAACCTCGCAGACTACAGCAAAGGGAGTGGGGCATCTCAAGTGCAGAGTCACCCAAGGGGCCCAAGGGGCCAACCCACTGCCACACATAGCATTGGGCGTGGAGGGATCTGAAGGGAGACCACTACCTGCTTCCCTCCTCCCTCTCACATATGCCATATATTGGCCTACTTAATATGGGACCTGCCCTCCTCCCCTGCCCCTCAGGTGTGTGTCAGTTATCATACTTACCAAGGCTTCCTCACAAGTTTGCCTCCTACTCCAGGAGGGAGTCTATCTTAGTCCTTTCATGTGAGAGAGAAGTCTATTTCAGTTGTCCCCCAAAATGAGGGGACAAAACAATAGTCCCCCAGTAAGCAAACAGGGGAAATGCAGAGAAAGCAAATAAGGAAGCCAACATATGGCCCCTCCTGTCCTGATGAGGAGGGATTCTCTTCCAAATTCCAGCCCTGAGTCCTGAAACCACTAAAAAGAACAAAGACAACCAGTTCCACTAAGTCTGGGAGCAGACATGGAGCCTCCTTCGAAGCCTGTAAAACTCAGGCACTGCCACAGAGATTAGTAGAACACCAAGAGCGTCACATACTGTTTTTCCAGGGTAGCATTCTGATGGTCTTATTGTTGCTCCTCCCAGAACAAAAAATCCATGGCCACAGCCCAGGAGTGCATGCTGATGCCTGACCTTCCTACCACCTGCCTGAGCGTCCAGCCATCTCACACAAGCTGGATATCTGGACTAGGCTTCTGACTCCAGAAGTCATTAAACTCTATTTACAATACCAACAGACTAATGAAGTGTTTGCTGGGGACAGGTAGAGGACTAGGAAGCAAAGAGAAAGACTGCACCATACGACAGGGCGTGACACAGTCTTACTGAAACTTGCTGAAAGAAACACACTTCCATCACCCAAGAAGCAGTAAGAAACATCATGGAGAAGTTATGTAAGGTCATTTTTCTAAGTGGTGGTGGGATGAGGGAGAAAACAGAGAAAGGGGTACTGAATCTCCTTTCAGGTCTCCTCTCTCTCAGCTCCCAGAAATGGAACGTTCTTCTGCTTGTCAGTTATAAGTCATTGTTTCATGGGTTTGGATGAGCTGCTGACATTGACTGGTAAAAATATGGAAACTCTTCCAGCAAAGAGTACAGCACCCTGCACTGTCTGAGAGGTTCAGTGTGTGACTGTGCATGGACCTATGAACCTGAGATGCTGAGCTCGTGTGGATCATCAAACTCTACCTGATCAAAACTGAATGGACTGCCATTACAACCTCTAGAACTAGGTTTCATTCACATTTGCCTATGACCTTCTACAAATGCAGATCTCACAGAGCTCTCTGGACAACTTCATCCTAAGTAGTCTAGGGGAGGAAAGATAGCCAACGAAGGTTAAACAATTCCAGTGAGGTACCTTCATATGGGTTTCCAATCAGACCACTGCCTGGCACCATATGGGGCCACTTGTCCCATGTCAAGAGGGAGGGGCAGCTGGGTAGCAGACACATCTCTACATGAGATGAGGTGAAAGGATAACATGGTAGAAGGGCACTGGGCTACGAATGAAGAAACCAAGTTCTAGTTTTGGCTCTAGACCAAACTCACTGTATAACCACAGCCAGATAACCCCTAAGAGGTCTCACTCTCTATGTCCCTAAAAGAAAGGTTCGCTTTGATAGTTTCTAGATGCTTTTTAACCTTTGACAGTCTATTAACTACAATAAGCACAGCGAATTCTTGAGCTAACCTTTCTCCGACACAACACTGGACAGATGAGTCACTCTTATTGTACTGAACTCTCCCACTTTGGGCACCCAACTCTAAAATCCCCCCCACTTACCTTCACCTCCAGGTTTGTATGGGTTGTACTTGGGCTTTGGAGCAACTACTGGTGCAAACTTCTTGGGTGGTTGTTGTGTGGACACTGAAATGCTGGGAGTCCCAAAGGAATGGGTGGTCTCCATCCGTGCAGGCACATGGCCAAGAGGCTCACCAGTACTTTTGGGTGGCAGCCAAGATGGATGAGACATTGTCGGAATCTGAAACTAAAAAGAAATAAACACAGTTGGTTGGTTTCCAGAAGCACAAAAATGGAAGCAACCCACCTCTCGCTTCATCATAATTTCATCTTAATCCATACTTGAAATCTTGAAAAAGCTCTCTGAGAAGGAAGAAAGAGAAAAGGTAAACGGGGGGACCGGGAAGAGGAGGAAGGGAAGGAACAGGAAAAACTGACCATGGGAGGAGAAAATAGAAACTCCCTCACCAATCTTGAATACTTCTTCTAACAGTTAACTCTTTAGCACTAACACTCTTCAGGAAATGGATATGATAAGAAATGTTCCCTAACCCAAAGGAGAATCTGATACCAAACAAGGTTGCAAAAAGGCTCAAACTTTATCAATAACCTATGAAAATGATTACCAACCAATGACATGGTGATAAGTTACCTAAATGAAGTGATATTACCTAAGTGAGATAAAAAAGAAAGAAAAGTGTTTCTGGGATGCAGAAAAAGGTAAGATTATTCTTGTTGGGAGCAAAATGAAGACCTCACTGATGAGGTGCCCCTCAGACTGGGCCCTGAACTGGCAGAGGCCAGTCCGAACAGTGTCAGCAAAGTGGCACAGGCAGAAAGGTACACAGCACTTATGCTTGGTGTGACCAGAGGGGGAATAAGGAAAAGCAGCGAGCAAACAACTAAAACATGGGATGCAACCAATGCCCAGACAGCTTTGCACCCTAGCCCGGGGAGCCTGAATGTATTAGGTCAGCATTAAGGAGGCACCCAAAGTTTATTCTTGAAACAGGGGCATAACCAGGGCATGTCCGGATACTTTCAAGTGATCCCTCTTAGAGGAACCGTCCTGCTCCCCACCAAGGGGGCACTTGCAAATCGGGGGGAGGGGGACTTTGTTGGCCACAATGCCTGGGACCGTACCGGCGCTTAGTAGCGAGACACTAGGGATATTCAACACCTGTAATGAACAGGTCAGCCCCACGTGACCAAGCATCAGGAGCTGTGCTGAGCCAGTATCATAGGGAAGATTTATGAACAACTTAGCTGGTGGCGGGGAGGGGAGGGACAGCCCAGCCAATGTACTGTTCTGATGGGATTACAATACACTATGTGAGGAAAGAAAAAGGATGTCTTGCCTGTCAGGGTAAGCCAGTCACCCCTCCAGGGAGCCTGCAGGCTGGGGCTGAGCTTCCCGGACATCTTGCTGAAGAGGAGGGCTCTCCAAGCCTGATTGCAACAGCTCTCCAGCACAGGGAGGCCCGGAAGCCACCCTGCGCCGACTCGCAGCCCCACATCCACCCAGTAATTTATTAATTGAACTGAATTAATTGAGAGGGCTCCATGATTACCTCCAGATGTCTGTAAAAACAAAGAACACTGGAAACACAGAGAAAAATAAAGGCCTCCGTCCATGGCATGGCACCGGAGATGGGGTGACAGTGATAGGAAGGGCGCAGTGTTGGCCAGGTAGTATCAGAAGGAATGGCATGACCTCGAACATCGCCCCCCCCCGCCCCGCCTACCCTGACCCTGCATCAGGGCCGCAGGTACCTCAACTGTCTCAGAGTTAAGATCAAGCCCTGCCCCCACTAACTCTCAGAGTTTTAGGACAACCAATGAGATAACAACATTAGAGTGTCTTATATACTATAAAGTGCTATGCAAAGTGAGAGAAAGAAAATGCTTGCAGTGGTTTTCTCCGTTTTTAGAAGGGGATGACGGGAATCATTGAGGAAGCCTCTAAACTAGGAATCAGGAGGCTTCTGTTGCTGAAGCCAGTGGTGACCCTGACTTTTCAGTCTGGTTGTAGGGAGCTTCTTTTCCTCTCCCTCCCTTGTACCTTGTGCACAGGCTATGTACAGACACTTATTAAACTGTGAGTCCCTTGAAAGGGCCACGACCAGGGTGCCTGGGTGGCTCAGTAGATTGAGTGTCACCCTCTTGATTTCAGCTCAGGTCATGATCCCAGGGTCGTGGGATCGAGCCTGGCATCTGACTCCACGCTGAGCATGGAGAATCTGCTTAAGAGTCTCTCTGTCACTCCCTCTACCCCAGCATCCCCACTTTGCTCTCTCTCCCTCTCTCTCTCTCAAATAAAAATAAATAAAATATTCAAAAAGAAAAGGGCAATGACCATATTTTACATATTTCTAAAACCACCATTAAGGCCAAGCACAAAACCAATATGGAAACCATGAGTCTGGGTTATTCATTGTTCTGAAGCCTGGCAGCAAATTAACAATCATATGAGAAGATTTCTCTCAGGATTGAAGAATACTAATCTCGGTTTTGTGTATGTACTTTTTTTAATTGAGTCTCAGTCTCCTACTGAAAGGGGATGAAAGTGTCTGTTCTGCTTTCAACATGACTAAAGTGAGCACAGGTCAGGACCAAGTAGGATAAAATAAAGCTTGAAAAACTCTCGTGTCCTATGCACATTTGTAGTATGCATTTTAGCTGTACGTTAACATTATCCTCGCAACTTTTCTATAAGCCTAAAGTCATTCCAAAATAGGAACTTTAAAAAATGGGTTACTATAGGATGCAGTGATTTCTACAGCAAAGAGGCACATTTCCAGATCAATCCCACATTGCCAATTGACTGTAGAATCCTGGCTTTTTCAGATATGCCGTAGATAGAAAAGAACAGGCAACTTCTGGGAAAGTATAAGAAATGCGAACTTCAGCATCAAGATGCAAGTAATTGACTCCACCATCTTAACAGTCATCCCCAGTACCTCACGGTACCCTGGTATTGCCCTCCTCACAGACACAGCTCCAGCCCCACCCCCTGAGAGTGCCAGGGCCTGGCCATCTATCTGTTCGCGGATGACCTCTATGGCATCTCCTCATACCATTCTTCCATATGTCAACAGGGGTCCAGTGACACCATTCAGAGCATTTGTAATGAATTTCAAATGCTGTGCCCACCATCTACACTGTCATTTTCCTCCCGTCACTTTATACCAACCTTCACTTTCTACCAAGCCCTATTTTTCTTTTCTTTTTTTTTTTCATCTTGACCCAACACAAATTTGTCTGATGCTGTGAACATTTTCCGAACTCCACCTTCCCAACAAAAGAGTAGCTTAATTTGGGGGTCTTCTAGTACTTGTATCATACTTACAACAATCCACAGGGACTGACCCAGCGAGCAGGAAGCTTCTGAGTAGTCTCACTATATGACCGCAATGTTGGCTCGAAAGTCTTTAAGCAAGCCATGTTACAGATAAGTGTGTGAATGAATGAATGTTGATCTGTTTGTTTACTCATCCCTCTTTAGAATCTCTGTATCTTCCTTCTTAGCCTCCAGTGATAGAGTCAACTCTTTTCTCTTCCTTAATTTAGCAATGGAATTAATCATTTTGATCGATTTCCAGATATTGAACCATGTCTGCCTTCCTAGGGAAAAAAGCCTACTCACAGTTGTACAATTTGATATATTGATGAATTAAATACGCTATTTTGTATAGAAATTTTTTTTACCGATAATCGTAAGTAAGATTATCCTGTAGTATTATTTTCTCTACTTGTTTTACTTCTCGTTATTCGGTTTTAACATGAGGGCTCTACATCCTTTTCTACCGTGTGGATTTGTTTCCTACTGAGGAGATTAGAATTATCTGATCTTTAAAAGTTTATCAGAACTTAGTGTAAAGTCATTTGGATGTGATTCTTTAATAATAGAACTGAATCATATTTCCAGTAACTTCTATGATAGCTGCAGCAGTTTTATGCTTCTTTGGAGGTTATTTTCATGTTCTGCTGGAAAATCATCCATTTCCGCTAGTTTTATCTCCCTCCCTTTTGATGCAGCTACCTCTCAATTAAAAATGCTGTCTCCTCTATTATGCATCATTTAGATCCCGAGCATCACTTCCTACTAGTCCTTAAGGACATGATTCACGTTTTCTCTCAACCAGTTCAAGTTAACTTCCACAGCACTTAGAATACTGTGCTCTTCACACATCTCTGCCTCTCTGCCGGCCTGTATCCCACACTAAACTCTTGAATCCTTGAGAGCAGAAGTAATTATCTTCCTTGAGTCCCAGGACCTAATGCATGATAGACACTCAGTAAAAACGTCTGTTAATTTAATGAATGAATAACTGTATTTGCCTGGCACTCGAGCTCCAGATGAATCATATTCTCGTCCTGTACTCAAGAAGCTTAAAGCCTACCTGCAAAAGAGACATTTACATATGTGAAAAGAGACAGCAATACACAGTGTACAAAAAGAACCGGGGTGTGTGACAAGAGCTAGCATAGGCAAGGGTGGGCCTTGACAGGGACTTTGAAAGCTGGGTGGCTCTGAAAGATAAATGGACCAACAAAGATAATGCCTGGAAATACTATAAGCTCAAGGAAGAAGCAAGGTCTTCCCATGGGACAGGGAAACAGGAGGGTTGTACTAAAATGAGGGACTCAAGGAGAATATTTGGGGAAAAGGTTTGGAAGATATAAACTGAGCTTGCCTTTTAAAAGTTTTATACAGAGAAATGAGAAGCTAGAACTTTTATCTTTGAACAGTAATCTAACAAGAGTACCCACTCTAAGTAAGAGTAAAGTTCTATGTTCCAGATGGATCCATGGAAGGTGACAAACACAACAACACAGACATGGAGTCCCCGTGTCCCCAGTTCCAGTCTCAGCTTCGCCAGTGTGACCTTTAACAAGAGAGGATACTCATTTGCAAAACGAATGTCTGTAAAGTCCCAGTCAGCTCTAATATTCTATAGGGCTTTCCTTCTCTGAAACCTGAATTACAGCCCTGTATTTTGATAAATAGGTTTGAGGAAATCTCACAACTTTAGTGAACAGATGAAGTAGAACATGTCAGTTGGGGTTTCTCAGCTTCTCCAAGAAAGACCAACATAAACACAAAGATAAGCAGTGGTGAGAGCTGGTTTTGCTGGACCAAAACTCACTCTGCTCTTACTTCCTCTGGTTCTAGGTCAGTTTCACTGTAAGCTTACAATCATTGCGAAAGCAAGAAGTGAAAGGGAAGATCTCCAGAGAGGCTGTGAAAATACACAAACACCATCACAGGAGAGGCAAACAAGAGAAATGGCCCTCATCTAAGCAAAATGCCTACTGCTGCAGGGAGGCAGAGAGCTGGGCTCCCTGGTCTTTCTGAACTAGCGTCACATGCAAAACAATTAAGAAGAACCTAAGAAGTTTCACTTAATTACTCTCTCCATTGCCCTTGGTCCTCTCCTCCTAGCTGTTCATTGGGTACAAAAAAGCCATGGACTGACAATAAACAGCCAGTGTTTATTGCAGAATTACTATATGCTAAGCAATTTTCTAACAATCACATAATTCTCTTGACTATTATATGACGTAAGATTATCATTCTCCGTATTCAGCAGATCAAGACTGTAAAAGTTAGAAAACGTGCTCAAAAAGATACATACACTAACCAACAGCAAAACTGAAGCTTGGACCTAGGTCTTCAACCCCAAATCCATGGTCTTCATCATGGTATCACCTTCTTCTTTGAAGGAAAGAAAAAAACCCCCACAAACCAGAGGAAGTTACACTTAGAAACAGTCAATTGTGCTCTTATCTCCATTCCTAGCTCCTGGACACTACTTGCCATAATGTCTTCTCTATTCTATTCCATCAAACAATAACCATCATGAGCCACAGGCTCACACACTGATGAAGCCAGTAGTCTGACCAAACTACTCAAAGCACCACAGAACACAAACAGCCACAAAAGACCATATGATGCCTAAAATCCTTCCTCTGCACATGAGAAAACTTAGGACTATAGGTAAAGTGAGATTTAATACTTAAAAAAAAAAAAAAAGAGCTACTGAGCCTCTCTAAAGACACCATGTGAACGACATGTCATCGTCAGCCACAAAAATAGAACTAACTAGTGTTTGCTCAAGTTTTCCTCTTTCCTGAAATCAATACCGTACAGTTCTATGAACAATTTACATGGGTCACTAAAACTTAAAAACAACCAACGAATCATTGCAGAGTACCATCTAACAACTAAGCTCTAGAAGCTTAATGTAATAGTTTTCAAAACTGTCTATACCCTAGACTCATCCGGGGATCTTTACATATATATTCTGATCGAAGGGCCGAAAATAATTGACTTAGAGCGTTTGCATTAATCTTTAAATCATGTTGCATTAGTCCCTAAATCTCCTTTGGCAATTAACCCAAAGCCTGGCTCGTGGTCAGTGTTTGCTAATAAACGAATGATACTGAGGGAAGAGACAAGTACTAACACATTATGTTAGTGGTAGAAAACTTGAGAGACTGGGATGCTAAGTGACTGAAATATCAGAAGTAGCTGATGGCAGCCTAAGTTCAGGATTCATGTCCCTTCACATTTTCTTTATTTAAACGAGCATTAGAGATTTAAATAATACCTTGCCTTTAACTTTGGAGGGGTTTGGCCATCTTTCCCCTTTATCTAAAGGTCAATACTTTCCTACAATTTCAAACTGCTTTCTTTTTTTTTTTTTTTAACGTTTATTTATTTTTGAGACAGAGAGAGACAGAGCATGAACAGGGGAGGGGCAGAGGGAGAGGGAGACACAGAATCCGAAACAGCCTCCAGGCTCCAGGCTCCAGGCTCCGAGCTGTCAGCAGAGAGCCCGATGCGGGGCTCGAACTCACAGACCGTGAGATCATGACCTGAGCCGAAGTCGGATGCTCAACCGACCAAGCCACCCAGGCGCCCCTCAAACTGCTTTCTTAACAATCTACGAAAATGATACACTGTGCTTCTCTCTCTGGGCTACAGCTAATCATCCTGTCTCCATCTCGGTGTTCAGCTGGAGGATACCTGATCCTCTGAATTAGACCCAGTTTTCAGGCTGAGCTCTGCCATGAACTCACACAGCAGCCTTCCCTCTGTGAGATGGCAGTGTCCGCCTCTGAAAACGAGGTGACTGGATTCGATGAAGACTAACGACAACCCTATTCACAGACTCTTCTGATTCCATGGAAGATCCTGACTGTAGGAGATCCTGACTGTAGAACAGGCCCCCAACAAGCAAAATCATGGAAATTCCAGATCATCTGTAATTCTCCTCTGAGCTCATCAGTAAGAAAGCACAGCCCTCTATTTTTGTTGTTGTTGTTGTTGTTGTTGTTGTTGTTGTTGTTGTTCTTCTTCTTCTTCTTCTTCTTCTTCTTCTTCTTCTTCTTCTTCTTCTTTTTTGGTCACCCGTTTCCCTGACTCTTCAATCCTCCCCATGGCGGGAGGGAATCTTAGATTGATCTCAGAGACTACCGAGGTATCAATCAAGATTTATTATGCACAAGTAAATAAGTACTTTAGGCAAACCTTTCCCAAGTTGTGTAGGTAAGTCCCTACCAGTGTAATTACGAAGCAGATCTACCGTGGCATGTGACGGAAGCATGGGAAGACAACGCTAAAGAATACGGCAGGCTGAAAATTACACAAATTGTTAGCTGAACAGCAAATGTGATCACTCTTCCTCTGAAGCGTCAGGTCAGAGGAGAGCCGGAAGGGCAAAGCGGGATCTGCCATGGGCTGAAAATGTCAATGTATTCACTCAACTTCTCTCTACAGGCAACTCTGGCCCAGCACTGGCTAAGCGCCCCATTCTCTGCATGGACAGCTGGCATTACTTGGAAGGGGTGACTACAGAATAACTCTGCAGAAATGCCAAACCTTTATATAGGCTATCGGAGACACAATTGGAAATACTGGAAAAAGCTCTGGACTTAAATACAGAGGACTCGGATGTAATTTCTAGCTCAGCCACTAATCAACTCGATGGTGACTTTAGTCCCTTGACCTCCTTGAACCGCAGTGTCTCTCCCTATCTATTAAACAAAAGATGCCTGCTGCCATTGCTTCCACTGCTCATGTCCCCCTACAAGTCTGCAAATTGAGTGAACTCAGGTTTCTTACACCCCTGTCTTAACTCCTGAGTCCCACTGACCAGGGAGTATAAAGTGAAAGAAGACAGGATAGGAATCCACACAGAAAATACCAACCTGCCTTGCACAGGGTTAGTATGAATACAAATTAATGCTAAAGGCACAATCCTCATTAGTGGCAACACCACTGGTGACAGGAAACGTACCACTGCATTGCAGATCCCAGGTAAATGGAGAAGCAGCAGGGGGAGAAGCATCAGTCCAGACAAGTAAGCACTGGTTTCTGATAAAGAGGCGAAGTAGAACAGAGATCAATGTCCACACTGAGCTTTCATTTCAGATTCAGAATGTCGCACGAAAAGGGAACCATCAACTCTGACAGGGAAACAATAGTACTGGAAGAGCAGGACACTCAGGAGAAGGTAAAAAGCAGAATGGGACCAAAGCAATTACTAACTCTCATCAGTCGAAAACAGACTTGGGTGGCAACAGCCGGGACACTGGCCAAGAAGTCATAGAGTGACAAATTGTAGGGACTCATTTGTTCTTCTAATTTGAAAATCCAAAGCCCAAGATTTAGAGAAGCTGAAGTAACTCTTCCAAGGTAACACAGCAGGTAATCACCATCAGGGATGGATTCAAACCCAGGTGTTTTGCTCCCCAAAAGCGTTTGAAGTAGCAAAGTTTCAATAAACAAGCCTGTAAGTCTATTGATTATTGGATGAGAACTGGAAAAGGGGGGCAAAGGCACAGAAATGGACACAAGAGTAAAGAATCTCTCCTCCAAGAGTCAGTATCCATGCTGTGGAACATCAGCACAGAGGTCATGTGACCCCCAACCTTGTGCTCTAGGTCACATTCCATAGCAATGGTTCCGCTGGGCTAAGTGACCAAGAAAATTTTTACCCTCCCTGGACCATGAGTTCTCCAGCTCTACAATAGTTAGCATTAAGAAGACGATCTCCAAAATCCCCTCTCATGACAACATTTTATGTTCCTAAGGAGGTTTCTTCTTTTTTTTTTTTTAATTTTTTTAACGTTTATTTATTATTGAGAGACAGAGAAACAGAGCAGGAGTATAGGAGGGGTGGAGAGAGGAAGAGACACAGGATCTAAAGCAGGCTCCAGGCTGTGAGCTGTCAGCACAGAGCCTGATGCGGGGCCCGAACTCACAAACCGCGAGATCATGACCTGAGCCGAAGTCGGACGCTTAAGTGACAGAGCCACCCAGGCGCCCCAACGGAGAAGGTTTGTTCTAAGACTCTGATTCTAACAACAGGTAGTTTTCTGTCCAAGGCTAAGAGAAAGGGGCAAAAAATACCTACAGCCTCTGCACTCAGAAAATCTACTAAATGTGGAAATCTGAATTTACAAGAATGAGATTCTGAGTGCCTGGTTCATACAGGTTTTAAAATCCTACTTTACATCTCGCCCCACCACGAGGATGAAACACAAGAGTGTGGAAAAGCCACCAATACAATCGCTAATGAGGCCTAGAGATCTCTCTGGTAGCACCTGAAACCTTCTCATTCCAAACCCACCACGACAGGAGTAGGTACTCAAGTTAATTGCTGTTCACTTGTCTGTGTTCCCGACAGCCTGCTCCAACTTGTTTGAAAACATGTAAACACTATGTTTTAGTGTTTACCAGTCTGTCATGCCCATTAGACAGGTCATAGAATTTTATTAGCAGTTTGAGGGATGTTTTAACTGATTTCGATTTTTTAATATTTTGTTTGGACTTTCCTTTATTAAAAATTCACTCTTGGGGCGCCTGGGTGCCTCAGTCGGTTAAGCTTCCGACTTCAGCTCAGGTCATGATCTCACACTCCATGAGTTCGAGCCCCACGTCAGGCTCTGTGCTGACAGCTCACAGCCTGGAGCCTGCTTTGGATT
Source organism: Panthera tigris (assembly GCF_018350195.1). Lineage (NCBI taxonomy): Eukaryota > Metazoa > Chordata > Mammalia > Carnivora > Felidae > Panthera > Panthera tigris. The sequence goes on from NC_056668.1 coordinate 78,698,472, forward strand.
CTGTGTCTCCCTCCCTCTCTGCCCCAGCCCTGCTCAGGCTCTCTCTCTGCCTCAAAAATAAATAAATACATTAAAAAAATTGTTTTAATTCACTCTTAGGGGCGTCTGGGTGGCTCAGTCAGTTAAGCTTCCAACTCTTGATTTCAGCTCAGGTCATGAACTCATAGTTCCTAAGATCCAGCCCTGTGTTAGGGTCTGCACTGAGAACTCAGGGCCCGCATGGGATTCTCTCTCTCCCTCGCTCTCCGCCCCTCCCCCGCTCGCTTTCTCTCTAAATAAATAAATAAATACGTTTAAAAAAATCACTTTGATGTCCCAATAAAAACAAATAGAGCAACAGAAAAAAATTCTGCTTTAGCTGTAAGTTGGCGAAGTTGAAATATTTAATTTTGTCTTCACTGAACAGGAAGCCACCATTGACAAATCTCAGGCCATATTTTTATGAGACAATACTGCATGTGACTCTATGAGGCAATGTTTATTCAGGCCATAAACCCACTAAGAGTGATCACAGCAACAAGACACAGTGTTAACCGTTATACTTGAGACTTCCAAACATTAAATTGCTCAAAAACCTGTCACCTGTCAACTATGCTCTTTGTACCCTAATGTCACAACTACTGATTATAAACTAGCTTACAGCCTTTGCTCAGAGTTTAGACACTGTCATTTGAATGACTGTTATTGAGTTTGGGCAATAGTGTTATAAAGTTTCCGATGCAATCTTTGTTTCCCTATTACTTAATTTTCATCGTAAATTTGTCAAACCCCAAATCTGCTTTACTCCAGGGTTAAAATATAAGGATATTGCAAAATTAAATAAAAACGCCTGGACATCGGACAAATAAAGGGGGCTAGAGAAGAGATACAGATTTTCAACCTTCAAGCACCACGACATACAGTTTTAGGAAACAAAGAGATTCAACTTCAACTTCATGCATCATCATATGCTCTGAAATAATAATTTTTCTTTAACACCAGTCCAAGAGCCCGGAGAAATTTCTCAATACTTAAAATGGTATGAAAAACAAACCGGCTTTTCATTAGAATGTGTTATAAATTCAAATTAAGTAAGAGAGGCTAGTTTTGCAATTTCACATTTAATAGCAAAACAATTGAAACCATTTTCAACTGGTGACCTTTTTCTTAAGTCACGCTGGAAGTTGTTCCAGTTTTATTTCAAGATTTTGAAACAGAGACAAAATCTGTGGAGGCATTGACCAATGGCAGCTGAGTAAAAACGAGCCAGGCTGTTTCGGATCAGTTTCAGAATGACATCGGTGAATGTTATTCCCTTTTAAATCTCCCTCCATGAGAGTACTGATGCTGTGCCTCCTGCATTTTGATCAATTACAGGCCACTGTGCATAAAAGACAATGCAACGTGTGAAGAAGGCACTAGGTTGGCTATTATTCTGGGGAAATCACTCACATACGCACGCATGCACACAGCACACTTTAGATTTGTAAGGTAGTAGGCAACAACATTCACCAATACAGAATTTTAATATCCCAGAAGCATGAAACTGTTAATGAAGATATTTCTTCTAAGAGGAGCTAAAGTTGAAATGTAATCACCATCTGTGAGTTTGCTTATACGTATCTAATGACCAGGAATCCATTACCTCACAAGACAGTCCCTTCCATGGCAGAAAAGTTGTAACTACACATAAAAAGTTATATGGAGCTGAAGCCCTTGCTCTCTTAAAAAGCATCTGTCAGTCCTACCCCTGCCCTCTGGAACCACAAGCCCTCGGATACATGGCAGCCCTCCAGATATTTAAAATAATTTGATGGGGCACCTGGGTGGTTTGGTGGGTTAAGCCTCTGACTTCCCCTCAGGTCGTGATCTCATGGTTCACGAGTTCGAGCCCCACATTGGGCTCTCTGCTGACAGCTCAGACCCCAGAGCCTGCTTCGGATTCTGTGTCTCCCTCTCTCTCTGCCCCTCCCCCCACTCACACTCTGTCTCTCTGTCTTTATTTATTAAAAATAAACAAATACTTTAAAAAAAGAAAATCCCAAGAATAAAATAAACACATTGATAGAACAGTTCCTTGAACCTTATTTAAATTTTTGGCAGAATACATTTCAATGTGATGCGGGGGGGGGGGGGGGGGGGGGGGGGGGGCGGAATCCAAAATGCATTACTTTCCTAGACTTCCTATGTGGGCCATGTTATGATCCAGGCTGAAAACCTGCTGCTCTAATATTATAACAGCCTCTGCAAGTAAATAAAGAACAAAGATGGCATCTTCTTTTATTTTCCTATTACTTACTACCGAATCTATTCCATTATCAGTGCTCAGCAATTGAGTACTACATAAAAAGAAGGTAAGCTTAAAGTTTGGTGAATATAAAGAATTAAGATCTGTTTTCATGTCAGTTCACATCTCAAACAATCTCCACAGTTCATTATAATTAGGGTGACCAGATATCCAATGCATGCTTGTTGTTTTGATCTAATTATTAACAATGTCCCTTTTCAATGCCCACTGTCAAAGGTGTCCCACTTTATTATATTTTGAGGTTTTTATTTACTTTTGAGAGAGACAGAGACAGAGGGTGATATGGGGGAGGGTCAGAGAGAGAGGGAGAGCAGAATCTGAAGCAGGCTCCAGGCTCTGAGCTGTCAGCACAGAGCCCGACGCGGGGCTCAAACTCACGAACCACGAGATCACCACCTGAGCCGAAGTCAGAGGTTAACCAAGTAACCAAGTAACCAAGTAAGCCACGCAGGAGACACCCAGGAGCCCCAAATGACTATATATAGTCATTTACTTATAATACTGTGATAACGAGGTTTTGGTCGCTTCATTCAAGAAAATTCTGAATATGGTAGTGTCTTCTCCCAAAGGTCAAAGACTTCCCATACTTTGACTTTATTACTGCCATTGCTAAGAGGGCCAAGCAGTAAGCAGTGTTAAATAGAGGAGGCTTTGGGGCTTCCCTGCTCCAGAAGCATGTGCTTCCCAAAAAGAAGGCAAGAATGTACTAAAAAGATTCTACAGGAGTAGGAGAATGCAAGATACAGCAGAAATCTAGCAGAAGTTAGTACCAACTACCCTACGCACTCAGCCTTTCTTCTGAAGCAAAGAATATTGCCCTAGGAAATGACACTATTTACTTCGATTACATCTTTACCACCTGCTCACTCCTGTCTCCTACCTTCACCAATGTTACCAAAGATTTCAAGTAGAAGGACAACAGGTTGGCCTGATTCATAATTTGGAACAGGAAGAATAAGGGAGCAGACAAGAAATTGAAATGTGTCCAAATGTATTCACTAGGGTACAAGAGTAAAGGTGATAGAGATCACTTATAATTGTTTTACATTTCTAAATAGGGGTTACACGAGTTAAGGGAGACGAAGTTGAAAGAATTCAATGCAGGCCGACAGGCTATAAGTCTATCGTATTTATTTTAAATAAACTATTTTATATTGATTTCCATTGCAAATTCTAAATGTATATTCTGCAGGGGTGGGGGAAGGGGGGAAGCGTACAAGATGGAAAGTCGACAACCCTTTGCCAAAGACGGAACCCTCCCCCCGAGACATGGTAAGCACTGTTATATCATCATATTGCATATCTTCTCGTAGTACTTTCCAAGATGTTTCAAACCAAAACAGTTTAGAATACTCTCCCAGCTCAGGATCTTCCCTCCTTATGGCATTTTCTCTGATAAATAGGAATTTCCCTTAGGGATTCCCTAAAGTAAAGTGGTTGCATTACCTTCTGCTATATAATTAATTGCACTGACAAATAGAGGTCTTCTAGAACAGAATTATTAATCCATCCTCAGTGTGGTATCCACTGCACACAAAGGCTCATGGAAGACATGCCCCAAATGTAAAAACTGTAACCCTTACTGTGTTGAATATGGTGGATAAGCACGCAAACCTGCCATATTGCAAAGGTGGGCTTGCAGGAAGGGCTTCATCACAAAAGAGATTCTGCCAAGTTATCTGTACTGGCTTGAGATTTGGAAGACGAAAGTAAGACAAAGGCCATGTTCCTGTAGCTCTGGCTTGTTTTCTGCTGGAAGCATGGCCGCGGAGATGGGATTTTTCTGCATCCACATTCCCACATCTCACCTGTAGCCTTGGGGTTTTCAGGAAGCAGCTATGGTGGAGGAGTGGCTGGACTCCATGTCTCAGGGTCCAGTGGCTTCTTTCCTGACCCTGATTTCTTTTTTTTTAACATTATGAACAAAACATTGACTTATTAGTTATTCTTCGTTAACTAGTACCGATTTCATCTTGTCAAGTTTACCACTGCAAGTTACCCAAACAGCCAAAAGTCACAATTTAGTGAAAGAACGTCATTAAACTCTGTATAATCATCAAAACCACAATGAGGTACCACCTCACACCGTTCAGAATGGCTAAAATTAACAACTCAGGAAACAACAGATGTTAGCGAGGATGCGGAGAAAGGGGAACCCTTTTTCACTGTAAGTGGGAATGCAAACTGGTGCAGCCACTCTGGAAAACAGTATGGAGGTTCCTCAAAAAGTTAAAAATAGAACTACCCTATGACCCAGCAATTGCACTACTAGGTTATTTACCCAAAGGATACAAAAATGCTGATGTGAAGGGGCGTATGCACTCCAATGTTTATAGCAGCACTATCAACAATAGCCAAAGTATGGAAAGAGCCTAAATGTCCATCTACTGATGAATGATTAAGAAGACATACACACACACACACACACAAACACACACACACACACACACACACACACACACACACACACACACACAATGGAATACTACTCAGTGATGAAAAATAATGAAATCTTGCCATTTGCAACAACATGGATGGAACTGGAAGGTATTATGCTAAGTGAAATAAGCAGTCAGAGAAATCCAGATATCATATGATCTCACTCATATGTGGAATTTGAGAAACTGACCGTGGCTTCTTAATCACAAGTACGGCACTGCATTCTTCAAGCCAACAGTTCTGTGGTAGCCTCATGATTCTCTGCAGTCCTGACTGTGGAAAATGTAACAATCTTGTGTGGTTCTGGGTTTTCTTACTGGAAGCTCAGGCTCGAGCCCGCTGGATATGATCCTTCCAATTATTTAGAAGCACCTAATATCATGTATTCAATCCTTCCCGCCTAAAATACCTAGAGGGGTTTGTTTCCCATGGTAAACAGCAACTAAATCCCCCACGTTACCCTTACAATCGTTTGCCAGTAACAATAATGACATAATAGCAACAAAAAAGACAGGTTCAAATCATTCATTGTGCGAACAAATCCTGAGTGCCGATGGAAGAGCTCAGATCTTCGCTAGGGACCTGAGCCACGCACAGAGCCCACACAGCACCAGCCTTCAGAGCCCCGCTTCTGATGGGAAGAGGCAGCACTTGGTGATGCGGAGCAAAGCTGTAGAAGGATCATCTAATCTCAGCGATCTAGCCTCAGCTCTGTCCCTAAATGGCCACGTTTTCTAATTAAGGGGCCACAGGGACGAAAGTCCCCTTAAACTGTAACATTCCACATCTCTATGAGTCTTTGTACTCACGAGGGAATTTACTTGGATTTAAGTCCTAACAAAACTTCCTAAATTTCCAGTTCCCTAAATCTGAAGGTCAGAACACAAAGGTCACTTAATACACAGAACTCATATAGTTAAAATAGGAACAGGAATCAGTGACCCCCAAACGCTATGTACGATGGCAGCCTCCAGCTGGAAAGCCGCAGGGAGAAAAAAAAATCTAGCTCGTGGTTGCAGTGGTTGTTAAGAATACTAGAGAACAGGCACAGTTTCTTCAGGGACTCCATCTTCTTTGCAAATGTCTGCCTCACTGTCTGAAGGAAAGCGGAATATTTACATGCACTCTCTTTGCTCAAAGTACTCAGGCCACTCAGTCACAGAGTGAAAGAAATAATAGGCAAATGCACTAATGCTTAGCTCTCTCAAGGAAAGTCATTAGTTTCTTCATGTCCTGGACAAGAAAATCTCTGCAGCTCATAAAAGAGAAGCAGTTTTGGGGACAGGAAGAAAAATGTCAGGAGAAGCATGGTCATACATCTAATGGCAGTTGGGGTACCGGCTCCAATGGTGGCCTCAGGCCAGCGCCTCCCAGGACCACACTGGGGCTGCATTGACTCATCTGCCAAATGCAGACCACACTCCCTGCTCTGAGTACCTCCCGTGTTCTTAAGAAGACCAGGAGAAATACGGAACACAAGAGCATTTTGTAATATACATATAGAGATTGTTAATAAAGGAATTTCAAACAAAAGCTACAAATGGGACTTTTCTTTTTTTCTTTTTTTAAATTTTTTTTTAACATTGATTTATTTTTGACAGAGAAAGACAGAGCATGAGCAGGGGTAGGGGCAGAGACAGAGAGAGAGAGAGAGAGAGAGAGAGAGAGAGAGAGAAAGAGAGAATCTGAAGCAGGCTCCAGGCTCCGAGCTGTCAGCACGGAGCCCAATGTGGGGCTCGAACTCACAGAGTGTGAGATCATGACCTGAGCTGAAGTCGGATGCCCAACCGACTGAGCCACCCAGGCGCCCCAAATGGGACTTTTCAAGCCCAGGCAGCAAAAGGAAATATAAATATAGCCATAATTTTACAATTTTATAATGTAGGGGAAGAAATGGTGATCAGAATTGTAACAAACAATCATGTCCAAAAGAGAAGAGAAACCAGCTCCACTCTGTCATAACTGTCTCAGTTCCTGTAGCACATAGAACAATGGAAAGACTGCAGGGAGGGGCAGAGACCGCCTCTGTGCTTGCAACATACCAACGCCATGGACACTCTGGACCAAGAAAATGACATTTTCACCTCGGTAATCTCACAGTGTATGTCCTCTAAGAATGTCTGTGTGGCTCTGTGCAAGCGACTTCAGCACTTTCTCAGCCGTATCTCCAGGAAAACGGAAATAATGGTCACAACGCAGGAATGAAACCTAAGACTGATAGTTCTATGCAACTGTGCGATTAGAAGGAGTAAGGCCCAAGCTCTCGGCTTGCTCACCTGGATGGACAGGCATGCAAGGACAGACCTCACCCGTGAGTGGATTTCAGGACCCCAGCAGCACAGGCAGGTTCAGGTAATACTCAGGCAATAACTAACCTTAAAGGAAGTAGAGACAGCCTAAGCAGTAGGTCAACACAAGCAAATGCTGAGCTCTGGACCAAGAGGCAAAGCAGTCCTCCAGCTTTAGCCTACTGGAGAGCAGCCAGCTTAGGACACAGATGAAGTCTGAGCTAAAATTCAAGCCCCAGGCCCAAGGACACACAGTCACAAGAAGAGTTATATTTCACAAAGCAAAATGGCACCCTCTTGGTCTGCACTGGGCTAGAGTTACCAAACAGATCTCCAGGGCCTTGGGACATCAGGTGACAAAGGAGCTAAAATAAGCAAGATAAATTAACCCTACCTGTAATTCACCAAAGAGGAGACCTCAATGGCAAACAAAGAGAGCAAAAATAGATAACAACAAAATATACACACATGTAGGCAACTTCAATAGTAAGGAAATGCAAAACAGGACAACAATGAGATACTACTTTTCACACACAGTTTGGCAAGAAATTAGAAGCGTCAGAAAATTTACTTTGGGAACAGTTGTGTCAGGAAACTGACACTCAAAATATTATGTTTCTTTTATAAGTGCATATTTTCTATTTCTTTGACGTATATTTGATGTCCGTGGCCGCTCTGGCGATACAATGGCAGACAGAGTGGTTGTGACAGACCATCTGGCCCTCAAAGGCTAAAACAGCTCCTACCTGACCATCCACAGAAACATTCTGCAAGCCCCAGTTCTAAATTAAAAAAGTGTTGTTTCCAATTACTAGAGATCTAAGAAATCTGTTCGGTTTTTAAGCCTTTTCTAGGTGTTGTTGCAATGGTCTAAGATGACCCTTAATTCATATTAGGGTCTATTTGGATGTATATTCATGATATAACTTGTTTTTATTGACGCTTACCAACTACCCCAAGGACATTACAATAGTCCTCCCTCTTCGGAGTGTTTCGAGATGCTGCTTCACTGCATATTCAGTTCCACGTGCAGGGGCTCCGTCGCTGGTGGTCACGTTACTGAGAGAGCCTCCTATTCCAGCACCAACACCACCATTTCACTTATAGTTGCTTTATAACGCACCTTAGCATCTGGCCAGGCTGGCCCCCGTTCCTCACCACTCCTGGTTTTCAAATTTCTCTTAGCTCTTCTGCCTACCTTTTATCAACACAGTTTTGGAATTCATTTTTGTTAGGATTCGAGAACAATACCCTCAAAAGCTGGGCCCAGATGACATGCAATGTAGAGGAAATTAACTCCTTAACCACCTTCCTATCTCCATTTAGGAAGGAGGTGTATCTTTCCCTTTATTCAAGAGGTCCTTGGGGGTACTCAAAAAGTTCTAGAACCTTTTCCTACAAGCCAGGCACAATTCTCATTAAAAGACGCCCTCTTTGCTTTGCAGTGAATAGGCTTGCAAAGATCACAAAGTATTCATTTTCTAATGCCACATACAAAATGTAACTGCAAATGAGACATGAGGAGACATGTTTAACCTTACAATAACCAAAGAAATGCTAATACCAAAGAAACAACACATTGAATGCTGGCAGAAGCAGCAAGATAGGCAAGATACTGACTCCCTCATGCATTCCTGCAGCAGCTATAGAAACATCCCCTAGAATACAAGCCATCAGTGGATTTAAATAACCATACAATGTTAACCTCTGACCTTGATATCTCAACCCTCAGACATCATGCTTAAAATTGCTGATGGACTAAGCTATACTGATGTATAAAAATGGTAATCACAGCAATATATAAAAATAATGGAATAATTAAGTAAGATACGGTGTAACCACTCAATGCAATATTAAACAGGGTTTAAAATTGTAATCACTCAAGACTATGCAGCGATACTTAACGTATGATGCCAAGTGATACATAGCACTATGGTAATTTATGCTAATAGCTAAAGATTACAAGGGAATACACAAAAATGATAGATCATACCTGTATCTAGGTGGTAGAAGTATAGGTGACATTTTTTTTTCTACTCCACGTTCTGGGCCTTGCACAATGTTACATTATTTATATAATTAAAAAATACAAAAGAGGGGGCCAATTTTCAGGTGTCTTCCAGATCAACAGTTTGCAATTCTTTTGCTCTTAAAGGTGGAAATAGGAGACTGAGGCAAGTTCACCAACTTTTCAAAGGCCCACAGATCAAGTACAGGCAGAATTGAGACTAGAACCCGAATCTCAAGATTTTAGAGGTAGTATTCTTTCCGACACAGCATTTTGCGGTGTCCTTTTTCTAGGGGCCAACCAACTCTTGGGTCATTTTAATATTTTTACATATTATAAATAAGTAAACGAAAAAAGCAATGATCTATTACCTCTCTTGAGAACAATGGCTTTAAAAATCTTACAAAATGTCTTGATTGGCTGAAGTTTGAATCAAATGTCTTTTCTGAATACGGCTATTCCAGAGAAGAAATCCAGTTGACCCTTAACCAACTAAGAAGTAGGGTCACTGATCCCCCAAGCAGTGGAAAATCTGTATATATCTTTCAAGGCCCCCAAAACTTACCTACTTAATAGCCTACTGTTGACTGGGAACCTTAGCAATCACCTAAACAGTCAAGTAACATAAGTCAAGTAACATATATTTTGTATATTGTATTATATACTATTCTTTCAATAAAGTAGCTAGAGAAAAGAAAAACTTATTAAGCAAATCCTAAGGAGGGGCACCTAGGTGGCTCAGTAGGTTAAGTGTCAGGCTCTTGATTTCAGCTCAGGTCATGATCTCAAGGTTCATGAGATCGAGCCCCATGTTGGACTCTGCACTGACCTTGCAGAGCCTGCTTGGTATTCTCCTTCTCTCCCTCTCTCTCTGCCCCTCCCCTGTTCACGTTCTCTCTCTGTCTCTCAAAATAAGTAAACTTAACAAAAATATGAAAGAAAGAAAATCATAAGGAAGAGAAAACACACTTATTGAACTATGCTGTATTTATGTATTTACTTTTATTTATTTATTATTTTTTTAAGTAGCCTCCCCACCCAGAGTGGAGCCCAACGCTGGGCTTAAACTCACAACCCTCAGATCAAGACCTGAGTTGGACGCTTAACTGACTGATCCACTCTACTTAATTTTTTTTACAATTTTTTTAAATGTTTATTTATTTTTGAGAGAGAGACCCACACAGAGCATGAGTGGGGGAGGGGTAGAGAGAGAGGGAGACACAGAGTCCGAAGCAAGCTCCAGCCTTGGAGCTGTCAGCCCAGAGCCCGATGTGGGGCTGGAACTTGCGAACCAGGAGATCATGACCTGAGCCGAAGTCAGATGCTTAATACACTGAGCTATCCAGGCACCCCTGTATTTATTTTTTAATAATCCACTATAAGTGGACCCACATAGTTCAAACCTGTGTTGTTCAAGGGCCATATGTCAGTCTTTTCCACAAATGCCTGCATACTACAATCTTGCTTTTGTAGAAGTAGTACTTTCCTCATAAAGTCATAAAACAATTTCAGGGGTAAATCAAGCATTAATTTAACAAAAAGATAAACTTCAGCTTTGGACATTTACTTTAGAAGCTAAGAGGTCTCAACTTGCAATATTATCACTCCAGGAAAAAAAAAATCCCTTCAAAATTTGAAAGCTAATGAGAACTATTTCTTTGACTCTTCTCACTGCAACCTGACAACACATTTGGCAGAGAGGTGTTTATATACCTGTATACACAACGGATAACCATAATTAGTTTCTAATATCCTGTAATGTCTAAAGATAACATTTGGAGCCCACATGTATTCGAACACTCTGTGAATTCTGAGGGGGTTCTAATTAGGTCCCAGTGGAGGTAATATTTAGAAAAGAACAAGGTAAAAGAAATCATCAAATAAAAGACAGCAAGAATAAATGGTTAATAAGGCAGAGAGGCTCCTGTGGTGTGTGTGTGTGTGTGTGTGTGTGTGTGTGTGTGTGTGTGTACTAGGATTTAAGCATTATCTACTGAAGGCACATTTTCCAAGAGCTTGAGCAACCCCTTCCAGCAACTGGTGAGATAGTTTCCTATTTCCTGATATGCTACAGAACTTTCTCCTTCCCATGGTTTTCTAAATATTGAGTGATATATCAATCATCCCTCAACCTGCTGTTTTCAGTCACCTTCTGAAAAAAATGCCTCTTTCATCCTGCCTTGACACTATTCAAATCATGATAAAATAAACATTGAAGGGGCAGGGGTTGGGGTGAGGCAGAAATTAGGATGCATTTTACAGACTAGTAAATATATTCATAGAAGTATATTATAATTACAATTAAAATATAATTTTATGTTGCAGATGCCTGGGTGGCTCAGTTGGTTGAGTGACCGACTCTTGATTTCAGCTCAAGTCATGACCCCCGCGGTCACAGCATCAAGCCCCACGTCGGGCTCTGTGCGGACCGTGGAGCATGCTTAAGATTCTCGCTCTCTCTTCCTCTGCCCCTCTCCCCTACTTGCACTCTCCTCCCTCTCTCCAAAAAAAAAAAAAAAAAAGCTAAGTGTGCACGTATATAAAACTTTATGTGTATATAAAGAACAATCACCTCAGCAGAGAGAAAGAATTTGAGGGTTAAATTTACAATGGAAGATGAGTATGCTGGAGACTTTGTGAGAGTCCTCATTCAAGTTGAATCTTTCCCTCACACATACTCCTAATGCACACTTTTGTGCCTTTAATGTTAGACACGTCTTAGCCCAGTTAGTATTACATCCTTCCTATTAAGATGTCTGTCTCTTCTGCCAGACATAAAGTTCCTTGAGGGCAGAATTATACTTTAATCATGGTTTCAAGTCATAAAGCACCTCACACACAACTTTACCAGTGCCTGGTACAGAACATACATTTCATTAGCTAAAATGTATATCTATTTGTGGCAAACCATGCTAAGGCGGTGGGGAGAAAACAGAGAAAATGGGGAATAATTGAGAATGTGTACAAAAAGTATCAATTAAAATGGATTATATGTCCCTATACTACCCACAGTCAACACAAACAAACAACCATATTAAATTTTCCAGAAATACATTAGAAAATATCTTCTGTGTCTCGTGTCACCCCTGATGATGTCTAGGAACAAATGTGCCACAGCAGGGTGAAAAGGAAAGTACAATTTAAGGTACAGTAGAAAGGAACTGGATTGAAAACCAGAATCCTCATAAAATTGAGTATCTGACAGGAGTCAGTCATTTCACAGTAAAAACTTAAGACATAAAAATAAAAAAAAATAAGAGCAAAAAGTTAAACACCCATAGGCTTCAGTGGATAGCACACAATGAGCGCTATTGATAAACCAGCACTATACGGACTTGAACCTCGTCTGGGCCTTAGTTTTCTATCAAGGTTTTGGGCCCTGTGTTTCTACAGGGTTTTAAGTGTCAACAGACACACTGATGGCACCATTGCTGGGGCAGAGTAAAAATACCAGGAGCCAAAACCTTATATGTTAGGAAAACAACGCACATGCCAAGGGTAAGACACAAAGGAGGGGACCAATACAGTCAAGGAATATACTCTTTTTGTAGAAGTTAATGTCCCAGTAGCTTCTGGGGGAAAATCTTCAAAAAAATGCTACATTAATTTAAAAAAAAAAAAAGCAGCATAAGAAAAGAAATAAGGCCCTAATTATTACCATGCAATGAACATCTAATACACATACTGTTTTAGGTACTGAGGAGGGTACGAAAGAAATGTCGTGTATATAAACCCGAAAGAGCTTAGAGTTTAACTGGAGAGTGTAAACAAACATCATCATTACTACATGTAAAGGTGAACAAAGAGGAGTTCTTTAAAGATTCCATTTAAAGAGCTTTTGCGTCCATTATGGTAGTTAAAAAGTGGACATCAACTCTGTGATGTAGACAAGACGGACATTAATAACTCATTTTACAGATGTGGAATTTGAATTTGAGAAAATAAGTCAACCCATCCATCCATCAATCACACAAACAGCAAACGACAAAGCCTGGACTCAAAGAACTAGACTCCAGATTTCTAAATAAATCCGAAGTCCACTGTATCATGCCACGTCCCTTCCAGCTTTACTGGAATATACAAGTGACCTGGGTGAACGCAGACATTCACAGAAGACCAGAGACTGGTGAACATTGCCTGGGTTAGTAACGATTAGGAAGGACTACCCGGGCAAATGGGACTGGAGACAGGTGCCACACTCTAGAAGGAAAGGAGGCAGAGGGCTTGTTCTTCTCCAGATTCCTCAAGCAATCTCATCTACTGTTCTGCTTTCATCATATCCTGACCATTCCCAACTCCAGTCCTGACCTTTCTTCTAGACTCCAGGCTTGCACATTCAGCAATCCATTTGCAGAAGTCTCAAATCTGAAAAGTTTTTTTTAAAACCTCCCATTCTATCCTATACCCATAGAGATATGGAACTTCCTTCACTATTGCCCATTTCAATGAATGGCACCAGCCAGTCCCCAAAAATCAGAAACAAGGGAGCCTACTCTGTACTAGGGTAATGCACTGATTTCAGGCACGGTGCCTTCCCTCAACATGGTTTCAGGTATGACAGCTCCCTCGAGGACCCTCTAGAGACTACCGAGGAGTAGAATAATCCCCAGGGCCCCCAACCATAAAACCATTTTAGGAATAGTAAAATGCCCAATTATTAACAATTCCATCTCAGGTTGTCGAAGAAAGGAAATAGACGAAAGGAGAGAGAAGGAGAGGGAAGAAGAAAGGGAGACAAGAAGGGAGGGAAGGACAGGAAGAAACTCGGTGGCAGAACCAAAGGTCAAAATGGGGCATTTTTTTTAATTTTAAATTTTTTTTAATGTTTATTTATTTTTGACAGAGAGAGACAGAGCATGAGCAGGGGAGGGGCAGAGAGAGAGGGAGACACAGAATCTGAAGCAGGCTCCAGGCTCTGAGCTGTCAGCACAGAGCCCGACGCGGGGCTCGAACTCACCCACCGTGAGATCATGACCTGAGCCGAAGTCGGATGCTCAACCGACTGAGCCACCCAGGCGCCCCAAGATGGAGCGTTTTTAATTTAATTTACAAATAAGTGTTGAAGTCTCACAATTTAACTCTGGGTTCATATCACTGTCACATATTGACAGCTATGTGTCTTTAATCACAGCATCATCATGGACATGTGCCTGACTCTCTATTACCCATTTACTAAATGAGGGACAGTCAACTCCAGAGCCTGAAATAGGTAGAAGAGAGTGATGCAGAGGATGACAGGTTAAGAAAGCACAAGGGCAAGGACCATAGGCTCCAGCGTCAGACTGCAGAGCCTGAACCTGGCTTTTGTCACTTACTCACTTCTGTGACCTTGGCAAGCTGATTTAACTCTGTACGGCTTAGTTTTCTAATCCACGAAGATGAGTTAGTTGTAAAGATGTAACGAAATAACTAAGGAGCCAACAATTATCAGGGGAAAAGAGAATTTCCTCTTTGAAGGGACACAAACCACCTGAGAATCTGACGGAGCCGGGGGTGAGGAGAGTACACCCTCACACAAACATGGAGAATTATGCAAACAATTTCAGGAGGCTCACGGACCATGAACCCTTAATTTCATAGTCCTTAGACCAGATCATCTCTAAACTTCTTCCTCTTGCAAGAGCCTATGATGTGAGCCGCACAGAAACGAGTCCCGAGGGATTTCTGTAGGTTTCAAGAGAAGCAAACACAGGCAAGCTACACTCGGACGCCTTTGGTTTCCATGTGATTAGCAAAAGTCTGTCAAATGATTATAAGGAACACATCCAAGGCCTTGAGTCAAAGGGAATTCAAACCAAAGTGTAATACTGCCATGGACTGAATTGTGCCCACCGCCCCCCGCCAAATTTCTATGTAGCGGCCTTAACACCCAAAGCGATATTTGGACATGGGGCCTGTGGGAGACAACTAGCTTTTGATGAGGGTGGGGCCCTAATGATGACACGAGTGCCCTTATAAGATCCCAGAGCGCTTTCTCTGTCTCCTCTCCCTCCCACCTTGCGAGGACACAAGTGAGAAGGCGGTCTTCTACGAGCCAGGACGAGAGCTCTCACCAAACCCTGAACATACTGGCACCACCATGATCTCAATCCTCCAGCCTCCAGAACCGTGAAAAACAAATAAACAAATAAAAAAAAAAAATTCTGTTGTTTAGGCCACTCGGGCTGCGATGTTTTGTTATGGCAGCCTGCGCTAATACGGATTCCTTATCCAAAAGCATTCCTATAGACGCAACCCCATTTCCTCATGATGGGATAAAATACTCATCGTGGGCTTTGCCATGAAAACGCTGCCTCATCCCAAGTGCCCGAGAAGCAGCATTTTTAACTATAACCTATACGGGTTCATTTTTTCCCTGGCTTCTAATACTTTAAAAAATAACTTTAACAGAAGCATCTGTACTTTTTTTACTTACTCCAGTTAACAAACATAAAGAGTAAGAGGCAGTAGAAAATGAGGAAAAAGTACCTGGGCTTTAGGCATAATTAATTTCATACCTGGCTCACCACAGCTAACCTGGGTGACCTTACAGTTTTAATGATCAATTCTTCATATTATATCCATCAAGTCATACCACTGCCCTTTCAAAAATATCTGCATCCTGAGAAAAAAGTTCAAATTTATTCTTAATCTTCATAATCTGCTCTCAAATTATAGTTCCAACTATATTTCCCATAATTTCCCCCACAGGCCCTACTCTGCAGATTCTAACCAATATTCTAATTTCAACCTCTCCAACATAGCCCATACTGTCTTAAGAAGGTCTTTCTCTTAGCTCAGTCTAGTGCATCATTGTGGGGTGAACTCCCTTACACTCTACAGCAATCAAAAGCCTACTTATCATGCCATAGCATGGATGAAACTGGAAAATGTTGCACTCAGTGAAAGAAACCAGTTATAGAAGATCAGCTATTGTACGAATCCACTTACAGGAAATGCCCAGAATAGGCAACTCTACAGAGAAGAGAGCAGATTACAACTGCTCAGGACTAGGTGAAGGAGATTTGAAGAATAAAGAGTGATTGCCAACGGGTGTGGATTTCTTTTTGAGGTGAGGAAAATGTTCCAAAATTGATTTTGGTGATGGCTGGACAACTCTGTGAACATAATAAAGACCAATGAATTGTACACTTTAAAAGAATTAACTCTATGATATAAGAATTAGATCTCAATAAAGCTCTTATTAAGAAAGAAAGAAAGAAAGAAAGAAAGAAAGAAAGAAAGAAAGAAGAAAGAAAGAAAGAAAGAAAGAAAGAAAGAAAGAAAGAAAGAAAAAGGAAGGAAAGAAGGAAGGAAGGAAGGAAGGAAGGAAGGAAGGAGACAGGGAAGGAAGAAGGGAGGGAGGGAAGGAGAGAGGAAGAAAGGAAGGAGGGAGGGAGGGAGGGAGGGAAGGAGGAAGGAAAACATACCCATCCACCTAGTCTCTTCAAATGTATAAATGTATTTTCCCTACTTTGTCAGAGTTAAAACTCCTTCAGCTGAACTCCCTCAGAATGTTATTTGTACCTCCAGTTAACATCTCTCATTCTAGCTGGCAATATAATTATGTTTAGTTCTTCCAGTGTCTGCCTCCCCCACTAAACTATGAGTGCTTTCAGAGTAAAACAAAACTATGCAAGACATTTCCATAGCCAGGCCTCTGTTAACCATTAGATTCTTTTGTGCACATTAGAAAAACGCACCTGGACTTGGGCTGGGAAATAGAGTGAGGTTAGGACTTGAGTCTCTTCTGCCCTCCTGCCATCGAGCACGACATAATCTGAGTGACAGCAAGCAGCAGCCCTGCCTATACCCTTCTTCTCACCTCCAACAGTCCAGTAAAATTCTTAACCCAAGGGAGGCACTCCCAATAAATGAATTAATACCTGCAGAGTGAAAATGATACATCCAAAACCATGTCTTACAACAAGCCACTCCCAGATTCCAGCAGAAAGCTCGAGGCATTTGAATTTGGGTTTCTCTTTACCAGTTATTTATTTTCGTGTTTCTTAACAATGACATAAAAAATGTTTTTCTTACTAATTGGATTCAAAGACCTGGGGCGTACATATGAAATACAGCGAATTATTTTCACACATTTAAGTAGAAAGGAAAAACAAATTTTTTTTTCTTAAGTCAATTTACAATTACTAAAACAGGTCAAGATATTATGAAAGCCTGCCTTTTATAGAGGAGACAGCAAAAAAATATTACTGAAAGGAGTTTTAGCATCAACCCAGGTTTTACAATGTTCCTTGTCTCAATTTCTACACTTGAGCAGAGTCCTGACCATTTTGTACTTCATGCGGGAGGCTTCTGTGTCCAAATCCACTCTCCCTTGCCCATCTTTCCTTGGCTAACTCCATTTCTTTGGAGAAACATACCTTACCCACAAACTAGGCCAGGAAGAAGAAAGTGTTTTATATTCCCACAACAGCCTGCACCCGTTTGCTTTGTATCATGTATCACGACCATAATTACACGATTATCTGTGAAATTATGAATGTGATCGTTGTCGTTCCTGGACCGGAAGCCCTGCAATGAGAGGGTTTGTATCAGCCTGGTATCCACAGTTGTGGTTGAAGGCCTGATACTTGGTCATGGTAGGCGCTCAAGAACTAGCTGCTGATTAAATCAATGACCTCTCCTCATTCAAAGCATTAGCTTCTTGAAAACAGGAATAGTGTTTAATTTATCTTGGTGTCACCTATTGTGCCTGGTTCATTGTCCAATAGGTAGATAACATCACAGAATTCACACGCAGGTGAATGAATAAATGACCTGCATGGTGAGTCACTATTCATGCATGGTGTGTTAATGGTAAAATAGCACACTTGAGTGGGTTAGGAGGTGAAGGCAACCGTGCAAGGAAGCTGGACCTAATAAGAGATCGTGGACCCAAGACGAGAAGGCCACGGCCGAGATCGACGATGTCCACAGTCTAAGACTGATGCCAGTTTCCTTGGGCTCGAAGAGTTAATTCTCTCCCAACTCCAATGGGTGTGACCGTTTCCCAGATGCAACTAGGCTACAAATCTTGTGTTGTATCAAGCAGAACCCAAGAAAACCAGGCCGTTAGAAAAATAGAATCACTCAAAACAAAACCAAAGTTGGAGCAGCCAAAAGACCGGCCAGGGTTAAGCAACCATGAGAAGGTCAGGGTGTGCGTGCCACGCAGAAAGCAAACAGGCTGCAGCTTGAAACACGTCTCCCCTGTGAGGACTTGTCCGGAGTCGTGCCCCAGCAGCCTCTTCAAGTGGCTTTTGATGTGAAAAGGTCATTCTGCCAAACACAGTTTAGGTAGATGCCAGTGGAAGACCTCCCTGAGGGGTTGAAAGGGTCCAGAAGGTAGAGAGGGAAACTGTGTGGATAAAGAAGGACACTACGGTGTGCCAAACCCTGCGTCAGACACTGGCAGTGCGCGTCCCGCAGCTCAAGACCCGCAATCAAGATGCTGGGAACCCAACTGTGCAGTTTAATGACAACCACCATCGAAAACCCAAAGAGCAGAATGATAATCATGGGGCTGATTAGGTGAGGCCTCTGATAGCATGGCCCACCCAGCATCACAGGATCTATCAAATCGATGGAGCCGCCATCATTCTGGAGCACCAGACCAGGGTGTGCATCCCGGCTCCGACACTCACGGGCGGTGCAGCCTTGGGAAAGTTATGTGAACTTGGCGCTTTTGTGAGCCCTCCTCTGTTAAATGAAGAGCAGGACAGCCCTCAGTTCAAGGTGAGTTCGGATTCATAAGCAGTGATGGAGGCCACTGAGGGACAAAACACTGCCTAACAGAATCACAAATGCCACAACAGGTAGGACCTTACATTCAACCGGAGGTCAAGCGCCTCGTTTACGAAGAGTCCACACCTCAGGCCCGGGGAGGAGAAGGGGCGTGCCCACATCCACTCAGTAAATCACCTTACCCAATCTGGGTGAGCAGTCAGGCTCGGTGATTTATGATGCCTGGTGCTGCTCGCTAGCACACGGAGCCGCCGACAGAATTGTTTGCTAACAGATGCACTATGCTTCACATGGTACCTGGCTCAAAGGCAGCAGCGTGTATGTGTTTGTTATCACCATTGATAAAATAACGCCGTTACAAATAATGTATCATGGGGTGCTTTGTAGTTTACAAAGCCTGTTCATATCCACGATCCCATTTAATCCCCACAACGACTCCAGGAATCAGGACTCCCCAGCCCTGGGCACATGGGGTCAAATGACGCGCAGAAAGGTTTCTTGGTTTTCCCAGGATCCCATAGCTGGTGAGCAGAGAAGTGCAGCCCAGAAACCCACGTTGTCCCGTGTACCACACACAGGGCAGATAACCGCTAGCACGGGAATTGAGATTTCTGGTGGAGACTTTCCACGAGCTCTACTCTAACAAACCTCCTACCTAAAGGAAGAAACTCAAAGGCATGAGAATGTATTTCTGTTTTTGCCGCAGCTGGCTTAAACCTAGCAGAAGGAATATCTTCCTTGGAGCCGGGGTTTCTTTCCCATCTACGGAGAGAGATGGCCTTCCTGCTGAGACGCAGGTGATGGACCAAGAAGAGGCTAAAACCGGGAGGAAGGGGGAGCGAAAGGAGAGAAATAACCACTGATAACTAAACCACAGCCCTCGAGCACCTGGTGATGAGCTAGCTAATCCTTCTCCTTACCAGGAAGACTCTAACCACCACTTTGCTGTAGTGAATCTCTTAGCAGGAGGTAAGACAGAGAGATGATAGGTGGGGCATAAACCTCTCTTTCACACATATCTCTTCACGGAAGTGGGTAAATTTCTCAAGGGAACAGTAACAGAGGACTGGCCTGGTGTGGGTGAAGTCCTCCTAAAAATGAAACTGCCAAAGGACTAGGAAGGTTCTTCTTACCTTGAAGGTAAAAGAGTTTCATTACAGGCTTTTATCTTTCATCTATGCATGAATGCACCTATCTATCTACCTACCTACCTACCTACCTACCTATCTACTATCTAATCAAGAGAAGCAAATAACTCCTTTCTTTTTTAAGAGTATATTATTTAAAACAGAAAAAAAAGTACTGGACAGGTAAAAGAGAGACCTTGATTTTAGTTCTGGTTTTGTCACTAAGTAGGAGAGTGAATTAAGAAAGGTTATCAAAGCCTTCCAGGATTCTATTTCCTCATCTGTCAAGTGTGGGCTTGGGCAGATCAACAAGGACCTTTCAAGCTTAAAAAAGGAAAGGAGAGAAGAGGAAAGGAGGGGAGGGGAGGGGAGGAGAAGGGAGGGGAAGAGAGGGGAGGAGAGGGGAGGGGAAGAGAAGGGAGGGGAAGAGAGGGGAGGGGAGGGGAGAGAAGGGGAGGGGAGAGGAGGGGAGGGGAGGGGAGGGGAGAGGAGGGGAGGGGAGGGGAGGGGAGGGGAGGAAAGCTAATATTCTCAAATAAACAGAAGAAAATGTCATGATGGTCAAGTCAACTTTTCAGAAAAGTTAAAAAAAAGAAGTGTTTCCTCCATAAGTCTCAGTTTTGAATGCAAGAAACATGCCACAGTTTAAAATCACCCATATTCATGCCTTTGATGGTGAAAAAAGCCTACCACCAAAGCCAACAAAGTTTTGCTTAAAAACAAGCTATTTTCAGGAACAACTCTCCAAGTTAAAGCCCTAATTCACAAAATTGAGTTTGGCTGGTATAACACTGTCTTCTTTCTGCAATTATTAGGCTCTAGAAGGTTTTTTTCCTCCCCTTCCTAACAACATTTCATTTGCAAAGTGTTTGATCCTGAAATAAACCTGTAATCCCTCCTATGGTGAAGGGAGGGCAGACAAGGATCTGTAGTGTAGCCCAAATGCCTTTATATTTCACTGCAGATCATTACAAGATGGCAGAGGTGAGGCGTAAGAATTTTGACAATAAAGTCATGCTATTTTCCACAAAATTCCAAAGAATGTTCCACAAAACTCGAGTCTGAGAAATTGCCCACAAAAAGGCTCCATTATAAAATAAATTTGACAAAACCTGAATTTAAAGAATGCTGTGGCCATTGTTTTTAACCTACAGGACTTCTTCGAGTTAAGCTTGCTGAAGATGCAAGGAGAATCTCCAAAGTGAGTGGCTGGCTATAAAAACAGCTGATTCCCCAGCTGATTCGGCCATTTGTGGAGCTACTATTCCACAGAGGGCATTTCAGGAAATGCTGCCATGAAGCGACCGTGGAGTATGACAAGGACAGAGCTTTATTCCTGACAACAACTCTACCTGAAAGGTAGGGTCTTACCCTGAAAGGTAAGGTCTAGATTCAGCTAGAAACTCTAGGTTTGACTCTACCTTTACCTACTCCCAATTTTGTAACAGATGCAACAATAATCAACTAACAACTCTGACAAAGCGATTTCTATTTCTTGAGACGTTCCTGTATTATACAGAAAGATCCTCACCCAAGAGGTCTGGGTCTCCCCTATGCTTCAGATATACTCTGTGATATTAGGCAATGCCAAGGGGAACTTCTCCCCTTTTTCCTCTGTCGTACTCTTTTTCTTTCAAATTATTCACAGGCATAACTCAGAATCCATTGTCTTAAGGATCCGTTTTCTCATTGTCTCATTTCTGGGACAATGAGAAAATACCAGGCACAGAGCTAACAAAGTCATTGAGAGGTGGTGCTTCCCCTGTCTGTGTGAAAGACGGCTGTGCACAACAGTTTTTGTGTCAGGGCTTCGGTTTCTTGCACTCAGAATGAGGTAAGTGGACTTCATGGTCTCACATCTCACGCTTCTATGGCTTTTTGGGGTGGCTCATCATTACCTCTGCAGGCAAGACCGCGGATGTTTTGAGCAGTTGGCAGCAACTTCGGGACAAGTGCTCCCTGCGTTGCAATGGCACCCCCATGCAAAACAGTGCTTGGAAGGGCGTCTGGGTGGCTCAGCCGTTTAAGCATCACACTCTTAATTTCGGCTTGGGTCTTGATTTCACAGTTCGTGGGTTCAACCCCGCATCGGGCTCTGCGCTGACAGTGTGGAGCCTGCTTGGGATATTCTTCTCTGCCCCTCCCCTTCTCTCGCTCTGTCTCTCTCTCAAAAATAAATAAATAAACTTTTTTTTTTTTTTTTTTAAGCACTGTTTGGATAACTCTAACACTTGCTGTTCCAGCAGAGGCTAAAACTCCAACCTCCTTATTCTGGGACCACACCATGTAATGTCTAGCCAGTCATGGGCACACTATGGTGCCTCATCAGCTCACTTGCTGAAAGTGACAGTAAATTTAAAACCACCTTGACATGGCAGAGAGCTGAAGCAGAGGAGCCACGGTGTGGAAACATATCCACCAACCACCACGGGGTTGCTGGTAGCATCCCCACTTTAACGGCCTTCTTCTACAGGGAAGGCAGTAAACACCTACATCTCTTGCCCAGCATATAATGCATTCCAGGAATACTCTCCTGCATAACCCACCCAGCTGTATTTTTAAGGGCAGAGGGCAAGAGTAATTTTAATACTGGATCCTAAGGAAAAAGTAGAGATAAGGAGAAAAAAAGTGTCACTTTGATATTTAAAAGAAAAAAAAAACGCACTTATGTCACCCCTAAAAGTGATCTGCAAGGAAAAGATAAAGAGCACTCAAGAGCCTTTCATTATAATCCCTCTATACCCATCCAGCATTTCCTGCCTCTGTGTCTCCTACTCTTCCTCTCTCTCACCCATGCCGAAAAGCAAACCCCCTTTTGAAGACACTTTAGACTCCACCAGGTGCGGGGCGGGAGGGGGGGTGTGCGTGAGGCTGGCTCCTCTGTCTCCTCTTCGTACAATACCTGGAGACTATGAGAGCGTCACTCACACACTCACTGGCTTTCCACCTGCAGCAACAGCTCTTCTAAGGGCCTGGATGGCAGCCAGAGGGCAGCACAGAGGAAACTCAAAAAATTCAAGCACAGTCCACACCCTTCACTTAGCCTCCTGGGGAGACTTTCCCCCTTTTCTACCAGGTCAAATTCCACCCAGTGTTCAGGGCCCACATTAAATGCTTACTCCTCCAGGGAGACTTCCTTCATTTTCTCCATATCTGTCTCCAACCCCACCAAAACTAACATCTCTCTCCTTCAATGACCACAAATCCCTGAATCAGAGGTGCAATCTAAATATGATAACTCTCGGGGCACTGGGTGGTTCAGTCGGTTAAGCATCCGACTCTCGATTTCAGCACAGGTCATGATCGCACAGTTCGTGAGTTCGAGCCCTACATGGGGCTTTGTGCTGACAGCGCAGAGCCTGCTTGGGATTGTCTCTCTCTCCCCCTGCCCCTCCCGCACTCATGCTGTCTCCTTCTCTCTCAAAATAAACAAATCACTTTAAAAAAATCAAATAAGTATCATAACTCTTATCAGGGAGATTTCTAGTCCAGGCAATTCTCTCTCCAGCAAGAGTTACCTGCATTAACTTTCACCAGCCCCACTCCCCTCCGCGAAAAGATCTCTCAAGAGGGCAGAGACCGGGTCTAGCTCTGGTTGAATTCATTGCGTATCGAGATAAAACCTGTCTAAAGAAAGAATTAATACAAGTATATAGATAATTATCATACAGGAAAGACTCTATTAAAGACAAAGAAGGCAGGAGGAAATGAAAGATTCCAGGCTGAGAGCTAGGCAAGGCCGTGCCGGATGTTTACTGAAGACCTTCTCACACAGAACAACGCATTACCTTAAAAAATGGAGGCAGCTAACAGTAACTGAGCATAAACTGTAAGTCGGGCAGAGCCATAAACATTTTCCAGGTATTCACTCTTGGGGTCCTCAAACTAACCTTGGAGGTAGGCAGCGTTTTCACCTCTAAATAAAGGGAGGAGGCAAAGGGGGTGCAGAGAGCTCACGCAAGTCGACAGGGGAAACAGAAGAACTGGCCTCAGCATTCAGTAGAGAGGCTCCAGCAGCGAATGTGCTGGACCATCACGCTCCACTACTTCTGCAGAAGACTGCCAGCATCCCACCCAAAGGAGGCGGGATGTGGTACTTTCTACAACCCAAGGGAGGGATTTCTGCAAAAGGGCCCAAGAAATGGCATCATGGGAGTAAAGACAAATGTACGCAGAAACACCACATTCTAGACGTCATAGGAAGATGACCCTCTTGGGATTTTAAGAGAGAAGACTCAAGCCACTGGTCGGGCTGCAGCCTTTTCTCCTGGACCAGACTCTGCCAACTGGGACTTGCTCAATCCATGCCGTGAGCAGTGAGGCTGAACTTCCGGTAGCACTATTATTTTGTGAGTGACAGAAACGGGGTTGTTACCTTGACTGTGAACATTGGAAATGCTTTCTGATGATCTGACCAGCGTTTGCCTTCTAGAAAAGGTTAAAGGCCTTTTAGTGAAGGACTGGATGCGAAAAATCGAACTTAAATGGTGAAAGAGAGCATCTTGTGGCCAATCTTAATGATACTTAATTCTCAGATGAGGAATTCTGTAGTAAACAACCTCTTGATTCTGTGCAAAACATTTTTAATTTCATGCCCTGCTAATCACACAGCTGTTAAATTTCCCTTCCCATCAGTTGTAAAAAAATAAATAGATAATAATTGTAATAATAATTTAAGAAACAGTTGGGCATCAAACAAAATTTGAACCCTAATGAATTTTCCCATCTGGAATTAATAATGGAGTGGATGGTGAAATTGCCTGGATTCAGTTGATGTAAAGTTATATTACATTATTAAAAGTATCAAAATGTAATGCTCCAAACATCAAACGTTTCTAATATGCCAGCCACAGAATAGAAAGCCTACCTCACATTCTCAGGCAAGCCGGGCACTTGAGGTTTCGTTCCAACAGATTTTAACAACCCCTTTCCTTTCACTGTGACCTTCTCTCCTCTCGGCCACAAAGGCATGATATACATATGAGTACTGACCTGCCTTGGCATTAGACACTTGATGGTCCAGAGCCCAGAGAAGAGAAAGCAGTGCCTTCGTGTTGCAAACACATCAATCTAATCAATACAAGGAAATTAAAAAGCTGCCATTAACGCTGCAGGTCAAAACACGAGCTAAGAAGTAAACGATGGAAGGGAAAGGTTTTAAAGTATTTGGGGACAAGAGAAAGAGGTGGCCCAAAGGAGCAGGGAAGTAGGGAGTAAGCCAATGTTGCAGGAAAGAGGACAATGACCCGGAAAGAAACCTCAAACCCAGAAGTTGCAAAAGGGAACATCCAGTAAAGAAGGAGGTGACACATGTACTAAAAGAAATAAGTATAGTCAGATGGACCAGACTACCAGCAGGAGATCTGCAAAGAAGATATTCTCAAGTTTCTGTGCAGTGACTCTTTTCCCATAGCCCTGGCAATAAAACACGATAGGAAATGCCTAGAGCAGTAACGCACCGTCTCTTCATCTGGCTTGTTCAGACCTAAAAAGTTCATTCAACAAATTCCTTTCAGCTCTTAAAGGTGTGCTCAAACGCCACTTCCTTCAGGAAGCTTCTCCCCCATTCCACACCCACCAGAACCCTCCTCTGGGCTCCCACGGCATGCTGCCTATACCTCTCCTTTGTCACCTACATGGATTAGCTTGGTAAAACTGGACCTCCCACTGGATTGTAAACTCTGTGAAGGAAGAAATTACATACAACCCCACTCCCAGTCCTCAGTGCCAGGTCTAGGTTTGGCATAGCAAGCATTGAAGGGATGGATATGCTTTCTCAAGGAAACCAAGGAGAGAACACTTCCTTTTTAGGTCTTCTCATTAGAGAAAACAGAAATTAAATGATTTAGCAATTTACCCACTAGCGATTCCCCTACAAACCCCTAGAAATGACAACCACTATCAATATTCCCTTGCTCTTCTCAAGTTTACACGAGAAGCTCAGCACATGAACACAATTTTCGTAACTGTTACCATAGTCCACAGGAAGCAAAAAGTACAGTATAAAGGTACGGTGCTTTTCTGTCCTGAGCACAGGCTCACAACTGTTGGTGTGAGAATCATTTCCAGGAACCTAAGGTGCTTTCTCAAAATCTCAGGGTCCCTTCAGCCCCACCCTCCAGTCTGCATTTCATTGAAAACAACAGCATTTCCTTCATGCCTCATCATTAATGATAAAGTGGATGAGTCAACTCTACAAAACAAAACAGCACCAATAATCTACAATGAATGTCACTGCACTTGGACAGCAATTTATATATTCACTATCTCATTTCATCTTTTCTATGAGCTTCTGTCGCAAGAGGAAATGGGACAATTACTTTAGAGATGAGGAAACTCAACTCCACAAGGTATGATTTGTCCCCAAAACACAAAGCTCATGGAGGCTATGACAAGATGTGAGCTCAGGATTCATGATTCAAGACGCCCCTTCCAAAGTTGTGTTCATTTATACAAAGTCGTCTGTCTTATCTAAAGTGTTGATGGCACCACAAGTCAGTAACGGAGCCCCTGAGACTTACATGCATGAAAAGTTACCTGATTCAGATAAAGAAGGAGATGGGTTTTACGAAGATACAAAAGAAGGAGAAAGAGAAAGAGACAGTAAAAAAAGAAACCACTACGGGTAAAGACAGTCAGTTAAATTTCCTGGAGAACAGGGGTCTTGAACTGTACTTAAAAGGCGTGCTAATGAAAATGAGCCCACAAACCGACAGTTTCAGAATCATCCAGAAGCTCGTCAGAAATACACATTCTCCCACACTATGCTCTCAGACCCACTGGACCATCATCTCTGAGAGTGAGGTGCCCCAAGTGATTCCAGCACAGGCCAGACTTGAAAAGGGTTGCTTGAAAGTTCTGACAGGACCTCATAAATGAGAAGGTAACAGGTAGGTTCCAGGAGTTGGGCAATGACATTAATAAGAAGGAGGCCCAGAATCTAGAGAACTCAAAATACGTCAGCAAAGCAGATCTAGGACGATGGGCTGGAGAGGCAGCGTCCCCTGCGGGACTGGGTCTAAAAAGTTTCCCTATAGTCCTGCCGTGGAGAACGCTGAATGCAGGCAAGGAAGGCAGTGTAAGCACGTGGGCTCTACAGTCGCTCAGACCCAAGTACCGAACCTTGAGAGAAATGGCGCACACACGAAGAACAGGATCGTCATGCAACTCAAGACAACGGGTCACGTGTGGCACAGAGGCTCTTCAGAGGAGAACCTCCTTTACGACCTGGAGGAACCCAAATTCACCAGACAGACAAGGAGGTAAAGGAACATGGCAAAGATTCAAGACATAAAACATGATCTACCTCAGCACAAGTGAGGTGCCCTGGGATTCAGCATCCTCCCGTGGAAAAGCAGAGATTAATAATCCTGACCTAGTCCGATTGTGGAGGGGATTAAGTGAAGTAATTTTATGCAACCGCTCCTCATGAAAGGCCCGGGACAGTGTCGACACTCAATAGAGCCTTCCCTTCCTTCTCAAGCTAATGCCTGGGAGGAAGAAGGAAATAGGCACAGAGCCCTCTCTGGGGCCAGTTGGTGAACTGCTGGCACTGAGGCTGTTTTCTCAAAAAATGTTCACAAGGCAGCCTGCTAGGGGAGTTCCTGTGGTTGGTAACCAACACACTTCTGCACATTCCATTTGAAGACCTCAGGCTCCCTCATTTCCTGCTTCTCACTCTTACTTTTCAGAGGGGCTGCATGTTCTCAAGTTTATCTTGAGCACAGCTTTCTTTCTAAATGACACGTCATTTCTACAGGCAAAAGTGCTCCAACTTCTTCTTTCAGATGGGACTCTCGGCCGCCCCGAAAATGGATCTAGCTCTAGTCTCAGATGATCTTTTCTTGGCCAATGGACACGATGGCTGGGGGTCTCCTGAAGTACGCCTGCTAGGGGATGTTGACTAGGGTTGCTCAAAGGCAAAAACAAAGTTCCAGAGTCAAAGGAGAGCAAGCTGCATGTTGTCCCAGAGGGTTCCCTAAAAGCAGCTAATGTACATTGTCAATACCTAAGAGGGCGCCAGAGTATGAGGTATTCTGCAGGTTGATGCGACCACTCTTTTTAGAGTGATGTCAACCTGGGCTAGTATTGATGGACCACGCATAAGAAAATGACTCAAAGGATGATATGGGTAAGGCAGGGATCACCCACGTGCCTACAGTCACCTCCCAGAAAGAATGTGAGGCTGCTCTAGTGTTTTTTGCTATGTTTTATCATCTTCCCATTCAATACCCTACTCACTGTTTCTCGCCCTCCCTCCAACGCACAGGATCCTCTAACCTCATCAACATTTGGTGAACGAACACCTTCTTTTCCACCACACTGCACGCTGGTACCTTGATTCTATCACTCCTTCCACTTGCTTACAAAGCATCTCCCTTGACCAAAATCCCACTCATTCAAGGCTTACCCAAATGTCACTTCCCCCACAAAGCCTTCCTTAATCCCTCGCCCTCCACCCAAGTTGGAAGGAGTGTTTTTTTCCTTCTCTGAACTTCCTCGCCAAGGTTCTGCTTTTTACTTTAAAGTATAGCTATCTGTGTACTGTGTCACCTTCACCGGGTGGTTAATACTTCGCACCTATCATCTTGTGTCAGCCTCGCAACATGCTAGGAGACAGAATAGGCAAGTATAATTATACTCACTGCACGGAGACAATACGGCTTAGTGGTGAAGAGAGCAGCTTCTGGAGACAGACTACCTGAGTTCCAGTTCTGCCTTTCCCTCTTATGAACATGTGACCTGGAAGCAAGTTGTGTTAAGTCTCTGGTGCTCAATTTTCCCTCTGTGAAATGGGAGAAGTAACAGTAACTTCCTCAGAGAGTGCTTGTGAGGATTGAGTGAGTTAATAATGCGAAGTGCTCAGAATAATACCTAACTCAATAAGCATTAAGTAAAAGTCCCAGGGAGTTCAGAAGTGGCCAGGTCAGAATTTTCCAGATTTCTGTCATGTGTCTTCCCTCCGTAATGCTACCTTTCAGTATTGCTCATCCATTGAGCAAGTATTTATTGAGCTCATAGATGAGCCAGGCATGAGTGTAGGCAACTGGGAAACAAAGACAAGGCTCTGAAGTCAAGGTCCTTAAGCTCTACCAAAGAGAAAAAAAGGGGCAGAAAGGAGTCAATGCAAAAGTAAGATAAGTAAACGGACAAGTCAGGTGAGTGTTTTTGTTTTGGTTCACCCTCGTGTCACCTCCCCCCATCCTGACAACCCGGTACGGTATTCCACAGTGACAAAACGATGCAGAGAATGCTTCCTGCCGGATATGAAACTGTATTTCTAGAGCTCAACGTGTGTTCAGAACGTTTTGCCTCATCTCACCAGTTTCTTCAGGGCATGAGCCAGGAATCACTCCGGGGCTTTTCCCTCATTATCTTAGACACGTATTTTGGGTCATCCCTCCCCTCTCATCCAAATAAACCCAGGTGCATCCCCGGGGGCTGATATGTGACTCAGTACAAGAACATTCTGTCTTGGCACTCTGCTGCTGCTTCTGGACTCACACTGTTTGCATGAGATTTATTACCAGAGGGGCATTTCACTACAAGAAAGTGTCATGCACAGAACTGTAGACTTGACCACTGTCTCCCTTCAGGATTCCAGCTATTAAAAGAGTTAAATCAAACTAATCCCATAAACTGATTGCTGAGAAACTTTGAACATAATGTTTCTGCATCTTGCAAAATAGCCATTCTTCCTCTCTGCCATCTTTAGGACATGTTTTTCGTTTTGTTTTGTTTTGTTTTGTTTTATTTTGTTTTGTTTTGTTTTGTTGTTTTCATCTAGGAGCAATATTTTCTCCAATTTAATTGTATTATGCTCATACTTCAAGGCTTTTCTACAGTGTTACTGAGTCATGCGCCCTAGTCATTTATCATTCTTACAGTCTCTGCCTGATTTGCTAATTCACAACTTTGTATCTTCCTCCCATACCATTCTAGGGGATATATCCAGGCGTATGCACACCTTCCTCCCCACACTAGCTAAAACTCTCCAGCTTAAAGAGTAGCATTCATGGGGCGCCTGGGTGGCTCTGTCGGTTAAACGTATGACTTCAGCTCAGGTCATGATCTTGTGGTTTGTGAGTTCAAGCCCCCGTGTTGGGCTCTGTGCTGATAGTTCAGAGCCTGGAGCCTGCTTCAGATCCTGTGTCTTCCTCTCACTCTCTGTCTCTCGGTCTCTCTCTCAAAAATAAATTAAAAAAAAATTTCAAAACAGTAATATTCATGTCCTTGACCAGAAGCTGATGAAATACTTGCAAACATTCTATACCTTCCTCTGCCTGTACTTATTGTAAATCATGGTCTTTCCTGACCCGAAAACTGCTGACTTGGAAAGTCAGTCTATTAAGGCAAGAAAGATGTAAGAATTAAATGCAAACACCAATGTGACCTCAGTTAGTGGCCCTTCCCTCGAATCTGTGCCATTGAAAGAACTTCCACGCAGGCTTCCTGAATGCACAGGTGGAGCCCGATACCAGAGTGGCCAACATCTGTTGATGTGCTTCTCCACCAAAACCTCTTGGGAAATGAGCCACAGAGTCCAAGAATGCTGAGTCCAATCCAGCTTGTGGACTGGGTGCCAGCTGGTAGGCAAACTGGTTATGCAAGCAATGGAAACTTTTACTTAAGCGAAATAGTATAGAAAACTAAATTAAAACAAATCTCAAGAGTGCAGCTACTCAAGGTAGAAAGGCCCAGGGTCCTCCTCGCTCACCCTGTACCCCAGGATCTGAGGCCAAATACCCACTCAGGACCCTGGGGTTCCTTGAAGCATAGATTAAAAATTCGCTGATATAATCTAATTTCAACCTTAACAATTCTTCAGGGAAACTGAGGGCCAAAGATAAAGCGCAGCTCATAGACATAGAGCTACCAAGTATCACAGCCATCAGCATCTTGAGAGAAATCATACTCTCTTTTCCAAAACATAAAACATTTATTTTTTAAATGTGTGTTAATTTTTGAGAGACAGACAGAGAGAGTGTGAGCAGGGAGGGGCAGAGAGAGGGAGAGAGAAAGAGAGACAGAGAAAGAGACAGAGAGAGAAAGAACCCAAGCAGGCTCCACAACGTCAGCACACAGCCCAATGCCGAGCTTGAACCCACGAACCGTGAGATGGCGACCTGAGCCGAAATCAAGAGTCAGACGCTTAACCAACTGAGCCACCCCAGGCGCCCCCCAAAACATAAAACATTTATGATCGATGATTCTGCCCTTTCAACAGGATGTAGAAGTTGGTATAATCATTGTGCCAAGCAAAATTTAAAAATGCATCCAAGGTGAAAGAGTGGGCAACAGCAAATAAGGACACCTAAATTATACCTTGGGGCTCCCAACTTCTGGAAACACAAAACATCCATTCTCCCAGTTTCAAGCAATGGTTCTGCAGTGAAAACAACAAAGTGACAGTAGCCGGATTTTTTTTTAGCCACTATACATAAATGTGTCAGGCACAAAATCAAACCGCTCAAAAATAATGTGAAATCCAGTCAGTTTCAAGTACAGAAAAACACAGCATTTGTGAGGTGTGGGAGACACGTAACCTAAATGTGCTCCTTGGGTTAGTAACTTGAACTAGGAATTCAGTAAGAGAAGTGTGAGGAGCCTACAAAAGCGAACACTGAGCAAAAACATTGTGAGACACATTTGATATAATAGTCACATGACTAACAAACTGTCACATCAAACTTTCCTGCAATGTGGGAACACTTTGACACTTCATATTTTTAAAAACTGACATTTTGATTCATTACTGTAAATAGCACTTTGGGTTAAATATTGTGACAAGGAACAGATCATATATATATGTACATATACATGCACTCTATATATTACATGTGTATATTTTTCCTAGCTCTGTTACATTTGGAAATATATGAAACCTTTTCTTACAGTAACAGTTTGGGCCAGCGTGTAAACAGGCTACTGCACTCCTAAACCACCCCTTTTTCTTGTTAAGTAGGCAGATGGACAATGTTTCTTCACTCCACATAAAGCCAATGAAGCAGAGGGGTTTCAAGAGTAATAGGATGCCTTCTAAAGAGACTCCAAATAAGCCTGTCAATCCCAAGCAAAGGATGTTATCAAGGTTGTTTTAATTACCTGCACCTGAATTCACAAAACCGTTCTTGCAAACATGCAGAAAACATTTCTCTTGCCTTCAGAGTGGTCCTAATCTGCTTAAAGACAGACACAGACCTATGCAACTCTAAAGCAAGGTCAACTGCCTCAAACGTACGAGACGGAAAGACAGAGTCCTGCTTTTTTTGTTTTTCTTTTTTCCTTTTATTTATTTAGAGTGCATTATTTATAGTAAATCACATGTTCTCTTAGCCATTGTTCAGAGTAAAGTGACTCAATGGAATTAAAGTATGGGCATCCATGGGGACCAAAAATTTTTAGAAAGATTGCAAGAATACTCAGATACCCAAGACAAACTTTCTCCTCAAAGAAAATATAGTGTTTGATTTCCATCTAACACCAAACAATACAATTGTCTAACTTCTTAACTTTACCTACAACGCTAAAACAAAAGGTAAAATATTTATCTCCCTGAACATTCAAGTTTAAATTTCAATTTTTCCTTTGGTAATTCCAAAGTTATTATGCACTTTCAAAGTATAGACAACTTTATAAAAAGACCATAAGATAATCACACACACACACACACACACACACACACACACACACACAATACAGAAATAGATTTCACAAACATATTTGTCTTATATATTCAGCTTTCTCTCTGGACATGATACTATTATTATTCAACTCATCCTCCTCCTTAAACACCTAGAAAGTTAGATATGAAAAGGAAACATGATATATGTCAGATATTATACTCACTACAAATAAGCCTTGCCTCTATTCTGAAATTTAAATTAGGCGAAGTTGTTCTTCCTGACCACATACATAAATTATTTATGTATTTCAGAAAGGATGCAGAATGTTATCAATCCAACTCATCCAAATCCTACAGAAGTTAGGAAAGCATAATGGATATCATGTAATGAATATGTCAAATGTTGACAGGAACCTAGAAAACAACAATATCAACCAAAATCCTGGCTTTCACCACAGCATCCAAAATCCTTACATCCTTCTTTTATAACCGAAAATAGTGGTCTAACTTTGTTCTCTGCTAAATTAGTCAATTCATTTAGTGCAGAAGACCATTCGTCCCCCTATCCTGTATGTATCCAAATGTATTAAAAGTTTAAAAACTCTTACACACTAAAGTTTATCTCAAACTAAACAAATTAAAGAATATACAAGTGCACCATTTTTCCCTGGCTTACTGAAAAAAAAAAAATCAGCTACGATGTTGTCCAAAGCACTGTAACAATCACTGTTTGAACACGAGGTCTCGTAATTATTTTCCCAAACTCTTAAGGGGGTAGGTTGCAACCTTAAAAGGTTGGAGACTCCACCATAGAAGGCTGAACCACTGTCTATGAAACAAAGCCCCTCCACAAGTAGTGGGGAAGAGCAGAATGGAATGTTACATTATTTGAAGACAGAAGACCTAGATTCAAATCAAGTCTCTACCATTTATTACTTGAAGTGAGTCTGAGCTGGTTCCTTGACTCGTTTCGTCATTGCAGAACGAGGATAACACTGGACAGCATACTGGGTTTTATGGAAATTAAGACCATACAAGAAGTCATACAGAATCCAAGTTGGTGAGAACACTGTTTCCCAAACTCATCATTTGCCAACTTTCATTGCCAACTAAGAAAACTTGGAAGAGGTCAATGTGAATTCAACCAAGTTCAACTCAACAAAAATTTACTGTATGCTCATCATAGTGACTTGGATCCGTGTCAGGTGCCATATTTGAAAGGCAAGGGGGAGGGAGGGCAGGAGGGAGAGGAAGAGAGACGAAAAAAAGAAAGGGAGAAAAATCGCTTCTATCCCCTAGGCCCCTATAATCTTGTGGAAAAGACAGCATTTCACATGCAAACTACCTTAAGAATATTTCACACTACATAATCAAGTACCCACCAAGAAAGGACAGTGCTGACAATGTCTCTCATGGTAGTCTCATGTGAGGTCCTATGAGAGGTCAGGAAAGGGTTCAGAGCAATAGAGACCATGACATGATTGTCCCCTGCCCCTGTAAGCATCTACCTGCCATGACCTCATCTGTGGCATCTGATAGGAAAGTGTCTCTGCCGACGGGCACTGCTGAGTGGCACCTCAGGCATTCACTCCGGGGTATCTGTCAGCCAACACTTTCTGTAACTCCCCACCATTTCCTCATTCCTTCCTCTGAATGGAGTTCCTCTCCCAGTTCAACTCCTCTGCCCATCCTTAGGGACAGTGACGTCCCCAGGCCTGGCTCATCTCCATCCACAGCCCTCGGGCAGGGGACGTGTGGCACAGTCGGAACAGGAGAAATCAGGAGATCCAAGTTCCCATCCCTTGTCCCTACTGCACTCTGTAACCTTGAGCAAGTCACTGCCACTCAGTGGGCCTTAGTATCCTCACCCAGCAAATGAGTGGAGGATATTGAAAAGCCCTTCCTACTCCCAAGCGTTCAATGTCTGTGTCCTGACCTACAGCTTCCAACAGTTTCCAAGTGACAACTGGGGCTCACCAGTCACACAGCGTCTGAAGAGGCACTGACATGACCACATCGACGGTTTCTATTGTGGGGAAGGTCAGGGGCTCCTTCAGAAAATAGCTGATCTAAACAGAGCCCAAGGACTGTCATGGCAACACTTCTCACAAGCTGCCAGAGGTAGGGAGGAAAAGCAGCCAATGTGCGTGTGCAGCTGCCTCATTTCAGAACAGCACTCAAACCTCGTTAATATCATCTTGCTTAATACCGAATCCCATAGATCATAAGCTATTTTTACTATGTATTTAACAGATCTGTGTCTCATCTTCCCTGCCAGCATTTTCACAGTCCAGTACAGAGAACTCTGCTATTGGAGAGCCTACGGAACCTCGGGCTGCCCAGGGTTAACTCAGAAGAAGGAGAGATGGGGAAAAGGAAAGTGAGCAGGGGGAAGAAATATAGAGTCAGAGGATTGCAGGTTTGGGGAAACGAAGGAGGAAGATGTAATAAGAGCAAGTAGGAGCCAATAAGGCCAACAGTCATGTGTGAGACACGAGTCTGGATCTCCCAAGACTCCGCTATGTACTTAGGAGAACACAGGCCCTCCCACCCCAGTCTTGCTCAGTCTTGATCACAAGCGCCTCCCCAGAACAGTGTGCTCATCAGAGCTTCTAAGGAGGGGCTTTTGCTAAATATCCCGTTTGCAACTGTCTCCCTCACGCGGAGTGTAAATTCTAGCTTACGACGACAGACCGAGCTAACGGAGGTGAAAGCGCCTGTCACGAAGACTGCCACATAACAGATACCCAGGAAACGTCCGCTTGTTTCTCTCTGCTCCACACAGCCATAGTGCTGTGTGTACCGTCTTTATTCCTAAAGGTCTTCAGAGAAAGGAGGAACCCAGCCAAGGCCTGAGTGGTGAGCAGGAACTCAAGGCGTAACCTTCCCTCTCCTGCTTGGTCAGACGGGGGCGCCCTTCTCAGACCTACTGCTGATTGGGCAGATAAAGTATGGTCAGTCATTTCTTCCCTGGGAGAGGGCTCTAGGCAGTTGTTGGGTCCCTTTCTGAAATGCTGTAAGCCTCCAAGTGTCATGGCCATCTTAAACACAAGCAACACAGAATGGGGAAAACTGTTGAAGAATATAGTTACAGGTTTCTTTATTGAGCACGATGTATAAGGCACTACCAGGAGTTGACGGGAATTTGGAGAAGCAGAACGCAGTCCTGAGATTCAGAAGCCTTATAATATGTGTACAGGAGGGGCAGAGGATGGGTGTGAGGAAACATGAAAAGATGGCAATAGAAAATAGGGTTTCATTATAACACAGTCCAAGGCTAAGACGGTGTATGTCAGAGCCAAGAGGTAGAGAAAGAAAGCTTCCGTAAAAGGTAGGATACGAGCTGTCCTTTAAGCAGGAGAGCAGGGCCCACACAGGCAAAATGGCGGGAGGTGACATTTTATAGGAGCTGGTCCTATGCAGCAGAAGGGTCAGCAGTGTCTTATATGGTCCCATGTCTTATTCGTTTTATGTCTCAGATCATTTGATCAGTCTATGTTTGATGCATTAAAGGCCAGAATAGGGGTGCCCAGGTGGCTTAGTCAGTTAAGTGTCCCACTTCGGCTCACGTCATGATCTCAGGGTTCGCAGGTTTGAGTCCCACGTCGGGCTCTGTGCTGACAGCTCGGAGCCTAGAGCCTGCT
This sequence comes from Panthera tigris, assembly GCF_018350195.1. Lineage (NCBI taxonomy): Eukaryota > Metazoa > Chordata > Mammalia > Carnivora > Felidae > Panthera > Panthera tigris. Next base: position 78,734,616 of record NC_056668.1, read on the forward strand.
TCAGATTCTGTGTGTGTGTCTCTCTCCCCCCCACCCCACTCTCTCTCTCTCTCTTTCAAATATAAGCATCAAAAAAGTTTTAAAGGTGAGATTAATAATGGTCACCTCCACCCGTCCCTCATCATGATGCCATGTGGGGTAGTAGGAAGATGGCCCTGTCCCACTGACTCTATCAGCTGTCAGGGTTGAGCTCAATGGCTTATCTGGCTCCACGATAGGAGATCTTACATAATTCCAGTTGGAGTTGAAGCTTCTTGACAGCCATCTTGTCCAATGCTCACGTTTTGCAGATGGGTAGACACAGTCCCACCAAAACAGAAGTGATTTCTCTTGAGTGAAGATTTCTGTTAGCCATTTCCTGTTCTCTGGACATGGCTGGTAGTCACCTGCTTCTGGGTCTTGCCTGACAGAGGCTTCCCCTCCACTTCCTGTAACATCCCATCCAAGTCCATTTAACCATCTTTTAAAGCGGACTCCAATCCAGTTTCTACAAGAAACCCCCAGGTAGAAAGACGCCTTCAAAATTCTCTCACTCACAAAGTGTAATTACTGAGCTCACACATCACACTGAGTCTTGGTTGGCCCTGACTCAAACTCACCTCCACATCCCTGCTACCTCCCTTCTTCAATTTCTTAGCAACCCACCCTGCTCGGTAGGTGCTATGTAAATGCTTATTAAGCCAGGCTGGTCTGCAACCTCAGTTTTTCTGACACTCAGCCAAGAACCTTCTCAAACATATCATGCAGCATCTGATCATTCCAAGTCTAGAAGTATGCAATCCCCAGAGCAGCGAAAATAGTTTCAACCTCTTCCAAATCCATCAAGCTATTTACCAGACTGACTAAATACGTAGCAGGAGACAGGAGACATAAAGGAAAGGAGAGGAGGGGCAAAGGTCATGGACTACAAATTGGATAAACAGCCGTGCCTGTGAGCCGAGGAGCACGGGCATCACCATCCCGACGTCACAGGGAAGAAACCTGCAATGCAGAGATTCGATGGCTGACCCAGGTCTCCTCCAGAGTCCCCAGTCGGAGCAAGGAGATCCAGCCCTACGGTCTAAAAGGGTACTGTTTTCACCACTGTGCAAAAGCATCAGGTGGGCAGTCTCGACACGCAGCCATCAGCTGGGCCGACCCCTTGATTCTACAGCAGAGCATGGGGTACATCTGGGGAAGCCACCTTTGGCAGAGGCTTCGAAACAGGTGGCGCTCAACTAGCAAAGTCAGTGAAATCATGGCAGGAAAATTGGGAGGCAGAGCTGTGTAACTCCAGAGGCAACCCAAGGCACACATCAGATGGGAATTTTTAAAAATCTCGTTAAACACACGAGGACTCGGATGCCAGCACACAGAGTGATGGCCCCAGCCAGGCAGCAAAGGCACATTGGCACTGTGTAATTTGTCCATTCACCAATATGCTTCCCGAAAAACACCCATATGCTTTCTTTTCGCTTCCATATGCTTTTTTAGCAAGGAAACTAAAATATTTCATTAGTTTTGAGTAATTAATAATTACTTATTTCACAATACTCACCCTCATTAAAAAACGAAAATAACTGATTAAGCTGCAGGATCCTGGCTTTCGACTCAAGCTTTTTTTTATTATTATTATTTTTTTTTTAATTCCTCCCCTCTAGGAATTGAGTAATAGAGTAAAACAGCCAGTGTGGAAACATTCGCACTATGGAGGGAAGGAGAGTTCTCATCCGCACGGCCCAGCGTTCCTCCTGACTGAGACATCATGGTTTAATGAAAAGAACATGGACTTTGTGAGCAGAAAGATCTGGGATCCAATCCCAGTTTGACCCCTGTGAGTCGTACTGCTGAGGAAATGAAGGGCGTTGAAAAGATAAAGGCTGCTGGATTCCTTCAACCCAGTTTTCCGTTATTCCCAGGGAGCAACTTCACAGGCTTCCCTCCCACCATCACAAGGCATGGGTAAGGCATGCCCCGGGAAGGCTGGCAGTGTGCCAGGAGCTGGCACCAGGCCATGGCCAATAGCCTTGACATTGATCTCAGGCACAAAACAATGCTTCTCAAACTCTAATGAGCAAAGGAACTACCTGGGGATCTTGTTAAAATGCAGATTCTGATTCAGGAAGTCTGGAGTGTGGCCTAAAGTCTGCATTTCGAACAAGCTCCTAGGTGATGTTGAAGTTCCTGGTCTTCAGACCAAACCCTGAGAAGCAAGGACCTAAAAAGTACCATGATGAAATCAGGAAATAGAGTCTGTAGGAACAGGACAACCATGCCTGTCTCTTCAGCTATGACGAGGATTATCAATGACATTAACAATATGCCTCTGTGTACTGAACTTGTCCTCACAACAGTCCTGTCGGTGGGGCCTGATTTCCATTTTACAGACAACAAAACCGAGACCCAAAGAAATCAGGTAACGTATTCAAGATCACACAACGAGTTCCGCAGGATTCCCAATCCCAGTATACCAAGCCTATCTGTTGTGTGAGTGCTAGCCAATAGAAGACAGAAAATTCAGGTAGATCCCCCCGCAGAGGTTGGTAGGAAGTCTGGTTTTTATTCTGCCTCCGTTTCCCCATGAGAGAGGTGAAGGCATTGCCCCTGATCATCTCGGAGGCCTCTTCCACCTCTGACACCAGCTTTCGCTCTCATGGCTCCCACGTACATTCACAGTGCCTCACCGAGCGCGATGCATTAGCTTCACACATGTGGCAGACATTACATCTTGGCACGATCCAGGTTCTGGCTGCTCACATCTGCACTTGTGCTGATCCGTGCACGGTCAGAAGTCTATCTCTGTTTAAAAATCCCACGCTCAGTATACCAGGGAGCAAACAACCAACGGATTCCCCAAAGCATTGACATTCCAATTCAGTTGATGACCAGCTCACAGGTATCAGGGCGCTAGGACTCTAATCTCTCTTGGTCTCTTCCTCGCTTCACTTACAAAAATTAAGAAACCGAGACCACTAGCCTGATTGAAGGTTGAAGAAAAAGGAAAAAAAAAATGAGTGATTTAGAATACATTTTATACAACTGTCCAAAATTTCTTAGTCTGCCTGCAGCTGCCAGATAAGCACTTAATTAATAAATTATCATATAATGACTCAGGATATATGATCTTGTCCCTCTCTGAACTCCCACAGCACACATTCGCTGCACTCCTTTGGGGCCCATTCACCATTTTCTACCAGGGATTGCTACGGTTTATGCAATTTTCATTGTCCCTATTCATATTCAGTATGGTTTCTGGAGGTAATCACATATGTAGGACCAGATCTGGATTTAAATCCAGACTTTGTTATTTATTAGCTGTATGCTTAGGCAAATTATCAACCACTCTGAGCTCAGTTTCTGTACGTGAAAAATGGAAAAAAAAGTATTTTTTTTGTTTTGTTTTGGGAGATTAAATGAAATAATATACTAAAATGGCTATCATGTGCTGATTCTGGGTTAAAATTAATGTGTGTGAGTGAGCAAGTGAGTGAGTGTGTGAGTGAGTAAAGCTAGCAGAACAGCGGTTTCAATATTAAAATATCACTCAACAGTTTAGCACATTTAAATGTCCAGGGTCACACTCACAAATGAGGTGGAAACTCAGAGTAGAACTATAGGTGAACTACGGAAAAGTCCAACAGCAACAGGAAATGTATGTTAGCCAAACATCGAAGAACATCTTTTACTTAACCTAGAACCTCCATCGGCATTCAGAAGGTCTACAAACCTCCTAAAAGTATAGACAGCATTCTCTGAAGATGTGCATTTTCTAATTATTTCAAAGATTCCCCTCAGTTTTTAAATATTCCATAATCTTCTTCCCTCTACTCCCGCCCCGTGCCTCACACACAGGCACCACACACAAATTAAAAACTACTGCCTTAGGCAAGTCCCTTGACAAAATCAAAGAGACTTGTCAACTGAGGGGGGAAAAAGATGTATTTAATTTTTAAAAGGCTGAGAGATGCAAGGGCACTGTTTAGAACCTCCACGGGCAGTAGAAGTTATGGTAACGGGCATTCCAAAGCACACAGAGACGCTTCTGAATTCAAGGCCTGGCTCAGCTGCGAACTTGCCATGGGGCCTTAGACTAAACAGAGACCCATGAAAATCAGGAACGAGAGAAGCTTTGACATCATCTCTTGCACCCCTCCTTCTCTTCCCATCACAGAGATGGAGAAACTGAGGTTCAAGGGAAGGTCATGGCTTCACCAGAGTCAAAGCACATTGATGAGAGCCGGAATGAACTTCAGACTCAGTAAAATGATTTCCACACTCTGTATTTCAGTATTAGGAGGTCCAAGATAAGTGTTTAGATCCAGTGGCTTCTAAATTATCTTCTCAATGATGGATAATTACTACTCTCTTCTCTGGACCTGGAAATCTCATGAAGACATGAGTTTGGTTTTGGCAAAGATCATTCCAGCTGCTTCTCAGGCCCAGCCCAGTCCCATAAGAACAAAGCAGAGAGAAAGTCTGAAAGAATGAGAGACGCTGCTATTAATCTTGTGTAGCACTACACCTGGGAATTACAGGCCTTGAACTAGATTTCACTGTGTTGGCTATTACTCTCCTGTCCTCTTGCTTATCAATCCTTCATCTGTCTTCCCTTTATTAATGTTCCCAACTATGCACAGTAAACAGCCAGCTAGGAGCTCATCCCCAGCTTCCTATAATTCACTGGATCAAAAAAGGGCAGGAGGCGGGTGGAGGAAACAGTGGTGATGTCAGGGTCAAGTAATCTTTTACAGGAAAGATTGCAGGGGAATCCATAGTCTCCTAATAAAAAACAGTCAGCAGAAGCCAGCCAGAATTCTCTACTCCATTGCCCCAAGGAATTAACAAAGATGCCTGGAATCCATTTTTGCTTTAAAAGCATCTTGCATCCCTGCATTGACACTGAGACGGGTTTTGCCCAAAAGACATTGGCCCTTTAAATATTGGGAACAGAAAGGACAGTTTATAGAAAGAGACAGCTCTCCTGAAACAGAGCTACAACTATGGAGTCAGAAGAAAAGTTCTAGACCAAGATCTGCCACTAATATCTCAGACAAATCGGACTCCCTCCCTGACCACAAATCTCAGTCTCTGAAAGGAGGGAATCTGGCTCGATTGGTTCTTAAAGTCCCCTCTGGCTTTGACATTCTGACCTCTCCTTACAGGTCAATGACTCAACCTGGAAAAGTCAACAACAGAAGAGGAACCCATCAACATAACCAGGGGATAAGTGTCCTAGACCCTCTAGAAATGAGACCCAGATTATGGAGTAGAAAAACAAGAAGGAAGATGGATTTTTGTTTCTCTTTTCTAACCAGAAACTGAACGTTGCTGGCGGTAAGGGATGATCCGTGCATAAACACTCTATCATGGTATACACAGAATTTAAATCATAAACTGCTCTTCTGGTACGTTAAAGAACCAAGGATAATAGAGATACTGACTTCCCAGCACTGGCTCCGTAGCAGAGTCATAAGACTTTCCTATGACTTTGGAAAAATGACAGGAGGAGAAAGAAAAGACTGGCTAAGAAACAAAATCACAGACAATAGGACATTTGACTAGAAGTAATGCCATGATCAACTGGTCCAACTCCATCTGTTGTTAGATGCTGAAATGGACCCCTGGAGAGGGAAAGTGACTTGCCAAGGTGACACAGCCAGAGCTGGGATTAGAATTAGATTCTCATGACTTCTGCTTCACACAACATAACATAAAACACATGGCTTCACTCCCCCAAACAATGCAATTCTATCCAGGTAACTAAGAAAATCATCTCATGTATTATAATATCACTGCCTCTTCCTCCACCTCAAAAAAGCAGTAACTGATTAATTTAATTTAAGGTACAGGAGGGCTGTTTCCATCAAATTATAACCAACAATTCACTCTAGCAATATAGACAAGTCCATGATAATTAATTCAGTATTATTCATCCTTGCTAATGAATCACCCGGTGGAAAACAAGGATAATCAACGGCCTACAGGAGGCCAGAAGCCTATTCTCGTTCAAGTACAGATCTTGCCTATTGAAGAACACTGGGTATCAGCTCTAAATAGTAAACAGGGTGCAGGGTTTCAGATTCCATGAAGCGCAGCTTTAAATAGATTTGGTTTGGAAGTGGAACAGGGAACACACCACAGTCAGTGGATCAACGTTGAAAGCGGAGAAAAACAATGATTACGCTCATTAAGTGGGTACCTGTTGACACATCTACTGTCAAGTCTAATTATTTACTTAAACTGTTATTCTTTCTTCATTACTGCCACCGATACCAATTATTACCACCAGATTATTTTAAATTTCTGCAGCGTGCCCTGAGAATATGTCCTTCTCTACCCGCCAAAGGTTATTTGAGCAGTTTTTATCTTTCCCTTCTCACACCCATCCCGAGCTCCAAAATACAGAGGATGGATGGAGCAGATATAGGTAAAAGTCGCCTTTCTCGAGAGCAATTGTTTCTTAACCTTTCAAGGCTTGTTTAAACTCCTATTTGTAGTTTCAAGATGGGTTCAGTGCAGAAGGGGGACACACAGCCACTTTTCAAAGCTTAATCTATTAATATTTAACAACTGGTATTTGGAGAAAAGTTAATGAACTGCAGCTTCTACATGAACAACTCAGACCTCTTCCTAACAGAGCTACCAAAACTTTGATATTACATGCCTACAGAACATTCTTTTCTAACATATTTATCCACGAAAGTACAGGAAATATATCGGAACGGAATTTTTGCAGGAGTATTTTATGGACTAGAGAGGGACCAAAAGATGGGCAGGAGCCATTCATGTATTTTTGGCCACTACAGAGTTTTTTTTTGTTTTCTAATTTTTTAATGTTTATTTATTTTTGAGAGAGATAGAGAGAGATACAGTACAAGCAGGGGAGGGGCAGAGAGAGAGACACACACAGAATCCAAAGCAGCCTCCAGGCTCGGAGCTGTCAGCACAGAACCCGAAGCGGGGCTTGAATCCACAGACAGTGAGATCGTGACCAGAGCCGAGGTCAGATGCTTAACCGACTGAACCACCCAGGCGCCCCCACTACTGTTTTTTTTTGTAACCATCTCTTTTGTAGGAATGAGAATAAAATTTAAACAAGTGGCTGCCATTCTGATCTAATTATAGAGGAGTTTCACAGGCTGTGCGTCACCCACCTTGTTTACACATGACATGTTCTTATTTGATGTGTGTGAATATCAGCTTTAAAAACCATATTAATGAAAAAAACATGTTAATGTAATACCATCATTTCCACTCAATTCTAAACTGTTAAGTCCTACAAATATGGGGCACAGCAAGAGACTTTAATGTTTTCAAAGGTCTCTGTAACTAAAGTCATGTTTAAGTTCAAGATCATAGAAATAACATACCAACACAATTACTGAAATATTCAGCAAAACAAATGTTTACAGTACTTTAAGTGCTGGTATAAAATCTTCTACAAAGTTGCTACAGTGCAGGGTCTGCAGTTAGGCCCACCGTATTGACTGTGTCACCTCTTTTTGGCGCAAGTCTTCTCATAGATGACATCGAATACAGCAGACCTAGCTGAGAAGTGCAGTTATGAGCTGGTTAGCCGCAAAAGAAAACTCACATCTTGCACATTTTGCAACTATCGTGCTTCCTTTGAATTTTTTTTCTGGCCTCTGTTTTCTTGACAAACTCAATGCAAATAACACTCTTTTGCCAAAAGTCTATCTCCTTCACACAGGTCCCCTAGAACAGTGGCATCTGGATACTATGGGTCCTGAGTTTCAAAAACCTCTAACTCACTTGATGTATTGTTAGGATTTTGTTGTCATCGTCATAGCCTTGGATTATGTCATTTTGAGATCTTTCTGGGGAAGCTGAGAGATGCCCCCACCAAGTAGAGTTTGATCCCTTCAAAGCCAGGTAGCATGGCAGCATAGGGTAATGAAAAATTCAGCCAGTCAAGGGCTCGGAAACTGGAGAGAAGCCGTCCTGCCACATGCTAGCTGGGGACACCAAAAGAGAGTAGATAAGAACACACCATATCATGGACACGTAAACAATTGTTAAGTCTGAGTCTTCTGCGTTGCCCAGATCTTTGAGCTAGGACTTGAAAGGGAAAATTAGTGGTGCCTGGCTGGCTCAGTTGGTTGAGCGGCCAACTTTGGCTCAGGTCATGATCTCATAGTTCGAGAGTTTGAGCCCCGCGTTAGGCTCTATGCTGACAGCTCAAAGCCTGGAGCCTGCTTCAGATACCCTTTCTTTCTGCCCCTGCTTATGCTCTGTCTCTCTCTCTCTCTCCAAAATAAAAACATACATTAAAAACTTAAAAAAAAAAAAAAAAAAAAGAAGAAAGGGAAAATTAAATCAAAAAAAGATAAAAGGATGGCAGTTCATTGCTTTGGCCATTTTTCAGGTTTTGGTGCTCGGGAAATACTTTTGTATTTCTTCCGTTGGGAGTAAAATCAACTGTAAACATTATTGGATAACTTGCCCATTAGCAATTCTTAAATACGAAGATGCCTATCCTCTCTTACCTCAGATAACTAGCTCTTCAAATGGTCAGTGGACACCAGGTTCAGCAAACTGCTATGCTAGCGTCTGTAAATAAAATAGGTAAATGTTACTCTTAGGTACTACGCTATATGTATCATTAATAATCATAAACTCTTCTATCTATATAGCAGTTTCTTGTTTTGCAAAACATTTTCACGTTTGTCATCTCATTTCACTCCATAACAACCCAGTGAAGAAGCAGGAAGAGAATCATCTGCTCACTTCACAGGTGAGGATACAGAAGCTCCAGGAGGAACAGAGAGAAGGAGAAGGGAACTAACATATTTCTCATGATTAACTTCACACACATACAGGGAATGAGTATCACTGTGTTCATTTTACAGATGTGGGAACCGAAGTTCAGGAAAGGCAGGTAACTTGCCCAAGACTACACAGTATAGTATACAGCAGGGTATGAGTTTGGAATTTCTGGGCTCCACCTGTTGGCCCAGTGATCTTTCCTTTATATCTTAGTCTGTCCCGGGCTATTAGGTTGGGAAAACACAAACTCACTGACTTTATCCAGTAGGTTGGGGGGAGGAGGGAATAATAAAATGAAACCAGCTATTTGATTGACATGAGAAAGCAGCAAAAACACATGGGATTTAGAGCCAGTCAGACTTGTCTTCCTCTTAACAATGTCCTTGGGCAAGTTACTTACACTCTCTGAGTGTCAATTTCCTCATATGTAAATGGGGCTTATAATATCTACTTCATAGCCAAACCTCAGTTCAACTTTTTGGGGAAGATTTTCCTCCATTATTTCCTATCTGTAGATAATGGAAAGTGATGGTATACAAAACATTAATATTTCCTCATGTGAGCCCATGTTTATCTGATCAAAGGACAATGTGATAAACACACAATACTAGAGAATACCTGAGGGGGGAGAATTGCTTTGATCCGTACGCCTAGTTCTAAAGCACCTCAATATTAACTATGTGTATCTCACATGGCCTCACCCCAACAACAACAAAGAATATGTGTTTCCAAAGACAACACTTGAAAATTGAAAAATGAAGTGTCCCCTCAAGCCCAAGAAGCAAGAGATACGGCCTTAGGTGAAAGACCTCAGGTACATCTCAAGTAATTTTAAAGCTTGTGCCTTTGTACCTAAAGTTTGCCCCTTAGGTTCAGAGAGATGAAGCTTCCAACAGAAGACCAAGGGAACTGAATACAGTGGACAGATTTATTGAGAAGTAGGAGACTTCTGGGAAGTTTTATTCATCTATCCCATTTTCATATAGGACTCAAATAAGATTAAGAGTAGGACATGGCTGATAGGATACTCTGCAAGAAATTCTTGTCATAAGCCACCCAAATCAAAACATTAATCATCTTTGTGACCAACTTTATCAACAAGGAAACCAAACTTTAAAGATCGTATGGTTAATATGGAGCAGGTAAAAATGCAACCTCAAATTCTGATACCAAAACCAGTAAGGACCCTTCTATTACATGATGCAGCCTCCCACTTGGGAGCATATACCATCTAAAAGTCGATTGTCAAAGCATCAAAACACATTTAGTATTGAGTCCTGCTTCCTTTGCAAGTGAAAGGAGACAGAGAAGACTTCACATCTGTGGTCTAACCAGAAGGTGACACATTACTAAGCTGGGGCAAAAGAAGTGTTCAATGCAGGGTTACCATGAAGACTTTCTCAGCTCTCCCCAGGGCAGTTTCAGAGATGCAACCTTCTTGGCAAACTGTCAAAACACAAGCCACAGAAACAACAGAAGCCAGTGCCCCTGAATTCTCTCTCGTCAATAAGTCTCATGTTAAACAGTAGAAAAGCTGAAGCCTCCTAGCTAAGAAGTTCACCGGCCCTCTTCACATGGTTGAATGTCATGTGTCCTCAGTAAACTCATGGGTATTACCTAATGCAATGGAGTTCTCCACTAGACCCATAAAGACATCTTGGACAAATGACAAACCCCACTCTAGCATGTTGCTAATAAACTCAGTTATCCTTAGTTGCCTCTGTATTTATGACCGCTGACCGAGACCCTGGCAGTCTGTACCCTTGGTCAAACCACCCATCCTCTCTCAAGAAAAACGTTCTCATTTTCAGAAGCAATTTCAACCCAAAATAAAGAAACTTGTATACTCACTATTTAATTTACAAAAATCAACCTATTAATTAAATATATACAAAAGCAAGACTCACCAGGCCTATTTGGAGCTGGTATAGAATAATTGATAATTTACACTCTATTTCAGGAAAACCAGCGGAGGGCAAATGAAGCCCATGAAGAAGAAAGAGAGGAAAGAAACATGGTGGGGAATAAGGAACAAAGGCAGAAAGGAATGGAAGGTTGTGAGAAATGAAGAGAGCAGAGACAACCATTCCAATAGGTTTTTCACAAACCACGGTACCTTCTAAACCGAAACCTGCACCCCAGGACAATTTTTAAGCAACACAATCCAAGAAAGATGAACTTAACCTTACAAACACAACCAACTGACATCAGAATCACTGTACCCAATGTAAAGATACCTCTTAATACTTGATATTTTACAAGTGCTATAGGACCAATGAACATAATATGACAGAGCCTTGTAAAACCCTAAACTAAGAAAATTAATGCAATTAATAAGTAACTTGCTAGCTCTGTGTTCGCAGATATCCTTTCTGATTACGTGAGCGTTGTTCTAAAAAGAAGAGCTGAATGAGAATTGAGCTCCTGGGTTCTGCTCTTAGCACTCTAATCCCCAAAGTCTTTTGAATTAGAAATTGTATAAAATGGCTTTCTTTTTTTTTTTTTCCCACTCTTCATAGGTCTTGACCACAGTTATCCCTAAACCACTTACTTGTGAAAAGGCCAAAAATTATTTTGTCTGGATTTTGTGCATTTGCCTAAGTTTTAGGTAGTGGTAGCGGTGGGGTGAAAGGATCGGTAAGATCTCTTTAAATGAAATTATTTCCTTGTTTAAACTAAATCGTATACTAGATTTGCCTCCATTAAACAATGTCATAATCTCTAACATGATCATTAGGAATTCTATCTCTGAAAACAACTGAAATGTTAGACCAGGCCAAAGGCATTAAGTAACAAACACTGAAAGGTTTCTACTCCCATCATCAGATCAGGTACAAAGAGCATTTTTAAATGCACTCCAGCACATTTTTAAATGCACTCTCTCACCCGCCACCCTAAGATACTTATCAAGAATACAACATATTCCATGGCTTATGAATGATTTGGTTGTCTCATTAAAGTAATGTTTGCCAGTATTTAATTGCTTCCCTCCCTGATTTTAATTTCCTCACCTGTCAGCATCTATCAGAGGCACTGAGATCTTCTGACATCCTGGCTGATTGTGTTGAAATTAATCAGATTTTTAAAAACTAAATTGCTTTGGCCTAAAGGTAATGCTCAGCTTCTTAATGTGATATTTATAAGGGTTCTATCAATGGAACTTATAATCTAGAAATTAAATGACAGGCTTTAGGAATCCTAAGGAAAAATATAAGTGGCTTACACATTTCCAGCAGTGGACTTCAGAAGGTCAGTACTTTAAAAAAAAAATCAATCAACAAGTGTTTACTGAACACATAGCACTTGCCTGCAGTCACTTTTGGGCTAAACGGGAGACAGTGAGACATGAAGCTACCTTAGAAAGCTTGGAGAAACAGGTAAAAATTAAGTTGAGCTCATTTCGACTGAAGTCGCTGACAATCTGGTCAATCAAAAGGTGCATTTTGTGTGTACGATTGTGACCAGCTACATACATTATGCCTTCACAAAGATTAATGATTTTATTCTTCATCTCAATCCAGTGAGGTGGAGTTAGTGTCAGTGTTAGTAATAGCAGCAATATTCCCATATGACAAGTAACAAAGCTGAGGCACAGAGTGGTAGAGGGACACAGTCCTAGACGTCTCGTTATGGGCAGACCTGGTCATGTGATCTAGAGAAAATCAGAAAATACAGCATGATCATCTTGGAATAAAAAGAGAAAAATTCTTTGCAAATCCTCCACACGTAATTATTCAATGATAATTCTTGTGCTCTTATCTATCAGTGGCAGTGCTTAAGACACTCAGGAAACCCACAAGCATAAGCTGTTCTATAAGAAGTAAATGAAATGAAGGATTGAGAAATACTTTGTAATGTATCATATTATCATGAGATTATTTTTTCTGTATATGTGTTACTATTGCTATGGTGGAATGTGGAAATAGGCATCCTTGTGGTAATTAGGTCCCAATAGCAAACCTGTAATATCATCACATCTATCTTTCAGTTATTCTGTTGGTTGTAAGACCCCTAAAAGAAACGGAAGTATGAAAAACATTGGATGCATACAATTGGAGGGAAGAAGAGAGTCAAGGGTAACACAAGCAGTTGGGTTTCACACAACTGGCTTAATAACCAAACACAATCTAAACCCTTGTAGAGGTCTTATCTTCCCAGGGGACTTTAAGACCCTTACTCAGACTTTAAGTACGCCCCCTGCTGTGAAGCTTTTCCCAATCTAGAAAGGTTTGGGGAAGCAGCCCATCTCATAATGCCTGGATCCATATCTAAATCACTAAAGTTAATATACTGTCTTATCATTTTTATTGATTGTGTGCCTTGAGGAGAGAAATCTTTGTCTAACTCAGTTTCTTGAACCTCAATTCCAGAATCTGATCTTGAGTACTCAAGAATATGTTCCACAAATGAATGCATGAATACATAAAAACAGAGTTTTATGTAATTCCTAGAGCACCTAGCTCAATGCGTATCATAGAAGTGTTCAGTAAATGTTGTTTGAATTGACATTAATTGGACATTTAATTTAAAAAATGTATTATTCAACTGAGTAACCCTAACAGCTACTGAGTAAAGGGTTCAATGAGGAGTTAAGTAACATGCAATGACCCAGTCATCATTAACCCATTAAAGGGTGAACAAATGTTTTCCACAAGAGGAATAATAAAAGCTGAATATACATGTAAAGATGTAGGCAACAGTTGAGAAAATTCATGTAGATAAAAACAGTATTTGTCAAAAAAAATGTTAAGGTCTAGACAAACTTGCAAAATAAAAGGGGACATGAATCAAGAAGAAATAGTTTTTTTTTTTTGTTTTGTTATTTTAGGATTGTAGGTATGAATAAAATCTAAAAAGAAAGGACTGGAGAAAGATACGTAGAGAGAGAGGGAGAAATTCTTAAAATAATGAATTCTAAAAATCATGTCATGTATATAAAAAAGAAAAAGAAATCACTGGAAACAATCAACAAAACTCAAAGACAGCCTACTGACTGGGAGAAGATATTTGCAAATGGCATATCCAATACAGGGTTAGAATCTAAAATATACGAAGAACTTGTATCAACACCAAATAAACCCAAACAATCCAATTAAAAAATGGGCAGGAAACATGAACAACCATTTCTCCAAAGAAGACACACAGATGGCCAACAGACACATGAAAAGATGCTCCACATCACTCAATGTCAGGGAAATGCAAATCAAGACTGCAATGAGATAGCATGTCACACGAGTCAGAATGGCTGAAATCAAAAACACAAGAAACAAGTGTTGGTGAGGATGTGGAGAAAAAGGAACCCTTTTGCACTGTTGGTGGGAAAGCACACTGGTGCAGCCACTGTGGAAAACAGTAAAAAGGTTCCTCAAAAAATTAAAAATAGAATTATCATATGATCCAATAACTCCACTACTGGTTATTTACCCAAAGAATACAAAAGCACTAATTTGAAAAGATAGATGCACCCCTATGGTTATTGCAGCATTATTTACAATAGCCAAATTATGAAAGTAGCCCAAGTGTCTATAGATATATGAATGGATAAAGACAAGGTGGTACATACACACATACATATATACACCCAAAAGCATATTGTTTGCTCACAAAAAAGAACAAAATCTTGCCATCTGCAACAACATGCATGGATCTAGAGAGGATAATGCTGAGTGAAGTAAGCGATTCAGAGAAAGACAAATACCATATCATCTCACTCACCTGTGAAATGGAAGAACTAAAACAAATGAACAGAGAAAAAAAGAGACACACCAGGAACAAGAAACAGACTCTTAACTACACAGAACGAATAGAGGGTTACCAGAGGGAGGGGCTTTGGGGGATGGGTGAAACAGGTGAACGGAATTAAGAGCACACTTATCATGATGAGCACTGAGTAATGTATAGAATTGTTGAATCACTGTATTGTACACATGAAACTAACACTGTAGGTTAACTATACTGGGATAAAAATTTTTTTTAACTATTGGAAAGATCAAAGACAAAAAGTTAATCAAGGTAAAAGTAGTATTTATTAAACACACTGTGTTTCTGTAACTGAGCTAAACATTTTGCATACTTTACTCCTTAAAAATATTGTCAGAAGTCATTACTATATCCATTTTGCCTCTGAATAAACCAAAGCTCAGAACAATTAACTAATCTGATTGAGTTCACCCACCTAGTAAGTTATGGTACTAGAATTTATATCCTAGCTATTTTTCTTTAATTATTGAAGTACAGTTGATACACAGTGTTACATTAGTCCCAAGGTCACAACATAGTGATTAGACAACTCTATAAATCATGCTAACACGTAGCTACCACTTGTCGCCATGCAATGCTATTACAACACCATTGACTATATCCCCTATGGAGATCCTATCTCTCAGACCCACACACTCATTCTGTTTCCAGTATGTAACAAAGAAGCGCACCTAAAAGAGAACTTCAGAGGTGAATGGCATGGCAGAAATCTAGAAAGTGATGTGAACACAGGGATGGGATAAAGGCTATAAGCATTCAAACCTGTTTAAATCCTAAGATAGAGGTAGCAAGAAAGGAAGGGGATGGAGGGATTATAGCTACCCTCGAGAACCTGGGGACTGACGGTTCATGCACGTTACGCTTGTGCAAAATATGCAATGCTAGAACTCTTAGGGCTGAAACAGTGAAAACTCCAGTTCCTGAGCAATGGAGAGGAGAACTTTAAAGTGATGGGCATTGAGGAGGGCACCTGTTGGGATGAGCACTGGGTGTTGTATGGAAACCAATTTGACAATAAATTTCATAGTAAAAAAATAAAAATAAATAAAAATAAATAAAAATTGAAAAAAAATAAAAATAAAATGAAATGAAATATAAAATAAAATAAATAAAATAAAATAATAAAATAAAATAATAAAATAAAATAAAATAAAATAAAATAAAATAAAATAAAATAAAATAAAATAAAATAAAAAAAAACATGAAGCTGCCCAGCAGTAGAACAAACTGCTTCACAAAGAATTGGAAGTGCCCAAGTAGAGGCTCAATGGCCATCTGTCAGGGAAGGCATGCGTAACATCCTGGCAGTGGGAGGGAGTCAGCATTAGAAGATGGGCCACTGCAGCTCTGCGTTTCAGAGATTTAGCTGCCCAATGCTGAGAGACAAACAACAGCTCCAAGCTCCAGATACAAATTTGAAGAATGGCCTTTGAAGAAGAGACCCCGGGGTAAAAATAGCATCCATGCAGCACACCCATGGGGCAGCGAGGATATGCCAAGCATGAGACAGTCCCCACGCTCAAGAAGTTCAGACAAGGCAGAAAACGCATTTCGAAAAGTTAAAAAAGAACTGCTGGGAGGCAGTTTGGGAGCCTCATAAATGGCTAGACAAAGCCATAACCAGAAGTCTCAGAAAGAAAGAGGAAAAGCTGAACGGTTCACAGGAAACTAAGTTTTACGGAAAGAAAAGAAGTCATCGAAGGCTTAAGTTTAGGGAAGAGCTGATTCACAGAAGTAAGCAAAGGTCAAAGCAGATCTCACTTTTGGGTAATCAAAACAGACATGGAGGAAGAAGCAGAAGAATGTTAGAAAACAAAGTTAAAAAAAACCAAAAGCTCACCGGTGGGAGAGAGCAATGAGATGTTGGGTGAGGAATAGGAAAGAAAAAAATGAGATCGTTCAAAAGAACATTCAACATATTTGAAAATGAGAGAACAATCCATTTGAGAGTGTGCAAGCCTACTTTCACAGTCTTCCAGATTCATTCACTTTCAAACACTGCAACCTGTCTAAACCCGACCCCCCAAAAGCTACTCGAGACAGGAGAGAGTTATTGAAGAGAAAACATGATGTCTGGGTCCGGTTCAATGGCCTGTCTCGGCAACCGTCATTACAATTTCAGGCTGAGCAGTTTTTATTGAAGAAAACAGATCGCATAAAATATTAACACAAGCAAAAGCAAAGGTAAAGGGCAATTTGTATTGGACGACCTCCCTCCCACAGGAAGGAAAAAAAAAAATAAGGGAGAGAATTTTATTAGAAAAGTGGGGAGGCAGGAGGTGGTCCCGTAAGATGACTTCTCTGTGACAGTGAGGATCATGGGTATGTAGGCAGTTTCCTTTGCTGTGACTGCCAGCTAATCCAGGTAAAGAAGGAAGTGGCCGCTTCAGCCCAAACTCCCGGAGTCTTTTTTTTCCCCCACAAAGCTGGGATTCTAAACCAGAAAATGGACAAGCACTCAACTGCTCCTTCAACTTCTCTCAGGTCTTGCCAAAGACAAAACCTGTTCTGTTTAAAAAGGCAGCAGTGGTCACTATTGAAAAGCAGGAGAGTGAGCAGCGGTGCGGTGGTGAGCACAGAGTGTGGAAAATATGCAAAAGGTTTAATAAACACACCGAAAAAATATATGGAAATCTTCCCAAATAAATACAATAATGATATACCTTTGACATCGCATATTCACAAAAGAAATTCAGAAACATCTACCTTGAGATCCCGGAGACTGGTACAGGAACTCAAAAGAAAAAATGGGAACACACTAACACCTGGATTCTTGCCCCAGCTCAGCCGCTAACCAGCGCAGCGGTCCCGGGTAGGTCGCTTTCAGCTCCGCTCGCCTAAAAAAGCCAAAAGACAGGATTAGATCAGTGGCTCTCAATGCGCATGGTGCATCTTTTTCACAGTGTTGACATCTGCGTCAACGGTGCGAAAGCAATCGAGAGTGGGGCGGGGTGGGGGGACATGGCCAGAGTCTTCACAGGAATCAAGCAGTGGCACCAAAATGTCCCGACAGCTGCTTCACTTTTCACCACCAGGTACCCACTGTCAAGGGAACACGGGGCTCGTTTCATTTAAAACTGTCCTCCATGCATTAAAAGTTAATTTTATTAAACTCAATCCTTGAACACATATCTTTTTAATATTCCATGTGACAAAATAGAAAGGAGGCAAGAACATCTTCTGCTGAATCCCAAACCACAATGGTTGTCTCCAAGAAAGGCACTTGTGTGACTGCTAGAATCAAGGGCTGAGCTAACGGCTCGTTGCACAGAACATCATTTTTTTTAAATTTTTTTTAATGTGTATTCATTTTTAGGGACAGAGAGAAACAGAGCATGAGTGAGGAAGGGGCAAGGAGAGAGGGAGACACAGAATCCGAAGCAGGCTACAGGCTCTGAGCCATCAGCACAGATCCTGATGCGGGGCTCGAACCCACGAACTGCGAGATCATGACCTGAGCCGAAGTCGGACGCTCAGCCGACTGAGCCACCCAGGTGCCCCAACATCATTTTTATTTGAAAGAATGACTGACAAATTGTGGTCATTCAGACTTGGTGATGACAAACATAAACCAAGAGAGCCTATCATTTCAAGGAAAACAATTAAAGTTATCTGTTGCCAGTGATAAAAATCAGTTTTCAAGTGAAAATTAGAACTTCAAAAACCCTGCATCTGCTATTGTATACTTGACATATTCCTAATAATTAAAATATGTTTTTGATGAAAGCAGTGGCGATATTAACGAATGGGATTTTTTTGTTGTTGTTACGGAATGAAACTTATCGATATTTGAAAGATATGCATAACTCAGTGAACCCGTATTTTCCAAATGAGCAATCTATGGTGTTACACAGAGGTGCGGAGCGATTCAAACTGAGTAGAAGACCAATGAATTTTAATATAACAGAGTATAAAGAAATTTATTGATACGATTTCAGGTTTCACATTAGGAAACCACCACTTGTCAAGTTTTAGTGTAGTATAAAAAAAAAAAAAAAGAAAATCCACAATTATGTCCTTTTTAACTTCCTTTTCCAATCCTTTTTATAAATAATTTCTGGATTTTCTTCCTAAACTTTACTCAAAGCATATATTTGTGACAAACTGCCATTTTTCTCACTACTTTTTTTGTGTGTCTTTTGGAAAATGTACTTATTTTCATACAGCTTTCTTTAAAATCTTTTTTGTATTTCTGTTTTAATTTCTTTTTTAGGATGTCTCTTTCTTTCTTTGGAGAAAAAGAGAGAGAGAGAGCACGTGAGCAGGGAAGAGGGGCAGAGGGAAAGAGAGAGAATCCTAAGCTCAGCGTGGAGTCTGATGTAGGGCAAAATCCCACAACAGTGAGATCATGACCTGAGCTGAAATCAAGAGTCAGAGGCTCAACTGACTGAGCCACCCAGAGGCCCCAGCTTTAATTTCTAAGATGAATATCCTTACTATCACTCACATAAGCAAAAACTCATGCTGAGGAGTGTAGAGAGGTCCTGAGACCAAACCACTGCACTTAGATGGGACTTATATATGCTACCTTCCTGCCCAGTACCCATCTTCTTTGGTTCTAAACCATTAGGGAAGACAAAGAGTGGCTCAGCTCTACTTTCAGACCCTGCTATCTGTTTACCTTTATGTAGAGGCCACTTCAGTGAACATTTGGACACATGAAACATCTGTACGACTTCGCCATGGAGTAGGCCATTTGTTAGTAACAAATACTGATTGTGAGCTTTCCATGGGGCAGGCACTGGTTAATAGAGCCCTTAGATCAAAATCCAGATTCTACTACTATTTGAGGTACGTATACTCTTTTTTTTTTTTTTATTCATTTTGGGAGAGAAAGAGCACAAGCAGGGGAGGGGGAAGAGGGAGAGTGAGAGAGGATCTTAAGCAGGATCCACAATCAGCACAGAGCCCGACACGTGGCTCGATCCCATGACCCTATGATCATGACCTAAGCTGAAGTCAAAAGTCGGATGCTCAACCGACTGAGCCCCCAGGTGCCCCTCGGTATGCTCTTGGTCAAAATACAGAATCTCTCTAAACCTGTTTTTTTTTTAATGTTTATTTATTTTTGAAAGAGAGAGAGAGAGAGAGAGAGACAGAGAGAGACAGAGAGACAGAGCATGAGTGGGAGAGGAGCACAGAGGGAGACACAGAATCTGAAACAGGCTCCAGGCTCTGAGCTGTCAGCACAGAGCCCGACGCGGGGCTCGAACTCACCAGCCGTGAGATCATGACCTGAGCTTAAGTCGGACATTTAAACAGCTGAGCCACCCAGGTGCCCCTACACCTGTTTTGTTTTGTTTTGTTTATGTGAAATAAGAATGGCAATAGACCTACATCTGAAGATTATTGTGTAGTTCCACTGAAATGATCCGTTAAAAACCTTACTATACTCAATGCCTAGCATACAGTAAAAACTCAAGAAATCTTACCCATTGTTATTACAACTAACATGTCTCCCATCACTTCTCGGCCTTTTGGCTAAGATCAAGTGTACAACTAACACGTCTCTTACCATTCTTTGCCATGTACATGAAAGAAATAAAAACAATTTAACCATACAGGGACTCAAAATCTATCTCACTTGCTGATACATTCAGCTCCATGAAAACTCAGAGGCAGAAGTATCCAGGAGTCCTTGTTTCTCATCCCAAAAGTAAAAAAGAAAAAAAAAAATCTGTGGCCAGGAATGGAAACGGGGTTATAATAAAGACCAGGCACCGCACCGGTTTCCAAACTTTCTACAGTCAAGAGAGCAAGCAGTTCAACCCCAATGTCATTCTCAGCACTACAGTGAAAGGTCCAAAGACAGGAAGTGAGAATCCAAACTTAGTCCCTGATCAGACAAGAGATGAGATTTTTACTTTTCCTTTGTTTCCACAAAAAGTCATATTCATTTCATCTCTTTACCCCATGTAAAACCCAGCAGGAAAAAGGCTGGGGAAAAATAAGGATGCTTGTCAATCCGAGGTCAAACCAAAAGAAAAAGAGATGCCCTCATGCTGCTAAGAAAAGATTGCATGTAGGAGAGAGGAGGTACTTAATAAAGCGATTTCAATTAAAAATACAATCTGAGGGAACAGACACATGCACGCTTACCTACAATTTCTTTAAAAAGATATAAAGGAATTAATCATTAAACTAGTTACACTGGTGAGGCTCAATTTCATTTTTAAAGAAAAATAAAACAGGATGCCACTTTTATTTTACTTTCTTCCATCAACTCTACATACAACCACTCAAGTGTCAGTATCTTACTAGCCTGATAAGACTTTTAAGTGCTGATTTAATAGAATGATGTAAGTTATGCTTCCAGAATAATGTATAGAAACGATTATGCCCCCTTAACAGCACTTGGATCTTCAATCAGGAAATTCAATTTTAGCTGCAAAACTATGTTTTGGCAAAAGTGCAATTGAACTCAGTGTACTTGTCACATTTCTAAATATACTCCGGTCACCATGACAACAAGGGAGACTGATGGATCGCTTAAAAGAGTACGGTATATTTAATTGTCAGCATTTTAAACTGACTCAGAAAAATGCTGTGTGATAGGGTCTACTCACCATGGTTACTGCCGGCTGAGTCCATAATAATAAAAGGCTCACATACGCACATCGACAGCGTGCGCGCAAAGAACGTAAAAATCATTAGGCCCTGTATTTCCAACCACGCTACGCACCAAACTTAAGGCTTTCGCAAGGACTTGTTCTTATTAAGGTACCACTCAAGAACCCCACTCCCAGATTGTCAGCATTTGCGTCTGTACCCCAGGCCGCGATAGCAAATCCCAATGCGAATTCCAAAGCCTGCTCCCTCTCTTAATCTAAAGATAAAAATGAACGTAAGGCTATTTTCTCCTGGAATGGGGGATGAGATACTCTTTCTCTCTCCTTCCATGTGGACTTGTTTCCCATTGACAATCTTCTGGGGTCCATACATATCCCAAATAACCATTTCCGGAGCACCACTCCTATGCCTGTGCGGGTCAATCTTCTACAGGCTGGGAACAGAATGGCAACAAATAGATACCGCTCCCCCATTTGGGGAGCTGACACCCTAAGAAAGGAGGAAGACAAAGATACAAGTAATCCATGAAAGAGAAAGAAATAGTCCAAATGAACTGATCCATTAGACTGCACTACATACAGAGCCTAGCATATAGTAAGCACTCAGCAAATCACCCTCCTCATTATTATACCAAAGATATTTCTCACCAAAAGAGTTTGCAATATACAAAAGGTAAACACAGGCATAGTGACCATGCTTTCAGAGAACCATAAGTGTTGTAGAGAACTTAAAACAAGATAATAGGAAAAAGCAATGGGGAGGGGACAGGTGTGCTACTTTAGCTGTAGGTTAAGGAAGATCTCTTCAGGGAGATGACATCTGTACTGAGCCTAGAATGAAGACTCCAAGTCAGCCATATGCAGAATCAGAAGAAGGTCAAGTGAGAACAAGCTTGGCTTATACACGGGATAGAAGGGAGGTCAGTGTGTCTTTAGCTTACTGAGTAAAGTGATGATGGAGTGACAGATAAGGGAAGCCCAACTCACATTGCCTTGCAGGCCACTGAAAGGTCTTCTGAATGTTTCTAGATACCATGGAAGTCACTCTGTGGCAGGGGGTGAGATATGATCCAAGTAACAATTTCATAAGATCTCTTCACATGGTAGGGAGAAGGACAACAAAGGGAAATCATAAAAGTATCATGACCATTTCAGAGAGTCTATTGTCATAGTCCAAATAATGGGTGGTGACTTGGCTTGAGTCACTATTCTCCTACCCCAGTGCTTTTCTGCAGCCCCATGCTTACCCTCTCGACCACCACTTGCAAGAGAGGCACGAAGAGCAATCAGAAACAGGAAATATTCCAGGGGCAGAACACACACACGTTGGCTAAGCAGGTACTTTGAGCAGATGAGTTGGATGAAGGCCCTACAGCATGACCGCATATGTGTCCTGTGATTCAGCAGGTCTGGAGGGGGGGGAGGGGGCTCGCGATGCAATATTTCCAACAAGCCTCAGGGTCTGGTGGTGGTGCCGCAGGCCCAGGAACCACACTCTAGAACCAGGGTTCTAAGGGAGGCTGGAGACGGGAACACCAGGATAGCAGGAGGCAATGAGAGCTTGGCTCAGGGTAATAATAACAGGTGGAATAGGGAAGAAGGGAAAAATCCCAAGAGAAGTAGCAACAAAGCTACAATCCAAGACTTGGCAAGAGATAACGCATGGAAAATGAAAAAGAAGATGGTGGAATTGATGTGGAGCTTTCTTTCATTGTACTGTTCACTGTGCAGCATTTCCATCTGTCTAGTGAAACCGCTATCACAATGAATACTTCCTGTGGCCACAAGTCTATCCCTGTAAGACAGGGCCAAGGAAATGATTGTGGCGACAGATAATAATAAGAACAATAACAACAACAATCCCCATCCTTGACTGAGAGCTCCTTCTGTGCCAGGCACATTATAGCACGCACGATCTCCAGTTCTGACAACAACCCTATTCCTCCCTCACAAATGTCAAACGTGACATCCAGACACATTATGTAGCTCGCCCAGAGTCACTCCTGCTTCAGCCGGATTCAAACACCAGAATGGACTGTAAGATCCGTTTCCTTCACCCCCATGGTGCCTATGAAGTTGAACCTAGGGGAGAATCACATGCCCACGGGAAGCATCCGTCCTCAAAGTCAGGGTTCCCTTAGGCTCGGACTAAGTCTCAAGACTGCAAGTGGCAAAAGTTGATTCATGGACTCTAGAATCATAAGTATAAAGTATACAAAGTCGAGTGGCTGGTCTGTAGCAGAACCGTGACTCATTTCATAGGCTCAGAACACAAACGTGGCTTGAGTATTTTTATGCTCCCGCTCAGACTCACTGTTCTGTACCCCTACTCCAGAGCGCCTTCCTTGTCCCCGTTCTTGCCTTCTCAGCTTTATTCTGCTTTTTCTTTACAACTTTGTCTGCACAGAGAGTAACTGCCTCCCTACATGGTGATGGTTTGGAGTGAGAAAGAGGCCCTTGTTTGTGAAGATGCATGGTGAACGGTAGTGGATATTGACAAGACATCAGTAGATAAGAAAGACGAGCTGAGACATTTCCCCAGCCCAGGAAGTGGGTAAGAAATGAGCCACAAGATCTTCCTTCTAATCACCCACACTGTGCTTTCCCAGGATGATTCACAGGTATGGCTCCACAGACCTGACAAAGGGGACCATCGTCAGGAAGATGAAAGGATGTTTTTATGCCTGCTCTCGCTTTTTTTTTATTTGTTCCTTCTTGAGTAATAACTATTAATTGTGCTATGCGGGCAGTGCAGAGATGAGTCTACCGGGAAGCCAGCACAAATCCATCAAGTGCTTTTAGTCCGAGCTTTTTAGAAGCAATTGCTTACCACATTCTCCCTGCTCTTTTTCTCAAAGCTAGAATTAAAGTGGAATTTACCACACAGTTACCCAATGCCCTCCTCCCCACCTCCAAAAAGAAGACAGAAGATGGCTATTGGTCTATCACCAACAAAATCACAAGGTGTAGGTGAAAAAAACAACTCATTTAGTGTTTACAAAGCTGACCTTTTGGTCCCTAAAACAGGTACTCCTCTTATATTAAAGTATGACAACCCTGTGTAAGCAGATACTGTCCAATTTGGACAGATGAAGAAATTAATGCTCAGAAATTATGTTTTTTGTCTAGAATCCAACAACTAGGAAACAGAAGAACCAGAAAGTAAACACAGGTCTTCTGACTCTAAGGCCAATCCTTTCTTCCACCCATACCAGCTGCCTCGCACACACTTCCAAGAGAACCCATGCTTCCATGCTGTTCGGCAAAAGAATCAAAGCTTTAAATATTTCTTAGAGGGGCGCCTGGGGTGGCTCAGTTGGTTAAGCGTCTGACTTCGGCTCAGGTAATGATCTCACCATCTGTGTGTTCGAGCCCCATGTTGGACTCTGTGCTGACAGCTCAGAGCCTGGAGCCTGTTTCAGATTCTGTGTCCCCCTCTCTCTGACCCTCCCCCACTCACGCTCTGTCTCCCTCTGTCTCAAAAATAAATAAACATTAAAAGAAATTAAATATTTCTTAGCAATAAGGCTGTATATTGGGGCGCCTGGTTGGCTTAGTTGGTTAAGCGTCTGACTTCAGCTCAGGTCATGATCTCACAGTCTGAGTTCAAGCCCCACATCAGGCTTTGTGCTGACAGCTCAGAGCCTGGAGCCTGCTTCAGATTCTGTGTCTCCCCTCTCTCTCTGCCCCTCCCCTGCTCACATTCTCTCTCTCTCTCTCTCTCTCTCTAAAAATTAAAAAAAAAAAACATTAAAAATTAAAAAAAAAGAAAGAAGGCTGTATTCTTTGAAAAGAACAGAAGATAAAATAAAATAAGTAGAAAAAGATTTATTTGACAAATATGCACAATATCCCAAAAGGGCTCTTTTAAGAGGTCTTTTCTAGGAATAGTAAGCAACAAAGCCATCGTAGATTCTTTAAGGCTTGCCTCTAACCAAGGCAACATGTTTTCGACTAAAGCTGGATTCAGGGATCAGTTAGGATCCGCACCATGCCTAACATGGAATCATGGAAGCTCTTGAATTTCCCACCACAGGATTGTGGCCAAAGAACATCTAACAAAGCCTGTCCCCTCACCCAGCCCCAGGGCTTGCACAAAAGAAGAAAGAATCGGGGGACAAGACATAATGGAAGACTGAGGGCTGTTCACACAGGCTCTGGCTCATTATGAAATGGAAGAAACTTTTTTTTAAAAAAATGAAAAGTTAATATAGTCCGAGCGTAAACTCATCTCTCATTATTATTCCCACATCTTCCATGGTATAGGTAGATGTTAGAAAGGATCAAACAAGAGAAAATAAGAATAATCCAGTCTTTAGGGCTTAAGATATGCTGTCAGACCAAGGTGAGGGTTAATGTGTGTAAGCAGCATCATTTTCTGTCTCCCCTTACCCAGAGGGGTGGTGAGGTTAAGCATTTTGAAAAGATTCTTTATCATAAGTAGAGCTGACAGGGACACCTGATGAGAATGGTAATCAAATCAAGAAGTAAATAAACACTCAGATCAGTGTTCTTTAATTTTGGTGGCTGCCTTGGGAAGAAGGGTTGCCTTATAAAGGTACATATTTCTCTCTTCCAACCATAAATACAGGGTAGCTTCATAATGTTTTCTCTTTTTAAAAAGTTATTTTGTTTCTCAACAAATGCCAGTTAACCACCTTCTGTGTGCTAGTTAATGTGTGGTTTTGGGGAAAGAGATGGCAGCAAGAGAAAAGGACACCATCCCTATTTTCAAAGAGCTCAGAGTCTGGTACCTAAGGCCAAGCACAAAATGTTGTGATTTTTTTTTTTTAAGTCAGCAAGTTATGTTCTCAATTATGAAAATACCAAAATGTCAGATTCTTCTCCAGTCCAAGCAATAATGTAAAATGAGCCAATTCTTCTGAATCAGATTTTTTTAATGAAAATGATGACTGCTGAGGCTTTTCCCTTTAATGCCAACATTATTAGAACTCGGGGAAGAACACAAGGTCAATTTACTGCGTTCCATATTCTTCCCAGGTGCAAACCACTGAGCAATAGAAATATAACGTGACACGTGCAATTCTAAAGGCTCCTAGTAGCTACATTTAAAAAGAATAGAAGATAAAATAAAATAAGTAGAAAAAGATTTGACAAATATGCACAAAGTATACAAATCTATGCAAAATGTACAAAATAATTGTATTTGTATAGCCACATTTCAAGTGCTTGGTGGTCACATGTGGCTACCGGCTATCACACTGGACAACACGTCCCCAGCCTTTCCTCAACCTTCATCTCCCAGTAAGTGAACAAAGCAAAACGTTTGGTGGGGACAGAGAGACAAGTTGTACGACGGGCACCAAGATACACAGACTCGACCCAACCCATCTAATATTGCCAATTATTCTTCTCAATCTTAAAATCTCACGATCAAGAGATTCCAGGACACTGGCTCCACCCTGTATGTGAGGATGAAGAGAACCAAACAAGACCAAGGATTGCTACCAACAAAATGGCAACTTAGCCACGCTACCCACTGGCATGCTGATATCATCACATACAAGGACCTGAGAGTCTACCCTCAAACTTTTGCAGTTTGAATCAAGGTCCATTTTCCCACTCTAACCATAAATACCTTCCCAGCTTCCCTGCACATCATCTGAGAATAAATAGGGTATGCAAAGATACAGTAAAAGTGCAATGCCTTAGGAGGTAAAGCTACCAAAACAGAGAGGTGAGGATCCCTTCTTCACCTTTTCATACCTTCTGGTCTGTGGATATGGAAGATTCTGTTCCTTTGTCAAATGATAAAGAACTCTCCCTCCATCACTCTCCATACTTCTTCCTCCACGACAGAAGGAGGGGTGATTTTATCTGACTGGTAAATGGCATTTTGTAGTTTCATTAGTCGTGTTGTGCCAATGATAATCTCTTAGCTTTGATAGATGTAGTTGGTTATGTGAGATACTACTATTAAAGGAAGATGGGTGAAAGCTATCCACAGACTCTGTTACCAGTTACTATTCCTAGTTACTATTTTTGTAACTCACCAACAGCAACACAGTAAAGATTACTGGGGATGATCCCCTCAGGCTGCTTCCAGCCAAACCCAAACTCTATCCGGAAAAGAGCTGACAACACTGAACAACAAGAAAGGACATTACATGAAATGACTTCTCGCTTTTTATTGTTCTTGCAATAAATTAAAAAGTATTTCAAATGCATTTGATTAGTTAAAAGGTTCACTGGAAGCTAGGAATTAGCTGAATTAAAGATTGTTTAATTATAAATAAAAAAATAGAACGAGAAAGGCCAACTTTGCCAAGAAAGAAATTGTAATTGAATAATTCACATTTTTGCTAATTTTTGAAAAATTTTATTTTATGTTTGGACAAGCAATAGATAGAGAATCATCTTCCCAGATTATGGTTGAAGGTTTCAAATATTATATTGGCTCTATCTTACTGGGAAAAGAAAAAGTCTTCTCCATCTGTGCTAAGAAAGAAAAAAAAAAAAAAGCCTAGCCAACACATTCAGAGGGTTTTCAGAGATTCAGTGTCCAGACCTTTTAGCTCCCATCCCAAGTGTCAGTGAAACTATATAACTTAGCCTGGGAAAAATTCTTTCAAAGAATCATGATACCTTTTTCTTCTCCCCAAAGTTTTCTTTCAAAGGTCAGTGTTTCTTCAACTCAGTTCACCTGATTCAGCAAACCAATCAAAGACCAAAGATTAAGAAAAATTAAATTCTACCATCTTGCATAGATAGGTATGTGGGTGAGTGGGTCGGTGGATGGATGGACAGATGGACGGATAGATAGATAGATAGACAGACAGACAGATAGACAGACAAGAATAAAAGCTAAAGTTATTTGAGCCCAGTTTACAAGCTGCAGTTGCCTGCTCAAGGAAACGGACTTTTGGAAACATTGTACTCCTTCCTGAACCCTTACCACTATAACAAAAATATCAACATATTCACCAAGTAATTTTTCTCACCCTACTTTTAGATAAATGTTTGCCTTTCGTCAAAGGTAGTGAGTGTTATAGAAAGCAAGTCACGAAGATCAACATCTTTGGGATGAGGAAACAGGGAACCAGAAAGGGAAACAGATACCCAACTCGGCTCCTTCCTATCAGAACCCCTCTTAAACATGCCTTCAGACAGACCTTAAATTAAAAAGAAAGGCCAAAAATATTAAACAAACAAACAAAAAAAAAAGCAAGTACTGTGAACAAAGTACAATGCTAAGTAACAGAAGGCAGAGAGAGACCAAGAACCCAAGGCTCTTCCTGGCCCTGAGAGGTTCTGGAACTATCTCCAGCCTCCTTGGAGGGCAACTGGCAGGCTTTCCTGGACCTGACTCCCTTCTGAGGACGCAGGTTTCCCTGCAGCCTCTCTATGTGCGTCCTCCTGGCCCCCAACACTGCAGATACACAGGGTCCAAAGCCAGGGCCAGCATTTTTCTGAAGCCTCTTGTCACGTCTAGACCATTGCTCTGCTGCCACACAACCAGAATCTAGCCTTCAACTCTCACACTTCCAATTTTTACTTTTACTTCTCCATGGAGACTCCCAGTTCCTGGGATCCTCTCTTTTTCCCCAGGTGCCATTCCCTTGTGGCAGCACTGCTCCCTGGTTCAGGGTAGAGCCCGTAAACAATAACATGTCAGGCATCATGGTGGTCCTTTACCTACCTTCGCAGCTCTCTCACTTGACATCGTTTGATTATGGTACACTCAATAACACCTTAAGAAGCTAAGATACCAACACTGCAAACCATCTTCGGTGACAACCCTTTCAGTCTAGAGGGTAAAGTTATTGAAGCATTTCCTTACCCATTACCAAATTTGATTCCCACAACTGTAGTAAATTAGGCACAGCAGAATTGGATGCCCATTTAACAGAAGGGGAAGAAAAAGGACAAAGAGGGGAAGTAATCTCTACCAAGCGTTCACAGGAAATTTTGGGCACTGCTGAAATCTAAACCCAAATTTCCTCATATCTGGGGTCCAGGATGCTTTTTATCTCCCCATGCACCCAAGGCTCCAGGATCCCCTGCACAAAAAAATGACACCTCAGTAATGGAGAGGACAAATCATTAACCTCAGCAGGATTAAACTAGTATTTTTACTTGACGTAGACAGAGGGGAGTTAGAAAAAAAAAAAAAAAAAAAAAACTAAAAAAAGTTCTCCTAACGGATTCTGGTAGAGACGATTAGCAGAAATATCTTGCAAAGAACGTGGGTGTCCTGGAAGACTCATCGTCGTCATCATTATAATTTCTAATCATGTTGTGTGGGCAGGTGTCCGTGTAGCAAAAACACCATTGGAACCCAGATTAGCAGTTTCATCGGGAGACTAGAAACTAAGTCTGCAATTCTTAGACCTCAAAGTCTGAATCACAGCTTTCCCCTTGGGGATCAGCAAATATGCGGTCTGTGCCTTAGCAAGGACTGTTGGGCCTGCCGCGGGGTGGGAAGGGGGGGCGGGGGAATCAAATCCCAGGTCCACCCAAAAACACAGAGTGGAGCAAGGTACCAGAAGCTTCCTGTGCGCCTGGAAATACCACTAGATTCAGAAACAGAAGGCCAGAGTTGTAGTCCCACGTTATGGCTCTAATTCACTGAGTAACTTTGAATGAATCATTTGCCTTCTTTGCATTTTTGTTTTCGTTCTCATCTGAAAATTGAGAGTTTTTCAACTATTGGTTTTCAAATGAGACATGGGATAAGATCAGGAGGGAAGGCAGCCAGCAGCAGGGTTTTGGGCATCCCCTAGTTCTGCACCCTCCCCCACAACTGCAGCACATCTGTTTTTATCATTTTACTTCAGGCCTCTGCAAGATTTAGCTACAACAAAGGAGCCAAACCCACAAAAAGCATGGGCATGCTGTCTGTTAACCCACCAGCTCTAACATTCTGATTCTCCTCAAATATGTTTTCTCCTGGGCTAATCTTTACAGAGATCGTTTCACCCAGTTGTACTTGACTGTATTGGTAGACTTTAAAAATAAATCTGTTAATGACATACTCTGAAAAAGTAATGTGAAGCATGTCAGTAATTTCTTCCTCCTCCACATGAGCAGATACCTAGAGAAAATGGCCAAAGATAGCAGAGAAGGACCAGAGCAACAGGAGGGAACCCACCACAACTCCCATGATTATTTCACAGGGATATATTAATTTGTACAAAAATATCGCTTAAGCATCCACAATATGATAGGCATTATGATAGTCTTGAAGTGAACAACAGACAAGGTCCCTGTTCCCATGAGGCTTATTCTAATTGGATCTCACATTTTTTTAATTTATATTAATAAAAAAGCAGAAACGTATTTTCGTGCGTGAATTAAGAGTCAAGCTCAGACAATTGGAAAAACAACAAAAGAAACTTGGGCAAAGCAGAAGAAACCCATTACTGACAACTTTAAAGAGAAAATAAAGAATAGTAGGGCCAGCAAATAAGTGCAAAAGCTGTTTTGTGAATAAATAATAAATAAAACTTGGCTGAACTAATCAAAAACGGGGGAGAGAGAAATAAAGTACAAAAAACATAAAACTGTAAATAATGACATGGAAATAAGCACAAACACAAAGGAAATGAAAACAATTATATGAAATGATTTAACTCCATGCAAATCTATCTGAAATCGGTGACTTTCCTAAAATACAATTAACATAAGTAACCACAGAAAAAACACCAAAGAAAATGAGTCCAATTAGTATAGGAGCAGAGAGATAAAAAGCTGTCAAAGAGTCAACAACCTCCACCCCTCCAAAAAAGGCACCAAGTCAAGGCAGTTTCACAGGG
Source organism: Panthera tigris (assembly GCF_018350195.1). Lineage (NCBI taxonomy): Eukaryota > Metazoa > Chordata > Mammalia > Carnivora > Felidae > Panthera > Panthera tigris. Next base: position 78,765,487 of record NC_056668.1, read on the forward strand.
GAATTCTATCACATATTTTAGGATTAGATCATATAAGTGGTGTTAAAACTATTTCAAAAGGAAACAAAGAAAAAGAAAGGCCTTTGAATTATTTTATGGGATTTAAGCATAACATCTATACTAGAATCTGACAATAGCAAATATACACATATACGCACTCACACAATTCTCAAATAATCTCACTTAGGAAAACTGATTCAAAACTTGTTAATAAATTATTACCCTCTAGATTCCAATAACACTAAAAATATAATGCACAAACTATGACTAAGTGGAACACTAGCATGATTTCATGCTTGAAAAATGTATTTATATATTTCACCAAATTACAGAACAAAAGATAAAAATCTAAGATATTTTCTCAGCAAAGAAAAAAGGAGACAATGCATGATGATTTCCATAGTTTCCAAAGTATTAAACATTTAACAACTAGTTTCTATTTTAAAAATAAAAAACACTCTCAGAATAGGGATGAATTTTTTTTTTAACACAAGATATTTCTCAAACCAAAACCAACATTACAATTAATAGGAAACATTATAAGTATAAGCATTCTCATTAAAGTCAGGAAAAAGAGAAGGAAATTCACTCAAACTCTGCTATTTAATATCTACTCCTCTTGATGCAACAGAGGAGTAGAAAATCTACTCCTCTACTCCTTTTTGATTTATAAAGGAAAATCTACTCCTTTTTCTAATCTATAGATTAGAAAAATCTATAAGATTTATAAAAAATAGAAAGAAAAAGGTAAATTATAGCTATTGCCAGATTATATAAGATTACTGAACCAGAAACTCAAAGAAATTTATCTAAAACTTATTCAAATAAGGGCGCCTGGGTCGCTCAGTCGGTTGAGTGTCTGACTCTTGGTTTCAGCTCAGGTCATGATCTCACAGTTCATGAGATTGAGCCTTGCGTTGGGTTCTGCTCTGAGAGCATGGGGCCTTCTTGGGATTCTCTCTCTCCCTCTCTCTCTGACTCTATCTCTTTCTAAATATAAATAAACACATAAAATTTAAAAAGTAAATAAAATGTGAAAAACTTATTTAAATAATGAAAGCATTCAGTAAAGTGGCTGGATAGAAAAACCCATATACTGATAACAAGAGGCTATATAAACACAGGTAAAATCAGATGCTATAATATAAAATAATAATTCCATTAACTAGAGAAAACCAAAAGTACCTAGTAAAATAAACTGACAAGAAATATGCACAGTCTGCATGAGGAAAATTTTAAATGCTCCTGATGATATAAAACAAGACTTCAACAAATGGAAAGGCATAGTGTTCTAGAAAAAAGAAATAACATCTTTACAATGCATAATGTAAATGAATAAGTTTGGAGCAATCCCCATAAAAATATCAATGTGACATTACTTTCAGAATTGGGCACGTTCATTCTAAAGTTCATGGGAAAATAAAGTGCTAAAAGACGCAAAAATTTAGAAAAAGAGGAACTAATGAGATTGGAGTAGCCCCATCAGATAACAAAACATATATAGGTACAATAATTGAAAGCATAAACATGGTGCATAAAGTGACAGACAAATGGAACAGAAGGTTCCAAAAATAATACAAATTCCTAAGTAATAAGTAATTAAACATTAAGAAATTTAATATTTAATAAAAGTGCTTTTTCAAATCAGTGTGTAAAAAGAACGGACTACCCAATGAATAGTGTTTGGCAGGTGTATCTAGAAAATATCAGAGTGGATCCCTACCTCGTATCTTTTACCAAAATATAATTTCAGTGAATCAGTGATGAGAGACAGAGTGAAAAAGAAAAAAGAACCAAATGAACGGACAAGAAAATAAGAAGATATTTTTTTTAATAACCAAAATGGAGAAGGCATTTCTAAGTATTACACAAAGCCCCAAAACTATAAAACGAAAAGATTTAACTGACTATACAATTTTTTCTGTTATTTTTTTGCATGCAAGCTAAAAAGACAAATGCAAAATGGCGAGGTGTTGCAACTCCTATCACGGACTAAGGGTCAACTTTTTCCCTGTAAAAAATAAGCAATCATTCAATAGAAAAGGAGGCAAAGGGGAGTTCACAAAAACAAAAACCAAATGGCTATATCCTATTTAAAATGATGTTAACAGTCACTGACAGCAACAGAAGTGCTAATTCAAACTATAAGATAACCAGACACAAGATACTAATACAGAAATGATCATCTAGCTATAGGATTGCATGAAAAAAGCAAGATACAAAATAATGTGTACAGTGTGCTCCCCTTTGTGTAAATATTCTCTAGACATATAAATACATAAAAATGTCTGTCTCTACCCAGTTTATTTCTAGAAGCAGATACAAGGAACTGGTAACAGTGTAGACCTCTGGGTAGGAAAAGTAGACAGTTGAGACCCTGATAGGAGAAAAATTTATTGTTTCACTACACTTCTTTTTTGTGACTTTTTAATTTTGCACTATATTTTTGTGTTGCTTGCTCAGTTATTTGTTTTAGTTTTCTTTAAAGAAAGACTGGACAACAATGCACCAATGAGGACATCAAATGCGGGGAAAGGGAGCCAGCTAGATAGTCTGCAGCCTTCCATCTCTGCAATTTAATATGGCCTATCAGAAAGAGGGTGACAAAGGTGTTGGGCTTTGAAGCCTAATGCAGCCACTTAACAGTGTTGACTTTGAGGAAGTTCTTTACTCGTATAGTGTCTCAGTTTCCACAGCTGTAAAACAGAAAGCTAAAATTGACATCTTAACAAGTTGCTGTCAAAATGAAGTATGATAACAGGTATAAAGCACCTAACCCAAAGCCTGGCAAGGAATACATGTTCAAAATGATGATGGTGACCATGGTGATAATATAACAACTCTAGTTCTGTGTTGCTCAACCACATACATTCAACCCAACACCCAGCTCGCCCACTGGCCTCACTGGCCTCACTGGCCTCAGCTTCCCAGCTCATTGCCAGAACACTCCGAGTCCCCATGAAGCAAGAGTTGAATAATTACCAATTCCAAACACCAGTCAGAAAGACAACTGGAAACACCTGTTTCAACTCCCACATAGGGCTGAGGGAGGAGCGGAGGAGAGCTGTAGTTAGCAGACGGGGGAAAGAGGTGGAAACTCCAGTCTACTGACCCCCATTATACAGACTTCCCACCACAAAATTTCACATGTTGGCCAGGAATGGGCCTCTTACCCTCAACTCCAATGGCCTCTCATTTTTCAAAGTTACCTTGTTTCACCTTCAAGAGCTCCATTTTCACTGTGAAGCACCTATAGCACATCCCTCCATCAGGTGCCCCGGTCTCACTCCCTCGCGAACACGATAGTCCCAGTACCCACAAGGCCTCCTCTTCAGATTCTCACACATTAGACGGCAAAACTACCCTTCCTGCTGTGTTACAAAAGGCCAACTTTGTCAGTCTTCCCAAAGAGGGAGGAGAAAAAAGAAAGGATTTAAAAAAAAAAAAAAAAAAACAAACTTCACTGAAGACTACCCTGACAGAAATGTGGTCCCCTCTCTCTAGAACGTGATGACTTCACAATGGATAAAGAGGGTGCATCCTTAGAGCACTGGGTTTTCTTTGCGGTGATGGTGGCAGTGAGGTTTTTGTGTGTTTATGTTGTTTTATTTTTCCTTCTTTCTGTGTTTGGTCTTTGAGAAAGATTCTCTTATGGTGGCTATCAATTCTCATTTAAAGAAATAAGGACAATGGTATTCATAATGAAACAAAAGTACTTTTTACTCTCTGTGGTCTGCAAGGAGTTTCACATTTCACTCAGATAGAACTCCATGTTTTACTAATGTGAAAGTGTGTGGTTTTGGCGATAGCCAAGTTCTTCTAATATTCAACCTTCTGTTGTTTCTTACTTGCAATTTACAGTAAAACGAATCCCAACTTTTCCCCTTTGTCAAAATCAGCCCATTTTTAAGACACCCAGGCCACCTCAAACACTGTACTTGTCATGAATATCCCACTGGCATGAGCCTATTTAGATCCAGTTTTGTGCATTCATCTCCACCATGAAACAGAATGCCCAAATTTGGTCTGTGGACTCCACAGGACATCACCGTTCTGAAGAAGCACTGAAGAAAGGCCAGTCCTATCTTTGCTGATCTCCCCTTCCCCCAAATCCCTTTCGACCTTCATTTTTGGCTCAAGTTGGACAGATCAGGCCTGTGAGTCTGCAACAGGAGAAAAGCTACCCCCACCGTCACAGGGGTAGCTTAATCATCACCCTTTACTTGGGTTATAGAGCTCCATCTTGAGAAGTTCTTTCCCAAGGGCTTAACCATCCCATCAAGCTCCTCCACCATGTCCAGAAGCAACTTAGGCTCAAAACAAGGCAAGTTAGCTGCCCAGGAGCCTCCTCCTGCAGTGAGTGGCAAGATCAGGTCCTCATTCCAAGTTTTACTAGTCTAGAGCAAGGGCTCTTCCTGCTCTCTGCACTGCCTGAGGAGAGCCACCTGAAGTTCCCCTCAACCCTGCGAACATCACTGACTCTTAGCTGCTGCTTCATGACATACCGCGACCCCACCAGCAAGGCCACCCATCAGCCCACCCCTGATGGCACAACTGTTCATGCAGGGGTTGGTTTTGATTGTTCAGGGCTTGGGCCATACCAGTGATGAGGTATTTTCACTACCACCAGGGTCCATCAATTGTCGGATGCGTCACAGATAACCGTTAACAGTCATCGTTAAAGTCCTGATGTGCCAAATGAATTGTTTTTATTCAGAAATCAGCACTCTTTCCAGGTTATTCCTACGCTATTGTCACTCACACTTTCGTCTACTTCCTTAAGTGGGAGAAGAAGAGACGAGAGTTAGGGATAGATCTCCGGTTATTCCACTTAATCCCTGCCTGCCTTTCCTTGGTCACAGCCCACAGTGTACTGTTATATGAACATAATCCGCTGTAAGAGACTTTGATGAGTAAAGGCTGAGGACTACTGCTGTAGATAAGGAGAGCAGAGGGCCCCACAAGAAGCTGGCTTTCCTAGAAAGAGGAGATAATATCTAAATTCCCTAATGACTGGGTAAACCTCTACCATCAGTCCTGAATTTGTTCTACAGCCTGATGTTTGGATAACAGAACTCAGAATGCCCCTCTTGTAATCCCCAGCTGCCTCATTAAAAATTTTGTCCAAACAGAGTAACATAAATGTGTTATCTATTACACAGTGTACACACACTCACCCACACACACACGCATACACACCTCAGAGCACAGAAGAGACCCAGTCTAGTGCTGCAGATGACTAAAAATGCAGTACAGATCAGGCCAACTTATCCTATCAGTGCCTAAGAGATAAACAGTCTTGCAAGTTATAATGAAGTTGGCTTGACCATCCCTGTTAACAACTTCTCTCTTGGGACTAAGTATATATTGTCTTCCTCACTAGACTGTAAGCTCTCTTCAGTGAAGGACCAATTCGTGATTCAAATAAACATGTAATGAGCACCTATTATGTGCCAGGCACTAATTGAGATGGCGGAGATACAGCAAAGAATGAGAAAAGACTAAATGTCCGCACTCCTGGAGCCCTACGACAGCAGAAAATTCACAAACGGGGAAAGGAACACCTAGTTTTCAGAGAGCAATACATTCTTTAAAGGAAAGTAAAATTGGGTATAGGAGGTAAGGAGTGCTTGATGTGGGGAGAGCTGTTGTTATTGACATGACTTTTACTTCTAACCATGGATTTGGAGTTTTTAAAAGAATCCCCATGACTGTCTAATCCCCAGACATACTGATTTAATTAGTGTGGGGGTGGGCTTGTGCAACAATGCTTTTGAAGGCATTCCATCAGGGTGGACAACCACTGGTATGCTTGGTTGTGAAGGCAAACAGGCCTGGGCTTCAAACCCACCTATTATGCACCATCTGTGTGCCTCTGGGCTTTATCTCTGAGCCTCAGTGTCCTTATCTGTAAAAACAGGATAACAATAGTAATGCACAACTTTTGGGCTTACTGTAAGAATTAAATGATACATGTAACATGCCTAGCACATGGAAAGCACTTAGGAAGTGCTGGCCATCATGCACCGTTATCTTTATCAATCAGGAGATGCATACTGGAAGGCTATAGGTCCAGTCTGGCCCTTCGATAAGTTTCGTTCGCCATGTACAGAGTGGACTTATAAAGTGCTTTGCCGTTGCAGCTAAGAGCCAAAATTGATGTTCCTATGCGAGATCACAAATTGCACTTTGCTCTTTCCATGAAGAAGCATCTCTCGCAGTGTTTTATAAGAATTTGAATGAGTTGCCAACATTTAAAGACCTAAAGACCTCACGTAAAAATCTGACAACGCATTCCCATGGGCAATAATTGATTAGCACCAGACAGCCGCCATCTCTTTCAGAGAGAGTCCTCTCAAGCTATCCGCGTGCCTCACCACACCCTGTAGCTCCCTTCCAAAAGTGCACAATGATCGTGGCCGAGGACCAGTCACATTTCATTGGCACATCTGCACTGTTACCTTCTCTACAGTCAAGAGGAGAAGAAAGTGGCACCTATACCCAAGACTCCTGCGTGGGAAAAGGACAACTAGCAAAAAGGGCTTTGTATTTCACGAAGACACTGGAAGTATTTGTTTGTGGAAGCAAAGGCTATTTCTGTATATTAACTATGCAAGTGCAGTGTGTCTGCGTCAAAAGCATAAAACTTGCATGTCACCCGATCACTCTTTTACATAACTCACCTCGCCCCACAGGCATACAACCTATCATGGCCTGGGCACTGAAACAGGAGCTCAGCAAACACTAGCCCTGGAATCTCACAACTTTGAGAGGTACTTTCCATTATCACCATTTTCAAAGATGAGGAAACTGAGCCCAGGAAAGGATAGGCAATGGCCTTGGGTCATATAAATAATAAATGGCAAAGTTAGCTGTGGAACCAGAACTGTCTGACGTCAAAGTCGAAACTTCTTCCACCTAGGGAGCTATTTAATGTAATTTAACTATTGAGGAGAACAACAACTAGATGGGAAACTTCTTGGAAAGAATGCCATCACTTTAGAATAGTATATCTCTCCCTGGTCAATGTACTTGGAGTTCCTGCCACTAATGGTGAAGACCATCCCAATAATTTCTGGCAACTGTGTCTTTCAGATGTTGAGAAACCTGCAAATCATACAGTGAAACCTGTTTCTCTCTTTCTTTTGTCCCATGTAAAGATAGTTCCACTTTTACTTTTCTCCAGTTTATTTATTTTGAGACAGAGAAAGGGGGGGGGGGGCTGGTGCATGCACACAGGGAGGGGCAGAAAGAGAAGGGGACAGAGAATCCCAATGTGGCGCTCCATCCCACAAACCTGTGAGGTCATGAGCTGAGCCGAAATCAAGAACTGGACGCTTAACCAACTGAGCCACCCAAGTGCCCCTAGATAGTTCCACTTTTAAATCTACAAACAGATCACAAAAAGAAAAATGCACTTGTATGTGTACGCATGTCTGTCCACACGTGTGTGTGTGTGTGTGTGTGTGTGTGTGTTGTGTTGACAGAGACCAAAACAAATGACTGAAATGGATGGATGAAGACATATTCAGGTTCAGCTCAAACACTGTCTCTTTGCTGAAGGCTTCCTTGATTCACCCGGTCAGAATGAACCTGCTACCAGATTCTAAAACAGGTCATGTGTATGTATCTTAGATCTGTACATCACATCATATCTAAGTGTTATGTGTCAAAATCCCCACCAAATTAGCATTCTCTGGGAAAAAAAAGATACGTTTCTCACGTTTATATTACCCACCCCATTCCAGCCCCATCATCAATGTTAAGCAGAAAACCCAGCACACAATCAGATGCAAAATAAGTAAGCGAAGACAAGGTTGACCATTTTCCAACCATGTTTCTATAAGTAAATGCCTACTTAGCATTAGCACCTATGGACCTAGGTTTTGTAGGGATGCAGAGATTCATTTTTTTAAACTTCAATTCAAGATGTGCATCATCTACTGGAGGAGAAGAATGAAAAATGTACATACATAACCACAAAGCAGAAAAAAATTAAAATTAAACCTTCTAAGAGATACAAACAAAAAAAGTTCTGACAGTTGAGAGAAATGTGCAAAATATGAAATTCCTCAGAATTTTGCTATAATCTTTAAGTGGTCAATTAAAATATATCTACCCAAATAAACATGCAATTTCTTTCTCTGATAATTTACTGACATTTCTTTTTTCAAGTTGCTGACATTTAAGTATCAAAAGAGCTGTTAAGAAAGGTCTCAGCCGTAATGGGGAATTCAACTTTTTTTTTTTTTAAGGCAGCTTAAGAGAAAGTAGCTTTGTATTTTAGCAATTCTAGAAGAGCTTGACTTTTCTGACAATATAAGTGGAAAGAAACTTGAGTCAAAACACACAAGAAAGAAAAAGATGCTCAAGATATTTCAAGTCTACAATTATTTGCTGAACACATGCTAAGTGCCAGGAAATATGTTAAGCTCTCCAAGGAAACAGAGCTCAGTCTTTATTTGGGGTAACCGTGGGGTACTGGTCCAGCACAAAAACATTAGGATATAACTTTATGATAAGCAGTATAGAAGAGGTGTGGGCAAAAGGCTAGGAGATTCAAGGGGGAGAGAAATTATGTAAATTAGGAATTCTATTGATAAATGTGGCATAGCACTATGAAAAGAAAACTAAATTGAGTAACTTGGCATTTGCATTATAATCCTGGTTTTGCCAATAATTTGGTGACAGAACTTGAGCAAGTCACTGCCTACATTTTAGACTTCAGCTTCTCCCAGGATTAAAAAGGAGACAGGGGTGCCTAGATGGCTCAGTCAGTTAAGCATCCAGCTCTTGATTTTGGTGAGGCCATGATCTCACATTTCCTGAGATCGAGCCCCACATCGGGCTCTGCACTGACAGCACGGAGCCTGCTTCGGATTCTCTCTCTCCCTCTGTCTGTCCCTCCAGCTCCACTCCCCTCTTTCTCTCAAAATAAGTAAATAAACATTTTAAAAAATAATAATAATGAGACATATGACCCTCCCAGTGGTCACATTCTACAAAACTTAGTATTAAATAGCCTTCTGAACTAGAATTACGGCAAGAGGAAGTAAGTTTTCCACTATGTTGTTTGAATCCATTGCCCTCTTAGATGTGTGTCGACCAACAGATTCAAAAGCAATAAACCTAGTAGCTACATGGAATTTGATATTTTCCTTGAAATTCACACGAGTAACTAAATTTTATGTCATTTCACCATAAAAGCTAGAGTAGTCCTACAAGGTCAAGGGGGGAAATATGGAGGCAGGCAGAGAAGGGGGGGTGGATTTCCACGAGGGCTCCCCCTCCATTTCATGGCACGAAAGGTACAGAGTAATTCTAGGTCCAGCTGCCATCAGTCAGTACTGGTTCAGTTGGTAGGAAAAGTGAGAACTTTATCAGAAATGACCCCAGTATATCTTTCCAATGTCATCTCCCACTATTACTTCCTCTCAAATTTTTATCTTATAAACAAATATTGCCAAACTTGCCTTACCAAATCAGAATCTCAAGGGAGGGTGCTAGAAATCTGTATTATTAACAGCAAGTGATTACAATGATCGGGCAAGTCAGAGAAATCCTATTCCAGAACATTCAAACTATTCATCATTCACCACAAATTCCCTGCTCCTTGTCCCTTTGTGTTTTGTGTCCCTTTGTGTGTTTCTCCTGCCTGCACTGCTCTACTCCCATCTCTGGCTGGTGACATACATACACTTACCTATCCTTCAGGTCCCAGTTAAAGCACCACCTGATTCTACTACCTGAATACTCTCCTACATGTATTTCTTATTTCCTCTATGGGATTATGAGCTCTTAGAGATCAGAGAAAGAGTGTGATTCATTCATTCATTCATTCATTCATTCAACAAATATTTATAAAGCACCTGCCACATGCCAGGCACTGCTCTAGGCACTAGTGACACAGCAATAAACAGACAAAATTCACTCTTTTCATGGACACTGTGGTCCACGGACCAAATCTGGTTCACTGCGTGTTTTGGTAAAATTGTATTGAAACATAGCCACACTCAATTATTTCCATACTGTTTATGACAGAGTTGAGTATTTCGCTCTTTATATTGTAATATTTATATTTACTTCATATTGTCAGATAGCAGAATGAGTAGCTATAACACAGACCATATGGACCACAGAGGCTAAAATATTTACCATCTGTCCCTTTACAGAAAAGTCTGCTGACCCCCCTGTTCTAGTATATCCTTCCCACATAGCACCATGCCTGGTTGACAGTAGGCAATTAATAAATGCTTAAAGAATAAAATAAAGGTAGAAAGTGAGAATAAGATCATAGAAGGCAGGTCCTACAGCAAAATCTCTTTCACCCAGTCTCCATCTTCCTCCTTAATTGTGCAACACTAATTTCCATCCAGGATAGAATGATAGCAATGCTACAGTTCGGCATGATTACAAAGGGAGGGGGCAAGCTTTCCAACCTAGAAAAGTTAAGAATGAAATAAATTTGCTATGTCCTCAAAAGTCGTTACTATTTCAGTCTCATTTGTGATTGTAACAGCTGGCCTGGCAAAAAAAAAATACATCACAATAGCTGCCCTTCTGCCTTCCTCCAGCTTACAAACATTTGGGGAGAAGTTGTTACTGTGATTCCTTGGTTTGTTTGCCTCAGTAAGATGCACCTTTTGGATCAAGCTAATGAAACACAAAGTACCGGGTCTCCACTATGACAGGTAAGTCAAACACAAACACACAGCTACACGTGAGGAGAACCTCATTCTGTCAAATACTAAAGTAAAGCTTATAGACTCAATCGTATATCCAGAGCCTCAGAATGGTCTTTATCATGTCCCCATGCAAACCTTCTCATCTTTCACGAAACCAACTGAAAGCTGTGCCATTTGCAGGCTGCTTTTCAGAGGCTGAGTTACTATAAAACTGGAAGTGGAGAGCTGGTACACAGCTAAGGTTTTACAAGCACTGAGCAGTGCGGTTTACTGCAAAGAGTAACAGCTTTAGAATCAAACAAGTCTCGATTTCACCAAAGCTTCGCTACTTGCTAACCATGTAAATTTGGGCAAATCATTCAGCCTCTTTGAGTCTTTGCCTCACATTATGGGAATAACACAAGTTACATCACAGGGCTGATGTGAGAATTAAATAAGATAGGGAAGTCCTAAGGATAGGCAAGTGCAAAGCAGCTTTCTCGGAATCAGAAGAAAGTAGGTTTTCGGTAACACTTGGTTCCTTTCCTTCCATTTTATCCAATAGCAAGTGCAAAACAAATCCCCACACCTCAAAAATTCCTTTGTACATAATACACCTAAACTCCCTGAAAATGTTATATATACATATATATATATATATATTTTTTTTTTTTACTCAATAAATTTGGAAAGATGGCATCTCTACATCTATGACTCTTTCTTAGTCCAAACTCAAGAAAATTCTTTCCCTTCTTAATTTACTACTCAGAAGTGAGATAACAGCTCTTGTTTAGGAGTGCCTGGGTGGCTCAGTCGGTTGAGTGTCTGACTTCAGCTCAGGCCATGATCCCACGGTTCGTCAGTTCGAGCCCCGCATAGGGCTCTCTGCTATCGGCACATAGCCTGCTTTGTGCCTCTGTCCTCCTCTCTCTCTCCCCCTCCCCCACTCATTCATTTTTCTCTCTCACTCAGTAAATAAAACGTAAAAACAGCCCTTATTCTATCTCCTGGTGACTGATTTCTAGCAAAGTATTAGTTGAAACGACATTCCCCAAAATGCATTACATTAAGAGCACCCTGATGAGCATCACAGAACGGGGTATCACGTCAGTTCTGAACACTCCTCCAGATTTTGAAGCAAAACAAAAACGGTCAAGTCTCAATCATTTTCATTTTCCGGTTCTGGTGCCCTCGGCCCCTGTGATACCCTTTGTAAAATGCAACAAAGAAATTCACATGCTTCCATCAAAATAGTTTACATTCATTTTACGGATAGACATGGACGGGGTAAGTAGATGGACATGGGCGACAGATGAAGACGGAGAGAGATAAAGGAGAGGGGGAGGGGAGAATGGCCACAGGATGGATGATTACATGGATGACTGGACAGGTGGGAGGGTGGGAGGGGGGTGGGGGGCACATGGGCAAATGCGGGGATGGAACTCACCCAAACATACATGACAAGACGCTAGGCAGACACAACAGAAACGCAAAGAAAGGGACAAAGACATAAGTCTACAACAAAAATATCAATCAATTTCAGGACTGAAATACCAGCAAAATTCCCTCTCCTAGCCTACTGCTCCTTAAATCTCCATTTTTAAATATCCAAAGGACTCTCTTCATCATTATGTCATTGCATCCAAAAATGTGGTAAATATAGGATTATACATGTGCACAGCAACAGAAAATGAATCCTCTGGGCAAAACAAATTTGCCACATCCTCCTAATAAGAGAATATAAAAGTATTCCAGAAGGCATAAAGCAACTTATCTGATATAGTGCATTCATGAGAATAACCATACTATTTTTCAATGTTTCTCTAATTAACGTTATGTTAATTAAGAGAACTTGGCCTAATAGATTTTGTTGCAGTCAGAATTTTCTCTAAATTAACAATTCTCCAGGTCTAACTTTACCTTCACTGAGATCTTAACTAAAAGTACTGCTCAACTCCAGCCCAATACGTATTAATTTGGGATGAAATAAAATACGCCAAATTCCTCTACTGCAAAAACAGTTGTCAACTGCCTCTGACTTGTCTTACAGCAAGTTCCCTTCTTGGTAAACAGGAAGTACTGTTTACTGTGCTATGGAAAATGGAAACAACGGTCAAGCGTCTCACAATACATGCAAATACATGACTCACATAATACAATACTATGTAATGATTAAAATGTATACTTTTGCAGGAGGTTTAATGACATCGGAAAATGTTTGAAATGTAGTATCATGTAAAGAAAACATGTAAGAATAAATATGTGTAACATGACCCCCCCCCCCTTAAAAAAAAGAAAGAATAGAGTGGGTATATGTGTAAAATAGAACAATAGTTACCCTGGATACTGAGAATGGGTGTTTTAATTTTCTTCCCCATACTTTTTGGCACTTTAATTTTCTAAAATGAGTATACTTAACTTTTATAATTAAAAATGAAAGGTTATTTTGTTTTAGGAAAAAGACCAGCACCCATGCTAAAAATAAAATAAAATAAGAATAGTTTGTTTGTTTCCATTTACAGAGTATTTTCACATGCATTCACTCATCTGATCTATTCAACAACTCAGAGAATGGGGTTGAGGATCCACACCAACAGCCAGGCAGTCAAGCTCATAGAGCAAACTACGACAGCACACCTAAGTTTCTTGATGTTCTATAGCCTTCTTTACAATGACCATTCACTTATCTAAGGAAAAGAGTTGGTCTTGAGGGTTTTTTTTTAATAATAGGGGCTCCAAAACTGTCCAAAGTACCAACATCACATCCTATTAAAAAAAAAAAAAAAAAAAAAAAAAAAAAAAACAGGGGCACCTGGGTGGCTCAGTCAGTTAAGCATCTGATCAGCTCAGGTCATGATCTCACAGCTCGTGAGTTCAAGCCCCACAGCAAGCTCTGTGCTGAAAGCTCAGAGCCTGGAGCCTGCTTCAGATTCTGTGTTTCCCTCTCTGTCTCTGCCCCTACCCCGCTCCCTCTCAGTCTCTCTCTCTCTCAAAAATAAATAAACATTAAAGAAAAAAAAAAAAACTACATACAAGCACACCTAAGCCCCTCAGTATCTTGCCCCAAAATGGGAGGGAAAGACCTTATTCAAGAACAACACAATTTCCTACTGTTACTATTTTCATGAACATGTAAAGCCAATTATCCTAATGGGACGAGTCCAATCTATTAAGGAGATATCCAGGCACAGTTTTTAAAAAGACAAAGTCTGACCTAGATAAGCAAATCTGAGACAAAGATTCGAAAGCTGCTTAAGGCAACAGAATGCTGAAGGAGGTTCAGAGTCAGCATCGAAGAAACATCACAGTTCAAACCTAGCTGGTCTTGGGATGACTCACCAGTGCTGCTGTGACACCTTCCTGCCCCATTCATCAGACAGGTTTTTCCATTAGAATTTACTGACGATGTCATCGCTCCCCAGTGAGGTGGTAAGATCAATTCTGCAGTTTTAAGATGGGGAACATATGACTGAAAAGCTGTAACACCAATTCCATTCAGTACACTCAAAAAAGCCCAAGGACAGTGTAGTCTCAGTTGAAGGAACACTTGTCTCCATTTTACCTCCACCCATGAGCAAACCCACCAGTCTGTCTGTTCTGGAGTTCTGACTAAAGAGCTACCAGATTCCGACAAAATCTGGTGCATTGCTAAAGGTATAAGGCAGATTAATTACGTAGGGAATATGCAGAGAAAAAGGCTGGGCCTGCTTAGGGGCTGGGGCAAAAAAGGACGTTGGATTTTTGTGGAAAAGTTGGAACCTATAGAATAAAACGGAGACTCATGACTGGCCTCACCTTCAGTGGGGACTGCCCTCAGTTCCCCTCCTATGGAAACTTCTAGAACAGAACCCATACATGTAGGAGCAAGAGTGTTGCTGGGCAGAATAAATACTCATTATGGGAATGAGCCTGGAGAATAAAAGCAGCAGATGGTCAGGACACGGAGCCTTTGTTCCCTCGTACCATCATCCAGCTTCCTCTCCAGCTGAGGCCAGAGCCTTTTAGATACCTTCTCACTCTCTTTCATGCCCTGAGTAGGTCTTCCTCACCCTGGAACCAATAGGTTAAATGTCTTTTAAAAAGCTGTAACTCCAAGCACTGTATGCCACAAGTAAACTGGTAACAGATTTTAATAAGCAGGAATGCCCATCGGAACTACCCAGAAAAGGTTTTAAAAATGCTAACGCCCAGGCCTGCAGCCAAAAATTTAGAGATACAGACTGAAAATCTGAATTCTAGTAGGATTTCCCTAACTGAAGCTGATCTACAAACTCAAGTTGAAAAACTCCTACTGTCTAGAGCAATCGTCACCTTGGGTACTCGAGGCCACTGAGGGTACCTGGGCAAGAGTCCCCAGGAGGATCAAGTGGCCAGTAGCTAACCTGTGTTCATGGTGGACAAACAAGGAGAGGAGAGGGGCGCCTGGGTGGCTCAGTCGGTTAAGCGTCCGACTTCGGCTCAGGTCACGATCTCCCGGTCCGGGAGTTCGAGCCCCGCGTCGGGCTCTGTGCTGACCGCTCAGAGCCTGGAGCCTGTTTCAGATTCTGTGTCTCCCTCTCTCTCTGACCCTCCCCCGTTCATGCTCTGTCTCTCCCTGTCTCAAAAAGAAATAAACGTTAAAAAAAATTAAAAAAAAAAAAAAGAAGGAGAGGAGAACCAAAGAGTGGCTGGGGTAGCAGTGAGGTTTCCCAAGGCGCCAGAAAGTTGCCTCCAAGAGAAGGGCTAGTATATTCTGTCAAACATCTCCAGGAGAATGGGTCCACTTAGGAGCCCAGGAATGAGGTAAACAGAGACACTGGGGCAGGATTTGGGTTTTGCAGGGGTAGGTATGCAAGAAGGCACTCACCACAGGAAGGCTGGTTAATCAATCTACACAATATATGCAGTTTGTGATCTTAAAGAAAAAAAATAGGGCAGGAGGTAAAAGTAGCGAGCATATCCAATAGGCTCTGGATAAATCCTGAGTTGGAAGGAATTTGCCACAGGCCCCCAAATCAGAGATGTACAATCCATCATGGCTACTAAGCTGCTATGCCAAATCTCTTTGGCTAAACAAGGCAGAGAGCTTAACTAATTACATCTCCCTGATTTCTTCGGACGTCATGTCGAAACCAAGTGTAACTCAGTTGTTTGGTGAGCTCCTATAAACAAATCCTACTGTTTCACCTCAGTATGAAGTCCCCAATACAAAACAAAGGAATACGGTGGCTAATGAATCTTAGTTCAAGTGTCCTTAGATAATGATCCTTATATCTGTCTACTGTTTCTTTATTTGTAAAATAAAATAAACTCTTCTCAGCAGTATATGTATAAGAATAATAATAATAATGCCCTAGAGAGTTCTCAAATAATGAACCTAGCTATAATTGCTAAATTAACTAGTGACTTATATTTATAAAACCTAATAGGGGCGCCTGGGTGGCTCAGTTGGTTGAGCGTCCGGCTTCAGCTCAGGAGCCTGTTTCGGATTCTGTGTCTCCCTCTCTCTCTGACCCTCCCCTGTTCATGCTCTGTCTCTCTCTGTCTCAAAAACAAATAAATGTTAAAAAAAATTTATAAAACCTAATATACATTCCTTTGTTTTCTAGAAGCAACATATAGTTCCTAATTTATATCACCAACCCATTCAATTCCTGATTTGCAAGAACCCCTTCTGCTTTATCCAAAATTCCAAAAATGGAATTTATCTCTTTGGTAAGATTCTCCCCACCTCCATTATCATCATTGAATTTATGCCTTCACTCCATGGATTTCTTTATCCTGCGACATTCCCTAAAAAGAAGTCTGGGAGGGAAGCAAAGAGGCTGGCATTCCCGTGTGGTTGCTATCTCTGAAATGGGGGCTGATTCTTGCACCACAGACCTTGACAACATGACCCAAGACCCGCTGGTCCAGTCGGAGTTCTAGAAGTGTGTCCTTCCATTGGTGTTTCCCAAGCAGATTAAGCAGCTTGAATTACAGACTGAATTACAGCATTCTCTGCTCAGAAAACTGTCCCTCATCCCCACACTGTGGCCCTGCCCTACCCTTCCAGCTTCCCATCCCACCCCCACCCCTGCCCCGGCCCCAGAAGGAACCATGTTGCAACGTGGGGGAGAGTTGGGGGCAAGGAGCCTGCCAAGAGCAGAACACCTTTCTACCTTGCTTTTTGTGTGTTCAAGCAGGACTCCCCTCCACCGGCCTTGTCTGCAGGGGAGGAACAGGTGAATTACTCAGCTGTTGAGTTTAGAGAAGGAACTGGACACTCAGCCGCTTCCTCCCAAGCTTGGGATTTACCTGACCGCTGGAAGCATACACTCCCTGCTATTCAAGATGAGGGATTTTATAGGCACGGTCCCCTACCGGGGAGCTGTCACATGCAGGGGTTATCTGAGAGAAGGAGAGAGTCTGATTCAGAAAAGCGGAATCAGCAAGCCGTCTGAGCTGACAGACACAAAGCCCACTCTACAACCTAGTCTTTGTCTCCAGCTGCCTGACTGCCGCACTACTTACAACTGGGTTCTAGATGGGTCCAAAAGAACAGGAGGCAGACAGAACAGCAAAGGAAACTGGGACTGAGGCTCGGGGGCCAAGGCAGAGGCTAATAAGTTCAGTCTCCATTAGGCTCCCGCGGCCCAGACATATCTCCTACTCTAACCACACTGACAGCCCCCTACTGTGCACCTGGGCACATCAGGGCCTCACACTCTCCGTTCATCCCCAGGGCACCTTCCAAAATGCTTATCTTGCCCTGACCTGACCCCCAGGCCAAAGATCCAGACCCAGCCTTCTCAGATGTAGCCAACCTCAGGGATCTCTTCATTCTCTGCTCATTGTCTCTTCCAAACTTTGGAATGACATTTCTTTGACCCTCGGTAATTACAAAGCCATTTTTTAAGTATAAAACACATCTCTAGGAGGGTCTAAGTTCCTTCATTGTCAAGACTGAGCCCCCTTCATCTCCACGGAGTCCTTTGGTGCAAGTTAATTAACGTTTATTGAAAACTTATTATTCACCAGGCAGGAAACCAAGAGCATTACACCTTATCTCATTTAATGAATAGATAGAGGAAGTAGATACAATTATTCTCTAGAAGGAACAGGATCTATGCTCAAAAAGGCTCGCCATTCTAAGCGCCTCTTGCTGTCTCTGGTATAACTATGGGGATGCTTGTAGGCATGACACCGAACAGCAGACAGGGACGGGAAGTGAGAGCCAGGAGGCCAAGTTTAGTTCAAAACTAAGGGTTCCGCCTTCACTGCCTTGACGTTCACCTACAGGGCCTCTGGGGTTTAAGGAGAAAAGGAATTCTCTCTTTACAAAAAAATG
Source organism: Panthera tigris (assembly GCF_018350195.1). Classification (NCBI taxonomy): domain Eukaryota; kingdom Metazoa; phylum Chordata; class Mammalia; order Carnivora; family Felidae; genus Panthera; species Panthera tigris. The sequence continues at coordinate 78,783,460 of NC_056668.1, forward strand.
GAAACGGAGAAAATAAACGTCCATGTGGTCACTGCCCCACGAAGGGTCTCACTACCCAGTGTGAGCAAGTCTCCCCATCCCAATCCTTGCTCTGAAAACAGAGGCCTGGAGGACTGTGGTTGTGTCACTAGATTTATAACAAGCCCGGGGATTGCTAGAATTACAAGGCCCAGACCAGACCCGCTCGAATATAGCTGGAAGCTTTCTAGTAACTCCAACCGTGCATGGGGGATGAGCTGCTCAGAGAAGTGAGTCACTTACTGGAATCTGTGCTTGCCTGCATTACTCAGCTGATATTAATACACCCACTTGTTCATTAAAGTTTAATTGGAGTTCATGTGAATTGGTTTCACCGGATACTTAATCAAAGAGAAGTGTTTGCGTATGAACTGTTCCCATACGAAGCTAGAAAGCGCCACTTTCCTCCACCCTCTGCACATATCCACTGGCTGCTCTTCGAACTCTGCTGACACAAGTTAGTTGGTCCGAGCGGGTGGAACCGTGGTCTTGCGGGGGGGCGGGGGGGGGGGGGAACTGTCCAGACACACACAAAGCTAGAGTAAACGAAAAATGCTTTGTGAGGCACAGCCGCAGGTCCCTAACTCATCAGCTACAGCCTGCAATCAGCCAGGACTCAAATTCCAACCCCTAACTAGGATCCTGTTCTTGCGCAGGGTTTGTTACCAAAGCTACGGGGATCCTTCTTTCCCTGGGCACCTGTCTTCCAGGCGTACATCTTTATTTTTAAAATGGGTGGATAAGGAAATTAACCATCATTCAACATAATCACACATTTCTCTTGTACTGACAAGCAAACCATGAACACAATCCCAAACGCCTATTTATACAATCGGGGCTGTCAGTAACCTGTTATTTCTTATCGGATATCTCACTAATCAACATTTCTGGAAGTATAAAATTTGAAAGCTCCTAAAAAGATTGTGCATGAAGTCAGGGAGAAATAGATTTCCAGTTTGGTTGTTGTGGGTGTTGTCCATGTTTCCTGAGGCGTGGTCACCATTATTAAGTACGCATGACTTCTTGGTCCCAAACAAATCAAGATGAGTTAAAAACTCAACACTCACTATTTAATTCACCGAAGCACCCCTCAGAGACTGCAGACTGAAAGGCAATGTACTTAATTATTTTTAATTTCTTTTAAGTGTTCATTTATTTGAGAGAGAGAGAGAGAGAGAGAGAGAGAGACAGTGTGAGCAGGGGGAGGGGCAGAGAGAGAGGGAGACAGAGAATCGGAAGCAGGCTCCAGGCTCTGAGCTGTCGGCACAGACCCTGACATGGGGCTCAAACCCACGAACCGTGAGATCATGACCTGAACCGAAGTCAGACACTTAACCAACTGAGCCACCCAGGTGCCCAACAATGTACTTACTATTTAACAGCTTTATTGAAATATAATTCGCAAGCCATACAATTCGTCCATTTAAAGTCTATAATTCAGTTTTTAGTGTACATACAGAGTTATGCCACCATTACCACAATCTAATTTAAGAATATTTTTCTTGCCCCAAAAAGAAGCCCATACCCATTAGAAGCCTCTCCCTATGTCCCGTCCCACCCCTGCCAACAACCATTCATCTCTGTCTCAATAAACTCTATGGTCCTGCCTGTTATGGACATTTCATATCATATAATACGTGGTCATATAATACGTGGTCTTTGGTCTTCTTTTATTTACTGTAATGTTTTCAACATTCGTTCCTCTGGTAGTTTATACCAGGACTTTATTCCTTTTTTATTGCTGAAGAACATTCCGTTTTATAGATATTCCACATTTTGCTTATCCATCCAGCAATCTACCTTCTAAGAATAAAATAGACCCCATTTACATCAGCATAGCGAATTACTTCAAACTCAGTCCAAAAGATCATTTGCTTATTCCTTCCATGACCGGTTCATGAGTATCCTTTCACACATGTAAAGAAAATGGCCCCGTGGGAGGGACCCCCTGAATGTGGGAGGCGGCAACAGAGTCTTGTAGCATAGGCCATTCTGAACTTAAAGCTATTCAAGACGAACCAGCTAGGGTTCCTGGGTGACTCAGTCGGTTAAGTGTCTGACTCTTGATTTCAGCTCAGGTCATGATCTCGAAGTTCGTGGGTTCGAGCCCCACAGTGGGCTCTGTGCTGACAGGGCAGAGTCTGCTTGGGATTCTCTCTCTCCCCTCTCTCTCTCTCTTTGACCCTACCACCCCACTTACTGTTTCTCTCTCAAAATTAATAAATTAACTAAAAAAAGACAACCCATCTGTGCATTGTTTCCCAGTTTACAACGTGTTCTCACTGACGTGATACAGCTAGATTGTGGCTCCCTACCGAAGGAGCTGTGCTCTCTGTATCCCTGACTTCTCCCAGATGCCAGGCAGAGCTTGGAACACACCAAAAGAACAACACTCACAACTGTCTCTCTCTGAAGAAAAACTGCCTTTTTCACCTTCTTACAATATGACCCAACAACTTAGTAATAAGCACCTACTATGTGCTGGGTATCCTCATGGTGATTAATAAGACGTGACACCTACTTTCCAGGGCTTCAGAATCTAGCAGAAAAGATCATACCAACACACAAGGAACAAATTAATGTCAGACTCAACAGAATTAAAGGTGTGAGAGAAACTCAGAGAAAGACCCATCAGCTTATACCTCCCTTGTCGTGCTATTAATCTCATTTCTAACCTCGTTGGGGCTAATTATTATATGACAAACATAGATGGTAGATTTTCATGAATATTGAGAATTCATAACTATGTGTGTGCTGAAAACATACAAGCTGGGACATAAAACAGAGCCAATGTTAACACCCACATCAGTAACATTACCAACTAATGTAGACTTAGGAGACCATCAAAGATGGGAAGTAAAGAGGGGCACCTGGGTGGCTCAGTCGGTTGAGCGTCCGACTTCGGCTCAGGTCATAATCTCGCAGTTCGTGAGTTCGAGCCCTGTGGTGGGCTCTGTACTGACAGCCCGGAGCCTGCTTCAGATTCTGTGTCCCCCTCTCTCTCTCTGCCCTTCCCCTGCTGGCTCTCTCTCTCTCTTAAAAACAAATAAACATTAAAAAAAATTTTAAAGGATGAGAAGTAAAGAGGGTCATCTGTCCAAACTGACACTTTCAGCCTCCTTCTTAAGCAGCCAAGACGCTGTCAGGAAGTTAGCAATTCACTCAGAAGTTGCCATCTAAGAAACCATGTACTGTGAAGGAAAGTAATAGGTTTCCAAAATACATGTAATCTAACCCATACTCTGATACGTGAGCTAATACTACAGCCCCGGGCTTATGTAATGCCATGTGTGTAAGGGGCTCGTACACTTTGGTCAAAGAAATCTCAGTCCTTCCCACCTCCCGAAGTAAGGGTAGCACTGACTCTAAGTCTTTATGACACTCAAGAGCATCTTTTATTATTCAGTAAACACAGTCAAGCTTCCAGATAAAAAGGCACCTTGTGAGGGGGGTGCCTGGGTGGCTCATTCGGTTGAGAGTCAGACTCTTGATCTTGGCTCAGGTCATGATCTCACCACTCATGAGATTGAGCCCCACATTGGGCTCTGCACTGACAGCACTTGGGATTCTCTCTGTCTCCCTCTCTCCCTCTCCCCTTCTCATATGCTCACTCTCTCTCTCTCTCTCTCTCTCAAAATAAATAAATAATTTGTTTTAAAAAGCCACCCTGCAATCAAAACTAAAATTCCAACTCGTGTTTCTGTTTTTTTTTTTTACAGTATAGACAAGTTTACCCCTTTTGGATCCAACTCATGGAACAGATTAGGTTTTCGTGAAAACCAAGAACAACTGATCTACTTAATGAAAGCTTCTTTCACTTGAAACCTCTACCAGCATGAAACCCTCTGGAACATACTCATTGAGTTTGCACATCAGTACAAGTATTCCTCTTTAAATTCCCACAGCAAGTTCTCACATCCTGTTTCCTAATTAACTCATGCAAAAAGAGACTTTTACCTTCACCTCTCTTTTTCATTAAACCAAGTTTCAGGAAATACGTTGACGTTTGATTTCTGAAAAGCACATGCTGGTTTACAAGAAATCCTAGAGATTTATCGCTATTTATATTTGGAGAGGAACAAGTCATATCAAATCAGAGTTAACTTTTTAACCAAAGAAAAAAAGAACAAAAAAGAGGCAGCCATTTTTTTTTTTAGATTTCTTACATCTCTATCTAAGTCGGGTAGTGCTTGGTAAGAATGACCCCATTACACTCAAATCAGGGCGGTGAAGCAGAACGCCCCTGAGTTAGAGGTTCTGTGTTTGCATCCACCACTGCTTTAAGAAACTCACTTCATCTCTCCGAACCTCTGTTACATCATCTCTAAAACGGACACCATAAGTTCTGCCTTGCCTAACTCACAGGGATGCCATAAGAGGCACCTAAGAAAACGTGTTTTTAATGGCTTTGAGAACTACAGAGCTCTGTATACAACATAAGGGATTATCTTAACTTCCTTTCCTACAAAGACATTTTTAAATGACACTAACAAACACTTTTGCCCTTCTGTTTCTATTTTGAATAAGCTGAAGAAACATCCCCACAATTAACCCTACCAATTCCTGGAAGCTTCACACACACACACACACACACACACACACACACACACACACACGCTGTAAGGACAACTGCTTAGGACAACCAACCCAAGAAAGCACAAGATCCTGAAGAACCTTCCTCCTTGGAGATACCCTCAGCGGCAGGGCGTTCACATTGTCTTTCAGTGTATTCTTATTTTTTGAAGGTAGGACAAATATATTAAGAATATATCACCTTTCAAAAAGTGGTATACCACACTCCCACTCACCTCCTTCTGGTGCAGGAGAAATGGTCTCAGGAAGAGCAGCCCCAGTGTATCAATGCTTTCTACAGGGAAGGAAAATGGGGGACAGCTCTGAGGACAGGACCCAGGCACACGCAGACTGAGGGAAGCCGGAACCTGCCTGCCTGCGTGACACAGGGGAAATACCACCCTACCAGCCATCTTTGACCAGCCAACTAACCCTCAGCAGCCACATGGCAACTCTCCAGGAAGCAGCTTATCAAGGACATGGAGCATTCCACTCCCACGCATACTCTACCAGCTCAAGTTTACTCTCTCAACTACCATCTGCAGATAAGCAAAGGTCAAGGATGAAGAAGCAAAGAACTTCTCCATGGCCATTAGGGACTGGACAAGTGCAACTCCTATGTCCCAGGCCGAACTGGTCCCCTGTCCTTGAGTAAATAGGACAGGGTCCTAAAGCAGCCCTAAACTCTATACCTGCCTTCCCCATCGCAGCGTGATGGGGCCCTAAGAGTTAACACTAACATATATAAATATATATATATTTCATAATAAGAGTAACACTTATATAGGCTTTGCTATGCCAGGCACTGTTGTACATGCTTTACTTTCATTCTTTCACTGATGTTTAACTTATTTAGCCCTTACAAGGATCCTATGAGGTAAGTCCATATTACAGGTGGGAAATTGAAGCTCAGAGAAAGGTAGCTGTGTGCCCAAGGTCACACAATATGATTGTGTGGTGGAACAACGGGTTTAAAACCAGGCAATCTCGCCCGGGTGGCGCTTCCTACACAGTACATAACACTGCCTGTTGACAGGCACTCCTGTCAGCATTGGCTGAACACCCACCAGGACCCAGGCACCTCTGGAGACTCTCTTCTAATTTATTCTCACAATGACACTGGGAGACAGATGGCATGATCCGTACTTTAAAGGAAGACACTGAGATTCTAAGAGGAAATTTAACTGAGGATTTTACAAACACTACGAAGCATACCAGGACTTGCACTGTCCAATTTCAAGCTGAGTGCTCTTTATGGACATCCAGGTTTTGTGCCAGCCCTGACATCAAGAAACTACACAGCCTTCTAATCGTCATCGGCACTGTCTACCTACCTGTCCGTTCGTTTCTTGCCAAGTGGTGCAGCAGGAAGAACGTGTATTCAGAAGACAGGAAACCCAGAGAGGCTCCACCATTTGCTAGCTATGTGACTCGGACAGGTTACTTACTCTCTCTGCGCCTCGGGTGTCCTTGTTTAACCAATGAAAACAGTACCTGCCACTGTTGCACAGCATTCTTGCCAAAATTAAATGACACGTTGCACTTAAAACGCTCCGACAATGGTGGGTACATAATAAGTGCTCAGCGAAAATTAACCCCACAAATAATTGAATGAAACGTGAAGATTAAATGGTATAATCTAAGAAACATCTCTAGTACAGTTCCTGTCATATAACAGCTGCTCAAAAACAAAAACACTATTCATTTGTAGTTAATATCCTAATAACCTAAACATGTCCTGAGTCTCCCAGCCCTGATACAATCTATAAACACCACAATAGGCAGCCCAGCATCGTGCACATTACAGCCGATCAGAGTCAATGATTATGTGCTCTTTCTCTGAACTTACTAAGGAAAGAAAATCTAAAATGTTAAGATAGCTTCTCTGAAAGTCTGGGAGCTTCAGTGGTCCATTTTCACCCCAAATTTTATCTTCGGTTTGAAACATATTACCTGTAATTGAAGCCTAAAACACACCGAGAAGCCTCAATGTAATGTTCTTATTTATTTCTGAGACATTCCATAAGAAATAAAGAAAAATGATTTCCCAGTCTCCACACTTTTAAAACTCATCTCTGCCTTCTCTACAAAGACCGCCACATTACTTGCAAAATCATTTATTTTGTGCCAGGTCCTTCACAGATGGTAATCACAAGTGCTTTCCTACGTCAGTCACTAGTGAGAGAAAGAGAGAATGAGTGAGAGAGACTGTAAATGCAAGAAATGGGAGACATTTGCTATCAAGAGAAAATTCACATGGCAGAATTGCTTCAATCAGGACATCAAAGGAAAAACAACCACAAGAGTATTATCATTAAATTTGGGGGGAAATTTGCCTGTATGTATAGCTGTGTATACACAGCTGTGTATATGTATAGGTGTGTGTATGCACAGGTGTGTGTGTGTGTATATATGTGTGTGTGTGCAGATGTGTGTATATGTATAGACGTGTGCATGTGCAGATGTGTGCATGTGCAGGTTGTGTATGTATAGATGTCTGTGTGCAGGTGTGTATATGTACATATGCATGCAGGTATATCCATGTATAGGTGTGTGTATACAGGACATATATGTATAGATGTGTGCGTTATACAGGTGTGTGCATGTATAGATGTGTGTGTGTGCAGATGTATGCCTGTGCAGATACGTGCATGTATAGATGTATGCAGGTACATCCATGTATATGTGTCTGTGTGTGTGTATACAGGTGTATGTATGTATAGGTGTGTGTGTGCACATGGGTATGTTTAGAGGTGTGCAGGTGTTCAGGTGTGTATATGTATAGATGTATGTGTGCAAGTGTGTATATGTATAGCTGTTTGCAGGTATATTCATGCATAGGTGTATGTGTGTAGACAGGTGTATATGTACAGGTGTGTGCATGTGTGCACAGGTGTGTGCATGTATAAATGTGTACATGTGTGCAGATGTGTATATGTATAGATGTGTGCGTGTGTACAGGTTTGTGTATGTATAGGTGTGTGTATATGTACAGATGCATGTGTGTGCAGGTGTGTGTATACATAGATGTGTGAGTGTACAGGTGTGTGTATAGATGCATGTGTGAAGGTATAGATGTGTGTGTAGGTGTGTGTATATGTACAGATGCATGTGTGTGCAGATGTGTGTATGTATACACGTGTATGTGCAGGTATATGTATGAATGATGTGTGTGGTGTGTGTATGTATAGATGTGTGCATGTACAGATGCCTGCAGGTACGCGTGTGCACATGCACATGCACACACATGCATACATGAAAAAGAGCTGGCATGAATACCACCCACCCTAGGGCAGGAGAAAGAGCGCCCACACCAGGATGTTTGGACAACAGTGTGAAGGGTCGCGATGCTGAGCCACGCCTGGGGGCTGAAAGACTGGGTCTCGCAGCTTAGCTCTGACATTCTTCATCTGGAACACAGCATTTCAACTCTTCTATTCTCAGAATGGAGCCCTCACAGGACAGGTGTGAGACGTGAGCAACAAAAGAGCCGTGAGAGTGTTTCAGACACCCGTGCGACACAAAGGGGCGTTACCACCCCTTTATTCCAATGCCAAAGACAGTGACTTTTTGAGCCAATGAGCCTCACGAGTGGAGTCTATTCTATCACAGGCCGCTTTCAGCAAAGGAAGGAGGGATGTGGCCAATGTTCCAAAGAGGCAATGCTTTTTAATTCTGTATTATTTCCAAAACAAAAAAGCAAAATCTTTCCCCCCCCCTTTTGTTTTTCCAAATAAAAATAAATTATAACCCTAACTTGATAATAAATGCAGGCTGGAGCTGTCCTTAAGTAAAACCTTTTGATAACAAATTGCCTGCACTAACTGCTATTTTATTGCTGAATTTTTTATTGTTGCTTAAGCACAGCAATTATGCTAATAAGCCTGGGAGGATGGTACATCGAGTATTGAATCTGACAGATAAAATACTCAATAAAATGCTAATCTCACCTGAAAATTGGAATCAGACAGCCTTATTAGTATTTATGGATATGGCATCTTAAACATGTTTTTTTAAAGATGAATATATATGAAATCAATGTTGTCTCCTAATACAGCCTGCCATTTCTAGGCCTTTATGTGCTTTAAATTCAAGGTGACGATTACTCATTGCCTAAGCTCTGCTTCTTGACAGAGAAACAAGAACTTATTGGTCATCTCGGCCACATAAAGGACCAGGCAATAAAACCTTTTTCTTCCTTCATCCACATCCCCTCCTCACTGCTCACCCCACCAAATCCACCCCCCCCCAAAAAAAAGGGAAGGTAAGAACTGTGTCGGGGCAAACAGAGAAGGCAGATTTGACAGCGACAAGAACCATTTGTCAAGCCATCTGGCTCCTCTCGCCACCTGACAGGAGGGAAGAATGACGTGTCAGAAAGAGCAGGGAATTGAGGGTCCAGAGAACCAGCTTCTAGTCCTGAGTTTTTGCTATTTCCTCAATGTGTAGCCTTATCAGGCCTCAGTTTCCTAAACAGGGACCTTCTGGAGCCCAACAATCACGTCTCTATACCTTTTCTTTACATAAAAAAGGGGGAACCCAAGCCCCAGTGTCTACTGGGAGGAACTGACCCAAGGCGGATATAAGGCAAGTGGTAACCTGAAATCCTTGACCTTGTGCTTTGATTCACGTTGTCCCCTCTTACCAAGTATCCCCAATATATATTTGAAATGGTCCAGGTTTAAGGTCAGAGACGTCAGACACCAAATTAAAAAAGACTGAACTGTTTACCAACTGTCCTCAGAAATTAAACCAGTTTTCTTTTTTGGTTTCAATACATTTTCTCTGGGAGGGAGCAAAGAGAAGTCCACCGCCTGTCTTAAGTGGCAGACACGAATGATATATAAATATAACAATGTAATTTACAAAAAAAAAAGTCTTCTGTCTTTTGGTTTCCATATGAACACTGTGAATCAGTAAGAGAGAAAGTCCTATTCTCCGGAAGTTACCATGGATAAGGCAATGGAGGATCAGAGATGACTTTCTCATGCATGCAGAGTACATGGGCTCTGGGGTCAGGACGAGCAGTTTTGCCTTCTGACTAATTCCAGCAACCCACAGGTCCTTTGGATCATGGGCCTGTTGACTCACCCAAAACCCAAATACCCAAGTAACTAGTCACTGCTGGACAAGAAGGGAAGTGAATGGGAACCTCAACACACTCAGCAGTAGCCACACTAGAGACTTCTCCCACCCCTGCCATGACTTCAAAGAGCTGAAGTCCTTCCAGAAGCTTCTGTCTCCCTCTGAGTAGGTCTGAGGAATGGACAAGTCAGGTTCACACTGCACAGTGGAATTTGGCATGCTGTGAAAAGAGTGGGCAGAGGCTCCAGGCTTTGAAAAGTCACTTTCTGCTATCAGCCCTCATTTCTGCCTCTGTACCAGTCTATCCTTTCAAGACCAAACCTTGGCCGCAGCCACAGAAGAAGGGAGAAGAGCGAGAAAATGGGCTCCAAAAATACAAAGAGTTCAATGGAACTTACAAAGGCTCTTCATATCCCTTTCATCAGCAAATCCTCATCATGGACGTGAAGCCAAGCTGGCTGTTTCCTCCTTTTGCAGAACAAAGGCCTAGACATTCAGAAATTCTCCCAAGATAACACAGGAGCTAGGAGATCCTCAGGACACAGCTGGGGCTCAGGGGACTGCGGGCGCCATGGCTAGCCCAGGCAGGGGAGAACCAGTCAGTAGATTCTACAGTCATTAGTTGACCACAATGTTCCAAGACCCGCCCCTGGACCCCCATGAAAGAAAAGGCTGGCATTCCCTACTATCAGAGATATGCACCACCCTCCTCTCGCTACTGGGTCACACACACGGAAATGGGACCCAAGGCCAAGTATCCCTTCATCTTTACTGTACCATGACCAACACTGAAATTTGCGCAGCATCATCACAACAGATTTATCAAGTGGAAATTGATATCCCCCGATTTACAGGAGGAAAAAGCCAAGGCACTATGAAGTATTTTTTCTACCCGCCTTGTTCTCATAGGTCTCTGCCGGCACTCAGGTCCAGGCCTCTAGCACCCAATGCCCTATTCTCTCCACCTGGTCCTGGCTGCCCCTGAATCGCTTTAGTAAACAACCAGAACAGAAAGTCTGCTCTGAAGTGAGGCATCTCCCAACAGAGTAACGATTCGAGTCATACTTCGAGGAATAACTTCTGGGAAAGCAGAGGAGGTGATGCTATCAAACAGTGAAACTTAAAACTCCTACTCATGACCTGCCTGGGGGGGAGCAGGAAATGGGGCCAAGGTTCTTTCCCTACAGACTCCCCCTGCCCATTTCAATCACTCTCAGTCATTACTAAAGTCAGCACTTTAAGCAAATGAATGATGTTTCCCAGCTGTATGGCCTTGGGTAAGTCCCTGACCTCTGGTCCTGTTACTAATACACATTCATGCCCACATGGGCGCGCGCGCGGGCGCACACACACACACACACACACACACACACACACACACCCGAGACTATCCCCTCATTTACCTAGAAGGATGGTGACAACAGAAAGTCCCTATCTGCCTTATCCTGCAAAGCACTGCAAGTATACCCTAAGTGGTTCCTGTACTGCCTCCTGCCTCTGCACCCAGTGCTGTGACCAGAAACCCCCACCTCTGCCTCGGGTCTCTGAGTGCCCATCCCCCTTCTTCTACTCCGCCTCTCCCGCCAGCCCCACTTGCCCATCGTCACCTGCCACCGTCCTGGTCTAGGCCTGGCCTCCTGCACCCTGCACCCTGGACAAGCACGGACTCTTCTCTCCATCACCAATCTCAACCTTCCCCTCCCCTCCCCTCCCCTCCCCTCCCCAATCCATCTTGCTCTGGGGTCAATACTGCAGAGTCTTCAATGGTGTTTCATATAAATCTATTCAATACCCTCACCACACAGGCTACACTTCTCCATACATGCTATGGCCTCTATCCTTCCAAAATCGGCAACTCCGTAACGAGGTCTGTTTTACGGATCTGGTTTTTAGACAGAGAGATAGGAAATGTGGTCACAGAGAGGACATTTAGTCAACACCACTGAGGCATGCCACCACAGAGCACATCGTCATTCCAGAGAGGCCGGGGCAGTGGTGAGTGTCAAACCCTGGGCCAGGTGCTGAGAAATACCACTCTGGTAGACCTTCTACAAACATCCTCTCAGCTTTTTTTTTTTTAAATGTTTATTCATTTTCGAGAGACAGAGAGAGAGCATGAGTGAGGGAGGGGCAGAGAGAGAGGGAGACACAAATCTGCAGCAGGCTCCAGGATCTGAGCGGTCAGCACAGAGCCCGACGCAGGGCTCGAACTCACGGACCAGGAGATCAGGGCCTGAGCCAAAGTCGGACGCTTAACCGACTGAGCCACCCAGGTACCCCAAATATCCTCTGATCTTTACAAGTGAGCACGCAAGGTCTATTTAATCCCAGACAAAACCCATTTAAACTGGGACTCAAACAGGTTTAGTAACTCAGTCTCACTGAAGTTCTATAAATCCTCCTCATTCAAACGGCTGTTGGGGCCCCAGCACATAACCAAGTCTAGATACGGTTTCACTCAGCTACGCTACTGTTGAAATGTATCAAGGTTCCGCCAGATGCTTCCCCTAGAAAAGCTCAGTTAATCTTGGTTATAACAACCCTTCCTAATAATTATCAGTGTCCCATTTTACAGATGTGGAAACACACAGCACGTCTCCGGCAGATCAGGACCAGAACCAGGCGTCCTAGGTGTGCTCTCATTCCCTTTCCCCCGCGCCACGCACTTTCTTTCCACCTAATTTCCTATCCATGGAATGTGGAGTGATCCTGGGCATGAGTCACAGGAAGCAACGTTCAGCAGTACACGCAGGGTCTGAACTGTGAGTCGTGGAAACATGCTTTACAAGCAGCAGTCGAGTGAAGGTCCCACAGTGACGGTGGGAAGTGTCAAGCACGCCATGTGAGCACAGCCTGTCCCTGGACGGTTCCCCAAGGTCAGAGTCACAAGATGAGGCTGGAACGCAACTCGGTTTCACAAATGCGGCACCCGGGCATGGCCACCTTCCCTGGAACGGGGGCGACTGCAAAGTCTTCTTCAAGGAAGTTCAGAATCAAAGTCAGAAATTCGAAGGTTCTCGTGGAATCCGCTCCCTCCTCTTCAATAGGGGAGCTTTTCCGACAGAAGCAAGTTGATATTCTAGAACTTGAGGGCTGGGAGAAGAGATTCTGACTTCATCTCTCTGGGAATGTCACCAGCATCTTAACTAAGCACCACCTTTCCCTCCGCCTCTAGAGACACAGGATTAAAAAGAAACCTGAAGGAAAGCTGAGAGTTGCCCATAAACGCAACATGCTCCAATGGGGGCGCCTGGGTGGCTCAGTCGGTCAAGCATCTGACTCTTGATTTTCGCTAAGGTCATGATCTCAGGGCCCTTAGACTAAGTCCTACATCATGCTCTGCATTGGGCATGGAGCCTGCTTGAGATTCTCACTCTCCCTGTCTCTCTGCCCCCCACCCCATGCTCACTCTCTCTCTCTCTCTCTCTCTCTCTCTCTCTCTCTCTCCCCCTCTCTCTCTCAAAAAATAATAATAATAATAAAATAAAAAAGCAACAGGCTCCTAAACCAGTTCCCACGGGCCCTTCTAGCTCTGGGGCTAACTGCAGTTAACTTTCCAGCCCCTCAGACCTCCTTATTACTCCAATTATATTTATGGAGTGCCAAAAAATGCCAGCCACTGAGCAGGGCTCCAACGGCTGAGATGCTTGCCCTCTGGAGATGAAAGCTTGCAAGCTTTCATCCACCCATTAAAATACAAGATACCACCCATTAAAATACAAGGTGATTGTGGCGCCTGGGTGGCTCAGTCAGTTGAGCGTCCGACTTCGGCTCAGGTCATGATCTCATGGTCCGTGAGTTCGAGCCCCGCGTCGGGCTCTGTGTTGACAGCTCAGAGCCTGGAGCCTGTTTCAGATTCTGTGTCTCCCTCTCTCTGACCCTCCCCCGTTCATGCTCTGTCTCTCTCTGTCTCAAAAATAAGTAAATATTAAAAAAAAATTTTAAATAAAATAAAATACAAGGTGATCTGTGAAAATGTTTCTGAAAATACGAACCATGGGAAAGAGAATACAGGAGCAGGGAGACTGATTCCACATGGGAAAGCTGATGTTTGTGAGAAGGTGGAATTTGAGCTGGGTATGGAGGGAGGTGCCTAGAAGAGCCGGGCATGCAAGATGGCCCTCCCCGTGGGGTGGAGATAGATAGGGAGGAGTCAGGGTGCAGGTGGAATGGTAGCCTGAAGCCAGATTGGGTGGGGCTCTGTGCAGGGATGTCACTTACATTAAGGACAAGGGGAGGCCAGAACGACACCTGGTGAGTCTCGTGACAGAGCCTCAGAGCTATCCGCGCTCAGGGGCACCCCACCAAAATAAAACCTACTCCTCCATAAGCCCCAGGAATGTGCATGTGTATGCAAGCCAACCTCCTATCACCCTGCAAACGGGACAGAAAACCATGTAAGACCTGTGTCGCTCCTGCTCCAACATGGCCTCCTAAGGCTGCACAAGGGTATCACAACCTCCAGCGCAGGAGACAAGGAAACAAGGCCAAGAAAGCATATTGGTGGAGACCTGACAATTCGGAGCTGTCACTCAGTAACTGGACCCTGACGCTCCAAAGGCCTATTGAATCATGTAAATGCCTGGTCACTAAGACCCAATTTAAGCTACAGGCAAGATAAAGAAAGTAAGAAGAATAGGAAAGTAGACAGCAAGGGAGGGAAGGAAGGAGGAAAGGAAAGGGAGAAGATGGGAAGGGAAGGGAGGGACAGGTACAAGGGCTGAAGGAAGGAAGGAAGGCAGGAAGGAAGGAAGGAAGGGAAGAAGGAAGGAAGGAAAGAAAGAAAGAAAAGAAGAAAGAAAACAAAGAAGGAAAGAAAGAAAGAAAGAAAGAAAGAAAGAAAGAAAGAAAGAAAGAAAGGGAAAGAAAGGAAGGAAGGAAGGAAGGAAGGAAGGAAGGAAGGAAGGAAGGAAGGAAGAAAGGCAGGTCTCTGAAGGGCCACAGTGAGAAGGGAAAACAGTACAGTTACTACTCTGCCTGTGAATAGAAAGATGATTAAATAGAAGTCAAACATAGGTTTGTAGCTCCAAGGGACTATTTTTCTTTTGAAAATCCAGGTATGTTATGAAAGAACAAAGAATGTAAACTTTGTAAAAATAATTTTTGAGGTTTGTTTAACCAAAAAATAAATATATATTTACAGAAGTAGAAATCTATGGGGGAAAACTAGACACATAGCCACTTTTTTTTTATTTTTAATTTTTTTAGGTGGGGAGGGCAGAGAGGGAGAGAGACAGAGAGAGAGAGAGAGAGAGAGAGAGAATCTCAAGCAGGCTCCATGCTCAGCACCAATGTGGGGCTGAATCCCAGGACCCTGGGATCATGACCTGAGCCACAATCAAGAGTTGGACTCCCAACCAGCTTGGCCACCCAGGCGCTCCAACATGTAGCAATTTTTTTTTTTATTTTGTTTTAAGAGAGAGCAAGTGTGAGAGGAGGGAGGGGAAAGGAGAGAGAATCAGAAGCCTACATGTGGCAATTTTAAGGACAGTTACTTCTTGGGTGAAAGAAAGGATGGAGGAGTAGAACAGGGGTTGGTAAGTTGCAAACAAGACAAGACAAAACAGCCACAAACTGCCCATCTCTACATCCTCGCAATATAATTTTGAAGCTTGCCCCATCAAAAAATTGGCCTTTCCCTACGCACGTTACTAACGCGCGTGCATTCATTCACGGACCCACAAATTCATCTACTGCCTAATTCATAATCCAGTTTATAGGTCTCCATCTTACCCATACTAAATTCAAATGCCTTCCTACTATGAGTAAGGATACAACTGTTATTGGATGCTTAAGATATGCAAGGGGTTGTAAGCACTTCCCAGACAGTATTTCCTTCAGCCTTCACCACGTCCTTCCTTGGTCCCATCATCAGCTCCATTTTATAAAAGAGGGAGCTGAGTCACAGAAATTAAGCAACCTGCCTAAGGTCAAGTGGCTACTAAGCAGAGGATTTAAAACCAGACAATCTGACTCCAAAGGCTGCACTGTCCACACTGCATCTGGGATGTCACTCTAATCCACCAGCGGGTTACCCAGACACATGGGGCAGTAGCTAAGTGACCCTGTTCTGCCTCCTGGTGAACACAGCTTCCTTTCAAAGATGCACAAATCACCTGTCTAATAAGCCAGTCTAAATGGGACCGGGAATCACAATAGAGTCAGCAGATTCTAGACTCCAGATACCCGGTCTTCTGGGGGGTTTTGTTGTTGTTGTTCTGTTTTTGGAGAACCGATATCTGTTTCCTCATCTCTCACTTCTGGCATTTCTGCTGATTTCCAGGTTTCCTCAAAATTCCTGTCAGCAGTTCCACAGTCACCGTCAGAGACTGTCCTCTGCATCCTGAGATGCAGTGTGTGTGTGGTCCACAACCTTTGCAATCAGTTAGCCGGGCAAACTGCCCACACATGACCTCCACCACTGTTGTGGACATCAGTTTCTTCTGAATGATGTTGATTCCTCCTTCCCTAGTTTAAAGATCATGCCCCTTCCCTTGATAGAGATGATCATCAGCTATGCAGCTCCATTTGCCCTCTGACATCTGGGCCACGACATCACCCTCCCCAGGTTACAGAATGCCGGGCATCCCCTCCCAAAAAAAAAAAACAAAAAAAAAAAACAACTCCCAATCCTGGAGCCCATTCTAATCCCATCCCTGCCAGGAGGTAACTGAAAAGAAAGGTTCTGATTGGCTGCCCATTACATCATTGCTCTACAGGCCTGATTAAACTCTTAATTAATTGAATGCCACTTTACTTCTACCCCTGCCTCCACAGACAAATAAATAAGCACAAAGCAAGCGGCATAGGGTGAAGGCAGCAATAAACCATAGCTTCTGGCCCAGGTCTGAAAGAGGAACCATTTGCTGGGGTTACCTGTCATTAAGAACGATTTGGTCACCAGGTGGGGACATACAGTTCTCTATATTAAATTAGAGGAATGATTCAAAGGGGACCAGTTTCAGCTGACAAGAGCAAAAAGAAAATCAATTTCAGGTTGCCAGGACAACTAGACTTTTCCTGCAAGAATAAATTTGATACAGCCCTAAAATCTGACAACTAAATGTTTCCTCGCATTACATCACATCCCTAAAACGTGTGTTGAACCAGTGAGATAATCAAGCCTGCTAATTACTCTCTACAACACCCAGAAGATACAGGATTGATGATCTTGGCTCCAGTCTGACTTCCCTCCAGCAGCCCCACTCACCCTTTCGGTTTTAACGGGAATGAGGATTGTGTGCTTCTTAAAATGAGTCTGAAGGCACTGTCATTGTCAGTGAGTCCTTGCATCCGGGAAAAGGGAAGGTGAGCAACTTTTTAATCCACACCCCCGATGTTCCCTGCGATACGGTTCATTGGCCACCCCTTCCGGAGAAGGGAGTCCCAAGTCACAGAACGCTATCTCACACAATGTTGGACCTAAACGGACTGGGGGAATAACCCTTGTTGTACCACAGTGTGATTCCAAAACAGAAACAGGCAACGTGGCTGTTCAAGGTCAACACAGCTGGCCAACAGCAGCTAGGACTGGAATCCAGCTCTTGCGACAATGGCTTCTGTGCAATTTCCTTAAATAGCTGCCACCGTTCCGCTTCTGCCTTAGAGACTCTGGGAGCTGAAGTTAAGTCCACTTGATCTCCTATTAATCCTCATGAGGCAGTGACCCCAAATGGCCTTATCCCAGGAGTTCAGAGTCCTGACCCCAGATCCAATAATATCTGATGAGATGAGCCTTCTTTCTGCATTTATGTTCTCAGAAGGCTGAATATCAACTTACCTCCAGGGGCTATTAAAAACAAGAACAGCTAATAAATCACTGGAAAGCACTTTGCAAATGTAAAGTAATACAAAAATGCTAAGCACCAATAATATGAGCGGCCCAGGCTAAGGCAGTTCCCTGAAGAGCATGATGATTTCAAGCGGCTAAGCTGGTCCCACCGTCATCCTCGAGAAGATGTGCAGGCCATGCCTCTCTCTAAACCTCACTCTCCTTTCACTGACTTCTCCCAAATTCGCAAGCATGCCTCTAGACACTGTTGTAACACATCGTGTTCTCGCCGATATGCAGAAACGTACTCTCTTGTCAATTCATGTGGTCAGAGTCTTTGCGAAGTGCAGAGGAACGACCAGAGGAGGTCGGAATCCAGCAGGCAGGAAAGCAAATGTCAAGCTGTCCCTAGCTGGTAATAAACCAAGTAAACCATGAAAAACAATGAAGCCACTAGAAAGTGCTTGTCAGCAAAGTCAGCCTTGAGAGCCAATTTAGAACCTGGTGAGAGGTCAGAAGTGCACAGCACACACTCACGGGCTCCGGCTGCAGGTGCCAATGGGAAAAAGAGGTGAGGACAAAGCATTCCTCCCAGCCACCTGCGTGGTCCTTCGTTCTCACATGCGAACCACACACGGTGAGCAGAGAAGGGCAGGAGAGGAAACAGGAGTGAGCAAAGTAATTAAGAGATCAAAAGCTGCATCTGACAGACTTGGCCTCTAACTCTGACCCTGCCGTCACACGTCATGTGACCTTGGACAAGTTACTGAAGACCTCACTAACCCTCAGTTCCCGCCTCCATCCAATATGGATGACGCTAAGGACCGACCACACAGTCCGGCTTTGGGAATTAAATGGAATGCGGTATGGAAAGCAATGTACTCAGTGCCTGACATGTAGTCCATGTGCAATAACCATGAGTTATTACGCTAACCGTGCATGATCTAGGGCTACAATCCTAGCAGACACAAAAGGCCAGACATAAGGCATAAAGTCAGAGGTTGAGATCACTGGGACAGAAAAGAAAAGATCTATCCCACAGGATACCACCTAGTATCTACTAAGGAGTTATCATTAGCCCCATCCCCAAATACCTAGTTTACGACGACAACAGCCCACGGATGTTCAGGCACCTGCAAACCTCAGAACTGAGTAGAAATCCAAGTGAACTGGAAATCCAAATACTTGGTCATTACAGAGGTCAGCTCTCTGCATGTGAGCTGAATTCTAAAAGTCTAGGATTCTCGGCATTCAGTGTGGCGGCAAGATCCTCGTCGCAAAACAAGGAATTAGTTTTCATGGGAGGAAAATGGTCCCTCCACCCCTAGTTCATTTAACACACTTTAACACACATGGACGGACATAGTACATGCTCCCACAAAGGTAAGCAATGGGCACAATCATCAAGAAACCAAAGACCCAGGGGCACCTGGGTGGCTCAATCAGTTGAGCACCTGACTTCGGTTCAGGTCATGATCTCACAGTTCATGAGTTCAAGCCCCAGCCCTGCATTGGGCTCTGCACTGACAGCTGGGAGCCTGGAGCCTGCTTCAGATTCTGTGTTTCCCTCTCTCTCTGCCCCTCCCCTGCTCACGCTCTCTCTCTCTCCCTCTCTCTCAAAACTATATAAACATTTAAAAGAAAGAAAAAAGAAACCAAAGGCCAAGCCCCATTAGGTCAACAAGCCCAGATAAAGAGTCGTGGGATTTCAGAGAAGAGAAAGAAACTACAATTTACTGAGCTCCTATTTGGCATCACATTATACATTTCTTTATAAAAATTAAGAGAGAGGAGAGAATAAGGAAGACGTCCTGAGAGAAACTCCTTTGAGCTGACAACATGTCGGAGCAGGTCTGGGCCACATCCATGTCTTCAGCAGGATCTTGACAATGCAGTGCCCAGAACCCCCAGGGCCAATGGCCCCTCTCGCCTCCAGATCCTGGTTCCCAACGTGGTATCTACACACCTTACGTGTCTGGGGGTGAAGGTAGGGAAGGAATATGAAGCTGGCATTAAGGAAGCAGGAAGCTTCCTCTGCTTCAACTCCACATGCAAAGCACTAGTGGAAACAAAGAAGAGACAAAAGAGGGATTGAGAAGAAAATATGGATGTCCTGGTAAGGCAGGGTGAGAGAATAAAGGGTGTTGACTCAGGTGATGAAGAGGGGGGAAAAAATGGAAGATGAGAGAAAGAGTAGGAGGAAAGAAACTGCTGTGTTTTTTTGCTTGCTGTGTTTATTTCTTTAAGCCCACTTCTGTCGAGTCATTTTATGAAAACCATACTTCTGTTAAGTCCTTCAAATGTTAGTTCGAGAAGACTTTGTTTTGGTCACTGACCAGCACCAAGAAGCATTCCTGGAATATAGTAAGTGCCCAATAAATATTTACTGATTGAATGAGTAACGCCCAGCTAGAGTGGGTCGCTGTTACGGAGAAGAAAGAGGCTTTTACAGTCACCAGGAAAAAGAGCAAGACGTTGTTTATATTTCAGCTCACTCACTTAAATAAGGTGGAATTAACCCAAGTGAAAGCATAGTTCATGGCTCCTGGTGCAGTCACCATACCGTCACCAAATATAAATCAGACTGACGCACACTCTAGGACAAAGGAAAGGCAGGCCATTCCCTGGATGCAATCCCAAGCGGGAAAGGTGGGTCTCTCTGTGAAAACAGAGAGGGTATCTAGGGAAATGCAGTCTACAGAGGCAAATGATGTTTACTCTGAACCTCACGGTCCAAAGCCAGGAAGGGCCCTGGCCATTCCACTGAATCCTTTGGAGAAAGGTGCCAGTTTCAACCTCTGGAGAATAGAGGTGACTGCAAACTCTGTAAACGAAGTAGTAGTTGAGGAAAGGACAGAATACAGAAAGCACTGGACTAAAGTCTTGAAGGGAAGGCTTGCCTCCAATTTTCATGGTGTTCCTTCCATCCCTGTCCTGAAGATAACTGTAAGGATTAATTTGTAGATAGTTCGGAAAGTAAACTTTGCCCACAATGAGGACGATACAGTGACTTAGAGATAAAGGTTCTAGTTACAGAAGTATGAAAGGGTCAACAGCCACCATTTCAGTCTTCCACTGGAAGTTCTATCAGACGTTTCTACAGCCTGCAAGATCAGCACTTCTTTCTGTGGCCGTGCCTCATCTTGAGAGACCATTATTATTTATTACACATGAAGCACTTTCCATCTGCAGAGTGCTTTGGAATCGCTTTTTATTAGTTACTCAGCATTCTTAAATCTAAACACAGCTAAAACCCTAGTGGAGGGCAAAAAACAAAACCCCATGATTTACTCATCCATCACACTCAATGGGTCCGCACACCTTCTCCCAAAGACCGAACAGGTTGAATAAGAGGCAAAGAAAACACTAAGAATGATACATCCCATTCAGTAGAACACTCGTTTATGGAGGTCACCCGGCATTGGGCTAGGTGTCTGAACTTCAGCAAGAGGAGACACAGAAAAAAATCTGACACAGCTCTTGATCTCAGGGCTATTTAAAAGATCTTTATGGTGCCTTCCCACTTGAAGATTTTGTGGTTCTAAGAAAGTATAAATAGGTTTCAAACACCATGTGCAGGAACATGGTCCTACACGGCTCAGAATTTGAATGATCCTATAGGTATAACTCTAGTCCCCAAAATGGAATCAAAATGAAAGAACATGGCACAGGCTTCTTTCCCCAATATTCAATCTCCAGAATCTAGATAGGCAGCCCCAAATCACATAAGAAAAAATTTTAGGACAAATGAGTTCGTAATCTCTCTCAAAACCATGCAGCCAACCCAAGAAACGTACTCTAAGAAGAAAACATAAATTTAAGAGGAGGGTTTAGTTTTCAGAAGGCCACTTAGTAGATGCATTAATTACCATCGATGGAAGTCACAAACAGTTTGTGTATATCTCTACACATTAAAGATTATATCGCCTTTGGAGCAACCACTCTCGACTATAAAATACCACATAAAATTGTCAGGGATAGTTGGACTTATCACCTGACAAGAATATCAGAGGAAGGACTGAAGGATCAGAGGGAAGATGGGGTATCCTACATAAATTTTAAAGTTCTTTCCAACCCTCGGTTTATGATTCACCTCTACAGATCAGCGTCTAGCACAAAGCATGACACATATTGAATATTCAAGAATTGTTAGTTCTTTGTCGCCTTAAATAAGTGAAAGTACACAGGCAAGAATGAACAGTCAGAAACTGGAAATCTTCAATGCTGTTAACCATCATGGTGCCCTAGTTCATAATTTGGCTGTGAACAGGAACGGACTGACACATCACCCCACTAATCACCAAACATTATGGCTCACACAATTTACTACTAATTAAACACCACCCCTCTACCATCCTCTGATGGAGGAGGTGAGGACACACATGTTTTACTTGCCAGGCGGAAGCTTCAAGACAAACAGGAAACACGGTGCAGGCATAAAAACTCGAGACAAGTCTTTGCCATGCCGTCTCTTTACCACGTGACACGGGGCAGGTCCTTCTTTCTATTGGAGCACTGCTTTGCTTTTAAGTGGAATGAGGGTGACATTCCTTAGCCTGTCATCATCATGGACCAGTTGTGAGGATCTTATGAGTTAATGGGTGTTGAAAGGGGTTAGTCCACCGTGAAGCCCTGTGTGAACCTATGTCACGTACCGTACTCCCCAAAGGATTAGTCACGGCCAATAAATTATTACTGCTTTTATGATTGGGCTTCCCTTTGGTTTTCTCATAATAGCACTAAAGCATTTATAACCAGTAAAATGTATGCTTTTTACCAAAGCAGAAGACACACTGTGCTGGGTTTCCCAAGATCTCCCCTAAATTGCTGGTGGAACCTATCACAGAACCCCAGAATCCTGAGGCGGTCCTTCTCAATTCCACTTTCAACCCAGTGACGCTGCCTCATCATTGTGGGCAGTTGGCTCTTTTCGTTCCCACACCCACCTCTGTGGCACCAAAGGGCCCACAGCTAGCTCAGTCATGATGAATGCCACCCGTGGAAGGAAAGGCTGATGAAGGCCCCATTCCCAGAAACTAAGACCACCAGTTGGAAGACGACTGTGAAGGCAGTTGAATGCTGTAGTAACACGTTTAGTTGTGATATTATAATGAGCAGGGCTACACAGACGGGGCATCTTGTCTTTGCTTTCTTTCCAGTTAAGGAGGCTATGGCATGGTCAGAACTTGGTACAAGCTGATGAGCTCGGTCTCCCGGGGATTACCACGTAAGGGAAATATGAGACATCAAGGTCCAATCGGAAATATACTAAACTCGTGCTTTAAGAGCTACAAAAAGCCTTCAAGACCCAAAGCACTTCACTTTTCAGACGGAGAACTGAAGGCCCAGAGACTTGAAACATCTTGACCAACTCACAAGCGCACGACACAGCTTCCAGTAGAACATACACCTCTTAGCTTCTAAGCTAAGCGAGCGCTCCCTGCATCGTCAGCTCCCATCCACCTCTTCCTCCTACTCTCAGGACTCAGGGGCCGTGCCGTGGCCACCTCCTGGCAAGAGGTCACTGCGGCGAGGCAGGGCAGAATGGTGCCCGGTTCTTCAGCCCCAGAGGGGAGGAGGGCTCCTGCACCACGGCTCCCTCAGAGCAGTACCTTCCCACCACCCTTCAGTGTGCTGGTGAGGCACAGGATACATCAAGACATCCAAGCCCAAGGGCTACAATGTTTTGTCAACAACCCCCCCCCCACCACCCCTTATCTCAGCAGAGAAAAGAATGTCTTGCTTTCAGAAAGGAAACAGGGGAGATCAACTTTGGCTGGAACGCGTTCCAAAAGGAGTGGAAAATTACAAACTCTTTTGCAACATAACTGTTGTAGTGTCTTAACAGTAGTCTGTAGAACCCATAAAGACAAAGAACACTAGAAAGCATGTCTGTCTCGGGGCGACTGGGTGGCTTCATCAGTTGAGCGTCCAACTTCGGCTCAGGTCACGATCTCCCGGATCGTGAGTTTGGGCCCCGCATCGGGCTCTGTGCTGACAGCTCGGAGCCTGGAGCCTCCTTCGGATTCTGTCTCTGTCTCTCTCTCTCTCTCTCTCTCTCTCTCTCCCAAAAATAAATAATAAAACATTAAAAAAAAATCATGCCTGTCTCATAAATTAAAGACAACTATAGTCCACTCTAGGGCCAGAATTTTGCGTTTCTGTTTCTTCCAAACCTTCTTAACATCTGTGACAGGCAAGTGACTCATCCACCTCTGGGATGGGAAGCCAACACCTCTGCTTCACATCCCTAGTTCTGTTTCCCAAGGTGTGAGGAAGCTGTGGGGGATGCCTCCTACCAGTCCTGCTCCTCTCACAGGGAAGGCGGAATTCACAAGAGAAGCAGACAAATAACAAGGCCACTCAAAGGCCACGTTTGCGAAGAGCACACCTGTTCCCACAACGCAGGGCTGCACATACCTCCCGATTCTTCTACAACAGCAAGAGGGACAAGCAGAAGGGATGGTCATGAAGACAGTCTATGCGCTCATCTCCGCCTTCAGCACAAAGTTATCTGCCAAGTAAAGTCTAATGATGTGTCCAAGGTATATTTAAGGAAATCACAAAGAAAAATTCAAGACCAGGGTTTTATTTTGTCTTTTCAAGTTCAAGCCACAGTAAGTATTTGGAAGGATCAGAAACTACTTTCCGCAGGGAATTCCACAGAAACTGGAAAATCTCAGGCAAAATTAGAACCAAAGAAAACAGAAATAGCAGAGATCTTGGCGATCACCAAATCCGGCCCTGCCACTTTGACTGAAGAAAACAGACCAGAGAGAGAGAGCTTCACAGCTGGATGGCAGTCGAATGGGCTGAGAACCCACATCTGCTGACTCCAAGAATAATTTCTTGGTCCTCGTTCCAAGCTAGCATTGACTTGAATGCTGACTCCAAATTAAACCTACATGTGACTGAAAAGAAAAGGGAAAATAAACTGTTCTCTGTGGCAGATGCTTGGAACACTAGCTTCTTTCTCAAAACTTCACAGTTCACGTTCTGCAGAAGATGGAAACCAGTGGGGTCCTATTTTGTCAGTTGCGAAGGCACATTTCTTAGGAATGCATTGTATGTCTGGTATTCTCTCCCAGCACCCTCTCCCTGCGCCTCTTTTGGCCATATATGGCACTGAGCTCCAACGCCTGGGTCACAGAACTCAGGCCCCGAGTATGAATGCAATCCGGTTTCTGAGCTGTTTGTCTTTACTGGAAATCTGAAGAATCCATCTAGGAAACATTTACTAAAATGCAAAAGGCAAGGAGAATTGATTCCCACCCTGAACTTGGCACAGAGAAGAAGATTTTTCTTTTGCTCACCCAAAGGTCTGCTAACCAGACTCTGCAGAAAAAGTGACAAGTTTAACAAAGGTAGGAAGGTTTGCTTCTCAAGAATTGTGTGTGCACGTGTGTGCACGCACACATTCACACGGGTGTTGGGGGGGGGAGGGGAGAAGAACTGTTCTAACATAAGAGTTAGAAAGACAAACTGACACGGAGAAAGCAAGACACAACTAGCTAGCCCATCAGAACATGTCCTCGGCGTTCATCTTTCTTGATATGACTTAGACAATCTCTTCATGTGGCATCTGACTTTCAAACGCTTGCAAACTATGATGTTTCAGAAGCAGAAAATCTCTTTGAAAACAGGGATAATCTGCAATTGCCAATCCAATTTAAAACAAAAACGGTATTAAGCACCTGTAATTCCAAACGATACTTTTGAAAGGAATTGTACAAAGAGAATTCAATAAACACATCCCCTAGAAATACTAAACTTAAAAGAATAGCATGATCGGAGGAGAAAAGGAGATTTGAGAGGGGGTGAAACCGGGGCCTCAAGAAGAGAAATGACTTGCCCAGTATCACGGAGTCAGTTGGACGGAGGACTCATCATTTCAATGTGAAGTACATAAAACCTACAAAGAAAGTAGAAAGGACTGTATAAGGGCTTTCTGATCTCCAAGAGCGAAGAGAGAAAACAGCCACCTGTTAATTCCTAACAGGATGCAACCATCGCTGTAGCACGTGGCCACCCACAAACTAGCTTTGTGACTTTCAGGAGTGCAACTCTCGTCTCCTCAGGGAGGACTAAGGATGGACACACAGGGACCACATCCTATATTGGCAGGCAGACAGTCCTGGTTAGAATCCGAGGTCCGTCAATTCTCTGATGTGGAACTTGAGCAGGTTATTTATCCTTTCAATACCCCTAGTGATTCACCTGCAAACTGGACATAACCATTTCTACCTGATGGGGTGCTTGAAAAGACGAAATGGGCTTTTTGCAAAGTGTCGACCTAGCTGTGTTTGACATATAAGTAAGCACTTAATAAACAGTACCTGTCAATAGCATCTTCGTTCACAATTCCCAAGAACAAGAACAATGAGTGGTTTGCTGCAATGGTAAGGGACAAAGAGCCTCTGGTTCAAATCCCCATTTGCCGTCTCACCCTGTGATCGGTGAGCCTAACCCTGGAGTCTCCTTTGCCCCAACGTGGTGAAGATCTTAGCCGGGAAAAGCTCTTTAGAAACTGTCTTGCGAGGCGCCTGGGTGGCTCAGTCGGTTAAGCGTCCGACTTCGGCTCAGGTCATGATCTCGCGGTCCATGAGTTCGAGCCCCCGCATCGGGCTCTGTGCTGACCGCTCAGAGCTTGGAGCCTGTTTCAGATTCTGTGTCTCCCTCTCTCTCTGACCCTCCCCCGTTCATGCTCTGTCTCTCTCTGTCTCAAAAATAAATGTTAAAGAAAATTAAAAAAAGAAAAAGAAACTCTCTTGCAACGTGAAAATGGAAAGTACAGTCATAAAGGTCAGAACCTTCTTTGGTGGATAACAGAGTGTCCTGTGAGCAAAGGTGCCACATAAATATCAGTGTTAGAATGAGAGACAGTCCATGCTTTACTTTTCCTCACAACAAGCAAATTCAGCACTTAAAAAGACAGTTACCTTAAAAGTAGCTTGACTGCCATGCTACTCCTTTCATAGAATGTTCCTGAGACAGAGGCTGTAGGCCCAGACTCCCACAAGGGGGGCAAGGATTCCTGCAGACTACCACTGAGCACAGAGGAATGAATAATAATAAAGTGCTAGCCAGGGGGTGCCCTGACTCACAAGCCAGGCATGGCCTGGGTGAGGAGGCCCGGGGAAGAGTCACCTGAAGTGGCCAAGCTAAAAGGCCTTCATCGTATAGAATTTCACAGCCAGCGTGAGGAAACAGCAAGGGTCATGTCTCCCACCGGGCCCCGCTTCCTCATCTACGAAGGTGCCCCCTTCTCAACCTTGAGAGATGCCAGGGAGGCGGAAAGCTTGAAGAAGGCAGCACAGTAGCCACAGGGGCTGCCAGTGGTCCAGTACAGTGGTTTCCAAAGTGGGTTCCACAGAGGCACAGCGTTCTGGAAAGACAGCTTTGGCCTGGGGCAGAAGCCTATTGGACCCTCCACATGGAACATCGGCACCACCATAAAACTACACTTTGGTGATTTCATATATTGGGATTTCACATCACATTCCCTGAGGGGTTTGCAAAAGGATTCCACAAAGGAAAAACGTCTGAAACAGCAAGGCTCAAAGAGCCTACTGTCAAGAGTCATACAGCCCGTAAGTGCCTGAACGACAGGTTTCCCGGAGAAGGCCTGGGAATGAAAGGCTAATGGGAAGCAATCAGAAATGGTTAAGAAAGCTCCAGAGAGCAGGCACTGCTATTAGAGAGGTCAGCCCACCCCCCAGAAGATGGAAGTTTCTAGAAGGATTTGAGAAGCAAGAAGTGAAGGATCACAGGGGCTAGACAGAACAGGCATCCCAGGTCTAGAACTTCTTTACTCCTCTCCTCTGTGCTCATCTCTGGGACTTCACACCCAGGTGAACGGCCCTGGGAGAAAGGCCTTCCTGCTTGGTGGTGGGACTCCGGAAGGAGAAGGGCCAACCTGGACAGAGGGCAGCAC
This sequence comes from Panthera tigris, assembly GCF_018350195.1. Classification (NCBI taxonomy): domain Eukaryota; kingdom Metazoa; phylum Chordata; class Mammalia; order Carnivora; family Felidae; genus Panthera; species Panthera tigris. The sequence goes on from NC_056668.1 coordinate 78,810,840, forward strand.
ACACTTTTATTCTTCCTCTGACTGTGCATACGGCACTCTGGCACCTTGGCGGGGACAAAAGCCCTCTGAAATGACAATGGACTTGAGCTTTTCATTTCTCCATCTTTGCACAGGCCAAATAGGGATAAGGGATCCACATCAACCCAAGACTTGTCTGGCAAAAGCACAGGGAGGGCCCTCCAATCTGCTTAGTAACAGCAATAGAAAGTGCTAAATAAGTGAGTCAAGAAATATTTCTGGAAGAGCTATTCAACTGGAATGCTTGGAGAGCCACCCGCATCGCAATAACTCGATCTGTCCTCATCTTTTAGAACACGCGCGAGCCCGGCTTGAAAAAGGGACTTCACAGCTCCAGCGGCAGCCAAATAAATAAATAAACACGTAGAAATCTCTCGGTGGCTGACTTGAAGGTACCAGGGAGAAAGTTATGTTCGCAATAAGGATGTGATTTCATTCTTCCCTCTCTCTCTCTCTCCCTTCACATCTTTTCCCCAACCACTTTCGGTAGTGAGCAGTTTGTCACGCATCCAAGGGAAGCGACGCAGCCTCCTGCGTGGCCGATCCATCTAAAAAACATATCATCTGTCTGTGCGGCAGAAAGCCCAGTTGGAATAAGCAAGTTCTGTGCGTTCAACTAGAAAACACTTCTTGTTCTCGCTGTCAAAATAATTCTGTATTCAACTTCTGGGGTATGTGACTAATGTGCCTGGAACCTTTTGGAGCGACTGGTTTATTTATTTTAGGGAGGGGAGCGTGGCTGCTGGCGGCGGGGGTGGTGACAGAGAAAGAGGAGGAGGAGGAAGAGAAGAGGAGGGGAGGGATGGGAAACAAGAACAGACAGGGGCTGCCCAGGGAGAGCTCACAGCAGCAGCCCCTGGGAGCCGGCACCGCCACATTTCATCCCCCAGAAGCCCGAGAACGAGCAGGGCCCAGCGGGGAGGAGAGAGGAGAAGATCGATAAAGACAAGCGGTGGACACTTCCCAGAGTCAAGGTTGCCCAACAGTTCTTCAAAAGACTGGGGAAATGAAAAAGTAAAAGCAAAACAAAACACACACGTGCGCGCGCGCACACACACACACTCACTCACTCACCAGAGTAATCCTATCACAGCTCCTTCGAAAACCCCTAACAGCTCCTGCTTGCAGGAAAAAGCCCCAAACACAATAGCAGGGCGTGTAGAACTTGTATGAGGTGAGATGCCTCACTCCGTGCACCTTCTAGACTCAGCCTGCCAGACTCCATTCCTCTATGCATTCTCATACCTCTGCCGTTCGCTCTGTCTCCAACACTCATCCCGCCTTCCTTATTGGTCACAGCCTAGCTCTCTTTCAAGGCCTACAACATCGCCACCCACAGAGAAGCCTTTCCCAGTGGCAGCCAACAGCCACCTTAGCCTCCCGCATGCTCCTAACGCCAGCCTTGATCACGTGACAGCTTCCCTCCAGGTGCTCCATGTTGGCACACCTGGCTGCATACTTCCTGGTCCCCAGAAACCAGTCTCCCCGAAGCACCCACAGCACATGTGCCCACGTAACACCACGCACTCGGCCATCAGGGGTCCTCTGTCTCGGGACGCCTGAGTGGTCCAAGGCCCGCATACGCTAAGCACTAAGAGGACGTGTGCCCATCATCAATCCTCTGTGCCTTCGACAGCAAAGCATCTTCAAGGAGCAAAGTCAAGAGACGAAAAAAAAAAAAAAAATCAGCCAGAAAATCTTCAGAATAAAAAGGCCAGGAATTTGCTTCTCTCCTGCTTTGAGTCAGAAAGTGGATGGAAGGGTGAAACACTAAGGGAGGAGGGAGTGACAGAAGGGGTCACTTCCGGGGAAGCAGATGAGGGGATGAGGTAAACAGATCTAAAATCTACCAAATAGGTTGACATCATTAGCTTACTTTGGGTTTTGTGGTGATTTTCCCCCCATTTTCTTACTTATAATGGGAAGGAAGGGAAGGAGGGAGAGAGGGAGGGAGGGAGGGAAGGAGGGAGTGAGGGAGGGAGGGAGGGAGGGAGGGAAGGAAGGAAGGAAGGAAGGAAGGAAGGAAGGAAGGAAAAAAGGAAGGAAGGAAAGAAAAAAAGGAAGGAAGGAAGGAAGGAAGGAAGGAAGGAAGGAAGGAAGGAAGGAAGGAAGGGAAGGAGGAAGGAAGGGAGGGAGGAAGAAAGGAAGGAAGGAAGGAACAGAGGGAGGGAGGGAGGAAGGAAGGAGGTGTCTGGAAATGGAGAATAAGGACGGGGCAGCGACAGGGACAATGATGAAAAAAGAGTCAGTTGGCTGCGCGCTGCTGGTCAGCTTTGGCAGGCCCACCTCCTGAACTTTCTCTCCCCGGTTACTTGGCAAAGGGAGCTTCAGAAAACAGTTTTCACTTTCCTTCTCCAAACACCACCTCCCTCCCCCACCTCGTTTAAAAAATGAGTTCCAATCTCCTAAAGAAGGAAAGGAAAAATGAGACCCAATTCACTTCACATTTTCTACCACTTAAGGAAAACCGTGTCTCAGAGGGAATGCTTTATGATTCAGAGAATAACCTCCGCTCTCATCCTGCTTCTCTCTGCTTTTGCACCCTCCTTGCACCCCTGTCTTCATGCCTTTCTTCAACTTGGAACTAGTGCTCTGCCCTCAGACCAGCCTCAGCCCTCCTCCCATTCAAAATCGCCCTGTCTCTGTCAATCTCTGTCAGTCTCTCTCTCTCTCTCTCTCTCTCTCTCTCTCTCTCACACACAAATCAAGTTTTGTTTCTATTTTCTTACTTTTATTAGAAAACAATAAATACCATAAAGGGTAATTCATTCATTTATTCATTGTAAATAAAGTTTAATAAGCACCCTACTCGGAAGGAGCTAATATTCTAACAGGGCCCATTAGAAACTATAGAGAGATGCCAACGGTCACGTCGTAAGACAGGCATACAGGACAGACCTCCCCTAGCCGGAGGAACTGTGAAAGCTTTCTTGGAGAAGACACCTGCAACACAGTAAACCCTCCATAAAAACCTGTCAAACGAATAAATGAGTATGTTGAACGAGTGAAGAAATAAATGGACGAAGATAGATTTGAGTTCAGCCGAAAAAGGGTGAGGAAGTTTCGGATGGGCAGAAAGGAGAGAGCCGGCAGACCACAGGTGAGGGGCACAGTGGCACAGAGGCAGGGGAACGAGGAGCCCATGTCAGGAACGCCCAGAAGTCTAGTGCAGAAGGGAAATGCCATCAGGAGAGGCACTGGAAAGGCACTCATTTTAACAAGCTGGTACCGTGTAGTGCTTTCTGTGTGTTGGATGATCTAATCCCTGGGGAGCCTCTACAAACACTAACTCACGTAATCCCCATTACTGCCCTCCTTCTACTTCACGTCGGAGGAAACTGAGGCCCAGGGAGGCTCAACAACCTCCCCAGATAAGAGTGCTAGCGTGTGGCAGAGGCTCCTGCATGCAAAGTCTGGCTATTGCATGACTCTACCTCCATATTACATCGGTGTCTGATGGACGGGCCACCAAGGGCCAGACCAAGGAGCCCACGCTTTGTTCTAAATGCAAAAGGAACCACCTCAAGACTTGGGGAGCTAGAATAGTAGGGCCACATTTAGGGAGAATACTTTGCATTTGTAAAACGAGACTTGTCAGAGCTCGTGAATGGATTAGACAGTAAGAGAGGAATCAACCCCAGCATCCGCCCCACCCCTCCCCACCCCACCCCCGACCAGACACACACTCCTAAATCCCTGTTTCATTGTCATGTACGTGGTGCAACAGGATCTACAGTAATTTTTCTGTGTGTACACTCAGACCCTGAAATTCGATTTTCATATTGGAATAGTCTGTTTCCATCTGGTTTCCAGGCCAAGGATTCCAGAGAGCCTGCCGTGGAGGGACAGCATGGCTGCAGTCGGCAGTGAATGGCCTCTTAGTCTAGCCGAATGCTCCAAGAGGCAACACCGTCCATGTACTGAAGAGTCACAAAAATAGCCCGGCTAAAGGACACAGGGAAAAAAACCGCACTTTAGAACTGACGTATTTTTCCTTTTCTCTCTCTACCACTGCTTCTATGACCTAGTAAGGACGCATCGCTGTAGAGAAAGCATTGGACCAGAATTCAGGAGACCTAGGTTGGAGTGTTGATTGCCATTTTTTTTGAAACATGATCTTGGACAAATTCTAGGCATCAACTTTTCTTTCTGTAAAATAAGAAGTTGGATCTCAACGACAGTGATTATTTCCCCGTGTCTGAGTGTGTGTGTGTGTGTGTGTGTGTGTGTGTGTGTGTGTCTGTGTGTGTGTGTATATGGTAGGGGAGGGGTGTCAAAACAGACACAAGTGCATTTTGGTTGAGACGGGATTTGTTTTTTCATCTTAAATCCTTCCAAAATGCTACATAAAGTAGAGCTGAGAACGAGGATGTGGAAGAGTGAGTTTGCAACATGGGGTCACAGGGCAAAACCGACTTCCACAAATAAAATATCCTAGTGGTTACAAGGAAAGGGTGAGATTAGAGGTAATTTTCCTTTTTTTATACTTTTCCTGAACACTGTAAATTTGTTAACTTGAGGTGTTTTCCAAAACTTTAACAATGACTATCACTGAAGAACGGACTTGGCGAGACTTTTATTGTGTTCATTCCACTCTTCTGTGTTGTTCAAATTCTCTTCAGTGCTTGGCAAATAATGTTTTAAAAAAAACAATAAAATTACGGTATCTAAAAATAAAAGAGAACAAGACAAAACCTAAAAGTAAAAAAAAAAAAACAAAAAAAATAAAAATAAAAACTCACCCACCAGCCCCTCACACTTGCCCAAACATGTTTTCTAAACACTAATCTTCCTGACTTCGTGGCCATAGCTGGTGAACCCATGAGACATTGTGGGAGAGGGTCCCTCATTCTTTTGTGTTTTTTTTAATATTTCTTTATTTTTGAGAGAGAGAGAGAATGCGCATGAGTCGGGGAGGGAGAGAGAGAGGGACACACAGAATCCAAAGCAGGCTCCAGGCTCTGAGCTGTCAGCACAGAGCCCGACGCGGGGCTCGAACTCACGAGCCATGAGATCATGACCTGAGTTGAAGTCGGACACTCAACCAACCGAGCCACCCAGGTACCCCAAGAACCCTCGTTCTTTAAACTCATCGCTTTCCTTTTTTTCCCCAATGAGCTGAAATCCATTACTATGTGGTGACAAGTGCTGTGAGGACAGTGGCTTCCCTCACACAGCTGTTGTTAAGGCACAGCTGCTAAAAAAGACAGCATGCGCTTTGTCAATAGAAGGTGCGTAATCACAGAGCAGCCCCTGAAGTCCTGCTGGGGGCTCTGACTATGTGGACGCTGTTTATAAGTTTCAGTGGTGATGATGAAGAAGCGCAAAGAAGCAGACTCCTTTCTCCAAGCACAGGACACCCTACATCATCACATCCTGTTCAAATGGAGCAGGCTTTATTAATAATGACTGGAGGTATGAGAGGTGATTTTTATTTTATTTTCCTTTTCCGCCCCCATCTCCATTTTCTCGATCTTCTGCATGAGAATGCATTGCTTTTATACTTTAAAAAAAAAAAAAAAAAAAAAGGAGGATCATTTTTAAAGACTTGTAAACAACCACCACCATAAATAAGCCAGGCTCTCCTTTCACAGAGTTTAAACATGAGCCTTCCTCACCAGTGAGCCTGCAGGGGATATTCTGTAACTAGGTCACCGGATTTCACTCCATCCCAGTATACCTCTCCAAATGTTCACCAAAGCCACCAATATCTCATGAGGTTAATTTTGGACAACAGCTAAGCTGAACTAAAAGGAACACATTTAGTCCAAAAGCATTTAGGGAATGCCTCTAATATTCTTGGCACAGCGGGAGACACCAAAATGAAGAGGCTGCCCCACCCTCCAGAAACCTACAGAAGGGTAGCAATTAATACACGCGCATAAATAAGAATAGCTCAGGGAACAATGTGATAAGTTCTAAAAGTGTTCCCGCTCAAAGCCGTGTGGGGGTTCTCGGAGAGGCAAGGTTATTTCTAGCTGTCGGGATGAGGGACGGCTTCGGGACGGAGTTAATGTCTCAGCAGGACGAGAAGCGGCAACAAAGGCAGGGATGGGGCAGATCCTGGTCCAGGGTACAGTTCAGCTGGCTGGAGACCAGGGACAGGAAAGAGCAGCCTGCATTCTGGAGAGAACGGCGGTGTCAGCCAGTAGCGAGAACACAGGCCGCCAGGCTGGGGAGCTGGGGGTGTACTTCCGCCAGGGGACAAGGCGCACCATATCTGCATGCGTCCGGTGCCCAGTGACCACTTCCCTGGAAGCCATTCTTTCACATGGTGGTAGAAAAGTGAACTCGTAAAACAAAAAGTAAAGAGACGACAAATACCTAAACTAGTACAAATAAGCCACAATATGTTCCGGAGTAAAGTCACTGGCGGGAGTGGTGAGTATCCCACAAACTAGAGAACACACCCTCTCAGTGACGAAAATCTGGTGGGTGTGGGGAGAATGAATTAGGAGGGAGGATGGCAGAAGTCGAGGCTCTGTCTTTTGGATGTCCCCAGCGATCCAGTAAAGGGTGACTCAATCCCCTTCTCTGGAGCCACTAATTCAGCATCTGCGTCCATTCCTGTAACACCCTCTCCACAGCCGGAAACACCTCAGAAAAGCACAAATGCTTTCAGTGAGTAAATTCTCCCTGTCAGGAGTGCCTGGATGGCTCAGTCGGTGGAGCATCCGAATCTTGATTTTGGCTCAGGTCATGATCCCAGGGTCATGGGATCAAGCCCCGTGATGGGTTCTGTGCAGGAGCCACACTCAGCACAGAACCCATCACGGGGCTTGATCCCATGACCCTGGGATCATGACCTGAGCCCAAATCAATTTGGCTCCTGCTTAAAATTCTCTCCCTCCCCTTCTGCCCCTCCCTTGCTCTCTCTCTCTCTCTCTCTCTCTCTCTCTCTCAAAAATAATAATAATAATAATAATAATAAATAATAATAAATAATTCTCCTTCCCAATGGAATGATGACATCATAAGATTGAAGGTTGACTGGGGTCAGGACAAAAGCATACCATGTCAACCAAAGAGTGAAGAGAGCTTTTCTGCCCTTAAAGCACTGGTTTTCCTCCCTGGTTGTACATTATTATCTCTTGGTGTACTTATTTTTTTAAATGCAGATGCTCAGGGCCCGACCCTAGCCTATTCAGATCAGAATGTCTCAGAGGAGGACACAGGCACAGTTGGGTAAACACTGGCAGTCTGGGTAAAAATGGTCAGGAGACAGTGAAAAGTCAAATGAATGAGAAGGACCGATGGACTGTTCAGTTTAAGGTCAAAGTAACCCCTCATCACACACAGGTTCCTTTTCAAAGCCTCCTTCCCCCTGGTCGGGGCATCCAGGGTGAGCTCTTCATAGGAGGGTGTCAGGTGCCCCTGGGCCTGTCAGCAGAGGCCACGGGAGGGTCACCAGCACCATGTAATCAATGACGGCAGATGCCCACGTCAAAACCCAAGTCAAGGCCACTGGGGCAGTGAGAGCCAGCACTGGCCCAAGCCAAGTTCTGTTCACCACTGGCATAGGACAGAGGAAAGGAGGAGGCTGCAGATCTCAATTTCCAGCCTTCAATACCTTGGCAGTGTCCGGATACAAGAGAGGCATAGGCTTTGCAATCAGACAAATGCTGGCTCTGGCACTTTCTAAGTGGACTTAAGCAAGTCTTTGAATCTCTCTGAGCTGAAATTTCCTTATTTGCAAAGTAGGAATTAGAATTTACGCCTTGCATATTGTTTTCCTTTAGGACTAGGAATGACGATGTACATAGTCTGGTACGTACTAGGTGCTTAATCAGTAAGTGAATACATTACTATTACTGTTACTGTAATTACTAAGCAAATAACCCAACCTGAAACTGTCTCCAAAGCTGCATTCCATCACCAAACCATGAATTGAAGATGAAAATAAGAAATACATATGGGAGACAACCAATCCCGTAACTCACAGACCAGGAAGAAGTATCATTTATACCTCCAATGTCAACTAAAGCCCAGGCTGTTTAGTCGTCGATATCCATTTACTGCCCTCGCTCATGCCTCTTCACAATTACAAACTGGCTTGGACTTCAGTAGTCTTAGGTCTGGCCTTTCCTCTATCCACCCGTTATCACACAACAGAACGCTAGGCTGAAAGGTCTCTGGAGGGGACATGATCGTCATGCTCACTGTGCAGGTAAGAGAGGAAACCAAGGCTAGCTGGAGCCACAGGGCACGTCAGGAGCACGTTCATCTTCGAGAAGGTGATCAATTTCAATGAAACTTGGAAGTCAGTGGTCAGAATAAAACTATAAACACAACGCTAATTAATGAACTTACTGACACTTCTCATGAGACAGGCAGTATGGAAATCATGCACCTCATGCTAAATGTGCCAGGATCAGCCCCAGAGCCAGGACTAAGAGCCAGGCCTGTGGCATTCCGTGCACCCGGATGAAGGAGTAGTTGGACACTCAGGCTCCACCACAACCCGGTACCCTTGGACACTCGTGCCCTTCCCTTCTCTAAGCCACGGGTTCCCTTTCTCTAATGAGATGATACTCCTTGACTTCCTTAAGGATTACTGGAGAATTAGTGGGTGGTGACCATGGAAACCATTTGTAAACAAATTAATGGCAGATAACTGTGAAGGATTTGTTCTAGTCCGACCTTGAGACACCTACATGTTGCCTTCTGGTATGAAACCTTCAAAATCCACTGATAGAAGATTTGTACCCATTACCCATTTGGGTCAAACGCCCAATAACTGGGTGTTAAAGTCAATATTCAGCCCAAGCTGAGGCTGAAATCTATTAGCATCATCATCTGAATGTCCTTAATACAAGAATAAATAGGAAATTTCTCAGTGTTGAAGATAACTGATAGTTGATGTTACTGTACATCATTTTGAAGGTTTTCTTGATCATGAGATATTGAGGACACAAATTTGGCATTCAACTTTCAATATGTCTTCAAAAACATGTGAAAATTTCTTAAACAGGCCTTTTCTGTGGCTTTAAGTAAAATCAAACAAATGAAACTAAAAGGAGTTCTTCATGGGCATTCTTTTTAATGTTACGAACGCAACTAATCATTATGTGTTCGTGGAGGTCTGGTAATGGGCGTGTGTGTGTGGTGGGGAGCAGGGTGTCAGGAAAGGCTTCGGAGAGTAGAATACGTAAGCCCCAAATGCAGGCTGCGTGCCCCGCATCTATGAAAAGACCAGAGAAAGAGTGATGCTCTAGAATGGCACGCCAGGTGGCAGCGTGGACAGGAAAAGCCACAAATCTCATGGCTTTTCAGACCCGGTTTGAGTCTCAGTTCCGGGACGACGACCTCTGGGACCTAGGACAGTAACATAAAGTATCTGAACCTCAGTATCCTCATCTGTAAAATGGGGTTGTGTCTACGTTTTCAGTGCATGTTGGAAAGGTTGTCCAAGGTGTCCAGTGAAAGCCCAGCACACGTCCCAGCTGTGGATAATGGCTTTCCGTATCTCCTGTGCTCCTCTCCAGTTATGAACCCACACACTCAGCAGATGTGCTCAGCCTACTAGAAGAGCACCCTGCCCTACAAGATGGTTCATAACCCTGTGGCCGAAGCAACCAAGATGCTTTCCACGCCTGCATCAAGGCAAAGCGTACTTTCCCAAGAAACCATGACAGGAATAATACTTAAGGAAGCCACTCAAACATTTTATAACTTCCCCGGCATGAGGTAGGAGTGAGTCAGGATATGCGGGTTTATCTGTGTTTATCCAGCACGACACAGAGGAGAGGGACACTGGGCTGTGACTGGCAAGTATGGCTGAGAAAGACAAGGCCTCCAGGGGGCTAAAGGGTTAGGTATCTGTTTCTGCTACAAGTCCTATAGGGAGGTCACACTGCGGGAAGGTGACGGACCTTCCGTAATGCTTGCCCAGGGGATTCCTGACCATTCAGCTACACAGACCTCATCTCTTACCTGAGGAAAGGCACTGAAAGAATTCTACCCACCGTGTCTGGTGGGCATAAGCTTGTCGGTACTCCAAAGAGGAAGATGCCTGTGGAAAGGGAATATTCTCCTTGACATCCTTCAAACTCTTTGCTCTGATTCTTCCTTCACCATGCAATGGCCCTGACACCCAATCCCATTTCCACAGCATCCAAAGCTGAGCACAGACATGGGCAAGCCAGTTAATGCAAAGCTCTTGCTCCCAGGCATGTATGAAAACGGCTGAGTTGATCCTGGGCTGTCTGATGCATCTGACTAATGCAAGCCAATTGCCTCCCCGTCCCACCGTGGAAACCTTGATTTGCTATTTTTAAAAGGGGGGTGGGGGTTCCAGGCCTAAACTGATGAAGAACAGATACAAACTGTACCAACTATGCTGCTCACACAGTAAAGTGAGGCCCCCTGTCTCATTAATGGCATAGACTTCCAAATCACCAGGGGTAATACCTCCTGAACTGGGAGAGTTTTACTGAGCTCTTGCTGCCCTGATCAGGGCAGCTTCATCTGCTCTGGCTGTCACCTTCTTTTGCAGTTTTGGAATACATCGTTTGTAGAGTTGAACTTCTTAAAAACAGGTGGGCAGATCCAATTCCAGTTTATGGGGCGCCTGGGTGGCTCAGTCGGTTAAGCGTCTGACCTCGGCTCAGGTCATGATCTCACCGTTCATGGGTTCGAGCCCCGCGTCGGGCTGTCGGGCTCCATGCTGACAACTCGGAGCCCAGAGCCTGCTTCAGATTCTTTGTCTCCCTCTCTCTCTGCCCCTCCACCACTCACACTCTGTCTCTCTGTCTCTCTCTCTCTCTAAAATAAATAAAACACCTAAAAAATTAAAAAAAAAAAAACAATTCCAGTTTAATGTCCAGTCACTTATGTATATCAGGCATCTACTGAGCAAACAACATGTGCACAGATGGTCCTGAGCCAGACCCTGGAAGAACCAAGGTGAATTAAGATACAATTGCAATACACAAATAGTATAAATATTAATTGTGATGTTAAAAGTACAGGAGATAATTAACAACGGAGAACTGGTTTAAAAAGCAAGCCCCAGAACAGCACCCTGCAGTGTGTACACGCACGCGCGCACACACACACACACAACAGAACACAAGTCACTATAATGTACTTTGGGGCAATACGATTACAGGTCATCTAGAGTTTGTTCCTAATACTTTCTTTGTTTTCCCAATTTCCTGCAGTGAAAACTAGTTACTTGTCTCTTCAAAAAGAGCACCAATAAAATGTTGACAATAACTAAAGTGCACTGACTGCCTCAGAATTCTGAGTTCCCAAAGTGCCCCTGTATTAAACCTAGCTATTTGACACACCTAGGTCTCTCACTCGAAAGATCCATGTGTGTGTGTCTGTGTGGGTGTACATGTGTGCCTTAAACACATGTGTATGGTTGATTCTAACAAAGCTAAACTGTGGGATCCTTTGTGGGATCCTGGTTGGGTGGAAGAAGACTGGACAAGTTCTGGGATCTTTCAGAGCAGCTGAAATTGGAGTACATCAGAGTGGCTGCTTATCAGAAAAGGTATTCAAACAAAGAAGATGCACGGGGTATAGAAAACCACCAGCCGTTCAGTCTGACTCCTAAACGGGAAAAGCAGAAGGGCAGATCTCCCAACCACAGGCATCGGCTTGTGAACCAGCTGCCTCTCCCAGGGGCAATTCTATGCGCCTATTCCTGGGGACAAGCATCCATAGCTAAATCATCTATTTAATAATGATCCATGACTAAGCTTTATACCGCTACAAGGGCCAGAAACATTACACACATAATTCTTTGCAAATATGTTCATCTGATTTGTTTAGAAACGGCTGTTACAAACATACATTTGGAAGGGGAAACCAAAGCAGAAACACTGCAACCAGCTCAGGGAGCGCTGACACATTCAAGGTCAGAAATATTTAATGAGCACCTACTATATGCCATAGTAGGTGTTTGTACTACAGTAAGGAATAAAACAGGAGCAGTCCCTTCCTTCACACAGCTTAACTGTGGAAGAATTGAGGAGGAAACAATAAAAACAAAAAGTAGATGTGGAAGCCTGGCACTCATAGGACACCATATCGCAGTTGCAGCCCTAATAACCTTGACTGTGTAGGTCAAACTATCAAAGCTCCTAATGCGTTGGGGGGGGGGGCAGATTTTAGTTTCTGATCAAATAAACTTGACAAATTCACACTATGAGTTCGGAGAAAATCTACAGCAAAGAAACATGTCTAAGTTTGCTTAAGCTGACATTTCCCAAATGTTCTGACCACAAGAATTCCCCTTCTCATGGAATACCTATCAACAGATCATGGAAAACTAACATTTAGCAAAACTCAGCTTGCAAAATGCACAACAATGGCTGTGCCAACAATATTAAGTTATCATCGGTGAGTTCTTTTTAAAAAGACAGGACGGTTCATTATGCTTTCTATAAACATTCACAGACTTGTAAGTTTTGACTCGTGAAGGCATGAAAATTTACTTGGAATCGTCCATTCCCCAAAATTAGAGAAAGAGATTTTGGTATATGTCTCAACTTGGCAGAGAATTGTGGACCTGTAAATCCAGCCTCCTCGTTTCAAACCCCAAAACCTCCAGGGTCCACTGCCTAGCCAATGTGGCTCTGAGCTACGAGCAGAGGCACCACAGAAACAGACAGGTGGCCGAAGAGGGCACAGTGAGTAATCAGCATGTGACCAGGTGCTAGAGACAGAAGACACAGAGTCACAGGTGCTCACAAAAAAGTATGCAGCCAAGTTCTCATAGTCTATTTCAGGGAAGGGGAGTGGTTACAGAGACTGCTGACCAGAGGGAAAGCACAGACCATCCCTTAACCCCTCCCTTTTGTTTTAAATACCTTTCCTGTCAAATGTGTTAATCCATGTGTCAGTAAGAGAAATGGATGGGAGACTCTGACTTGTAAAAGAGAAAGAGTTCTGAGTTGAAAGACAACAGATTTAGGTGCAACACAGTCATTATCTAGCCAAGACCCCATTTTCCTCTGATGACCTTATCACCCTGTTCACTCCCCTTCACTTCTAGTTACGGTGTGGGTTAAAGAGTAACCACCAATCTCAAATCACGGAGACAAAGAATTTTCTCACTAAATGGTGTTAGGACACTTAGATAGCCATTTGGATAAGGACAAAATTAGATCCATTCATCACATCATACACAAGAATAAACTGCAAATGAATCAGAGATCTAAATGTGAAAAATGAAATTATACAGGCACTGGAAACTAACACGAGTGAACATGGCTGTTGAGAAATGCTTTCTAACCATGATCAAAAAAGAGAGCAATGAAAGAGAAAGTTGATAAATGTGTCCACATAAATATAAAAACTTTCACAGGACAAAAAAAAAAAAAAAACACCATAAGTAAAATTAAAAGGCAACAAATTGAGACGCAATATTTATATTTCATAGATTAAGGGCTAATTTACAAAGACATTTTAAAAACTTTTTTAACATTTATTTATTTTTGAGAGAGAGACAGACAGAATGCAAGGAGGGGAGGGATAGAGAGAGAGGGAAACACAGAATCCGTAGCAGGCTCCAGGCTCTGAGCTGTCTGCACAGAGCCCGATGCGGGGCTCGAACTCAGAACTGAGATCATAACCTGAGCCAAACTAGAAAGCTCAACCTACTGAGCCACCCAGGCGCCCCTTTACATAGACATTTTTGAGGGGAAAAAAGACCATAACCCAACCGAAAAAAATTAGTAAAATGTATGAATAGACAATTCACAAAATTTAAATTTATAAAATTAACAAATATGATCTTTAAATACATGAAAAAAATGTTCAACCTCATTCTTAACAGGATATATGCAAATTAAAACTACATCGAAATAGTATTTCTCACCCATCATGCTGGCAACAATTCAAAAGCCTGACAATACGCTGTGGTTGAGAATTCTAGCGAGACACTCCTACAGAGAAGAATCTGGCATTGTCTATCTAACACAAAATTTGCCTTTGACCCAGCATTCCCACTCCCAAAAATATAGCCTGAAGATATACCTCCACTACTATGCAAATAAATGTGAATAATATTACCAATTGCAGGAAGCCACTTAACTGTCCAAGTATAGGAAGGAAGGAAGGAAGGAAGGAAGGAAGGAAGGAAGGAAGGAAGGAAGGAAGGAAGGAAGGAAGGGAAAGAAAGAGAAAAAGGGAGGGAGGGAAGGAAAGGGAGGGAGGGAAGGAAAGGAAGGAAGGAAGGAAGAAGGAAGAGAAAGAAAGAGAAAAAGGGAGAGAGGGAGGGAAGGAAGAAAGGAAGGAAGAGAAAGAAAGAGAAAAAGGGAGGGAGGGAGGGAGGGAGTGGGGTAGGGAGGGAAAGAAGGAAGGAAGGAAGGAAGGAAGGAAGGAAGGAAGGAAGGAAGGAAGGAAGGATGGAGGGAGGGAGGAAAGGAAAGAAGGAAGAAGGGAAATGGAAAGAAAGAAGAAAATAATTTTTATTATTTTTTAAATTATTTTTATTTTAGAGAGAGAGTATGCATGTGGGGGGGAGGGGCAGAAGGACGGAGAGAGAATCCCAAGCAGACACTCAGTGTGGAGCCTGAAGAAGAGCTCAATCCCACCATCGTTACCTGAGCTAAAATCAAGAGTCAAATGGTCAACCAACTGAGCCACCAAAGTGCCCCTATTTTTTTTAAGTTTATTTATTTATTTTGAGCGAGAGAGAGAGCATGAGTGGGGGACAGGGGGCAGAGAGAGAATCTCAAGTAGGCTCTGCACCGTCAGCACAGAGCCCTACACAGGGCTTGACCTCAGGAACTGTGAGATCATGACCGAGCTGAAATCTCTTGACTGAGCCACCCAGGTAGCCCAAGAAAAGAATTTTTAAAAAGCAAAGTTCTGGGGCGCCTGGGTGGCTCAGTCGGTTAAGTGGCCGACTTCGGCCCAGGTCATGATCTCGCGGTCCGTGAGTTTGAGCCCCGCGTCGGGCTCTGTGCTGACAGCTCAGAGCCTGGAGCCTGTTTCAGATTCTGTGTCTCCCTCTCTCTGACCCTCCCCCATTCATGCTCTGTCTCTCTCTGTCTCAAAAATAAATAAACGTTAAAAAAAAAAATTTAAAAAAAAAAGTTCAAAGGCTTATTTTTTAAAGGTTTATTTATTTTTGAGAGAGAGAGAGAGAGAGAGAGAAAGAGCACGAGCAGGGGAGAGGCAGAAAGAGAGGGAGACACAGAATCCAAAGCAGGCTGCAAGCTCCGAGCTGTCAGTACAGAGCCCAACACGGGCCTCGAACCCATAAACTGTCGGACGTTTAACCAACTAAGCCAATCAGGTGCCCTAAAAAGGCTTATTTTTATAGTATGTTACCTTTTGTGTAAGAAAGACAAAGAAGTATGAAAACACACGTAAATCAGGCTTAAAACAAATACAGGAAAGATAACAAAGAAAACAAAGAGGTTGGTTTCCTACAAGAGGCAGAGGGAGTATCAGGGTGGATGGAATGTTGGAGGGAGTAGGAGCACTTCTCTGAGTATACATTTTTGTTTGGTGTTGACAGTTGGAAGCATGTTATTGTTTTACAAACTCAAAAGGTAAAATTAAATCAACAAGGCAAGGGTGGGAAGGACGAAAATTAAAACTGAAAGCAAACTCAAAGAATTAAGCCCAAATATATTTTATTTATTTATTTATTTATTTATTTATTTATTTATTTATTTAATGTTTATTTATTTTTGAGAGAGAGAGAGAGAGAGGGCAACAGTGAGAGAGGGGCAGAGAGGAAGGGAGACACAGAATCCGAAGCAGGCTCCAGGCTCTGAGCTGTCAGCACAGAGCCCGACCCAAGGCTCAAACTCAGCAACCACAAGATCGTGATCTGAGCCAAAGTCAAGACGCTCAACCCACTGAGCCACCCAGGCACCCCAAAACCAAATATATCTTAAATGAACAACATAATGACACCAGGGAATTGGGAGGAAGGTCCATAAAGGAAAGGAAAAAACAAATTCCTAAACTTAGTATTTGACAATAAAAGCTCAGTCTTAGGCAGGGTTAAAGTTGGAGAAGGGGCATCAGAAGGAAATCCTGAACTGTTTTTAGTAGGTTGGTTTTGTGTAGTGGTATGAGAGAAAAAATCATTATTATCATTACTTGTGTATTCATATATATACATATACACTCACATCTACATAGCTGCAGGTGTGTGTATATGTAGACGATACAGATATATACAGATGCACGTATATGCCTGTATACTTTTATTTGTATAAATTCCTAGTTCTGGTCATCAAAAGGGCTTATGACCAGAGGCCATGAGCATAGCTAGCATTCAAATACTGGTCCCCAATCCTTAGTCCTCCACTAAACAGAACCAGAAAATACTGAAGACATGGTTGATCTCAGAGCACAGGTGGAGATGATGCAAGAGGAAACTGGAACAACTTTTTATCCTAGCATGGAAATAAGTGCTAACAACAACAACAAAGATGGGAGCCTGCCACAAGGACGTAGGAGCTAGATTGAAGGAGCTCTCACGGGACAAATCGGGGGCAATCTAAGCATCAAAATAATTACACAGCACTCATAAATTATACAGGAATGAAACAGAAGTCGGGAAGTCCATTCCTATATTAGAAACAGAGAGAGAGAAGGGCGGGACTCCTGCTAAGAGTAAAATTCGGAATACTGATGATGGCGGTGAAGGCTGTGCTGAAGACAAGACAGCATGATTTTGCAACCATCCCAGCAAACACTGCTTTAGGCAAGAATTTAGGGGAAATGTCTGATGCGGAGCAAGAATAAAGGATCTCATGGATTGCTTAATAATTGCAAGGGAGGGGTGCCTGGGTGGTGGCTCAGTAGGTTGAGCGTCCGACCCGTGATTTCGGTTCAGGTCATGATGTCACGGTTCATGGGATCCAGCCCCGCGTGGGGCTCTGCACTCACAGTGTGGAGCCTGCTTGGGATTCTCTCCTTCCCTCTCTCTCTCTCTCTCTCTCTCTGCCCCTCCCCAGCTTGCTCTCTCTTTCTCTGTCTCTCTCTCAAAATAAACTTAAAAAAAAAAAATAATTCCCAGGGAGAAAGAGTAACTATGACGTGGAGAAGCTGGACAACACCTTGACCAGGTGATCGTAACCATCATGAGCCTCCCTATATAATTAATCCCGGGGGAGGACGTCACATCATTCATGCAATATTCTAGCCGGGAAGACACAACTGAATCTAAACACGAAGAAACAATTATCTAACCCAAATGAGGAACACCGTATTTCTTAAAAGGAGGGGCACTGTATTCTTCAAAAATGTCAGTGTCATGAAAGACAAAGAAAGGTCGTGGAAACGTTCAGAGTACAAGAGACAGAAGAGTCACGACAACTAAGTGCGTTGCCTGATCCCAGGCTGGACTCTGTACTGGAGGGGAAAAAAATACTGTCGAGAACATAACTGGGCAAAGTGACAAAACAGAAGTATAGAGAGATTAAAGTACCAAATCAGTGTTAGAGTACTGAAGAGGGGAACTACTGTGGGAAGAGGAAGAGACACCCTTATTATTAGGAAATACACACTGTACTTGGGGGGTAGAGGGCCATGACGTATCGTGATGCAGGCAGCTTCTCTCAAATACTGTAGAAAATAATTACATACACACACATATATATTATATGATATATAAAATATCTAATAAAGAGAGAGAAGGAAGAGGGAGAATGCAGATAAAATAAAATGTTCACAGATGAATCTGATGAAAGTACATGGGTATTATTTGGACTATTCCTGTTCTTGCAAATTTTCATTTGAAATCATTTACTATTAAAAAAAATAAAGAAAAACTAACCACTGAGAAAGAGAAGGAAAAAATGTAGCAATCAAAAATTAGCTCTAGGGGCGCCTGGGTGGCTCAGTCGGCTCAGCAGCCAACTTCGGTTCAGGTCATGATCTCACAGTTCATGGGTTCGAGCCCCATGTTGGGCTCTGTGCTGACAGCTCAGAGCCTGGAGACTGCTTCAGAATCTGTGTCTCCTTCTCTCTCTCTGCCCCTCCCCTGCTCACTCTCTCTCTCTCTCTCTCCCTCTCTCTCTCTCTCTCAGAAATAAACATTAAAAAAATTAGCTCTATTTTCCAGCAGGATTTGAAAACAATAAATTAATCCCAAAGTACATCATTCCGTATAACACTTACATGCACATGTATTTCATAGCTACTCAAAGAATTTTGTATATTTAAATTTCTTAACACGGGAAAGGATTCTAGCATTTCTTTTTCTAAAACTCCTGGAGATGACCAACACCTAACATACCTAAGGCCACAGTGGCTATGCAGCCAGGGCTACAATTACAAGATTTGTAGGTCAATGCAAGCCTCTGAAATTCCAGTTCCCCACATTTGCAATCCGAGTACTATTTCCCTTCTAGAAAGAGCAAGTTTATAGTTAGAAGATGAGCTGTAGCTAACAAGCTAATAGCTAGCATCAATTTTTAAAAATCTATCAGCAGCGGCCTTTGAGGTTAAGTATCACCAAACGGATAAAGCAAGGAGGAGCAGGGAGCACTCTTTTTGTCAAAATACGGATCGGGCCACATGTGCTACCCTCCACTACAAATCTGAACTTCCCAGCAGAAGGAAAAAATCAGTGAATCGGGCCTTGAAGTTTCCTTCCTGGATAAGTTCCAAGAGGAAAAATAAAAAGATAGGAAGGTTAGACATTATGAGGTCAAGAACCATCAACCAAATGGAATGTGATGTTTAAACAGAAATAGGTAAAATATCTGGGAACAGGCAGAAAATCCTCAGCCCTCTGATTCCACAACAGGCTCTGCTGACTGAAATACACACACACACACACACACACACACACACACACACACACACACACACACACTGCAGCTGAATACTAGGTATTGTTCCCTTCCAAAAAGCATTAAAATATAAAGGTCAGTTAGCTTAAATGGTATTTTATTGCACATACTTTAAAAAGACCTTGGACAATTAAAGCAGTGAAATATATTCCTTGCTATCATTTCTCAATGTTCTTAGAAGTATAAAAAGAAGGCACGTCCCCATGTAAAACATGTTAACTCCTTCTCTTCTGTACACATTTATCTCAGGACCTCCCAGAACTTATGAGCCTTTTCAGTAGAGTCTCCAGTGCCTCTGTCATCCAGCAGTTTTCACGTGGGTGGCAGGGGAGTGAGGTCCCACCAGTGCCACCCACGGAGTAAGAGATTAATCAAAACGCCAGTAAAGGCACAGGTCAAAGATCAAGACCAGATCAGTGGTTCTCCTGGGAGCCCATTTAAAATAAGACTGAAGCTCAAGGCCCCGCCTGCAGACACTGTGACATCAGGTGAGAAGCAGAAGGACAGAGCTTTAAGTTCCTCTGGAGATGTCAGTAGGTGGCATGCTCGCAAACCACTGACCTAGAAGATTCTAAACCCCTCTGCAGCTCCTGAGCTCTAGGAAAAGCTTCAACTGTCTACGGCTTTACCATGTCCTTAGACTGACTAACACTGACAGCATCATTTTGTTTCTCACCCTGCTTCAGTTTCCACAAAGATAAAACGGCACCAACGAGAAACCAATGTCGCTAGGCTATAACAAAAAGTGAATACATTGTAAAGTACTTTGCATATGTGAATATCAATTTTTATCACCTCCCTTACATAATACATAAAGCTATTCCTTAAGTTTTCAAAAGTATTGCACTCCTAACAAATAGTCTATAAATAGTTATAAGGCTCTAGAAAACAGCCTTAAGTACTTGGTGGGTGTGGGTTGGTTGTATTTGCTCACAGAATCAGAGATCCCAGGGTGGGAAAAATTCTCCAGAGGTCATCTGGACAGCCCTCTGATTTCAAGCAGAAAAGAGATCGTTACCCCATTTCACAGATGGGTCAAGTGAAGCACGCTCAGGGCTCCACACTCCACGCTGACATGCCTCTTTGATTTCTGAAGGTCAGAGACTTTCCGGTCGTGCCCTTACAGCTGAATATAGTGCTTGTTCTGGTTCATCTGGGTGACCTGAGACAACCAGAGTTCCCTCTCCGGGCCTTGGTTCACTAACCGCTAGCAAAGCAGGCTGAGGCTCTATAACCTCTCATGTGAGGCAGTGAAATGAAAGAAAAGCCCTCAATGTCAATAAATTGTTAACTCACTAAATGGATTAGTGACTTTGAACAAGACATTCCGTGCAAGGGGGAAAGAATCCCCTATCATTAAATATCAAAACCTGAGCCTGGGATCTGAGAAGGGGCAGAGGATGTTAATCACGAAGGAGTGCACTGAATTATGGGGCTTCTGCTTCCTAAGGGCTTCTGAAAGTTACTGAAGCTGCTGGTTAAAGGGACCTAGGGGTCATCCTTCCCAGTTAAAGGGCAGAAAAATAAATAAACTCCTCGAAATATATGTCTGCTCCCAATGCTCTCAAGTACCATGGATTTAATGTTAATGGGGAAAAACAAGTTCTGGAAATCGCCTTTCTCAATAATCTCATTTTTAGAGACAAAGAAACAATGAGGAATAAAGAAACTTACTCAAGATAACAAAACAATTAAGAAGCAGATAGAATACCCAAGGATATCCTTAGTCATTTCTCCATTAGAAAAAGCCTCACATCACATCACACTATTTTATGGTATCAGTCAAAAAATAAAACAGAAAACTTTGACTATATAGTTTAACAATTACAGTCAAGAAACAGAAGTCTTTCTGTTCTCCTAACATATTAAGGAGATTTCATAAACAAAGGGGAACGGTAAAGGTAGCAGAATATATTTGCCGTTATTTTTTTTTTTTAAAGCAGGGCACACCCAAAAGCAAAGTTACTTTGATCTACCAAGAACGTGGGGAAGGAAACACCGTCTTTTATTTGATTATTAAGTTTACCCTGCAGTCTCCATTGTAAGGCTGGTATTATCATATAAGCTGGCTCCTAGCAGGAGGGGAAAGGCAGTAGAAAAGCAAAGTCGGGGGATGAAACTCAAGTCTGCAAACATTTACTGAGCATTTTCTCTGTGGACGGCTCTGCGCCAGAGCCCGTGGGGAACACAATTATGAGAAAACACCAGCCCTGCCCACAAACTGTTGAAAATCAAACGAGGCAGATTTATGCAAACAATTTACCCTAATTCAAGCCTTGAAGGATGAATGCAAAGAAGAATTTAAAAAAAATTTTTTTAAATATAAAAAAACAAAAAAACAAAAAACAGACACCAGACCAAGGATGAGACCAATCGTCTCTAACCCAGCCCAGGGGACCTGGTATGAAAATGAGGAAATTAGGAGAGGCAGTCACCTATCGCAGCCCCCATGGTGCTCCATCACAGACCCACAGATGCCCTACAACCTCTGTCAGCCCCTCACCAAGCTAAACAGTTTGTGTCTAAATGTGCCTTCCCTGCTCCGGACCCATCTCTACCTCTCTTCCTGCAATTCAACAAACAGCAGGTGATTACGTAGTGCACTCGAAGCCCTGGGATGGGCATCCTGGGGGAGAAAAGAAACTCATCAGACAAGTCCATGTCTTCCAGAAACGGACAACCCGGTGAGGAAACACAGGATCATCATCCACCACTTACTCATTTAGCTGACATTTATGGAAAATTTACTCTAGACCAGGTACCGAGGGACACGCTGAGGCTTCAGAAACGTGCAGGACACAGCTGATTTCACAGTCCAGAGGGGAAGACAAACACACAATACTGAATAAGCACCGTGCAGTGACGTCAGGCTTAAGAAGAGGTGTAAGCACCTGGAGCTGTAAGACAGGAGGGAACTCAGAGGAAAGCGGTGGGTTATCAGGAAGGCACGGCGGAGAGCACCTCTACAGCTAACAAGTATACTTCTGACTCGGACACGAGGTAGAAGAAAATAGGCATCTGATAAAGACACAGACGACACTGCGTGAAAGGGTCCCCGGGATTCTTCTGAGCAAAGCCTGAGCTGCAGGGCAGGGTAGAAAGTCTTCCCGTTGCTTTGATGACTCGCAGACCAACCAGTGAATCAGATCTGGAGAAACTTCCAGAAGGTCACACATGGGTAGCAGCAGAAGTAGGACTGGCACCCAGAACTCCACACACCTCGACGGGGCTTCTCCCCAGGCCCACTCTGGTCCTCTGGGTCTGGCAGTGAGCCAGCCACCTGCGGCTCTGACACACTGCCATCCGAGGCAGTGGACTGAGGAACCACCTCGGCAGGGGGCTCAGAGAGTGGATAAGAGCACCCGCCCTACCTCAGCCAAGTGGACTTTTGATCAGTGTTGTCTTGAGGACACACGTTTGTCTCTAAACACTCCCAAATCTGGGAGCACCTGGGCGGTTCAGTCGGTTAAGCGTCTGACCCTTGGTTTCGGCTCAGGTCATGATCTCGCGGTTCCTGAGTTCGAGCCCCACATCGGGCTCTGCACTGGAGGTGTAGAGCCTGCTTGGGGATTCTCTCTCTCTCCTTCTCTCTCTCTCTCTCTCCCCCACCCCCACTTGTGCACTCTCTCTCTTTCTCTCAAAATAAATAGATCAATTTAAAAAAAAATAAAATTAATAAACACTCCCAAAGGAAAACCCATCCCCAACCTTCCCCAGCCTTCCTATAACTGTTTATGACAGCATGCGGACCTGAAGGGAGGAGTGTCAGAAGAAACATTCTAGGAACCTCCTTCTTCCACAGCGGGGAAACAGGCCCACTCACACCACAGGTCAGACAGCACCTGGACAAAAGGTCTAGCACATTTTACTGAACGCCCCCTGCTTGGTGGCCCATGAGCTCATTCTCACAGCCCACGTTTTCTGTCACCTTGGGAGTGATAGGCACTGGAAGGGCAAGGCTGCTGTCACAAGGATACATTAATTGTGTACTGTGCAGACAGAGCCTAAGCAATGAAGAAATAAAGAGAGAAGAAACCCTTTCAAAGTCTCCTCTCAAGCTTCTCAAAGGTGCGTCCCAGCCACCACCCTCTGCAATGTCACCCAAGTCCTTTGAGGTTTGCTCTCTCATTCAAATGCCCCAGCTCCCACTGCTCTCCTGTCAGTACCCGGCAGCAAAGGTGGGAGAGGACTGCCAAATTCTTATGAATCCTGAAGATTTCCTTTATGAGTCACGGAAAACCGAAATAACTCGGCAGGGGGTTGGGGGGGGGGGACTTGATAAAGAAACACAGTTTTAAATCCGTTCTCACTAATTTGTTCCTCTGTGTGGTAGAACTCCTGAGCACGGGAAAAATGAAGTTTCCAGAGCTGACGCAAAGATGGGAGTTTTTTGTTAGGTTGTGTCAATTGTCACCGTGGCATTTCTCGTTAGGATTTTTCTTACTGTCATTTTTTTTGTTAAATTAATTACAGTTTGATCAGTGTGGGAGCTATTTTGAATCCATGGGACTTTCCTAACCAGATTGTTTTGGCATTTTGAAGTCACTCACATTCAGGGCCTAAACAATATGGCAAGTATCTCTTTTTCTCTTTCCTTTATACTCAAATTCTAAACAAAAGAACCATCTGTTCTCTCTCTAAAAACATCAGCCCTTGTTTTCATTTTTCCGTTAATAATAATGCCTCAAACCTAGACCATGTCTTTCTGCCACTTGCTTATTAAAGCACTTTGTAGATACTGTCTCATTCAACTTCAACATCACCACCTATCAACTGGGGAGGAAGGGGAAATGTTTGTCGATATTTACAGATAAGTGATTTTCGGATACTTGATGAATCTGGCACAGATGACGGCATGTTAGCCTCAGAAGGGACCTTGGGGCCATCATCTAACCCAGTGCTGGCTCTTCGATATGTAAAAGGGAGACCCAGAAAGGAGAAGTCACTTCATGTTCTATTTGGGTACTTAGCTCTCTACCCCTGACTAAAAGCAGCGAAGGTAAGAACCGTGTCTGACACGTTTTTGTATCTCTGGCACCTGATGTGTAAAAAGCGCTCATTTAAATATTTGTTGAGTAAATGGAAATGTTTGTGACTAGTTCCACAGGTGGTTGTGGCAGAGCTGGGGCCAGAGTTCAATAATCCCATCCCCTTAGTAAGTATGTTGCTCTTAATAGTACCCTGCAGATCTGAATGCAAGAAGAATCGAATAAAGACACCACCCAACTCAGGGAACAAGAAACGGGCTTGTGTCTCTAAGTAAGAAATCTGTTGAACAAACCCAGTAGGAATCACCAAGTCTGGCCACCGGCCACGCTAAAATTTAACCCACGTTGAGGCTGACTTTCTATCAGCTCAGCGCTCTGTAAGTGCTCCACGTATTTGGGGATTTGGTGGAGCTATTCCTTAAACCTCACCCGACTGGAAGAACTGATGTGTCTTCAGGCCAAAGTACAGCATGTCTTCATACCCCCAGGAGCCCAACAAGACCATCTTCTACCCTGCGATTTGCTCTCCTCACTCGCTGTAACTCGAGAGCGCCCAGACTCCCAGGATCATGAAATCCACCAGCCCAGAGTTTTCCAGTGAGCAGAGAGGTCACTGAAATAAAAACCTTTTTTCCATGTGCCTCACTGGAAATCAGCAACTCATTTGGCATGTTTTTCTTATTTTCTGAATGCCCTATTCCCCACTGCTACTCCTTGAAGCTAAAGTAGAAATAAATTATTTCTGGAAAAGCAAGTTAAATGTGGGATTCTGTCATTGGAATTGCTTCTATAGTAGTAGTTCTAACAAAGTCAATAACTCCCTAAAGACTGTTCAAAAGCAGTTTGTCCATGTAGACAAGAAAGCTAAAAGTCCGAGGAGAGAAGAAGAACACATTTTTTTTTTTAGTAAAAGAAGAAAGAGCCGAAGAGAATTCACGTATATTATAATGTGGTCTCACATAAAGGGAATTAGTTTCAGATAGGAACAAGAAACGAATTAGTTACAAAATATAAAGAAATCAACATAAATAAACCTTCAAATAATTCGAAGAATAGTGTTTTTAAAGGGGGAGGTGGGGAGGGGATGGTAGGGGAGAAGAGAAAAACACGGGGGCTCAGACACAAACCCTAACACGCTGGGTCTGATACAGACACCGAGGCTGCCGCTGGTGTCTGGGATTGTCCAGCATGTACGTCAGGGCAAACAGCTGCAGAGAGGTCCCCTGCACAGAGAACAGACACAGCAGGTTGAATCGTGCTATGTCAATAGTCCTTTCCTCGCTCAGCACCCTCTGCTCCTAGGGGGCTTCAGTGTCAAGGGCGTCCCGTGGGCCGTTTATCACTCTTGTAGCTGCTACACAGAATGAAAACCCTCTCTCTGTATGTTCCTGACAAAAGTTTGCCCTTTCATTTTTTTAAGGTTTAACGTTTTTTTATTTTTGAGAGAGAGAGAGAGAGAGCGCGCGCGCGAATGGGGGAGGGGCAGGGAGAGTGGGACAGAGGATCCAAAGCAGGCTCTGCACTGACAGCAGTGAGTCCAAAGTGGGGCTCAAACCCATAAGCCTCGAGATCATGACCTGAGCCGAAGTCGGATGCTCAATGGACTGAGCCACCCAGATGCCCCAAGGGTTTGCCCTTTTCATACCTACGGACCTTCCTGCTCTCGGGGCCACCACCAAAAATATCACCTTGTACCTTACAAACACAGTGCATACATCCAGCATCCTAATGTTTTACATTTAAAAGTGAAAGGGTCCTACATTTAAGAATATATAAAAGAGACGTTACTTGAGTGGTCTTGATCTCCAACCTTAACTTTTCAGAGGATTACTTGTGAACTTGCCATTGGGACGGTCAGTTAACTAAACGTCCGCCTGATGTCCAATCAGGTATCTGTGAGGTCTGCAGGACCAGAGGAGGCCTGCGTGTGCAGGGCTTGCTGCCCTGGACATTCTCCTCCTGCCAAAACCATATCTGAGGAAAGAACGCTGAAGTAGACTGGCACTCCATCTCACGGGAGCTAACGAGTAAATACAATTTGGTAGTGATGACTGGTACTTCTCCAAATAAAAGTTTCTATCAAAAGATGTTGCTGCTTTGATATTCTAAGTACTCAAGTAAAGTTAGACGATTTGGGGCAAAGCTCTCAACCACTCTGGACGTGAGTTTCCTTTTCTACAAAATAAAAGCAGTCAAATTCATTAAGCTTTAGACTTCCTTCTGGCTCAGAAATTCCGTGCCTACTGCCAAGTGGTCTCTCCCTCCTAGTGTGCCAGTGCGCACCCCCACCTCTCACACCCAAACACGCACAAGTATACACGTACTCACCCCTAGCCCGTCTACAGCCTTGTCAGGTAAGCTGTAAGCAGTTCCTACCCTCACTCCCCACCGCTGCTTCTCCGCCAAACACTTGACACAAAAAAGGATTTTTAAGGGAGGTCATGAGGGAGAAATGAGACACGTGCACACCATTTACACACAGACCTCACCTTGAGATGACATCTTCTGCGGGTCCCAGCGGTGTCTTCATCACCCCAGACCCCAGAGGCAGCCATCTGCCAGAGTGCCAGCTCCTCAAGTCCGATCTCTACCTCTTACTCTCCGAGACCGTGGACAAGTCATTTTACCATTTTACCTCTCTGGGCCTCGGATTCCCTGAGTTTGCCAAAACGTGCAAGAATTCGGACGTGCTACTCGAGAGATCTGAAATTTCATTACAAATTTCAAGCAAACACCCACCAAAGCCCTCTATCTGGTATTGCTGTTGACCTACAGGCTCTCAGACAAATGGAAGTGACTTTTTGCATGATCTTGCACAACAATAATAATAGTGCATCAATAGGGGCAAATACTTCTAATTTGTGCTTGTTTATTTGTTTATTTCCAGGCTAAAGAAGTTACAGGCACCACCTGCCAATGGCCTTTGGAGATTCCACGATGCCCTTTTGGTTAACGATGGTCCAGAAGTTCGGAAACTTAAAAAGGTGGAACTGGAAACCACGCAGTAAAAATGTGGAGCCTGAAATATTGAGAAAATGATTTAGGGAAAATAATACCACTTCCTTCTTCAAAACCTTTTTTTTATTTAACAATAATGACCGGAATAACGATAGTATACAAAGTAACAATATAATTGAGCACAGAACACACTGATTTGCCTCGGATCCCTTTCAGCCGTGTAATCAGCACGAACAGCAAGACCATAATACTCATGTTTCTATTTGTTGCCCTCAACTGACATGGTTGGTCGTTTGTTTTGTTTTAAATAAAATGAGGAAGCAACAAATATATTACATCCGTCTGCAAAAAACCCATATTTGCATGTGGAAAACAAATAAGGGGGTGCCTGAATGGGTGATTAGGCATGCAATTGCCCATCTGCCCCAGCCTCCCTGCAGGTGCACCTGTCACGGGAGCAGAGAAACAAAAAGGAGAGCCATCGGCCAGAAGGGCGACAGATAGGAGGGAAACCAACAGTACCCTTCGCACCTGAACTTGTTCTGAGCTGTGCGCTGCTACGGTCCCAGCTCCCACCTACTGCCCCTGTATCTTAAAGCTGAAAAGCAGAAACATCTTAAGCCAACCTTTCGTTCGTTGTGGCTTCTCTACATCGCAAAGGCAATTCTCTAAATACCTCAATAGGTACAAGTATATTTGTTGTTGCAATGATTTTTATGAGCGTGGGTGACCTCCTCTCCCATATTCTTCCCCTCAGTCACTCCACCCCAGCCACGCTGGCCTCCTCACTTTTCCAGAATGTACCAAACAGGCTGCAGCCTCAGGGCCTTTGTATTACTTTCTCTCAGCCTAAAACAGTCTTCCTCTTCTCAGCTCCAGCTTCAGGTCCTTGTTCATGTAGACCCTTATCAGGAAGAACTTCTCCCTAACTCCTGTGCCCTTAATCAGTCTTATTTTTCTTCTGAATATAGAGTGCAACTGAAATATTACATGTTTAGTCATTAATTTGTATGTAGTCTGTCTCCATCGAATAGAAGGTTTGTCTGATTTTGTTCACAGAACATGGAATAGTGTCTAACACACAGCAGGTGCTCAATAAATAGTTGGTAAGTTACTGAGCCATCATGATTACTAGCAAACCATTTCCCTTCCACCATAGGTCGTCTTCTGGAATAAGACAGGATTCATGTTCTTCAGAAGCTTCTATAATCTAGTAAGAAAGGAAGACTGGAAGTATACTTATATGGCAGAGCAAAGTGACACAAATGTTCTGTTGGATATATAAACAAAGCACTCTGATACTACAGAAAAAGCAAATCGTTGACTGTGGGGTAGGAAGGGTTGAGGGAGGCCAACAGAACAGAATTCTCTGGAAATCCCTTGAAAAGCACAGAAATCATCCTCAAAAATACACTCAGTACAAAAAAAGTATTAAGACATCCTCAGTTAGCCTGCTTTCCTTCAACAATAATGCTAAGCGAAACAAAAGACTGCCCAAGATAAGTCAGCATTTATGTGTGCCAAGACCATGGAGAAAGGAAAAATCACTTTCCTCCATAAAGCCTTCATTTTAAAATGGAATTACTTAAATGCACATAAAACGTGCCTTCAGAAAATTCCAGACTCTCAGGACAGGGAGGACCTTAGAGGGCTTCCAGTCCAACTTCTTATTCCCTCTGCAAAGGACCCATTAGTATCAACCTCTACCTGCAGCGGTGAAGTCATCACCCTTCAAAATGGCACATGCCATTGGTGGTCTGCCCATAATATTAAGTCCTTCATAATATTAAATCTTATATGTCTTTCTGTTGCTTTCACCCACTGCTTCCAGAACTCCTTCTGAGAGCACAGAGAGTGAGTGTGTGTCCCCTTCCTGCTCTGTTCCCTCCCCCTCCATCCCCTTTCTCTCTTCTCCACACTAACTACTTCCAATTCCTTCTCTCAGCCCTCAAAGGCTCTGGTCTCCTGTGCCATCCACCATCCTAAACTTCCCTCTTCCTTTCCCTCCTCTTCCTCTCTCACTGTTCTAGGACCTAGAGTTCAAGCAATGTAGTATTCTGCTGAGAGGTCGGCATTTTGTCTGGGATCAGGAAGAGGGGCACCTAGGATCCAAAGGTTCCAAGGGTTAACTCTGTGATCCCTGACCCAATAAGACCCCGGCAAAGTCACCTAACTTTCTGGCTTTGACCTTGAAATGCCATATTTGGCATATATTAGAATAGTATGGGCACGGTAACTCTTTGGAAGTAAAGAATACAAGCAGGTGAAAGCTATCTCCTGGCCCTACCTTACCCCAAGAACATACAGAATTTGGGGAGTCTCAGGCCTCCAATAAACCAAGGCCCCTCTAGTCTTAGATAAATTCCACCTTCTCAACTCCCACAGCCAGCCTGCATGGATAAATGTGAGATTAAATATACATTTTTAACCATCTCTAAAGCTATGGCAGATATTGCTACATAATCATGGACTCTTTCCTACTAGTCAGGATACAGTTTCAGAATCATTCTCAACACATCATCACAAGAATCCACTACCAACACGCCATGTGGCCACATGAAATGAAATCCGAACCACTCCTTCTTCAGAGGAGGAAAACTGACACTCCGAGATGGGCCGTGACCTCCCCATGACTGTGTCAAGAGCAGAACCAGAACCACAAAGACCCCTTCCCCATTCTCCTAGGTCACCTCTCCTCTTCTAAACTCTGATCTGCCATGAATGTGCCTTGACATGGGGGACGGGACCTTGCCACTGCAGGTCATTCTACGACAAACACAGATAAAGGGTTGCTAAGTAAGGGGCAAAAGCTTCAGAGAAGGCTTGGAGGAAGAGATGCATCTGAGCCAGCCTGAAGAAGTCTGCTATCTGTAGGAACCGATGCGTTGTACTGGACTTCAGCAGGAGAAAATTCAAGATTGTGGTGGTATTAACAGTAGCAGGAACAGCATCAGCAAAGGAAGGGTGAGGACTCCAGGCTCTGAGAGGAGGCTGCAGGCAGGTAGGCAGAGCAGTAGCCATACCCGAGGCCGTGGAGGCCGTGGGGAGAGGAGCAATGCAGAAAATGACAAGACAAGATTAGAAGAGCAAACCAGAGTCTGAGTGGTGTTTCCAATGTCGGTGTTTGGGGTTGTTTTGTTTTGTTTTGTTTTTTAATTGACTTAAAAAACCCTGAGACTTATAAATGGGAAGAGACGATAAGGAAAGAGTGGGAGGAAAGGAAAGAATCTCCATTCTCAATGGAAAAAAAAAAAGCCTTGCTATAAAATGTATTACAGGAACACTTTCATTATATAAAAGCCTATTTTGTTTTCATGTCATTCTTAGATTACATCATAGAGTGGTTGCAGCCGTCTCGTACCATATTATAAATAAATCACTAGCTTAATCATAGAACGAGCCAGGGCCCTAGATTTAAAAGGGAAATATTAGATCATTTTTAATAACTGATATAACTCAAGCCAGTCACCATTGAAGCAGGGTGAGGTGACGTCATCCTAAAGAAGTCCAAAGAGGAACCAAAGAGGGTCAGTGCTGGGCAAGCCCAGAGAAGATGCCATTTACAAAGGAAGAGGTAGCTAATGGCAGGTGAGGGGAGTTCATCCTCTAGACTAGACAATCTTGTCATGGAAAGCAATGCTTACTTTCCAAGTACTGATGTCCAAAAGGCCTTCCTTGTGAAACATAGTGTGTGAATATTATATTTTGTTCTCAGAGCTACTGTATTCCCAAATAGCAGAAAATATGAGCATATTATGATGTCCGTATTTATGTCTTGGGAGCCACTGAGCAAAATTATAGACAGGAAGGCTTTTACTTATTCAGGAAAACATGAAATCCGGGCTGACACATGCAAATGCTACAGGCCTGATTCAAGTCAAGGGGACAGTGCAAAGCGGGGACACTGAGAAAATGGCCTGACACAGTAAACAACTGAGGGTAATTTCCAGCCCTTACTGACTATTAAGGAGAGCACCGGCTAATGTTTCATGAGCACCAACTTTGTGCTAAGTACCCCCTTGGCAGGCACTTTGTGTACATTTGTGAACACAAAAGAATAAGAATCCGAGGTAGCTGCTACCAGTTTTTCAAATTAAGTGGGGGCCCCTGGGTGGCTCAGTCAGTTGAGCGTCCAACTTTGGTGCAGGTCATGATCTCACAGTTCGTGCGTTTGAGCCCCACATCGGGCTCTGTGCTGACAGCTTGGAGCCTGGAGCCTGCTTCATATTCCGTGTCTCCCCTTCTCTCTCTGCCCTTCCCCTGCGCACTCTCTGCCTCTGCTTCAAAAACAAACAAACATTAAAAACGTTTTTTTTAAATAAAGGAATGATTAAGTGACTTAAGATCAGGCAGCTAATGCTAATAATGATAGTCTTCCCATTCCAAATTCTGTTCTATCTTGTTGCCTACACCCAACCCAAACTATTTCCTGTTATGGACTGTCAGTAAAAATTAAATAATAGACAAGCCACACTTTGAAAGCACTAATAGTATCAAAACATCTTGAGAGTCAAAGGGGCCATGGAGCAGGGGAGTCATATTGACCTTCTGGCCAGCGACAGTCTTACTGACCCGAGCAGGCTTTCCTTAGTTTGGCTGCAGGGCTACTAACGACCTTGACCATAATTTTTAAGTCTTCCATTTCCATTAACTTTTGAGGAATGTTAAGGAAGACTCTAAGGGAACCTGCCATCCTCTATAAAATGGACTGCCAGATTTGGTTTTAGAAAAGACAGTTTGGTTGGGGGGTGGGGGGGAAACGGATGCTCTAGAAAAGAACTTGCTGCCAGACAGAAGGTATTGGCTGACTTTTCATGTCTGATCCTGTCAGTCCCACAGCAATACTGAGTATCGGTTCAGTGTTCTTAATACAAATGTCATTCATACTGCCGAGGCACACTGAGCCAAGTAACACTGATTTACGCAACTTTTCAGGACACAGCCGGACCCAACAGGAGATGTAGACCCTGAGATTTAACTAAAGGGACAACATGAAGGCTCCAGACTCCAAATCTGAACCTATTTTCCCCTAATCTGTTTCTGGAACTGGACAGAGGTTGCAAAAAGCAGAGAAACCAGGCCTAAAGTCTGTATAGACTGATTCAGAAAGAGAGACAGTGCAGGATGGTGAACGAGAAGCACTGGGCCAGAGACAAAGGAGCTTCAGCGGGTCCCTCCAATGGCTGCCAATGGCTCCATGGCCGCAGAAGAGTTTGTCCCCTCTCCAGGTCTTGGTGTCTCACCTGTACAGCAAAAAGCTCAAGCCAGAACATTCAACACTTCTACCATAGCAGCTCTAACTGCTAAGGAGGGTAAAAATATAGAGGTATAGGGGCACAGCATTAACTGAAAACTTGTGATCTTCCTCTGACAAGCCATGCCAAGTTTCATTCTGTGCAATTCTAGCTCAATGTCTATATTCAGATTTTAAATGGAGTTCTCGCCCACAATCTTCAAGTAAAGCGGGTCCACAGAGGTGTGCTGGGTTTCTCCAGCGGTGCCATGTAGCTCCTGTTCTCACCTTAGCACATGCCCTGTAACCTAGAGTATCTGTGCAGACAGCCCCTAAGATGACCTCCTAGAACTCCATCTCTTGGTCTTCATGCCCTTGTGTAATCCCTCCCTTTGAGTGTGGGCTGGATCTAGTGACTTATTTCAAGCAAGCAGAATGAGGCAGAGGGAACGTGTGTCACTTCCAGGACGAGGCTACAGAAAGGCTGCGGCTGCTTGCATCTGGGGGATTCTCTCTTGCTCACTTGCTTGGAGGGAAGGCAGTCCCATGTTGCGAGCTGCCCTATGGCGAGGCTCTCACGGCGAACAACCGAAGGCAGCCTCCAGCCGACAGTCAGCAAGGAACTGAGGCTCTCAGTCCAACCACTGCGAGAGCCTGAATCCTGCCAATGATCATGTGATTGAGCTTGGGGGTGGGTCCACCCCAGCTGAGCCTTCAGATGAAATTGCAATCCAGCAGACACGTAGACTGCAGCCTCAAGAGAGACCCTGAACCTCCCATCTAAGCTGCTCCCAACTTCCAAATCACAAAGAGTACAAGATAATAAAAGTTCTCTGCTTTAAGCACTAAGTTTGGGGTCTGTTATGCAGCAATAGATAACAAAGATAGGGGCCGCATATGAGAGCCCCAGTCCCGGTCCCTAGCAACTCCACCATTTTTCAGGATACCCAGGAAGTAGACCAGAAGAGATCAGCTATCAGGAACTCCTGGGAGAAACCCTTGGCCCTCCCCATGAATACCGAGATGCTTTCCCACTTGGTGACACACACCCAGGCGTGCTCTGGCCACACAGAGAGGACCATGGAAATAATGTCAGTTCAACTCAAAGTCAACATGACACTTTTGGCTGCAGCAAGTGAATGGAAAATAAACTGGAGTCTGAACCACACATGGAATATGACAGATTCTTTACCGGCCCAGCCATATTCTGCTGTCAGTTACTTCTACCCTCAGAACCTGCCCAGCCCTAGGGACCAAATGATGTCCACAGGCCCACCCTGCCAGTAGTCTGGCCTTGGTTTTGAGATCAGATCACCTCCTCCTGGGAGCTTTCTTTGACCTCCCCGATTCTTTCCATGCTCCCAACCTTTTACATAAGCCCCATGAGAACTGAGGCTATAAAGGACCTCCACTTCCCAAGCACCTACTATGTAGCCTTAAACAGATCTGGTGATTAGTAAATGTGTGCTGTAAATAACACCTTTCTTTCTAATGTGGTATTTCTTATGCATAGGTCTTTCTCTCCAAGATCAGGGACTGTGCCTAATTCACTGTGGTGTCCTTAAGACCCTGAAGTTTACTAACTTCCAGAATAACAACGGATTAGGGCAGAGAACAAGCACACACTGTGTGAAGGAGGGGTAGATATTCAGCAGCAATCTACAAAGGACTTATGGGTTCCCTATGCATGAGACACCAGACATCTTTCACCAGACAGGAATCCGTGTAGGAGAACCTGAGAATTCCTCTGACCTCTTAGGGCCCTGTCCAACATAGAACAGAGGTGTCTCCACTGTGCTGAGCTCATGAAGTAGAAGAATATGGAATTAGAAAGAAGGAAACAAAAGAGGCAGAGAGAGCCCTACCTTTTATTTTTATGGACAGCAAACATCTCCTACAAGACATCCCTAGGTTATAGAACAGCCAGAGCCCCAGGTGGCTGCATGGGTTCCTGCTCAGACCTAGCAAGTCTTTTTGTATTTTGGAAGCAATAACATAAAAAGCAATGAAAGCTGGCTCAGCAGACAGTCACACGTGCCCAGAAACCACCTGACCGAGTAATTGTAGGGAGCCAAGACATTCACCTCTGGCGGAAGTGACTGTTGCTTTGTTTCCGGCATAGACTAATACCTGATCCTTCTAAGGACCAAAAAGGAAATATTAAAAATGAAAGCCTTTGGCTACCGTCAACAATTGTACACTAGTATCAACAGAGGAAAATAATTTCCTTCCGGACTCCCACTGGGCCGGTCACGCCTAGACAGAGGTGTGATTATCTAATCAAACAGAGCAAGAGCCTAACAGCTAGACTGTAGCTTCAAGATTTCTCAAGCATGGAGACTTCTCCAGTCTCTCAAGTCCACCTCCTTTCACTTCCTGCTACCTAGGGCAAAATCAAATATGAAAAGTAATAATAGTACACAACTGCATTTCAATTTCAACCGTTACCATGAAGCCAGCTTCCAAGACTGAGGACAGATTAGCGCCCATCCAATCCTGGGGATGGTGGGGTTGTAGGGTTGGGAGGAAGAACATACACTGGGCATATACTACGTAGCAGGCTTGGTGCTGGGGGACTGCACATCACATGGTCTTATTTTTCTTTCTATTCAAGATGAGTCATTCCACCATAATAATCTATCATGTATGGACCACGCTTCGCAGTCTGCAAAACAGGTTGGCATCTCTCAACCCATCTGCTCTAAGCAAACACGAGAGGCAGGCAGAGCAATGATTATCATTCCTAATTCCCAGATCAGGGAAATGAAGGCAGGGGCGATGTCGTTTTTCTGGGGGTGCACATCTAATAACTGGCAGATCTTCCAAAACCCCATTCTGCTGCACGTACTGTCTTTTTATGCACTCGCAAACTTCTTAAGCCCTACTGGTCCCGAAAGACTCATTCTGCCAGGCACTTGTTTTGTTCCCAGAAAGCCACGTAGCCAGGCTCACGTGCTCTAGATTTCCTAAAACCCTCCAACAGCGAATGGCCAGTGTGTAATGGAATGCCCTTGGAGAAAGGGACACTCGCCACCTTTGGATTCATTCTTTCTAGCCATGAAAATGCACTGTGCACCTATTATGGGCTAGAGATCCCACCAAACTCGAGATGCACTTGTGAACAAGCGATGCCACCCCTCTTCCGACCGACTTTTATATTCTTAAAGGCCATCATCACGTGTGCCCTCTGCCCTCTCCAGTGGAGTCTCTCATTCCTGTAACAGTTCCTGGTGGGACATCATTTCCGGGCCTCACAGCATTCTTGTGTAGATAGTCCAGCTGGCTAAGATCCCTCTCAGAGGATGAAGCAAAGACTACCAGCTGACAACCTAGGGGAGCTCTGACGGGAGGGTAGAAAGGAAGTTCGCGGTCACCCAAATAGTGTTAGTCCTCTCGCCACCTCCAAGCAGCCCCCAGATATTCTTTGAGTGATCACTCTTCTCCACTGTGCAGCTGCCATGGGATCTCCAGACTCCGTTCCAGAGGAGGGCCCAGTGCACGTGGCACTTAGCACAGTCTCATCGTCTTGGCTTCAGTGACTGTGCAGGAACGTGCAGTAACCCAGGGACATGGGGACATGGCAGACAAGGCTCTCTCCCCACAATGGGCATAGGAGGCATAGGGCCCAGGATGAGGCACACAGCCATCTCTTGACCACGGGGTGAAACATCCAAGGTGGAAGCCAACGCAGAGAAGGCAGAGCGAGGAGCGCTATAGGAAACAGAGCTGAGTCCTGTTCAGACTGGCCCTGAAGCCCACCTTACCTCTGGACTTGCCGGTTACCAGCAGGATCCCCCACCCACCGTGTTCTAGAGGACATGCCCTATTTAATGCGGTCCAAGGCTGCACTGGCATTTTAGAATGGACAACAATCACTTGCGAATGTCTTCCGGATTCCTCCTGTTTAGGAATTCTCTCCCATTCGGTCATTACACACTGGGTGGGTTGGTTTGTTTTTAATCCAAGTAAACCTCTTCATATTAATCACAATTAATTTCAAACACTGAAAACAACTCAGGAAGTAGAGCAGGTAACAAAGATTCACATTTGATGCATAAAGTGCAGGCTTGGGACAAAATATTCAAGATCAGGTGTGAAATTTTAACAAGCTGAAGGATTTTAAGAGTCAAAAGACTGGATGCCAGCCCTTTATCTTATGCAGATCTATTGGCACAGAGGTCAGTTGTTCTTTTGAGGTGCAGGTGATTAAGAAAAGGTGACAAAATGTAACTATAAACTCAGTTACACTTTTAAATAAAGTTAGGTTTGACCAATCACTACGGCATCTGCTCTGTTTTGGACAACTAGACCATAAACACGGCAAGGCTTATTGCTTGGAATAAAGCCAGGGCTCAGGGCACATAGGGATTGGTCCTTGGGATGGAGACCACAGATCTCAGGTTCTACATGGACGCTTTTCCCAGAATTCTCCAGTTGTTTTCCTCAGATCTCTGCACAGCCCAGGGGAGCCCACACCATTGTTCTTTTCACCACTCCTACCTTCTAGAACATGATGTTCTGTCCTACCCACTGAACTCAGAAGTATTCCAAAACACAAGGGAAACCTTCCCTTACCTGTTTGCCCTTCCCCTGAGTGTGGAACAGGATTCCGACTCACATCCCACTGGAGCTCTAGCAGGCCCTCTAAGACAAAGGTTCACACCCTTTGCCTGAGCAAATTTAGCATCCCTTACCTCAAAGGGTTTTTGTGAAAATAAAATGAGATCGCAGAAGAAGCAGCAGCTTGCACAGGGGTAAACAAAAATCACTCAATAATACGACTTTTCTTTCCTTGCAAATGCCCATAACACTGTTCATTGATATCTTCTTTTTGGTCTTTCCATTTCAAGAATGCTTCCTTCCATGCCAAAGGAGAAAGAAGGAAGCAATACACTTATTGGCAATCCAAAATCATCATCACTCCAAATTTTCTTCCAATTTCCCTTCATGCCTCCTTCCAAGAGCTGAGTCCTGCCCTGCCTCTGCTTTGTCACACATTTTATTAGCATTGTCCTGTTTTGTCCATTGCCAATGAAATCAACTCAAGATAAAAAGAAAACAGTTTGGTTCTTCTCTAGTTCTTATTCTATCCCAGCTATCAGTGCCCACGCTTTAAAAGGAAAGCCTGGATTTTTTAAACTCATTAAAACATGAACATTGATTATAAAAGAAGAATGTCTTCCCTTCTCTGTAGGACTCACCAATTGTGGAAAAATAGCTTCCCTCTGATGAGTGCCCAGTAGAACAATGAGAAAAGTCCTCAAATGAGAAGCAGGCGACTGGGTTCTGTCTTCAGTTCTATTTCTGAGCCTGAAGGTCCCCACCTGTGGAAAAAGGGAGAACAGGTTGTCTACAAATCTCTAGTATCTTACCAGCTTTAGAACTTTTCAGTTTTATGAACTCACTGGCTAGCCATACTAGGAATGATGCCAGCTGACGCCCAAAAATGCAGCGGCTTCCCTCTACACCTGCTAAGCCCCCCAGTCAGCTCCTGGCATTTCTATTGCACTAATTTGTCTCAGTAACTGAAAAGGGATTGCAGGGACCCCAGCCCTCCTGAGAAAACAGCTTCATCATAATCTCAGAGAGGAAAGATATCTATAGTTAGATATTCACAGTTTTTTTTATTTTAAAATTTATTTATTTATTTTGAGAAAGAAAGAGAGAGAGAGGGAAAGAGAGAGAGAGAAAAAGGAGCAGAGAGAAAAGGAGGGAGAGAGAATCCAAGCAGGTTCCACATTGTCAGTGTGGAGCCTGATGCTGGGCTCAGACCCACGAACCGTGAGATCGTGACCTGAGCCGAAACCAAGAGTTGGATGCTTACCTGACTGAACCACCCAGGTGCCCCAGATATTCACACTGTAGCCAAGAAAAAATTAAGAGCAAAATCTGAACAAATAAAAATAGAAAAGATATAGGAGTTTGGAGACAAATGTCTAAGTACGGGACTGAGTGACCCCTCTGAACCTGAATTTCCTTGTCTGAAAAATGACAGCCAGTGAGCAGGAGAGAGCTGGACAATCTGGACACTCCCAGTAAGTCCTCATTACAGGTTTTATTTCATGAAGACCTATCACTATTTTGCTAAGGAGTATATGATACATGTTCCCACAGACAAATATTCCAAGGCAGTAGGCTGTTACAAAATATGTGCTTTGTACACGCAGGTAGAATCCACATTCTAGAAAAGCCACTACTTGCATTTTCATTGTTGACATTTTACACATTATTTAACCATCCATGAAATTCATTTGTGTATGTTATCTCATTCAGTCCTCAAACATTCCGATAAGCTCAAAGTGAGGAGGGACCTTAAAAATGACCCACCTCCACTGTTCCAACTGACAGCAGGAGAAGCTGGGGCCAGAGTCGGGAGGTGGCTACTCTAGGAACCACAGTTAGTGGTGGACGATCCAGGGCTCCAGTCCAGGACTTGCTCCATGGACCCAATTTAAGCCACTTGGACAGAGGATGACACCAAAACTCACTGGGCAGAGGGACTTGCCCTTGATCACACAATCAGCTTTGGGGCAAAACCAGGACTGCCACATCCAAGTCTCTAGAAGCTTGCTAGGACACCTGCTAGAAGCTCTCAGTATAGCCCGACGGCAGAAAGAAATTAAGTCGGGGAAACGGCACGTAATCAAGCCCAGCAAAGCAATGAGTTTCCTGAGACCTAGAGGTCTTCAAAGACATCAGAATTCTCGATGCCATTCCACTGAAATGAGAAAGGCCATCATTTCATACTTGCTGAGGAACGGAGCATATGCAGAGGCACATCCTGGACCCATGGACAGTCCAGTCTCATAGAAAACACAAGACAGACATCACTCCCCCACCCAAGCCCCAGGAAACCGAAGCTTCTCCTCGCAAAGGGAGATACTAAGTCAGAACGATTTCTACAACCGCAGCGGAGGGCACCAGACTTCCCAGATTTCTAAACCGGAAGGAGAGGCTCTCTGCCTTGGCCCTTGGGGCCATCTCCCCACTCCTGACAGCTTCCTTCCCCACACAAATGACAGTGGTCTCCTTTTCCCTAGTCCTCTTCTCTGTCAATATTTTTTTTCTTCTTTTCCATAAAGAGAACAAGCAGCTTTGCTAAAGAACCACTGTGAAATGATTGAAGTTCCCATGCAAACAAACCATTAGCAGAGTTCAAATGCAATTTAAATTACCAGTTGTTAAAGTGTTCCTCAATTTCGTGGTAAGTTTCCAAGGAGAATTACATGCTATATACTATTTAATTGGTTGTTTTCTATTTTTTAACATCCATTTATCCCCCCCCACCCTGATATTTCAGAAGTGTCTATAAAAGCTTTCCTTTAAAAAATTATACATTGTTGAATAGATTAAATCTAAAGATTGAAAAGTATCAGAGAAACAGCTGCAGGATTATGCAGCTCAGCAGAAATTGATGGTTCTGACACCACAAAACATGCAGAATTTTAAAATCTTAGGAGTCATCTCGTAATGCCCTCAGCTCTTTACAGGTGAAGATGCTGAGGCCCTGACAGAGAAAGGAGGGCTTGGCTCAAAGTCCCCTGCCTGATCAGTGACAGACCCAGGATGACAGCCAGCACTCCTGGTCCCCCACACTGCTGCCTCTTCTCACCACCCCATATATGGAGGACGTGATGGGAAATACTCAACGAATTGTACTTTCCACCTGTAATTTTTTAAAAGGAAAGACGAAGTCCTCTTTAAATACACCCCTGACCTCAAAACCAGAGATGGGCAATGGCAAATCCGCCTCCAAAGGGGAGACAAGGAAAGGCTGATGAATGAGTAGTCAAAGGAGCTCAAAACGAGCAGATTCTTGGCAGAAAAAGGAAAGACACTCTTCCAGATTAATTAAACAAGTGACGGGACATCGACACTGCTGATCTGCACTGCTGTACCTGGCCTAAAACCAGGGGCTGCTCCTGCTGTGAGAGGGTAAAGGATCCACAAAGCAAAGGCAGGCCTCATCGTGTCCATAAAGGGAAAGGATTTCTAGAAGCCACCATGAGTGCAAGATGAAGCTGAATGCACTGATACAGGATTTGTGTCAATTATTTAACCTCCCTGAGCTCAAGCTTCCCTGTCTGCAAAACAGGGATAACACCACCTACCCATCGGGATCTATGTGATCGTGCCCTGGGATTCCAATTCCAGCACGCACGGCACACAGCCCACATGCAGCAGGCATGAACGGTCAGCCCCTCGTCTTCTAAGGTTTCTATGATTTCTCAAGACTTAAGATTCTGTGGTTCTAACTTATTTGGACTATAACAGAGCCTCACCGGCTATGTATGTTCCGTAAGTGTGTTAGATGTTCATTTGTCATTCAAAAACTAAGATAAGACAAGTGTGTGACAACTTACACATCCAAGCAATTTCCTTCGAAAGCAAACTTTTTGGAAGTCCTATTTTAAAATGGCCTCCGATAAGAGTGGCCAGTTAAGCAGTGATTTGGGCTCAGGTCATGATCTCACAGACATGAAATGGAGCCCCACATCTGGCTCCATGCTGAGTGTGAAACTTGATTCTCTCTCCCCTTCTCTCTGCCCCTCCCCTGCTCACCATGCACACATGCGTTCTCTCCTGTCTCTCAAAATAAATAAACATTTAATATATAAATAAATCCTTCAATAAAGCCTAAAATACAGAGAACAAGCTGATAGTTGTCAGAGGGGAGGAGGCGGAGGGAGGGGTAACAGTGGGTAAAAGAGAGTAGAAGTGCGGGCTTCCAGTTATGAAATGAATAAGTCGGAGAATAGAAGACAGAGTGTAGGGGATATAGTTAATTACGCTATAATAGCGACATATGGTGACTGATGGTAGTACATTTTCGGTAAGCACGGTATAACATATAAAGATGTTGAATCACGATGATGCACACCTGAATCTAATGTAACATTGTGTGTCGACTATAACCAAATAAGAAAAATCATAATTTAAAAAAGGCTTTCAAATCCAATGTACGAATCAAAAAGTAACAAAAATCCCAATTTAATGTCCAAAACCTCATTTAAACTTCCCACCAACCCCGTAAGAACAATTTCCCAATTGCCCACTGAGGAAACTGAGGGTCAGAGAAGTCAGGCAACCCCCCAAGGTTCTGGGGCTGATAATGGTAAAGCCAAGACTTGAACCCAAGTCTTCAAAATCAAGCCCCACAACCCAGATCTTACTACCTTGCAGTTACAACTGTACGATGGGCAGCTATTCCACTAGAGGCAGAAATATCCTAAAAAAAAATTCCTCCAGTATTTTCACAGTTTAAGGAACTCTGGGATACAAAACAAAGCCGGAACTTTCAAAATCAAATATGTTCACATGAGAAGCAGAATCCTTCCTGACTTCCACCTTGCTCTATGTTCTTCAGTGAAATAAAAAGCTCAGAGCCCTGGCACAGAGCAGACATTGCTGGGTATGTGGGAAGCAGGCCTGAGAAAGGTCAGCGGTGAGCTGACGGCAGGCCAGTCACAAAGAGAATTCCAATGGCTGGGCTCACGATCAAACACACCGCGGGTAACCCAAGAATGAGCTTCTGAACACCCCTCCGGCACAACTGTTAGCTGACACGATGTCATGTGCCCTGCATTCGCAGGTGCTCAAAACAGACACTTGCTAGCACCTCCTGTCCTTAATGAGGCACCGTGTATGGACCCAACAGCTGCAGGTGCTGAGTCAGGCCCGCCTGGCGCTCTCAAAGAGCTCACAGGCTCACCGGGCAGGCACACGCTCGAAAACACTGAAAAGTGTGCAAAGCACAAGTCCACGCGACG
Organism: Panthera tigris; assembly: GCF_018350195.1. Classification (NCBI taxonomy): domain Eukaryota; kingdom Metazoa; phylum Chordata; class Mammalia; order Carnivora; family Felidae; genus Panthera; species Panthera tigris. Next base: position 78,852,586 of record NC_056668.1, read on the forward strand.
TTGTTTTGAGGGTCTGGAAGAGCTCCGTGGATGATGACTTCTGAACCGAGCCTGCACACCCAACAGGATTTCCACGAATGAGGAGGGGGAAAATAGCCCCAGGGCACAAGACGTGCCAAGCGCCGTAAGGAGGAATTCAGGCTGTTCTTAGGGAAAGTGACTAATCTGCTGAGGCCAGTGGCAGAGCAGCACACGGAGGGATGCGGTGGGAGACGAGGCTGCAAAGGAATGTTGCGGCCAAGACATGAAGGACCTTATGTGCCAGGCTAAAGCACTTGGATCTTGACACTCATGGGTACTGCGTCCCGGGTAATGACGCAGGAGAAAGTTAAATAGCAGAGCTACCCCTTTAAGAACTGACCGCCCTTCCATCGAGCCTCCAAACACAGGGAGGGTGGGAGGGTCTGAAGGACAGCTTCCTCCTCCCAATGGACCCCTTCTCCATGGCTCCACCCACAGAGAAGTCAGAGGAGTGGGTGGCTCTCAGAGGTGCCCCAACCCACACGTCTGTGGACCTTTCCCTCTAGTCTGGAACTCCCAACCATGAAAGACCCAGAAAAGACACCACGTCTCCTGTTCCAGGCAGGATTTCCACTCTGCCTTCAGGGAAATGCCAGCACTACCCAACCTGATGAACCAGAACACGGGCCGAACACAGGCTCCAGCCTCTTTCCTGTTAACTAAGCAGAAGCCAGAGGCCTATCCAGCACACCCTGTGTGTGCCCAAAGCTCCCTATCAGGGAGCTCTTCCGTCCAGGCCTGGTACCATGTGACCGGGGCCTCCAACCAGTAAGGAGCCTGCACTGACGTCACCAGTTAGGTCCTATGGAACCTTTCCCTTAAAGGAGCCTTTGCAGCAGGTCCCATTTGTTAAAGGCACAGGCAAGATGTTTTTCGCTTCCTGCCCAAAAAGGAGCTCCTGGTCTAGAAGGAGGGATAAAACATAAATCAAGTAGGAGATGATGAGTACCATGGAAGAAGGACAGGTGATACAAATCCTCACGAGTAACCCTGTGACTCGATGTGATTTCTTAAACCCATTTGACAGACATGGAACCTCGGGCTCAAGCAGGTTAACTGACCTGGCGGATCACACAGCTAGAAGTGCCACAGCCAAGATTTGAATGCTCAGAATCACCATAGAGCCATATACTCTATTGCCCCACAGCCCATTGTGATGCGAGCTAGCAGAAGAGAGAACAGAGAGATCCTTTCTAGTATGGGGCAGTGTGAACGGTGGAGAATAGATGGTGATCACAGGTCACCTCAATCAGAAGGTGGCCATCCAGGCAGAAGTGTTTAAGAGGAACAGGAGGTCTCTGGATGAAGACAGAGGAGGACCCCTCAGGCTAAGAGAACAGCATGAGATAAAGCACGAAGGTGAGAAAAAGCAGGGTATGTCTGGAAAATGGCAGGGAACCATGGGTGTCTTAGGGATGAGCGAGCCAAAGCCTCACAGCAGACAGGCATTGCTGTCTGACAATGATGGGCCAGGGACCAAGGGCATGAGTTCTTACTTCTAAATGGCAAAATAAAGAAATTTACAGTCAGGGACACACATCTGAACATACTAGGAAAACAATGTTTCCAAGCAGAACAGTGGATGCTTCCAGCTCTACTTGGGGTCCCGTGCTATCGTGCTAAGGCCACCATACATTCACCTTCCAGGATGTGGGCCGGGGTCAGGTCCCTTCTGATCAATATACACAGGAACACTGGCCCCTCTGGAGGTCTGAACTTCTACACCTCTTCTAGTAGATTCTGCCCTCCTTGAGAAGAATCCCTACAGCTCATCAAATGACTCCCAAGCCCTAGCTGGGGCACAAGCACCCGAAGTGGTTGAACGGAGTACAGAGAGCAGGACAGGAGTCATAGAATCAAAATACACTTGATTTTTGGATTCTCCAAGAATTAACAATGGAACCCTGAGCGAGTCCCTTCCTTTTAGAGAAGTTAAATTTCTTCATTTGTAAAATGGAAGGAACCATCCTACTCATATATCTAAGAGTTCTTGTGAGAATTAACAACTAATTTGTGAAATTAAATAGAAGGATATGTGTTTCTACATGCAGCCTGACATGTTTAGAATAGGTACTCCCCCTGAAAGCCACCATGATGACAGAGGTGGTATAAAAACGGCACAATCCTCCCGGTAAAGTATCTAAAACTGGAGCTGTCAACAATCCCCCCCTCCCCGCCCCCGTTGAAAATTGATCTGTATTCCCCCAGGCAAGTCATTACATCCTTTTGTGCCAAATTGTTTTCATCTTTTAAATGACCCAGTAATCCCACTTTGGGCAATATACATAAGGGAATAATCCAAAAGGAAAAAAGAAGGCAATTTGTTCAGAGATGTTATTCATAGTGCTATTTCTAGCTCTTTACATATCCCTCTATTATAGCACTTCTCTCACTGTGCTGTAATTATCCACTCCCCTTCCATACGCCTCCAAATTATCTTTGAATCAGTCCCCAGCACCTAGCACAATGCCTGGCATACAGTAAGAACTCAATAAATGTTTGTTGACTAAATGAATGGGCAATATGAAAGAGATTTTAAAAGAAATTCAAATGAGCAAAAACAAAACACTGCTTTTAAGAGATAATGCTAGAGTTTAAAAAAAAAAAATGGTAATACAGACAGCAAACTATTCAAAGAGGAGCATGTGAAGACGCCCAGAAGTGAATTTCAGGTGATTCAGAATACGATCTCTGAGCATCTCCCGGCTCATGCCCAGTGCAGTATAGGACTGCCATGAGACACCCAGGGCATGAGGTCTCATGTGGAGTCACTTTGGCCCGGTGGCCAGAGCACAGGCTCGGTCACGAATCTTAGATTCCCAGCCTGACTCAGACACAACCTCACACTGACCAATCATCGAACTTCTCTGAGACCAGTTCCTCCACACCACTGAAACATGGGGGATTTACAGGAAAGCCCATCCCATTTAAAGGAACCACAGAGGGGGAGGCGAGGACTGCCAAGTGTGAAATCAAACGTAAACGAAAGAGGAGGTCTGGGAGGTACGCTTGGACCACGGTCCTCAAGCCAAGGTGGGGCCTTGAAGCCCCAGCTCTTCCATGCCCCGCCCCCCACCCCAAGCCTTCCATTCCCATCTAATAGGGTGGCTGAAGGCTCCTAGCAGGGAATCTGCAAGAGGCAAGAATCTGGATGACCCATCAAGGGAAAACAATATGTTAAATACGGCCCACAAAGTCAGCATCACTCTGAATGTTCCGTATTCTTGGTGGGAAAGAATGCTTTATACAAATACCCAAGGAGAGCAAAGGAAGCGGCATGTTCTGCAGGGCTTATTTTGGGGCGTTCCAGCAGCTCTCAGCCAGGAAGTCAGAGGCAGGAAGCCCCTGCCCTCTGTTCCCCGGCCAGAAGTTCAAGGTTAGAAACCAAAGCAGGGAGCACACAGACTCTTTAGTCTGAATCAGCTGCAAGTCTCTGCACCCCCCACCTCCCGCATTGCACATTTTCACCTCCATCAGGGTCTCCCAGATTCCTGCCCACTGACCTTCACACTACCCTGAAGGAAACTGCCCTGGACGTCCCGTAGACAATCCCTCCAAAACATGTCATGAGCCAAGTCACTTCTCTTTGGCCCCATTTCCACCACCCTAATCAAAGTTACCACCACCTCTCGCCTACTGACGGCAAGAGTCTCCTCCTGACCCCCTTGCTTCTACCCTTGCCCCACTCCCTGCAATCCATCCCCCTGACAGCAAGCTGAATGATGCTCCCCATCACCCCTAGATTCGGGTCAAGCCCCTGATCTAGCTTACTTACACCCAGCAGCCCCTTCCCTGCCCTCCTGGCATGCTTCTTCCTCGGCCGCCCACTACCTCCTAGCATTGTGGGCCCTTTCCACTCCTCAAGCGCAAACTCATTCCCGCTCCATGGCCTTGGCATTGACCGCGCCCTCTGCATGGCTCTTCCTCCTGACTTTTGCACGGCTGACTCCTTGTCATTCAGACCTCAGCTTAAACATCACCTCCCAGATCCCTTCCTCCATTCACTCACCATCTTAGTGCCCTGTGTGAACACTCCTAAGTGTTACTTATCATTCCCTCCTATTTACAGGTTCATTTATTATCTACCTTCTCCACACACCCTAACTAGAATGTAAAGGTCCAAGGAATCATTGTTCCATGTGTCTTTTCCTTCACTCTAAACCCAGGGCTGGATCAGTGCCCAGAACAGTATGAAGCACATAGGTGGGAATCCAATAAACATTTAATAAAATTAGATGAATACATACCACCAGTGACAGAAATCTTACCAATTGCTAAAGGCAAGTCGCCCAGCACTGTGGATAACATCCTGGGCTCTGGAGTCGGATGACTGACGATCAGTAATGCTTGCTACTCAGGAGCTGTAGGAGTTTAGGAAAGTGTTCCCATTTCTCTAGACCTCACTTTTCTCAAGTAAAATGGGGTTAACAGCACCCGGCTACAGGAGGGCTGGGAGGATAGAAGGAGATTGATCATGTAGAACACCCCATGTGGGCTCAGCACAGACAGAATGTTCCCTGTTGTCAACGGCGGTCCCATCTTACAGGTGGGAAAACTGAGATCAGAAAGCAGCATCACCCAAGTGAAACACTGGGTCAGCAACAGAGCCAGGTCAGAAAATCACAGCTGCAATCTCTGTCCACTGCTATTCCTTAGACATCGTAATAACAAAACGCCTGATAGCATGTAACTGATTTATATACTCTGTCTTGTTCCCTAAAGGATCTGCTCTGAAGTACCTAACAGAAATGCATATAATTCATGATTTTTTTATGGTGAGAAAACTGGGGAGTGAGATGGAAAAATAAGGTGAAGGAAAAGGACAAGGATTACAAAAAAGAAGAGTCTTGGGGTGCCCGGGTGGCTCAGTCAATTAAGTGTCCCACTTCAGCTTAGGTCATGATCTCGCAGTTCGTAAGTTCTAGCCCCATGTCGGGCTCTGTGCTGACCGCTCAGAGCCTGGAGCCTGCTTTGGATTCTCTGTCTTCCTCTCTCTCTGCCCCTCCCCTGCTCGCACTCTGTCTCTCTCTGTCGCTCAATAATAAACACTAAAAAAATTTTTTAATAAATAAACAAGCATTTAAAAAATTAAAAAAAAAAAAAAGAAGAGTCATACATCTCATACCATTCGCCAGAGGTGGGCTTCACATTTGGGTTTAAGCTTCACAGAGACCGATAGAAAATGGAAGGAAATACCCATGTACAGTCCTTTGGAACACTCAGTTACTGAAATGTCACAGCAAGGTGTGAGGAGATATCACCATCCAGTTAAGAACCACCCTAGTTTGTCACACTCTTGCCAACTAAAATCAAATATCCCCTTCCCCCTGACCACACGCACTCTGAAGTCACACAACCTGGGTTCAGATCCCAGCTCCACTGCCGACTGCGTGACTTTGGGCAGCTCAACCCCCCAGGCTCTTCCTCTATAAAAAGAAGGTAAAACACAGCACCTAAGTGGGTCAACAAAATGCGGTGTGTACGTATGTAATTCTGTCACGTGCTACAACACAGATGAACCTTGCAGACATTATGCTAAGTGAAATAAGGCTGCCACAACAGAATCGATACTGTAAGATCCCACTTAATGTGAGGTGCCTAGAAATTCATGGAGACAGAGGGCAGAAGGACACTTGGCAGAGCCGAGGGGAAGGGGAAGGGGAAGTTAGTGTTTAGTAGGTCCAGAGGCTCAGTTTTGCAGAATGAAAGGAGTTCTGGAGACGGGTTGCAGGACAGGTGGCTACAAGTAACACCCCGGAGCTGTACATTTAAAATGGTTAGATGGTAAATGTGTACTTTACCAAAATTAAAAATAAAGTTAAAAAAAAAAAAAAAAACAGCACCTACTCATGGGTGGGGATAATAGTGACTCAATGATTTAGGTCAAGTGCTTAACCCAATGCCTGGCATTCAGAAAGCAATCAATTCATGGCAGTTCTCCTTCCGAACAGTAACAGCCCATACACCTGCACCACCAACCCTAACCTCTTGGTGCCCTTGTCTGTCACCACCATAGCAGGTGGGGGAGGACCCCAAGCCCTGTTGCCTCAATCCCAAGCCTTCTTGCCTCCCACCCGGCGAGCAGGGCTATACGCAGGCCAGCCACCGTCATGGAGCAGGAGACAGGCTGTGCGCAGGGTCCTGGGGTCCTGCCTCCCTGGCATTCTAGAGCGGCTTAAGGAACTGCTTGGCCTCCCTTCAACACTGGACAGACTTGGGTCTCCGAGCACTTCCCTGAGCTATTAGGATCCACCGCCTAATGCCACCGGCGTGAAAGTGCTTCCCCGAGACACATCTCCAGTGTCTTCCCTGAATTGAAGAAAAGTGCCCCCAGGTTCACCAGAACCCAAACTGACTGCAAAGAACTACTCATGGCCGTGTAACATCTGGCGGGCTGTTAAGAGAGGGTGGTGCCCTCTAAGTCTCTCTTTAAAGCTGTATCAAGGCAAGGAAGTGTGTGTATGTGTGTGTGGGTCTACGAGTGTGCGTCTATGTGTATGTGTAACCATGTGTATGCCTGTGTGTGTGTCTATATGTATGTGCACCTATGTATATGCCTATGAGTGTGTGTGTCTGTGTGTGTGTGTGTGTCTGTCTATAATATGTGTCTGTGCCTGTGTATAAAATCCATTCAGAGTCAAGCTCACCTTTCTATGGGAATTACACTGCAGCATTCTGACAGCTAAGCAAGAAAGCCCTCCCTGCTCAGTCTCTTTCAAGGTCTGTGCATAACTTCTACCCTCTGGGAGAAACTGAAGTAGGGGTCTCTGTTCCCCGGTTCTGCATTTTGGACAAGCTATCACTCCCTTCTAGGAAATCAGGAAAGAAAAAGATCTAGAAGCCAAAGCAGGTCAGAAGGCAGCAGCCCACATTCAAATAACATTCACATGACCGAAAGCAGAATAAGTAGAAAGCAAAAAAAGGGGAAAAAAAAAAAAAGAAAATTTTACAAACAACAAAAGCCCATGTAACCTGACAGAAAGAGGTCTGAACTGGGGCAGTTAGGTGCTAGTTCTCAGTCTCACCAATCAGATCAGTAAGTGGAGGCAACTCTGGCATCCAGAGTCCCCATTTCCTCATCTGCAAAATGGGCACGCTCTTCTCCACCTCTGCCTGCAGGGGCAGCTGAACTGTAGCGGAAGGAAGAACAATGGAGAACCAGAAGCCCGGGGGTTCTAATCCCACCTAATCAGCCCTGTACCTGCAGGGTGAGTTAGCTTAGCTCCCAGGCCCTGCATTGCCCACCGTCCTGCTGCAAAAGGAGGCCGACAAGCCAAATCATCTCTAAGACTCCTTCCAACCCACACAACGTCCTGCACACTGGGTATTTATTCCAGACCGTGGATGCCATGCAAATGCTGCATATATGGCCACATTTTTATGCCCTTAAGGCCAACCATAACTCTGCTTTTCAAGCTAAGACTACCCCTCCCCAAGCGTCCACGAACGTCCTTCGGGCTTGTTGCTCTAACCCTAGAAGACAGACAGACGACAACACTCCCAAATTACCTTCCTACCCAACTCTGGCTAGGCCTCAGGTGGGAGGAAATATCTTTCATATTTTTTTCATATACAAATAGAATTTTCCCTCGGGCAGAGTCCGCCTCCAAATCCCACAGAAAGAAGAGCTCCCCTGGGAAAGCAGCTGTCCACACCCCAAATTAAAGTGGCCAGTGCTCCCAGCAACATGTCCCATCACCCTGCAAGCCCCAGGTCTGTGAGCAGAAAGGCCATTCGCTCTGTCAATAAGGATGTACTCACGTGAGTCGGGCCCCACAGGCAGCTGGCCCTCCGCTGGCCCTCACTCCCTCTCACACACCCTGAGTCCCACTGCAAGGAGGTGGTCCCAAGGCCCGAGGGGAACAGCACTGAAACATTCTCTCCTCAGCTTCCAGTACAAGGGGCAAAGGAATGGAGGGGACGGCAGGGGGGAGGGGGGAAGGGGGCGACTTTGTTTCTGGAAACAAGAATTCAAATCCTGCTTCTCCTAAACCCTGAGTCACCTCCTCCTCTTCCAATAGATCAGTGTGGTGGGTAAACATTTCCATATATGGATAAGCAGGCTAGAGGATGTCAGAAAACTCACCCTTCTCTCCTCTGGCACTTGAAGAACATGCCCCCACTTATGACAGAATTCCTTAATCGGAGTAGATGATTAACCCCAAAAGAAGGAGAGTCTCAATCTGCACAGGCTGACTGTTACAGGAAAAAGGCTCCCAGTCCAAACAAGGAAGTGACTGTTTTGCAAGACTTTGAATTCACCTGAGGAATGGGGCCATCTAGAAGGCACTGACATTTATGGAGTCAATCTATTCATTCAGAGGAGGAGGGTGGTATCTGGGGGAGATGTACCCTAAGCGGCCACCAAGAATCCAATCCACAAGTCTTCTGATGGCAGATGAGCCCTAAAATAATCCCCACCCTTGGCCCCAATTCCCGGACTCCCTTGGGCCAAGAATCCTCCTGGGAACGTAGTTTCGCATGAGTTACTCGTAGGACAGATACCAGGCACAGAAACCCAGAATAAAACCAGACTTTCAGAAGAACACTGTTGAGGGGGAAGGAGGGCCGAATGCCCAATTTAATTTGTATGATTACTTCCCATCAGAAGGTCCTGAGAAGTGTTTGAGTGTTTCAACTAAATTGAACCAGTACAGTCAGTCAGGAATGGATCTGGTCTAAAAAGGACTCCAGACTGAATTAGCAGAAGAGAAAGGAGAGAGAGATGGGGTGCGGGGGAAAATGGCGGTGAAGGGGAGGGGGGGTCTACTCATCCCAGTGGTTCTGTTTCTTACAGGGATCCTGTTCTACTGTTGGCTGCAAAGGCTTTCTGCGTGCCATGTACCAGTTTTCCAGAATCACCACCCACCTCCTGCCCTGAACCATGAGGCTGCTAGTTCTCATCCCCGGGGGAATCTTCAAGCAATAAACAGCACTACTCAGAGGGCCAAGGCACCCAAGCCCTAAACCCAGGTCAGCCCACTCCTTAAGATTTTGGAAAAATCAGTTCTCTTGGGGCTTATATTCTTTCATCTACAAACTGGGTCAATATCACAAAACTGTCCGACTACGTGTGCTAAAAGCAGCTTCTACTTGGTCTATCCAAATAGTCACAGCACACTTATTCTGATTACTTGTTTTATCTTTTGGCGAACATGCCATAAATACCTGAAAAGCAGCAAGCATTTCTTATTTATTGCGTGTTTAATAAATGAACACAAATATAAGTGATTATTAAATGAGGTAGGGAAACAGGATCAGAGAACCTTCCGGCACATGCCAGGACCATAACTCAGCACAGAATTCCGGCCACTGCGGTCCTCCCCAGAGGTCCCAGAGGCAGCCTGAGGAGGGTAAAAGGATGATCCTCGTTTGTAACTGAGAAGACTGGACATGGAGCCCTGTGACTTGTGGTTCTGTAGAAAGACTGTCATCCTGTCAGGAGCTCAAAGTCCCTTCCAATATTCCAGCAGGAACATACCAGCAGAGGGAAAAGACATTCCATGGAAAATAGCTGCCCACAGATGGCCTGGGAACTCTGGAAACCGCGGAGTAAGCAGACTACAGGGATAGGTATGAAAACCAAGAACAAAGAGTCTATGTCTACCCTCCATTTTGCAAAATAGCACTTGGAGACCAGCTTCCATATTCACAAAAGGGCCCCTCATTCCTTAATGTATGTGTGCCTCTCTTCCTCTTGACCACTGCGAACCACTGGCTCTGGGATCTTGAGAGGAGAGAAGACCACTAAGCCCGATGTCCCACCTGATTATAAATCCCAACCCCCCCCTCCGCCGGTGTCCATGACATCTCCAGTGAGGTGGCGACCATCATCTCTTACAGCTGCAAATTCCATCTTTCCAACAGAAAGTTCTTCCTTATATGGAAACCAAGTCCGGCTCCTGGCTTTCCCGTGCCTCATTCTGCCTCTTCGAACCATATGAACAACCGATGTCTGTTCCATTGGCTTGGAATTTTTGTGGGTGAATCCGGATACAGAAACGAAGCTGCCCAAGATCTCAACCCTCAGTCACTCTGGCCATTTCCTGACCATATCACCCTGCTCGCTCCTAATGTATCTGGTACCACCTTGAAATCCATCCTTTTCAGGCTTTTCCAGGAAGAACTATTGCTAAGCAGTCCATTCTGCACATGGACCCCTGGCCTTGTGGACTCACAAGACGTGCCCTGTGAAATCCCAGTCCCTGAGAAATGAGAGGAGAGACATCTTAGAGACCATTTCTTCGGCCACATTCCCACCCTTTGTGGACAGAGCTCAGGGATGTGGATCCCATTCCCGGCTCCCCATTCCTGGTCTCCTGTCCTGCCAGACCTAGCATTGTCTCCAGGACACATGGCTGTTCCAAGGAACATTAAGAGAGAGCTCTGCAGGAAAAGAGGGCCTTGCCAACTCAAACGCTCTCAGAATAATAACCAAGCAGCCTGCAGGCAGGACAGCAGTGCCAGCTTGCTGATCACAGGGCTGGGAGCTCGTGATCCCTGACTAACTACCCCGGCACCATTCTGGACTTCATTGTCTTTACAAATCGGGGGAAAAAATGTTCTTTTGTGCTGCAGTTCTGATGGCACAGCTTGGAGTCAGGGCACATGCAGCAATGATGCCTTACATTAGCAACATGCTTTACTAGTTGATAAATGTTTTCCCAGACAGTCTCATTTAATCCCTACTGGCAACTCCACTGGGAGTATTGTACCCAATTACGTGACAGGAAAACTGAGGCTCAGAGAGGCGAAGTATATTCCTAAAGTCACACCAATAGTAAGTAATTAGAGGAACGCTGGTTTAGAAGTTAGACGACTAACAGTTCCAACTCTGCTAAGTACTAACTGTATGACCCCTGGCCAACTTTAACTTTCCTAAGCCTCAGTTTCTACACCTGAAAATTAGGGATTAAAATAGCCCTTCTGCCTCCTCCCAGAGCAGTTACGAGGATCAAATGAGATAATGAGACTTAAAACCCTCTGGAAAACGGGAAGGCATTCCAAAAGTGTAAGGGATTATTGTGTGATTACTTGTAAATGACTGTGCATTCCATTACAAATACAAAAAAGCAGTGAGGTCATCCTCGAGACAAAGAAACATTAAGGCTCTGGGAACGAAAGGGAAATGATTTGATGTTCTACAGGTTTCTGTCTGTGTGCTTCTCACTGGTAGCTGAACCTCAGCATCAACTGTCAGATTTTCAGCCGCCAAGTCGCATGTGCCAACAGGACTCTCAAGACAGTGCTCCTTTTTCAGCTACAAGCAAATGCCGGCCCGAAAGGAGGTAATGGAGAGAGGGATGTCTGGAAGACCCTCCGAGAGTCTCAGTTCCGGAAACATGACCTACGACGTTCTCCTTGGAGAAGTTGTTAGAAATACAGGCTCCAGTCCCTCTGCAATAAGCCCACGGGGAAATAAACGTACAGGAACGAGCTATTTACCAGAGAGCACTGAGGAGGCTCCCAAGCATGAATTAATTAAGGACACAGGGTATTTCAAGCTGCAGACACCAAAAAGATGGAAATCAGCAAACCATTTAACATCCGAACACATCTCACAGAGGCTCAACCTGGAATGCGTGCAGCCCAGGCAATGGAGAGGTGTGCCTGCGTACCAGAGCCCCTGCTGCAGATCACGTGGGGGCGGAGGGGACGCAGGAAGCTCGGAGAGCACAGTCACTGGTCTGCTGTCCTTCAGGCCCCTGCCAACACGCTGGTCATCAGGCGCCTCAGTGTCTGCAAAGGTCCAAGTCATCAACGTCGTGCATGGAAAGGGCCAGATCTGCCCCAGAAATCCATGCCCAAGGCTGATGAGCGCACAGCTCAGTGATGATTATTTCCTGGTTTGCACCTTATCTCCTTCCTTGTGCTTCACATTGGAGACAGGCACTAAATAAATTTATCACAGAGGTGTGTGCATACTTATTAAGAGTGTGTGCCTGAATCCCCAGGGACGGTGCAGCAAAGGGGTATGAGACACAACGTGGAACGAGGGGTGGCCTACTCCATAAGTTCAGACTTCAGTAGGGTATCCTCAATGGGAGGCACAGACTTCCAGGCTAGGTATTCAAAGAGGGTGAGACGGGCACAGTGACAAAGGACATTCCAGGCAAAAGGAAGGATGTGAGGCCAAGCCATGAAGACCTATGTCCAGTGACCAGCAATGTGTAGGCCACTAGTGGGAGAGGTGGGCAGATGGGTGGAGATGAAAAGAGGTGACTCAGCAAGATAAACCGAAGCCAGATAATTATCGTAGCCTAAGGTGATTAGGTTGGGTTCTATTTCTGAATGCAGACTGGTTTTTTGAGAAGCAAAGCTCTGAGCACACCATGGATCAGGTTTTTGAAAACGGTCTCTTTGGGGGCACCTGGGGGGCTCAGTCAGTTAAGCGTCCGACTCTTGGTTTCAGCTCAGGTCGTGATCTCACGGTTTCCTGAGTTCGAGCCCCGTGTCTGCTGCCTCTATGCTGACAGCAAGGAGCTTGCTTGGGATTCTCTCTCTCTCCCTCCATCTCTCTGCCCCTTCTCCACTCGCTCTGCCTCTGTCTCTCTCAAATAAATAAATAAATAAACTTAAAAAACAAAAAGAAATAAAAATAAAAACATATATGGTCCCCTTGACTCCTCACCGGCCAATAATAACAAAACAACTATAATGTAATGAGTGTTTACTCTGTGCTGAGCATTATACTAAGCAGGCTACACACATTACGCCGTCTGGTCATATCAGCTGCCCTGTGAGCCAGGCAGTCTCACTTATTATACAGATGAGAAGATAGAGGCTTAAAGAAAAAGGAAACTGGGCAAGACCCAGAGATAGTAAGTGGAAGAGGCCAGGATTAACTAACTCCCAGTACAGACTCAACCCCTTTCAACTCCAGAATGCGCTCGTCAATTTCTAACTTTCTTTCCTATTGTCCAGACTCTCCCTATCCCATTTCTACAAGATGAAACCATCCTCATATAACTATCACAGAGGACAGTCATATATATAACAAATAAAACTCTCTACAAAAACAGCTGACAGTGTTTCTTATCTGCTTCTGTCTCCCCAGAAGGTCCTTGGAGTCAGGAGCCTCGCCTGTGTTCTCAGCACTGTGCACACAATGAACCCTCCATACTTACATGTGTTCAGTTAGACAAAGTCTTTGAAGGCTGGGCCAGGGAAGTAACACAATACTAGCTGTCATTTCCACTCTACTCTTCACAAAAATGGAACTAACCTCAGTGAGGTTCCCAAGGTCTGAAGAGGAGACCCAGCCAAGATGAAGGGTGCAGGTCAAAGATCATGTGCATGGGGCAGCCTGAAGCTTCTGCCCCTTCTCCGAGTCTGCAGGACCCTGAACCTGAAGCCAGGAGTCCAAAGGCCCAAAGGAAGAGGTAGGCAGAATGCTTCCTTGAAAAATGTGGGGGGAACCCCAGAACCCCTCATAGTGTGACCTGTACAAAGCCACTCCATCTCTCAGCTTTGGTGAACGCATGCACTGGGCTAGCACAGTAGTTTTCAAACTCTTTTTTCCCGGCAGCCATTTTTCCTTTAAACAAAATGCTCTGCAGGTGCTTACTTGGAAAGTAGGTAACAACAGAGCTGGTGAGGCCAGGCTCCAGGGCTCCCTCTGTTCTTCTCCCCTCTTGTGATGCCCCACCAAGCACCCCAACCACAACCCCACTTCTGGAGTCCGGTAGTGCTGTGTGATTCAGGAAAGCACAGCTTGAACACCAGCAGCCTTCTGAGCTCTTCATGGTACCTCGCAGCTCTGACGGTGGTAGCCTCCAACACGAGCTCTACCTCCTTAATTAAGCAGCCCTGTAATTCTATCAGTGAGACAGGGAATACACAGGGTAGCAGGGAAGAAAGAGTTCTCAAATCAGAAAACGTGGATTATAGGGGCACCTGGGCGGCTCGGTTGGGTAAGCGTCTGACTTCGGCTCAGGTCATGATCTCACGGTTTGTGGGTTCAAGCCCCGCGTGGGGCTCTGTGCTGACAGCTCGGAGCCTGGAGCCTGCTTCCAATTCTGTGTCTCCTTCTCTCTCTGCCCTTCCCCCAGTAGTGCTCTATCTCTCTCAAAAATAAATAAACATTAAAAAAATTAAAAAAGAAGGGGAGCCTGGGTGGCTCAGTCGGTTAGGCATCCGACTTCATCTCAGGTCATGATCTCACAGTCCGTGAGTTCGAGCCCCACGCCAGGCTCTGTGCTGACAGCTTGGAGCCTGGAGCCTGCTTCAGATCCTGTGTCTCCCTCTCTCTCTGCCCTCCCCTGCTCATGCTCTGTCTCTCTCTCTCAAAAATAAACATTAACAAAAAAAAATTTTTTTTAAGAAAACTTGGATTATAATCTATTGAAGACCTGTGTTCTCGGCAAGCAAGTTATCCATCTGAGTTTTCTCATCTTTAAAACAGGAAACAATATGGTTGTCTACCTAATAAGGCTTTTATGAGAACTAATATGCATAATAAGTTGCTTGCTAGAATGTTGCAATAAATACTGTGTTGTGATCCTCTCATCTATAAATTCATCTAAGTTCACAGATGGAAAAGAGGCACTGCTGTGTCCAGAGCAAAGAAGATGCTCCAGAAGTGACCAGGGCTCCACACCCTCGTGGACATTTCCAAACGGAGCAAACAACAGGACAGCAATAAAGAGCCAGAGGGAGGAAAATACTTGTGTCCCAAATGCCCCACAGCTCATCTCTGAAAAATTTTACAGCTTGTCTCAGGAAACTCTGAAACCCAAGGCCATTTTAGGCTTTCAAGAAAGTCAACCAAGACAGTCAAGGGTGGAGAAAGCAAGCTTGGGAAAACAAATGACCCAGGTCATTGGCACAGGAGGAAGCGTTAGACTTGGCATCCCAGCTTCCGGCTTCCATACCGACCAGTGAAGGGGCTTGAAAAATCCCATCTGTCTCTGAGCCTCAATTTCCTTAACTGTAAAATGGGGATGAGAACAATCCCACTTTCTACTTGCCCTTAATGCTGTATAGAGCCGAGGAAGTTAATGAGTATGAAACTCTGTCAAAGTTCTCAGCTGTGAACCTATATCAAACTTTATCATTTTTATAATTTCAAGTAACAAGTTGAACTACTGCGGAAAATAACTTCAATGTACCCATAACTTGGGAATCATCCCATCCCATGCTCCAAATGCATGATTCCCTGTCTGTGGCCTGAGTTTTGTCCCGGGCTCCCTGCACATCCTGAAGCTGCTACCAGCTTAACCCCTGCGTCATCCCAGCACTCCCATCTGATCCCAACTAGTAATCTGAGTTTCACAAAAAATAACATCCAGTTGCCCCAAGGCCAGCATTCGGGATTTCAAGGACGGGCCCCCAACCCATCTTTCCAGACACATCTCCCATTATATTGCTACATGAATCCCTGGCTCCAGTCAAGAATGTACCCCCAATTCTTCCCAACCCCAAGAGTTGGCCATGCTTCCCCCCCCCTTATTCTGTGCCTCCAAATCGGAGTGAAAAATCTCTTTACTGTCCAATGGGGAAGTGGATCACTTGAGAGTGTTCTGTGACTGGAGTGTGGTCAACAGAGTCTTTATTGCCCCATTCTTTCTCTACAGTTGGTCCCACCAACTTCCAGTGCATAAACATCCACATCATAAGAAGAAATACTACCGTATTCTTTGTCGTCAATAAATCTTTTCATGTGCCCCATCTTTTTAAATAATTTTTAACATTTACTTATTTTTGAGAGAGACAGACAGAGCATGAGCAGGGGAGGGGCAGAGAGAGAGGAAGACACAGAATCCGAAGCAGGTGCTAGGCTCTGAGCTGATGTCAGCACAGAGCCCGATGTGGAGCTCGAACCCACAAACCTCGGGATCATGACCTAGCCAAAGCTGGACACAACGGACTGAGCCACCCAGGTGGCCCTCACATGCCCCGTCTTTAAAAATGCTTAAAGTCGTCGGTTAAGCATCCAACTTCGGCTCAGGTCACGATCTCGCAGTCTGTGGGTTCGAGCCCCGCGTCAGGCTCTGTGCTGACAGCTCAGAGCCTGGAGCCTGTTTCAGATTCTGTGTCTCCCTGTTTCTCTGACCCTCCCCTGTTCATGCTTTCTCTCTCTCTGTCTCAAAAATAAAATAAATGTTAATAAATAAATAAATAAATAAATAAATAAATAAATAAATGCTTAAAGTCAGATATGACCATGACACCCATTTTACAAATAAGGAAGTTAAGGGTCCATAATATAGTAAGTAGCTGAGCCTATAGCCCAGTGTAGGCCCTTGGCTCCTGAGCCTGTGTCACTACCCATTCTCCCCAGCAGCAGAGTGCAATCAAAACCCTTCTATAAAGGTGCTGAGCTGTCTTGTGGCTAGCTCGCTGTGTGCCCCTGCACAAATCACTTTCCCTCTCTGGACCATAACATGAGGACCCCAAGGCCATCCCACACATCTACACCCCATTTCTCTCCTCCAAAGGGTTTCAGAAATGAAACCGTGGAGAGGCACTACCAAGGTAGTGTCTCGCACACGTCTTTGGTCAGTTCCATCCCGAGCTTTCCCTCCCAACCCCCGAAGCTCATCCTGAAAGAAGGAAGGAGGACTGATCTGAACGTCAAAGGGCCCCCAGAACTCTACAGGGCGGCACGTGGCGGCATGACCACACAGACCAGCAAGCAGCTCCCCAAGAGCCGCTGCGGTCACGGTCACGGTCACGGTCACGGCACAGGAAGCTTGTCGGCAAACTGCTGGAGGGACAGGCGATTTTTAAGAAGTTTGAAATGCAAGAGCATTAATGCGGAGGGCAGTCTAAGACTCCCGCTCTCCTTCAAGGTGCTTAAGACATCAGCTTCCCTCCGCAGTGTAGGCAATACCACTGAGCACCATGTCTCGTGCGATGTGGAGACAGGATGCGTGTGGCAAGCTGCCGTGTAGTCTCGAGTCCACACGCAGACTGCCAGGCTCGCCTGGGACCACAGGAGCCTACACCTGGCCCAACTTCTGTAAACGACTTGCCTGGAGCATTCGTTCACTCAAAAGGCATCACCGGTATCTACTTGAGAGCCAGTGGTAGGAGGAGGTGAGGCTTCTGCTCCGGGTACTTTGCACTAATATCGTCAGAGGCTTCCCAACGGCAAGAGAGTAAGTCCAAGTGCTTTACCTAGTATCCCAGGTTTCTCAATAACTTGGACTCAACCTTCTATTCTCACCATGAACTCCCTCCTACTGCCACTCAGCACACATCCTTTGCTTTTTTTTTTTTTTAACGTTTATTTATTTTTGAGACAGAGAGAGACAGAGCATGAACGGGGGAGGATCAGAGAGAGGGAGACACAAAATCTGAAACAGGCTCCAGGCTCTGAGCTATCAGCACAGAGCCCGACGCGGAGCTCGAACTCACGGACCACGAGATGGTGACCTGAGCTGAAGTCGGATGCTTAACCGACTGAGCCACCCAGGCGCCCCCACATCCTTTGCTTTATTCAGACTAAACTCTTAGCTTGCACTGTTACCTTTGTTTGACCTGCTACCCTCCCCAGCCCAAGATCAAATATAGATATCCTGCATGTCCTTCAAGGCCTACTGGTCACCCCCAACAGGAGGGAGACTGCCCTTTGAAGAAAGGCAGTTATGTCCACAGTGTTTCACGTATTACAGGACATCTAGCGTCTCGAGCTCTGACCGCGGAATGACAATAGTGTTTTGCCTCCAGCTCTGAGATGACAAAAAAAAAAAAAAAAAAAAAACACCCCACCACGTTTTCAACTGCCCCTTAGGGAGGAGTCACTGCCCCCAGCTGAGAACGACCCAACCATGGTCACCCTACATGAAACCTCCCTTACCTCTCAGTGCATTTGAAGCCATCTCTCTTCTCCAAATCAGCTCATCCACTCTCTAGCATGTCAGTCATAAGCTTCCTGTAGTCTTATCATGCACCTGACTTAGCCATTCTCTTCCCAGCAAGGACTCCCAGTGGAAGAATCCATGACTTCTCTGCCACAGTGCCAATCCAGCACAGTGTCAGGCTCATAGGAAGTGTGTAATAAACACTCGTGAACAAATTATATAAACAAGACAACTGCCCAGGGCATGACTCCCAAGAGTGTGTAGATGGCAGATACATTCCCTCAGTGGGCCCATCAGAATTCCTCTCCATCTCTAAAGAGCCTTCCTGCACTGCAGAAGCAGACTGCTAAGAACTACATTTCCCACACTCCCTGGAAGCTAGTGAATTCATGTCCAGCAAGAAGATATACTTGTGTGAGACCCAGAGGGTAGAAGTGAAGCTAAAGCTTCCTGCCTCTATTTCTACTGGCAAGCACCTTCTGGGGTGCTAAGAGCCAAAACACAGCCCTATGTGGTATGCCAGCATCCTACCACCAGCCGGGAGGATGCTGAGAAAAGTCTAGAGGCCCAGCAGTGGCTTCCTATCCCCTCTTCCTCATCCCCAGATTGTGGTGGTGGAATAAATTCTTAAACTCAATAGCTGCTGATGTAGCCTCCTGTTCCCACTGTTCCAGCCTTTCTAACAGTTTTGTTAGCATCTGTTCCCCTGAATGAATCCCTTTCCACTTAATGATGTGGAATGTCTTTCCATCCCTTCAAGCCTAAAGATGTAGGAGGGCGGTGGGGGGGGGGGACAGTAGATCACTTAGCTGATGATCCGTTCCTCTCTTTCGTGATCTGCTCACGTAAGACCTATGTCTGTCTGTACCTAAGACCTTCCCCCTTGCCTCTGTGAAGGGAAGAAATGTATCTCACTTTACGGCAAGGAGCGTAACAGACCTAAGGAACATAAATAGCAGGTCATAAGCTAATCAGAACTACACAAAGTCTAGCTCCTATAAAACTAAGTGTGTTTACAGCATAACTGCTGACTCTCTCCTGAGAATTCTTGGCTTGACCTCTTTGTTTCCCAGAATTGCCACCGACTAGTTCAGTGCCTCAAAGGCATGCCGGCTGCAGACCTATAGCCCATCTGCTCTGTGCAGCCCCACAGAGTAGGCCTCCAGAAATGTCTGTTCCTGTCCTTGTTTCCTCATTTATAAAACAGAGGCGGCAATCATACCTTCCTCATAGGCGGGCTTAGAGGATTCGATGACTCACGAAGAATAAAGCAGCCAGAACAGTGACCGCTTGCGAAGCGTCGCCTGGTGTGGAAACCGAGAGCAATCTTAGGACACAGGTATAAGCCCTACTTTGCAAATGAGGAAACGGAGACTCGGAGAGATCATGTAACGTGCCCAGGTCAGACAGCTAGTAAGCAAGGAGTGGAAGCAGGATCCAAATCCAGGTCCGTGGCCTTCCACCAAATCTGAAGCTCCTTGCACCTCAGCATCCTGCTTGCCGACATGCACACCTAATGGAAAAATGTATTAAACTGGAGGAGGAAAATCAGCCCCTACATAACAGGACTGTACCTTGGGAGCTCTCTGGGCATCACAGAATGATAAGGCCAATGTCATAAGCCCTGCCCTTCAGCACAGTCAGCTCCTGTGGGTAAAATTAGCTCAGCTCTGCTCCAGTGCCGCCTAGAGCCCCAAGGCAAAACTCACCCCGGGCACGGTGCGGCCTCACCTGACCCTCCCAGGAAGGGTCCCTCATGCACCTCATTAGGGCCTGAGATGACTCATTTTGCTCTTTCCTGTCTCCAGCTGCTGAGGTCACCTCTCTACTATCCAGAAAGACAGCTCCAAAGGAGAAGTAAAGATGAAAATACAAGCAACCATTCTGTATTCCTTTCCCCAGGGCAGTTCCCAGCAAGGATGGGGTGCCTGCCTGCCATGCCAGCTGTGTACTGGGGGGAAGGAGGCTGTGCTGAGTTATATAACCAAGTTGAGGACCAAAGACACACATTAGCCTAGACGGACTCCTAAGACCGCCCTCCTTCTTTTACTCTAGTGATGACAGTATTGACTGGGGGAGGGGCCTATTCTGTATTCTTGTGTCTTGTAGAACACAGCACATGGATGGTCATCACCAGGGTGTCCTCTGTATCCTCCCAACCCAATGCCACCAAACTTGAAGGCAGAGCTCAAATGCCACCTCTCCTGGGGCCTCCCCTGCTCCCATGCCTACCTAGCTAGAATTTCCATCATACCCTCTATAATGACTTAGCTCTACCCTTTATTATTTGGCATTTATTCATTCAGCAAATAAATATCTCTTGCACACCTACTTTGGACTTGATGATACAGAAATAAAAGAAATGAGCCCTGATCTCAAGGAAATGCAACCCACTTCGATAAATAGCTGGAAATGGGGGAAGTGGAGTTATCAAGGGTTAGAGGTGTATTCCAAGCAGAGTTGATTTCAGAGCAAAATCTTGAAAGGCACATGGGTGCTACTGTGATAATCTGGGGAAAGGAGCAATGTCCTCCCCAGGGAACAGTGCAGGTTAAAGTCATGGAAGCTACGGAGAATCCCATGGATATTCCTGGAATGCAGGATCTGTCTCAGAGGTTCATGAGATGATCATGGAAAGAGGCAGGGGCCAAATTACAAAAAGTCTTCTAGCTTATGCAGAGGATTGTGGATTTTACCCAGAATGAAGAAATCCTCCAAGGATTTTTAAAAACAGAGATCTGGCATGAATGGATTTGCATTTTTGGAAAGTCACTCTGGAAGAAGGACAGAGAATGGGATGGAAGAAGGTGAGAATAATTAAACCACACAGGCAGAAGATGCTTAGGGTTGGAACTGAGGCAGCAGGACAGCGAAGGGCAGGTAGGAGTCCACCATGGTTGACTCAGTAAGATCAGAGACAGAAAGGCGAGGGGAAGGGAGCAGCCACCCAGAGTGAGCCCCAGTTTCCAAGGTTGGGTGATTGGGTAGATAGATAGTGATATCATTCGCCAGGGTGACAATGCTGAGACAAGTTGAGTCTGAGGTAACTTTAACATGTCCAACTGCCTTTTGGATCAAAAGGCACTGACCTACGTGGGTCTGAAGCTCAGGAGTTCTAAATTGAACGTAACCCCTGGGACCCATGAGCACAAAGACAATGCAGGTGGCCAAAGACAGAGCTACAATACGAACACGTATGAGATGTACAGAGAACAGGAGCCAGCAAAGCAGCTGTGAGGAGAGGCCAGAGAGGCAGGGGAAGAATGAAGGAAGCAAGAGTGGTCAACAGTGACAATACCACAGAGGCCAGAGCAGAGCAGTGGTAAAAAGAAATGAATTGGCCCCCACAGACCTGGGTGAGAACAGCTTCTGTCAGACTGAAATGGGCTAAGAAGCCCAAAGAAGGTAAGGCAAGACAGAGAAGGAAAGGGGAAACTGCACGTCGTCCGAGAAGGACACGTGGGTGTGTGTCTTACTTCCCCTACTAGACGACAGGCTTCCAGAACGGTGCTGTCCAGCAAAAATATAAGGCAAGCCATAAATGTAATTTGTCATCTGCTAGCACAAACCATATTTTTAAACAGCAAGACAAACTAATTGTAATGATACACTTCATTTAACCCATGTAACCAAAATATTACCACTTCATAAGTAATGAACATAAAATTTATCAGTAAGGTATTTTATGTTTTCTTTTCTATAAAGCCTTTGAAATCTGATGAATGTTTCACACTTACAGCCCATCTCAATTCGAACTGGCCATACCTTATATCCTCAACAGCCACATGTCATTCTGATTTAACTATGATGAATCAGGGCTCAGCATGGAAGCTGGCTCACTATAAACCTGACATAAAACAAAAATGATGAAATGAATGGATAGGTGACGGACAGAAGGATGAATGCATGGATAGGTGGATGGATGGATGGATGGATGGATGGATGGATGGATGGATGGACTGTCTGTCCTCCACTGAGAAAATCCATGAACTCTCCATGGTTTCTTTCCCTCTATCAACTGTATTTTAAATTCCAATCTTGAGTCATGTTGAACCAGAGCCCCGGTTGAGTTTAATATGAATACAAACAGCCTCATTTCCATTCCTTCTCAACTTCTTCTCTTCCTTCAAAAATCACAAATGTTGTCAGTCTCTCTCATTTTCTTAGAGCAAAACAACTCTGTCAAACACTAATCAGAAGACCTACTCCTTAAGGGGCACCTGGGTGGCTCAGTCGGCTGAGAGTCCGACTCTTGATTTCAGTTTAGGTCATGATCCCAGGGTTGTGGGATTGAGACCCGCATTGGGCTCTGCACTGAGCGTGGAGACTGCTTGGGATTGTCTCTCCTTCTGCCCCCATTCGTTTCCTCTCTCTCTCTCTTGCTCTCACTCGCCCTCTCTCTCTCTCAAAAAACTAAAAAAAATTTTTTTTTAATTAAAAAAAAAATAAGATGACCACTCACATATATCTCAAGCAGGCCACTTCACCTCTCTGAGCTTCCATTTCCCCCACCATAAGAATTTAACCTTATATAGTCTGCATATCTCGTAGACTCACTGTACAACTCAAACTAATAAAGACACTAAAATATTATACAGAAGTAGGGGTCCCCCAGAAGTCTCCCTGTATTATCACTATATGCCATACGACCTTGTAACGTTATAAGCTTCAATCATGTCTCCACGCACACATTCGTAACAAGAAAAACCCTGCAAGAAAACATCGGTATTTTAATTTGCAACATCACTGTCCTTCCCTTCTCCCTTCAAAAACCACAGAAGGTGTGCTCACTCTGATTTTCCTAGAGAAACACAACTAGGTTTTCCGAGAGTGATCACACCGTAAGGTTTGCCTACAAAGTGAAGCCTTACAAATGCTGGTCAGGGTGTGACCACGCCCGGGGGATGGTGTGGTTGGAGACTTAATCACCCGTCTACAGAGAGCACAGAGAAAGCGTGCCTTATTGTACAGACATGAGTTCGAGTTCAATAGTGAAAATCTTCTCCACCCCACCCAACCTCCAAGAGCTCCATGGTAACAACTATCTGGTTTCACTCTGCTTTTTGAATATGAAACACAGAAATACTGGAGGGATTACAAAAGGTAAGAAGCTGAAATGAGGTGAAATGAGGACTTCTTAGAGACACAGTTGCCAAGTTAGAGAAAAAAAAACAATGAAGACGATCCATTTGTTTCTTTTGTTGATCAGGGTCACCATCCACAGACCCGATGGAAAAACAACCTCCTTCAGGGACGCCTGCGTGGTTCAGTCGGTTAAGCACCCAACTTCAGCTCAGGTCGTGATTTCATGGTTCAAGAGTTCGAGCCCCGCGTCGTCAGGCTCTTTGCTGACAGCTTCTGTGTCAGCTTCAGATTCTGCGTCTCCTTCTCTCTCTGCCCCTCCCCTGCTCGTTCTCTGTCTCTATCTCTGTCTCTCTCTCTCAAAAATAAACATAAAAAAAAAAGCCTCCTCCAAAACTCTGTGGCTAATCGACCAAGAAGGAGGGTCACTCACAGACCCCTAAGATGAGCAGCGAGCACCCTAATTTAGCAGGAAAGGAACAATAAGAACAAGAAAGATGTGTGGAGGCCCTGAGACGGGGTAGGGGGCTGGAGGGCTGGAGACCATGGGGACACAGTACACGAGAGGCAAAGCACAGCCTTAAATCTTGTTGGTCAAAATCCCAATCTTCTGCTGTTTCTCTTTATGTGATCCCCCTTCTTTAATGTTTGTTTGTTTATTATTATGCGGGGGGAGGGGCGAGAGGCAGAGAGAAGAAGAGAGAGAGAATCCCAAACAGCCCTCCTCCATCAGTACAGAGGCTGAGGGAGGGCTCGAACTCAGGAAACTGTGAAATCATGACCTGAGCTGAAACCAAGACTCAGACGCTCGACCGACTGAGCCACCCAGGCGCCCCAACCCCCCTTTTTAAAGCCAAATCAAAAAATTACCCACTGACTGATCCAGCTAAACAAAGCTATTGATATACAGGTTGCAAAGTACGCCAAGGAAAAATTTTAAAAGCAGATAAACTCTGTTGCAAATGTCATTTAATCCAAACTCTGTCCTACCAGCAAAAGATAAATTCTTGTTCCACTTAGTATTTCTCAGCCACACATTCTCCAGGGCCAGTAAAACTCTTGTGGCAAAGCAGCCCTCACAACCAGTTTCCCCCCAGACCATGCACAGACTTACGCCCTCACCAGCCATGTATTAAAGTAAAAACCAGAAAACACTAACATATCGTGGCATGTAATACCTTAAGTGGCAGTGAAAAGCAGGGTCAGTTTATAAAATTTTGCTGTTGCTGTTTAACAAACATTTATCGGGGGGTTGTGGGGGGATGGTGCCTGGGTGGCTCAGTCGATTAAGCATCCGACTTTGGCTCAGGTCATGATCTTAAGTCTGTGAGTTTGAGCCCCGCGTCAGGCTCTGTGCTGACAGCTCAGAGCCTGGAGCCTGCTTCAGATTCTGTGTCTCTCTCTCTCTCTGACCCTGTCCCACTCACACTCCGTGCCTCCCTCTCTCTCAAAACTAAAATAAACATTAAAAAAAATTTTTTTAAACACTTGTCCTATGCCAGGCAATTTTCTAAGCGCTTTGCAAATATTAATTCATTTAACCTTCCCAAGAGCCCCTATGAAGTAGGTACCATTATCATTATTCCCATTTCACAGATGAGGAAACTGAGGCCCGTTAACACAGAACTAGACAGTGGCAGAGCTGACAAGTGTACCTAAGCAATCTGGCTCAAGGTCGATGCTCGTGACCATCATGCTTCGCCGTCTCTCAGTTGATCTTGTTTATCTTCCCCGTTTTTACTGTTGGGGTGGGGTACCAGAACTCAAATAGTACACTCACTATCATCAGCACAACTGATACATTCTCTCCCTGAAGTTACAGGACAGGCCACATCCTAACCAGGAACAGTATTATTGGTTTACTCTGGGAAAGCCCTGTCACAAGACCAAAAACATGCAGCATCCATGTGATCACCATATTATCTCTGTCATTATCAGAGTGAAGAGTGAAGGTCAAGTGGAAGGCTCGGGGACAGGAGGAGATAGACCGCAGCAGCCGTCTCTCCACCAGTGGTCTTGTCGAGGGGACCGGAAGGCACCTGAGCCGAGGCTTCCTCTTCCCTGAGCTCTGCCACTGCTTGGAGCAAGGACTCTCCGGTCCTCATTTTGCAGAAGAAGACACCAATGGCCCCATTTGCTGTTACACATTACACTTCGATGCAAGAAAAACACCGGTTCCTCATAGATGTCACTGCGAATTCATCGGACACAGAGGCTACATGGCGTAAGAGTGGAGCGTTCAGGCTTTGCAGTCAGACAGGTTAGAGTTCAAAGCCTGTGCACGTCATTGTGTGATATGGTGCAAGCCCCACACTGGTTCTAACTTAACCTGTGCGAGGAGGGAATGATGAAAATCCCTATCTCATGGGGTTGCTGGGAGATCAGAGACCATGCGAGCAAACTGAGTGACACCTGGCACCTGGCAGCTGTTATTTAAAATAAAAATGAAGCGGGGCGCCTGGGTGGCTCAGTCGGTGAAGCGTCCGACTTCGGCTCAGGTCACAATCTCGCGGTCCGTGAGTTCGAGCCCCGCGTCGGGCTCTGTGCTGATGGCTCAGAGCCTGGAGCCTGTTTCGGATTCTGTGTCTCCCTCTCTCTGACCCTCCCCCGTTCATGCTCTGTCTCTCTGTCTCAAAAATAAATAAACGTTAAAAAAAAAAAATCAAAAAATAAATTAAAAAAATAAAATAAAAATGAAGATAAAACATGCCTGCTCCTTCCCGGTCCAGATCTGTCCAGATCCTTCCCCTTCCCCTGTGAGAGGGATAAAATGGACATGCGGCCCCACCTCCTTCCTCCCTGCTCAATGGTACCACTGCGCTCACTCACAGTCCCCTGAGCACAAAATCCTTTAGGCCCCAATCCCTCAGTCAGTCAAGTTCTATGTTGTTTCACATGCTGGTGCTCTTGCTCATGTTCTCCCTTTAACCTAGAAAGTTCTTTACCGTACTCCTATTCATCTCACAAGACCCAGCTCCACATCACTGACTCCGTGAGGCTTTTCCAGTCATTCTCTCCTTTGTGCGTTGGGTGCACATCAACTATTACACTGGTGACATGAAAGGCGATGGCACACCCAATACAAGGCCGCAAGGCACCAGTACACAGAGATATGGTCACACGCGCTGCTAAAATATTTCAGTATTTCCTTGCCTCTTGTTAAAAAGCTTCTGTTTCAAGGCCCCCAAGCGTCCTCACGACACCCCAATTTTCCCAACCCCTCCCTTAAGACCCCAGATCCTCTTCACAATCTATGAACAAAATGGTTCCCCTGGAAGAACTGGTGCCCCTTCAGTCTGGGTGGCTCAGTTGGTTACACATCTGGCTTCGGCTCAGGTGATGATCTCGTGGTTCATGAGTTCAAGCCCCATGTCGGGCTCTGTGCCACCAGCTCGGAGCCTGGAGCCTGCTTCGGATTCTGTGTCTCCCTCTCTCTTTCTGACCCTCCCCTGCTCACGCTCTGTCTCTGTCTCTCTCAAAAATAAATACACATTAAAAAATAATAGCAATACATAAATAAGTATCACCATATACATGGATAACTAACCTGCTAAACTAAATGCTGATCTGCATATTTGTGGACAGGGACTGATATTAATTACTGGGTAGGATGCTCCTTAAGGGCCAGAAGCACATGATTCCTCAGCAACCAGAACACTGGGCACAGAGCAAGCTTAGAGCAAACACTGAACAGATTCACAAGGTCTCCCTCCTCAGCCAAGGCCCAGCACATAGCAGGCCTTCAATACGTTCTTGCTGCCCACCTGCCCGACTGCCCTACTGTGTGCAAATCTGGACCCAATCTGCCTCCTGCCTCCCCCAGACACCCAGTTCACCTCACTGGCCCCAGCTGCTGTGTTCCCATCCCTCCTTCTCTCCTCCAGTGGCCCAACCTTGTGGCCAGCTCTCGGCCACACGCTTCCAGAGGTCCCGATGCTGACAAACCCAACCCAAACTTGCCCAAGACTGGCCTGGGGGTCCTCATTCTTGGACTAAGGAAGTGGCCATAAAAAATATGTTCCCTCAAGGCACACGTGAGATCTCCATTTAAAAGTTAACCAAAACTGGGGCGCCTGGGTGGCTCAGTCGGTTAAGTGTCCAACTTCAGCTCAGGTCATGATCTCGCGATTCGTGGGTTTGAGCCCCGCATTGGGCTCTGTGCTGACAGCTCAGAGACTAGAGCCTGCTTTGGATTCTGTGTCTCCCTGTCTCTCTGCCCCACCCATGGCTCACACTCTGTCTCTCAAAAATAAATAAACATTGAAAAAATAAAAATAAAAAAATAAAAGTTGACCAAAACTGTTAAAAACATTCCTTGTATTTTCATAAACTGATCTTTTAAAAATGGTTGCATATCACATTGATTCACTTTCTCTTTCCTCATCGTCCAGTGTGGCAGGAAGGACAGGGTCTCCTGTCCTTGATATTAATGATGGGGAGGGGACTTCTCCAAGAAACACAGTTGGCTCATAGCATGACAGGGGCTAAAGTCTAACCTGATGCATCTTAGTCCAGGGCTGTTCGGTTTCCTTGAGCCAGTTCAGCTCAGTAATGCACAATCTTACTGAGCTAGGATGTGTTGGACTAGGATGTAAACATACCACATGTGGCCCCGTCCTGCCCCCCCTCAGTCCCCTAATGCTGCTTTGCTCTCCTGCGTAGCACCTTTCACTCTTTGAAAGCAGGGATGTTTACTTGTGTGTTGTCCGTCTCACTTCCCAGACTGCAAGCAGGATGAGGCCTTGGACCGTGTCTGTCCCCTTCGCTGGGGCACATGTGGACCATGCAAAGAAAAGGGAATCTGGAGCCAGATCCAACAGCGACTCCCTGAACCATCAGTCACCAGCAACCTCACCACGGACAAATAACTCAATCTCTCCAAGCCTCAGTCTCTTCATCCTTAACATCCAAATAATGACACCTACTTCCTATGTGTGTGGAAGCAGTTTAAAAAAAGAATATTCACCAGTGCTTCATACACAATGAGCAGTCAATTGATGCCTGCTTCTCCCTTTTGCTAGTCGTCACCAGTGGTGCCTCCTTCACCCCCTACCTACCCTCCTAAAGCTCCTTCCCCTATCAGTCACGGCAATGCTAGGGCCACAAATTGCCCTTTTCCACCTCAAGGTGTCAGCTCCTCCCACAGACCCTTTCCAAGGCAGGTTATCTACAAGGGGGACCCGGGCAGAGCTCACAGTTGAAGCCAACCACATTTTCGTATCCGCCAAGCTCTGACCTACTTCCCAGCCAAACTAAAGCAGGTGACGCTAGTAATGATTCAGCAAGGGCTTTCTTATTTTTTTCGAGTCATCTTGGACATGGGACATAACCCAGAATCATGAACTCATGGAGCTCAGAGGTGCAGGGTCCACAAAGCCAAGCCCACAAAGTCCAACTCTGTTACTTTATAGATATAGGCTCTGTGTCCTAGAGAATGGAAGTATCTTAGCCAAAAAGAAACTCCCAAATTCCCCCAAAGTTTAGAAACAAGAGCATGGTTCCAATTCTAACCTAACAAAGGGCATCTGGCTTGCCCAGCACTTTCTCTCATCTCAGAAAGGATCCCTTATGTCTCAGAGCTTAAATTCCTCCTGATTCCATTCCAGACAAATGTATTCTCTCGATTATTAAATATTCTGTATCTTTCTAGACGATGAGAGAATTTCTCTAATTTCTAGCCCCATGAAAGTACAGTGACACACCTATAAATAAAACTGCAAATGTTTTAAATTATAATAGATGATATAAGAAAAACCAATAGACTAGAAGTGAGGAGGTATGAAGACAAGACTTAGTTCTGCCTCTAACTACTCCTATGACTTGAAATGAGACCTTCTCCCCTCTGGATCTCCTTTTCCTCATATTAAAGTGGGTCTGCTGGACCAGGTCCTCTCCAGCTGTGATATTCTAGATCAATGAATCTCATGTCACCTTTAATACATTATTATCACCCACTATCCAAAACAATGAGACTGTGACTCATTAAGCTCAGAACTGAATGCAACTGGAAAGGTATTCTTTAACACGTAACCAGTGTTTGTCAATGAACTGCAAAGCTTTTTGCAAAGCAAGGGTTCCACTCTTACATAATTACATCACGTGGACATTGTAAATACCATAAAGCAAATATTGCCAGACCGAGGAAGTTGTATAATAATGCAAAGCTATGGGGTTATAATAAACCAATAAGTCAGTCTCTTCAATATTATCACAATTTAGGCTTCTTGTGACAGTGGATTTTTCACAGTGGTACCTTTATTCTAATAACCCTGCTGCTGCTCAAGTCCCTTCTTTAGAAACTAGGTGGGGTAAAAAAAAGGAAGGAAGGAAGGAAGGAAGGAAGGAAGGAAGGAAGGAAGAAAGAAAGAAAGAAAGAAAGAAAGAAAGAAAGAAAGAAAGAAAGAAAGAAACTATGTGTACAAGCAGATGTAGAGCTTACAGAATATTCTCAACGGGAATATTTGGGAATATTCTGGGATACTCTGGGAATATCTCTTTGATTTTTGAGAATGATTCTGATTTATCCAACGGTCACTGAAAGACAATTCCAGTGAACAAAGGTGATCCAGTTGGAGGTGATCATGAATAATACTTGGCCAAAAAAAAAAAAAAATACACAAAGCTCGTGAGTCATAACAGCATCATGGGCATAAGTCACACAGCCCCAGCTGAGCCTAGAGGGTGATTTCTAGGCAGTATTAGCTTTACAGTAGGACACACAAGATCTTCCTAAGCTCCCAAGAAAACTCAAGATATTGATTCAGAGGTGGTACTGCTCTCTTGCTTCCTACTGCTCCTTTTCCCCCCAAGAAGTTTCTTAATAAGAAATGTTAAGTGATCCCTACTAGAATCCAACACAAACATTATCATGGAACTACGTCCTTAAAGATGATGCCACAGATTTCCCAGTTATCTTTCCCTACGAAGCACTCATAAAAGAAATTAAGGAAAAAGGCCTAATGCATCAAAATGTTCATAATGGTGTCATTTATAAGAGCAGAAATTGGTAATGATCCAAATCCAAAAAATATGTAAATGGCTAAATTTAAAAATAGTACATCTAATCAATGGATCATGAGTGGCCATTATAAAGAGAATTATAAAGTAAACTGGAAATGTTAATAAACATGCAATGGGAAAAAAAAAAAAAGACCAAACAAAACTGTCTGGTAAGAATATGTTTAAGAAAATATTGGTGGGGTACCTGGGTGGCTCAGTTGGTTAAGTGTCCAACTCTGAATTTTGGTTCAGGTCATGATCTCAGGGTCATGAGATCGAGCTTTGTGTTGGGCTCTGCGGCAGAGCCTGCTTAAGATTCCCTGTCTCTCCCTCTCTCTCTGCCCTTCCCTTGCCTGAGTGCGTGCTCTCTCTCTCTCTCTCTCTGTTTCTAAAAAAAATAATTAATTAATTTTTTAAAAGAAAATATTGGTAGATAATATTTTAATAATATATCTACTTTTGCATAATAATGACGGTGACTAATAGCTAATAGCATGACTCAGGACTCCTCCAGGAAAGCCTGGAAATACTTGAAACTCTGATAAAGCCAGGAGATTTAAATAGAAGAAGGCAATCAGAAACTCCAGAACAAAACAAAAGACTGCATAAGAAATCATGACCAAATTTAGAGAAACCAGCCCAACATAAAAGAAAAAGTTAATGAACTTCAAAAACACAGAAGAGACTCCAAGCAGGCAAGAGAACAACTAGAAAGGCAGAAGATATATGGGATATATGGGTAGAAAATACTTAATTTTCTTCTTCCAACCAAACAATACAACCTCAAACTCCAAGAATATTAAAAAACATTCTTCTCATTGTGCAAACAAAACAAAAAACCTGGGACGATTTTAAACAACTAGAGGAGAACGAGAAGAATCTCATTAGATTTTGATGCTAAGGGAAAGTTTGGTCCCCTGTGAGTGGCTTGAAGGTGGTGACCTCAGAACCCTAGAAAAGGAAATGAAACCACAGCACATGACTTAGCCCCGTATTGAGCAATATTTACCTAGAAATCATACTAAATGTTGTTGATTGTTTTCAGCTCTTGAAGTCAACCCACAGACATAGCACAGAAGGCAGAAGTTGCAAAACCATGTACAGTGCATTTTACATTATCAATCATAAATGCCGGAGAGGCAAATGTCACATAAAATGTAAGTGACAAATTAGGAGTAAAAGTGCGACAGGAAAGGTGCAGAGAATCCCCAGCATCTTCATTGTACAAAATGGCGGGTGAGGAGAGACAGTCAAAAGTTGCTATAGCAAGAAACGGAGATTTGTGCACATGACATAAACTTAGAAAGGAAATTAACAGACAGCAGATCAGTGATGTAACTATCAAACACTGGGCAAGAGGATGAAAAGTATCAGTGGGTGTAAATAAGCTAGTCCTTGGGGCGCCTGGGTGGCTCAGTCGGTTAACCGTCTGACTTCGGCTCAGGTCATGATCTCACGGTCCATGAGTTCGAGCCCCGCGTCGGGCTCTGTGCTGACAGCTCAGAGCCTGGAGCCTGCTTCAGATTCTGTGTCTCCCTCTCTCTCTGACCCTCCCCCGTTCATCCTATGTCTCTCTCTGTCTCAAAAATAAACAAACATTAAAAAAAAAATTAGAAAAAAAAAAAACAAGCTAGTCCTTGCATATCACAAAAGTCAGCAGGCATATATATGTAACTAATAACTCAAAAACTAAAGACATACACATATTGCTTACAGACAGGACAATAACCGTGCGCAGAATTAAAAACAAAAACAAAACAAACCAAAAAAAAGAATTAAAAACAAAAAATGGTTACAAGCGGGGAATGGACCCAAAATAGGACATTTATAAACGCTTTTGTATTATTTCACTTTATTTTTACTAAGAACATTTATTTTCAATCTTTTAAAACTAAAAAAATAAAAAGTGCTAATTTCCAAGGAAAATGAAAGAGCTACAAATAGCGTGACCCAGAGGTCAGAAAAGTCAAATGCGAGGCAGCTTTCTTGGGGAAGCCATGACGAAATGACACTCTTGTGGACATCACGGAGTACACAAGGCCCTCTTTGAAAGCCACTCTGACCCTGTTCCCCTTCTCCTCCAGATCTTCAACTCTCCCTTAAAGTCCACATAGAAAATTCGGAAGAGTTAATGCCCCTCAACTCTCCTTGCTGGATTCAAAATAAAAAGCAGCCCCTAATGAAAACCTGAAAATATAAAGAATCCCTGAGGAAATCCCAAAATCAACAGACAGCTCAGGCTGCGTAGCCCTGTGGCCTAGAAGCGCACCAGGGCCTGGAGGTTGGAGCTATAATTAGCTGCTTCTGGGCAGACAACAAGGACTCCTGTTCCCTGGAAAGGAGGTAATTAAAGGAGGCAGATTTAGGCCTGAGGTGGTAAGTCTCAAGGAACTGTGGCTCCGGGCAATCCCAACCTGCACCCTGAATGAGGAAATAGGAACCCGCAGGCCTGACGCTCCATGCCTGAACCATTTTTTCTTCTCCTCTCAGATTCTAAAGCCAGGGGAATGCCAGCCTTCAGCCCGATCATTTTTTTTCAGTCACCTAAGACCCACTTACTGGGGCACCCACTCCCATGGGCCCCGCACTGTGCTCGGTGCCACAAGGAGGGCAGAGGCAAATGACACGGAAACCCTGACCTCAGGGAGCTGACAGGTAAGAAGTTCCTGAACTGAACTCACAGCACACAGCCCCAGGTAAGAGATGAGCCACATCACAAGAGAAGGAGATGAAGCCACTGCCTGCTGGGATGCCTGGGGAGGGCGTCCTAGAAACCACGCAGAGGCTCGATCCGAACAAATGGAAATAATAACATGCGAAGGAACGGTGGCTTTCTAGAAAGTAGAAATTACGTGAGCAAAGGCACACAGCCGGCAAACTGAGGGGCTCGTGGCAGGAAAGGAGAGTTACCCCCTCCCCTGGAACAACAGTGGGTAAAGGAGATTAATGTTCATGACTCATTCACGGGGTGCCTCCCACGTGCTAGCGTGGGTGCTCGACAGACATTCTCCCCAATCCCTGCAACACCCTGCAGGGTAAGCCCCCTACTATACAGACCAAGAATCTGGAGCTCGGGGAGGAGGAACCACTTGCCCAAGGTCCCAGAGCTCTAAAATAACAGAGAACAAATTCAAAACCCGGTCACTCTGGCTCTAAAACCCAAGCCCTTTCTCCCTGTGCCACCAAAAGGAGTAGAGAAAGAAGGCATTTCTGCCGACAGGGCTAAGGGGACAGGCTAGTGACCATCTGCAAACACTGCTCAAGAGCTGAGAGCAACACTGTCACGGACTTCTGTCTTCAGGAATTTCTGACACCTCGTGCCACACCTGTGACTGTGCGTAGCGACTCCTTCCCATAACGTCCAACACCTTAGCGGCCGCCACCGCAGCATGTAGAGCCTTTTCCAAACCCGGGCCCTCAAACGGCATCCAGCTCCCAGGGTTTCACGCACCCCGGGGTCCTTGCGTTTGGTAAGCAGGAAAAGATCACACAGCACAACCCACCAAAATCCACGGGCCTGGCTTCCCCTGCCAGGAGCGTAGGTAGTGTCAGGAGTTCCACACCCTGTCTCAGGGCTGAGCACCCATTCCCTGGAGACCTTTCCAGCACAGCCAAGGCTTCTCGGTGAGTGGCCCAAGACAGCAGCTCTGTCCGACACGACGCTCTGCACACTGCACAGGGAGGTCTGCCTTCCTCGGTTCTGTGCCCATCTGCTTATCTTCCCTGCATATCCACCAAAACTTGACACGAATAATGCCAAATGTCCTCTTTCTGGGAGGAAAAGAAGCACAGAAGAGGGGAGCCTTCACACAGGACTGCACTGTAACCTCACAAGGAAACAACGACGTTGAGACCCAACTCAGCCACTGAATGGGCCGGCTTCCCCATTCGCGAGGCAGCTCCATGATGTGGGGACATCATTTTGGCATCCCAGACAAGAACAAAACACCGAGAGTCTGGGGTCCAGCCACAAAACCACAGCCTGAGCAATGTTCCCCCCACATCACATCCATGGATCACCTTCTCCCACCACATACCTCATATACACATGCACAGTCCTGGCCCTTTCTTCGGACATCATGAAAGGTGAACCAAGGCTGGTACTGAGATCACTTACTTAAACATAGCTGCGCAGGGCATGCCTTGGCCCGCGGTTATAAATGTGCTACACATTAGCAAGTGTAGCTCCTGGCTATCAGCTACCCAGGTACCCATGACATTTTTCCATGAATTCTTCAAAACTTTCCTGCCCATGAATTTAAGGGGACTTCCCACACATTCTCTCACTCACCTTCACTGGCCTTATCCTGTAACAGAGGGAAGGAGGAACTTACGTACACGATGAGCACGTGAAGACAGACAGGGAAGTCCTTCACTCACACATCTGGCAAAAAAATGTACTGAGCAATTGATTGGCGTAGGCATCGTGCCGTGGGGAAGACCCTGGATACGGAGCTGAATAACACAAGGAACCCAACAGGAAGGCATCGACAAGCAAATTATTAAACCATTGTTGGCCCAGCTAACACCATGCCGTCCACCTTTGGTCTGCAGCCTCCACACCACCAGCAAGGCACATTTCCCATAAGCCAGCATTCCTGGGCTGTTCGAACAGAACACGAGAGGGTAACTCATCAGTGTCTCTCAGCACTTCTCCCAGCTGGAAGCAAGAGAAGATAAAGTAGGCACCTGATGGGTTAATAATACACAGTGCAATCTATTTCATGCCGAAGGGCGGGAAAAGAAGATAGGGACAAAATGGAACTTTTCCCGAGGGCTCCAAGTCCCCCCGTCTTCATCAGCTTCCAATCACTAGAAGGAGACCAAAGACCTGTGAATTTCCGAGATCCTTCTGGTCCCACACGCCGAGGCAGCGAATCCAGAGCCATCAGCTTTATCAAGATCAAGGGCAGCAAAGAGGTACCCGACACTTGCCCACCTCAGGCACACCGAGATGAGCAAGTCTGATCTACGCCTTCACCTGCACAGCACCCTCTTCCTGGTAGGCCCCTACCTGACCTTTCCTTCAGGCTCACTGCTACTCATCCTTAGCTGGAGGTCGGCTCTGCCCCCTCCAGCCACAGTGGCCACACAGCAAATGCTTACTGAACGAAAGAAGGCGCCCTTGCTTTTTCTCCACCAGCCTGCAAAAACTTGATTTAGCAGATCCTATAAACTTTGGGAAGAAGGTCAAGAGACTCACTCTCCAACTCCTTTATCATCTGAGGCCCTCGACACCGGGGTCTGACCTGCCTTGCCTGCTAAGCTCCCAGGCCACGCTTGTCCTCTGCCGGCACGGCTCTCATGGCTGGAAGCAGGCCATACACAATCAAAACCTTCAGCACCTGACCAGTGCCCAGTCTACCTACATCCCCATCTAATGCACTCGGTATCTTGCTTTATGACTGGAGCTTCCAATTATATTCACAACATTGTGGCCAGCTCAGTCCCCATCTGACGGTCTCCTCAAACACCTCCAATGGCCAGAAATGTCTCTCCATTTGATGCAGGCCACCCCATTTCCTGGTATCCCTTACCATGTGTCCCTGAATCGTGAGCTCAATCTAACCCCATGGGCTTTTTGGTTAAACCCCTGGGAGCGGCCGAGGGGAGGGAATCAACACAGAAGCAGCCAGGGAAGCAGTGTCCATGACAAATAAGATCGTGGACTTTGAAATCAAGCAGAACTGGGTTCACATCCCAGCCAGCCACTTGGGGGGAAGGCATCCAACCTCCCAGGCCTCTCCTGGCTGTTGAAGGCCTAGCAGAAACATAATGAAGGCAGAGTGCCTGGCACAATGAGCATTCGATGAACAGCAACTCTCCTGGTAACAAGGCTATTCCTGCTTTCCACGGCAGCTGCCACATAAACAGAGCGCCATTTACAGCCCTGGCTTCTCTATGATGTCTGTGCACCTTTCCCTATGATGTCTTTGCAAAGCCTCGGCAAGCATCCCGTTCTGTTTGCCTCTGGCTGGCACGACCCGAAGCAAGGGCTGACCAGGCTTCCCAGGAGAAACCCTGGCACTGAGGAGGCTGAAAAATCAGAGAGGACGCAGATTCTTTTGCTCCTGACTTGAAAGTGCTCTCCACCACTCTGCCAAGGTGAAGGAGGATACGAGATGCTGCGGCAGCTGCCTCGGTCGCTTGAAGCTGTTGACATGGCTCACGCCCCTCCAGCAGAGCCCCAGAAACAGGCACCAGGAAGGAAGGAAAGGGAAGAATAGCACGTGACTTGGTGCCTGGGCCCCGTACCCCGATTGCCAAGTCACTGGCCACCCTGTGACCCGTCTGCTTCGGCGCACTGAGGACCAAGGGGCACCCTCTTCACCAGGGTCTACTTCCTGCCCGTCACTGCAGGCTGGCGAGCAGCTCTGGGTCCTGGGAAGCGTGTCCTCAGGTAAAAGACACAGGATCCTGACTGGGTTTTGTACTAAAATCTAGGTCATCCTTAGATGACCAGGACTGGTGTGGGAGCTGGGCATGTACATATTTTTTAAATTCTCTGGCTGATTCTGAAGGCTAAGAATCAGCAGGGGCATCTGGGTGGCTCAGTGAGTTAAGTGTCCAACTTCGGCTCAGGTCACGATCTCGTGCTTTGTGAGTTCAAGCCCTACATCGGGCCCTCTGCTGGTCAGCTGAGAGCCAGCTTTGGATCGTCTGTCCCCCTCTCTCTGCCCCTCCCCCACTTGTGCTTTCTGTCTCTCTCAAAACAAATAAGTAAAAATTTAAAAACAAAAAAACAAAAAAAAAAGAATCAGCAACCTTAAAGATCACTCCATCCCCTTCAGCTGAGACCATCGAGCCTCACCCGTGGCGAACATGTGTCAAGAACTTGGCAGAGGGCCCGGCACACAACAGGTACTATTGAAATGTTTGCTCCTTCTACCATCACATCCATCTCTAGCCAAAAGCCATGGCAACCTCATCCGCTCCACGAGGCAAGGTGGCAGCCAGTGTCACATCTGAAACAAACCGTGCTGGCCCTCCTGGCCAGTTCCTGACCTACTGAATACCCGAGGTCCAGTCCCAAGGGGTTCCTACTACTGAAAACAATGGGGGAGGGGATGCCTGTAAGTAAATATACACCCAAAAGAGCAGAGGTGAACTCTTCCAAGTTCTGCTTCTCAAACCTGAACCTGCACACATCCCGTGAGGTACTTTAGACGCAGATTCTGGGGTAAAGCTGAAATTCTTCAGTTTTAACAATTCTCAGGTAATGCTGATGCTCCCAGCACAAGAAACAAACCTTGGAACAGCAATGTTCTACCATAGGCATTTTGAAGGGGTAAACTCGCACCAATATACTGTGCATCTACCAAGGACCACTCAGGCACCCTGTGGGGCTGGGAAGAAAGAGATAAAAAACACATGAAAAAGAGACATCGTGGGGCTCCTGGGTGGCTCATTCGGTTAAGCGACCCACTTCGGCTCAGGTCACGATCCCGTGGTTTGTGAGTTCAAGCCCCGCATTGGGCTCTGTGCCGACAGCTCAGAGCCTGGAGCCTGCTTCGGATTCTGTGTCTCCCTCTCTCTCTCTCTGCCCCTCCCCTGCTTGCATTCTGTCTCTCTTTCTCTCAAAAATAAGTTAAACATTAAAAAAATTTTTTGAAAGAAAGAAAAACAGACATCTCAGCAAATACACAATAACGTGTGCTTTAAATTCTCTATCAGAGGCATGGGCATTCCAGCAAGAACCCACAAATACTATTTGGGCGACAGAAAACAGAAAACCATGAGGAGCAGTAAGAAGGTAGTTACCTTAGAGAGGAAAACAATTCCAAAATAGTAATGTACAGCATGGTCCCACTTCGGAGGCTAACACCAGGTTGGCAAACTCTTTGTACGACACACTAAGCAGGAATGGCTTTTATATTTTTAGAAGTTTTATTTAAGAAAAAGAAGAACACGTGAAAGAGACCATATGAGGCCCACAAGCCTAAAATATTTACTATCTGGACCTTTACAGAAACTGTTCACCAATCCCTGGGCCAGAGAGAGAGAGAGAGAGATGGCACACACAATTACACATCAAATTTCACACTGCTTTTTGCAAGGAGCTACAGGTGGTTTTTATTTTCTTCTTTGTGCTTCCCCACATGTTCCTAATTTTCTTCAGCGACCATGAGTTATTCTGAAATTAAGGGTGAAAAAAGTTCGTGCCCTTTGAGCAAGCAATTTCACGTCCTAGTAACCTGCCTTATAGTCGGAGGTACAGATAATGAATTTCGTAAAAAGGACATACATCACAGTGCTACTGACAATAATGAAAAATTAGAAACTCAAATGTCAGCTACCAAAACAAAAAAAAAATTTTAAAAATCTGGTACATTCTGAAGACAGTAACAGGCAGTCATCAAAAATTACATGTATGAATAATCCCTAATGCCATGAGAAGGGGCTTAAGCTGTACGGTTTGGTGAACTGATTGTATATAAAATTGTATACGTAGTAAGACATCAAGTCAGTAAAACGCAAATGCACAAAAAAGTAATGAAAGTAACTCTTCAAGATCATTAAAACAGCACCTGTATCTAAATAGTGAATTTATGAGTGATTCTCATTTCCTTGTTTATTTGGTCCCGAGTATTTGAAATGGCTTACTCTATACAATAAAAATTAGGTTTGTTTTTGCTTTCACCTCTTTGCGGGGGTTGGGGGGCGGTGAGAGGAGGTTCAGGAGGAGATATCTGACTTTGGCTCAGGTCACGATCTCACCTGATTCGTGAGTTTGAGCCCCGCATCGGGCTCTGCACTCACAGTGAGGAGCTTGCTTGGGATTCTCTCCATCTGCCCCTCCCCAAATTATGCTTTTTCTCTCTCTCTCAAAATAAATAAACTTTTTTAAAAAACGAGGAGGTGACATCTGTGCTGCATTTTGAAGGATGAGCAGGTGTTCATCAGAGAGAAACGACAGACCCTCGGGACCGACGGGAAAGCACATGCTAAGTAAGACACACAGGTGTGCAAGACAGTGTGCCGAGGAACACACGAAGGAGGAAGCATAGAGTCTGACTGGCAAGGGGCTGGCTGGAGACAGTTCTGGAACTGAGGCAGGGTCGGATCACAGCAGGGTGGAAGTGTGCAGGGGAAAGGACTTCCCCAGAGGCCATGGGAGATGGTGAGTGATGGCAGGAGGCCAGCTGGGACGCTGTGGGGCAGAAATGTGTTCCCTAGAGCAGAGTCAGAGATCACAGAAGCCTGTGCACAGCAGAGCAGGAAGAAAACAGTAGGTAGGTGCCTTCCACTCCGTTCCACTCAAAAAGCAATTCTCCTAAAAATTCTCCTAACAGGGCAGTGCATGTATTTGTGCCTAGAAGTAAAATCCACAGGGAAATCAACCCAAATATTGTCACTGTCCCAGGCATTGCTAGAGGGCCATTCTGACTTCCTCCGAAAAACAGACCCAGGCAGCCCTCTGTGTTGCTTCTCACGTTACTTCTGACGGGCAGGCAGTGAAGGGAGGCACAGGAGCACAGGCCTGTAGGTGCCTGTCCAACAGCCCCATGGCTGGGGGAGCTGGGCAAAGATTAGGAAGGGAAGGAAAGCCTCATATGCAGGGGGTCAGGGGGCTCATGTCGACAGCCAGGCCAGTCACTGCTCCAGCCAGAGGGAGGGTCACGATCTTGGAGGAGAGAAGAGACTGCAGAGTGGCTGTGCTGAAGTCCCCTTCGCGGCTGGCTTCCCGGCAGAATGAGAAGGGGGGTTCCAGTAAACCAGAAGGAATGCTGCTGGCAGGACACACTCAGACCTGCTCAAGAGGGTTTTAAATGGAAATAGGAGGGCAAGCAGGGAAAGTACTAGAAGACAGTATGCACTGGGGAAACAGGCGTGTTCCAGATATGGGCACCCCGGAAGGGCAGGGGCTCTGGAATCCCAGGGGGAACCAAGGGGGACAGACCAGTCTGGACCCTCCTCCCAGCCCCCGTGGCACGGGGCTGAGGCAGGAAATGAGCTGGAGGGCTGAGGCGGGAACCTGGGAGGAACTCAGCGCCCTCCAAGGTACACTTGTGGGCCAAAGAGAAGCTTCACTCTGAAGACAGCATAAATTCAAACCCCGGGGGTCAACAGGCTTCTGTGATTATAGGGAATGGGGAGGACCGTGGCTATGTGGGGCCCCCATCAGTGCTTTCAAAATGTCTTTTTTTAATTCTTGGTGTCCTAACACGTCTGAGTGTCCTCAGAGCGTGATGGGCTCTCTCCACCATCTTGCTACTGGGATACTTCCTCTGCGTATGGTACACACACACACACGCGCACACACACACGGTACGTCACCGGCTGCCCCAATTTTGTTTGCATGTCTGTTTCCTGTGTAGACCACAGCCTCCTAGACGGCTGAACCGGTGTCTTATTCAGCCAGCCCCTGGAATGGCAGACAGTAACTATGGAGGCAACAATGTCCTTCGCTCATGCACAAGTCAGCTACCGAAAGCAAAACACCTGCAGGAATCTCCCTGTGACCATCCAACCGTGTGACCCACAGTGAAGGGAACCATAGAGGTAAATGATTACTAGCAGTTTAATGCCAGCCAAGGAAAAGCAGCCTGATGCAATGGGCACAAGACAACTACTGGAAGAATGATACTGTATTAAGTTATGACCTGAAGAAATGGAGATGCTGGGACCTTGGAAAAACGAACAGTAGCCCTCACCCCCCAAGGTGTTTAGGGTAGTCCCCGGACAATAGAGACCAACAAAGGTATGTGGAGAGGGGAAACATGGAGGGTGGGCGTCCCTGGGGTACAGCATGAGGGCGGAGCCAGGACCGCCAGAGAAAGGAGGAGGGGTGGGAAGGGAGGGGCTTGCAGAGCAGGGGGGGGGGGCGCGGAGGGAATGGGATGCGTGTAGACAGACGTCCCGCCGTGCCTCCCAGTAGGTGACACGAGCTGAATCCTCAGGTCTCTCCCTAAACACAGACCAGCTCTGCAGGGAGGAAGAGCCTGGACACCCGGGGAGCTCCACCCATGGCTCTGATGCGTCTGTCCAAGCCACAGCATGAGAGCCTGGCTCTTCTAACTCTGGTGAACCAAGGGCGCTACAGCATCCCCCACCCCATCCGAGCCCCCAAGCCCAGCTGTGCTGAAAACTTCACTGTGAAAGGAGAGTATGCGCCAAGGAGCCCGGCTGAGCAACATTTCCGTGGGCTCTTAAAGCCTACATCCTCCCAGCATCCCTGACCTTCCGCCGGCAGGAGCTATCACTGTCCTCCCTAGGATGAGCTCCCACAGTCTTCCCGCAGCTGTGCCTCTGCATCTCTCCTCCTTCTCCTGCTCTCTGGTCTGCCCTGGAACAGGGACGCCAGGTGCTGCTCTGGCGTCCCGCAACAAAGAAGTGCCTTCCCACAGACAAGTACAGTTGACCCTTGAACGATGTGGGGCTTAGGGGCACCAACTGCCTGCACAGTCCAAAATCTGTGACTTTGGACTTTTGACTCCTCCCCAAATTTAGCTACTAGTAGCCTACTGTTGACCAGAAGCTTTACTGATAACATAAACAGCCAGTTAGTACACATTTGGTACGTTACATGTTTCATACCCTGATTTCTTGCAACAAAGTAAGCTAGAGAAAAGAAAACCTTATTAATTAACTCACAAGGAGGACACATTTACAGGATTATACTGTTGTTTATTGAAAAAAAATCCACACGTAAGTGGAGCCATGCAGTTCAGACCTCTGTGGATCAAGGGTCAACTGTATTTAATCCTTAATCCAGCCAGAACAGATAACATCAGCATAATCCCCATCAGCACTCCTATTTTACAGGTGAGAAAACTGAAGCTGGTGGGTGACCTTATCTCTGTCTTCCCCAGGACCACCCCAACTTTTAGCCAGGCCTCTCCCAGACTGAACCCATCATGAAAGATACAGCAGTCATATTCAGTACCTTTCTGATCTAACCTCTTTGCTGCTCACTAAACCCAGCAGCCAAGGTGTCAGGGTCAATCCTGAGTCTCACCACTAAGCTGGCCCTTACTGTGAGTGTGCCTCAAGGCCCCCAGTCCAAAGCAAATACCATGACCCTGGCCAGACTCCCCAGTCATGCTCCAGCACCAGTACCCACATCACTTCAACAAGCCATCCCTCCCAGTATCCTGACATGGGAGTGATGACATTTCTCCTGGACTGGGGGCAAGCCCCTCTCTGGGCAGGCTGGCTGGGTCAACCCTCACAGGACCACCCCCAGACCTTCTGCTCCCTCCAACACCAAGCCTTAGGCCACCCGGCGCCTTCTACGGCCCCCTCCTCCTAAAGGCCACCCAACGCCTTCTACGGCCCCCACCCCCGTCAAATTCATTTCCCATCAACCCAAAACCTGTATCTAATGCCCAGATTTCCACCTCTTCCCAATTTCCGTCCTTCCTCTTGCTCCTTATGCTGCCTTATTACATAAACTAAGTCTACCTGCTTCAAATCACAGCTCAGAGACATCCGGTGACTTGCCCGAGACTATGCAGCTAAGTGACAAAGCTGGGTCTTGAAACCCACTCCTCCAAACTTTAAGCCATGTGTCTGTTCCAGTAAATCCCAGCTTCCCTCTACAAAGTTCCGGAAGCCACCTACCCTGAGGGAGGGGCCCACAGTTACTCTCCTCAGTAATAATAACTGTGACGAGCGCCAGAATGTACGCGGAGAGCCAGGTACGTGCTCACCACCTGACCTGCAGCCCAAGGAGGTGGTACTGTCCTCCCTTTCAAATCAGAAAATGAAAACATAAATCGAGTCAAGGTTTGACCAGCTGACAGCCATACTTTCCGACTGCCACAGTGCTAAACCACTTCTAGCTTCAATGCAATTCCTAGCCCACAGCAGCGGCCAAGCTGTGGCTTAACTGAACAAGGAAATGTAGCTGGAGAGAGCTAAGTGGAAGGCCCTGAAAAATAAGTCTGTGACCAGATCGGGCACAGCTAGTGAAACTTAGTGGTCACTCTGCAGCAGAACTAAAAATAACATGGTTCCTGGACTGGCTCTGGTGACAGTATGGAACATTCTGCAAGTCAGGATTCCGGGTTTTGATTCTAGCTTTGCTCCTATAAGCTGTGTGACTCTGGACAAGTCTTTTCCACTCATCTCCAGGTCTCGATTCCCCATCTCTAAAAATAAAACAAAAAAACAAACAAACCAGTAGCTGGACTAGGTCAGCGGTTTCCATCAGCCTTGGCACAACCTCTGAGGTTGTCAGAAATGCAAGTTCATGATTGACTGCCTCAGAAGTGGGAGAAGGGGGGTGTTCAGGGCAGGCAGCACACCCTCCAGGGTGACTCTGAACTGCCTCACTACATGGTCTCTCTGATCTGTCCAGCACTGCTGCTCTGAGCACCTTAGACTTCCCCAATTCAGCATCGTCAAATTCCTCTCGATTTTGCCACTCTGATGTCGATCTGGCGTGAGCTTAAGTCAGCTGGCTCTCTCATCTGGCCATGACTGATGCTTCCTCCTGTGATTAATACGAAAGGCCCCAAGAAACA
Organism: Panthera tigris; assembly: GCF_018350195.1. Taxonomy (NCBI): domain Eukaryota; kingdom Metazoa; phylum Chordata; class Mammalia; order Carnivora; family Felidae; genus Panthera; species Panthera tigris. The sequence continues at coordinate 78,895,964 of NC_056668.1, forward strand.
GACAGTTTATTCCACTGCACTTCTTTTTCCCATTTACCACCTCAGCGGTATGCATTCTGTCACTGTATTAAAAAATAAAAGTAAAAAACATTAGCAAGGAAGCCCAACCATGAGCACTGTGGCATCCTGGCACCAACTTTCAAAACACTGGAAAGGGCATTTATCCCTAAGGCAAGTCAGTAAGAACCTGCCACGTACTCTGAGAGACAGTGCCTTTCTAAACCCAGTGAGCTCTCTTTCGTACAAAGCCAGCTGAAGGAATGAGAGAGCATTTGCTTTGAACACCGATGACACGTGCAGATCAAACAAGCCATTTCTTCCTCAGTCCGTACACGTCAAAAGAAAAAGAAAAATTACAGACAGACCTCATAAGAATGAAAACATACCCCAAAGAACACCATTTTCTCTGTGCAGACTATCAACAAATGAACCGTTCATTGCTACAACCCTGAAATAGAGCCTGAAAGTCTACTGTGGGATGGATGGATGGATGGATGGATGGACGGAGGGGCACCTTCTCAGTGCTGATCCTAGAGGGTGTAGAGATGAGCAAGTTATAATCCTATTCTAAAGGAACTACATTTGAGCATACTGTGAGTGATGGCAAACCCGCCCATCCGTCCGTCTGTGCATCCGTCCGTCCATTCAACAAGTGTTTGCTATATGTCTGCCAGATTCCAGACAGGAATGAATTGTTGAGAGGAAGTGATTGTTTCCTGCTTACGGGCAAAGGGTGGAAAGCAAGGTCTGCTTCATGGCGGAGGTGCCAGACCTTGAAGATCAGTTCCAACAGGTGACGAGGGCAAGGAACAGCAATCTAGGCTGAGGAAACGCTGTGACAAAGGCCAGAATGAGAAAAAGCAAAGGAGGTTAGGTTCCTAAAGTCAGTTGGCCCCATTCAACATACATGGATACATGGAGATGGTACAAAGATCAGCCGTTTCCAGGTGCTGGGGTGGGTGGTAGGGAAGAACAGGCAGATGACAGAGGATGTTTAGGGCAGCAAAATACTCTGTATGATACAAGGGTGGACACATGTCATCATACATCCGTCCAAAACCCGCAGAATGTACTACATCAAGAGTGAACCGTAATGTAAAGTACGGACCTTGGGTGATAACCATGTGTCAATGCAGGTTCCTCAACTGCCACACCGGGACCACGCTGGTGGGGGCTGCTGATAACGGGGGTTGGGGGGGCTATGCGTGTGTATGGGGAAGGAGGGATATGAGGAATCTCTGTACCTCCCTCTCAATTTTGCTGTGAACCCAAAACCAATCTTCAAAAATAAGGTCCTTAAAATTAAAAAAAAAAGAAAAGAAAAGAAAAGAAATGTCTTAGGGATATACAGAGGGTTTACCTCTCCAGGATTCTTAAACTGCCTCCGCTGCCCCAGCTTCCTCATCCAGCCTCCCCGCAGAAGATGGCCTCCCTCCATCTCTCCTGGCGCTGAACACCGCACCGTGCACCTGCTCTCCTCATCCGGCTTCCCGGCTCCCGTGCCTTCTCGGCAGCCTCAGCCACGTCTTCCTCCTGGGTATCGGTGCCTGCTGCAGACTTAACTGTACTCACTATGCATGTCTTTACACTACTGTTTTCTGTAATTTATAAAACACATACTGCCCACGAGTTTGTATTTTTAATTCCTGTAAGTTTTGGGATCCAATTTGTGTGAAAGTCAGACTGCAACATAATGTAGTATTGTATGATAAAAGCCTCCAAGAATAAAAACAGACAGTATATCCTGCTTATCAGAAACTCAAACACTGGTTCCATTCCTGAGTATCACGGATTTCCTTATGAATGACTGTTCTTTGTTTTGCCACGATTCGTCCCCATCTTCTTGAAGTTCGTTCTAAGGAGAAAGTTTCCTCATTTTCAAGGCTTCTTTTCTCAAGCATTTATTGAGAACCTACTGTGTTTCAGGTTACTATAAGTAAGCACCTTGGCTCGCTTAGTTTTCACCAGGTAAAAACTGTGGTACTTTGTGAGCATTAAGTATCCATGAGGTTATCACTGACCACTGCACCCACTTTACAGATAAGAAGTCCTTGACTGTTGCTCATTCCTCCATTGAACGATAAGGACAGGATCAGGGCATTTCCATGATCCTCTTTTGACCTTCTCTAGGTTTCCCGCTTTGCCCACTCAGGTCGTGATCTCACAGTTCATGGGATCGAGCCCTCCATCAGTCTCTGTGCTAACAGCACAGAGCCTACTTGGGATTGTCTCTCCCCCTCTCTTTCTGCCCCTCCCCTGCTTGCTTGCTCTCTCTCTCTTTCTCTCTCTCTCTCTCTCTCTCTCATGCAGAATAAATAAATAAACTTAAAAAAAAAAGATATAAGCTTTAAAGCCACTCTAGGCTAGGGAGATATGACAACCAAATGCAATGTGCTATCCTGAACTGCATCCTGAAGAAGATAGAGGACGTTAATGGGAAAACTGGTAACATACAACCAGAGTCTGGAGTTGTGTTAATTGGCAACGTACCAACATCAGTTTCTTAGCTTTAACAAATGTCCCATGGTGATACGATATGCCAAAAATGAGAGAAACTGGGCAAGGGGTATATGAAAATTCTCTGTACAACCTTCACAACTTTTCCATATACTTAAGAAACTATTCCAAAATTACAAGTGTATTTAAAACAATGACCCGGGGGCACCTGGCTGGCTCAGCTGGAAGAGCATTTAACTCTTGATGTCAGGGTTGTAAGTTCAAGCCCCACATTGGGTGTAGAGATTACTTAAAAATAAAATCTTAAAATAAAAGGTGACCCAAAAATCCACTCATCTCTAATATATTTTCCAAATCACAACCTTCTGACTATAAAAAATAACACATAAAAACAGTAGATAATATTTAATGGGTGCTTAGTATGTGTCAAGCTCTATTTTAAGGGCTTGATATATACCAACTCATTCAATCCTCACAAGGAGGTAGATAATTCTGTCATTCCCATTTTATGGATGTGGCAACAGAGGGCTAAAGAGATTAAGTAACAAGTCAGGGTATAAATGACAGAGCCTGGCTCTAAAAGTAGAGCCAGGATACGGTCTAGCTCCAGAGCCCATGCTCTCAAACACTACCCAGATCAAAGCTTTCCAAATGCTTCTGGATTTTTCAAGTAGGCATACATAACTGGGAAAATCCAAAGACTAATCACAAAGACTAAAAGGTGAGTGTCATGTTTAATACAAAGAGGAAGCGAAAGAACTCTCAAGGTAAATTCCTACCTTTTCAAAGTCTTTCCTGTAGTGGGACCAAACCTCCCTGCCATTACCAATGGCCTCTCTACATGTGAATGACTGCTCTGAGTTTGTGCTATGTCCTGTGCTCTCTTGACACATCATTCTAAATGATCTGCAACCACTTGCCAGGCAACCTTTTCATCCCTGGAGTGTCTGTCCAGGTAGATGGCTAAACCAAACATGCAAGCTGCCTTTTTTAAGATAGTCAGAATAAGCTTAAGCTTTCCAGGTAACTAGTTTTCCTAGGTTCTCAAGAATCCATGCTGAAAACCCAGGAGTGCATTACCCCATTCTAGAAACAACAAAAACAACAACAACAACCCCCCCCCACACACACACCCAAAACAAACAAACAAACAAACAAACAAACAAAAACCTCCTTCCCGATTTATAATGTACCTCACTGGCTTTGGTTTCCCACAAGTGTCAAAGAAAAGTCAGACAGCTTCTCACCTCCACAGTGGGCTCCTTGAGGGCAAGACTTAACCTCATTCATTGAAGTATAATATGTATTAAACAAAGAAATGATTCTAAAGACCAAACAATCTCCTGGAAAGATTTGCAGCTGGCCAGGACCACCATTCCCCAATCTGTCCTGCCAATGTCACCATCTGTCTTTAGAAAGTTCTGGAGTGGACACCTCCATGGACAGAGCCGGAAGGGAAAAAGGAATACTGAAGAGATGGGGAGAGAGGGAGCCATACAACTAGGGAATGGGAGGAAAACACAGCAGAGGGAGTGTAGGCAAAGAAGAGATAAGGCTGAGTGGCAGAAGAGAAAAGAGAAATGAGTAAAAAAGCAACAGACAATATAAAGAAAATGAGTCTAGAAGAAGACAGGGTATAGAAGAAGCAATGCTCAGTGAATGTCTACTATGTATGGCCATGAAGCTATGCTCATTACACACTTCCTTGTGTTGCCAGGCACAAAGATATGTCTGATCAAATAATCCAGGTTGACTTCACCTTGCGTTGACTCAACCACTGTTAACACTCAACATTTTTCTGTTGAAAGGGCCCGAAGTCTAACATTTCATTGACGGATAAACTGAGGCTCAGACAGGGGAAACTTGTACTCAAAGTGGAATCAGAAACACAACCCGGATCTCCCCATTCCTTGCCCTGTGCTCCTCTCCATATAGAGACGGATAACAAGGTGGGTAGTGAAAGAGCACAGCCTGAGGCCAAACCTCCATGATGCGGCGGACCAGTCTGGTAGATCGTCCTCCACTTTATCTGACGCGTCCCATCTGCTGGTTGCTACCGGAGACGAGAAAACTGGTAGCATCATTTTAAATGAAACAGATGACTTTTCAGGAAGAATATAAAAAAGCAGGCTGCCTTTGATGAAAATGATGACACAAAAGGGTAAGAATGAAAAATGAAGACAGGTGATTCATCAGAACGAGGGAAGCTGGAGAGAAAGGGAAGGCGGAGGAAGGGGGATCTGACGGGGCAATTGGAAATCAGACCTGCTAGAATGAAGCCACCCATGAAAGAGCCCTGACTCGCTCCTAAGACAGACTGTGATTCAGACAGGGGCTCTGCCCCAGACAGAGTCAGAATGCTTTACAGAAGTGATGGCTTCTGCAGATGGGCAGACACTCAGTTGGAACAAGGCCTCAAGCAGAGTTCTGCACCAAAAACGCCGCTGCCTCTTACCTCTCCAGATAGAGGCTAGAACGAAAATTGCTCTAAGCTGTGTCCGTGGGTTAGGGTGTCTCAACCAAACCAGTCATGTCCGAATTTCACAGTTGTCCTGTTCCCGATGACTACTGACCATCCTCCAGGCCCCTCTGCTTACACAACCGCCCCTCCTTCACAAGCCCAGCCCTTCTGCTCTGATTTCACACCCTCAACCCCAGCCACAAATCCCTATGTCTGAAATCACCCCGTGTCAGACACCTTTCATGCACAGATCTTCCAACCCTGTGTCAGTGACTAGGGTGCGTGCCTGAGTACCCCTCGAGGCTCAGATGTTATGGACGGGATCCCATGGCTCACAGCAGCATTCCCCAAAGCACACTGGAACACTAAGCCTAAGAAATGCCCTACGGGGACAATTTTTAAAAATTCAACAAAAAAAAAAAAAAAAAAGGAGGAGGGTGGTGATACAGGGACTCTCTGATCAAATAACTTTGAGAAACAAACCTCTTGGGAGGTCACAGTGTGCATTAGGTTACTAAAGGTTCAGAGAGTCCCATGGTAAAGATATCCATTTAATTTTGTTTACCTTGGACTTTACCAGACTTACTTGGCTATGGAACCTTTTTCTCATAGCCCAGTCTTAACGCTTTGGGAAACAGAACCTCGCAGAATCGCAGCAATCTGAGGGGCACCATCATCTTGCCCGATATTTATTCCACCGCACCTGTCCTAAGAGACCGTGTGTCTTCTTTCACAGCAAGGACCTTTTGCAAATCATCATGACACACAGCAAAGTGCTTTACGAACTGTAGGCCAATAAATATGTGTTCGATGAATCCGTTAAACCCAACCATCTCGTTTCTAAGAGGAGTAAATAGAGCCAACTATGTCCACATAACTTCCTCTAGATCGTCCAAAGTGTGTAAAAGAATGTCTTACGCGAAGGTGCTTTAAAAGAAGGTCTTGCACAAAGAAGGTGCTCAGTGATTCTTGAAGAATGGAACAGAACAGAATGGAACAGAAGCCGCTCAGCTGTGCCCTAAGCCAGAGTTCTCCTGACACGATGGATTCCTACTTCTTTCCCTCCTCCTTTGCCCAAGTCGGGTATCTACCAGAAGAAAAAGGAAGATGACAAATCAGAAAAGGAAAGCCAAGGGAAAACCAAAGGCCCTTTAGGGTGGGAGGTGGGGAAATGATGTTTGCAGACTGATGGGGATAAACAAGACCTGTCTGTATCTAATTTAGACTTAATAAGATAGTTTGCTGAATGTTAATTAAATACTCAGTGGTTGCTACCAACTGTGGTGATTAACTTCATTTTGAATCAAATAAGCAATAAATGCTTAACTGAAGTTCTATTAAATTTTACCCAGCAAGTAAAGACTATGAGGCTCTTAATTGACTTTAAACAAGATAGTTATGGCAAGTTAGTTGAATTTTTATTACCTGAAGATAACTGCCTTATTAAATCTAAATTGACTATTTTATTTGATAGAGAAATGTCATCTGTTGTTTCCATTTACCAAAAACATGTCCAAAAAGGTTTACATCTGGTCCAAACTACATGGATTGGGGTTGTTTTGTTTTCTAGTCCTGCTTTAAAAATTTAGTTAATTCAGGGTGCCTGGGTGGCTCAATCAGCTAAGCATCTGACCTCAGCTCAGGTCATGATCTCTCATGGTTTGTGGGTTTGAGCCCCGCATCGGACTCTGTGCTGACAGCTCAGAGCCCGGAGCTTGCTTCGGAGTCTGTGTCCCCCTATCTCTCTCTCTCCATCTCTCTGTCCCTCCCCCACTCACACTTTGTCTCTCAAAAATGAACACATGTTAAAATTTTTTTTTTAATGATTAAGTTTATCCATTTAAGAATGAACGTTAATGTGGGACGCCTAGGTGGCTCCGGTGGTTGAGCATCGGGCTCTTGATTTGAGCTCAGGTCATGAGCTCATGGTTCGTGAGATCCAGCCCCACTTGGGCTCTGCGCTGACAGTGCAGAGTCTGCTTGGCATCCTCTCTCCACCTCTCTCTCTCTCTCCCCCTCTCAAAATAAACAAACAGACTCAAAAAAAAAAAAAAAGCCAAGAATTTAGAAGAATTAACATAAATGTAAGAGGCAGAGAAGTCTAGGACCGAGTTTCCGTATATAAATTGAAGAGTCAAGTGATTATATTTGCTAAACCAAAAATCAGATCTCTGCATTCTCAGCGTAGAGTTTGGAGATTGCTTAGTTGTCACAATTCTGAAATTTCCAGGTTGTTTCCACAGCTTAAAGGGCTACTGATATAAAGCATGAGAAATCATAGTTAAAATAAATGGTTGGGTCCACTACTAAACGCACCAGCGGCGCTGGGCAATTAACCTCACTCTCCTGAGGCCTTGGCAACCACTCATGTTAAACGAGGAGGTTGCGTTGGAGACTACTGACTTCACTCATTTACTCATTTTTTGGTAGTATGTGTAGTCCCTGAACAGAGCCTGGCATGGGGTAGGTGCTAAATAAGCACTGAAGGAGGGAAGGAAGGAAGGAAGGAAGGAAGGAAGGAAGGAAGGAAGGAAGGAAGGAAGGAAGGAAGGAAGGAAGGAAGGAAGGAAGGAATACATAAAGAGTAGGCAACTCAAAACATTAAACATTGGGGTGGGGTGCCTGGCTGGCTCAGGCAGTGAACATGCAACTCTTGACTTCAGGATCGTGAGTTCAAGCCCACGTTGAGCATGGAGCTTATGTAATTAAAAAAAAAAAAATTAAACATTTTTAGCCCTTCATACCAAGCTTTTCCAACCCACTTAAATATTGCTATTTGACAATGCACACAAGGGGAAAACACATACTCTAAACTACCACGCGAGAAATCTCTTCAGTAATTAAAGGAATGCAAACTAACACAATAATGAAACACCATTTCTTACATATTAATTTAGCAAAGACAAATACATGTTATAAAATTAAATCCAAGTGAATATCTAGAAAAACAAGCAGACTCACACACTGCTAATGACTCTGCTGGAGGCTGAATGGCAACTGGTATGAAAAGTATTAGAGATATTCAGTATTTTGTGTCGGTAATTCTCCTTCGAAAGAACCTAAACTTGTTCAGCCAGCCCATAAACATTTGCTTAGGGTCTACCTGCTATGGGTCGTGCTCTACAGGGAAATGCAGGGAAAAGATCATGGTTGTCTTATCATCTGGTGGGTTGTCAGGGAGAAAGAGGACAGAGAGAACATTCTCCAGCAGCACATGGCAGGCGTTGGTGCTTTAATCCACTGACCACAGAATTCCTTTCTCAGCCACATTACGTGGAAGGCACTATTATCCCCTTTCAAAGAAGAGGCTAACGAACCAATACAAGGTCACAATCGCTAACGGATGGCACCACCGTGATTTGAACCTGTCTCCAATCATCCTTGCCTTTTCTACTGCATCCAGGAGGAGATAAGAAATAAATTCACATAAACACATAATGCAAGGGACAGAATAGCAACCACTGTAAGGAGTAAGTGGAAGTGCCACAGAAAATAGTTGTCTTTATTAAATAATACGGTAGAAAGAAGTAAAAGCAGGGTGCCTGTGTGGCTCAGGCGGTTAAGCATCCAACTTCTGCTCAGGTCATAACCTCTCAGTTTGTGGGTTCAAACCCCACATCCGGCTCTGTGCTGACAGCTCGGAGCCTGGAGCCTGCTTCGGATTCCATGTCTCCCTCCCTCTCTGCCCCTCCGCCACTCACACTGTCTCTCTCTCTCTCTCTCTCTCAAAAATAAACTTTAAAAAAAATTTAAAGAAGGAAGTAAGAGGTATTTGCCCACTAATGTTTACACTGCATTTGTTAACATATTGAATTGCATTTAACTTTTTTTCAAATTGAAAACTATCCTACTGTCCACATAGGTAATGTTTAAAGCAGGATTTATTGATTTTAACAAAGTTTTAGTTATGTAAAAGATATATATAAATTCCAGGCCAAAAAAAAAGTAAGACTTCCGTAATAATATTAAGTGGAAATTTTGTACACATAGAAAAAAGTAGACACGCACTTTGGGAGCGGGGTTAAGATGAGGGTTATGGTCTCATAAGAAATAAGAGAGTGGTTTTGAGGTACAAAAAGTTTTGGTGGGAGGTTTTTTGGTGTGTGTGTGTGTGTGTGTGTGTGTGTGTGTGTGTGTGTTGAATGTAGTTGAGTAAATACATTCTAAAAGAGTTTTTTTTTGTCTTTTGATAACAGATTAATGGTTTACATGAGATGCATTTGGTTTTTTCACTAGTAAACATATTCTTACAACTCAAGTTCTCATTTATTTGTTTATTGAATTAATTTGTTCATATGGTCATTTGACAAACACTTATTAAATTCTTGCCACACATCAGGATCCACAATGGATACGAATATAAACAAAGCCACAGCTTGTCCCAGGGATCGGCACAGGCTGGGAGCAGGAGGAATCCAAAATTGTGCTAACAGAAAACTCAAGTCGAAGTCCTGGCTCACCATCCGACTAGCGTGAGCCCTAGGAAGGTCATGTAATCTCTCACCTCACGTTCCTGATCAGTAAAACCTGGACAGTAATAACTACTCACAGCACTGTTGAGGGGATTTATCTGTAATTCATAGGAAAACACATGATTAACTGCAAAGCACTATAAAAATGACGACTAGTAGAAAGGCACAACCATATTCCATTTTGATCAGGATCATGCAGGCCAGTCTAGGCCACAAAGAGCTCACTTGAGTGTGTGTTAATTTATTGGCACCAAAATGGCCACTCCCTCGACACTCTGTGTGAAAAATAGCCCACCATTCTTAGTGCTCGATCATCCATTTTTAACTTCTTCTGCCATTTATCCAGTTTAGCTAAGAGGATCCTGAGAAGCCAAATGGACAGAGGACCTCCAGGTAAGATTGTTACAAATATCTTTTCGAAGGAAGGGAAAAAGTCAGATTGGGCAGGCCTCAAAGACATTTCTATATCAAGTCTTCCATCGATACCTGCGTTTTCACCAACATTCCCATCAGCCACTGCTTGAACATCTCCAGTGATTAGAGATTTAATAACCCTAGGAAGAACCAATTCCATTCAGAATCAAGAGATTCCATGGAATTCTTAAAAGATAAAAAGGGACAGAGATCTTCCCCTTGACAAAGAGCTATCTCAACAGCCCTGCACTCCGTCACCCTTCTACAGACACTGGGCATTGGATGGGATCACCTGGAGGTTATGCTGCAACCAGGGCTGGGGACTTTGCATGTATCATCTGCTCAGGGTCTGAGTTTCCTTTTATTGAAACAAGGAAGATGGGGTGACCTCTATTTTACCTGTGAAACATCCACCACGTCCATGGCATCAACCCTAATTCAGCTTCCCTTTGTCTTCTGCCTGGGCTATTGCAGCACATGTTGCCATCTCGAGTACGCTCCCTCCCCATCCAGCATACCACTTTTTTCCTGAAGCACAGTTCACCCTACTTGATGCTCCTTCCATAGTGCAGACTCAACTCCTCAGCAATCAAGCCCTTTCTCAATCTCAGCCCCACCCTAGCTTTTCACCCTCATTTCCATGGCCTCTGTACTATGCAGTCTATCCCCCATGACTCCACTTCTCCAAGGTGTGGTACACTTTCTCACGTCTGTGTCTCTGCCGTGTTATTTCCCTCGCTTAACTACCCTGTGTTCCTCCTGCCTACCAAATTCCCACTCATCCTTCAAAGCCTATTTAAATGATGGTCTCTTCATCTATGAAGTTTCCCCCAGGTCCCTCGAGTTAGTCACCACCCAATCAGAGCCACCAGGTACTTTCTTGTACACAGTTTGCATCCCCAAAACCCAGACGAGAATGTCACTCATTCATTCACAGGTACATCTGGCACGATGAGTGAGCAAGGACACCAGTGCATCAGATCGACGGGCAAATAAATGTATCTTTAGGGTCCTGTTCCACTATCAACAGTGGAACCCTAATAGTCTCCAAGTGAAGCTGCTAGTCTGTGGCCAAGAAGTTTCCAGATTGGAAATGACCAGACATCTGAAAAGCTGACCTGCCTTTCACCTCATTCTAAGAAAAGGTGCCACTCACCCTCCAGGTCACTTCAGTTTGACTTTCCCACGAGTCAGGGCACACACACCCTGCCCTGTTGGTGGCAACTCCCTGCTGCAGCTCTTGCAAATGACTTGTTCTCCTACCAAACAAGGCAGAAGCTCCAGGCGCCAACTAAGTTTTGATTTTCTTCCCAGGAACTTCACAAGAACCATCTTCTGTGGAAATTCATTCGGAAGAATATGCAAGGGTTACTCTAGTGACTTCTTGGCACAGAATTTAGTACCGCACTGGGGCTTCCACGGTTATAGTCAGAGATCATTATCAAGATGGGCCAATGAATGGAAAATAAATGATTCAAAAACCCAGCTAGAGTATACACGGGGACAGAGGATCCATCTTGTTGCTTCAGATTTACTAGCCAGAGCCATTTTAGCTGCCCTGTTGCATCTTGGACGAAGCTTTCACGTCCTTCAACGTCTAACCTAAGACCCAGCCCTTCCACCAAAGTCCCACACGTGCCAGTGCGCGCACACGTCAGTCCTCTACGGTAATGGCTCTTGAGGCGGCCCCTTCCTACCCTCTGACAAGCATTAACGTGTTTGTATCAACCCTGATAAACCCTGTGTGCCTGCAATCGTGACGTCACCTTCAGGCATCCCCAAACTTCACCTTACAGAAGTAGTTCATGGAACCAACATTGCTCAAGCACATAGCGTCTCCTCTAGCAAAAACGGTGGGTGTTTGCTAAGGCAACACGATAGACCTAGTCTCACGCTCACTCCTTGCCCTAGCTCCCTCCACACTCATCTACAGGTGCGGCAACCAGACAACCTATCCTCCCAATCAGAACACCTTTGGGAGTGAAAAGGGGTCACTGTCAATTCTATGCTGGGACCCAGACAGAAGCCAGGACAGCCCAAGGAGGACGGTCCCTCTGCCTGTTAGCTAAATACTGTTGCTACGGCTACATTTCTCCACCAGAAAACTGAGGTTAGTGTTAAGGACGGGGATCCCTTCATATCCACAAAGTGGTCTTCTAAAGATGCCAAAACATTCACCATATGTCCACAGCCATCTTCTCCTAAGGGGGTCACCTCCACCTCCCCGAGTCTTTCAACGGGGCAGCTGATCTGCTGGACAATGGCCTGAGCGACTGAGGAATGCTCACAGTGGCGATGGCAGGAAAAGGGCCCATGCTGGGCGGTGGAGCAAGGCCAAGACACAATTCTTGAAGGTCAGTGAAATAACCCCACCCTGTCCTGATCCTCTTGCTGACCTGCCCCATGAAAGGTTCCCACACAAGCTCCAGAGGGAGGAGTGGCCCCGCCCCTCCACACCAGTTTTCCATTGTAACCACAGGGGGCTTTGATGTGAGGCCGTGACCCAAGCAATTACTGCAATAGAAGCAAACCCCACAGGGCTGAAAGGCACAAATCCCGTGAAGAGCGGGATGGTTGCAATGGAAGAAGGGACACCGCACGGCCATTCATTGGTCAAAAGCCATTCTGACAGCACGGAAGTGTCATGGATGCCCGTGGCACACGGTTCACTCTGCAGGGCGCGCTGTTCTCAACAGCGACGCCCTCGTCACTAAGAAGTCAAAAAATGAGGGACCTGCCAACTCACGCCTGTGACCACCCCAGGGGGCAGTCTCCATTAAGCGGTACAGCTAGGATTGGAACTTGGCACTGTCTGGGTCTAAATCCCATGATCTCCATCGCCAGTAGGGTAAAGTACCACCACCGTCTGCTACACACCATGCTGGGCACCAGAAATTGCCACACGGGCACGCTACATGGCCACACTGCAATACAGTAAGCACTGGGAAGGGAGCTCCTCCGGTTCTCACAAATGCACTGTGATGTAAGATCTCTGTTTGAAGGTAACTGAGGCTCAGAGATGTTCCAGAACTTACTTAAGATCACAGGGCTAGGGGCGCCTGGGTGGCTCAGCGGGTTGAGCACCCAACTCTTGGTTTGGACTCAGGGCACAATCTCCTGGTTCATGAGCTGGAGTCCCTCATCAAGCTCTGCACTCATGGCACGGAGCCTACTTGGGATTCCTTCTCCCTCTCTCTCTGTCCCTGCCCCACTCTCTCCCTCTGTGTCTCAAATAAATAAATAAATAAATAAATAAATAAATAAATAAATAAAACTGTAAAAAAAAAAAAAAAGATCACAGCGCTAGTGGGTAGCTCAAACAGAGGTGTATGCTTTCCATACACCAAAATCCTTTGGTGATGGTACTGTGAAAATGATAGCATGGCAAAGCCCAGACCCTCAGAGTTTGGGGTCTCCAACCTGATTGTCAGTTGGCTTCCAAAGTCAGACACAGGCAGCAAATGCTAATTAATTACCACACGGTGAAGTAATACTGATAGTTTCCTGCCTGTGCATAAGGCCTGCTAAGGACGTTCCTGTCAATTTCTCACGCTTCCCAACAGTTAAGGAGCAGGACAGGAGCTTGGGAGGTGGGATTCTTATTCTGCCATGTAAAGCCGAGCACCCCATGGGAAGGCTCTCCATGCCTGAATTCTTGCCCACACTCTGCAAGACAAGACTAATTCCGCTGACCCATCTCTTAGATTGCAATTGGGAGCTAAATAATAAAAATGATAGTAAAATGCATCCTCCACATAAAAAGTGCTAGGAAGACCATGGGTTCTCTGAGATGGGCTGCGATGGGTAGGAGGATCTACCCTGTAATGGATCTCATACCGGCAGCGTGAAAACCTTTATGCAAGCAAAAATATGTAAAAATGAAAGGGGACGGGTAGGGTTGGGGCTGAGGGTTGTCACAAGCAAGGAAACTTGAAGTTACCATGGAGTCAGAACCTTGGTTCTTGCAAAAAAGGGAAGGGCATACATGGCAGTAAAAGAAATCAATCCCCAACACACACACACTCAAACAGCTATCGTGATCAGTTTCACAGTGTAAAGCATAAGGTTCAAGCCCAGTAACAGTGATCTCCAAGCTGCACCCCCTCTAGAATTTTCTAAAGCAGAGTTATGGGGGGTGGGCGGGGACAGTGGGGAGCAGAGAAGGCATGTGTCAGGCCAGGCTCCGCAGAAAAAGAATCAAAACCACCTTTGAAAGAGGTCTGGCCTGGGAGTATGGGCCGATGTCCGACTCAGGCTCACCTGACAAGGATGTGACCGAGCCCTGTGTCCCTTTCCCAGGGCCTCGGTTTCCTCACCTGGACAACGAGGGATCGGGTTGCTCTGGCCACCGAGGCCCAGCCCACACTTCTAAGGCAGGAACTGGTTGCCAGCTCGCAGCTTCTACTGCCTCCAAGCCTGGCTCACATGAAAGTTTTTTTTTTTTCCAGCCAAGGCTGATAAGCTGGCAAATAATTAGGACAAGAGGAGGCACTAAGCTACCTGTTATGATTCTGACAGCAAACAGCTCCTGGAATCCGTTCTTCCCCCTCTTCTCTGCTGGGCTGGTACAGGCCCGCTATCACCCACCCTGGGACACATCAGCAGCCTCCTAAAGGGGCTCCCTGCCTCTGGGCCACTCTGCCACTAGAGCTCTCTGAAATACAGATCCACCAACAGCCTTCTTTGCTCAAGACGTAACAAAAGCCCTCCCGCTCCCCACAACTGCCGTCATCCTTGTTCCTCCTGCCAGCCCTTTCCCATCTAACCCTCCAGGGCCAGCCCCATCATTCACGGCGATCTCCAAACACACCTTTCCATTTACCAAACACTTTTAAAGCCTCAGGACTGCACATCGAGGTCTCTCTGTGTGGAAAACTCTTCCATCCCTGTCCACCATAGGAACTCCTACTCACTCTTCAAAACCCAACCCGATGTCTTCTTCTCTGAGCATGTGCCTATTCTTCCAGGTGGTGGGTCACTCCCTTCCTAGTGCTCCCATCAGCCCTTTGTTCATCCTTCTAGTAGGGCCTCACCATGCTCTATTTTAGTCTCTCTCCTATACTGGAATAAAGATCCGTAGGGACACAGCCTCGGTGGTCTTTGTCAGCCAGTATCCAGCATTTCCGTGGGGCATATGTTAATCACTCACCTGAGCTGCACTGAATACAAAGATTGGGGTGAATGTGATCACACATATAGGTGGGGGAGAAGGGGACAAAGAGTCAGGGAATGGCATCATGGCACAAGGTGGGGTTTGGCCTTGAACTTAAAGGGTCATGGGTTTACAACAGGCAGAGACCACGGTCAGGCAAAGGCACAGACTGAGAAAACAGAAGAATGTTCCAGAACAATGCAACGACCTGGTTGTGGGAGGGAAAGCAAGAGAACAGCTACAATTGCACTCACCCTCAGGATGGCGCATTGAGAGACTCCCCTCTCCATTCCCAGACCCTGGTCTTCACCCTGGCAGTGGGACTGTGGCAGCCGTAGCATAGCTGGTTCTCAATCCGATCCTGGGACTCCACGGACCCAAGCTTCTGGGTCAGTAAGAGTCCCTCTCCCCCATCACTGCTCTCGTGTGGTTGCAGCGAACCAAGTCAGTCCCTTTCTTCATCTAACCAGTATTTCCAAAGCATCTGCCATGTGCCAGGCACTCTTCTGGGCCTGGGAATATGGCCATTAACAAAGCAGGCATCCTTGCGATCCTCGTGAAGTTTCTTTTACAGTGGAGGGGAAACAAAGACTAGCAAGCATATAAAGCCAGGTGGTGACCAGTGCCTATATCATGTCAGTAAATGTCGTTCATTCATTTAACAAACAGGACTGAACATCTTCAAAGCACCAGAGACCAGAGGGATTTGGAGATAAGACGGCCAAAGTCTTTTTTTTTATTTTTTTTAATGTTTATTTATTTTTGAGAGAGAGACAGAGTGTGAGCAAGGGAGGGGCAGAAAGAGAGGGAGACACAGAATATGAAGCTGTCGGCACAGAGCCCGATGCAGGGCTTCAACTCACAAACCGTGAGATCATGACCTGAGCTGAAGTCGGACACCCAACCGCCTGAGCCGCCCAGGCAGCCCAGCCAAGGTCTTGCTGACTTTGTTGAGTGCCATTTCTAGGTTCTGTCTTTTCTACCTGAAAACACCTTTATCTGTGAGCCATCGAAATGCAAACGACAACCCCGAGGCAGGTGGGCCACAGGAAGAACTGAAGTTGATCTCTCAGAGTCCTGAGCCAGAAAGCCATCTTTCAGGAAGGGGTCTGCATGACCCAAGGAAGGGCAGGATCCAACAGGAGCTATTCCACTCAACTCCAGAGGACACCCAGCCTTGTTGAAGGAGCCACAGATCCAGGGCACTAACAGGAATCAAAACCCTCCCTTGCTTCCCAACTTTGCCATCTCCCCAACCGCCTCTCTCCAGGAATACAGCAAATCCTTATCGCGACAGAGGGCTGAGGAGGGAACAATGATGGGGGATGGTTTGCTGGAGAGGCTCTACTGTCTCTGGCCAGGTAGGTTTGGGGAGAGAAGACACCCAAAGGTAGAGGGAACGGTAGTATCTTATGAGAGAAGGGGCCCGGCAGCACCAATGTGGCATTGAGAAGCCTGGTCACCCACATAGCCCTTCAACTGTGATCCCACCGGGCCCCGTGAATGTGCACTGAATTCAATGCCAAGGAAAAACACTGGAAAACACCATTGATTTTCATTCTGTGGACACTGGAGAGAAGCGTAAAGAAGCTACAGCTCAGGCGAAGGTTGGACACTTAGCCATGGACTAGCAGTTGCGTGACCTTACTTGGCCAAAAACTCATTTTCTCATCTGCACAATGAGATGGATAATCATAAAGCTTCCCTTCACCAACCAATAGGAGAATTACGTAAGCAGATGAGAAGCACTCAGAAAACCGTCAAAATTATTATTATATTATTATTACTATTATTATTATGAATGCTAAGCAGACCCACGTTTTCTAGCCTCAATCCTGCGCTTTCCCTGCTGACAAGCACGGATCCCATTAACTCTCCTGCCACCCACCCTATTCCCAGAGAGTGAGGAGGGGCGAACGCCACATCAGTGTTCTTTCTCATTTCTGTGACCCGCACGGGAATGCACCGGCCCATTCCCACCTCGCATCCAGGGAGAGTGGACCAGACTCCCACAACACACGTCCGTTCCCTCCTTCCTCGCCTCACCTCTGCTGCACACACACCTTCGAGCCCACGGATTTCCACCCAGAGAGCTGCTTCCCACCTGCAGCACAGCCTCACCCCTCCTTCTTCACCTGGGTTTCTTCCAGCAAGGCGCAGCCTTCCAACGCCACATTCCAGGAAAAGTCCCCACCAGTGCACGCCCACCCACCCACCGAGGCGCACCCTGAGCTAAGACTCCCTATTACTGACCAGGGTCAAAGTCTCAGGTTCACTCTCAGTTACTCAATGTGTCACCGTGCTTCCTGCATTACCTCCCAGATACCTAATCCCAGCGACAAGGAGGGTTCCGGAACCCCTGCCCAGGCTCGTTCTCAAGTCAATTTCCAGAGAAGCAAGTAATGTCCCTTTAGCCTGCAAGATAAATTTAAATCTACGTAGCAAATTAAATTCGAATTCACATCTCCATTTCCCACAGCCCCCTTCCCGCTGGTCATTCAAAACACAGCCTGAGGCATAAACCTTCCCTAGGACTGCAAAAGGCCTCACAGCCCTGTCTCTGCCCAGAGCTTCTTCCCCAGGGCACAACTCCTGCTTAGCCCTAAAGATTCTCCTCAGACACTACTCCTTCTGTGGTTGCTTCCCTGAAGTCAACCCTCCTCAGTGCAGAGTAGCCAGAACATACCCCCTGTAACAGCAACCCTCCCTACACACACACACACACACACACACACACACACACACACACACGCTCCTCAACGGCAGGCACTGTGTGCCCTCATCTTTGTACTCCCAGCGCCAACCCGTTCCTGGTTCACTGTGGAGGCTGGCTCCAGAAATTCTGTGCTTCACGCACTGCGCTTCTCCCTTCTGTGTAAAAATAGCTGTGTGCTCCATCCCTTGCTTTTACCCTGTCACCAGGCATCTTCCGTCTCGGCCAAAGACCCATCATCATGGCAGCATCCTGAGCCACAGTTCTGAAATCAAATCCAGTCTGACTCTCCTCCCTTCCCAATTAATCGGCACCAGGGTCACAGCGAAGTAAAGTCACATATTAACACACCAAGAGTCAAAGTTCAGGGCTGTAATTTTGAGCATGTCTCTAATTAGCCATGTGACCTTGGGCAAAGGTTCACATGCAGATGAAAGATGTCACCAGGCCCAATTCTCCAAAGATTTTTTTGATATCCAAATGGAATGTCTAATGGGAAACTGTTTAATAAAGTGCAGAGCCCTGTACATTCATAAAGGGTGTAATGAACAAATTGTATCAAATCTAAACCATCAACTGTAAGATGTACCATTGTCAACTTAGAATGAAAAACTGCTCAGCTATGACACATCTGTGATTAAAAGAGAACCCGATTTCAGTGACATTAAAATGTAAAGTGTGTTTTAGAGTTGATGAAATAAAATTTATTTGTCTCAGTAAAACACAGAAACCTGCTACAAATTTCTCGTATTTGCCAATGGCCCGTAATAGATACTCGCAGTAAATGAACGAACACCCACTGAGAACACTCTTAGACCAAATTAGTGCCTCCCTGGCTGGAACTGGGGGGGCAAGACGCTGCCCCATGCCAGTTCCTTCCCTTCTCAATCATGTCCCAGCCTGATCAAAACCCTCAAAAGAGGACTTCAAGTCAGATCCCAACTCGCTTCATAATGAAGTCTCCTCTCCACCAACCACTACCTGGAACTGTCTACTATCCTAGAACCGTGACTTCTCCATAAGAATAGGTCACCCTAAAAAGGGTCCTCCTCATTCCCAGCATAGTAACCAGCTCAGCAACTCAGCTCCCTAGGCCTATTCCCAAAGCCAACTCTAGGCCCACCTACTGCCTGGGAGAATGCCTGACCCAAAGGGCCCAGGCCCTCAACCACTCAGACAGCTAACCCCAACTACTTATCTCTCACCTAGAGTCTACATTCCAGACTCTAAAAGCCCCGTGTTGTGGCTGGGGGACTGCCTCCCAAAGATTCAATGCAAGATCAGGCTCTTCCCTGTAATTGACTCCTGGTGCTGGCAGGCACCTGGAAGAAGGAAGGCTGGTTGGGAGTGAAGAAAACCCCGTTTGGGGTTCTGGCCCCCCAACATCCACCATTATTCAGTGTAGGCTCCAGAACTAGCACCCGCCTCCTCTGGGCCTCTGTTGGTTTTCCTGCCTGTAAGAGAGTGGGAGGGTGAGGAATGGGGGTGGAGGTGGGGGCATTCAGCTACTTTCCCCCTTCTACTTAAAGTCTTCCCTAAAATGCAATTTGCTGGGAATGGTAAGCCGTTAATTAAGTCACTAACACCTTAGTGAGAATGAGTTTCTTCGGGAGGCAAACAATTTAGAAAAGGGTACTGGAAACAAAGTTAAGTGAGTCTGGTACTAGGAAAGTAGCTCAGAGAGAACCCTAAATTTTTGCATTTTGTGTTGGAGGCAGGAAGGCAGCGGAACCCTGGGAAGGGAAGAGAAGGGAAGTCAGAGAGACCTTTCAGTTCCTGGAGCACAAGTCCCAAAGGCGTTGCTCTGTAGACTACTCAAGCACAATTCCAGTGCTTATCTCTTCTCATGTCCCCCCCCCATCCCCCACCCCCACCCCCCCACCCCCGCTCCATGCACCCCGCGCCCCCAACACAGCCACATTTACAGCTTCATCTCCTCTCTCCACAATTTATTTAGTCTTCTTGGGTCTTCATCCCTCCCCACCCGCCCATCCCGCGCAAATGGCCTTCCTGTCTCTGGCTGGCTTCAGAAAACACCCTATCCTTCAAAGCCTTGACCGAGCGCGGCCCCTCCAAAGAGAGAAATCAAACTTTATTCATGCCTTTCTCCAGGCACTCCGCACTTTATCCTGGGTCTGGTTGGGCACCTCGGGTGAATGAGCGCTCCCTGAGGGCAGGGCCTGGGCCCCATCAGCCTCTCCGACCCCACACACCCAGCCAACACAGCGCTTGGCACACAGTGAGTGCTAGAGAAATGCTTGCAGAAAAGGAACCAGGAGTAGGGAACCATCTATGTCGATTATGGCTCGGCCTCTAGTGAGTGACTCCAGGGAGGCCCTCCTTGTCTCCGGGCCTCAAATGCGCCGACTGTAAAATGGGGGGACTAGAATGACTGGGTTCCTAGGCCCTTTCCACCGTGACAACTGAGATTCCGCGAAAGCTCCAAGCGACTGGGTGTGGCCCCGCCCCCTAGACGCCCAGAAAAGCCCGGGCAGGGGGCGCTCAGGGAAGGGCTCCAACCCCGCCCAGTCCCAGGTCGACGCTTCCCGAAAACTCGGGGTCCCCCTCCCCCATGCGTGCACCCCGTGATTGCGCCGCGGCGGGCACTTCCGCACCGCGGGCCCTGCGGCCCGGGCTGGGCGCGCGCTCCGCGCCCTGCGCCCCGCGCGCCTGCCTCCCGGGAGGCGCTCGCGCCCGGGGAGGGCCGGGGGTTCCCGAGGCGCCCGCGAGCGGAGGGTGGGGGGAAGGAAGGAGGATTTGCAACAATACCTCGGGGAGGAGGCGGCCGGGGCAGCGGCGGCGGCAGCGGCGGCAGCGGCTGGAGGCGGAGGCAAAGGCGAAGGAGGAGGTGCCCGGGCACTCCCCCTCCCATTGTCCCCGGCCCCGGACAGGCCCGGCCCCGCGCCCCGCACCGCGCACCGCTCACCGCGCCCAGCGCCCGGGCGGTGCAGCCAGCCCTTACCTTGCAGCGCCCGGCTCTCCCCTCCTTGCTAATGCTACTTATGCCGGGAAAGCTCGCGCGGGGGCCGGGAGCGGACCCACAGACAAAAAGTGAAACTTCGGCAGGGCTGGAGCTGCTGCTGGTTGGTGCCTTTCCCCCTCCTTCCTCCCCACCGTCCCCACCCCCTCCCCTTGGGCTCCCGTGCGGTGCCCTGAGAGCTGGAGGCTGACGTCAGGGGCCTGAATTCCTGACTTTGCCTGCACGCATTTGTCCATGTAAGGTATGGGAAAGCGTGTGCCCGCGGGCCGCCGCGCAGCGCTCGCCAGGCGGGGGAGGGGGCGCCCGCTGGGGCCGCGGCTAGGCCAGAAGGTGGGCGCACGGAGGGCATGTTACTTCCTGGGAGGAAGAGGAGGAGACGCGGGGATGCGGGGAGCTTGCAAAGGAGGAAGGAAAAGAGGGAGGTGTGGAGGCTTTGCCTACACTGGAGGAAGAGGAAGCAGACGTAGAAGGAGGAAGCGGCTGAGTGGAGGGGCTGCTGAAGACACGGGGGGACCCGTGTCTACAATGGAAGCGCCAATACAAGGCGCTGAGCCTGAGCAGAAGCGACCCTGCCAAGGAATCCCCTTCTCGGATCTTCTTCCTGAGCCTCGCCCTGGATTCCCAGCAACACTCAGAGCCTACTGGATGGTAGAGCTGGCAAAGACCAACTTCCCAGCCCGCTCACTTCACTCAGGAGAAAACTGAAGCCCTGGGAGGAGAAATGACTTGCCCAGGGTCATACAGGACACAGATCCAGGCATTGGCCCCGGATGCTTAGCCTCCCAGCCAGATTCCGGACGCCAGATAGGGCCCTGACTCCCTTTGTCCCACTGAGCAGTGAAGCAGGCTACGTGTTCGTACGTAGGCAACACTGACCCCCCCTGGGAAGAGCTTTCCAACTTCTCAGGGCCCCAGAGTCAGTTCCTGGAAGGTTCTCATTGACAGTGAGCCCTGAGTATCGATGACAATCAGTTGCTTCAGGGCAGCTTCCTGTGTCCCCTGCTGAATCGAACCCCTGCAGTTTTAACAATTACTTCCCAGTCTTGTCCGGAAGCCCAGAAAGCTTGCTATGTGCTTACAGCTTCAAAAAAAAAAAAAAAAAAAAAAAAAAAAAAAAAAAAAAAATGTGAACTGGGTGAACTGGTTTGAATAGAGGCAAGCCTGTTCTTGGAAGGTTTGAGTCGGACTTTTTTCCCTCTGACATTTGTAAATACGAGCAACCATGAAAACCACCATTTACTTTATCAAAAAGGTTGTGATGTTCAGCAGCTATTGCCTGGAAGGCACTCCGAGGCTGTGGACCTTGTTTCCTTGTATTTCTGGCCTCCTCATATCTGAAATAATAATCCCTCCCCTCAGTACATCATACAAGTGCTTTCTCAAAGGTGTATTAGGTCTTTGTGTTAGGTAGGACAAATTGTGGTCCCTCTTTTACATCCGAGGATAAAAACAGGTAGTGATTCCCCCAACACAAAATGAATGACTGAGCAAGCACACAAACTCACCTCCCCCCATCCAGGTCCTGTGACTAATCCTGAGGGGTCCCCCACCCACTCAGTAAGGAGGCCCTGGACCCTCAGCAGGACCAAATTCCCATTCATAAATGTTGACAGTATTTATTCTTGAAACTTGGTTCTTCTTGGATTTGGAGGAATTTTTTTGATCAAGAATTAAAGAAGCGAGTGTAGAAACACACATTATTGCATGTGCTGTTTACTGAGTACCTTCTTTGTGCAAAGTCTTTGGATTCAGATATTCCTGGGCCCGGATTACTTAAGGTCTCTTCCTCTCAATTCTTATCTACACGTGCAAAAACTGAAAATGGTAGCAGAGATAAGGTCAAGAGGACCTATGCCGTGCAATAATGAAGTACTTTTCTTTCTTTTTCACCGAATAATTTGAAATAGGAAACATGAGCTCTTAAAAAAGATTTTGTCCCGGGGCTTTCAAGAGATCAGATCTTATTACAACACAGTTCACGTACTCTATCTTCAACATTTCAGCAAACCCATATTCTGAGCACTATCGTTTAATAGGAACAAACCTTGGGATCACACAAAGTAAGAATGGGTCCATCCGATCCCCATCCAATATAACGGGACTTGACCAGCATTTCTTTTTTCTTTTCCCCAGTAACACACTTATAAAGAGTAATAGGGTTCTAATGAGGATTAATGAGATTTAATAAGGTATAATTAGAGTCATTCACTTCCTCCATCATACACATTATAAGACTGTTGTGTTGGATCTAGAAATGCTACTAATTATGTTGACTGTTGTATGGGTGTGTTGAATTGCTCAGGTGGGCATGGTGTTAGCCCAAGAGTTATATAAAGGTAATCAGGAAAGATAAATTTGGACTCACGAGGCACTCACCAGGAGTGTGAGAGGCAAAGTGGTAAATTGGATGCTTGGCCAAGGGCTCCTTGGTGTTGTCATCAGATGCAAATCCAAGTCAAAGCCTCCTTCTCATTTGCTGATCTGGTTTCTTTTGTATTCTCCCTTCTTTCACCATCCCAGTTAAAACCTGATGTGTTCAGGGGCTTAAGAAAGAAGGAAACATTGTGTAAATTTGCAGACTCAATGCCAGAGAAACACAGGACTACCAATCCAGAGACTAAAAGAAGCACACAGGATTTGAGGTGGGGCAGAGGTCATGTGATCTGAGGATTGCACACCCTACAAAAGGATTCTTACTGTTCCAGTGATGGCACACAAAACTTTGAG
Organism: Panthera tigris; assembly: GCF_018350195.1. Classification (NCBI taxonomy): domain Eukaryota; kingdom Metazoa; phylum Chordata; class Mammalia; order Carnivora; family Felidae; genus Panthera; species Panthera tigris. The sequence continues at coordinate 78,919,340 of NC_056668.1, forward strand.
GAAGGGCGGGCTGTGGTCCCACTGTTCCCTTGCATCCACTACAGCTCCTTACCCAACGGCCCATGGGTAGCACATGGCAGTCCAGGTTTCGTGGTTAGGATATGCTGGGCAGCATTCTAAGGATTTTTCATAGGCATTTTATTTAACCGCGCCAAACCTTTCTAAGGTTGGCATTATTCCTTTCTCTATTTTGCCCTTTTGCCCACGAGGAAAGTAAAGCCCAGGGAGGTTAAGTAGCGTGCTCTTAACCTCTTAACACAGAGCTAGTACATGAGCAAGCTGAGATTCCCCACTGAGCCCAGGCAGTCCGGCACTTGGCTCACCCGCTGCTACGTGACCATCTGGTCTCAGCTGGAACACTCCAATGTGCAGAACTCATAATCTCCCACAGTTGACCCAGAGAAAGAGCTACGAAGAGGCTACTGGAGAAATGCTAAGAACAAGAGGGGCTTGGAAGATGGAAGGTAAACACTAACCTGATGTTGCCTCTTCCCAGTTTAAACTCATCAGGCCAAACTCCTTGCTGTGCTTTGCACAGCCTTTCAGCCTCCTTTCTGCCAGTCCTGCCCGTGCCACCACCCTGCAAACAAGTGAGGCGTAGTGCTTTTCCAAACACTTCTTACCTGTCTGTGCTTATCTGCCTCTTCATGGGTTCTTCTTTCTCACAGGAGTGCCCTTCCTTCTCCATCCACCTGACAACCCTTGCGTAACCTCTTCAGACTCCCCCCAAATATCACCTGAGAGGCCTTTCTGCCCCTACTGCCACCTCCAGTGGATGCATTGCCCCTAAAGAATGTTCCTGTCCCTCTGCTCAGTCCATATGGCTCAGATTATGTCACTGGTCATCTTGTCTTTCTCCGCTACCGGACTGAGTCTAATTTGTCTGAATCCTTTACACAGTGCCTTGCCTTGACCATTGTAAACATCCAACTGTTTTTCCCCCTCCTCCCCTTCTTCCTCCTCCTCACCCTTCCCCTCCTTCTCCTCTCCTCCCCCCCTTTCCCCCCTCCTCCTCCTTCCTCCTCCTAGTCAAAGGCAGAAGATGATGCAGGAGGTATAAGGTCTAAGTGTTTAAATAAAATCAGACAGGGGCACCCGGGTGGCTCAGGCGGTTAAGCATCCAATTCTTGGTTTCGACCCAGGTCATGATCTCACAACTCCTAAGACACTGTGAAACCTACTTGGGATTCTCCATCTCCCTCTGTCTCTCTACCCATCCCCTGTTCTCTCCTCTCTCTCTCTCTCTCTCTCTCTCTCTCTCTTTCTCTCTCTCTCTCTCTGTCTCTCTCTCTCTCTCTCTCTCTCTCAAAAATAAATAAATAAACATTAAATAAATAAATAAATCAAATCAAATCAAATCAAATCAGACAACTTCTTCAAACGATGAGGCCTGGATACAAGCAGACCAGAGGAAGGGAGAGGAAGAATAAGAGGATCGTGACTACTCTACAACCATTTGGAAGTCGAACCATGATTAGCATGGGGATGCAGCAGAAAGGAAGCCTATAAGTCCTTTCCTTGCCCTAAAACTGCAAGGTAACTGCAGTAACCTAGTTACTGCTAGGTAACTTTATGGTCACTTCCTCTCCGGTCTCAATTTCTTTATGCATACAGTCAGGTTCTTAAATTGGGTATTCTCCTATCCTCTCCCAGCTCTTCCGTATTCGACACTGCTTTCAACCTGTGGACCAAATTCATCTTCTCAAAGGGTAGTATGCCACATTATACTCTGAAACTTGTCAAGGTTCCATGCTATCAACTGCATTAAGTACAGACTCTTCAGCTGTCCCTTCCTGCTTCTGTGATCAAGCCCTAATGGGCTTTTCCACCAACAACACGTCCAACCCTCCACCATTACCACACACACACACACACACACATGCACACATGCCCATAGAATTTCCGGCAGTACTTGCTTCCAGCTCTTTCTCCTGAAAGTTTAGTTTCCTTCTCCTGAAATCCTATCCTGGGCCCATTTCCACAAATGCAGATTCTAGCTGTCCTACCAACTCCCTTTCAAGCAATCATCTCCTTGTTGCTCGTTCCTTCCAAACCTTCTCCATTGGTAAGAAAATAATTGCTCTATCTTCTAGACGGGGTATGTACTTGATGGTCCCATTACATTGTAAATTTTTGTAGGTGTTTGATCTCTTCCTCACAAACATAAAATCCTTTGCAGTAGGCTTCATATGTTGTTCTTTTCTCCTCCCCAACAGCCAAGGCAGTACTTAGGACTTACGACCAAATGCTGTCTAGTGAGTGCATGAGTGACTCCTTCATCTTGGCTAGAAAAGCAACATAAGTGATGCCTTCCCTCTGGAAGATTAGTCACTTTATCTTAGACCATGACTCTGGGCAGGGGCTAGGAGGGATGAGGGGGAGGAAGAGGGTTATTTGTTACGTGTTACAATGTGACTTGCGTGCACAGATCTAGGCCTTCCCATATTTAGCATATATAAATTTTATAAATTAGCTAAGGAGAGAGTTCTGCTTTAGCAGTAGACCCAGAATCAAAACAAGGGTAATTTTGCCACTTAGTATCACATAAATTCTTAAAAGAACACCCAAGTTTACCTTTTTCCAGGGAGAATGAAGTACAAGTGACAGTTTTAACATTTTATGTACCTGCTCTATAATTGAACTTCGTTCTCTTCCCAGGACTATTGTACCAGTGCATGATGGAAACAAGACCCCTGGCCAGGTCAGATAAGCATCAGCCTTTTGTAAAGAGTCGAAAACTTGATACGGTAAACAATAGTGGCAGACTTTTCATAAATGCAGCACTAAAGATAAAGAAGCCATTTACAAAAGGTTTGTTTACTCTCTGTTCTTCACACCTCATTGTACAATGGGAAAAAAATGATCTCAATGTAAAAAAAAAAAAAGAAAAAGAAAAGAATACATCATCAGACTTCCTAAATGAATCGTTCTCCCTGTTTTGAATACGAGGTCTTTTTTTCTTGAGGGAAATGGTGTCATGAGGTCTACTGGCTTAGAGGAATCAAGCAAACGTGAACACACAGTGGCTGTATTTGCCATGGGTTTCTGCGCTATTTTCCCTAGTTTTTGAACCTGACTTTCAGTCAGTGGCTGTAGAGTGATCAGTGTTTGCATTTTTCCACATCACAGGAGCACATTATCTGAATGTAGTTGGCCTATCCCCACTCAGCCCCCTACACAAGTCTGTTGGCTTTCGACCTCATGTAAGCCCAGAACATGCAAAAGTTGTGACCATGTCTGGAAGCCAGTGAGGTCCGAGGCCAGGCAGTTCAGTCTGACTGGGGGCTAGTCTATGTTGGCAGAAATGCTGTTGGATAGAGCTTGAATGCTTCTTGGGTCCATTATCAATGAAAGCTTTAGAAACTCCAAATCACAAAGTTTATGACACCTTTTTATTCTAGCAAGTGTCTACTATGCACCTACTAACTGTATTAGGCCTCGGAATTCAATGTTGAGACACATAGACACAGACCTATCCTATATGCTAACACAAAGGCAATATATCGTACCAATTCCAAGGGAAAGGGTCAGTGAGGTAGCTTGGCTGAGACTTCCCAATGGACCACTGAATGGTCTGGACCTGATACTTCAGCTGACAGCCTCCTGATGGAACAGGCAACAATGAGCGTGGAGACACCCCCCAGTGCCTGTTGGGGGAACACAAACATGGAGCACACATTTTGGCTTCACAACATCAGTGAGGAGGCAAACGATGCTGTCCAAAGGTTCAGTCTCTGTGATCTTGGTCTTAATGGCCTCACTGGCTCCTAGAAAGCTGTGTGAGGTTATGTGAGTACTGAAGAAGTTCTGTTAGTTCTTGATGATCTGGGCATCTGAGGATAGGCCTTAGGATGTGCTTTGCCTCACTCATGGCTGCAGTGCACAATCTCATTCACTTGTGGAAAATCACAGCAGGTATCAGAGCAGAAGAAAGCATCTCTGACCAATAACAGGGATTTGATTAGGTTTATATTTTCAACTTCAGTTTTAGGTGAATCAAAAGAGGTCCACAATATATGTTTTGACAGCTTAGTTGAGATTATCATTTATATACCATAAAATTCCCTCATTTTAAGCATACACATGGTTTATAATAAATTTATGGAATTGTATAACCATCACTGCATTCTAACATTAGAACAGTGCCATCATCCCAGAAAGAAACCTTGTACCCAATTACAGTCATTCCCCATTCCAACTTGCAGCACTAGGCAAGCACAAATCTACTTTCTGTCTTTATGGATTTGTATATTCTGGATATTTCATATAAATGGAATCATGCAATGTGTCAACATTGCATATGGCTACTTTCATTTAACATAATGTTTTCAAGACTCATCTATGTTGTAACGTGTATTAATACTTTGTTCTTGGGACTACTGGGTGGCTCAGTCAGTTAAGCATCCAACTCAATTTCAGCTCAGGCCATGATCTCACAGTTTGTGAGTTTGAGCCCCACATGGGGCACTTTCAGTGCAGAGCCTGCTTGGGATTCTCTCTCTCCCTCTCAATCTGTCTCTCTTCTGCTCCCTCTCTTTCTCTCTCTCAAAATAAATAAATATTAAAAAAAATACTTTGTTCTTTTTTATGGCCAAATAATATTCCACTGTATGGATATACCATATTTTGTTTATCCATTCACCAATTGCTGAATGTTTGGGCTTTATCCACTTTGGGAACATTATGAATGATATTGCTATGAACATTTTATGTAAAACTCTTTGTATGGACATATATTTTCATTTCTTTTGGGCACATGGTATTTTAAAGTGGAAAAGAAACTATAAATGTATAAAAAAGGACCTGAAAGATTATGAACCAAGGCTTTAAAAATGGCTATCTTTAAATGGTAGTATGATTTCTTCTTTTTACTCATCTAAAATTTCTTACGATAAACACACATTATTTTAAATATGCCTATGTGTCTGTATAAGACAAAGATAATAAAGTGCTTATTTCTTTAAGGCAAAAAACAACAACACATATTTGAAAAGTTGCAATCCCTCTTTTGACACTTGAATCTTCTCAGGAATCCATGCCAGGTGGTTTGTTTTGGGCTATTATACTGAAATATTTGATGAGATTTTTACCCATATTTCTAACCTTTGGCCCTTCATTCACCCATTTAGTTTAAGACATTCTTTGTCAGTGCAGTCCCAGAAGAAAGGTGGGGTAGACTTCAAATTGAGTGAGCCAGGGTTTCTCCCACTTTGTACAATGAATTTAATTTTAATTGGAAGTTCTCAATTATAAACAATCTTCAACTTTTTTATGTCTTGCTTTTGAGTTGTGGACTAGAAGCCTCATGGTGTATAAGCTATTCAGCCTATATTTGAAAGCTCTCAAACTCAGCATGGCTTCAAATTGAACATGCCCCAAATCCTCTGTTCTCCACACCTCCCTGTTTCCATCTGTGCTACACCAATCATTCCAGTCATAACCCAGGGTCATTCTATTTTTTTTTTTAAGTTTATTTATTTATTTTGAGACACACACACACACAGAGAGAGAGAGAGAGAGAGAGAGAGAGAGAGCGCACATACCCAAGCAAGGGAGGGGCAGAGAGAGAGAGAGGGAGAGAAAGAATCCCAAGCAGGCTCCTTGCTGAGAGCACAGACCCACAAACTTCAAGATCATGACCCAAGCCAAAATCAAGAGTCAGATACCCAACCAGCTGAGCCACCCAGGTGCCTCACCCAGGGTCATTCTTGACTTTTCTCTCTCCCCAATACCTCTCTCCAATTAGTTGTCAAGTCTGGCTAATTCTTCCCTAAAAAGTTCTCTCCCATTGTCCCCTTCTTTGAGGTCAAGTTCTCATTAAGATGCTGCTCCACCTTTTATGCATTTAACATTCACAAATTCAACATGAGAGCAGAGAGAAGAGAGAGACAAGAAGTCATATGCCCCCCAAAGTGCTCTCCACCAGGGCTTTTGTGGGCAGGGGATGTGAGATGTAAACCTGCCCCACAATGGGTCTCCCAAGCTCTGCCTGCTCTCTGTAGTGTGGTCTCTCACCTTGCTAATTCTGTTGTTGAAAGACACCCATTTTGTATTCAGCATGGCCGCCAGGTGAAAGCCAGATGCTTCTTCTGGTGCTCAAATGAGAAACAGCATTAGTCCCAAAGCTGGAAGAAAAGTAGGCTGGGTTGGGCTTCAACATGACACCTTCTTAAGTATTCTAAAGGATAATTTCAAGCAAAAATCTCCACTATATGCTTTTATTTCAGTCACTGACACTAACATTAGATAGGGCTCCACTGAATTGACACCAGAAAGCTTCCAATGCATTTTGAATACACAATATAAGGACAATTTGAAGAAAAGAAGAAAAAAAAAAAACCTAGAATAAAAATAGATAGCCAGGTATCCATTGAGAATTATACGTCAACAGTTCATGTTTGCATCCCTAAAATGAGTTTTCAAGCCAAAGGGGCTGGTGTTTTTTACCTTTGCTTTGAACCTTACAAAGTCCCAGGCAGGCTCGCAGTATTAGGCTAACTCATAGAGCACCATACTATCTTAATATCTCACCTAAGATCCTGACCCTGTCTAGCCCCAAACCACCCAGCGGTCTACAGCTGTGTGCCTGGAGTCTCAAATACCTGCAGGGCACTGATAGGCTCTGGCTTAAAGTCTAGCTTCATGTCAGCAGACTACTTTATTATTTATTTTTTTTTTATTTTTATTATTTTTTTTATTTTATTTATTTTTATTTTTTTATTATTTTTTTTATTATTTATTTTTTTTATTTTTCTTTATTTATTATTTCTCTTTTTCTACAACAGAGGGCCCAATAGACAGGCAGGCAAATTACCAGAATCCTTCAGGATATTCTGAACAGAAATATAAGCAGCATGAATGGTTTGGGTGGCATTTACAAATGCCAGGTAGGTCTCCTATGCCATGCCCAGATGAAGTACTCAACCACATGCATGAGCACAGAGGCGGATGTTCAGGTGCACGGTCAAGAGACACGGGTTCTGCTTCCAGCTCTGCTAATAAAGGTATGACCCTGAGAAAGTTGTTCTTTCTCCCAAGGCATTTATCTGCCATTCATTCATTCATTCATTCATCTATCTACCAGATAAGGATTTACTGTCCACCTTGCTCTGTATCTTTATGGCGTCGATCTGGTAAAATAATGAATGTAAAAGCAAACTGTAAACACCACAAAGCTCTTGTTGCTGAAGTTCATGATCCCTAGCGCTGCTTTTCCCATCTCCACTCAACCTTTTTACACTGTTGACAAAGTCAGCCACTAGTGTTTTCTCTTGTCAGCCACCAGTGTTTACTAAACCACACGGACCCATATGCGGTATATATTAAGCCGTGACTTCTCCAAATAGAGCCTAGATGAGAAGACTTCCCAACCTCAAACTCTCAAATATAAGATCACCGAACTGATGTCTAAACGCTCTAAGTGCTTTTCTTTAAGAAAAAAAAAAAAAAAGTGGTAACTGCATTGGAATGATGGACGAATCTCCAATTAAATTCTACAAAGCATATGGCTGTGACATTTTATTCCCATCTCTGATTACAAGTAAAGGATTATGTTTGATCACCGTGGCAGAGGTAGGAACAAGAAACAGATGTGATTTTGTTGCCTTCTATTTTATAATGACTAATTATTACAGTTCAAAAATTATCTAGGGGCACCCGGGTGGCTCAGTCGGTTAAGTGTCTGACTCAGGTCATGATCTCACGGTTTGTGAGTTCGAGCCCCGCTTCGGGCTCTGTGCTGACAGCTCAGAGCTTGGAACCTGCTTCAGATTCTGTGTCTCCCTCTCTCTCTGCCCCTCCCCTGCTCACACTCCGTCTCTCTCTCTCTCTGTCTCCCAATAATAAAGAAACATTAAAAAAAATTTAAGAGTCTCACGCTCTACAGACTGAGCTAGCTGGGCAACATTAAAAAAATTTTTTTTTTAAATATCTAAATTGAAATGTCTTCCATTGCGTGTGGCCCACTTAATGAAAAGGCAAGTAGCATTCCCTGGTGTGAAGAATAAAGGGAATCAAGAATTCTGGGCACTTTATCTGTCCCTGTTGCTAACTCACTGCTTGCTGTTTGACTAGGAGATGATAATCTTTCATATTAGTTCATCCTCGAGAGTAGGTATAACGCCAGAAACTCCCTGACCCAGCACCTGCTATCTTAAATCAAAGTCTGCAAAACAACGCTTAATGATCTGGCAAAGGGGTGTTGCTAGCTAAATAGGGTGATTGTATGTCCCACTTGCTCTGGATAATCCTAACTTCTGCCTACTGTCTCAGAGGGATTATTAATAGCACTGCTTTTCACTCTCAAAAGTGGTCCTATTTGGACAATTGATTTTTTTTTTTTTTTTTTTTGCTTACCCTATAACACAAGACTTCTCCAAGCAAACATTTCTCAAGTACCTATTAATGTGAAAGTTCCTGAACATGACATTAACTTGAACCAGTCATCTATTCTACTCTAAAAGAGCAGAGTCTAATATGCTATAAATAAATACTTTACACAAGGAAAAAAGTCATTGTACCTTAAAGGATTTTTTATAAGTTTATTTATTTATTTTGAGAGAGACAGACAGACAGACAGACAGAAGGCAAGCAAGGGAGGGGCAGAGAGAGAGAGGAAGACATCGAATCCAAAGCAGGCTTCAGGCTCCAAGCTGTCAGCGCAGAGCCCAACACTGGACTCAAACCCACAATCTATGAGATCATGACCTGAAGTAAAGTCAGATGCTTAACTGACTGACCCATCCAGGCACCCCAAAAGTCATTGTGTTTTTAAGTGCAATGCATTTTCAGGGTTGGGAAGGAATTACTTCAAATTATTATTACATTCTTTCACAAATATCATCATGTGCCTATTATAAAGCAGGCACTTGACAAAATATTAGGGGAACAACAGGGAATAAGACATAGCCAAGAGGTTTGCTAGAGGCTAGTTAGGGCTATAAATACCCAGAGAAGGGCATGCGCATGTGCACACACACATACGCACACAATTACTGCAGAAAGTGGATTTGTGTTAAGATAAGGATGAGTCAGCCCATTGGAGGAGCACATAGGTCTTGGGGAGAAGAGGGCAGAGAAGCTCTGCTGAAGGAAACAATAGGTAAGAAATGGACCCAAGAGAGGGGAGTGGGTATTAGGTAGGGGAAGAAATGTAGGGCAAGGAGGAATGCTTCAGGCAAAGTTTATAGCACAATGAAAGGCTGAGAATTGTTAAGATCAGGGGATTAAAAATAGCTCGTTATGGCTTGAGCAGAGAACATGGGGGGATGTAAGAAAAGATAGGCTATGGGGGAGGAGGCAACAGAGCCAGCAAAATTTAGACCAAAGTGGGGAGGGGACATACTTCAGAGAAAAGAACAAGGAAAAGCACTAGGGTGTGGCAGGGAAGCAGGCAATCTATCCTGGACATTGACTTTCTCCAAAGTTCATGGAGAATTTTTGAGCAAGAGATGGGCTGCCTAGAGCTGTGTTCAGGATGGATGTTCTAAGCAATGGGACTGGAAGTGTATGAGTTTGGTTCCTGTCTCTGGTCCTTCTTAAACCTGCCTCATCACCTCTGGGTCAACCTGCATGCATACAGAAGTACGGAACCTTTAGAGATCATTGAAACCCATCTTTTGATTTAATAGATGAGGAAATTGAGCCACTGGGCAAAGCCTGTACCCAACTGAGTACTGGGTAGCTATCCCTTTCCCCATTAGACTCTATTTTTACTTTCTCAGAGTTAGGAAATCCCAGCCTCCACCAACAGATCTGCACAGAATGAAAGACTAGAGACACCAGGAATTGGGCCAAAAGAGAATACGACATCCAGCTGTTCTCTGGGAATAGGTTTGACTAGGACCAAGATGGACAGAGTAGAATCAAGGGTCTACCATGTAAGAATAGAAGATAACCACTCAGTTGAGGAAGGGCGAGCAAAAAAGAAGACCACTGCAGAGTCTATGTAAAAGATATTTCCTGTGTCATGCAGGGATCTTCGTTGCAAGAAGTGAATTGGACTCTGACAACATAAACCGAAAATAAATTTATTAAATGGAAGTTGAAGAGCTTCCAGGGTCTACTTTAAGACTACAGAACAGGTTCAGAGATGAACACAAGAAAGAATGAAGCTATTTAATGGTCCTATGGTGACACTCCTAATACCACGGCTGACTATGGACATTACTGCTGGGACCAGCGACGGCCCCAAGGGTAGGTGCTGTCTTTACAACTGCCACCACGCTGCCTCCGGAAACTGGAGTTAGTCAGTTCTGCCCTGCTTCTTTGAACCACTGGAGTTAGTCAATGCCTGGAGCAGATACATCTAACAGGCCGAGCCTGCTCTGTGTGCTCTAACTCTAAGGGAGGCTGAGAAATTGAGTTTCCGGGATTTTCGGTTTCTATGTGGAAGACAAGCTTTTCTTCATAAAATGGGAGATCCTCCAAGCATAAGAAAGAAGAAGGAGGAGATTCAGGTGCTGAGAGGCGAAAACAATAACAAATGTTCATTACAGTACGGAACAAGGGAAAAGAGAACATTATCCTGGAAATACAAAGGGAGAACAACATTCTGGAAATGATTTGCTGGAAGAACCAGAAGAAAATGATAAAGAAGTTTTGGCATTCTCTAAAAGCTTAAAGGCAATGTCTTTTTTGAAAGAACAAAAGTAATAAAGAAAGAGTCCGATGCAAAAAGACAAAAGAAAAACGGAAAAGGGAATGGATAAAAATGGGAAAATATTTTGGGAAAATTTAAAAGTATAATAGCAGAATTAACATCCACATTGGGGGCAGAACCACAGCAAAAATGACCTGGAAAAGCCTAGTCTATGGTACAAAGGATAAACCTGGATCTTTTTTCGATTATAGACAAAAGCTTAAAGAGATCAAAATAGAAAGAGAGAATGATCTATGTAAGACGGGAGTCAGAGATCCAACCTGAGAATTACTGAAGGTCCCTGGGAGAAAAGCAAGACTTAGGTCAGAAACAATATGGATCAGAAACAACGATTAAGAGCATACCTAGAGGAAACTTTCCTGAGCTGCAGAGAGTTTACCTAATTATGTCGACCAAAAGGTCCATTGCATTCAAGGCAAAGTCAAAGACCAGAGTTTCACACTGAGGCGCATCAGGGTGGCAAAAACATTTACCGAGGAAGGAGTAAAAATCACATTGACCTCAGCTTTCTAGACCACAATAAAATGTTGAAAGTATATAACACAATGTTTATATGGATTTGTGGGAGAAAGGTTTCCACCAGGTGAATTCGTTTAACTCGCATGAAAGCAACAAAGAGCCACCTTCGGTAGGAAAAAGAAAATAGACTCTAAGACCTTGCTTCTCAAAGCGTGGTCTGTGCGCTGGTGGCTTCCGCATCATCTGGGAGCTTGTTAGAAAAGCCGAATCCCCAGCCCACCACAGACCTACAGAATCACAATCTGCATTTTAACCAGATCCCCAGGTAATTCCTAGGGAATTCCTAGGCACATGACCGTGTGGAAAACACTGGTTTAAGACCTACCCTACAGACCAAAACCAAAACCAAAGTGAACAGCTCAAGAACGGTGAAGGGGTGGTTTAAATGATTAGCAAACTGCCAGTCTGAGCCACTGACAGAGCCCCCACCTTCACGGGGGGTGCCTGAGGAGCAGGGTCAGTAACACCTTGCTTGAACAAGCCAGATGATGGACGTCTCTGCAGGACCAGGGAGGACTTCTGCCCTCTCGCAGCAGCACCTAGAACCAAGTGTCCCTGTTATCCCTTTCATGTAGCTTGTTATCTCTTATGAGACTAATGCTCTATATAATTGAACATAAGATATGGCTCTTGAAGGATGGGTCTCTCAAATAAAGTTTAGCGTATTTAAAATCCCAATGAAGTATGATTAGAACAATGCTTTAAAAAAAAACAACAGTTGTCTGTGGAAAAAACCTGGAAGGAAATAGAGCAAATTATTAAATAATAAAAATTATTTCTTTTGAAATGTCTGTATTTTCAAGTCTTCTCCAGTGAGCTGATTATTATAGATTATAAAAATAAATGAAAATGTTTTCCAGCATTGTGAGAATACCAAAGCAAGAGAGCAAATTGTATCTTTTCTCTAAGCCTTCACTTCCAGCATAATCGCTCACTATTCCCTTCTTGTACTCTGGGTTCTGACAAATCTACCTCCTATTTTTCCACCTCAGTGGTTTGCTTGCTGGGAAATCCGCTTCCCCCAACCCACCAAAATAACTCTGGGCACAAATCCTTTGGTCCTTCATGGCCAGTTGAGGTGACATCTTTCCACGAAGACGTCACTGATAGAACCATTGACATTCTAGCTCTCCTTCAACTCCCTGTGTGTCTCATAAGGTCTTTAACATTTTATAGTAATGGTGAGAGTAATACTCTAACGCCTTTACTGTGCTGTAAGCTCTCAAAGCCCTTTTGGAGTTTTGAAAATACCTTGACAATAGTGTTAAAAACAAAGGCACCATGCCCCAAATGGAGTCACTTACACTAAACCCCATGTCGCCAAACCAAGACTTAATAGTTAATTCAACTACAGCTTTGGGTCTCCCAGAAATGGAATCTTAAACCAGTCAATCAGGAATCATCCGGTCAGCACTAGTGAGGTTAATCTGCCCAAAGGACCCCTCTCATACCCTAAAAGAAGGTGACCTTGCTACAACCAATCCACTTTTTCCTGATAAAACTTCCTTGTGCCTGTTCCTTCCTGCCTATAAAAGTTTTTCATTTTGTACAGCTCCTCGGAGCTCCTTTCTATCTGCCATATGGGATGCTGCTTGATTCATGAATCATTGAATAAAGCCAATAAAATCCTTAAAATTTATTCGGTTGAATTTTTTTTTAAACAATTCTGGAGGCAGTGACAGGATCTGAAGGAAACTCCTGACAGCTTTGGGGACAATGAGAAACACATGATACTCATGAACGCTTTCAGTTCTCCATCGTTCTAGCCATTTCTGAGGGCCATGGGTAACTTCCTCTCGGTTCTGAGCTCCCTTCTCTTTGTGTTGGGCTCCTGATCTAATTGGTTCTCCAGTCCAGTGTGGGTCAGTTTGAGCTAGCAGATGGTTCCGCCCAGAACCCAAGCCCTAGCCCTTGGTTCAGTCTGCACTTCCCTACTTGATTGGAAGCCCTATGCATGGTCCCCGTCTGTTGGGGTCTGCTGTTTCAGTCCTTTCCCCAGTCCCCAGTTCCACACTGGGAATTGCTGGTGGTGTGCACAAAGCCTTCTCGTGGCCTGGTTACTGTTGGTGTCTATTGATGTGCACATGAGGTAAAATCCATTGCTAATGGGAGTCTCAGAAGCCAAAGCCACAAAATTAGTTGGCATGGGTCAAGCATTTAAGAGCTGGGAAAGCACTCACTACCTAACTCTAAGACTCCCATGTTAGGATAAGTTGGTCACAGAATGGGTTAGATTGATCCTTGTTCATTTACCAACCTCGAGAAAATTTTAGTGCCACAAGGGACCCTATAAACACCACACAATCTCAAACCCAGTAGCACAACCCTCCTAGGTATTAATGTGGCTTCCAGAGACCCAGTGCTTAGCTAAAGAAGTGGGAACCTGAAGTTCTGAAGAGTTGAGTGTGCCACCTTCCAGCACACCTGCTTATTTTGTTTTCTAAGATGTGTGGTCTCAGAAGCTATAGATATCTACAAAAAGGGGAAAATCTTACTAAAAACGACCCAAAATTACAATAGCCATTACGGGGAATGCCCCGATTAGACAAGATCATCCGTTTTAAAACATGCACCTGAAAGCAGGGGGTCCCAAATCCAACAGAATGTGATACACATTTTACTTGGTGTGCAGAAGCTTCTGAAAGTTTCAAGATTCTCAAATAGCTTCATTAAAAGATTTACTGCAAATGGCTAATAAAAAAAAATTAAAGACACAGGAGGTACCTAAAACAAAAATCAGTAAGACTGACATGAGTCCTGTTCCCCTCTATCCTCCTTTACCTGAGTACTCACGTTCTCCTGGTGCTCTATCTAAATTGCCCTTCCATTCTCAAGAGACTATTGAACAGTTACATTTTAAAATAAGAGCACGGCTGGGGTGCCTGGATGGCTCAGTCGGTTAAGCATCCAATTCTTCATTACAGCTCAGGTTATGATCTCGCAGTTCATGAGTTCGAGCCCCATGTTGGGCTCTGTGCTGACAGTGTGGAGCCTGCTTGGGATTCTATCTCTGCTCCTGCCCCGTTTGGTCTCTCTCTCTCTCTCTCTCTCTCTCTCTCTCTCTCTCTCAAAATAAATAAATAAACATTACATTTTTTTTAAATTAAGAGCACCGAGGCTGCAGGTATCTTTCACTCCTTGGTCAAAGTTCAAACTAAGGGCCATAGTTAAAAAGTTTCCTAAACACAGGGAGGATTCTCAAAAGTCTTCTATAGAATTTAGAGTCTTTATCATGACCTATGACTTTGGACTATCAGATCTTTATTAGCTTGTGCACATGTTGATAGGATCTGGGGAGGCCCCAAAATGGAGGCAGGAAGCAGAATGGCATAACTCTGAGGGTAATAGTCAAGATCTTCAACCTTCAACATGGTCCCCTTCTGGACCAGAAAAAGCTCACAAAATGGCAACTGATCCTTTAAAAGCCATTTCTAGAGTCTTCCCGGGCCACATGGATTGGTCTCATTCAAACCTGCAAACAAAAGAAAGCTGAATCTGTGGCCAACTGTGTGTGTGTGTGTGTGTGTGTGTGTGTGTGTGTGTGACTTTAAAATGCACCTGGAAGCTCTCTTCCTACGGCATTCTGGGCTCCCTACAATGGATGATGTCACCCAACCTGCTCTAGCTGCCCTATTTGTACGTGGATTATCTCACGAGATTAGTGGATTGATGAAAGGCAGAAAACAGGATGGGAAGGCACCGGTCTGACTGGTCTTGTGACCATCGCTGATCATTTTGAAAGGGCCTTGGAACAAGACCTACACAAAAGTCTGACAAGCTATTAACCTTACAGCTTCAACAGCTCTAAAGCCAGAAACCTAAAATAACACCTGGGCCTCCCCCATTGTCCAACATCAAAATGCTGGCCCAAAGGTCAGTGTCTCATTTGTAATCAATAGAACACTGGAAAAAAACCAAAACCAAAACAAAACAGCAACAAAAAAAAACACAAGATCATCCTCAAAGCTTTCATGAAAATCTTTGAACATCAACTCAAATGGCCCCATATCTGCCCTCGAGGAAGGGACCCCAGATGAGCATCCCCAGAGCTGACAGAACTCCACCAGATTCTCCAGCAAACTGCTACCAGTAAGTCCCTAAAACAGCTCCAAGAGGAAACCAAATTAAAATTAATGGAAACCCTTGCCAATCTCTGGTAAATACTGGAGCTACACCCTCTACTTTGAACCCCATCTAAAACACCCTTGGAGTAAAGAAAGTTCTCCAGTGGGAGTATCTAATTTTTTTTTTTCTAATGTTTATTTTTGAGGGAGAGACACACAGAGTGCAAGCGGGGGAGGGGCAGAGAGAGAGAGAGAGAGAGAGAGAGAGACAGAGGGAGACACGGAAACTGAAGCAGGCTCCAGGCTCTGAGGTGTCAGCACAGAGCCCAACACGAACCGCGAGGTCATGACCTGAGCTGAAGTCAGATGCTTAAGGGACTGAGCCACCCAGGCGCCCCACCGGTGAGAGGGAGTGTCTAATAAAATTCAGAGAGAGTTTCTATCTCAATCAGTATAAATGACTCTGGGACTTTTCACTGGAAAACATTCTTTTTTTGCTATGTGATGCAGCTCCAGTCAATCTGCTATGCAGAGATCTCCTTTACTAAAACCAATGATGCGAGAACTGCCTGCCCTCGGGCTACCCAACTCTTCAAAGCCTTTCACCTTCCGTGCTTGAAAGAGATAACTGAGCCCAGACTGCTCCTGGGTGGATTTGACCCCAGGACTAACCTTCTCTGAGATCCTTCTGCTTTCATCACCTAATCTACATCTTAAACGATGCCAAATTCTAAATCCTGCCAGGGGTTACTGGCCCTGCCTGATGGGGGTCAACCCCATGACGGTAAGGTAGTAACATCCCATTTCATGACACTGCATCCTGATTTATGAGACACCCCCTTTGACTAATCCTGAGCGAATTTAGCTTGTTGACGGGTCAGACTGTGAAAATGAAAAAGGGGATTTCCAAGCTGGCTATGCTGTTCTAGACCAATATGAATTCCTTGAGAGGGCAAACCCCTCACAATCTGTATCAGCCCAGCAAGCAGAGCCCTAGGCCCTTACCAGAGCCTGCCGGTTATCAGGACTTGTTAATATTTATCCTGGCAGCCAGTATGCCTCTGGGCTATCAATGATTCGGGGATGTGACAGAAACAAGGGTTTTCTTGCATCCATTGTATCTCAAATCAAAAAGAAACAATAAGTGGGGTGCCTGGGTGGCTCAGTCAGGGCGTCCGACTTTGGCTCAGGTCATGATCTCAGGGTTCGTGAGTTCGAGCCCCGCGTCCGGCTCTGTGCTGACAGTTTGGAGTCTGGAGCCTGCTTTGGATTCTGTGTCTTCCTCTCTCACTCTGAGTCTCCCACACTCATGCTCTGTCTCTCTGTCTCTCAAGGATGAATAAACGTTAAAAAAAAAATTTAAAATAGGGACGCCTGGGTGGTTCAGTCAGTTGAGCATCCAACTTCTGCTCAGGTCATGATCTCTCGGTTTGTGAGTTCGAGCCCCGCGTCGGGCTCTGTGCTGACGGCTCGGAGCGTGGAACCTGCTTCGGATTTTGTGTCTTCTGCTCTCCCTGACCCTCCCCGGCTTGTGCTCTGTCTCTCTCTGTCTCTCAAAAACAAATAAATAAATGTAAAAGAGAAAATTAAAAAAATTAAAATAAATAAATAAATAAATAAATAATAAGTAACGACCTTCTTGCTGCTATTTTCTTACCTTCTGAAACTGCTGTCATCAAAATTGAGGCTCGCACTATAAAGACTGAACCTGGGTATCTGGGCAATGCCCTGGCTGAGTCTTGTGCAAAGGCAGCAGGAATTGAATCTGAAAAGGTTGTGGCACATGTGGCCGAGGTCCATTTTGCTTCTGCAAAGAAGGAGCCTGGCCAGATTTTAGCCATCCCGATGTGCTTGTGACATGGCAGTAGTCTGCTCCTGAATGAGAGAAATCACTGCGGGCAAAGGATGGTTGTAAATTCAGTGAACACTGGGGGAAAACCTGAGACAGTCACGTGGTTCTTCCCAGCTGCCTGGAAAACTCCATCTTTCGGTGTTTGCATTCTTTCACCCACCATGGTGCAGTGAAGGCGACGCAAATTAGGAATAAACATTGATGAAGAGACTTCTATAAAATTGTAAAAACAGTTTACCACCAATGTCTCACCCGTCAGGGCCAATATCCCAGGAAAATTCTTTTTGTTTCCAGAGGCTTCAGACCTCTGTTCTTACAATTGCCACTTAGTATGTGTTATTAATATGTCCTTATTCTGTTTGTGTTTTCTGGATGTGTTGAAATGTTCCCTTG
Organism: Panthera tigris; assembly: GCF_018350195.1. NCBI lineage: Eukaryota > Metazoa > Chordata > Mammalia > Carnivora > Felidae > Panthera > Panthera tigris. The sequence continues at coordinate 78,936,828 of NC_056668.1, forward strand.
CTTGCTTCCCTTGCTGCTGCCCTCACAGGGGCAAAGAAACTGTTAGAAAATGTGTTGCTCACTTGGGTTACACCTTTCATAATTTCAGGGACTGAGGCACCCGCTGCACTGGGCAAATCATACTAACCTTATTGCAATGAAAATCTTGCATACTTCTTGGACTTATCACTGTCCCTATCACCCTTGATCATCAGGCAAGGTTGAGAAAACTAAAGAGATCCTCAAACACAAAACTCTTCACTTACGGAAACTACTGGACATCCCTGGCCTAAGGTGTTGGGTCTGGTCCTTATCACTGCTTGCAATATCCCCATTTGGAAACATAAACTCACTCCACATGGAATAGTCACTGGTAGGCCAACATCTATTGGCATACAACCTGCCGATTCCTTGTTATCTCACACTAATATGACCAACTACTGTTAAGTCTTTAATATCTTATACGAAAGACGGTCCCCAATAGGTAAAGAAGTTTTCCCACATTCCAGTGTGAAGGATCTTGTTGGCTCCAGTCTGGAGCTTGGTGAGTAGGTGTTCTAGAAACGTCACTGAGGAAGACAGCCCTCAAACTCCTTTGCAAGAGACCTTACCAAGTATTCTTGACAAATGACAGTGCCTGCAAACTAGAAGGCACTGGACCTTGGGCACATATCTTACAGCTACAGAAGGCTTCTCCTGACGTCTCGTCCTGTGCAAACACTGGGGAACTCCAAATCAAATAGGCTATGAAAATAAGGAGCTGACATCAAGGAAGACTGTGTCTCCCAAGATGTCAGATCAAGACTTTAAATAGAAAACCTTTCTTCTTTTCTTTCTTTCCTTTAGTCTGGTATTGGCTTGGAAAGATAACGCCATCATTTGTATCTACCAGGCCATTGCTAAGAGGGGGGTGACCTTTTGGACTGCTGGATTGTTCATCCGTGATTCTAGAGACCCCCTGGTCCTTTCTGTGACCAACTTTTCTTCTATTCCCGATGTCACAATGAACTACAACCGACCCTTCTCAGAAATTAAAGTCTGGCTTTCACAGCTAGAACATCCAGTGTCTTGTTTTCACCTTTCTCTAATTATAACTTTACTTGCCCAGTTAGACACAAATACTTATGCAAATTGTGGTACACTTGTACCCCCACATTCTTGTGATCATCTAAATCACATCCGCTTCCAACCAGTCACGAAAAATTCTCACCAGCAGCATCCATCTCTAGATATTTCAGGCTAGGAGATTTACTTCCCAAAGGCACTAAAAGCCTAAACATCCCTGGCTTGAACAAGCAAATGCAACAATTTCTGCAAATGAATCCATTAACAATGCCACCTTAGCAAGAGTAGTTTGTGCCTTGAGAGGATTTACCTTTGTTTGTGCTGGTTATCATTCTCCTTGGGCCTGTGAATGTCTAGAAGACTGGCACATAACTGGGCAATGCCTCTTAGGTTACCTAATTGTGCCTCTAACTGTCCATAATCCAACTGAGACGCCTATTTGATCAAGTCCCCTGAATTAACATCATCTAGTTAGAAGGGGCCTGCCAGGAGGCACTCGTGATTCAGGATGTGCTTCCTTTGGCAGATCCATACTTCCTCGGTTAGGAGTAAGGATGAAGGAAGCTGTGATCAGGAGCCTTTTCTCAACTCTTGAAGATAGCACAGAATCCACTGCTAAAGCAACAGCTGCCCAACAAAGATCTCTAGACTCTCTGGCCAAAGTTTTTCTTGATAATAGGATAGCCCTTCATTGTCTCTTAGCTGAGCGAGGAGTCATTTGTGCTATGGCCAACATCACTTGCTGCTCTTGGGTTGACGCTTCTGGAGAAGATGAAACTTGGATACATATCACTGACCAGGCCACTCGGCTTAACAAAGTGACTCCTTCAACAGGGTCTTTCTTCCACTTTTTTTTTTCATTTCAATCGGTTTCAGTCTTAGGGCTGTGGCTCCAAAGTGCACTCCGGACATTGAGAATTATCCTGCTTAGAACAAGCATAGAAGTCTCACTGGTTGGCGTGCTGTATTCTCTCAAAAGCTATCATGCATGTTTCCAGCTGTTAACCACCAAGCAAATGGTCTCCCTAAGTCTAGAATGTCAAAGAACAAATCAAGAGAATAACCGGCGTGTAGCATGTGAACCCAAAGTCACCACCCGTGAATACGGCACAGAGGGTCAGCAAAAACGGTGAGCACTTCAGAGAAATAGCTGAGTCATGCTAATACCTTAAATTTTCACTGCATCTCTCAATGAGGCTGAGAGTCTGATCAAAAGGGGGTGGGCATGTTAAAAATAAAGACAACAGGCCCCAGATGGAGTCAGTTACATTAAACCGCATGTCACCAAATCAAGGCTTAATACTTAATTACGGTTTGGGGTCTCCCAGAAATGGCATCTTCAACCAAGTCAGTCAGGAATCACCTGGTCAGCACTAGTGAGATAATCTGCCTGACAGACCCCTCTCATCCCCTAAAAGAAAGTGACTTCTTGCTGGTAAAACCTCCCTGTGCCCCCTCCCTTCTGCCAATGAAAGTTTTTCATTTGATACAGCTCCTCCGATCTCCTTTCTAATGCTATCTACGATGCCGCTTGATTCACGAATCATTGAATAAAGCCAATAAGATCTTTAAAATTTACTCAGTTGAATTTTGTTTTTTTTTTGTAAACAATAGTAAGCATCAAAAGATAATTAATTAAGAGATAATCACTAATTTTAATGATTAAAAATTTGTCCTAGGATTTGAATCAGGCCCAGAAGACTGTGGAAATATCATACCATTTCTTCCTTTATCTTTTACTAGCTGTGTAGCATGGCTTTGAATTTAGTTGAATATAACGACGCAGTACCTTAAGTATCAATAGCTTTTTAGGTTTGACAAATAGATATCCCAAGAAAATCCTTAAGTCTTGTTTCTTTTTAAAAAATACCAAAAGAACATGTTGTAGCTCTCTTTATTTAGAACAACTCTCTATCCTACCTTGGGCAACTTGTTTCTTCAGCTCCGGAGGAAGTGCTCTAAAATTAGAAGAAATGAGTTTGAATTAAGAGCTCTCTAAGTCCCCTTCCAAATCTAGCCTTCTATAATCCCAAAATGATGGCCAAGCCAACTTTGGCTGGTAGGGACTTTGGTTGCTGTGGTCCAAATACTATAATGTCAAAATACAGTAATTTTCAACAGTGCTTACTTATTTACAGAGTGCTCAATCTGATACTTTCTTATTTCTCACATCATCCAGTCTCTGCTATAGTATTATTTTTCTCTTTCTAGAACAACTTATAGCCAAAGGCTTCCTGTCTGATCTGTTTGCCTTCTCAAGCGGAGACATGCCTTCTGCAGCCACAGCTGTCCCCGGCTAACCTTTCTCCTAGCCACAGTGCATGGGTCCCCATGACTCAGCAATCCCAGCCTCTGAAGGAGCCCATCATCATGACAAAAAAATCAACAATTACATTTTCTCATACACTAGTCCTAAGTTAGGCAAGTGCTACTTTCTTCACAATGTATATTTTCAGCTCCAATTAGGTGACCAACTTGTAAAAAATTCAGTGGAAATTTTATTGTTAATCTACTCAGTACAGAGTTATACTTTGTAAGCTGTGAAAGGTATGTAGCACATAATCTACCATAACCCACACACATGTGTGCCGTATTATCTCCCAGAATTCCTGTCAATGAATGCTGAGTTGACTTTCCAATGTGTGGTAGTTAAGTATCAAGAGAGACCTCTCCTGACACTTTATTGAGACTAACACAGAGCAGAGTTCAGTAATCATAATCTATGCTGCTGCGTAGATACAGATGGAGACATTCTATCTTGTTCATTCAACCATAGGTTATCGATCACTCAGTATATTCATGTATCAACTCAACCAGGCAAGTTCAAGTAACATTTCTCTCTCTTGATAAAGTCTTTTTATAGTTCTTTACCTCCCCAGCCAGAAATACTTCCCCTTCTGAATACCTGTAGCACCCTCCTATTTCTTATATATTTGTATTTTTATTATTATTTAAAAAAATTGATGACATTGTTTCTTATTGCTCGTATTTTATATCCTCTACCGCTCTATGAATACCACTCATTGAATCAGAGTCAAAGGGGCATCTGTAATTATAAAAAGCCTCATGCTTCATATATGGAGCCAGAGACACCTGTACTAAGGGCAGGATCCATATGCACAAATATCCATTGCATATTTCTTTTTCTTTTTCTTTTTTTTTTTTTTTTTGAGAGAGACAGAGTGCTAGTGGACGAGGGGCAGAGGGCTAATGAGACACAGAATCCCAAGCAGGCTCCAGGCTCTGAGGTGTCAGCACAGAGCCAGACATGGGGTTTGAACTCAGGAGCCATGAGATTGTAATCTGAGCCAAAGTCAGGACCCTTGACCTACCGAGCCAACCAGCTGCCCAAGTCACATATTTCTTTCTTTAATATTTTTTAATGTTTATTTATTTTTGAGAGACAGAGTGCAAGCATGAGCATGGAAGGGGCAGAAAGAGGGGGAGACACAGAATCTGCAGCAGGCTCCAGGCTCCGAGCTGTCAGCACAGAGCCCGACGCGGGGCTCGAGCTCACAAACTGTGAGATCATGACCTGAACCGAAGCAGGACGCTTAACCGACTGAGCCACCCAGACGCATCCCAAGTCACATATTTCTTGAGAGACAGTAGGACACAGTGGTTAAGATCCCAGGTACTGGAGTTCAAGACTGCCTGGGTTCACATCCCAGCTCCGTCATCTGAAAGTTTGGCCTTTGGCAAGTCGCTTAATTAGCATGAACTTAATGTGTAGGTGATGATATGATAGTGCCTGCTTCATTGGCTTACTGTGAGCTTCAAAGAGTCAACACGTAGGAGCTCTAGGAGTGCCTGGTACTCAGTACGTGCTCTGTGTTTCACGTGTTGTTGTGCTCATGGTAGTCGGTACCCAGGAGTTGTTTTCTGATCAAGTATATAAAACAATATATGCATAATCCTATTGATGGGGGCATACTACATGCATATACTTGTATCATGTATTTCTCAGGGCATTTAGGGGAATGGATTGATTTAGGTCCATAAATCAGAGCCCTCTGTGATCTTTACAAAACATCCATGCATTATTCCATTTCTCATGTTTCTATAACACCTGACTACTTTCTTCTTTCTGTGGCAAACTTCATTCATGGATCATTATTGTTGTCAGGGAACAGCAAATGCAGGGTATTTCTCAAGACTTCACTGGCCCAGCCATGCCATGGCATGAATTGAGAGTCCCCCAGCATAGGAGCTACTATGGGTCATTTTCCAGTGACATGTGACAAACTGGAATCCTAACAGAAGCCTCAGATGAGTAAGGCATGAGTGCATAGGCCAGATATGAGGAAGCTGTGGGCAGGAGATTAGGCTTTATAGTAGCACAAATTAAGAACCCACATTATTTTTACTTTCTCTACAACTTGTATGTATTTTGGTTTCCAAATTAAATTTTTTATATACTATGACTTATTTACATATCAGAAAATCAAATGTGGTATCTTTAAGCAAAAACTGACATTGGTTATGGCAATAGCATGTTTGCAAAACTGCCACAATAATCTTACCAGTCCTGTATGCATAGATCTTTGCAATGTGACTTTGCTATTCCTCCCATAAAGAGGTGGGGTTTCATTATTCACCCTTTCAGTCTAGGCTGGCCTTGTGATTTTGACTAATAGCAGAATACAGCAGAAATAATATTTTGCAACCTCTGAGCACCCAAAAGGCCTTGCGACTTCTGCTCTTACCTTTTCTTGCTGTATCTACAATTTAACTGTATGTGGAAGACACTGAGTTAGCCTGCTAGATTCTGGAGATGTACAGTCTCACTGAAAGGAACACCAATCAGCTCCACGTCAAATGGCCAATTGACTGTAGCTGTGTGAGTGTACCCAGTGAGTTCATGGGAATGACTTCCCAGCTGATCCCAGATAAAATTACTGATCAAGAGAATTGTAAGCTAATTGTTGACTCTTTTAGGTCACCGAGTTTTGGACTGGTTTGTTACACAGCAAAGGCTAACTGATACATATAGTGCATATCATTGAAAGGAAAATCTGCTCTTTAGTTCAGTGAAGGTATTTAGATAGTTAACGAGCCTTCTGGGTCTTTTAAAAGGAATCTGAAATGAAAGTGGCCATCATAAGAGTGTGGGCACAGGCTCACCTTAGAGAAAAAAATATGTAATTGGACAGAGTTTTCAATGGAAAGGCACTGGTTTTTTTGTGGGGATGAGGTAACTACATAATCGGGATTTACAAAGAATCTCTCAAAATGACTCATAATAAGGTTTACATTTAGAGTTAAGTTTATAATTTGCCAAATACTTTTAGCTACAATATCTTTTATGGTTTAGGATTAAAGGAGAAAACTGTTCAAGCTGAGCAGGGCCATAAATTCAAACTTGTCGTCACAGTTAGAAATGACCGAGGGCTGTCACCCACCCCTCCATTTTATCAATTTTTAAATATGGAAGAACCAATAAAGATTTCATTTGAGAAAAGGCTACAAGTGTGTGCAATGACACTGACATAACTCAAACAGTTCATTCACAGGCAGAAACTAAAGTAAGTTAATGACCCTCCCAACACACAAGTGTGGACTCAGACTTCCAGCCTTCTTTACCACACACTCTACAGCTCTGCTGTAATCTCCATTCCCCACAGATGAGGAACGTGGGCTCGGAAGCCTGTTTCAGATCCTCTAGCCTGGGCAAGGCTCTAACACAAGTTTACTGATCCTAAACCCAGATCTTTCACCCTGGCCAATGATGTGTGGGAACTGGGAACTCTTTTGAGCCAGAGCTCAACCATCAGAAAATTGTATACTATATACACATGATTGCCCAGTTGTCATGATCACCAAGATCAATGATTAATTTTTAGAGTGTGAAATAGCCTATGCTTTAACATCAATTTCTAAAAGGGTAGAATTCCTTGTGCCCTCAAGTTAAAAAAGCAATGACGTTCTTCCTTGAGCAAAGCACAGAAAAAAACCAAACCTGTCCTCGTGATCCCTGAGGTATAGAACTAGGATCAAAAGTTGGAAGTAGTAAGAGATAGATTGCAGTACATTAAAAAAAAATGCTTTTTTAAAACCCAAACCAAACCCAGAAACTAATCGCTGTCATAAAATCAGCAGCTCCTGTTCCTGAAGTTGTCCACCATGTTGTAGATGGGACTTTAGGACTCACTAGGAGGTTGGGTAATCTGACGTCTGAGATTCCTGTAAGGAAGTTTATTTGAGCTCAGGTCCTTGATCTCAAGGGAGGCTTGCTGCTTTTAGTGACCCTCTGAAAAATCTTGTCCCCAGAGAAGAGACCTGTTGCATCTGTTTCCCCAAACAAGGAGGAAGCCTTTATTCAGGTGTCTTAGAACATAAAGAACATTTGTTCTGACTAGTTAGCCTGGCTCCTGAAATTCATCAGCTCTTCCTCTGGGCACACTGCTTTACCAACAATGTTTATGGTGGGGGCCTCCGGGGTCTCCAATATCCTTGGCCAAATGTCTTCTGTACCGGGGAGACAGGCCCCAAGAGGAGCAAACATTTCCTCAGGGCTTTGCTTATTTCAGTTCCCTCACACATGCCAAGGTAGGAAGAAGTGAGGCAAAGAGGGGGCAGGAAAAGAAGGAACTTACCCTGATCTTAAAGGTATGCTAGGCAGTGGACGTGGGGCTTTGCAAGAGTTACCTTCTTTCATCCTCTAGACAACCATAGAGACAGCAAGTTTAATTGCCCAATTTTGCAGAAACCTGAAGCTCTGAGAGCTTAGCTGTCAAAGTCACATTGCTAAAAGGGGTAAGCTGGCCCCAAGCCCCCACCTTTCACCCCAGCAGCCGGATGGAGAGGCTTTGGCGAAAGTAGCTCAGTTTCTTTACTGGAGTTCAAAAGAATGATGAATTCGCACTCTCTAGCCACGTAATCTGTGTCACACATGCCCACCCTCACCACCTCAGGAAGTCCCTGAGGAGGGGAAAACAGTGTTTTCATTTAGCAGAAAGCCCACTGAGCTGACCAAATGCCCTTCGCTCTGAGCTCATCTGTCTGCTTGTAAATAAAGGGATTTGGACTATGTGCTTTCTTAGGCCCCATTTCCAGCTCTAAAAAATTTCTGTGGAATCAGTCAAAGCAAATATTACTGAGTAATGTGTGTTAAGGAATTTCTTTCAATAGCAGAGAATCCCCACCTCTGTGAGCTTTATTTTTAAACTGTTTTTTTTTTTTTTTTGTCACGTGCATACTTGGGACGAGAAGAAGGTGTTAAAGCATTAAAGCAGGGCCCTTTATTTATTCCCAGGGTGTTTTGGCATAAGCAGGAACTGTGGTGAGAGCTTGCCCCACACACGTGAGCGTCACAGACACCTCTCCCAGGGGCTGCAAGTGGACCCTCACTCAGCCTTTGCTGAGAAGATGGCGGCCCACCAGGTGAAACTGGAGGTGATAGGGAATCTGACGGCGGACGGCCGGGAAGAGCACACCGTTCTAGCACGAACCCCAACTCAGAGCCTGATGGCAGGCAAGACACTCTGCTTCCAGGCCTCTCGTTCCTAGCTCTGAACAGACACACTTGGGCTGATGGGTGGCTAAGGAACCTAATAAGATGGCCTATGCACGATCGTGCGATTTTATTCATTGGTTACGGACTTCAGTCCTTCAGAGTTGGATGTGAAAATATGCCCTGTGGACCCTCTTCCGGCCTCCTAGATCACCTTGGGTTAGTCTAGTCCATTTTGAAGACTATGTACCTATGGATTGGGTACCTTGTGGGTTATTTGATTCAAACCCCAGGAACAGAATTAGATTTTGCTCTCTATAGCGCAAAAAGGCATTACTGAGAAAGTGAAAAGAACTAACTGGAAAGCACCTCCAATCAGACAAGAATGGCTATGGAACTCACTGTCCCTCACAAACAATAAAGCAATCAATATAGATTTAACTCAGTCTCAAGAAGTCCAGAGAATGATGTTAACTTCAGCCTTTCCCACTGATGCTTAGACCAAGTCCCTAGTCTTCCAGCCTGAAAGCCTTTGGTGGGTCACAGCCAGGTGACAAGAACAGCTAGACAAGGACCGTAGGTCTCCAGCATGTGAAAAGCATTTTCATTAAACCTGTTGACTAGAGTCTAGCCCATTATCCTGCCATATTTAACAATTCCTTCCAGAGCCCTCCTGACAAATGGTTGCCCCCTCTTCGTTTTAACTTTTCCCGCAACTGGAAACGCACCGCTTTAATGCGGCAGCTGGTCTTATTTTTATGCAGCAATTAATTAGAAAGTAATACCATCATACAATCTCTCCATAACCGAGTCAAGGATATGTTTCTATCATTTCCTTATGTTAAGCTTTCTAATGAAGGAAACATCTCTTTAAAACGGATCAGGATGGTTGACTATAAGCAACAGAAAGAGACTCTGGTTATTTCATATGAAAAGGTACTGTACCAAAGTGATATGAAGGATTGCAAAACGAGGGGGAGATTGAAAGGGTGAGCTTGGGCAATAGGCATGACCTGCGGTCTTGATCATATGTCAGGACGAGTCTGGTCCGTGTGTAGAGTCTGCTCTACACCGGCAAGTGGCCTGACCTGCAAAGATTTCCTCCACCAGTACCTCACTCACCAAAGAGTCAAAGTCCTGGGGGCAAGTATGTGACTGACAAAATTCGAGTCATGTGGTTTAGACTTAACTCTTCTCCTAAAGGGGTGGCCCTAAACCTTTGTCACTGACCTCTCTGAGTACACATAGATGGCTTACTTGTGTGTTTCCTAATTGTGCCTTGTGCTCATTGCCTGTCTCCAGTGGATCCACATAGCTCTCTTCCAGAGGACTGTTTTGGAAAGGTGAAGCAAATTAATTCTGCCATCAAATCCAGTTGTACCTTCCAGCTTGTTAATGCCACGTATAACTTTACACTTCTATTACCTGCAATAAAACACCCCAGTATCATTTAATGGGCTTTTTAATTGGCTCTTTAAAATAGTAGTGCAATCGGGCTCCTCATTTGATTCATGCACAGAAATCTACAGATAGTCTGAAAGGAAAAATGTGAATCACAGTTTAAATAGATGCTTTTCAACTGCTCTATAAGACAAACAGATGTATTAATTAGCACATACTTTAGGGCATGTTTTATACTTAAATGGAGGAAGGAGAACAGAATATTGTTTCACCAGAGGCAATAAGAAAAATTTGAGCTCTGACCCCAGACACAAAATAGCAACTTGTTTTCAGAAATGCCTATTTCTGAGAACAACGAATCAGGGGCTTAGAGTAGCACTCCAAGGGCTTGAACAGCCAGAGAAATGATCTCTGGATTTATGTAACAAGGAGGCTCTTGTCTAAGAGGTATATAAGAAGTAGACCACAGCCTTAGTAATGTGGGGGAAAAGCCTTTTAACATAGATACAGATGAAGAAATCCAGTTGTCATAGAGCTAAGACATTTTAAAAGGTCTTTAGGAGCACAATTGTGCTCTTATATGCCCAGAACTTAAGTATAAGAAGATTTAGGCTGAGGGTAGAGTGAAATTCTGAGTGTATGTGATATTATGCTAAGTGTTATTGAGATAATAAAAATGACTGGCTCCCTACCTTGTGGGAGATTTGATGAGATCCTTGGACACAGACATGAATTTAATGTAGCATGTTTTCTTATTATGGTAAATTTGTGTGTGCTTTTTTAACAGAAAGAGAGAACACCTTTCCTTAGAATGATGATCATATGAATCTTCCTTCACTTGAGTTTTTTGTCACCCATTCCCACCCACCTTGGGCCATTATTTGTGGGTAGGTCTTATCTTACCAGATTTTAGACATGAAAAAAAGGACTCTGTCTCCTACCTTTCTTTGTTCTACCGTCTCCCCAGTTTTTGCCTAGCACATAGAGAATTCTCAGTATGTGTGTGTGCTGCCTGAGCGAATCCTAAACAGAATAAGGAAGCCTTATTCCAGGAAGAATTCTCCCAGATCACTTTAGAGTTCGCTTGGCAAGTGAATTCATCTTTTTGAGGCTTTCCTATAAAATGAAGGAGTAAAGTGCTGGCTAGATTGAGGATGGCAGGTAAGTTTCAATTTACACGTCTACTCACGTGGGTAGTGGCTGAATTGAGCTCTAGTTTGAGAAGGATTTGGAGGCCAGGAAAAGGACTGTGATTGATTAGCTACGTTTGTCATGGGCATTGGAGTAGCAAGTATCTACTTGGGTCATCCCTCAGCCAGAAGATATATGCATCTGGACCTTCAGCTGTTATTCAAACTGAGGGTCACAGTGAGAAAATAAGATGGAGGTGCCCTCCCCCCACTCACACTCTGTCTCTCTCAAAAGAAATAAATAAATAAACATTAAAAAAATTTAGAAAAAGGGGGCGCCTGTGTGACTCAGTCAGTTGAACGTCTGACTTCAGTTCACGTCACGATCTCCCGGTATGTGGGTTCAAGCCCCACATCGGGCTCTGTGCTGACAGCTCGGAGCCTGGAGCCTGCTTCGGATTCTGTGTCTCCCTCTCTCTCTGCCCCTCCCCCGCTTACACTTTGCCTCTCTCTGTCTCTCAAAAATAAATATTAAAATATTTTTTAATAAAATAAAACATTAAGATTTAAAAAAAAAAAATAAAGAAAAGAAGATGGAGAAGGACCAAGGAAACGGTCAGCTTCTCTGGGCTCTTTGATTGGATGCTCTTTTGGCAAGATTGCACACTCCTGGTTGCGGCAGGCAGGATGATGCCACGGGACAAGAAGCAGAATATTTTGAAGCTTCTGTGTTTTTGATAAGCCGTATGCTCTGCTCACCTATAGGTTGTTGTATCTATATTGTTTTATAGAAGGAGGAAGTGAATTATTTGCAAATGAACAACATCAACCAAATGCAGAAGGTACGGGAAAGTCACTGCCTGCCCTTCCATGTAGAGATCCTATTTACCTTCCAGGCAGTTCTCTTGAAAAATAGTATTTGTCAAGTATGGAAGTGAAACTGAGCAGGGCAAGTGGTGTATACCCTGGATTTCCAAACACAGGCCAGTGGATCCTGATGTGCTGACTAATAACCACCTAAGATATTTGCTTTAGATATAGCTTCCGGGGTCCTACCATAGAACAGATGAATCAAAACCTTGAGAACAGAGCTCAGGAGAAATACTCATGCTTAAAAAATTTCCATCATGATTCTGATATGAAGCCAGGATTGGAAAGCACTGTTATTGACGGCTGAATCATAGGCCAAAAGTGCCTGAAAAGAGCGAACCAACAAGATAAAATGTCAGAGACAAATGTAAATTCCTCAAGTTCACAATAACAAGAACTGGAAAAACCTAGCCTGACAAAGGCATGTGTGATAAATCTGTAGTATTTAGTTGTCTGTAAGCTCAGGATGAACTCTGAGACATAGCCTTCCGAAATAGCTATCATGATCTCAGGCAGAATGGATACGAATACAATACCGAGAGCGGGGAAGGAGAGCCCTTTTTCCCATTCTGTACACTCAGAAGACAACTGGATTATGTTCTCGATTTAATAATAGTAATTGTTATTTTTAGTAGCCATATCTAGTAGCAGTAATAATTTTTTTATGTAGCACTTTATCATTTACAAGCTTTCCTGTGTCCACATTTTACTTGCTCTCAATAAAAACTTCAGTTCCCTGCCTTGATGGAATATGACCCGTTAGTGGATGTACCACTCCAACCTAGGTCTTTTGTCTCTCAAGTCTAGGTTATGCTTGAGAATTTGGAGAATCTTGGGACCCGGAGAGTAAGATAGCTGAAAACAATGCCATCAGAAGAACTAAAGCCCCTTATCCCCGTAAAGACTTCAGGAGGCCTTGCCTGTTGTCTCCAAAGGTTTGGTGACTTTCCATTGGAAAAGAGAGGACAGACTTGTCAAGGACAGACTTGTCAAGAGCAGACTTGACCACAGTAGGAGTTACAGGGAGACAGACTTGGACCCACACCTTGACCCAATATATTTCTTGTAGTCAAAGCCCTCTAAGATAGAATGGACTGCCTACAGGCAGAGGCTGGAAAACTATTTACCAGGAATATACAGGCAAAAGGTTTGGGGCTTAGTGGCCTCAGAGGTTCTAGAAGGGCCTTTGACTTGTGAAATTCAAGCCTACCCATCTTCTGATGATTAGGGTTGCTGGAACAGCAGATCCAGAGGCAAGGGTTGTAGGGAAGAAAGGTGTCTTCTGATGTGGAAAGCTTCCACTCTGTGCCCACAGGGCCAAGAGACTCACCCTTTTGCCTTGTGACCTATATTGGAGAACCTCATGCCTTAGTCTGAGCTAGAACATTGAGAGCAGCTTGATTGCCCTTATGCTTTTGGCAATTACAGCCTCTCTGCTTTTATATTTGTCTAGTGGGCCCTGATTTAGTCATAGAATCACAGATTCTCAGAGCTGAAGTGAACTTGGAGGTCATTTGGTCCAACCTGGCCACATCACAGGTGAGGAAACAGTGAAATATGGGATTCCAATCACAAACATCACTAAATATTAGGGTTGGGAGATGCTCTAAGGGGCTATCTGGCCATGTCCCTTTATTTTCCTGAAACCTGAGAAGGGCAATGATTGCCCATCATAACAATGCGAGTGATGGTGTGGCCGTGGTGGTGGCCAGGATGGCAGGCCAGTCCCTCCTCTCTTGGCATGGTGTTCTCATTAGCTGCACGTTTCACGTCCTGTTTCTTACTGAGGATACGTTCTTTCTGTCTGTCCCTCCAGGACAGCACCCTGTGCCGTGGGATAGAGGGAGGCCGCAGCTGAGCTTACAGGGGACCAGCCCTACAGGCACAGTGCCACTTTCACTCCAAGCCAGGCTAGCACTGTCATGGCGCCATGCAGCTCCCCAAGCACACAGTAAAATGCAAGTGTTTTGTAAGCTGCAATTCACATCCCTGAGGTTTTCAGATAAACCCACCAAACAGCCTGTTGGGTAATTCTACATATTAATCCTTCCTTTGGTTAGTTTCATGTGTGTATTTGTGTGTTGGAGACCAGAGTTAAGATTATGGGTAAACAATAGAATTTATTCTTACAATAAGTTGAGAATTTTTTTAATGGGGTGAGGAGAAAAACAGCATTTGGCAATTTTCTTCTTCCTCCCTCCTTCCTTCCCTTCCTTCTTCTTGAATTTTCTGACTCAGGGCAGCAGGGGTTCATCAATTACACAATGAGTGTCCTCACTGTAAAAGCTAGGATATATCCTCTCATTTAAGGATGCTCTATTATGCCTTTCAGCTTCTTTGCCCATCTAAGAACACAACTCTAGAGAACTGGGCCATCAGACACTTTTCTTTGTGAAAGTCTATACCCAGAGCCAGTGCAAAATCCCTCTTAAGTCTGACTAACACACTCATTTGTTCTGAAGTTATTATCTCCACAAGGCCTAGCATTTGCAGTAACAAATACCAAGAGGTTATCAAATGCTTGTCCTGTCTGTTTAAAAATTCCTCTTCGCAATTGCTCACCGCTCTTTAAGAGATTTTCCTTTCTCCACTGGAATTTTCCATCAAGTACCCTAAAGGTGAATTTTTCTAGTGAGAAAATGTGAATATACCATTTACAGATTATTTTGTGTTAATCATGACTGTGCTTGCCATTTTTAGCAGGAAAAAAGTTCCCAAATCAGAAGGCCCACCTCTCCTATATCTAATTGCCCAGGATATGACTTTCTAGGGAAAGAAGCAGTTTCCCCAAATGTGCTCAAAAGAGAAGAGTCTGGGGTACCTGGGTGTCTCAGTTGGTTAAGCATCCGACTCCTGATTTCTGCTCAGGTCACGATCCTGTGGTTCGTGCGAGTTCGAGCCCTGCGTTGGGCTCTATGCTGGTGGTACGGAGCCTGCTTGGGATTCTCTCCCTCTCCCTCTCTCTCTTCCCCTCCCCTGCTTGCTCTCTCTCTCTTTTTTTCTCTATCTCTCCAGAGAAATAAGTAAAATTTTAAAAAAATTAAAAAAAAAAAAAGAGTTCGGAAACCAGTGATGTCACCTCCTGAGAGAGTGGAATGAATAAAAGAGCAGGGGCGTCTTTGGGATGGAAGACCTGGCAGGTCTACCGTTTACAACCTGGGTGACCTTGAGCAGTGATTTACCCTCTCTGTACTTCACATGGCAATAAGACTGCTGCCTCCCTCGGGAGTTTGTTGTGAGCAATAAATGAGTTCCTGGATCTAAAGCACCGTGAGAGGGCCTCTATGGTAGCAGAGGAGCCAGAGTGAGGCCTGGAGGTGTGTGTGTGTGTTGGGGGGGGGGGGCAGGGCAGTGAGAGGAGAGGGCATCTGATGGAGGCAAGGCTTCTTCGGTGAAGAGCAGTGGGGCAGCAGGAGGCCCGTCTTGGCCAGACTCGCTCACTGGGAGCCTGGGGAACATCAAGCTAACTGAGGATTTGTCAGAAAGCTGAGATTCCTTCTCAAATGAAGAGATGGCATTCACAGCCGGGAGTAGGAGTGGGTCATGCATGATTTTAGAAAATAAACTTTATAACAAATGACCACAATTGAAAAGAGCATTGGCCTGGAAGGTAGGAGATTTCAGTCCTGTCTCAGCACGCTGGGAACTTGCTCTTTGTCTATGGGCAGGTAACTTCCTTTCTCTAAATCTCAGTTTCCCTGTTGCCCCACTGGCTCTAATATTCAGTGATTTCTGATTTGTGAGCCTTCTCCTTCATGCTCAACAAAGAGAGGAAAGATTATGCTGAATTATGATTTTTAAAAAAGGAAGAAAGAAAGGAAACCTTTAAGATGTAAGAGAACCAGTGAACTGTGCACCATTTCTAGCAATCTCTGGCAAATGTTTCCTAACAGTAGCAGCTTGCTTACCCCTTATGGAATATTTGTAGAATAGGAGGTACAGATTGTGAGCAGGAAGACACTCGAGATGTTGAATATCTTTGAATGTCTGATAAGAAAAGGGAAAAGGGAAAATGGCATTTAATGTTAATTCTATTCATTCAATAAACATATGTCAAGTGCATGCGGTGAGCCTGTACATGGGGCCCACGTGAATCCCACTTGATGTGGGTCCTCAACAAGTCACAGTCTAGTATAGGAGATGAACGTGTAATAGAAAATCCACTCTACAGACTGAGCATAATAAGAGCTGGAGAAAGGAGGGATTCATCCCAAGGGGGGGTCAGGAAAGGGTTCCTACAGGGTGCTGTTGAACTAGCCCTTAAATGATGAGTAAGGTCTTCCAGATTGAGAATGTGGAAAAGGGGACATTCCAGGCTGAGATAGCCACATGAATAAAGGATTGCAAGTGGGAAAGTCTGGGTATTTTAGGGCACAGAGGCAGGCCACTTTTCAGAAACCCAGAAGCATGGGAGATCTCAGTCTCAAAAGATAGGATGTCTGCTTTACTTTTTAGTTCCTTTAATTGTAATTGACGTCCTTTATGGCCTTTACTAGAGAATTTTACCCAAATGTTCATTTGAGGGACAAAAAAAAATTAATAAGATGCTTAGGAAGATGATGTCAATATTTTATAATCCAGCCAAGGTGTGATCTGCAAATGTGCAGGCATGTGGAAATGACTGACATTCTTAAGAAATGGATCTTGGTTTTCATTCTTTGGCTTATTATTAAGAGTAGGAAATCTGTTGTACTCAGAATGACGGATGGGGGTGGGGACTCAGTGATTGTGATTAAAGGACTTAGAGAATTTACATCTCCAGGTCTCTGCAGAGGAATGACCTGGAATGAGTTACGAGTGATTTTCAAAAATAAAGATTCTGTGCCTACATTTTCAAAGCCGATCTAGCCATGTCACAGATGAACTCTGTGATTTTCAGCCCAATCAACTGACCTTTGGTTGACTTAGCTTCTTCCTCAGAAAACTGTGGCAATGCTATAGTGCCCTGAGTCATTGTGGGAGGCAGGGTGGGGGTGTGAAGAGCCCTGTGGCAGGAGTCGGGAGTTGGGGTTTTTAGTGAGGCACTCCAGGTTATCTGGGCTGACCTCAGGCTTGCATAGCCCTGTGTGTAAACCTGCTCTCTTCATTCTAAGAGCAGTGACAGCACTATCCAAGGCACGGGCTAGCATGAGAATTAAGTAAGGTCTTGGATATGTAATAAACACTATAACAAGACTGCAAAAATGTAAGTGATTAGGTAGAATTACTTAACAATCAGCTAATTTATATATATGTGATTAAAAATTAGTTAAAAACATACATGGAATATATTGAATCAAAGGATACGTTTGCTAGCCAAATCATATGAATTTAGCACAAAATTCACCTATGGTGAAGCCATTATAAAAATTTCAGATGAGGGGCGCCTGGGTGGCTCAGTCGGTTAAGCGTCTGACTTCGGCTCAGGTCATGATCTCGAGGTCCACGGGTTCAAGCCCCTCATCAGGCCCTGTGCTGACAGCTCAGAGTCTGGAACCCGTTTCGGATTCTGTGTCTCCCTCTCTCTCTGCCCCTCCCCCACTGGTACTCTGTCTGTCTGTCTCTGTATCTCAAAAATAAATAAACATTAATTTTTTTTAAATTTTAGATGAGAGATTGGAAGGAATGTTAAGACTTTTCTTGAAGAATTCTTTGGGATTAAAAAAAATGCAAGATGCAAAAGCACTTGTCTGGGTCTAGTTAACACTTGGGTTGGAAGATGCTTCAGAAATTACCCCTTCCACATAGAGGCTGAGCATCGTTGGCATAGGGCAGGCCAGTCCTCGAGGGGATGGATCCCTTGGGGCAGCTCTCAAGTTTGAAAAGTTCCTTCCTGTGTTTGCTCCCTTGACTTTTGGAATCTTAGAAAGTCAGAAATGGAAGTGCCCTTGAAGTCCATCTAGGCCCACCCCCACAGAGTGCGGAAATACCTTCTACACCTCAGCTTTGGGCGGTGGGTTTCCTGGCTTTGACCAGCATATTTTCCCTGATGGGTTTCTCAGCTCTCCAAGAGAAAGCCATACCACTATTGGGCAGGTCTAATTGTCAGAAAAGATGTACCTCTTTCTTTCCTGTGGTCCTGGTTCTCTGAGACCTCTATTGCCTTCGTTGGCTGAACTGATATTCAGAATCTTAACTTCACAGAGCAAGTCCTACCTGCCTGTGATTTGATCATCCTTCAGACACATGGAAATCTAGAATTATCTTTTTTTTTTTCAATTCCCAGTTCCTTTAGACCTTCCTCATTTCCTCCTTCCTCCAAATCTTTTCTCATTTCAGGCCCCAGTGCTTCGCCTCTGACTCATCTGCCTCTCCCCTAATATCTTCTCACTTGAGCCCTCCCTTTCGTGGAAGCCTGCACATTTCCTCTAAGACACTTTCCTTGACCTCTCTTAGAAACGATTACTCCTTCATCCAGACTCCAATCATGCTCTACTGTCTACTGTCTTCATTTCTGCCTTACTTACATGTCTGTGAGTAGATGGTAAAAGAAAAGGTAACACTTTCTTCTCATTGACCTACATTTTGGTAACTGTTGAAGCTATCATTCACATTCAACTTGAAGAGCGTGTAATGTCCTTTACCTAGGAGCCTTGGTTAATTATGCTACTTAATATTTATATCCATGGTGGGGATATTGGAAAAGGAGCATCATTCCCTGACTCACTACTATAAAAAAATTAGGTGGGATGGCTGTCATTATGGGAGATGCCATATGCTGTCATGATCACAAATTAAAAGGCCTAGGTCTCAGCTGATGAACAATGCTGGGTCTGCAGGTGTACCTTCCTGTGCCACATTTTATTTCAACTCTAAGATGTGAATAACAATAGCCTCAAGACAAGGCTCTTCTGAGGCTCAACTGAGGTCCTATGTGACAGCTCCTGGCTTATAGGAGCTGTTCCAGAAGTGTTAGATGAAGCCAAGTAAAGTAGAATTACAATTCAGTATGACCTCTTAAATTAGAGAAGCTGACATCGATGGGTAGGATTATGCTCAATTAAGGGTAAAAGAGTTCTCTGACAGAAAAAGAGTAAACTATTATACAAAAAAGGGGGATGACTGCTCATGCTCAAAATAAATATCAGAGTATCATGCAAATATCAGGAGGTATTATGTGAAGAATGCAAAAATTAGAAATTAGCATAAGTTAAATATTATTCAGTGATACATTATCATCAAAATTCTTTAGACCTTGTTTATAGTTCTCTGTCTCAACACTATTACTGTAACCTTAAGCAAGACCATGCACATTGGAACCTCAACCTTCTTGTGTGCAAGATCTAGATGTTTGGAAGAAGTGATCTCTAAGACCTCATCTGGCTCTAAGATTCTCAGACTCTAGCATTTTTAACTCAATGTAAAAAGTCTTAGATTTAAAAAAAGAATACCAAACCCATTGCATTTATGTACAGTAAGCATTGGGAAATGCTATGGAGAGGCTATCTCAAGACCAGCCATCAGGCATTAGAAAGGATATTACTGTAAGGGTGGAGGTACGGGGGTGCGTGCAAATAGCTTTCTTTCCATTCCCATTGAAGACAGAGCCAAAGTAAACTCACTTGAATTGCATAAGGGAAGTCTTTCCAACTATCCGGGGCGTGTTACCCAGAAACGGTTACCAAAGAGAGCTTGGGAAATCAGATCTTTAAGAATAGCAGAGCAAAGGGTTTCGGCAAGTGACTCCGCGAAGCTTTTCCCAGCCCCCGGGCTCTCAGGCACATCTCTGTGCTAGCTTGGCTATCAGGCATCTCCCAGCTCTGCGCCCCGGCCTGGTTCTAGTTCCTTCACTTTCACTAGTGTTAGTAGGCAGTGCGACTCAAAGCCAAATGGGTGAACTAGATTCCTAGTTGCTCAATGTTTTATCATTAGCAGTTAGATTACACTGTGTGGTGCTACCGTGCTCTACAATGAGGTTTATTAGCTGCTCTTTGCAATTATTTGGAGGCACATTGGCTGTTCCCCATTTTAAAAAATTTTTTTTTTTTAACGTTTATTTATTTTTGAGACAGAGAGAGACAGAGCATGAACGGGGGAGGGTCACAGAGAGAGGGAGACACAGAATCTGAAACAGGCTCCAGGCTCTGAGCTGTCAGCACAGAGCCCGACGCGGGGCTCGAACTCACGGACCGCGAGATCGTGACCTGAGCCGAAGTCGGACGCTTAACCGGCCGAGCCACCCAGGTGCCCCCCCCATTTTTTAAGATGGAAGCGCTGACACTCAGAGAGATGTGGGCCAAAAGTCAGAGATGGCCCTGGAAAATATAACCTCCCAGGCCTGAGCCCTTAACTTTGTCTTCTTATTCCTCCTCCCCCTCCTCCTCCTCCTCCTCCTCCTCCTCCTCCTCCTTCTCCTTCTTCTTCTGGGTTACTTATTTTAAAAATATGAGAAATGAAGCATGAAAGTGTAGGGCCGGGGAAATGGACAGTTTATATACCAGAGAACTCTACTATGCCTATTCAGAGATAGAAGGAGAATATAGACAATACAGCCAAATGCTACGAACATTTGGTGTCATGAGAATCACTGTGATAGAGGTAAACATGGTCTTTGGTCGGCACCAAAGTTTGTGACCTGGGTACTTTGGGCCATGGAGCTGTGGGAGTGTGCGCCATATATCCTTCCTTGAAAAACCCAGAGTGGCTCAAGGGAAATGATATGATGCAGGAGTGGTATTCAGAGAACTGGGCTCTAGGCCCGACAGTGCCATCAACTTCTCGTGGGAACTTGAGTACATGTCTTTCTGGCTCTGGACCTCAGTTTCCTTCTCTGTGCTGAGGCAGGTCTGCGGCTGTTGGGGAGCAGGAGCCGTGGTCACTTGGTAGGTGAACAGCCTCTTTCTGCTCTTGTGCTAGTGAGTGACATCACTGTGGGTGTGTGGGTGCTTCTGGGACCAGGTGCTATTAGGAGGTGGGTGTCATATCCTCTGGAAGATTGTGGGTATCAGAATCATCCAGAGTTATCCTACCACAGCTGGTGCCACCATGGGAGAGTAGTATCATATAGATAGTGAGGTATTCAGTAAATGCCTGTTACTGGAATGCATTAGGCTCAGCTGTGTGCAAAAAAGGAAAAAAAAATAGCTGAAAAACAGTGGTTTAGACAAGACAGAAGTTTGCTTCTCTACCATTGTGGTAGGCAGAAGAATGGCCTCGCAAAAATGACCATGTCCTGATCTCTAAAACCTATGAATATGTTAGGTTATATGGAAAAGGAGAGTTAAGGAGGCAGGTGAAATTAAGGTTGCTGATAAACTGACCTTAGAATATGGAGATAGGTCTGAATTATCTGGGTGGTCCCAATGTAGTCTCAAGGGTCCTTAAAAGTGGGAGAGGGGATCATGAGAGAGAACCAGAGTGAGGGTAGCATGAGAAGAATTGGCCTCATGTTATGGGCTTTGAAATAGAATAAGAGGGCCATGATCCAAGGAATGTAGGAAGCCTCTAGAAGCTGGAAAAGATAAGGAAACCAATTTTCCCCTACAGGCTCCAGAAAGGAATATACCCAATGACACCATGATCTTAGCCCAGCGAGATCCCTATCAGACTTCTGATCTATTGAACTGTAAGATTATAAAAAGAAAAAATTATGTTGTTTTAAGCCTCTGAAATTGTGGTGATTTGTCAGAGCAGTAATAAGAACCTACTACAATCACGTACCAGACATCTGAGGTAGGCAGCCTGGGATAAGAAGGTACCGTCCCAGGAACCAGGGACTGAGGCTCCTTTTCTTTTGTTGCTCTAATGTTTGACTTCCATTCTCAAGGCTACCTTCAGGACAGAGATAGTTGCTGGAGCTCCGACCGTTGCATCTGCTGTCTGAATAGAAACAAAAAGGAGTAAGAGTGAAGTTCTCTGTCTAAGAAGAGTTTCTGGAAGCCACACATACTTCTGCTGACTTCTCACTGACTAGGACTTAGACATATGGGCAGCACCAAGCTGCAGGAAAGGCTGGGGAATCCAGCTGACTAATTTTGCGCTCAGTCAAAAACCAGAGTAATTACTGAAAAGGAGATACTGGGAGTTGAGAGGCAACCAGCAGACTCTGCCTCTATCACGACAGCCTTTTTGCTTTCTAAAACAGATTTTTAAGGGTCTGAGTTCTGCTCTCCAAACTTGCTCTTGAGGCACTGTGAAAAAGCACATTGACTCTCAGGGGCTATTTTCTTGTTGCCCAGCCCTTTCTTCTTAGCCTAACACACCCTCAGTGTTCCCCTTCACTTAGCTGCCTTCTAGAGCTTATGGCTCTCTGCCCTGGTTGCCACTGTCTTTGTTCAAGCAGAGGCACATCACCTCTGGTCTGGATTCTTTCCGAAACCTTTGGCACTCTCTCGAAGTAGATGGAGTAGTTATAATTATCTTCAGTTTCCTCCAGATAAAGAAAATAAAACCTAGGGAGGTGAAGAGCTATGGCCAAGGTCACAGCTGGTAAATGGCAGGGAAGCGGTGTTGAAAGCTGCTTGGCTGGGTGTTGGCTGCTTAATTGCACCAGAGTCATTTTCCATGCTAACTGGGCCTCTGGATAGGAAATGAATTCACTGATCGTACCCTGGGATAAGTTTTCTAACTTATCAAAAATGGTGGCAACTTATAATCTACTACCTGTAATGCAGAGTGCTGAGCACAGAGGATAGGAGTGAGAGAAGAAGAAATAGAAAATAAGGATGGAGTCGACCATAAGGTGGGCTTCTTCATTCTCAGTATCTGTGTTGAGATGTTGGTATGCCCCAAAAGGAATTTCGCCATAACTCTGTTTCCCTACCCCCACCTCCATCACCAAAGCTTCTACTTTGATGTTTCCGGGGCAGAAACATTGAAATTGCTTTGTATTCCTTTATCTCTCTCCAACTCCCCCACCCTATCCTTCCATTTCCTGGTGACTGGCAAAGGCTACAGACTGTAAGTCAGCAAGACTTCTCTTATCAATTTCCTTCTTGCCATTTGCACTGCCGTTGCTCTTCTGCCTTATATTTTGGTTACCTTCCTCCTATCTGTCCCCCCTCCCCCTTCTTTCCTGCAATGCTGTCAAGTGGACTTTCTAAAACGTAGCGAATCATTTCACCATTCTAAAAACTCCAACGGCTCTCCCGTTACTCCAGAATGTTGTCCCAACCCTGCCCTTTCCCACTTTGCTGACCTCATTCACAGTGTGCCCTTAAATGGGGTCCCCTTCTCCTACCACCATTCAAATCCAAATCTTATACAATCTTCAAAACTGGCACAAATGACATTTGACCTATGAAACCTTCTTTGATACCCTTCCCCGTGTACCTTAAGGTGGGAACAATTCCCTCTACTGTCCAATGATCCTTTGGAATTTTATTTTTCTCTTTGTAACCGTATTTACTTGTATAACTAGTTGGCCGAGTTCCACTTTCTTGAATCCTTGTTTAGGTTCTATGAAGACATGGTCCATATCCTTTTTGGCCACCGTTTTATGACCAGGGCATAGTGCCTGGCTCATATTGTAGGTACTCCAGAAATATTTCTTGAATGACCGAATATATAACTTGGGTTAGTTCCCATGTTTGCCTGGTCATATCAATATCCATTGAATATTTAATATCTATATAGAGATAGAGCTATCTATATTTATTATCTATCTATCTATCTATCTATCTATTATCTATCTAGGTATCGACACTGAACCTCTTCACACCCGCCCACCAACTAGCTAATCAACCAACATAGAAATAAATAAAATCATTCTGAATAAGAACCCCAAGTGAAAAAGTGTTCACCATATTATGAAAATCTCTTTAAATGATTCCTTGTCCCATCTCTTCTGCTACTGCCGCTGGTGAAGGCTACAATATTCACTTTCTATCTTGTACTAAACTTATTTGCACATGTGCCTTTCTCTGCCCACCCACTGGATTGTGTCTAATCATCTCAGTGTCTCTACCCTCCAGGACCTTGGGTGTCTCTTGCATTCAGGAAGGGAATGGCAAGGGAACTAGATGCTTCAGAGGAACACATGTTGTAAATTTAGGAAACATCGTATTCTTTTTTTTTTTTTTTTTTTGCCCAGAGCAAAGGAATATTTAGAAAGCCCAACCTCTTGCCTCTGCCCAAGAGAGCTCTTTTGATAAAGAGAATGCTTGGTTATATAAAAAAAAAAGTTTCAAAGCAAAGGCCAAACATTTCAAAAGGCGAACAGATGGGCCCTGCAGGTAGCGTTCACCGCCTAACTGGGATGCTTTCAACTGCCCGAGCTAAAATTGGTGCTAGGGGCTAATGTCTGCTTGTCTTACCTCATTAGGAAGCCTCTCTCTTTCTAAGACGTGTTTCAGGGAAAGAAGAGAAATGAAGGAGAGGAGAAACAGACAGCTGCTAGGTTGCCACTGGAGGGAAACAGGGTCTAGACATGAAGAATGAACTTGAAGAGGGAACTGGTCCGTCTCACCTTTCATCTCTTTTTATTACTACTCCACACTCCCATGTCAAGCTTCATTTCCCATTAGCATCCTTCCAAAGAAAGGAGCTTGCCTTTTTCCTGCCTCCCCTGAGCTTCCAAAGGCATTTCTGATCTCTTTAGCTAGAACTAGCTGAGCAGGGCCACGACCTCTCTCTTGCCTGCCACTCTGAGGAGGAACAGAAAGCAGAGAAGGTGACGGACAGGTGACCTACCTTACAGTGGGAGTAGGGAGTGCCTTGCCCAAATTAGCATCACAGAGAGAGTTCCAGGCTCTCCTTTCCTATTCGATTCTGGCATCAGAGTCTGGCTCACGGTGGCAATCTGAAGCGGATGCTGTGGGGGTGCAGGAAGGGGAGGTAGAAATAGTATCATAGTTAATTTACCATTCGGCACACAGAGAGAGGGCAGAAGGAGGGTGGCAAATACATAGCAAGTGACAACAGATAGCGGATAATCCCCCATCCACGTGCATACGCATCTACGGAAGCCACAGCGCAGAGCCGTCTTGGGGTCTGAACGAAACTGGCTCAGGAAGAGGCATTTGTCACTGATTTCCCACAAAGTGGATGAGCTGGAATTTACCCATTTGTCTGGGCAAAGTATACTTGTATAATCGTAATAGTCTTTCTATGTTTCATTGTCGAAAGAACGCTTAATTCGGGGTTGCTTGGCCATTGACGCATGGATCTTAAGCCCAATTTTGGGGGTGGGGGTGGGTCGGTGAATGACACTGGATCAAAAGGCTTTTAAAGCACACCAAAAGGGATTGTGATGATCTGCTCTGGGAACGCTGGCCACACCATCAATTACTGGGCACAGTGGACCTTTCTCTTTTGAGTCATTTGACAGGCGAGGAGATGTTGAGTTTAAAACTGTGGCTTAGACCCTGGCCAGTGAAGACGTGTAGACCAGGTCAGCTGAACAACAAACAGTTCCTCCTTTTCATGGGGAGATGACTAGGGGACCGAAGCAGGAATCTCCTCCTCCACATACCACAGTGCCCACCCTAGAGAAAGACCTCAAAAGCAGGGCCTGGAGGTATATACATACACTGCACAGACACACTGCTGCTCCAGCAGAGGCTGTTAGAGAAAGGTTCCAAGCGAATGCGAGCCGATCAGAAGAGCCTGGGGGAACCCTCTACCCCGTCCATGAACACATATCAAGCCTGGAATGACTTCTCACTTGGAGATGGGGGAAGAGAAAGGGCCTCGACCCATGCTCTTTAAAAAAATTCTACCAAGGGGGTGGCCTAGGTGGCTCAACCTGTAAACTGGCCCACTTTAGCTCAGGTCGTGATCTCACGGTTCGTGAGTTCAAGCCCCGCATCAGGCTCTGTGCTGATGGCTCGGAGCCTGGAGCCAGCTTCGGATCCTTCTGTCTCTGTCTCTGCCTATCCTTCCCCTGCTTACTCTTTGTCTCTCTCTGTCTCAAAAATAAATAAACACTAAAAAAAATTTTTAAAATAAAAATTACAAAATTCTCCCACATAAAAGAAGGAGTACGTTGGAGGTTGCAGAAAGAAGACACACATTTGGAAAGACTTACCGCGGGGCCCAGGTCTGCAGTCACCCCTGACGTGCAGCCTTCTTACACGTAGCTGTGAAACCTGGAATCAGCCCCTGCAGAGAGGCAAGTGAAATCATGAGTCGGAATGCGGACTGCTTTTGCTGCACAAGAGCCCTGTTTTTGGAGCTCTCGTGCCCTTCACCTCAGTCCTGCCTCTGTGCCCTCCCTGAAGCATGCCCCTTATACCCGTGGCCTCAGGTAGTGGCTCAAGTTCCAACCATCACATTAACATTCCAGGCATCAGGATAATGGAAAGGATAAAAGAACACACTCATTATCTTTTAAGCCAGGTTACCAGGGTCTGCTACCCAACACTTCTGCTTATATGCTATTGGTCAGATTGTGTCACATGGATCCCCTTAATTGCAAGAGCTATACAGTAGTATTATGTTTGTTTAAAGTACATATCCTTGGGGCTCCTGGGTGGCTCAGTTAAGCATGCGACTCTTGGTTTCGGCTCAGGTCATGATCTCACAGTTCGTAGGATTGACCCCCGCATCAGGCTCTGTATTGACCCCAGCCTGCTTGGGGTTCTCTCTTTCTCTTTCTCTCTCTCTCTCTCTCTCTCTCTCTCTCACACACACACACACACACATACTACATACACACACAGAGTAAATAAATAAACTTGAAAAAAATAAAGTGCGTATCTTTATCTTCTTTAAAAAAATGGGTTCGCTCTCCTGTGCAATTTGCATCCTTGCTCGAACTACCTTGCACATTCAGACACAGTTAGTTGTTTTTAACAGTTGAATGGATGCACACTTATTGAATTAATCATTTGACATTTAAACGATCTTCTCCTCTTTCTGGTCCCCCCACCCCACCCCACTACAATCGCTCTTGCGGTAAATATCGCTGGCTGCCCCTCTAATGTACGTTGTGAGCAGTCCTTTTTCTGTTGTTCTTGGTCTTAGCCCACGTTCCCCGGAAGTCACAGCAATTATGTCATTTTACTTTATTGAGGAATCCCACCTCAGCTACCATGAATGAAAAGGGGAGCAGAGCAGGGAAGGAGGGAGAGTCACTATAAAAATTATCATTGAGCTGGTCATTACGAAGTGATACTGGTTGCTCAGTTAATGGGACTGGACCCTGAAGCAGCCTTAGAAACTGCGTCTGAGGACTGTCCATCAGGGGGGAGCAGGGAGAAAGGAGAAGGAGTTTATGCCCTGGAGCCGGCCTTCCATTGGACAAAGTTTTGTACCACAGGGTGTTACCCACATACTTCTGGAAATATGCATATTCAGGGATACAGACCCGGTCCTGCGGAAAGCCCCAGGGGAGGAGGAGACCAGTGTGCGGTGAACAAGAGACTGTCACTTTGTACCTATGGAGTCCAGCACAACCCACACAAAACTAAAACAAGGAACATGTGGGGCCAAGGATGCTTATATTGGGTCCTCATACTGCAATGGGGAACAATCG
This sequence comes from Panthera tigris, assembly GCF_018350195.1. NCBI lineage: Eukaryota > Metazoa > Chordata > Mammalia > Carnivora > Felidae > Panthera > Panthera tigris. Next base: position 78,964,120 of record NC_056668.1, read on the forward strand.
TTGTGAGAAAAAGCCCTCACTTTTTCCTATGAGGGGAGATAAAAGTTCAATCAGTCATAGTCTTCTTCAAGATGGTCTTGAAGCCATATTCGACCTTCCTTGTGTCTCTCTTTAACCATGCATTCTAGACTTCCCTCTCCTTGGCCAGCCCTTCACCTGGTCTGGTGTGCATGCCTCGTGGAGTGACCAGTTACGCGGGACAACAAAATATACTCTCCAGCTGTCCCCCCCAGGCCACACTCAGGCGACCACTGCCTTAGTTCAGATCTGCTTCATATCTTGCCACGATTATTGCAAAAACCTTGTAACGGATCTCCCTGGCCCTCCATTCCACGTTCACAACTGTTGTCAGATGAAAATTTATGAAACGGTAGCTTAGCTCGTATGTTTCTACAAACAAAAGTTGCTTCTCATTCCTCATGCAGTGAAGTCTGAACTCTTCAGCTACAAATGGAAAGCCCTGGTTAATTATGATCTGACACCTGCTCAAATCTCCAGCATTGCCTCCTCCTTCACCTGCCCCTGTGCCCAATCTCATATCCTCCGGTCCCAGAAAACCTCTCTGATTCTATTCTTTCCTGTTGTCATGCCTTTTCTCATGCTGTTCCCATTATATGGGTGCCTATCCAAACCCTACTTATCTTCCAAGGTCCAATACAAGGATGATTGTCTACTAACTGGGAGGGGGATGAGGGATACAGTCAGTGGGAAATTGAAGAGAAGAGCTGGGAGATATCTCAAGGTAAACAGGGAGCTCTGTCAGTAGTCAGTTTAGGGACCCATTGCCCTATCACTGGGTACCCTCCCCTCTTTAACACACTACCCCTAGTGTTCTTAGGAATTCATGCTTCTCTGGTTTTGATATATCACTCTTTATTTAGGTCAAAGACTTCAGAACCCGAAACATATTTAATGATGAAAATCAATATGTAATTATTTTAGACTAAACAGGATAAAAATAATTTCTGTGAATTCTTTGTTTAACTAAGGAAACCACACTAATATACTTTAATGCTTCACTGATTATGTCACATAAACAACTTTGGTTCTTTTTTTTTTTAGATAGACCAATGCAAAAACGGAATTTGAAGAGCTTTGTATGTATGTGTGTGCTGAGCAATAAGTCACTTATATTTTCTGGAATTTTTCTTGAGAGAATGTTTGACAAATATGGTGACAATTATTTATAGACTGACTAGTATATTCCAGGGACTGTACTAGTGGTGAATGAGACATATATTTTGCCACTAAGGGGATTAAACATGAGTCAATACAATAGACAAGTGAGTAGGATGTTAAATATAGGAGGAGAAATGATGCTCTGGGACAAACCTGAGGGACTAGCAAGGGGGTGGGAATGTGTGGCACCAGCACAGGGGACTAGGAAAAAAATGACAGGCTATCTGAGTGTCTAAGAGAATGTCTCTGTGTCAAACATGCATTTATTTGTTTCACCAGTGATTATCCAATCATTTGCTTTTGCTCCTTCCAATGGCAGATGCTCTTGGTTGGTACGACTTTCATTTCCAACCCTTTTTCCTAATGACCGTCCAAAAAGGGGTGGCCTTTGACCCATTTGTAGCCAATAAGGTAAAAGGGTAAAATTGCTGCAGGGATCCTAGAAATATTTTGACTTCTTGACCAAGACATCCTCATTTTCCTTTCTTCTTTCTCTTCACTGGATTATGTATGCGATGGCTGCAGCTGCAGCAGTCAGCATGTAACCATGAGGAAAAAAGCCCAGAGAAATTCAACTTCATAGAATTGCAGTGACTTATTGAGCCTTCCAACTAGCATCCACAATCCCCTTCCTCTCTAAGTCTTATGTGAGAAAAATAAACCTCCGTTGGCTTGAGTCACTGCAGGTGTGTTTTCTGTTACTTGCGACTGAAAGCATTCTCAACAAAACTGGGAGTGTGCTTTGGGCCAGGCCTATTGTTTGGTGAGCTCTTAATAAAGCTGTCTGCTGCAAACACCTTAAAAAAAGAGAGCCCGCCACAAAGGAGCAGGTGATAACATCTGTTCAGTGGCTTCCCTTCAGTGAGTGAGGCACTGAGATTTATAACTGGCAGAGTGGGACAAGAGTTATAGGTGTCTGGCCCCTTGTCTCAGCACCACTGTATATTTCTTTAATGAAGTGTGAGACCAGAACTCCATAAATTCACATAGTAGCAGAAGCGGGCAGCAGCTCGTCAGCAGAGCTATTCAGGGAACCCAGCATCACTCTTTACGTATTAGAGAAGTTCACAGCCGGTTAAAAATAGGCTTGGAGAGAAGTCGCTTTTAGACCACAGCTCATTTTGGATTTCTCTGGAGCCCCATTCTGGGCCACAATGTATTTCCTTTTTTCTTTCACTCGAGTAGGAGCGCCCAGGCGGCTCAGAGACAATAGACGCACGGTTATCTCTAGGTCTGTTGTCACTGAAAGCAGAACTAAGTGGAAACAATGTCCCTTGGGCACGTGGAGGACTGCAGCTTTGTAGTAAGCCCAACACCCCCTGAGTCTTTACCGTGGGCCAGGCTTTGGGCTTTATGTTCTCAAAACAACCCTGATGTGAAAAAATGCTACTAACTGCCTCGTTTCTCCGATGAGGAACCTGAGGTTCAGAGCAGATAAGCAACTTATTTAAGGTCACACAGCTAGTATGCAGCGGGACCAGGATTGGAACCAAGGTCTGTCTGATTCCATTGAGGGCCTGTGCTGTTAACCTCCACTCCTGCCTGGTACATGGGGCTTTCCGCGACGCTCATTACCTCATGTTGATCCTCTGAGCAGACCCGCCAACAAAGTAGCAAAACAGGAAGATGACCCCAGTTTCCAGAGGAGAAAATTAAGGACCAGAGAGGTGAAATGATCTGCCGAGCCCAACCAGCAAAACTAGGTCAAGTCAGTAAAACTAGGACTTGAACCGTACCTTCTGACTTTGAGTCTTGTGCTCTCCCAGGGCAAGCTGAGAGTGCAAGCCCTTCAGTTCTGAAAGAACATTCTGAATTTCGGGGGGTGGACTTCTGGGATTCAACAGCGGGCTCTGTATCAAGGAACCAAATATCCCAGGGCTAACCTGATTTATTCAGCCTCTTGTAGATAAATTCCTACCTAGTCCATCAGTTAAATAGTATTTGGTACTGACATTTTAAATTCCAAATATAATATTATTTTCACTGTTAATTTAACAGTCCTTCAAATAATGGGAGGAGAGTGAGCTGGAAAGGATAGACGTCTTTAATAGGGGACTGCCAATTTAGCTGAGAAAGCTAGAATAATATCTCTTTGAACATTTAAATTATCCACTGACAAGGAAGCTGAGAATTAGCTTATAAAGGGGAGAGGGTAGGTATTGTACATGTGAATATTTTTTTAAACATCTGAGTTTTGAAAAATAAAAGTGGCCTGCCCACATTTTCAAGCACAGTGGTAATCAAAAGAGAGCTCTGTGGAGGTAATAATACCTTGTATTTAAATACTGCTTGTCTCTGAGGAGCTCAAAGCACTCTATAATCATTTCCTTATTATGATTCTCAAAACTTCCTGGGTCAAAAAGTTACAAAGTTTATACCTTAACTGTCTGGCCTCAGTTTCCTCCCTGGAAATCTGAGGTGAAAAAGCGGGCTGGTATCCAAGACCTCTGTCGTGCCCAAACACCTCCCACTCCTTCTCTACTCACCCCACCTGCCTCCCCAGGCCCCGTCCTTATTGTCCTCCTTCCCTACTTAGACTATTTCCTTTTGTTTTCTGGATCGGACTGGTGACTCTCATGACATGGAACCATACAAGTTAGAAGAGTTTGATTCCAGTGACCTGGAGGCTGAGCAAATAGTTTGAGGTGGGGATAGGGAAGGGTCTCTTCAGTCAGAGTGGTTCCATTTTTATCCGCTTTTATAGGTCAGAGACCTGCATGATATTTTGTCTTCAAAGAGGATTTTTGCTGTTAATCAAGTGATACCTGCTAATCTAGTCTAACCCCTTCCTTTTGCTGATGGGAAAACTGAGGCCCTGAGCAGGGGATAACTTGTTAAAGGTTCCACTCCAACTCTTGGGTGGCCCACTCATCCCTCAACCTTGGTCTCTGGGCACCAGTCTGGGGCTCTCGGGGGGCCACCAGGTTGTTTTCCCTCAGTTGTCACTTTCACTGGCATAACCCCAGTGACAAATTGCAGACCGCAGCTGTGGGCTCACACCGAGGGTAGTTTGAGTGCAACTGACAGAACAAAATCGACTTCCTTTTTTAGAGGTAAAGGGACTCATCTTACCTGGGAACACCAGACTAGGTCACGCAGGAAGAAACAGGTAGAGTTTGTATGTGCCATTTTCACCTAGTCCCAAAATGTTTCTCTACCTCATCTAGGTCATGAAGAAAAAAAGCGTAAGTACAAACATACACGTACATTTATATAGTTACTGCCTTCCAGTGAGCTCAAAGCATATATGTATATGCACACACACACATGTACACACACGCACACATGCACTTTATTGGTTAGAACTTTGTTTTTGCAGTGAGAAAATCAAGGCACAGGGTAAACTGATCTTGACTCAAACCATAACCTGAATTGGTGACGTTGGCGTAGAACTTCTATACATGTGTTGGATCACACACAGTGTGCAGCTGGAGCAAAGTTTGGGAGGCCAAGGACCCAACTCTAGACCCGCATTGGACTCTACCATTGGGCAAGTGCTTTACCCTCTGAGTGTTAGTTTCCCCATACGGTAAATGGATAGGGGAGGGGTGTTGGCCATTTTCATTCTGTGGCTCCTTTCTCTGTACTAGAAGTTACGTGCGGAGGGATTGAAAGGAGCGGGACCGAGCCCGGGGCAGCCCCCCTGGAGGGGACGTGGCTGTCCCTCGCTTCCCTAACCTTGGGTGTTCCAGCCTTTGCCGAGTGTGCAGTGTGCATCCTGTGGAAGACTTTTCCAGGGCCTTGGACCAGACCACATGCAAAGGGTTGAAGCTATCCTATAAAGGGAATCCAGTTCCTGGCTCCTGTTCTGTAATCCCGGGGCTGAAAATGAGAATGGCTTGTGTTTATGCGTGTCCCGTAGGTAGCGTGTTCCATGTGTTGTGTGTAGTGAGTAGTGTATGGTGGGTCCAACCTCTAAGGCCAGGGGATGCCTGAGTGATTCCGTTGGTATGAAATTTGCCACCCTGGCCATAGGGAGGCAAGGTAGAAGCAAGGTGGGGGCCGCCACCCTGGCCTTAGAAGGCCTTGCAGGCTAGAAGCAAGATGGGGGGCTGGCTCTGTTAGATACCCCCGAAGTACCCTGGGCACTAGCAACAGTTTTAAGCTATTCTTAGCTTTCTTCCCTTTCATGATCCTGAGAATATTAGTTGCCTCATTACATTATCCCTGATATTGTTACCAAGAAGATACAGCCAACAGGCTCTTGAGAAGGTGCTAAATACTAGTCACTAGGGAAATAGGAGTCGGACCCACAATGTAATCCCCCCTCCCGCTCACTAGCATGGCTAAAATTTCTGTAAAAGGAAAATAACAAGTGTTGGCGAGGATGTGGAGAGATGGAAGCCTTGTATATTGCCGGAGGGAACGTGAAATGGTGCAGCCTCTTGTTGCGAGTTTGGCAATCACTCAAAAAGTTAAACATCGAATTACCATATGGTCCAGGAATCCTACTCTTAGGTATACACCCCAAAGCTTTGAAAGCAGGGACTCAAACAGATACTTGTGCACAAATGAACATAGCCGCATTATCCACGGTAGTTAACAGGTGGAAACAACCAAATACCCATCAATGGATAAATAGATAAACAAACTGTGGCATATACCTATAATGGAATATCACGCGGTCACAAAAAGGAAAGAAGTATTGTAGCTTCCGCACGTATGTTTGATTAGGATACACAGGGATCAGAAATGGGCAAATGGAGGCAACACGGTCTGTCCCTAACATTTGCGAAGTCCAAGGCCAGTGTACAAAATGAGGCTCCTGGCTTATAGCTTGCCTTCTCTTCCCTCCCTTGTTTGCCAAAGCACTGTAAATGTCTGACACTCGCACATTTGGGCTCCAGCCTCGTGACAAAGCTCCGTACATAACCCAATCCCATCCCCACCCATGGCTCCACCCTGCACACAGCTGTCCCTTGGCCTAGAGACACATATACTAGCATCAGGTTTTGTCTTCCACAGTTGTGTGCTGAGGAAACAAGATCCTAGGTGTGGGTTCAGAGCCACGTGGGCAAGGAATCCTGAAGTCCCGAAGGTGAACTCGATTCTGGGTGGACATCTCTAGGCCCTGTGGATTCCTCACCCAGTGGAGAGGAAAACACCTGGAGACAAGCCAGTCTAGGGTTTTGAAGGTGCAAGAGGCTGCTAGACCAAACAGGGCCTGGGTTGCTCTGACCTAAGCAAGACGAGAAGGAACCATGATTTATTGAGCCGGACCATAGCAAGGCATTTTTTTTTGGTGGTCAATTTGATCCTTATTACAGTCTGAGAAAGTATTATTTGCCCCATTTTACAAGAGAGACTCATGAAAGTGAAGTGACTTGCCTAGGGCTACGCAGAGAGTAAGTGACAGCAATTCTGAAGTCTATATTCTTTTCGAGAACTGCGTTCTTCCATGGGACAACTGGAGAAGGCGCCAGAATGTTCTAAGGATGCTTTGTAGATAGAAGTGGGGTTTTGCTTTTTTTTTTTTTTTTTTTTTGCCATTAGACGCCATTTAGGCTGCACAACATGCTAGGTAGGCTTTTGTCCTTGTGTTTGCTTGGTAAGGAGGGAGTGTCTTGCAAGCTTCCTCCACTGCTGTGCTTGGGGCCGCCCAGCGCATGTCGCGTGGTGCTCCCAGAAGTTCATGTTGAGAGTCTGACCGTGAGCTGGGGCCCAGCCCCATCTGTCCGGGACCACACAGTCTTCTCTCTCAATGCCTCTAGTCAGTGCAGCTGTGCAAAAGGCACCCTTGAGTTCTCTGGTAAACAAGGCAGGGTGGTTGCCTTGGTGTCTTTCCATCCCTCTCAGTCTCTTAGGAGATGGTCCACATCACAGGCCGGAAGCTGAGAAGCCTCTGAGCAGCCCAGTGAGATAAATTAAACCAGAACTTTCCTTTGCCACTGAAGAGAAAGGTTTTTTTTTTTTCTCTTTTAGGGTGCCTTGGTTTCCTTGTGTGGAAAAGAGACACGTAGGTACCAGCTTCATATGACGGAGGGCTGTTAAATGCGCTCTTACTGTTGGCTTTTTAAATAATCAGCGCTGCTTGGGTTTAGAAATGTAGAATGGCTGTGTGGGAGGTAGTGGGTTCTCCCAAACTGTAGATGTTTTAAAAAAATTTTCAATGTTTTTATTTATTTTTGACAGAGAAAGAGCGCGCGCGAGAGGGCATGGGGGGAGGGGCAGAGAGAGAGGGAGACAAAGCATCCGAAGCAGGCTCCAGGCTCTGAGCTGTCCGCACAGAGCCTGACGTGGGACTCGAACTCGTGAACCTCGAGGTCACGACCTGAGCGGAAGTCAGACGTGCAACCGACCGAGCCACCCAGGCGCCCTGAACTGTGGATTTTTAAACAGATGGTGGAAGACTTGGCTGTGGCATGTGGAAGGTTTAAGAACTAGATCGTGTCTTCAGTCCCTTTTAGCCTCGTGACTAAATTGTAAATATTCTTGACCATAAAAGAAAAGAAATCGTGTCAAGTGCTATAACGAGGCACAGACCGGGCCTTTTTTTCTTTTTTCTTTTTTTTTTTTTAACGTTTATTTATTTTTGAGACAGAGAGAGACAGAGCATGAACAGGGGAGGGGCAGAGAGAGAGGGAGACATAGAATCTGAAACAGGCTCCAGGCTCTGAGCTGTCAGCACAGAGCCCGACGCGGGGCTCGAACTCAGACCGTGAGATCATGACCTGAGCCGAATTTGGACGCTTAACCGACCGAGCCACCCAGGCGCCCCCAGACTGGGCCTTTTAAAGAGACTGCATAGACAAGTGGTTGTTTCTGGTCGGGAGGATGGCAGGAGGCTTCTTAGGAAGAATGTCTTTTGACTTCGGCCTAGAGACATGGCTAGAACTTGATGGGAGAACAGCCGGAGCAAAGGCGTGGAGAGCTAGGTGGCGAGGGATGTGCGAGGCCCGTCTGTGGAGCGAGATGTGAATTAGTTGCTTCCTTGTGAAACGTGTAGGCTGTGGGAGATACTGCCGGTTTAGTAACCTGAGGTTAGACGGGAGGGCGGAGGATCTTACAGCCTAAGGCATTTTGACAATATCCTGAAAAACAGGGGAAGTTACCAGTTGGTTTCCTTGCTTGCTTTTAAGCAAAAGCGTAACACAATAGTCATTAGCGCGCTCAGTAAATGTTTCTGCCCCCACATCTTCTGCGCATGTGACAGGAGAGCACTCCCTGGCCACCTGTGGATGGGGCCATGTGGACCACAGCTCAACGGGCTGTGAGCAGAAGTGAGTTTTGTCACCTCCAGGCATACATTTAATTGTCAACGTGAGATCCTCTACAACTCTCTCTTCTCTCTTCTCCAGCCTCTGCAATGCTTCCGATGGTGGCTGCTCCGTCAGCCTGGGTCTCAGAGTGGGGACGATAATGAAATGGCGCTGAAGGCCCGCTGACGAGTGATGGGCGTGTAGCATGAGAAACAAGCCTTTGCTGTTTGAAGCCACTGGACTGTTGAGTCTGTGTGTTCCTGCAGCATAGCTTACCCTGTCCTGACTGATGCAAGTGACAAGGTCAGGGTTGTACTTCAGGAGTATTAAGTGTGGTGTCATGTGCAAGATGGACGTTTTTTGGAGAGACCGGAGGCAGGAAGAAAAGTTAAGGGAGAGTGCACTGGGCCCAACTTTGAAAATGGAAGAGTCACGGGGCCTGACAAATGATTAGAGTTTTTACCACTTCCAGTGTCCCGCTCTGGTGTAACGAGCAGGATTGCCTAAACATGTCCCTGGGAGCACATTCTGGATGACCTGGACAATGAATTCCTTGGGACCAGCGGCTTCCCGTTCTCCCAGCAGGAGGAGCTGCACCCAAATCCACCTTCCAGTGGGACCCGGCAAGAGGTTTCCTCTGCTGGGTAGGAGGGTCTGCTTCTGAACCCAAGGTCCTATGATCCCCAGGGTGTGTAGGATCTAGACAGTTAGCTTTCTTAGGTGACTCCTGTAAACATCGAAACGCACTGGAATATAAAAGCCAGACAGCCTGGCACCCATGCAATCCACACTTCCCCACCTGCTTAAGTGCCCTCTCAGGCGTGACCTTTAAAGGGGAACGTGCGGCTATGGGCAGATCCAGCAGGGTATCCTGGCCCCAGGATACCTCTCCACGGTTCACATGCCTCCTACTGCTGAACTTCACTTTGTCCGTCTTCCTAATAAACCCTGTTCTGTAACCCATACCGTGTCCTGAGCCCCCCGCCTGCCCCCCACATGTTGCATGCCAGATATGACAACAAAGGGACTGCTAGTGCATGACCATCACAGAGGCAGATTGACCGTGCCCCTGCTCAGACTAGGGAGGTGGGAGGACAGGCACAAGGAGGGCCTGGTAGTGTATTCAGGCCCCTGGGTCAAAGAGGAAGGCTGAGAACATCCCAGGTCAGGGTGGAAAGACAGTGGCTAAACTGGCTGTAGTGATAACATAATGGTCCTCCAAGATGTATCCTCTACTCCACCCTGATAAAAATTATTTGAATTCAATAGTTCACTGTCTTGAGAAAAAAAAGGCAAACACCGTTCAAGATGATTAGCCAGCATATTTTCGTTTTGCATCGCCACCACAGAACTTCTTGAGGAATTCTCTGAGGATCACAAAGCACGAGCGGCTTGCCTGTGAGTCGGTTTGTTGGGGGCTCAGTGCATGCCTATTAGATAATGTTTTTTTTTTTAATTAAAAATTACTTATTTATTTTTGGGAGAGAGAGAGCGAGCGGGGCGGGGGGGTGGGCAGAGAGAGAGGGAGACACAGAATCCGAAGCAGGTTCTGAACTGTCAGCACAGAGACCGACGTGGGGCTCGAACCCACGAACCGTGAGATCATGACCTGAGCCGAAGTCGGACGCTTAACCAACTGAGCCACGCAGGCGCCCCTGGATAGTGCTTTAAATGGTAAACAGGGCCCCAGCCCATCTCTCTGAAGTCTCTGGGTCCTATAATAGAATTGAAACATAGTATGTTTGTGTTAAAAATAGTAAAAGGCATTCTAGTAATTTACAGTATAGGGTGGGAGTTTTGTTCCAGTTTTTAGGTGGCACATTGGTACTTGAGGAAAATAGGTGAGGGTATCGACAGAGGCCTTTACAGAATTTCTCAAGGTAACTTCTGGGCATTTTCCAGGACTTTGAGGGGCTGAGGAAACAGGCTCTTTGTAATGCTAATTTCACTGCAAAATGCCAAGTCCTCCTTTGCCTTTAACTTGGGGTACCATTAGCCCTACGGTTAGGGCTGTCCGTCTGAGAGTGGTTTAGGATCCATGCCAGAGCTGATGAAAGAGAAGGAAGGAAAAAGAGATTTTCCTGTGGCAAACGGGAGGGGGCTGGGAAAGAGACAGGAGACGGTCAGATAGGCAATGTTTGCACGCAGAGAAGAGCCATGGCATGGGGGGTGGGTGCCATCTCAGTGGGAAGCAGGGAAAGGGGTGAGGGCAAGGGTATGGTAAACATAAGATTCCCTAAGGGCAAAGAAACTTTGTGGTAAAGACAGCTCATGCCAGCCATTTTGGTTTCTGCAGGAGGGTGGGGTGAACCCAGAGCCTCATGGGTGGGAATGTGCCACAGGTGACATGCTTGTGGGATTTGACAGACTGGAGTGTGTTTCCTGCTGATCACAGCAGTGGCGGGGGGTGAGAAGCCAAAAATCAAAACATCTAAGTTCTTTTTTTTTATGTTTATTTATTTCTGAGAGACAGAGAGACAGAGAGACAGAGCGTGAGCAGGGGAGGGGCAAAGAGAGGGAGACCCAGAATCCGAAGCAGGCTGCAGGCTCCAAGCTGTCAGCACAGAGCCCCACACGGGGTTCAAACTCACAAGCCATGAGATCGTGACCTGAGCCGAAGTCGGCTGCTTAACCGACTGAGCCACCCAGGCGCCCCAAAACGTCTAAGTTCTTGCCCTGACTTTTACTTTTTGTTCACTAACTATATCATGAGAGCCTGCTGTATGTACCAGACCCAGCGACAGGTGCTAGGGGATCAAGCGTGATGCCCACCTCTTCCGGAGCTTGGGTCTGATGAGGAGATTGCTGGTCCCACCAGCTGGGTTCCATGGTTGCATCACTTCACCTTCTTGGAGAGTGTGGTTTATGTCCGTGGGCGAGTGGACTTTCTAATACTGAACCCAGGATTATATTGATTTATCTGTCCCCCGCCCAGTAGTGCTGGACCAGTAGGGACCTCCCATGTGTACAAGGTCTGGATTGCTACATTTATATCAGGACAAGAGCAATCAAGAACATGTTTTCTCTGAGGGCAGGCTGTAAAGGAGAGGAAAGTGGGAAGGTGTACAGGCCATGGTTACACTTCTAAATGGCTCAGCACAGAATATTCTGGTTCTCTCTCCCCAGGGAAGGGTGTGGAGGGACCAGGTATATCTCACCTTTGTAGCTCCCCACACTGAAGGAGCCATCAGAATGGAGAAAAGAGGGGTGCCTGGGTGGCTCAGTTGGTTGGGTGGCCAACTTCAGCTCAGGTCACGATCTCACGGTTCGTGAGTTCCAGCCCCACGTCGGGCTCTGTGCTGATAGCTCGAGCCTGGAGCCTGCTTCAGATTCTGTGTTTCCGTCTCTCTCTGCCCCTCCCCTGCTCACTCTCTGTCTCTCTGTCAAAAATAAATTAAAAAACATTTAAAAAATTAAAAAAAAACAAAACAAAAAAGAATGGAGAGTAAGGAAAAGGTCTTCCTCCCCCAACCCCCTGCCCAAGAGACATATGGTAGGGAAATTTACTTTAGCCCACAACTGCCTTACTGGTTCACACTGGGATAATAGTCCTCTAAACTTGATAGGAAATAAGAGAGAAATGGGACCAAACACATATCAATCTCAACACGTTCTAGTGGGAAAGAAAGAATTAAACGCTGATCAAAAGATTGCTCTAGTATCTACCTGGTCTTGGATTATAATAAAAAGATACAAATGATACTCACTAATTTCATTTAAAATGGGATAGCTTACCTGCGTGCATGGCCAGTTCTAATTTTTTTTTTTTTTTTTGCATACTTTAGAACGGAGCAACAAAGTTCCTCTAAACTGAAATAGATTGGAGACTTGACAGGATCAATAAAAGAAACTTGGCCACAAAGCGTCCTCACGCTGTTGGAGCAAAAACCTGAACCGATATTGTATGTCAGTTGCAATTTGCTTTTATTTATCCATCAGCACGCTCTCCAACTAAATATAAGTATGTGTGAACAACAGTTGCAGATATAGACAGGCATCGATGTCTCCAGAATTGTTAAGACTCACTGGCCTGTGACATATCAGTGTTCAAAAGTTCTGATTTCTCCCGTGAGGTACTTTTCATATCTTATTTTGATAACGGAATGCAAATAGGCTCCCGTGAGCCCTTCCTCACCTGGGTTCTTTGCACGGTGGTACGACTGCATCTGTTTATTACAGACTATGAACAAATACACAGCCCAGTTTAGATTTATACAAATCAACTACAATTGGGGAGTTACCAAAAAATATCTGAAGGTAAAAACAAGCCCATCCTTAATTGCAGCTCTGTTGATTTTTGGCTTTCTAAAATTATTATGATTTGTAGCAAAGGGTGGTAGGTAGGATCAATGTCAAGAACTCCAAACCAAGAATGGGGAGTTTGAGGACAAGCTCTCGACCCCTTATTAACTCTTGCATCTGGAGCAGTCACTTCCCTGTCTAATGTTGGGAAAATTGGTATAAGCATCCTTTCCGTGCCTATCTTGCAGGCTCTCTGAGGGGCTTAGACAACAGGACAGATGTGATAGCTCTTGGTGAGATTATCCAAATGGGAAAGGAGGAGCATGACTCAGCTTAGAAGAGCCCCGGAAAACAAGGAGTACCTTGGCCTGTGTTTTAGGAGATGCACAGTCACCAAAAGCTCTCAGGAAAAATTCCTTTGCTATTGGTGGTGTCAGTCATTTTTATTATTTAACAGCCAGGACCGTAGGCAATAGGAATCCCATCTCTCTCTATCAGGTGCCTCATCCATCTTGCATATATTTAATTCGACAAGCACTGACTAAGTGCCTTCTGTGCACCAAGCACTGTTGCAGGGGATACAGAGTTGGGTAAGAAATGTTCTTGTAGCACACAAGCATTCTAATGAAAGGCAGACGCGCGAACAGACTCTTGCGGGGACTAGGACTCTTTGTCGAAGGAGAGTCTGAGTCCCCTGGGGGGGGGAGGGCACGTTGGAGTGCTCACAGAGAAGTTTCAATTTCCACAGGAGGTCCTTACAGGGCCCGATCCAGGTGTCTGCTAGATAGATACTTCCTAGATGAGTGGATGAAAGAATCACTTTTAGCAGCACGGTTAGTTGAATCCGGCCCTGGCTGGGGACTTGGTGGTCTTTTCCCCTCTTCTTCATGTCTGAACGTCCGTGGTTTAGCACAGGAGCAGCACATGGTGGGCATTCCTCAGACGTTGTAGAGAAAATTAAAGTCATATTGCGTTCAGAGGAGAGTTGGGTGGCTTGGCTACGGAAGTAAGGGGACTCACCTTGCTCTAAGAACTTGGCCAGGTCACTTTCCTTCTTTTCTCATCAGGACAAGGGAGAGGAGGCACATCTGATCTGCCTGACAGGCTTGTGAGCAGTTTGCTGCCTGGGAGGTCTCTCGAATGGATTGCCAAGTAGCGTGAAGAAAGCAACTTCCTGGAAGCATGCTGGGGAAGATAATGACTATTATATGAGATTTAGGATGGTGAGAGCGTCATAGGGAGCAGCCATTACTGTCCTGTACAGGAGGACTAACCTGAACACTAATATGAGAATAAAAGAAAAAGGTGATTAACAAAGGTAATTGTCTACTGTGTCGAGGAAAACTTCCTGGGGCACTTTTCTTTACGAAGGTTAATTATCTTCGTAGATAGCTAGAATATTAGGGTTATTAGAGGGGGAAAAACTGCTGACGTTTAATCTGTAATTATTGATGGCATGCTAATGAGTTGAGAGAAAGAAAGCAGATTGGCCCAAAGGCTTAGAATGGAAAGCTTATTGTGGAATAACACGGAGAGGGCTGGCCAATCCTTGGGTTATCGCCATGCAGTTATCAAGTAGTCAGTGCTTCCTGTTTTAACAGAGCCAATATCTGAAGGGCGGGCAGGGGCTTGAGGGCACAATGATTGTCCTTTTGGGGGAGTCTCTGAAAGGTGCAGACAGCACAGTCAAGAGTAGCCCATGCCGACATCCTCTCCCACCTGCAAGACTAATTTTGTCTTTGTTTTGGCTGCTAGCGGAGTCTCTCAGCTGCAAGTCTCCCTTACATAAAGCATGATGTTTTATAAGTATGTAAAACACTTTTATATATTTGGATTCATTCTGTCCAGTTTGCAAGAGTCAGAGGAATGCCGTTTACCTCAAGTCACGGGAGGCGAATATAATGGCGATATGAAGAGTAAAGCTTCTCAGTGCCTCCGAGGCCGGGCCTCAGGCCATTAGGAAAAATTAGCTGCCATTCTGGAAACAGCCACCATGACTTCTGGCCATCCCGTTGCCCATGGAGGCCCACCGCTGCTCTTAACATCGTGGGCCCTATTTTGCCGCAACTTGTCCTTGTGGCTGGTACTTCTTTCCGCGTCACTTGCTGACCTCCCTGCGCTACCTTTCTCCTGTCCCCTGGCTTCTCCTGTATGGTGGCTTCAGCTCACACCTGGCTTTCTGAGAGACTCCATTTCTGCACCACTAGTCATCCCCACTTGGGTTCACACTCCCCTCACGAGAGAAACTATTCAACCCAGAGGATCTCTGTTGGCAGGACTGGCTTCGTGTGTGGGCAAACTGTGCCGTCCCATGGTGTCCTGTGCTCAAAAGCGGCCCGCACTTGCTTGAATGTTCTCCTCTGGAAGACTCTCAGCAGTGTTACATCTCCATAAAAGCACACATGATATTGTCATGTTTTCATCTGCTTGCTCGTCTGCCCTGTCTAATAATACACTCTTCATTCCTTGAGAGCAAGAAACAAATTGTTTTCATTTCTGTGTCCCTGGCACCTAGCACAATATTTAGCATATAGTAGGTGCTCATTAAATGTCTGTGAAATGAAAATAAGGGCCCACAGTTTGTTGGTGGCACAGGGACGATACCAAAATCTTGCACACCTCCATCTTGGGCTTGGACAACCGCACCAAAATATCCAAGTGGATCTTTAAATGACAATTCTTATGAATATTTTCTTCTTTTTTGTCTTTTTTGGAGTGGATTCCTAAACCAGCAAAACTGCACCTCCTGTTCAACCCTTCCTTGAAAGTCAAATCACATTCAGGTGAGCTCTGAATTTCTAACTGGACAGACACTGCCCACAGGGTGATGAGGGTTTAAAAGGACTGCAAACAGTTCAGCATGGATCCTGCTGGGACATAGGTGGTAAGCATCAGAGGTGGGAAAAGAAGAAAGTACAAAGAAAATTCTAGTTTTATGAGGGCCAGAGAGGGAAAGGAATTTGTGGAATACAAAGAGGGGTCATTCTTCTCTTCTGTGGGTTTTTTGGTTCCTGTCACAGTTCTGTTATTTACTAATTACGTGACTGAGAGCAGGCTACTTAACATTGATGAAATTAGTCAATAGAATAAAATAATGACCTTCCTATTGCCAACTGTATGCTGTCTTAATAAAATCAAATTTGAAAGTGCTTATAAAAATGCTTTGTAAAATTTGTAAAGCATGACATTCACATAAAGGTCTGTTATTACCAAATATGCTTCTCACACATCTGGCTTTCTGTGAAGCTTCTTCACAGAATTTTGGCCAGGCTTGAACACCCTAACCGTATGTTGTCTCCTAGGGTAAAAACAGAGATTTTTGGCAGTCACGAAAACCCAGAAGTGCCTTTATTCACATGAAAATATGGGTTGTAGGCAGGCCTTGTTGTTGCCTCTGGGGAAAAGAAATGTTATCAACTTTGGTCCTTGCACCTTGTGGAAGCTGTCTGCAGCTCTCTTCCCACCAACCACACTTCAAATAAGGTCAAAAAATATTTACTTATGAGTTTGTACTATGTACCAAGCATAAGGGATCCTGTAAGATCCTTGTCTGAGGTCTTGAGAGAAAAAACAGATGCCAACATAAATAATTATAACCCAAGGTAGAGCATAGAAGAGGTAACAATGGTTTTTGACAGCTTTGAAGAGGAGAAATGACACCCCACTGGAAGGCTGAGGAATGATTCATGCAGGCTTGTGGTTCTTGGACCCAGTCCCTTTGATAAGGGAAAAGCCCTTCCAGGTTCCTATAGAACTTTTGAAGCTTCCTCAGCATCTTCCTTCTCAGAGCCTGGGAATGACACTGTCAGACTGTCTCAGCCTCCCTCTGTCTGTGAGACACAGAGCTGCGCACAGCTGAAGTTGGAAGTGCTTGGCTTCTAGAATCTTGGTTGGGTTTGCCCCCAGGCAAACTCCTTAGACTCTCAGTTTTCTCGTCTGGAAAATGGACCTAATAATACTTACTTCAAAGGAATGTTGTAACATTTAATTGATGTCTGCAAACCCTTCTGAGATCTACAGATGAAAGACCTTGGAGACGAATACAACAAGGTTATTATACAGGAGTTAATCCCTTCATCAGCCTTTGGGAATTCTCTGTTGGTTAAATCGGGGGACAATAGACTGCATTTCCAGATGCAAAACATTCTTACAGGCAAAGTAAGTGGTTCTTGATTTCTTGGTCACCCTCTGGGTCTTTCTGCATTCATATCATCCCTAGACTACTACCTTCTCTCTTCTTTCTTTCCCACTCTTGAGGCAAAAGCCTTGCTTCACACATGCTCATAATCAGCACAGTCTCACCCTGGAGGGTGATGGGGTGAGAAGAAGATGATCCATTAAGTTCAAAGACCCAGTATTTTCTGCTTTTTGTCATGCCCAATCTTGGGTATCAATGACAGCGTCTCAGCCCCTCAGAAAACATAATCTCTCTCTCTCTCCTGGGCCCTGATACTCTGCACTCCTTCATTCTGACAACAAAATGAATGTTCTTGGCCTATGAGTCCATAGCAAGGAAGAGAGGGGCCTCATCGGAGTCTGATAATTCCCTTTGATTTTACCATTGATTTTCTTCTCTCAACCTTTCCTTTTCTTTGGATTCCTCAACTAATAATGAGTATAATAATTCTATTAATTTTCTCAAATATGTGTCCTAAGGAGTTAATGAGCTCGTGCAATTGAAAACACTGTCTCAAAAAGAAGTGACCTAGAGGATTATCTAATCTGTAATTCAGGAATCAATGGATGCAATCAACACTCATAAAAACAGATTTGGAGAAGCAACATCATTAAGATCAGCCCCATTATTTCCAAGTTTGCCAAGAAAAAAAAAATCTCCTTTGCAAACTCCATGTTTGTTGATCATCTGACCTCTGAATTCCTCTTAGTAATGAAGATCACCCTACCTCTGGATACAGTCTATTTCATACTCGGAAGCTTCTCACAGTTAAAAAGTACTTTCTCTGGCAAAGGTAACATCAGAGACAGTCATCAGTGATGCCATCTGTGACAATCTCTCCGTCACTTCCAGAACAAGTTTTTAATTCTGGTTCCTGGCTACACACACACACACACACACACACACAGTTCAACGTTCCTTCCCTACAAGGGTCCTACAGATCTGTGAAATCAAGGATCATTTCTAGTGGGTTCTCTCACCACCAACTAAAACTCCCCAGTTGCTTTCATTTTTCCCATGGCACTGTTTCCAGGCCTCTCACCATTCCAGAGGTAGAATCAGTGTTTTGATTAACTAATGGAGGAAGGAGGGGCTTTAGGACAAGCAGTAAGCAGGGTGGTAACAGTTGGGTCTCTGTGTACTCAAGGTTACAAGGAATAGCATGAAAAGAACATTTTTATCACATAGACTAGAGCCAGTTAGATCACCACCCAGCACGGTCAGTGTCTTGCCTACAGCTGGAGACGAATGAATAAATACTTTAATAAAGGCAGTGGTAACTTTGTTTTTCATAATATATATTTCATTCCTCCAGAACACAATGATTTTGGAGTGTCTTTTAATAATTTTTCAGCTGCTAAATCACTACAGAGGGACAGGACAGCTTTTAGTTTCTTATTCAAGCCTGAGATATGTTGAGTAACTCCAAAGTTCTGCCTTGGGGTCTTAATACTTTAGGTGGATATGACAAAATGGGACATGAAGACAAACTGGAGAGTGGTTCAGATAGGGTGCCACCCCAAGATCTTTCCTATTACTGTTTGTAGCTCTTTCTTATACCCAGCCTTATAGTGACAAAACTTTTGGCCTGGAACAGGAATGAGGTGCCAAAGCATTAAAAAGACGGTGGGGCCTGAGTCACAAATCCAGATGGAAGAGACATCAGGTGTCAGCCAATCTAGTCCAGCATTTGATGATTGATTTCCTTCATAATAGCAGATTCCAATTTGGTTAATGTTTACTGAGCAACTATCATGTGCCAGGCACTGTGCTAGATGCTTTTACACATAGTGTCTTACTTATTCCTCCCTTCCACGTGATGAGAAAGGTGTTATGTCTCCTAGAACTTAGATAGATTTGACGTCAAGAGCACTGACCTGTGGTTAGCATTCTCTTCTCTTCCAAGAGCATATTTCATTCATTTAATCATGCAAAGTCTGTGAATCCTTCAGTAATGGTTCCAAGACTCTGGATTCTATTAAGCCTATGGAGTTATTGCAAGAGAATCTCTGAATCAAAATATGTGCTCAAGATTGCCTAGAGACTGCAAAGGACACGCATATTTCATTCATATGTACATATATTTTTCAAGTGTATGTGATGCTGTTGTAATTAATCAAACATAATTTTTGAGACCATGCTACTAAAACCATCACATATTTTATCAATAATTAGAATTTTAAAATTAATATACAGATTTTTTGAGTAGTTTTACATTTACAGAAAAGGTGAGTAGAAAGTACGGAGTTCCCATATATCCTTTTCTACCCACCCCCCAAGTTTCCCCTATTTTTATTTCTTCCACTGATGTGGTATATTTGTTACACACACACACACACACATATTTGTTGAGGAGCTAATATTGATACATTATTATTAAATAAGCTACATAGTTCATATTAGGGATTACTTTTTGTGTTGTATATTCCATGGGTTTTGACAAATGCCCATACGTACAGCCACCATTATAGTACTGTATACAATAGTTTCACTACCCTATAAATTCCTTGGGCTCTACCAATTCATCCCTCCTTTCCTCTCCATGAACCACTAATATTTTTACTGTCTCTATCGTTTTGCCTTTTCCAGAATGTCATATAGTTGGGAGTCATATAGTGTTTACCCTTTTCAAATTGGCTTCTTTCATCTAGCAATAGATATTTCAGATTCCTCTGTATCTTCTCATGGATTGATAGTTTATTTCTCTTTATCATTGAAAAATATTTCCTTGTACGGATGAACAATATAGTTTCTTTATCCATTCTCCTATCGAAGGTCATCTCAGTTGCTTCCAAGTTTTAACAATTATGAAAACATTTTCTATGAACATTCATGTGCAGATTTTCGTGTGGACGTAAGTTTTCAACTCACCTAAGAACATACCAAGGAATGCAATTGCCGGATTGTGTGGTAAAAGCACTTTTATTTTTGTAAAAAAATTGGCAAGCTGTCTTCCGAAGTGGCTGTACCTTCCTGTATTCCCTTCAACAATGAATCAGAGTTCCTGTTGTTCCACATCCTCATCAGCATTTGGTGCTGTCAGTGTTTCGCAGTTTGGTCCTCATCAGTATATAGTGGTATCTCATTGTTGTAGTATTAATTTGAAATTCCCTATTACATGTGTTGTTAAGCGTCCTTTCATAACCTTTTTTTTTGTTTTTTTGTTTTTGTTTTTTGTTTTTTTGCCATATATATTTCTTCTTTGGTGCAGTGTCTGTTCAGATGTTTTGTTCATTTTTCAATTGGGTTTTTTGTTTTCTAACCATTGGGTTTGAAGACTTCTTTGTACACCTTAGATAACAGTTCTTTATCAGATGTGTGTTTTGCAAATATTTTCTCCCAGTCTGTGGCTTATATTTTCATTCTCTTAACAGTGTGTTTCACGGAGTAAGAGTGTTTAAATTTGATGAAGTCCCAATTTGTCAATTTTTTCTTTCATGTGTTTGTGCTTTTGGTGTTTCTAAACAGTCATTGCCAAGCTCAGGGTCACCAAGATTTCTTACTAAGTTATCTTCTAGGAGTTGTATAGTTTGGGATTATATTTAGGTCTATGACCCATTTTGAATTAATTTTTGCAAAAAGTATGAAGTTGTATCTAGACTCACTCTTTTTTGGCATATGAACATCCTGTCGTTCCAGCACCGTTTGTTGCAAAGACTGTCAATCTCCATTGAATCGTTTTTGTTCTTTTATCAAAGATCAGCTCACTCTGTTTGCGTGAGCCTATTTCTAGGCTCTCTATTCTGTTCCATTAGTCTATTTTTTTTTCCACTGCCACACTATCTTCATTACTGTAGCTAATGTCGATCCTTCAACTTGGTTCTTCTTTAATATTATGTTGGCTCTTCTGGGTCTTTTGCCTTTCCATAGAAACATTAGAATTACTTTGTTGGTGCCCATGAGATAACATTCTGGGATCACTAATCCCTTGACGGAGATTGCATTGACTTTATAGATCAACTTGAGAAGACATGATACCTCGACAACATTGAGTTTTCAATCTGCGCGCTTGAAACATTTCTCCATTTATTCAGATCTTTTAAAGAATTCTCTCGTGGGAGTTCTGTGGTTGTCCTTTATATAGACCTTATACATATTTTGTTCAACTATTACCCAAATATTTCAGTTTTTTTGCTGCCAAAGTAAATGGTATTGTGTGATTACATTTTAAAAGTATTAACTAATATCAAGTGGGAGTGATATTTTTCAGGTTGAAATGTGGTCCGCATAATCCAAAAGATGAAAACTAGTCGCGTGCGTGACTTTGGATATGGAGTAACTAACAGTAGGGCTCTGAGAGCCCGCTGCCAGAAGGGTGTCTAATGGTGTTACTGTGGCAATGTCACGGTACCCCGGAAGGAGATATCTCATTTGCCGCCGAGACTCTACGAGTGGAATAAATTTTTCCATCCCAAAGGGTTTAAAATTCTTCTCTCTTGCCTCAGATACCATAGAAATAAATGAGCGACAATCAGCCTTTGCAAAGAAGGCGCAGTTTAGAGGAGTGGAGAGCTGTGGCATCACCCAACCGTTTCTCCCCCGAACCGAGTAAATAATAACTCACACTGTTTGTAGATAAAGATAAAAATCTTACCATAGGTTATAAGCCTAGAGTGGTCTGACTTCTATCAACTGCTTAAACCATATGCTCCCTCCTCTGCTTGGCCTGTCTGGCCTTATATATCCTTCCAACCCCCCCCCCCACCCCCGACTTCTTCCACAGGGCCTTTGGCATATGCTGTTTCTTTCCCTCTTTAGCCAGGTCATGTATCACTTCCTTGATCCTTCCAGGCCAGGCCTCTGAAAGCACTGTATACTTCTGAGCATTTGTTGCATTGTGAGTTTACATTTATTT
The DNA here is from genome assembly GCF_018350195.1 of Panthera tigris. Taxonomy (NCBI): domain Eukaryota; kingdom Metazoa; phylum Chordata; class Mammalia; order Carnivora; family Felidae; genus Panthera; species Panthera tigris. The sequence continues at coordinate 78,985,772 of NC_056668.1, forward strand.
GTGTGATTAGCTGATTACAAGATTGTAAGTTCCGTGAAGGAAGGCATTGTGTCTGTTTTGTTCACCATTATGGTTCCACTACCATAATTGTTGAGTGAATGGATGATTGATAGGATATCCCAAAGACTCATGAACTGCATATATATTTCTCATTTTAGAGTACGGGGACCACCCAATGAATCATTTTATTGTCCTAACGGGCTCCTCTAAGTATTATGGCAGAAATAGATCACTGGTATGGGTGGTTTCCCACCCAAACACTATAATCAATATTCTGGTTCCTAGACCAGTGGAAACAGAGTCAATAGCTCCCTTTATAGAGTGTTGGCTTGGTGAAGCTTATAATGGTTTGGGTAAACATTAATTTTTTTCAAAGCTTCTTTAGCAAGCATTTATTAAACATCCACTGTCTGCCATACCCCGTGTTAAGTGAGAACCATGTACGAAACCTCTCAGCCATAGTCTTCCCCTTGGAAGACTGGTGTTACAGTGTGGGAAGGATACTCGCCAATTCCATGCCAAGCTGAACGGTTGAGGTGAAGTCATAGTAGGGGCTGTAACTGTTGGCTTTGGGACCCAGGCTGCATGTGTTTTTGGCTGTACAGTCTCTGAAACTTTTGGAACTGAATGCGTTAGGCGGGTCCTGCACATTTTGTTCCCTCAGTCTCCTACCGCTCCCTACTGTCCCATACCTGGCTTGGGATTTCTTCTGTTTTTGCTGCCCGCCTGCTCCCTAAGTACAGCCAGGCTGTGACTCTTGGTTGGGTCCACTCTTCCCCTGGGGTCACTGGCGGGCCGGAGAGAAGGCCTGCTTTTCTCATTCCTAGTTTGTACAAGGAACTGTGGGAGCCCCCAGCAGGATCACGTGGGCCCCGGTGAAGAACTCACAGTCCAGTCAAAGAAATGACAAGCGTACAAACAAACGACCAGCACACTCTGTCCCAGAGTGTTTACAAAAAGAGCTGTGAGAAGGGCAGTGACCGGAACACATGCTCTGGCCCGTGTATTTGTGAGTCCTGTTTATGGTGGAGGGGTAGGAGAAGGTGAGGTAAACGCAACCACGCGGGCCTTACTTTGTCCTCCGTCGGTGAAAGTAACTCTGACTCTGTCGCTGTGGCACCTGAGGCAAATCACCTCGACTTCACCTCTTTGAGCCCCCAGTTTCCACAGCTACCAACTCGTGGTGATATCAGGGCACTGTAGGGTTGTTGTGAGGTTTGAAGAAAGGATGCCTGTGCCAATGCTTAGCATAATGTGTCATATGGTACAGACAACTAACTCGAGTTGAATTTGAATCCTGCTTTACAGGAAGCTTTATAGAGACCATCGCAGATTACATGTTGGCAACTCTTGGGCCCATCTTTCATGGGAAGTCTCAGTAGGGGATCCGGCAATGCTCTTCCTCGCCCAGCCGTTGAATGCATAGAACATCCTGTGCCAGCAGTAGGCCTGGCCACGTGACTTCTTCTCCTTCTTGGCTGTTCCCACTGGCAAGCCATGAATAGTGCTTAGAACTTTTACCAAGGAGCCCAGAAGGAAGAATATTCTGTGCTTTTGCAAAGTCTGACCCTCTTCTGGAGCCAATTCTGGTGGAGAAACAGAGAACCTAACTATTCTCCTCCACTGGTGGCTACTTAAGCCCTCCTTTAACGTAATGCATGAAATGTTTCAAAGAGTCTGTGTTTGACGATCTCAGCTTCTGATGGCCACAGGAGCACCAAGACTTGCAGGTTTATAGATTCAGAGTTTCAGAGCAGGAAGGTGTCCCAAGCTTATCCGTCTACTTCTGTCATTTTGCAGTTGAGGAAATTGAAACCCAAAGAGACAAAGCCAGTGACAGACCTTCCCCGCCTGGGCTTCTGCCCCAACATTACACTGCCTTCCATACACGGAAAGAAGCATTGAGCATGAATGTGGGTATATGCCTTCGCTGGTGTTGGTTATTACAAATGACAGAACATCAGGGGCTCCCGGGGGCTCAGTTGGTTAAGTGTCTGACTCTCGGTTTTGGCTCAGGTCATGATCTCACCGCTTGTGACTTCGAGCCCTGCATTCTCTCTCTCTCTCACCGCTTGTGACTTCGAGCCCTGCATTCTCTCTCTCTCTCTCTGCCCCTCCCCTGCTCATTCTGTCTCTTAAAATAAGTAAATAAACTTTAAAAAGTTTTTAAAAAGTGACAGAACATCAGATTCAGAAAAAAAAAAAAAGAGAAGTGTATGCCCATAGGGGGCATCTATTAGTTTGTGTAACTGAGCCTTCAAGGAGGACATATGGCTTTGGCAATATTCTTGGGATCTGTTTTCGTTCTCTCCATCACTAAGGCCCTCTTCCTTAATATCCCCTCCATTCTAAGACTTGCTTTTCCCTCAAGAAGGCCGTCCAAAGTTTCCAGGGCTAAATCTTTTCATGATCATGTGCCATGGGAAAATATGGAAGTTCTCTGTCTCCACTTTCTCTGCAAAAATCCCAAGGATCACTCTGATTGCATTTCTTTTAACCATACTCTGCTGTAAGCCCATCATTGGGGCCGGAGATCTCGAAGTGCTAACTGATGTAGGCCATGTATTACGTTCCTGGGCAGGGGACAGACAGACCACTCAGACCCTGAGGCCTGAGAGTGGCGCGCTACTGGGAAAAGGAAATGGGGCTCAGTAGCCAAAAAATAAAAAATGTTGTCTGAGCCTCCACAGTGCTCCTAGGTGTGATTATTAATTTGAGTGTGTCTTAGGTTTATCAAATCTTCCACCTCCCTGAATTGGGAACGCTTTGCTCTCTAGCAAGCTGTGCAATTTCCCAAGTGAAGCCGAGGTATGGGGTTTAGGTAATGTGATGCCCTCCTGTTCATCAGCTACCCCGGGTCTTATTCTGCATGTGCTTCTCTTAAGTAAAAAATGAGACAAGCGAACAAGTAAAACTCAACACGAATCAACCAACAAATAAACAAAAACTCAAGAGCCCCATCTTTCTGATTGCTAAGAAAGTCTGACGACACATATTCCAACATAAGGCAGGATTTTCGCAGCTGTCAGAGGAGATTTCTTGGTGTGTGGGAACATGCAAACCACCTCTCTGAGCATCAGTTTGTTCACTGATAAAAGTCAGGGAATGCCTAATACTGGCACAGAGCCAACCACACATGAAGACTTTTGTGACAATGATCGCCCAACCTGGTCAAGGCAATGCACTACCTATCCCCATTCTACAGACAGGAAAGTGAGGCCTAGGGAGGTCAAACAAGCTGACAGAGTCCCCCCAGCTTGTCAGTGGCAGATCTAGGAAGCCCACCAGGCCCTTTGACCCCAGATACTTGTATCTTTCAATATGTCCCGTCTTCTCCGAAGAAAGTGTTAACACTTGAACTCTATTATTTTCTTTTTTAAAGGGAAATACATTTGAAATGCAAATTAACACCAACAATGTAATTCTAACCGATTGGCAAAAATAAAAAAGTAAAAAAAATCAACGGTAGCAAGTTTTAGCAATGGTGTAAGAAAATAGGTCCTTTCGTACACCATTGGTCAGTCTGCAAACCAATACAAATTTGGCAATTGTTTTTTTTAATGTTTACTTATTTTTGAGAGAGAGAGAGTGCGCCCATGCATGCAAGTCGGGAAGGGGCAAAGAGAGACGGGACAGAGAATCTGAAGTGGGCTCTGTGCTGACAGCAGTGAGCCCAGATGCGGGGCTCGAAGTCACGAAACATGAGATCATGAGCCTGAGCTGAAGTCAGATGCTAAACCGACTGAGCCACCCAGGGGCCCCGGAATTGTCTTTTATGATGCAATACACACTGTGTGTGTGTGTGTTTCTAAAGTGGCACATGCAAATACGTTAATTGTGGCATAGTTTGTAATAAAGGAAAAGACAGAGACTACTAAAGGTCCATTCGGAGAGGAATGGCTTAACTGTGGTGTTAGTGATATTCTGAAATACCAGAAGACAGTAAATCGACAGCAGCTAACATAGCTAGATCTCCACCATGTGTTAAGTTTAAAAAAAAAATGCTGTAGAACAATATATACTACATTAGACCCTTTATATGAGAAACAAACTGCAAAATGAATCGAGGGATTTCTAAATTCGCATATAATTAGTTATGGAGAGTGAGGGGTTAAAATGATATGCTCAGTGGGGAGGGGCAGTCAAGGGGGCGCTTGTTTTCAGATTTTTGAATTTTTTGCAATAAAAATATATTCACGTTCCATTTGTGCAATTCAAAACATTAAAACATAAAGTAACACGAGGCTCTTACAAAAACGTGTTAAGTCATTTGGATTAAGAGGTGCTCTATTGGTAGCTGAATTTAAAGGGAAAAAGTGCTGATTTCTTCCACAGTTTTCTTTTCTTTAATGTTTAATTTATTTTTTGAGGCAGAGAGAGGCAGAGCGTGGGCATGGGAGGGGCAGAGAGAAAGGGAGACACAGAATCCGAAGCAGGCTCCAGGCTCTGAGCTGTCGGCACAGAGCCCGACGCGGGGCTCGAACTCACGAACCGTGAGATCATGACCTGAGACGAAGTCGGACGCTTAACCGACTCAGCCACCCAGGCACCCCTCTTCTGCAGTTTTCTGATCATACCAAATACTTCTTCAAAGTTCCTCAGTATCAGGTAGCCTTCAACCTCTCGTTAAATGTGTCGATTCACAGAACTTTAATGCTGAAAGGAGGTTAGCGATCACAGGTGTTCACCCGCACAGAGCAAGCCACAGGGGCCTGGAGTCTAGTTACCTCCCTCGTTCTTCTCCAGGTGACCCATCTGGGAGTCAGGTCAGGGCCATGTGCTTGGAACTCCAGCTCTCAAAGCCTCAAGAGAGAGAATCACAATGCTCCTTTCCCTACTTTCTCAGAAGGAGCAAATCTGCCAGTCCTCAGGAAATTAGGAGGGAGCCGTCGGACGTAACAGGAATGTTGGAGAGGGATAGCCTGGCTTTTGTTTCCATTTTTTGGAAACTCAAAGTTGAAATGTTTTGCCCAAGTCCACGTGGCTGCACGACACCTTTGGCTCAGTCTTTGTCATAGTCCTGGTAGCGCTTTGCAATGCTGCCCATATCCCATTGTCCACGAAATGCGGACGTGCCCGTGTTCCCGGCTAGCCGGAGAGTTCGGTAGCGTCTAAGACCAGATCCCAGTCTCCTTCTTAAGCCTGGCACTTCCCTTGCACCCAGTGGGCCTTCAGGGAATGTGAATTGCACAGGAAACTTTCGGGACCCAGCTTCTTTTTCTCTAAATAAGGACTGTGTGCTGACTTGCTAATATTCTTTTCAGTTGGAAGGAACTGTGATTTTAAGATTTAAGCCCTCGCTTCAATGGTACTCCTCCTCTTTCACCAGCTGGTGGACTGCCTCCAACTCCTGCAGAGCTTGGGGATTTCAGCTGGATGAGAAGCTGAAGGACCAGGCAGTCCTTTCTTGTGTGGGGGAGAGAGGAGGTTTCTGCAGGAGCTTTAACTGCAATGTCCTTGGCCGATAAGGGTTTGGAAGTAATAACACCTTGTGTTTGTGTAGCCGCTTGCCACTGAGGAGCTCAAAGGGCTCCCCAGACATTATCTCACTCTTTTCTCATTATCATTCCCTGGAATACCTGGCACCAATGGGTTAAGTAGATTTCCCACAACTATCCAGTGGCGGAGTTAGGACCAGGACTCCGATCCCTAGACTTGCAGTCTTCTCATTGTGTCCCGCAGCTCTCGGGATAGAAGATCTGCCTCATGGGGGAGGGAAGATTCACCGTCACAGTTGTAAGCTCTGGGACATCTGCTGAGGAGGTCTGGGAGAAAGGACTCTTCTCTCCTGCTCCAGGCTCATGAAGTTGATAATGTGGGGACTGATTACAGAGGGAACTTGGAGCATCCTCTGGGGGGAATCTGGCAGTGAATCGGGAGTGAATCCAGAGTGGGGTACGAGGGGTCATTGGAAACTCGGTGCAGTGGCCTTCCAGGTTCAGTGGGTATTGTGTTTCAGTAATGCAACATCAGAAAACTTAGTTGGACCATCCAATTCACTCCTTGATTATTTCCTAAATGATAATCAACTCAACGTTATGGAAGCTTGGAAAAGGACCAGGCTTCTAGTCAGGAGATCTGTGTTTCATTCAAGTATTATGTGTTTCTGGCTCCATATGCTGTTGGAGAAATTACTTAATCTCTCTGTTCTTCAATTTCCCCATTCATTAAAATGGGTGATACCTCCCTCATCAGTTTATTGTAAAGAACAAATAAGAAACAAGGTAAGCCAGCCATGGTTTTCCAGACATTTGTAATACTTGGTAATGCCAGAGAATCCTCAAAGCCATAGTGATATCCACTTTAGCAAGGAATTGGGGGAAATTAATTTTATATTAAAATAAGCACAAGTTTATTGTCAAGTGGCAAGCTAAAAGTGAATACATTTTATTTTTTAATTTTTTTAAATTAGAAAAAAATTTTTAAACATTATTTCTGAGAGAGAGAGAGAGAGAGAGAGAGCATGAGCGGGGGAGGAGCAGAGAGAGGGAGACACAGAATCTGAAGCTGGCTCCAGGCTCCGAGCTGTCAGCACAGAGCCCGACACGGGGCTCGAACTTGTGAACTGCGAGATCATGACCTGAGCCGAAGTTGGACGCTTCACCGACTGAGCCACCCAGGCGCCCCAAAAGTGAATACATTTTAGAGATAAATTTCATCTTGACCCAAGGGTAGAGGGGGGGCATAACTGACCCTCTATCTCCAAATCCTACAAGATTCAATTTCATTTTTCTCTGCCACGGGTTGCTATTAGGAATACTGGGTGGAGAATTTTGAGAAGTGTTTGTCTAAATAGTCCATTCTTTTGATTTTTCTGAGTTATGTCACTGTGTCAGTTTTGGTCAATGAAATGGTATTAGTTCAGCTTCCTGTAGCAATGACTTCACAATTTCTTTTCTAATATCGTGGCCTCAGATTTTATCAAGTGTCAGTATGATACATGATTGCATACAGAATGATTCTGCATTCCCGCAAAATCACTTGAAGATCTGATTTCTCATAAGAGCATGCAGGTGATAAATCTCTTCCTCAAACCTCCTACCTAGTAAAAGGTCATATCCTCTGAAAAATAGGTATTCGTACTTTGGATCACCTAATAAAAGCCAGGCAGTCCATCACTTTCCATTTTTGCCATGGCAGTGAGGAGGCTCAGAGCTATTTTATTCTTATATTTAGTAAAAATCATTCATGGCATAATTAACTTCTTTCATTCATACAATGGCAGGTCTGTATATTTAACCATCTGGTGTTTTACTATAAGCCTTCTTCAGTTGTTTTGTTTGTTTATTTAGAAAAAGATAGAGTATCAGTGATAAGGAGGCTGATTCTGAAATAGCTATATTCCAAAGCAAGTGGAAGAGATACTAAGGCTCACATTTAAAACATAAAATCAAATTCCTCCAGAGGTGAGGCCTGAGGCAAGGTTGGGAGGGAGCCTGGTTTGCCTGTCAGCCTGTGAAATGTCCCACTGGACAACTCTTGCCAATAAAGGTGATCGCTGAACCCCCCCTTCTTCCCACCCCCTCCCCCAAATGGATCCTGTTGTCCTATGGCAGCCAGCCCCCACTCCAGCATTTGTAGGCCAGGTAAGAGTGCAAATGGAGGCTGCTGGTCCAGCCTCCACCTTCCCACTTTCTTCCGTCCTTGGCCTTGCTACATACCAGCATTGATGGGCATTGGCTCCCCAAATGACAAGTGTTTCGCAAATTCTTTCACTCAAGTACTTCTGAGAGCAGGGAAGAGTAAGATGTGAAGTCCCCACCCTTGGAACACACCCTAGTCCTAGGGGTGTGCATCTGGGGACAAAGAACCAGGAGAGAGATCAGGAGGGCCTGAAAACAGACATTGGGCCATTTGCCTGGGAAATTTCAGGGTCCCAGTTACCCAGAGTTTGCTCCAGAAGGGGGATATGGGCTCCCGGTACACATGTTCATGGACCCCATGGACTTCCTGCCCCATGGCGAAGGCCTGAATTGGGCCCCCTTAAGCATGGGTTGTACCTGTTGCCTGGTTATGTTGTTACCTGGCAACCCTCATGCTTAGAGAGACTGCCCTTGGGGCACCTAAGTGGCTCAGTAGGCTGAGCATCTGACTTTGCCCTAGGTTATCATCTCGCCATTCTGGAGTTCGAACCCTGTGTCGGGCTCTGTGCTGACAGCTCAGAGCCTGAAGCCTGCTTCAGATTCTGTGTCTCCCTCCCTCTCTCTCTCTCTCTCTCTCTGCCCCTCCCCCACTCTTGCTCTGTCTCTCTCAAAAATAAATAAACATTTAAAAAAAAAGACTGCTTTTATCATCAAACTGATAAAATTGTGTACCCTTCCTTCAAGATGTCTGGGAGTACTGAGTCTGGGAGCAGATTATGAGGATCAACTGTCTAAATTCTCATTTTACAGATGGAGATATTGAAGACTAGAGAGGCAATTAACTGGTTCGAGTCCTTTAAGTTGCATTCTAAATATTAGTATCGAGTCCTCTAAGGATGGGGGTAGAATAAGGACAGAGATTTATAATATTACAGCATAGCCAGATCCATTGGGTTTAAACATTCCTAGAGGTTACCGGATAAACAAGGTGAGAACGATGAAAGGTAGGAGGGGAAAAAATTCATATCCAACTTCTGTTGTCAGAAAAAGTATTTTCCCCCTTGGATATACCAGATTCTTTCAAATGTGCTATTGCACAGTGGAGATAAAAATTAATAGCTTTGTTTCCTGTGATCTCTTTATCAGCCAAAGTACAGGACTATGGCTCTCAGTTATTTTAATGGAAAAAACTGAGGTTGTATTATCAGGTGATAAGGCTGTGTCAGGTGTTATTTTATTCTCTTATCTGCCTTGTTCAAGGTGAAGTGTTCTAGCCTTGATGGATGAGCAGGGATACCATGACTGTGATGTTCCCTGCGCCTTGATCTTACTCCACCTTTTAAGATAACTGTAGCAGGTGAGAGAGGACTCCTGGGCCAGATGATTCTGAGCACAGAACTCAGGGAAGACTCTGATGGCTGGAGTCCTTGTCGTAGAACAGGTAGCTTGAGGGCTTTGCAGACTCTGTCACATGGCCTAGGTTACTTGCACTGCAGAATCTTTCATGACTCCTCCAGGAGAATTTATTCAGCAAGCACTAACTGGTGATATCGAATGTTCCCAGTGTAGTATCGGATAGGGATGGAAAGATGAGTCATGCTGGTCCTTGCTACCCTAGGGAAGCTCATGCCAACAGAGGGTTGCAAGTTTGATCACACGGGAAGAACGCTTAGTCACATCTTCCTCCTCTGGGCTTCTAGAACACATCTACCTATCTGCACTCTGGCTTTTCTCATGGTGTGTGATCATTTATTTGTCTGCATGTCTGTTTCTTCCCCTACTAGATAGAATGTGTGCTCCTCTGGGGCAGTGACCAGATCTTAGATGGGTTTCAGGTCCATCTTCAGTGCCCAGCTGAAATATAACCCACGTTTGTGCACTAAATTAACGTGTGAGCAAATCCATTCATTTGTCTATTCATTCATTCATTCATTCATTCATCACCCAATGTGTGTTGCTAATGTCCATTATATAACACTGTCTCCTCCAGTCAGGTCTGTTACTGGTATCAGAGATTTTAAAAAGGAGTAGTTTTGCTGTGCATCTCAGCAAGTGTGGCTTGTGAAGCAGGACAAAGGGACCTCTCATCTCAGCTTCCTTGTTAGTCATGCGAAGGCCCCGGGATTTTCATCCTTTGTCGGCCTCCGTGGCAACTCAGATCTGACCATGGACAAGAAAGACTCATGTTGTAAAATGAGTGCCAGCCACCAGTGGGTCAGGCTGCGTTCTGCCTGCCCAAGTTCTGCCACTTCTTAGATAGGTGACAGGGGACAGGTTGTTGACACTCTCTGAGTCTGTTACTTCATCTGGAAAATGGAGATAATATAACTCTGTCTTGCCTTTTGCACAGGGTTTTTAAAAGAGTCATATGAAAATGGGTGTGAATGATAAAATGGACCATGGAAAGCAAAGATTATTAGAAAATAAGGCAGCTCCCTCTTCACCCTACCCTAGGGCCCTTCATGTGCTTTGGTAAAAAGCCTTCCCATAGGCGTATACCCTGCCTTCCTTTTTGTATTTAGAATAATTACTTCTTTGATGTAGTATGCTCCAAAGACTGTGGAGGAGTGTCCTGGTGAGCAATGGGACCTTAGCCCCAAACTGCCATCATATGATGATGTCCACAATTCACTAGGAGCCCCCGTGGAGCTCAGGGAAGAGCACATCCCCAGCTGGGGCTTTTTAATGGGGATTTTACAGTTACTGGCTAAAAAGCCAATGAAACAACTGTCATTGGCTTAAGAGCCAATCAAAGTCCTCTAGGCCCACATGACTCAGCCCCAGGAGAGGCTCATTCCACGGTAAAATCAAGGGATGTACTGAAGCAAGGCAAGGCACAGGAAGCTCTCTGAGATAAAAGACAGCTTCTATCAAAATTCAATTCCAGACTCCTCTCACTCCTGCTAGGATGGAATTGAAATAATGACGATCTCTCCTTTCGGCCGGTCAAAGTCCTGGAGCCCTGGTCCTGGGAATGACTCTACAGGAGTGATCTTGGACACGTTCTTGACCGATTCAGTTTTTCCATCTCTCATCTGTCAAATGAGCATGCTGATTAATTCCTAAGGTCCCCGCTAGCTTAGAGATTTTGTCATTCCATGATATCAAACTGTTAGATGATTCCTGGATACTCTGAGGTGAATTAACAGTCATGCAGCGCTTGTCCTGTGATTCCCCCAGTGTATCTGACCCCCAGTCTCCACATGAGGCCCCACATATCCATTAGCAGACCCTGGAGGACCAACAGGGAGCAGCCCCACTCCTCTGGGCATGACCCTGCATTAGTATTCACCCCTGTTGGATTTAAGTTGAATGTTGGATTAGGAGGTAGAACGTGGGTTTTAGTCTAGATCAACTGTGACTCCTTCAATCCCTTCAAGGCCCACCTCCAGTAAACTCTCCTTCATGAAGCTCTCCCAGATTTTCGTCTAGAAGATTCTGTTCCTCTTCTGTCCTCCTCTTGGTTCTCTTACCAGCTTGCGATGGTGGTGGGGGCTGGCTATCATCTGGCTGCCCATAGATCCTGGGAGAGTTTTGTACATAGTAGGTGCTAATAAAAATGAATGAGTGATCTGAGGAATTTGAGGTTGAGATTTGAATTATATATGGGTTTAGATTGTACAGCTATAACAAACACATTTCTATGACCTCCTTGGTGCTTGGTTAATGATTCCCAACCAGGGATGGATTTCTTTGTTTCTTTGTTTCTTTCTTTCTTTCTTTCTTTCTTTCTTTCTTCTTCCTACATTTATCTATTTTTAAGAAAAGAGAACATGAGCAGGGGAGGGGCAGAGAGAGTGAGAGAGAAAAAAGAGAGAGAGAGAGAGAGAGAGAGAGAGAGAGAGAGAATCCCAAGCAGGCTCTGCACCATCAGCGCAGAGCCCAATACAGGGCTAGAACTCACCAACTGGGAAATTATGACCTGAGCTAAAACCAAGAGTTGGAGGCTTAACCAACTGAGCCACTGAGGCACACCATGCCAGCAAAGGATTTCTGGAGCCCAAAGATCTATTTAGGTAGTAATAAGGTAAGCGGGAAGTAGATAGAATTATTTGGTGGTAAGTTACAAAAGCCCAACTCAAACAGGCTAAAGCAAAAAAGGGAGTATTATTGGGGGACAGAGCTTGCTTCTGGTTTGACAACCAAAGGGCTTGAGTTGTTGTCACTTCTGTTTCCCATGTCTCGTCTTTGCTTCCTTCTGTTTTTGGTCCTGTGCTCAGGCACACTCCACATGGTGGCAATATGGCTGGTCACAACCCCAGAGTAAATGAAAACCCATTTCTCCTATAAATTTTTCAGAAGAGTGCTGGCCTTATCTGTTAAGGGTCATTATTAGTTAACAGTTTAGGTAGCTGGAGGGCAAGTAGGCTCTGATTGACTTTGGTCCAAGACCATCCCGAGAGCTGGGGGAGGTCTAGGGATTGGGGTTGGAGAGGGTATAGCTAAAGGAAAAGAGGGTGGCACTGTGACCAAAAGAAGGGAGATTGATGTCCATGGAAAACCAACCAAGCGTGTCTTTAAAACATTTTCAGTTTTAAAAAGTCAAACAGGAATAGCCTATTTACTAATGTTAAAACCAAGGAAGCTAATGAATGTGTTCAGTGTCCAGTTTTTGTTTTTTGTTTCTTTTCTTTTTTTTTTTTTGGCCTTGGTCTGAAATTATATCAGCTCAGTTTGAGAACACTGGATATCTCTTGTTGACCAGAAGCTTCTTGCCTCATAAATAATGGAGAGGGTGGTGAATTTCTGATACACTCCATTTAACAATGCTGATTCATTTTAACCTTAATTTTTATGAGATTTTTTTTCTTGAAACATATTATATTATACATATCATATCATGAGTAATTCTACCTGGGATTGGAAGGCTAGTGTATGCTCTCAGCAAATAAGAGTTAAATAAACTTGACTGTACTTTTCCAGGCAACGATCATTACTGCCCTACACTACAAGCGGCTCTCAGCCAATGGGCACTCCCGCTGCACTTTGAGAATTGAAAGTCTTTGGCAACTTGTGTTTTCTTTCCCCAGGACCCTCTCTTCCCACTGTATGTTTTGTGCTCTGGTCAAGAACTTTACCACCTACACCTGAAAGTGTATGGGAGTGAAGCATTGGAGGAAGATGAACAAAGTTGAGTAACTTACTGGAGCTTAAAATGCAAGACTTAAGAAGCCTTCAAAAGAAGGGTCCAGAGTCAAGATGTAGATACAATTAGGCGACTGTGGAAGCTTTTTGACCTTAGGGAGGGTCGGGTGAGTGCATCTGAGGCCAGCAGGGAAGAGCTTGTAATTATAGGTAGGAGAAGCCATGGTCAGGCAAGTCATAGCTTCAGGCTACTGGAAAGAACCAAGAGATCCATTGCCTAGTAGAACCAGAGTTTGGGACCAACCTCTTCCTGGGGCTAAGCTATGACAGTTGTTTCTTCAATTTTGAGGATTTACAAATGTTAAAGAAAAACTTTGTAGTTGCTTTATGGAATCATTAGAATATCTTACGGGAGAAAAAATAAACTCCTCTGCCTAGCATCCCTTGTCTTAACTCACTCCCTTCAAGTTTTGTTTTTTCTGTGTCAATTTGATTAATGTGGAGCATTATCCTTCACAGTGGGCTTCAGGCGGTGGCTGTGATGGGCTCTAGATCCAAGGCGGGAACCGCGGCTTAGAGAACCAAGCACTTCCTAGAATCATTCCTGTCCAAGAATCGACAGACAGCGTGTTGGGGAGGCACCATCACAGGGCCTGCAGTCATGAAGAAGGGAGAAAGTCACACAGGGGGCACTGTGGATGGCTTGTGGTGGGGTGGGGGGTGGGGGACAAGCAGGGAACTCCTGAATCCCTCCACAGTTCACACTGAGCTCAGCGTGAATGAGCACCTGTACTTGAGTTAAACGCTTGTATGAGCAGATGGCCTGTTTGGGATAGCAGAGTAACCAAGAGCAAGGCAGGGACCCAGTCGGCTCCCGAGTCATAAGATCTCTATTGTCTAAACCAGGAAGAGATCCCAGGCATGATTGGTGTGCAGAGTTCTCATTCCACATATGGGGAGTTACGGCTCAGAGAAAAGAGAAAGATTTGCCTACAGCTGGCAGAGTTTTGGGATGTTTGTACTACCTCTAGTATAAGGATCCACTAGGAGTGCTGTTTAAAATTCTGATTCTTGGGAGCCATCCCAGACTCACGAGATTAGATGCTCTGGACGTAGGCCTGGGAGCCCACATGTTAGAAAGCACACCAGGCAATTCTTAGACACCTCAAGTTTGGTGTCTAGGTTCTGAAGCTGGTGTAAGGTTCTGGTTTAAGGTTCTGAAGCAGATTCGTGGTCGACTTTGAAGATGGGCTCCTGACCATAGGCTCGGCCCTCTCTCTTTGACACCCAGGGCCCCTGGGAGCTGGAGATGTGGGAGAAAGACGGATCCAGAAGGGTGAGTCGGGGAGCTGTGAAGAGTGAGGTTGTGTTTCTAATTCTTCTTGCGATGTGAGAAGGCCGGGATGCCTGTTTGGACTGGATGTAATGAAACTGAACAAATGATTTCTGTCAGGCACCAAGATGTTTAAACGTATGTGTCTGGAAACTGTGCTGCTCTTTAAATTCCAATTGCTCATCTGACAGATGAAAAAACACACAAGCTTTTTCTGTGTGTCTTCTTTCTGTCTTCTTAAGACAATAGTTCTTCTGCAGTCTCCAAAATGTCATGTGTAACAGTTCAACCAATTGGCATGTGCTCTTCCATGGGTCTCACATCTCCAACAAACCTGATGAAACCCCAAGGGTGGGCCTCCAAATCTGACTTACAGGAATCAATGTGAGAAGAACTGGTTATTTGTATTGTTTTTAAAATGATATAGTTCTTTGCTGATAGTTAAAAGAACACTTACCTCTTGTTATAAATTTGTGTGTATTGTCTTCTATTCCATTATATAAAGGTTTCTTTCAGCATTTTAGGCTGGATTCCTTTGGGGTGTACCAGGACCCCAGTATAACTAGAGGTCAGTGGCTAAAATTTTATTTTTCAATGATAACCAATAAATAGTTCATCAAGTTACTAATGATGGTTAAACAAAAGAATAAAATAGGTTTTTCTCTTTAAAAACTAGGCTTGAACGTACATATTTCTATAAAACATTTGACAGGAATTCAGAACAGGGACCTGATGCTGGCCTTGCTCTAAACATGCTATGTGAACTTGGATAAGGCACCACTTTCTCTGGGCCTCAGTGTCCCCCCATGGAGTAAGAGGGTCAGACAGGTGATTTCTGAAGACCTCTCCAGCACTGAAAGTATCATGGTAAAGTACCAGGAGGTTACGAAATATCCCACAGTGTGGGAGGGAACAAATATGTCATGATTTTGTTCCAATTTAATCTGTTTCACATTTAGTATAGTCCAAACTGTGATAGGTCCTCTGTGGAACATAGATGACTCATTTCCTGTCCTAAGTGGGTCTTCTCTGAGGTGTGGAACAGATTCTTCCTTCAGATATCAAGCCAGCTACAGGGGTCGAATCTGCGGGCCTCTGGGCAAATTCTTCATGCTCTTATCTGTGTCAAATTAAGCCCAATAGTCAGTGCGGGCATGTGCGCGTGCGCACACACACACACACACACACACACACTCTTAAGGACACGACCTTTTAGAAGCGAGATGTTCCTGAAAAGTGTGCCCATCAAGTTTTTATAAACACAGTCACATTTGAGATGAAGTAGAGTTGTTGGCAATTGAGATAAAGACGAGGGTGAAACTTTTTGTAAGGTGACAGATGTCTTTTGTGTAAGTAATTAAGAAGGCTGGAGAAGCCCAGTGTATTTACCACTTCCTCTGGGGAGTCACCTCTGACTATTGTTGATTGCTGGTGGCTTCATTTATCTGCTTTCCCACTAACTCCTGCTCTGGTTCAAGAGCTGGACCCACATCAGAAGGTATATAAAATTACACTCTTAAATCCGCTGACACCTAAAATGTTGGAGCCAAAAGGAAACGTTGGAATGTCAGATCTTCTCACCTCTCCTTTATCATTCATTCATTTGCTTCTTCACTCATTCATTTAAATATCTATTTAATGCCTACTATGTGTCAAGCACTGTGCTAAGCAGAAGACCAAAGTAAGAATGAGGCATAAAAGGCTCCTATCCTCAGAGAATAGGAGTGTGTGGGGAGAAGGGGAAGGCCATAAACAAGTAAACAAAGTTTGTGCTAGTCTATAGGTTAATGGATTGGGGAATTAGCGGTCAGGTGGGGAGAGCTACTTTAGATAGGATGGGACAGGCAGAGAAGATTTCTGTAAGATGATGACATATAAACAGCCCTCTGAAGAATGAGAAGGAGCTAACCAGGGGGAATGCTGAGGCACGGAGGGAAGACATAGCTGGCCCAGGTGGATGGTGGGGAGGGTGAAGAACTTCAAAGCCCTAGAGGTGGGAAAGGTGTAAACATGGGGCTGGACAAGGGTTATTGCTGTGGGATGCAGGGAAGTGGATGGCTTAAGATTAATGTTGGAAGTGGGTATACAAGACTTGTGTCTGGATTGGACAAGGGGATTGAGAAGTAGGAAGGAAATCAAGGGTGACTTCTTATCTTTTAGCCTGAGAAGTGGGTGGAAGGTTATTTCTTGAAATGAGGAGAAGGCGAAACGCAACACAGCTTTGGGAGGAAATCCAAGAAACCTATTTTGGATGTAATGGCTTTGATACTCTTATTGGACACTGAAGCAGAGATGTTGGAGAAGGCACTGATTCTTCCTGAGAAACTCTCTAATTGTTTCAAAGGTGTTAGCTTTATCTCCTGACCTAGACCAAAATTCCCCTGAGGGCAGGCATGGCTTATATTTTGTATTTCTTCAGACTCCTCCAGAGAGTTCAGAGTGAAAGGAAAGTAAGAACATTTTCATATTCCCATGTTCCAGAATTAGATAGTGCTGGTGTGCTAAGTGTGCTTATACTGGCTCACAAGAGCCAATTGCTAAAATTTCGGAAATGTTGCGAGCCAGTTGTGAGATCGTCCTTGCATTTGGCCATAGTGGGAGTACTCACACATGGAAGTTGGCAAGCTCTGCAAATCGGAACTTTTTTCTTCAGAGAGCCAGGTTATCAGTAAATCACAGTAAGACCCAGAATCACCAACTCAAGTGCCCCTAGAGGAAAGGAAGTTAACATCTCTAAGTACATATTGAATATATATATTCAGGTTATTATAAAACATTCAGTTCTCCTCTCAGCCTCCCCCATAAACATTTTAAGATTCACACGGGAGGAAAGCCCTGATGGACATTTTCCTTGAATTCATACAGCCTGGCTAAAGTTAAAGCCAAACATTCACCTCTAATTAGAGAGAGATGTATCCCCTCTGAAAGAGTAAAGCTCTAAGATGTCAGTTGCTGTTGTAAAGATTCCAGTTCAGTGTTGCTAGATCTTATGCTTTTTCAAGAGAAGCCTACATTTTAATGACAAACTTCCCAGCTGTTAAAAGTTGACTTAATAAAACACACACACACACACACACACACACACACACACAAAACAAATCGACTGTGGGCCAAACAAAACACTTGCAAAGTCTTCACTGGGCCCAAGGGCCACCAGTGTGCAATGCTGTTTGAAGTTCTTATAAATGGTCATCTGTCTATGGGAGGGGAGAGGGCTTCCCAGAATATGTCAGAAATCAACTTTCCTGTCAACCCTGGCATGTGGGAACCACTTCAGATTTATTTAAGAAATATTTTTTGGGTGTGTCTTGGTGGCTCAGTTGTTTTAAGTGTCCTGCTCTCGATTTCAGCTCAAGTCACGATCTCACGGTTTGTGGGATCGAGCCCCACATCAGGCTCCATGCTGACAGCATGGAGCCTGCTCGGGATTCTCTCTCTCCCTCTTTCTCTGCCCCTCTCCTGCTTGCTCTCACTCTCTTCCTCTCTCGAAAATAAATAAACTTTTAAAAAAAAGGAAAAAAAGAAATATTGTTTAAGGTACATGTGTTGTACTCCAGCATTGGTAGAGAAAGTGTACATAGTTTGTGTCTTTCCCACCTGGCCATGGGCCCCTCTAGGCAAGCACCATGATCATCACATCTTTGGATCGTCTAAGCAGGTAGTACTCAGGACTGCAAATAGGAGCCTGCTATGGAGGGGGCTTGAGAAATATCTTGGCCAGTCTCTTGAGGAAATTGGTGCCCAAAGACCAAAAGTCCCTTGCCCTTGACTTCAGTAGTAAATTAGTGGACTGGGACCGGAATCCAGATCTCTAAATGACAGACGCTAGGACTGGAAAGAAACTCTGGTTCTCGGGAAATATTTACTGAATTCATGGGTATGTGAAATAACGATAGAAGAATCTATGGATGTATGAACAAGTGAGTATAGTCTGAACTGACCAACTGGTTTGTAGAATACAGTTCAAAGTAAGAATCGTATGGGTTGGGACTTGGTTTCAGTTCTTCCAGTAACTACGGTGTTGCCCTTAGGCATGTCCTTTATATTCTCTGGTCATTGACTTTCTTATACATAAGCTCTCTGGTCTCTTAGTGTTGTTGCAAAAATCATAAGCTAATAGTAATAGTCATAATTACTGAGTGCTGTGTGCCAGCCATTGGGCTAAAGGATTTACTTGAATTTTGCCAATGCTTACACTAGATCTATGAAGTGAGCACTATTTTGTATTACTACTTTGTATTACCTCCATTTCAGAGATGGAGAAACAGATGCACAGCACTATAAGTAACCTTTCCATGTTCATACAATTTGTAAGTAACCAGTGGATGCACTTTTAAGAGAGGCATTTCAATCTAGAACTGTAATAGCAATAAAAGCACTATGAAAAATAGAAGGATGACACAAATGTAGGATCAGAACATTTTGGGGAGACTCAGCACTATTTCCTCCCTAAAGCTCTTGGAAAGGATGATGCTTGAGTTTGACATTCTTTTCTGAGTTTCACACTGTAGAATTGAATCAATGTGTAGTTTGGGTTCAGTGACCTCTGAGGGGCATTTTAGACTAGTTCAGAGATCTGGTGTCTAACCCTGTTACTTTTTGGGGAGCCTTGAGCCAATTCTTTCAGTCTGTGTATAAGACCGACTTGAACACGTTGGAAGTTCTTCCATCTCTGAGAGTAAAAGGTTCTATGCAGAATTTAATACAAACCTGACATGAGTCAGGATTCTTTTGGGTTGAAAATTATAGAAACCTACCTCAAACCAGCCTAAAGCAAAGAGGGAGATTATTATTTTAGTAATTGAAAAGCTTATGAGTATTCTTTCTTTAGGCTTGCTTTTATCTAGGGGCTCAGAAAATATCATCAGGTTTCCATCTCTCCAGCTCCCTCCATATATGGGCAGAATAG
The DNA here is from genome assembly GCF_018350195.1 of Panthera tigris. NCBI lineage: Eukaryota > Metazoa > Chordata > Mammalia > Carnivora > Felidae > Panthera > Panthera tigris. The sequence continues at coordinate 79,004,682 of NC_056668.1, forward strand.
TCATCTGTATGACTTACATTCTGTCAGCTAAGTAAACCCAACTGCGGGAAAATAACCATCTGCCTTGGAAGCAGAAAAGTCATGGTGAGGCATTACATTGACTTGCTTTTGTGTCATATTTACCTTTATGGTGGTCTTCATCTTCCTGGGACATGGAGACAAGTCCTGGGACATATGTTTGCCTCTTTAGCTATGTGGGAAGAGTATCTTGTGCATAATACACGGGATGGGTTTCCCACTGAATGAGAACTTTCTGTAAGAGAAGAAAGAGAGCAGGTGCCAGGCAAGTAGAAACACAGAAGTTGACTCCAACCAGCTTCACCTCCCACTTAAAAGGAAGACTGACAGCATGGGCATCCTGGCTCTGAACCTTCAGCTCAGAATCACAAGCTGTGTTGTCGTTGCTTCTCTGTATTAGAAACACGCCTTGTCTCTTGGAAAATTTCCTCCATCTTCAGGGACATTTGGACTCAAACAGGGACATCAGTGAATGTCATGGAGTCATTATTTTGCCTTGTGGTTACAGCTCCTCAGAGAAATATATGCAGCGATGATCTCAACACAGGTAATAAATTAGGAAATAAATGATCAGGCTGGAGCAAAGTTTGCCAGAGCTGTATTAATTTATGAGGACTCCACCAATTAGGCAACTTGGCTAATGCCTCTGATTTAAACTGAATACCCCTGGTTTGTACTGGAGAGGGTTATCTGCCCCTTTGCCTCTTTTAGCTGGCACAAGTAGTTACTTGTGCTAATCAGCACTGAGGGAAAGGGGCAGAGGGCAAAGGGACAGGAAATACCCACCAGCAAGTGATGACAAAACCTCTCCTGTGCAGTGACTCCTACGAGGCTAATGGACAGAAAAGAATTTGATCAGCCCTCCACTCAAAAGCATCTACATTTACGGTTTGGGGACTCATAGCTTGCTAGAGCTGGAAGAATGTTTAGACATTACCTAAAACTCTTTTATTTCACAGCTGAAGAACTGAGGCCCGGGGAGGGGAAATAACTTGGTCAAGGTAGTGCTGCAAAGTAGGAGCTAAACTGGAATTCAAACCCAACGGTGCTTATTCATTTTCCAGGCACTCGTTCCTGCATGGCAAGTTCCCTTTGGTTTTGCCCTCAGGACTCTGGTAAACAATTTGAATTATGGAAACTTTGCCCATGAGGAAGCTTCATTTCATTTGCTCTTACCTGCAAAGAAGAGAAATAAGAGTAGCTAGTGCAATGCCCGAGACTTAAATATTCTTAACTCTCACTTCTTCAAGTTGGAGGGGCGAAGGGATAGCTAGGGACTAGGGACTCCTCAACATTAGAAAATCCAAAGGGGATTCATGAGTTTCTGAAAGGCAGTGAAGGGAGGTAAGTTATGTTTACTTCCCTAAGTATATTTGTGTTTAGTTAGTGTTTAAAGAATGCTAAAGGAGGGGTTTAGGGATCTAAATTCCACTCGGATGTGGGTCTCGATGGGTAATCTCAGCAACCTATTCTCTCTGGGTTTTGGAATTCTCATTTGTAGATGTAGCTGATTCTTTAAGACCCTGGTCAACCTCAGGCTTTAGGGTATTGGGGGAGGGGTGTTCTAAAATTTTTGCTGCGCTTTGAGCATCATTGTTATAGATAGAGAAGGAACTTTTTGGATGGAAGGTGGCCAACCTGAAGCCAGTCTGTGTTTGCAAATTAACCATCCTCTTTGTTAACCTGGCCCAGTGGGACAAGTACAGGGCTCAGAGTCCAGGACTCAGCTGTGCCTCCCTTTGCCCCATAACCTTGAGCAAATCCTTGACTTTCTCTAGGGCTCTTTTTAAAAGTGGGATTGACGTCTTTGCATGCTTGTCTCATAAGGCTGGTGCATGGAGATAAAGGATATAGTAATACTGAGTTTGCCCTTGGTGACTGAGAACAATGTAAAAACAAGCTGTAGAACTAGTCGGAAGTTCAATGTAGCTGAGACAACACCAAGGGAACCGAAATTGCTTTTTCTCAAGGGCACGTGTTTTCCCAATAATACTGCAAGTTGAAACAAGGCTTAATAAAATAGCCCTATACCCAGTTTGCCTGGGGCAGTCCTATTTGCTGTGGTCATCCTGGTATAATTATCGATAATGCACTTTTTTCACTTTCAAAAGTGTCTCATTCTATCCAACCTCTTCATTTTACCTACTGGAGGTAGGCAAGACTCAGAGAGTGGAGGCTCAGAGAAGAGAAACGACTTCTTCAATTCAGCCAGGGTTTGCCCAGAGCCTAGACTCTGCAAACCCCTTCTCTTTGTACCGGGAACGAAAGGGGAGGGGAATACAGGGTGAGAGAATGGCTCCCTTTGTGTGCTTTCCAGATTCTTGAAGCAACTTCTTAGCAGGAACAGCCCCACCTCTCTCTTGATTTCCTGGAAAGTGATCTGCAGTACTGTACCTGCCATGCCTCTGAGGGAGCTGGGGGGTGGGAGGCAGGGGGGGAGATGGAGCAAACATAACAGGATCCTGGAAAAGGAAGTTTTTATTCTCTTCTCTACACATAAGAACCACCCCAAGGGGAGAACCGCTGCTTATTAACAACTGGCCCTTATTTAGGCATGTAGGTTTTTTTTCTGTTGCTATCATTCATAAAGCACTTTCTGGATTTTTTTTTGATGTTTATTTATTTTTGAGAGAGAGACAGACAGACAGAGCACAAGCAGAGGAGGGGCAGAGAGACAGAGCGAGACACAGAATCTGAAGCAGGCTCCGGGCTCTGAGCTGTCAGCACAGCCTGACGTGGGGCTCGAACTCACGAACTGCAAGATCATAACCTGAGCCGAAGTCAGATGCTTAGCCGACTGAGCTACCCAGGCGCCCCTCATAAAGCACTTTCATATTCGTAATCTTAATTGATCTAATCCTCACTGCCTTTGGAAATGATCTTGGAGGCATCATGAGTCTCATTTTGTAGTGAGAAAACTAAGACCTATGGAGGCAGCTGGCTTGCTCTAGGTTTTGTACTAAGTACAGTTGGGAACAGAGCTTGGTTTCCTGTCTCCTGGCCCAGTATTCCTTCTACCCCTTGCTCCTGGCAGCGTCTACCCTTAGGCATCTTCTAGGAGGAACCTCATTATAGCGAGGCTCATATATAGAGGCTCATCCTCTTGGATGAGCCCAGGGCAGATCCACCTTAAATCCTGAATTTGGCTCTGTGTCAAACGGTGTTAGAAAACAATTTGTGATCAACTGTGGGCTTCGTTCTACAAACATCATTTCTGAGAAATTGAGTGTGTGGATGGAGAACAGGGTATTTCATCCTGGGATAAGATTTTTCTCTTTAAAATTGTTGCTAAGATCATGGGGGAATAGAGTCTCACTACAGTACTTAACTCTGCTGTGCTTGCAAATCACTGACCCGACAATTTGCAGAATCCCCATTTCAGAAAGATTTGTTCTGGTTCAGACTGAAGTTCTTTATTTGGAACTCGACACGTCCCAGACTTATAAGAACTCTGCTTAACAAGATTTGCAGCTTCCTCCATCATCTGTCTGCCCTAAGTAGGCAGTGATGCAGGGGCAAGGGCTTTGGTGGACAAGAGGGACCCCAGGTGTGGTCTTGATCATGCATGTGGCTCAGTTGAGGGTCAGGAAAGTGACTTTCCTTTTAAGGAGCCCAGTTTCCTCAGCTGTCAAGTGTTGAGATTGGATTAATCAGTGCACAAAAGCCCCTGGATACTTTTTTTCTGAGAAAGCTACGGGGACCTCACCTGTATAAATGGTGGAAGAGGTGGGGCTGAGGGCTCGGAGCCCCTTCATTCAATCCATTCGTGTGGCCTGGTGACTTCGGCACGTATGTCAGTGTAGAAACCATTGGATAATTTCCGAAGGCCCTTTTAGCCCTGACACTGGCACCGAAAGAGCAGTACCGTCGTAGTGACAGATGTCAAGCCCCTGAGGAGTTGCAGTGAGCACGGAATTCATGATGCGGAACGAGGTAGACAGGGAAAGGGGTTGTGATGGCATAATAAAGAGGAGAGTTTGGGGTGGACGTACATGATACAGGTGCACTGTCCTTTCTAGTTTACAAAGTACTTGCGCATCCGTTGTCTCTTTCGAGCTTGCCCAACACCGGGCATTCAGGTGTTTACCCAACGATCTGGCCTGCAGCACCGATCAGGTGCCTGGTTCGAGGCAGAGCTCAGGAATACAAAGACGAAGAGGAGACCTTTTCAGCCTCGAGGTGCTCATCATCCATAAAGGAAAAGGCAGGTACACGAGTACGGTAATTGCCAAACAGAAAGGCTCTGAGAGAGGTGCACGCGAACGCTGAGAGAAGAGAGAAAGACACGACTCGCTTTTCCTGGGGAAGGAGGACTGGGGTCATTCCCTGTGCACCAAGCTCTGACCTCCTGAGAAAACATGGCGCGCAGCAGGGGTAGGGGAGGAGTCCGGAGGGCCTGGCCCTGGGGTAGCAGAGGTGAAGCTGGAAGGCAGTCTGGCTGGGCAGGGCTTTGAATGCAATGCAAAGAATTTAGACCCTGTGGCAGTTAGCATCTCTGTTTTCCAGATGAGGAAACAGGCTCACCGAAGTCAGGACCTTGGCTTTAGCCACACGCCGGGGTGAGGGAACTGCGGGGCTGACCAAGGTCCGGTTGCTCCGTCTGCTACCCTGTGCTGCCTCCAGCAGGCCTGAGCTGAGGCAGGCCCTGCGTGGGAGAGGCCTTGGGGCTGTTTATCCCGTTTGGTGGGACTGGCTCTGGCAGGCCACGGAGGTGGGTGGGGTGGGGGCCTCGGAGGGGAGGAGGGGCCTGACAACAAGGGTTACATTCAAGGCCTGCACTGGAGCCGGCCGAGGAGAATGGAAAGCTACAGTCTGTCAGAGCGTCCAGCCTTGGCAAGGCGGTCGGGGCCTTATAAGGAAATGTTGTTCTCTGTGAGCCAGTGGGGCTGGGACAGAGCCCTGTGCCCACAGGACAGAGCTGCCCTTGTGGCGGTAGGGGTTGGGGGTGCCACCCGCCCCTGCGCTGGGAGCCGGGGCTCTCAATGGGCCACTTCTGCGGGCTCAGCATTCCCTCGCAGCCCCCGGTGTGTGCGGCCCCCACCCCCTCTATGCCCTCCCACTCCCCCCTGCCCTGGGCTGATTGGAGGAAAGGAAAAAAACAAAACAAAACAAAGACTTGGCCAGATCCCAGGCCTCGTTGCTGTTTGATGCCGAATTACCCAGAAAGCAGGCTCAAGGCGAAATCTGTCTCTTTTCCCTGAAGGATGCTTGAGTAAAGGGATCCCTCTTTGCCCTCTTTCCCTACTGCTGCACCCTCGTCTGTCTCCTCCTCCTTGTGACCGCAGAACGCCCAGGCCGGGCCCTGTCCTGTGCAGAAAGACAGGATCCGAGACAGTGGGGAGGAGGAAGCCTTGTGTGGGGCCTTTTTCACGTCCCCACCGGAGGGCACGAGACTCTGGGACACTCCTAGGAGAAGGGCGACTCCCTTCAGAACACCTTACCTCTGCCCAGCAGGCCAGAGGGCCTCAGAGATACAGGAGGGCCAGAGGAAAAACACAGCCCGCCCAGAAAGCAACAACAGAACAGACTGTCAGCATTAGTCAGCTCCTGGAAGGAGTGTCTTGCCACAGTGTGCCGTGAGGGCTGATTTAAAGCATTGATCGCTACGGGATCTCCCTGAACCTGAGATTATGATAGGAGCAGAAAAAGATGCTTAGGGTGGCCTTTAGCTATGCCTATTTGGAGACTCATAGACACATGAAACCCTGGAGTCGCAAGGAAACAGGTCAGCCAGCCCAGCTCTCCACCTCGAACAAACGTGGCAGAACTGGAGCCAGTCTGTGCTCTCCTAGTGACCGCGAACGTGGTCCCTCGAGTCGGTCGCCAGTATTGACAGGTGACGCCCTGTGTGTCAGCCATGAGGCGCCACCCCGAAGGCAGGCTCTGAGAAGCACACAAGGAACAAAATGCAAAGGAGGAAATGGCAGAAACACAGAGAAGAGGCTCTTCTGGTGGGGAAGAGAGGGAGCTTGCTCTTGACCAGATGCACAGAGCAGTGGACAAGAAAGGGTCTTGTCAAAGAGATGGAGAGATGGCATGTGGGGTGAGGAAAGGCTGAGCTCACAGAGCAACCTCTGAGAGCTGGGAAGGTGGGGAAGTGGCTCCCGGGGGACAGGTGACACCAGCCAGCCCAGGATGGTGGGAAAGCTAGGGGCTTCCTGGGTGGTGGAGAGGCGGGCGGGCATGGGAGGTGTGTAAGGCTGGCGGAGGAGGGAGCTATGGTCGGAAGACGGGTGAGCAGCAGAGTTTGAAAGCCCTGGATGCCAGAGGGAAGAGGAGATTCTAGTAAAAGACGGCCAGGAGCCACTGGAGTTCTGAGCATCAGGGAGCTGTGGCCAGCGCAGTGATTCAGGCAACACGACGTTACAGCACCTGCAGGAATAATGGAGGGAGAGGCGTCCTTTTCTGGCTTCACTGCCTGGAAAGTGCTCCTTCCCCAAACAGAGCTCTGGGGGTCATATTCCCCCGCCCGGGGTCTCTGGAGGCCCAGCTAGACCCCAGGATTTCAGGTGCTGTGGGAACAGCCAGTGACCGTTTCCCCCCGGGGACGATTAGGCCTGGCCGCCTTTGGTTCATTTCTCTTTTTGAGTTGGCGTGTTTTGTACGCAAAGTCACTCTGTTCAGATGCAGTTAAGAAACCCAGTCTTCAGTCCTTTTTGGCAGAAGGTTATGAAAAAGGACCCAGGGTCAAAGGGCAAAGACACAGGGATGCCATCTCCTCTCGGAGAGCCTGCCCCTCTTTGGGCATCCGCTGGTCTCACACCTGTGCTTGTCACAACCCCGAGAAAAGACAGGGTGGTCTCCTCCCTGTTCTCCAAGGAGCTCCGTGGGGCTCTGGCCTGGGGTCCCGTCACTCAGGCCACACAGGCTCCGAAGCAGGACTATGAAGGAGCCTGAGCTTGCTCCTCGAGCCTGGTTCCCGCCTCGTGGTGGTCATGAGTCTGAACTAGAGCAGCTGATGCTCTGAATCTCAGTAGCTTCCCACCAAGTTTTCCTTTACTCCGCAAGGTGGATGCAGACCCCTGAGGCCACAGAGATACAGTGCCAGTCATGGAACTGGACGCTGTCTTGACCCTCCAGTAGGTAGGGTTCATTTTGAATTTGTGAGCGGTGAGCATGAATTGATTGCTTCCTTTTAAGGGCACATGTGAGCATTTGATGGTGAGATACTTTCTTGACTCTAAAAAGTGAATTTCAAACAACAAACCTGGATGACGGGGAGGGTCCTATGACACAAGGCAGGACTCTTCCTCTACCTTTTAATTTTTACCACCAGCACTTAAATCATCTGCTAGGCTCAGTCGTCGATTCAGAGAAATGCCGTGAGCAAATTTCCTTGGTAGAGTTTCTTTTTATTTAATTGTACCTAACCATTCATCAGTCACCCATTATTTGGTTTGGTAATGAGTAGTTCAATAAAAAAAAAAAATAGGTAAGTGTAAAGGGAATGCAGTACAAGTCTTCCTCTGACCCTTTCCCCAGCCATCCTGTTGTCCTCCCCCAAAGCAGCCTATGTTACTATTTTCCTGTGTTTCCTTCTCCTCCGTGATGCTTTTATGGAAATAATTATCAAGGACTTTCCTCCCCCAGTACACATAGCTCGTTCAGAAAGATGCAAGCTTGTCCAAACAAAATTCTCTAGGAGTATTTCCTCTCCCAGGCTTGCCTGCTTGGGATGGGGAACCTGATTCTAGATGTCAGATGGACCTCACCTGATCCAGCTGTCTATAGAGCGATCCTTGATGGATGTCCTTGAGCCCAGCACTTTATGATAATGTGCTAAGGATGCCTGAGCACACTCTCTGGAATTAGATTTAAGTACCATCCCCAGAATGACCTTATAGGAAATGAATCATCCAGACACTGTATTCTGAGTTCAGGTGCCAGATTAAGAAGGCTCTGAGGGGGATCTGCCACATAGGTTGCTAGGGCTAAAGAAAGAGTCTCCATGGGCCATATTTTTCTGGTTCCTTGTGGTCTGATCTGAACTGAAATGCCTGTCACTGATCTAGATCTTTACTGACTGATCACAGAGAAATCTTAGTCTGTGCTTGCTTAACCTGGGACTGGAGCTCCACTAATGCTGCAGCTGCTCACTGATCACGCAGGAGCACTGCCTGGCTCACTGATCACGCAGGAGCATTGCCTGGCTCACTGATCACGCAGGAGCACTTCCTGGCTCACTGATCACATAGGAGCACTGCCTGGCTCACTGATCACGCTGGAGCACTGCCTGGCTCACTAACCACGCAGGAGCACTGCCTGGCTCACTAATCACGCAGGAGCACTGCCTGGCTCACTGATCACACAAGAGCACGACCTGGCTCACTGATCCCATAGGGACTCTGTCTTGTTCACATACCATGCAGGGGCCCTATTGTTCACCGATGGTGCTGGAGCCGCATTTCTCTGCTGAAGATCAGGATTCAGCAGCTGTGGCAGCTCTGGTCTGTGCATGTTGGTTGCTAGGAAGGGTTTTAAAGCCTTTTTGGTGGCAAGAGTCTCTTCCTGATCAGAGTCCAAACTGAAAATGGATCCTGCTTTTGCAAGCACAGTGACAGTATCATTAAACATCATCCAAGCAACAGCAGTCTGGAACATCATCATTTAGTCACTTCTTGCCCAATATCATGTGGGATTCACTTACAGAAGGATCTGCATGCTAAGTGAGGTAGGAACAAGTCAGCACAACAGAACCATAAATATCTTGATAGAGACAGATGTATGAAATCTAACTGGGTAGGGAAAGCAGATGTAGATAAGCAGCTGGCTAAGAATACAGGTGTGAACCTACCGAAATATTAAGAAGATAGTATAAAAGATAATATTAAAGAAAAAGTTACCTATGGTCCTTTTGTCATATGCAACACTTTTTATTTTCCATAGTCCCTTCAATCTTCTTGTTCATATTCAGTGCACATTTTTATACAGCTGCAATCGTATCGCAAAGACTTTTCACAGTCTGTGTTTTGTTTAATATTATAAGCACTCGCCATATTGCTCCAATCTTTATTTTATGGCCATAGAAATACCTTTGTGGCGATTCACCATACATCTCTTGCTTTTACCTGTTGCAATTTTATGTCTCCCGCTGCTTAGCGTGGTGGGTAATTTTGTAAAGAACACCTTAGGATATTTAGCTTTGTGCTTTTGTTGATTTCGTTAGGATCAAATTCAAGAAGGGAGATGGCTTGGCCAAAGGGTACGGACCCCCTTATGAGGAGCAGCTTTCCCAGGTACAAAGCCAACCATGACAGTCAGGACTCTCGCCTCATACTGATCTTACTGGCTTGGGGCTCCAAGCCAGCAACTAGCATATCGCCTGGCAGTGAGCAGGAGAGCAGAGGTTGACAAAGCCCCGGGAGAGACCTGTGACCGCAGAAGCTCTCTACTTTTGAGGGCACACTCTACCCGGGTACCGTTCCAGGGGTCTGCCTTATTTGCAAAAGTTGTTCATTTGTGGCTGCCACGTAAGGGCCCCTGAACCACCGATTGTTTGGGAACAAAAGCAAACCAGTACTGAGCTCCCAGTTCTTAGACTGTGGTTGCAGTGGGAGGGCTGCGGGAGCTAGGAGGGTGAAAGTCACTGTATTCTTGGCGCAAGGACACTGTGGCCCTCGTCAGTGGCACTGCCCATGGGCACAGCCCTCACGGCAGGGTCCTGTTATGTGCAACGCAGATGGCAGCCGAGGCCCTTGGAGATCCGATTTAACTTGACCCAAACTCTGGTGCCGAGCCTTGTGAGAGCCTTGAATTCAGAGCCCGGTTTCCATGAGTGCCCACAGGTGTATCACCCAGCTCTACCCCGTGCCCTCTCATCTGAGTGTGCCGACCAGCTCTGCCTGAAGCATTCAAGGAGCAGAGCCCCGTTCCTTCCCTGGTCTTCACCAAAAGCCCCTCGCACCCGGGACTTTGTGAGTTTGGTAACATTACCGAAGACGGAAGGTCTCACAGAGGAGTCTCGTCAGAGACTAGGCAAGCTTTTGCCCTCTTCACACCCTTTCCCGTCTATCTTTCTCAGCCTCATTCCTCTCAGCAATAAGCATTCCCTCAGTTCTCCTCAAGAGAGTTCGCCCCCCGCCCCCATATTCAGGCCCTTTCTGTGCCCATGCAGGTGTTTTCTCCAAGTAAATATGTATCACTCCCTAAAAGAATTTGGGTGGGTATATCTCCCTTTGCTATCAATAACCATATCCTTACAGGAAGGTGAAGGTGGCTGGGGGGTGGGGGTTGTTTTTTCTGTTTTGTTTTTTTTTGTTTTTTTTTTTTAGTGAGATAATTCACACAATGAGCAGTTGTTTACTGAGTTCTTGCACAGATCCCATTTAGGCTTCCCTGCCAAATGGTCAGCTGGACAGGCATCATTACCTTGCCTTATGGGTAAGGAAACCACGGCCCGGAGCAGGGGAGGACCTGTCTGAAGCCATTCGGTTGGTTGCTTGGTGAGCTAGAACCACAGCCTAGATTTCTCCTGTGTTGTGTGTATGGTCCTTTCCACATCGCACTGTCAGACCATCTGTGTGGGTGCCCGCACATGGCTTTAACCACAGCAGGCACGCAGAAACGCCCGTTCAGTAGACATTACCGAGCCCTGGCTCTGTGCCTGCCTTCAAAGAGTGTGGTGTGAAGGATGCATGACTAAATTGAAGGACTTGTTATTACCCTGTACCCGGCTCTTAGTTAAAACCAGGGGCGATCGAACAAATGTGGTATGCACACACAAATGGAATATGACCCGGCCATAAAAAGGATGGGGCGCCTGGGTGGCTCAGTCCGTTAAGCAGCCGACTTCGGCTCAGGTCATGATCTCGCGGTCCGTGAGTTCGAGCCCCGCGTCGGGCTCTGTGCTGACAGCTCGGAGCCTGGAGCCCGTTTCAGATTCTGTGTCTCCCTCTCTCTGACCCTCCCCCGTTCATGCTCTGTCTCTCTCTGTCTCAAAAATAAATAAACGTTAAAAAAAAAATTAGAAAAAAAGAAGGAATAAAGTGCTGACTCGTGGTACAACGTGGCTGGATCGCAAGCACATTAAACTGGGTGAGAGAAGCTAGACACAACGGGGCACATACTCTATGATTCCACTTGTATGAAATGTCCAGAAAAGGCAAATCCATAGAGATAGAAAAGAGACTGGTGGTTGCCAGTCTGGAGGAGACAGAAATGGAGAGTGACTGCTTAATAGGTATGGGGTTTTTTTTGGGGGGGGGGGGTGCTGAACATTTCTTGGAACTAGATAGAGGTGATGGTGGCACTATAATGTGAATCTACTAAATGCCCCTGAATTGTAGACCTTAAAATGGTTCATTTAATGTTATGTGACTTCCGTTTCAATTTCATTTTATTTTATTAAAAAAAATTTTTTTTTAATGTTTATTTTCGAGAGAGAGAGAGAGCAATTGCAAGTGGGGGAAAGGCAGAGAGAGGGAGAGGGAGACATAGAATCTGAAGCAAACTCCAGGCAGCATAGAGCTGGATGTGGGGCTTGAACCCAGGAACCATGAGATCGTGCCCTGAGCCGAAGGCGGACGCTTAACCGACTGAGCCACCCAGGCGCCTCCGATTTCAGTGTTTTAAAAAAGGAACACCAGATCAACAGACAAACCCAGGTGCGAACTTGCCCGCCCTACACTATACCTCCTTGCTGGATTCCAGGTCCTGATGGTCGCTCATTGGACAGGGAATGAAGATGTGCAGACTCAGTTGTCAATTCTGTGACTTATTAGCTGTGTGGCATTTGGTAGTTTATGCTTCTCTCTGGATCTTAGCTTCCCAATCTGCACGATGGGGAGATTGACCCAGATTTTACCCAAAGTCCCTTCCAGGAAGGCCTTCTGGGATCTTGAGGACAGAAAGGGGGATGCAATCCAGTGAGGGAAGGGAGGCACTCTCTGAGCTTCTTTTGAACCTTTCTCTTCTCAGCTAGCGGGCTGCAGTGGCTTTTAATTTCCTCTGTCCCCAGGCACCAGAGAAGCAGTCACACAGATTACAGCTTCGGCTTCTGACCTGGCTGGCGCTGCTGGGGCTCCCACCATGCTTCATTGAGCAGTGTGAGCCCCTCGGTAATCCTGTTAAGCCACCGGGGCAGTGAGTCATTTCAATACCACCCAAACACCTTCCTGTCGTGTCCTGGCAAGGAGAGGAGCTCCAGCCAAAACGTTAAGACTTGACCCGCAGCAACATTCTAAACATAAATTGGAGCTTTTAATTGGGTTGTGACTTGGAAACCCATCATGCCTTAATCAGTGCTCGAAGAGTGCAAGCTGTACTCTTGCCTTCACTTATCACCCCTTTTCCGAGCCCCCGGGATATCCGAGGCATTGTGCTAAGCTTCAGGAATGCATAGATATATCATAGCCACTGTCTTCAAGGAATTCAGCGTCTCCTGGGAGAGACAGACTCATAAACAGAAGGGAAATGTAACATTACAAGAGCAGCAGAGTAAGAGTGTGAAACCGAACAATAGGTCCAAAGGAGAGAAGTGTTACCACTCGGGGTGCAGAGTGAAGGGCTGGGGAGGAAGGGTCAGGAAATCGACTGGTGCAGTGACACCTAGGCTGAGTTTGGAAGGATAATGGAGGCTTTCATGTTCCATGTGCTCTAAGGGAGTGTGATCTTTAAAGTGGTCTGCCAGAATGAGGATAAGCATTTTATCCCTGTTGATGTTTGCTAGTGCAAGATGACAATAAAAAGAAGGCTAAATTTCAGTTAGTTTATTACTGACTTTAACTCCCTACCAATGTACCCCCTTATTGCCTACACTGGGTTAGACTGTCCCGCCCCACTACTACCTGGCATACAAGACGGGGAAGGGCGTTTGAAGCAGCTGGAACAGCACATGCAAAAGCATGCAAGGGTGAAGCTTCAGAACGTGTTAATGGAACGGCGAGCGATCAGTCTGATGGGGCAGGGGATCCTGGAGGAGGGCTGGAGAGGTGAAAAAAAAAATGAAGCCTCATTCCTTGAGGGCCCAAGGTACGGTGTTAAGTCTGGGTTTTCTTTCAGAATGTAATGGGGAGCCATAGAGGGTTGTAAGCATGTGTGCAGTGTAATTAACTCCGTTGTTGAGGCAGCATTTGACAGCTGAGGACAGATGGGATGGGAAAGAGCAAGGAGGAAGGAGACAGGTCGGGAATCCCTTGCTGTCACCTAGGGGAGAAAAGATGAGGTTTCTGCCAAAGCTGGGCCATGAGAGTGGGAAGCAGAGGAAGGGCTCAGGAGATACGTAGAAGTTAAACTCTGAAGGCGTAGGGTCTGATCAAAGGTATAGGTGGGAGAAGGAGGGTCTAAATGGTGACTTGTGCTTTTCTCCCCAGGAATGATGTCAGAGTTGGAGGCATGTTTGGGACCACCCACTCAACTGTCTTTGTCACTCACTCGACTGTCCTTATAACCCAGAGAGGTGCCGGATACTTACTACCCAAGCTGCTGAGTTGGGGGCAGAGCCGGTGCGAAGTCCCAGCTTCCTAAATCCTCAGCCCTCCAGGGCTCTCTCATTGACCGTGGCTGCCCTCCTCTTCCCTTCGCTCTGCCCTGCACCCCACCTCTGCTGACTGAGCCCCGCTCTGGACAGAGGAGGCCTGAGTTCCTGCCCTCACACCGTCCTCAACACAGAGTGACCACCAGGGACACCTGCCCTTCGCTGAGTCTTTGTCTTCTCATTGCCAAGTGGAAGGCCTGCAGGTGCGGGCTTCTCTATTTTCTTCTCTTCCTTTCCGGTTTTTGACTTTTGATTTTGCTTTGTCTCCTTGCTGGTTCCTCTTGCTTTACGTTAGGCCCGCTTCGCTCCTTTGTGCATGCCTACCTGGATCTGAGGGCATTTGTGTCTGGGAGTCCCTGACTTAGAGCTCCTCTGAAGCCTCTCCGTCTTGTTTCTGACAGCCGGGCTCGTCTGGGTAGAGATCCGGTCTCTCGGAGCTGTACTCCCAGGGCTGGACCACCACCCTTCACTGGCTCACAAAGCCTGCCTCTTTCTCGTCCCTTGCTCTCCCTGGATTCTCTGCCCCTGGAGCCAAGTCACCAAATATGGATGTTGTGCATCATCACCGTGTATCCTGGGCCCAGGCTTGGCTCGGGTCACATTTTTTTTCAGAAGAAAACAGTGGGGCCTGTGATCTAGGGAGACAGGGTCCTCAACATGGGCAAGCCCACCTTGCCTGTTCCTTTGGGCTCACAGTGTTGTGGGTCAGGCGCCTTAGGGGCAGAGCTCCAGGAGAGAGGGCAGTTCAGGTGGGTTTCCCCATCAAACCCTCCCCCACCCCCTCTGCCTTCCTCCCTTCCCTGACCAAGGAGGGAGACTCAGAACTGCAGGGGAAGAGTTGGGGACCCACGGAGGCCCTCAGGCCACTGCCAAATCCCCCATGTGGCTTTCCTGCCCTTTAGTCTCTTAGCCTTCCTTTGACTGCTTCATACCCTTCAAGTGTGACTGTGCAGGGCACTTGGTCCTGCCCTAGATCACATGCGTCTTCCAAATTACGATGAAAGCTGCCTTCTTGTAACTCCCAGTGAGTGGCCCGCTCAGAATGTTGTACCACATCCCTCCCTTGCAAGACCGTCCTCTGCGTGTACGAAGAAGACATCATCTGTTCCACTCCCAACCCACTCCTTGCTTTCTTTCAGGTTATCGCATCTCCTGTGTCGTATCGTTGCTACGTCCTTAAGATGGGGGCCTCCAAAAGGCAGAGATCCCGGATATGGGCGAACTAGCCTGTGTAACCAACCAACAAAGCAGGAACGCCAGTGGCCCAACACAAAGGAGGCTTCTTTCTCCCTTACGTAACCCTTCCTGGTCAGTGAGCGGTCTTCTTTCACACGGCGATTCCGGGTCCCGGGGCCCTTCTGGCTTGGATCGGCACCTTCCCGCAGGCAGCGAGTGGAGCCCGCTCCCTCCTGCCGGGCCACCCAGACTGAGGGCCTGGGAAGGGCAGAGAGCCCTGCCCGGAAGGGACACGTGTGCCCACCCTTGCCCGGCGGCTGAGAGCCAGTCCTGCCACCTCATCTCACGCTGACATGAACTGGGCAATCCAGTCCCTGGCTGGTCCGCTGCCCAGTGGAGACCACTGTATGCAGTGAGGGTGCATCGGCAGGGGGGGCGGGCCTTCCCTGCTAAGCACAATAGCTTCCCTGCCCCTTGACTCTGAGCCCCCAGCGCAGGCAGGTGTTAGAGGCAGAGAACGGGGCTCCCTCTTGTTTCCAACCAGCAAGCAGTGTTTTCTTAAACTTCGGTCGTGCGAGCACCACTTTGGAGGTTCGGGCTGTATCTGCATAATACCTGTATTGTAATTAATTTAATATTCTCTCTAAATCGAATCACTTTTCAATTTAGCTTCGCCTGACTAATATCGTCTGGGAAACCGTGAATTTGATGTGCTAATTATATTTTTCCAATACACTAATGTACTCCAAAATAAATTTATAGTTAGTCCCATAACAATATGTGCACGTGTACCACCCCAAATATTTGCACACGCTGATGGTACGCATTGTACTTGGTGGGGGAATACTCTGAGTCGGTCTGAAGCCCTCATGAGGTGGCCCCTGCCTCTCTCTCTGCCTCATGTTCGCCCCTTCCCTCTTGCTTACAACCCTGCAGGTTCATGGACCTTTTCGTTCCTCAAATGTGCCAAATGGTTTCCTACCCCAGGGCCTTTGTACTGGCTGCTATCTTGGCCGGGAGCACGTCTGCCACATTTGGCTCTTTCTGGGCATTAAGGTCTAACCACTTGGTCTAGTGGTCTTATACCACACCCCACTCCACCCTGCCCAGCCACTCCTCTCTCCCTTGACAGCAATTTCCAAGATCTGACACGGTCTGTTTATTTGTTTGCTGATTTATTCGTTGTTTCTCTGTGTCCCGGAACATGCAAAGTCTGTAAAAGCAAGAGATTTTACCTATGCTGTTTACTCCACTCTCCCAGCACTTCACACAAGGCCTGGCCCATAGTACGTGCTCCATAAATATTTGTTAAATGAATAAAAACTATGGAAAATAGATACATAGGTCACTAGTCAAATGAGGATTAAAATACAGTTTGTCAGTTGCATGGCGATCTCTAACACACATCTAGTCAACTGCTGGAGAAGGCAGCTTAGAGGTGAGGCTGCCGTGGGGCCTCCGGCTCCACCCTGAAATTCATAGGTGCACAAGTCACTTGACTGGCCCACCCAGCCACAGAGAGGGAAGCTGGCCAGGCGGGAGTGGGAGGACCAGACCCACTTCTAGAAGACACTTGCATCAGTGAGGCGAGAGGTGAGGAGAGAACAGGCTGAGGACCAGTCATCCCTGCTTTAGGGATGGCAGCCATGTTGGCCCAGAGAGTCCACCCGTAGGGAAAACTGGCATCTACAAGATTGGCTTCTGCCCCTCTTCTGTGGGGATGGTGGGAGCCGAAAGTAGGGATGGACTAAAAGTAAGGGATGCTGAAAGACCTGAAAGTGTCCAGTCTACACCTGGAAATGGGAACCAGGAAGGGGGTTGAAAGCCCCCTCACTCATGAAGAGGGTGGACATCGTTTTCCTTACGAAAGGAATCTGTCCGGAGCGCCTGGGTGACTCAGTCGGTTAAGCGTCCAACTCTTGATTTCAGCTCAGGTCGTGATCTCGAGGTTCGTGAGATTGAGCCCTGTGTTGGGTTCTGCACTGACAGCATGGAGCCTGCTTGGGATTCTCTCTCTCTCTCTCTCTCTCTCTCTCTCTCTCTGCCCATCCCCTACTCGCATGCACTCTCACTCTCTCTCTCTCTCTCTCAAAATAAATAAACATTAAAAAAAAAAAAAAAAAGGAAATCAGTCCACCAAAGAAATCCAAGACAAGGTGAAAAAGTCAACGTTCCCCATCTCACCCTGTCTCCAGAAGTCTCCAGAAGTACATTGGCCATGGATGCTGTGATGGGTCTCCCTGACCCTTCAGGACCAAGCCACTCAGTACTGCTGGGTTCACAGCTGAGTCTTCCCAGGAATCGTCCTGCCTTACCCAAGGCAACACCTCCACCCTGGGGATAGTTCACATTCAATGTCTAGTTGATATGGGGCACAAAGGCCTGGCCGTTTGCCTCAAATGAGGGCAATTTTGAAGGGCCATGCCAGCTCCAGAGCAGCCTTGCCTGCTATCCAATTTTTCCTCTGCTATCCAATCTGCTCCTTTCACATTCCCTGTAAACTCCCTGCTCACAAAGTCCCCTCTCAGAGTCTGTTTCCCAGGGAAACCTAGGATGACATGTGTAAGGCCCCAACCAGCTCTGTCCTCCACAATCAGTCGCCATATTGCTTAGGTGAGAACTAATTTCCCACAAAAGATTATTAGGTTTTCTTCCTCTACCTGAGGTGGAGACAAACTATATCCACACAAATGATATGTTGGTGCCCCTGGAAGAACGGCAGATGGTTCCTTCAAAACTACTCCAGACAATGAAGGTTAAAATTAAAGGGAGGCAATGAAAATAGCTGAAGTAAAGTAATATTTGGGTAGCAGTTGACATTTTCCAAATCTGTTTCACATGGAGCCTTTGACCCTGTTTCTGAGCTTCTCCATTTGCTTGGCCCCACCTGTCTCCCTGGGCCCTCAACATGCTCAGGGCAGAGCCCTGCATCCCCTACCACTGCCAACTTTCTCAGATGCCCCCAGTCCCCCACTCCAGGGCCCAGGACAATATAAGCTTGTCTCCTCTCACTGTTTCTAGGCTTAGAAGATGAGTCAGCTCTCAGATTCCCAGTGGCTTCCCAGGGGGGCAGGGTGATATCACCTGGAAGTTCAGGCAAGTTCATTCTCCACGGGTCAAGTTTGATTGTTGAGAGACCGGAAGTGGAAGGGAAATGACTGTTACAGCCTCACGCTTTCTCTGTCCCGTCTCTGCCCCAACAATGAGCACATGGCAAGGGTTCCATCAGGCCTATCCAAAGACATCTCACGAAACAGATCATGACGGCATTTTGTGGTGGTGCTGTGGCTAGGATCGTGCTCATCTTCTTGGGCTCACTTCCCCTCTTTCTCTTTTCCCCTCCCTCTTGCTGCCCTGAGATTACACCTCCTCCCACCCCCAAGAAAGCATGCATCGGCATGTATGCTTAATGTAAACTTTGCTTCATGTGGCTTTTCCTAGACGACCCAGGTGAAGAAACAGACATTAACCTCTTTGATTTTCACAAAAAATCATTCTCTGGGGGCAGGAATTATTATAGCCACTTTCAGGCGTGTGAACTAGACGTAAAATGAACTCCCCAAGACTGACACTACACAGTAAGTGGTAGATCAGGATTGAGCCTACCTGTTCTGACTCCAAGTTGGTTGTTTCTCTTACCTTGGTTATGAATTTTCATCAAGAGTTATAATTAATAATAATAATAATAATATATAATTCATATATTCCCTTCCAGTAAAGGTGGAATTGTGGGGTGGGGGCAGGGGCAGCAAATACCAGAAAAGAGGCAGATGCGTTGAGATGATGGACCCATCAACTCTTGCAAACTTCCACCGTCTGCCAGTTCATAATCAAATATGGAGGTACTGTTGGGACTGAGGACACAACATGGTTGCCAAAGTGTATTCATTTCCCAGGACTGCCTTGACAAATTGCCACGAGCTGGGTGGCTTAAAACAACTTAAGTGTAATTTCTCATAGTTCTAGAGGCCAGAACTCTTAAGTCAAGGGGTCAGCAGGGCTGTGCTGCTCTGGAGGTTGTAGGGGAGAATCTGTTCCTTGCTTCTTCCCGCTTCTACTGATTATCCGCAGTCCTTGACTTGGTGGCCACTTCTCCCTGCCTAGTCTTCACATGGCCTTTCTCCTGTGTGTCTGCGTCTTCTTTCTTCGCCCGTCTCTTACAAGACCACTTGTGGAGGCCTTTAGAGCCCTCTTGGATAATCCAGAGACATCTCCTTGTCTCAGTATACTTAATTAAATTACATCTACAAAGACTCTTTCTCCAAAAAGGTAACATTTATAAATTCCAGGCATTAGGACTTGATCATGATTCGGCCTATTACACTGTATCATAGGCCACTTTGCCTGGAGACATCGGTGTGCTCTTCAACACTCGTAAAAAGTTTCTAGTGTTCCTTCACATTACACTTTTTGCCTTATGGGCTGGCGCCCGGTCTGGGTTGCAGAGGTGGCTGAAGGCAAACCTTCTGTTTATCCTGCAGTGAGCTAGAGGGGGCACCAGAACCGAACTGGCCCCCCCGGGGGGCCCTCCCAGCCTTAGGTGTGGGGGAAGTCTGTCTCTCACATGTTGTCTGGGTTGTGACGCCATTATTCCCCTGCTGCTGGGAGCGCAGAGGATGCTGGACGGCATTTGCCCGTGTTTGAATTTTCAGTTACTGTCAGTCCCTCTGATCTAATATTTGTGTTTTGCAGAACTGTCTCATGGCAAGTTCTGGGGGAGAGAGTCCTCCTAGTCACAAATATTTGCAGTACTTGGCTTTGCCGCACTTCGGCCTGCGATGTTGAAAATGGGGTCATGTGCTGCCCTCAGGTGCCCGACAGACATGCCTGTTGGTGTGGTTTTCTGGCAGTGCCTCCTTCCTCAGCCTCTTGTGGAGCGCATGGAGGTGCTGAAGGGAACGAGAAAACAACTGTGCCTGACAGGGGCCAGATGCCATTCGAAGAAAGGTGTAGCCCGAACCAGCTTCCTTTTCTTCTTGGTGCTTCCTTCTTTTGTTTGTTCTTCCTCTTCTTTTCCCTCAAGGGCTTCATCTACTTTCGTGAATTGTCATCTTTTTCTTCAGTTTCCCTTCGTAATTCCCAACTGCTTGCTTCCAGCAGTCAATGCCACTTCCGGTTTCTAGAACAGTGTGGCCCCTCAATTCCCACCCCCAGCCCCCACCCCTGTAACCCACCTTCACACCTGTTCTCCTCTCTTTGTCTGTCTTAGAGCCACTCCACGTCAGATCTTCTGTTGACGCAGAGGTTTAGCCTTTCTTATGTCCTCCAGGCCTCTTTCCATCAAGTAGTCCTCCCTTTCTTCAGTTAACAGCTTGGTTGAGATAGAACTCACATACCATGAACTCCCCGTTTTCAGGAGTAAAGTCCAGTGTTTTTTAGTCTATCAATCCAGTTTTGCATTGACTGCCAGTGTCTAAATTTATAATATCTTTATCTCTAGTAGAAGAAACCCCATACCCATTAGCAGTCAACCCTCATTCTCATATTTCCCACCCTTACCCTACACTCCCCACCTCTGCGTAACCACTTATCTACTCTCTGTCTCCACAGTTTTTCCTCTTCTAGATATTTCATACAAAAAGACTCCTATAATTAGTGATATTTTGGAAGTGGCTTCTTTCAGTCAGCACGATGACTGAAGGTTTACTCAATGTTGTATGTAGCATGGATCAGATTTAATTCCTTTTTTTGGATGAGTAATATTCCACTATATTTGTGTATCCACCTAGCAGTTAGTTCATGGGCATTTGGGTTGTTTCCACTTTCGGCTAATATAAAAAACAATGCTACTAACATTCATGCACAAGCTTTTGTGTGGACATATGTTTTCTGTTCTCTTGGGGATATACCTAGGAGTGGAATTGTGAGGTCATATTTAACATTTTGTGGCACTGCTATGCTATTCCCAAAGCAGCTACAGCATTTTACCTCCCTACCCACAGTATATGAGGATTTAAATTTCTTTGCATGCTCACCGACATTTGTGATTACCTGTCCTTTTGATTTTCCCATTCTAGTAGGTGAGTAATGGTATCTCATGTATTTCTTTATTTGCAGTTCCTTATGATATCGAACATCTTTTCATGTGCTTATTGGCTATTTGTAAGTCCTCAGTGGAAAAATGTCTAATCAGATAATTTGCTCAATTTAAAATCAGTCTTTGCTGGGGCACCTGGATGGCTCAGTTAGTTCAGTGTCTGATTCTTGATTTTGGCTCAGGTCATGATCCCAGGGTCATGAAATCCAGTCCCATGTCAGACTCCACACTGAGTGTAGAGCCTGCTTAAGACTCTTCCTCCCTCTCCCTCTGCCCCTCTCCCCTACTCTCTCTCTCTCTTTCTCTAAAATAAAAAAAATAAAATAAAATAAAATTTGTCTTTGTCTTTTTAGTGTTGAGTTGTGGATATATATATATATATATATACTATATCCACATACAGATATATATATATATATATATATATATAATCCATTATATATAATATATATATATATAAAATCCATTATATATATAATATATATATATATATAGTTCTGGATATATAGTTCTGGATATATTATATTATATATTCTGGATACTAGCCCTTTACCAGATAAAGATTTGCAAAAATGTTCCCCCATTCTGTGAATGTTCTTTTAACTTTCTTGTTTTTTCACTTTTTCTTTCTTTTCACTTTTGCTTTCTTATGCTTCTTTCTAAAAGCATGGGAGTTTTAAAATTTGATGAAGTCTAATTTGCCTATTTTTGTTGTTGTTGTTTGTATTTTAGACGTGCTATCTAAGAAGCCATTGTTTAATCCGATATCACAAAAATTTACTTTTTTTTGCAAGTTTATTTATTTTTGAGAGAGAGCGAGTGCGGGTGTAAGTTAGGGAGGGGAAGAGAGAGAGAGGGAGAGAGAGAATCCCAAGCAGTCTCTGTGCTGTCAGCACAGAGTTGGATGTGGGGCTTAAACTCATGAATCCTGAGATCATGACCTGAGCCAAAATCAAGAGTCAGACACTTAACTGACTGAACTACCCAGGCACCCCACAAAAATGTGCTTCTATATTTCTCCTGTGATTTTTATAGTTTTTCTCTTATCTTTAGGTCTAGGATCATTTTTGCTTAATTTTTGAGTACACTATATACGAATTAATCTTTCCCAAATTATTCTTTCACATGTGGATATCCAGTTGTCCCAGACCTATTTTTGTTGAAAAGACTCTTCTTTCCCCCATTTGAATTGTCCTGATGCTCTTGTTAAAAGTCAGTTGATCATAAATATAAGGCATCATTTCTTTTTTTTTTTTTTAATTTTTTTTCTTTTAACGTTTATTTATTTTTGAGACAGAGAGAGACAGAGCATGAACGGGGGAGGAGCAGAGAGAGAGGGAGACACAGAATCGGAAGCAGGCTCCAGGCTCTGAGCCATCAGCCCAGAGCCCGAAGCGGGGCTCGAACTCACGGACCGTGAGATCGTGACCTGAGCTGAAGTCGGACGCTTAATAAGGCATCATTTCTAGATTCTCAGATTGATTCCCCTCATCTATATGTTTTGTTTGTGGCAATATATACTACCTTGATTACTGTATCTTTGTAGCGAGTTTTGAAATCAATACATACGAGTCCTCCCACTTGGTTCTTTTTCAAAGTTGTTTTGGTTACTCTGGGTTTCTTGCATTTCCATAAGAATATTAGGATCAACTGCCAATTTGTGCATAAAAAGCTAGCTGGGGGACACCTGGGTAGCTCAGTCAGTTTAAGCGTCTGCCTCTTGGTTGCAGCTCACATCCTGATCTCGTGGTTAATGGGTTTGAGTCCCATATGAGGTTCTGAGCTGATGATGACTGCTTGGGATTTTCTCTCCCTCTCTTTACGTCCCTCCCCCAATCGTGCTTTTCCTCTATCTCTCATTATAAAGAAACTAAAAAAAATAAATAAATAAAGGTAGCTGGGCTTTTGGTAGAGGTCGCATTGACCCTGTAGATCAGTTTGGGACATATTTCCTTCTTAACATTCAGTATTTGAATCCAAAAACACAAGATGTCTTTCCATCCATTTAGATCTTCCTTAATTTCTTTTAGCAATGTTTAACAAGTCTTGCACATCTTTCCTTCAACTCATTCCTAAAGTATTTTATTCTTTTTAATATTATTAAAAATAAAGTTATTTTCTTAATTTTATTTTTAACATTTTTCATTCCTAGTCTGTACAAATATAACTGATTTTTGCATATTGACTTCGTATCCTGCAGCTTTGCTGACATTGTGATTAGTTCTCACAGTAGTTTGGTGGACTTCTTAGGTTTTTTGTTTCACAAGATCATGTCATCTGTGATAGAGGTATCTTTACTTCTTCCTTTTCAATCTCAGTAAGTTCTATTTATTTATTTTTGCCTAGTTTTCCTGGCTAAAATCTCGAGTGCAGCACTGAATAGGGATGATGAGTGGATGTCCTTGTCTTCTTCCCTAACTTAGGGAAGAAACTTTTGGTCTTTGACCGTTAGGGATGACTTTACTAGCTGTGGGTGCTCTTTATCATGTTGGGGAAATTTTCTTCTATTCCTAGCCATTGAGTGCTTTTATCATGAAGTGATGCTAGATTTTTCCAAGTGCTTTTTTTCTGTGTCTGTAACCCTTTTTTCCTTTATTTTATTCATATGGTGCACTGATATTCATATGTTGAACCGATATTCCATCCCTGGGATAAATCCCACTTGGTCATGGTATATGATTCTTTTTATATGTTTCTGGAGTCCTTCTTTCTTTTATGGTTTTTCTCTATTGATTTCCTTTCTTTAGCTAATAAACATGCTCGAGTTTTTTTTTTTTCCAATAATAACAGAACCAAATAAATTTACTTCATGGGTCCTATGCTTCCAAGCCACTGCCCCATCTCCCTTCTTCCATTTTGATTCAAGTTTTGGAAAGAGTTGTCCTCTTGCTAGCTTAATACTGATTCACGACTTAGCCGTATGGACATATGTTTTATTAACATCATGAAGGACTTTTTAACTACCAAAGTGCGTGAACATCTTTCAGTCTTCACTCTATTAGATGCATGTATCCTTCTATGGCTTTCTATGGCTTGCTTCCTGTTTCCTTCCTTTTTGAAACTTTCAAATCCCTGGTTTTCTTTGTATCTTTTTTTTTTTATTATTATAGTTTCTTGCTCTCCTTTGTGGGCACTTTCCCCCCTGCCTATAAAATACTGGTATGTTTTAAGGTTCTGTCTTTGGTGCACTTTCTGTCACTTTATACTTTGGGAAATCTCATAGACTCTCATCATTTTTTATTATCATCCATATGCTGATGAATGATGAATTGTTACCTTTGCTCAGATCTAACCAGGTATACCTCAATGCCTGGACATCACCATCTGAAAATGCCACATGCTTGTTAAATTCAAGAAGTCAAAATAAACATCTGAAGCTTTTTTTTCCTGCCCAACCTGTTCTTCTAGCTTGAAGCAAATTTCTGGGACTTAGGAAAATTTTTTTTTAAAAATTTGATGGTTGTTCATTTTTGAAAGAGAAAAAGATAGAGCATGAGTGGGGCAGGGGCCAAGAGAGAGGGAGACATAGAATCTGAAGCAGGCTTCAGGCTCTGAGCTGTGAGCTGTGAGTCAGATGATTAACCCACTGAGCCACCCAGGCACCCCTGAGACTTAGGAAAGTTTAAGCAGCTTTGTAAGTGAGGTGAGACTTGCCTCAGTTTACCAAAGCAGGTTGGCAATCCTGTCTTTTCATTGATGTGAGATGCTGTGTAGCAGAAAGAGATAATTCAATATTGGTACCCTACCGTCAGCAGACTTTAAGTCTCAACTAAGAGACAGGAATAGACACAGATGACTGTCATCCAAGGCAGGTTAGGAAGAGTGTGATGGGGAAAAAAAGAAGAATTATAATAGGAACCCAAAGGAGAAGGGACTTGATTTGGCCTGGAAAGGTGACATATGGGAGTGGGGACACCTCCCAGAGATGGTAACTTTTGCACTAGAACAGGAAGGTGAGTCGGACTTAGATCGGGCAGGGTGGTAGAGAACTGTCTGAGTTGTCATGAGGGAAAGGTCAGTGTGTGCAGGGAGGGGCATACGGTTTGGTGTGCCTGGTGGGAGATTGGAGGGAAGTAGCGAGTGTTTAGGTGGAGACCAGAATTTGAAGTGCTTTGAACGCTACTACGGAAAATTCAAGATTTTATTCCATAGAGAGACTCACTGAAGCTGTAAGCAGAGTAGTGACAGGGTCCAAGCCATGTTTTAGGAACACTTGAGGAGTCCTTTGCATCTAGTGTTTACCTGTATTTAAAAAAAAAAAAATTGGTCCTGGATGTTTCAGGGTCAGTGAAGTAGACAAGGTCTCGAGAGATCACCTTGTCCTTGTGTTTGCTCTAGAAGGGGTGGTTCTTATACATAAAAATAAAGAGGCAATGAGGTAGGATCTGCCATTACCCTGCTAAAGTTTGGCCGCCTCTGTGCAGGAGCTCGTCTTCACCACAGTCTTCTGGCATTGTCCCTTGCCCAAACTGAAATGTGCGTCACTATGTCTTGAAGGCGGGAGGAAAAAAAAATGCATTAAGCAAACAGGAAAAAAAGAAGCACAAAGAAAAACCCACCAACAGCCATACGTGGCAGGTGTACAGACTCTTCCCTACTTAACAGCCCTCCCCCACCCAGCCGTCCTGCAATGCAGCTGAGGTCAGAGTAAAACATAGGCCAAATGGGGCTTCCTCAGCATTTAGAACTTAAACTTTGTGACCTGCCCCAGGACTTCCTCTTCCCCTCCTGAACAAGGAGAAATCTGTCCCTCCTCTGCTTTCATAAGGCACTCTGGGGGGTGTCTGGGGGGCTCAAGTCAGTTGAGCTTCCGACTTAAGCTCAGGTCACGATCTTGCAGTTCATGGGTTCGAGCCCTGCATCGGGATCTGTGCTGACAGCTCAGAGCCTGGATCCTGCTTCGGATTCTGTATGTCTCTCTCTCTCTGCCCCTACCCCACTCACACACTCTCTCTCTCTCTTTCTCTCTCAAAAACAAATAAACATTAAAAACAATAAGGCACTCTGGTTATCGGTAAATTTCCCATGGCGTTTGCTCCTAGACTGCCTGTGAAATCCAAGGGTAAGACTGTGTCATCCATTGCTGTACTCTTGTTGCTGCCCAGTGCAGAACCCTGGGCATCTAGGCTCCTTAGGGCAATGACCTACAAAATTTGAGTAGCTTGGGGGTATGTAAAGAACAATATTTTGGAGAGTGAGAAGAAAATATTAGAACTTCATTTACGCTTATTTTTAACTCAACGTAAGGAGTTAAGCTTTATTATTCTTGAATGCACAGATTGACGTGAGTATGTGTGTATAAAGTATAAACAAATGTATCGGAATGAATGCTTCAAATGTTTTGGTTCGTGAGGTTTGATTTAAAAATATCGCAGATCATGCTCTAGGTGCTGAATTAATGACTGTGCATGAAGTAACTCTAAAGTATTTGGTGGCAAATAGGAAAATTCATTACCAAAGAAAAAACTAGCTCTTTAATTTATCCATTTATTCAGGCCAACAAACAAATACAAATATTAAATGGTGCCTTGTATATGTCAGGCAATGTGGTAGGCTCTGTGGGTTGTTTTGTTCAAAGATGACTACAATGCATGTGGAGGGACTTTGAAGTTTTAACTCCACATAATATAATAGCAGCATGTGAGCAAGGTTATAGGGGAACATAGGAGAAAATCCTCATTGCCCCTTGGGGGGGTGGAGCATTTGGGTACCACTTTCTGAAGGACATTTTGACAAACATGTTAAAGACCTTTAAAAAGTTCGTATCTTGAGGGGCATCTGGGTGACTCAGTCGGTTAAGCGACCGGCTCTTGGTTTCGGCTCGTGTCATAATCTTGGGGTTTCTTGAGTTCGTGCCCTGTGTTGGGCTCTGAGTTGGCAGCAGGGAGCCCGCCTGGGTTTCTCTCTCTCTCGCCCTCTCTCTCTGCCCCTCCCCGACTCGTGCTGTCTCTGTCTTAAAATAAGGAAATAAACTTAAAAAAAAATTCATACCTTGACCCAACAAGTTTACTTCTAAAAATGTATACAGAGTATAATGAAGGATTTGTGCAAATATTTAACTGCAAGCATGATTATCACAGCAGGATTTATGATATTGAAAACTCAGTGTTGTCCCCGGGTGGCTCAGTCAGTTAAGTGTTTGACTACTGGTTTTGGTTCAGGTCATGATCTCACGGTTTGTAAGATCGAGCCCCTCAAGGGGCTTCATGCTGATAGCACAGAGCCTGCCTGGGATTCTCTCCTTCCTTTTCTCTCTGCCCCTCCCCCAATTTGTGCACATGCATGAGCTCTCTGTCTCTCAAAATGAATACATAAACTTAAAAAAAAGAAGAAATCTGTAACAGCCCAAATATTCAATATGGGATTGCTTACGTAATATGTGTTATCTCCATTCAATGTAGTACGACCCAACCATTAAAACTTGATATGCAGATACAGTTAATTACATTGAAACTTTTATTTACAATGTTTTAAAATTAAAATGAGTTATACACTGCTAATAGAGATTTATTCTATTAATATGCATGCATATAGGAAAATACATGCTAAGTGTGTTCAGACTTTTTTTCAGTATTAGTTTTTAAATTGACATGTTGAAAAGTACAGTTCTGTGAGTTTTAACTATGGATAAATTTGTGTAACCACTACAACAACAGGACAGACAGCTTCAAAACAAACAAACAAACAAACAAACACCCTTGTATTGCTCTTTAGGGTTAGTGAGTTTTAACTAGATCCCATTTATGTAATATTCTGGAATAGGCCAAAATGATGCAACAGGAAACACATTAGTGGTTGCCAGAGACTTGGGTATAACCCTACAGAATAGCACAAAGGTAGTGTGTGTGTGTGTGTGTGTGTGTGTGTGTGTGTGTTTTGAAATGAGTGACATAAGGTACTATGAGAGAGGAAGAAGGTGGTGATCCAAATATGAATTCAATATCACTGTGGGAGGATTTGCCAGGTACACTAAACTCTGAGTCTTTTGAGAATCTGGACCAATTCCCTAAGTTTCTGCTTGATTAAGTCCTAAATTAGTCCTGGGAATGGTACAGTGTTGATCCTGAAGGTGGAATTTGAGTGGCCTCAGTTGTGAAAAGAGGAGGAATGTTGGGGTAGGAAGCCAGGTGGGGAGCATTGCTCATTTGTTCACTTATTCACTCAACATTTACTACATGAAAGGCATTCTTATGTTATTGCTACAATCCATGGTAATGCTGTCTACTTGTGGAATGAGTAGATAGTATGCCTACACACGCTTGAACACACCCACTCATTCACATACGCATGTGCTCATGTACACATGCATGGGTGGTTGCACAGGAGAAATGGCAAGCTTTGGCCAAGTGCCAGTTGGGAAACCCACAGTACTGAGCCTCGGGCACTGGGAGCCCCATGGATCAGTTCACAAGGTAGCCGCTAACATCAAAGAGTGTCGGTATTGTTCCAGAACTGGGACAAAGGGTAGCTGTATCCCTGAGGTCTTGTGACACTAGAGAATTAGTTGATGCGTTTCCTTGGGATTGAAAAATATTCTAGATGGTATTTGAGCAGCTGAGCCTAAGGATACAATGCATTGACCAAAGAGAGAAAGGGTACCTATGAAAAGAATGTATCAAATATTTCTTGATTTAGGTAGCAGTGTGAATGGAGTTATGTTTTTTCCCAACAGGAAAGGGGATTAGCAGCTTCTTTTTAGCATCTAAGAACAAAAAGACAGCCAGTCTCTTGAACTTGAACTTGCTTATTATAAGCCCTTATCATAAACCATCACTCTCTGTGTATTGATTTCTAGCCAACGATTAACCAGATGTGACCTTAGAGCCTTGATAATAGCTGGGGAACTCACTCAACAGAGGGAAGCCTGCTAATTTATGAACAAAGCAGGTATTTACAGACCCCTCTCAGTCTCAGGTGGGTATTTTTCCATCTAGGTGGAAGTCACAAGCACAGAGAAGTCACAAACACGGAGCTCTGATGGGTCCCTGAACGGAGCTTGTGCTGACCATCTGGAAGGATGAGGAGGTCTAGACCTGACAGGAAATGATTCGATGCAAAAATCATGAAAGCAGCACCTGCTGTGGAGGGTGAAAATTCAATGCCTATGACCCACATGATAGTATTACTACTAATAATTCCATTCACTCATGTATACGTTACACTTTACAAAATTCTTTTATATTCATTATCATGGCAATATTTTTTGTATGATTCCATTTATATAAAGTTCAAAAATAAACACAAGTAAACTGTATTATCTAGAAATGCATACTTAGGTGATAAAACCATACAGCAAATCAAGGAAATGATCACAATAAAGTCAGGGGAGCAGTGACTCTAGAGAGAGAAAGCAAGAGTTACAAGAAAGGGGCACATGCAGTCCTTCTGGGTGGTGGTCATTTCTTCCCAGGGGTAGCGCTTGCCAGGGATTCACTTTACAATTTTGTTAAGCTGTACACTTATGACCTATGCACTTTGTGCACAAATGTGCTTTAGTTTACACACATCAAACAAACAAAAAGTCAAGAAAGAAAAGAAGTCAGTTCCTTCCTTTGTGTCATTTCAGTCTTGACTAGTTGTTAGTTATGGAGATTCTAGACTAGATATGGCTAAAGCAATGTAGTATATAAGGTGGGACTGCCTTGGGAGTACTGTGGGTAGATTGACCTTATCCCTTATTTAAGAAAATCTGTGTGTGTGTGTGTGTGTGTGCGTGTGTGTGTGTGTAGGTCCAGTCTGAGAGTCCCATGGAAGGACTAAGAGGTTTGCTCGAGGTCACCAGCTAATGTCAGAGCTAGAACTTTTTCCCAGGAGTTCTACATCTGATACTCCACATCTAATGCTCTTGGGTAATGATAGTATTCCATTTCTAGCTTAAAAAAATTCCCCACATCAGGGTCACCCGGGTGGCTCAGTAGGTTAAGCATCTGACTCTTGATTTTGGCTCAGGTCATGATCTCATGGTTTGTGAGTTTGAGCCCCAAGTTGGGCTCCATACTGTCAATATGTATGGACTCATTCTCTCTCTCTCTCTTTCTCTCTCTCTCCCTCCCTCCCTCTCTCTCTCTCTCTCAAAACAAACAAACAAACAAACAAACAAACAAACAAACTTAAAAAAAATTCCCCACCTCTGTTCATTTCAAATGGAACTGAGTTGGGTATCTTGGTTAATTGTGGAATTGTCCATTGGTGTTCAGACTTGCTTTAAAGATGGAGACTGTTTGGCTCTGTACAAGTTAGAAATGCCAAAGAAATGTTCACTTGGCATTGTGAGTTAAGGCAGTAGGAAAAATGTGTCTGATTTCCTAGTAACAGCAGCGTCTTGAAAAATTAGACTCCCTTTTACAGGTAAGATTCTATCTCATAATATTTTTGTATACCAAGCGCACTGTGTTCATTGTAAAATATTTAGAAATATTCAGGAGAGAGAAAAAGGAACTAATAACCGCCCATAAACCCAACTTGCAGACACAAGCCTTATTAAATTTTGGTACGTTTTCTTCTATGTTTGTTTAAAACTTGTTTGCAAAACTGATATCCTAAAAATATGGTTTTGAAACTTGTATTTAAAAAAATCTTAACAGTATATTGTGATTTTGTTTTCATATTAATAGTTCTTCTATAACACGTATTTTAAGGCCAGTGTAATAACACGTTGGGTAAGCAAGTGTATCATGTTTCTTAAAAAGCCAATTTCCTTTTGTTAGCTATTTGGTTTTTTTTCAATTACTGCTATTGTAAATAATGTTGCAATAGGCATCTAAATAAGCATGGTAAATAAATCTTTGCACACACCCAGTGTTACTTCCTTAGAATAAATTCCTAGAAGTGAAATCATTGGGTCTGGGTCAAAGGGTATGCACACTTTAAAGGCTTTTGTTATGTTTGCCAAATTGCATTTCAGAAAGATTGTCTCAATTTATGCTCCCACAAGGAGTGTATAAAAGTGTTTTCCCCAGCCATGCCAATGCTAGATATTCGAACTTAAAATGTATTAAAAAAAGATTTTGTTTACTAGCAAGGTTCCAGTTTTTCATGTGTTTTTTAGCCCTCACGTTGGATTCCTTGAGTCCTTCAAGTAAAATGGCGTGTTATCTCTTCTACACAAGTCCTGACGATCAAACATAAATTATAGGACTAAGAAACTTCATGCGTATGTACACATTTAAAATTTTCCACTTGAACCAGGAAGGGAATCCATTATTAAGAAAAAGAATAGATTTTTGCCTGTGTTAACAGGAGAGCTCTCAACTGAGTTGTGTATTTGCCTAACTAATGCCCCATTAGGCGTTCTAAGCACATTAACATATTGTTAAAATATCTAACGATCATTCATAGAAATGGGAAGTCAAACAAGCCCAGTGTATCAATTTGCCAAATCCAACGAGCTCCTTGGCAGTGTGCTCACAAGACCCTATGGGGGACAGCAGGCATGAGTAGGTTAGACAGCCCATTAGCTTATGAAAAGAGCTGTCGATGCAATCATAATCTATTTGCCAGCATTTCACTGACATTTTTTCTGAGCTTATGGTGGTAGAAAGCTATTTCCCACATTCATACTCAGGCACTCAGCAGAACGATGGGCAGGTTAAATCCCAATAAAACAAATATTGCTATGATGCAAATCTTTCCATAACTGAAAGAATGTTAGGCCCCAGGTGGAATCCCATTTATTTCAAGTATTTTTTTGATGGCATAAAATCCTAACACAACAAAATAATTGGGACAATGCTGCGGCCCACATTCTATTGGGATTTGACTTATTAGTGATAGTTTGATTAACATGGCTTCTGGAAAGAAATCTCCTTTGATTACAACAGCAGCCTGGGGGAGAGCAGCTTTGGAGAAGGATGGACTTTTTCTTAGTTATTGCAGAGCTCTGAAGAGTAGATCTGAGGCCAGCGGCTGGGGGTAACAGAGAGTCTGATTATCGATAATCCTAAGGAATAAATTTCTAACAATCAGAGTTGTGCCCAGAACGGGAAACGCCATTCCATCTGTAAGGGTCCAAGCTCCCACTGGAGAAGTCATCAGGAATGCCAAGGAGGCCTTTCCTTTACTGTGGGGTCCAGGGTCTGTGTTTTCAGAGGAAGTCACATGAACATAGTTGGGGTGGGCTCTTCTACCAATGGGCTCTTCTCGTGTGTAACAAGACACACGAGAAATTCCAAGTGAATATTTCTCCACTCGCTTATTATTTATTTTGTTTTTGAATAGTACACAGGTCCAATACAGGTTGCCAAGGTGAAGGCCATCATCATCGTCTGAGTCAGGCCATAGTGCCAGGTTCGATTATCCCCCCCACCCCAAATCTCATAGGCAACTATTTATTTCTTGCAGAAGCTTCACTGAGGGTCGGATGGTTTTCTGAGGCGGCTCCCTTCCAATCAGAGGCTTAAGGATCCGGTCTACTTTAATTTTGTGCCTCCCTTCCTTCTGTAAGTGACGTCCGGGGCCTCTGTGGCAGTGGAGGAGGAAGGCATGGGAGACTCGCATAAACTCCTCTATGCTTCTGCTTTTGCCACTTTCATTTGCTGTTCATAGGTCAGAGGTACATACTCACCCGGCCCATTTTGGCTGCAAAACGGAGTGTCTGCCTTTGTCCCTAGGAAGACATCAGCGAAGGTACCCTTGTGAATCTATAGCCTTATTTTTTTGCCATCGATTGTCTTTACTTTTATATTTTGCCTGGAAGGACACATATTTTCTTTACTCCATCATAGAACAAACTGGAGCATGACCTATGCATGACCACATGGACAATCGATTTTATGTAGTTTTAGCAGTTAACTTTCTCTACAGTGGCAAAAAGTTTGTCCCTGAGAAGTTGGACATGCAGACCCTCTCTGCTGGTGCTGTGTTTATTTGGAATAAAATGATCAAAGATGTTGTCTGAGCCTCTCAGGTAGTTCTAACATTTTCCTGACTTTTCGCTCCGGATCCTTCTGGTGCTGGGTCTCCTGCATACTGGCTGTTGGGGAAGAGGAGTGTCTTCGTTTGCTCGGGTTGTTGTAACAAGGTATCATAAACTGGGAGGCTCACACGACAAAAGCTTATTTCCTCACGGCTCCGAAGGGTGCAAGTCTGAGATCAGAGTGTTCCTTGTGAGGCTGTGAGGGAGAATTTGTTCCGTGCCTCTCTCCTAGCCTCTGGCTACTTGCTGGCAGTCTTGGCATTCCTTGGCTTGAAAAAGTATCTTCCTGATCTCTGCTCTCATCTTGACATGGCATTCTGTCTGTGTGTGTGTCTCCCTCCATGTCCAAGTTTCTCCTTTAAAAAAATTTTTTTAAATGTTTGTTTATTTTTGAGAGAGAGAGAGAGAGAGAGAGCGAGAGAGAGCGAGAGCATGAGCAGGGGAGGGGCAGAGATCGAGAGGGAGACACAGAATCCGAGGCAGGCTCCAGGCTCTGAGCTGTCAGCACAGAGCCCAATATGGGGCTTGAACCCACGAGCTGTGAGATCATGACCTGAGCCGAAGTTGGAAACTCAACCTGCTGAGCCACCCAGGCGCCCCTAAGTTTCTCCTTTTTATAAGGGCACCACTCATATTGGTTGGGGACCCCCTCATGACCTCATCTCAACTTGATGACCTCCGTAAAGAGCCTGTCTCCAAATAAGGTCACATTCTGAGGCAAGAGAGCTGAGGGTAGACCCACTTTTCTTTTTTGAGCCTCTGTGCTTTAATCTGTTAGAAGAGGGGGCTGGGCTGGTGAACTTTGAAGTTCTAGCCTGCTCTGAGACTCTCTTATACAGTGGGTGACACTGTAAGGTATAACACCGTCATGTTAGAAGAAACCATGACTAGAAAGGTCTGTGTGGCTTTCTGGGTCCCTAATCTCCTCCTGTGGCATGGTTTAGGTGCAGGGACAACAGGCCACACGTTGTGGTTTCTGCGTTGAGGGCCTTACTTTGGCAGTCAAGTTTAAATGCAGGCTCTCTCTCTCTCTTTCACACATATATACATATATGCACACAGCTTTGTTTTTGGGAAGGGGAGGGAGGTATTTTTAATAGCAGAGTTCTTTATCCTCTCTCTCTCACTCTTTTTTTTTTTTTCCTGGAAAAAGATGAAATCATCCATTTATTCTGGACCAATTACAAGCACTAGAAAGCACAGGAGGAACAGAAAGCTCGATCACAAATAAATATACACTGGGGGCGGGGGGCACAGAGGAAACCGTTATTGATTGGCCTTGTAAAATCTGCTGCCGAATCGATAGCAATTTCTGGAAATGCCAGACATTTATTTTGTGTGGCTTGAACAGCGGAGATAATAATAAACGTACTTATGAAGTGAGTCTCTTGACACTATTTCCTTGAGCCCCTTATAATAACACACACACATAACGGGTATGATCGCCATACAAGCCTCAGTGAACACACTTCAGATATACATCCCGGGTTGAGTTGCCCACCACCGACCTCTCCTCTGTGCTGGACATAACAAAGATGTCCCTTAAAAAAAGCACAGACAATTCAGCCGCGTGAAGACAAGGGAGAGGTGCCCTCATCAGCTGGGGAGAGGCAGGCCTGGGCTTGTTCTGAGGCTCAGGGAAGAAAATCAGACACTGAAAGTGCTGGACCCTGCCCAGCCATTATGAATTTCTGGACCTGCCCTCTCCCCTGTGATATCCACAGCCCCTCTCAGAGTTCTGTTCATTGTTTGTCTCTAACAATGGGCAGCTCACCTCATGTGGCTACGCCCTCATCCCCATCCGTCATCTGTGGCCAGTCTCTTCTCCCTACTCCATGTGCAAGGGCATTTGGTAACCTCGTCAGGGCCATTATGTCTGTGAAAAGGCTCCGGGGTGTTACAGGAATTGGGAATTTGCTCAACGTACTTCAGCATGGTCAAAAGAGCTACCACTTACCGAGTACCTGTTATGGGCCATGTCCTCAACGCTCATGGCCTCATTTATTTCTCACCACAAACCTGAATTATTATTGTTCTTTGATTAATTTTTTGGTAAGAAACTGAGGCTCAACAAGGTTAAATAAGTTACCCAAGATCGTGAAGCTATTAGGAAACTGAGCTAGATTTGAGCACAGATCTGCTTCTAGATTCTGTATTCCTTCCATTCTGCTCTTGCCAGCTAGGATACTGGGAGATGAAATGATACCATGCAGAGGGCCTTGAATGCCCGGTGAAGGCATGTCACATTATTCCCATGCATTAGGGAATGTAAGAAGGTCTCTTGGAAAATATAAATGGTACAATCACAGTTAAGTTTTAGAGAGATCGTTTTGGTCCTATATTTAGGACAGATTGAGGCAGGGAAAGAGGCTGAGAGATAGAATGGAAGGATACAACAGCAGATTTGATAGGAGGCTCAGACTAGGAGAAGGACAATGGGATCACCAAGAGACGATCTTGAAAGTCACAAGAGTGGAAAATGCTTCCCCTTCTCCCTACTTTGTCTCATCCCTGCCTCTGCCTCCTTTCCCAGCCACTTCACCTGCTCCTATTTTGGGATGGTGGGAGGATTCTCTGGAGAATCTTCATTCCCAGCCTGGGCCTCTTCATGCAAAGTCAGTCTCAATGATACTGTTGGATACAGATGCCTGCTGAGCTGAGAATTGATGGAGATCGCTTTTCCATCTCACTTCCTTAATACATCTCCATTTAGTATGGCTCTGCTAAGGAGATTTTGAACTACTAATTTGGATGGCAGGAGAAGGTGTGTGTTTTTTTGGAAACTGCTAGATTTCCAGATCCCTGGCTGTGTCCCATCTCTTCATAATGAACCTGTAGTTTTGTGAGACAGTCCTCAGGACTCTGAAAAACACAGTATGTCTTTCCCTTGAGATCTGAATTGGTGTTGAGAGTAACTCTTTCCCCTTCAAGTACTCAAGGAACTGGTTCTCTTCAGATGCTGGGTCGATCCCTGTTTCAGAGAAATAACTGGGAAATAGCTGTCTAAAACCCTAAAGATGGGAACTCAAAGAGATGTCTTGGATGGACTGACTATCACGCAAGGACACATGTGAGTTACTTCTTCAGATGTCTTTTGTGCATGTACTTTATACTATACCCCATGCAGGAAGCCAAGGAGAATTGTACAGAGTTCCATCCCTCAAAGAGCTCACAGCCTAGTAGAGGACATAAGTTCATGTTCACAAATAACGTCTATACAAGGCAGTCTCTGGTCCACATTACAAAACTGCCACAGACCAAATAAGACAGGAGAATTCACAGGGAAATAGAAAAGCTAGCTTGCAGTTTTTTAGTGACCCTTGAATGAGAAGACAAAAAAAAAAAAAAAAAAAAAAGGAAACTTTGGGGTGTTCCAGGAGCAGAGAATGACAATAGCACGGTGTGGCAGCGAGAAAGCACAGAGTGTGTGAGGAATCCCAGAAAAGAATCCCATTTACTGAGATCCCCATTCACACAGATCCACTGGGCCTCAGTGGAAGAGAGGGGGAAAAAGGTTCAAGAGGTGGTTTAGAGTTAGAAATGGGTTAGAGAAGACTTCAAACACCAGGCAGATGCCACAACTACACACAAAAATCGGACAACTTAGATGAAACAGACCAATTCCCCAATAATTACTACAACGTATGCAATACGATATAGGTAATTCGAACAGCGCTATAATTATTATTAAAGAAATTGCACTCACAATTTTAAAAGCTCTCAAAAAGGAAATCCCCAGTCTCAGATGGTTTCACTGATGAATTCTTCAACAGAGTTAACACCAATTTTACACGTCTCCTAGAAAATACAAGAGAAGGGAAACAATCCTCAATTCATTTTATGAAGGTAGCATTACCTCGATACAAAAACCAGACAAACAGTGCAAATAAAACTACAGACCAACAGGGGCGCCTGGGTGGCGCAGTCGGTTAAGCGTCCGACTTCGGCTCAGGTCATGATCTCGCGGTCCGTGAGTTCGAGCCCCGCGTCAGGCTCTGTGCTGACTGCTCAGAGCCTGGAGCCTGTTTCGGATTCTGTGTCTCCCTCTCTCTCTGACCCTCCCCCGTTCATGCTCTGTCTCTCTCTGTCTCAAAAATAAATAAACGTTAAAAAAAAAAAAAACTACAGACCAACAACTCTCATGAATATAGAGGTAAAAAAAAATTATTAAAAAACCCACAAAATATGAAATAAAATTCAACAAGTACCAACAAATTATGCACCATGACAAAGTACGGTTTATTTCAGAGATGCAAGACTGGCTCAATATTAAAAAATCAATTAGTGTTAATCCACCATATTCACTGCCTAAAGAAGGAAAAACAACAGATCATCTCAGTCAATGCAGAAGAAGCATTTGACGAAATTCAATACTCATTCATGATAAAAATTTTCAGAAATCTATGATTAGAGGAAAATATCGTCAACTTGATAAAGAGAATTTACAAAGCCCTATGACTACTATTATACTTAATGGTGAAAGCCTGAATCCTTTGTCCCTTAGATCAGGAATGAGGCAAGAATGTCCACTTTCACCTCTTTTCTTCACATTGTTGGAAGTTCTAGCACATGCGAAGCATCAAGAAAAGGAAATGAGTAAAAAAAAAAAAAAAAAAAAAAAAAAGGGGCGCCTGGGTGGCTCAGTCAGTTAAGCGTCCGACTTCGGTTCAGGTCACAATCTCGCGGTCCATGAGTTCGAGCCCCGCGTCAGGCTCTGGGCTGATGGCTCAGAGCCTGGAGCCTGTTTCCGATTCTGTGTCTCCCTCTCTCTCTTCCCCTCCCCTGTTCATGCTCTGTCTCTCTATCTCAAAAATAAATAAACGCTAAAAAAAAAAAAAAAAAAAAAATTTAAAAAAGAAAAGGAAATGAGTAAAGTTCAAAAAGAAAAAAAAAATTTTTTTAAATTTTTTACAGTTTGTTTTTATTTATTTATTTTAAACTTTTTTTTTAATGTTTATTCATTTTTGAAAGACAGAGAGAGACAGAGCACAAGCAGGGGTGGGGCAGAGAGAGAAGGGGACACAGAATCTGAAGCAGGCTCCAGTCTCTGAGCTGTCAGCACAGAGCTCGACAGGGGGGCTCCAACTCACGGACCAAGAGATCATGACCTGAGCCGAAGTCAGACGCTCAACCGACTGAGCCACCCAGGTGCCCCTTGTTTTTATTTATTTTGAGAGAGAGATAAAGTGCAGGCAGGGAAGGGGCAGAGAGAGGAGACAGAATCCCAAGCAGGTCCCATGCTGTCAGCAGACAGTCCAATGTGGGGCTTTGAATTCAGGAACAGTGAGATCATAACCTGAGCCAAAGTCAAGAGTCCGAGGCTTAACAGACTGAGCCACACAGGTGCCCCCAAAATAAACTTGTCCCAATTTATAGATGACACGACTAGCTATGTAGAAAATTACAAGGATTCTTTAAAAACAAAACAAAACAAAACCAAACTCTTAAAACTAATGGGTGAGTTCATTAAGGTTGCAGGATGCAAAAATAAACATACAGTTAAGCATCTGATTTAGGCTCAGGTCATGATCTCATGGTTCCTGAGTTTGAATCCCATGTTGTGCTCTGTGCCGACAGCTTAGAGCCTGGAGCTTGCTTGAGATTCTGTGTCTCCTTCTCTCTCTGCCCCTCCCCCACTCACATTCTGTCTCTCTCCCTCTCTCTCTCTCTCTCTCTCAAAAATAAACATTAAAAAAATTCAAAATAAACATACAAAAACCAATTGTACTTCTCTGTACTAGCCATGAACACATGGACCTTGAAATTCAAAATATAATATCACTTCTCATCACTCAGAAAATAAGAAACTTGGATGGAAAGGTAACAGAACATGTACAAGACTTGTACACTGAAAAGTAGAAGATGCTGAGGAAAGAAATCAAAAGAGATCCACATAAATGAAGAGGCATACTATTTCTGTTCATTGATTATAAGACTCAACATAGTTATACTCATTTTCTATTTCTGCCTCAAACAATGACCACAAACTCGGTGGCTTCAAACAATGCAAATTTATTTTCTGATAGTTCTGGATTTCTGAAGTGTGGGATTGGGTCTTATGAGGCTCACATCAAAGTATTGTCAGAGCTGGTTCCTTCCAGAGGCTCTGAGGGGAGAATCCCCTTCTTTGCTTTTCAGCTTCTAGAAAACACTAGCATTCCTTGGTTTATGGCCCCTTCCTCTATCTTCAAAGCCAACAGCATAGTACCTTCAGATTTCTTTTTCTCCACTGTTTGCCTCATCACGTGTCCCTTCCTTTGGCTTTATCCTTCCACCTCCTTTGTATAAAGGCCTTGTGATTACGTTGAATCCCCTGGATAATTCACCAGGCCTTTCATCACATCGCAAAACGCTTTTTGCCATATAAGGTAACGTATTTACAGTTTGCAGGGACTGGGATGTGTAAATCTTTCAGGGGCCGTTATTCTGTGTACCACACTAGTAAAGCCATCAATTTCCTCCAAACTGATATACAGAATTTTCACAATTCTTCTCAAAATTACAGTAAGATTTTTGGTATGCATGAAGATTATTCTAAAATTTATACGGGAAGGTAAAGAAATTTGAATAGCTTAAACAATTTGGAAAAAGAAGAATCCAGTCGAGGAATCTGTCCACCCATTTCAAGACATATTATACCGCCATAGTAAGCAAAACTGTGTGGTGTTTGTAGAGAGATACACAGATCAATAGAACAGAATAGAGAACTCAGAAATAGACTCACACAAATACGACCATCTGTTTTTGACAAAGGCACAAAAGCAAGTGGATGGGGGAAAAGATAACCTTTTCAAAAAGTGGTGCTTGAGTGATTGGACACCGAAAGGCAGAAGCAAACAAACAAAAACACAAACCTCAACCTAAGTCTCACACCTCAAATGAAAATTAACTCATAATAGATTCAAAAGTATTTAAATGGGGGCGCCTGGGTGGCGCAGTCGGTTAAGCGTCCGACTTCAGCCAGGTCACGATCTCGCGGTCCGTGAGTTCGAGCCCCGCGTCAGGCTCTGGGCTGATGGCTCGGAGCCTGGAGCCTGTTTCCGATTCTGTGTCTCCCTCTCTCTCTGCCCCTCCCCCGTTCATGCTCTGTCTCTCTCTGTCCCAAAAATTAAAAAAAAAAAAAAAAAAAAAAAAAAACAAAAACAAAAAAACGTTGAAAAAAAAAAGTATTTAAATGGGTTTAAATATAAAACATGAGGGGTGCTGGATGGTTCAGTTGGTTGAGCATCTGACTCTTGATTTCAGCTCAGGTCATGATCCCAGGGTCGCAAGTTTGAGCCCTGTTTTGGGCTCTGCTCTGAGCATGAAACCTGCTTGGGATTCTCTCTCCCTCTCCCTCTCCCTCTTTCCCCCCTTCTGCTCATCTCCCCTGCTCACATGTGTGCTTTCTCACTCTTGGTCTCTAGAAAAAAATAAAAATAAAAATAAATGTAAAACATGAAACTATAAAACCTTTAGGAAAAAAAATAAGAAAAAAACTCCTAAAACTAGTATCTAGAATTACATCTAGAACTAAGCAGAGTTCTTAGACTTGACACCAAAAGCAAAATCCATGAAAGAAAAAGTTGGCAAATGACACTCCATCGCAATTGAAAGAAATTTGCTCTACAAAGCGCCCCATTAAAAAGATGAAAAGACAAACTACTAACTGGGAAGAAAATACTTGTCAGATATTAAAACATATCTGTCAAAGGCTCAAAGGTTAAAAGACAAAGCATCTAATTTGAAATCAACAAATGATATGAAGAGACATTCTACCAAAGAATATAGACAGATGTCAAGTAAACGCAGAGAAAGACATTCGACAGCATTAGAGGGCAGGGAAATGAAAATTGAAAACACACGAGGTATCACTATCCACCTATCAGAATGGCTAGAATAACAAAAAAATAGTGACACCAAGAGCTCAGCAAGGATGCAGAGAAACTGGTTCACTCATACATTGCTGGTGGGAATATAAAAGGATACAGTCTCTTGGGAAAATACTTTGGCAGTGTCTTAAAAAAAAAAAAAAGTGAGCATGCCATATCATACTTCCCAGAAACCATACTCCTGAGCATTTCTTCCAGGGAAATGAAGATTGATGTTCACACAAAGTCCCGTACACAAGTATTTGCAGCAAACTTGTGCATAATAGCCCCGAACCGGAAACAACTCAAATGTCTTTTCAGAAGATGAACAAACTGTGATGTAGTCATACATGGAATACTCCTCAGTAATGAAAAGGAGCTAACTTGACACACACACGACCTGGGTGACTCTCCTAATCAGAATTATCCTGATAGGAAAAAAAAAAAAAAACAAAACAATCACAGCAAGTTACATACTACATACGATAGGATTCCATTTATATTACATCCTTGAATTGACAAGATTTTAGGAATGGATAACGCAAGGGTGGTTTCCAGGGATCAAGGAGGAGATGGAAGAGGGAGTGGAGTGGGTTTGGCTATTGAAGGGGCAGCATCAGAGATCCTTGGGGTATGGAAATATCCTCTGGCTTGACTGTATGAATGTCAATATATTCATTATGATATTGCGCTATGAGTTCGCAAGATGTTAACATTGGGTGAAGGATACATAGGCTCTCTCTGTATTTCTTACAAGTACACAAGTTGTTTACCAGTACCTCTAAATAAAGAGTTTGATTTTAAAACAACAACCCAGAAGAGACTCAAACTAAGATGCTGATAGTTTTGGAGGGAGGTGATGCGGAAAGGCATGAATGAGACAAAGCGTTCAGAGCCTTATTTTAGCTATTTCCCCCCACCCCGATCATGATATGCCTGGGTGGATTGAGGTTGCTCGCATGTCTCTGAGGGATAGCATCTCTCTTGTTTGTTCACGTACTTGATGAGAATGGCGAGGGACTTCACCTTGTGTCCAGTTGGCTTGGAGACTTGTCCTATTCTGATCTATGTCAGTGTCTCCTGGAGGCAAATCAAGGAGACATTTATAAAAGGCTTTGGGGGACTGAGCTACTCTCTCATTGGTCCCAATGATAACGTTTGGGGAAGTCACACAAAGAAATTTTCTACAACTTTCGAAGGCAGTAGGGAGGTAGTGGAGGCCGTATGGGCATGGATTGCATATGAGCTTGCCTATTAAGCCTGTAGGACGAACACAGAGAAAGAACCAAACGTGAGGGAACGCTGGTTTCTAGAGTGAGCGTGGGGCTACTGTCTCCCCTCCCCTTCACACCCATGTCTGTGGGCACACGTGTGCTCCATGCTCAAAGATGAGCCGGGGTCAAAAGCAAGTGTATGATGCACTCCTGAGTTAGAAAGGGAGCTTTTGGGGGGCACCTGGGCTCAGTCGGGTGAGGTCCGACTTCGGCTCAGGTTATGACCTCGCAGTGTGTGAGTACGAGCCCTGTGTCAGGCCCTGTGCTGGCAGCTTAGAGCCTGGAGCCTACTTCGGATTCTGTCTCCCTCTCTCCCTGCCCCTCTCCCCCACCTCTCTCTCAAATATAAATAAACATTAAAAAAATTAAAAATAAAAAAGAAAGGGAACTTCTGCAGGGCTGAGCTGATAGCTTTGATGGTCTATTCCTGCTGCCTGGGAGGGGGCTCTGCTTAGAAGGCCACTGTCCCTGGGAGGCCTGGTTTGGCAGAGTTTCATTTTGCTTTCAGCCTGTAGCCTAAGCAAGGGGAGGCCTGTTGAGTCCCAGCTGCCCAGCTCAGTAGGAATCTCACTGAGGTCTGGGGCCCAGGCCCAAGCTTGTGGTAATAATGTTGCTCCTCTGCCT
The DNA here is from genome assembly GCF_018350195.1 of Panthera tigris. Taxonomy (NCBI): domain Eukaryota; kingdom Metazoa; phylum Chordata; class Mammalia; order Carnivora; family Felidae; genus Panthera; species Panthera tigris. Next base: position 79,047,049 of record NC_056668.1, read on the forward strand.
GAATTTGCCACTGCCTGGCTCCCTCAGGAAATGGCCGTGGCAGTGGCTTGAGGGTTTGGATCCCGAATCCAGATTCCAGATGAGAGAGACAGACAGGGAGAGGGAAACAAGAAGAAAGAAAGCAAGCAAGCAAGCAAGAAAAAAAGGGAAAAAAGAAAGCAAGAAAGCACCCAAATCCAGATTCCAGATGAGAGAGACAGACAGGGAGAGGGAAACAAGAAGAAAGAAAGCAAGCAAGCAAGAAAGAAAGAAAGGGAAAAAAGAAAGCAAGAAAGCACCCGAATCCAGATTCCAGATGAGAGAGACAGACAGGGAGAGGGAAACAAGAAGAAAGAAAGAAAGCAAGCAAGCAAGCAAGAAAGAAAGGGAAAAAAGAAAGCAAGAAAGCAAGAAAGCAAGCAAGAGAGAAAGAAAGAAAGAAAGAAAGAAAGAAAGAAAGAAAGAAAGAAAGAAAGAAAGAAAAAAAAATATAGATATATTCACTTCTTCCCTCCTCCCTTGCCCTTTTCTTTCCCTTACCAACCTTCGCCCCCTGTACAGGCTTCTGTTGTTGTCTTGGTTTACTTCGCATTTTAACCCTTGCCTTGCTTTATTTTAATTTTTTTGCTTGTTTGTTTATTTGTTCGTTTGGTCGGTTTGGGTTTGGGTTTTGAGTAAATGAGGAGCCAATTCTCTAAGTCAGTTCCAAGTCTGAATAATGGCTGGCGTGGTCGGTCTCTGGCGTCCTATTTCTTCCCCTCCTCCCCTTTCTCCCTCCTGTCCGGCCACACCTGACTTTTCACCGTGTCCTGCACGTGCCAAGGAGGCACCCCTCAGAGTCTGGCCATTTACCGTTTCTTCTGCAGGCTCCCCCCCAACCCATGGATCCACATGGCTTGCTTGCCCACCTCTGCTGGTCTTCCCCTACGCGTCACATTTTCAGGGAGATTGTCACAGGACGTCTCGCGTAAAACTGTACCACGCATACTTCCAACACTTGTAGTCCTCTTCTCTGGTCTCTTCATTCTTCAAAGCATATATGACTTGCCAACACTGTATTTGACTTTTACCTCATTCGCTGTCTGACTTCCTCAATTAGATTGCCAGCTTTATGAAAGCAGGGTGTTTTGTTTGTTTTGTTCACTACTGCATCCAGAACATAGCCTGGCACAGTACACAGTATCAATAAATATTTGGTAAATGAACGAGTGGAATGAGGGAGTGAATAAAATTCTTTCAGGTGTTAGGTAGAATGTAAGTACATATGCGATTTATGGCTAATATTTTAAATTAAATGTATTGTTAATTAGCTTGGTAATTATTAAGCATATTTTAAATAAATATATTGTATTACTTATATTAAATAGTATGAATTAATTATTTTATTTTATTTTTAAGCCTTTTTAAAATGTTTATTTATTTTTTTATTTTTGAGAGAGAGAGAGAGTGTGAGCAGGGGAGAGGCAGAGAGAGACGGAGACACAGAATCCAAAGTAGGCTCCAGGCTCTGAGCTGTCAGCACAGAGCCCGACGCGGGGCTCGAACTCATGAACCATGAGATCATGACCTGAGCTGAAGTCGGACGCCTAACCGACTGAGCCACCCAGGTGCCCCAAGGATATATTTATATTTTAAATAAATACACTGCATGTATGCATGTCTGTCTATCTACACAATATATAATCACAAACTTTATTTGTTTTAAGTCTATGACCTTGAAAATAACCCTGGACTGGGGTTTGAAGGGCTGGGATCCGTTCCGGCTCCTTCAAAACAGATCTGCCGGGAAGAATCATTCCGTGTCCCTGCCCTGGTATCTGTACTTGTGAAATAGGTATAATATTCCTTGTGTACCTCACAGGGTTATTATGAGAATCAAATAAGATACTGGACAGGGGTGTGTGAAAACTAAAAGGCCAATCAAACACACCCTCCAACCTTCTGCAAGGATGAAACACCGTCGTACGAATGTCTAGTTCTAACGCGAGAGAATGCAGACAGCGCCCTTGCTTATCCCCGTGGTGACAGAAACACAAACTACGGCAAGAGAGCTGGGCACGTGGGGGGCCTTCATCCTTACGTGATACCGTGAAGCTGTCTTCGAGACGTCTCGTAGGAAGCCCGAGTGTCGTTTGGGAACTTATCAGGAGTGTTTCGCGGGGAGGGGGAAAGGAGAGCAGAGCCCAGCGTGTCATGGAATATTCCTTCCTGTCTTCCATTCCCCCCCCAAGCCCTGTGCTGTTGCATTTCTCTCTGTGTATTATTGACAGAGGAAATGCTGATTCACGGTCTGAGTTACAGGAAACCTTGTTTCCTGGTGAAGAAACAAGCCGGGCGATGACTCCTCTGCCAGTTTCTGCCCCATGCCCTTCTCCCGGGCCTGCACTCAGAGGGGGCTGAGAAGGGGCAGGGTCGGCTCCGGCCTCCCCAGTGAGGTCACCTTCCCGTGGAACCGAATCCAGCACAGGCTCCTCACTGGGCCTCTGCAGGCCCTTCCGGCTCTGACCTCACGATACCTTTCCGTCCCATCTCCCACCACTCCCTCCTTGCACCCCGTGCTGTGGCCACACATGACTGCTCCCAGTTCTCTGTGAACACCTTGTATTTTCCAGTCGCTGTACTTTGGCTCTGGATGTGCCTGCCCTGCCTGGAATGGCCCCTGACCCAGTGTCGGTTCATTGAAATCCTACCCTTGCTCCAGTTCTGCTCGGCTGCTACCCACCATCTGAAGCCTGCTAGGCTGTCCCGTATTTATTTTGATTCTTTTTTGTAGGGGCGTTTTCAAGTATGCACAAAAGGAGACAGAGCTGGATGACCAAGTTCTGTGTAGCCATTTCCCAGCCTCAGTAAAGAACTGATTTCTCTTAAGTAGCACTCGATCCCTCCTTCTTTGAGCTCTGTCAGTAACTCTTATGCTCTGTGCTTTACTCATATTTGCTGAATTGAGTGGGAAGAAAGTGAGTCAGTGGATTTCAAATGCTGTTTATTATCTGCCTCCCCCAATGGGGAAACTGAGGCACCCCAAAGTGAAGCGAGTTGCCCAATGTCAGAAGACAGGGAGTGGTAAGCCGAGACCAGACTCTTCTGAAGGGCCTCACGGTCCAAGCGGGAGGTGTGGATAATGCACTCATAACTCACATACTCATGCTACTGGGTCTCAAGTTCTATCGGAGTTCGGGGTAAGTGATTAGTAAGTATGTGTTGAATGAACCAATTGGTCTTCTATCCAATTGATTAATAAGATGACTTCTGAAGAGTGACACTGAGCAGACCCCTGGTCCTCTCCATGCTACAATCTAATGTCAATATGTTGAAGGCACAGGAGGTACCTGACTCGTGTGGAGAGAAAAGCCAGGTACCTACAAAGGCCAGTGAGAGTTAATGAAAAGTTTAAAATGACAAAGAGTTTAAAATAAACTCTGCGTTATTCCAACATGGGGTAGACAATAGGTATTCTGTATCTGAAGAACTAAATACTTCTGAGGTAATTTGGACCAGAAAGCAGGAAGAAAAAAGTAATAGAGTTTTTTTGTTTTGTTTTTTTTTTTTTAAGCCAGCAGGGGAATAATGGCAATTTTTTTTTTTAATTTTTTTTAACGTTTATTTATTTTTGAGACAGAGAGAGACAGAGCATGAACGGGGAGGGTCAGAGAGAGGGAGACACAGAATCTGAAACAGGCTCCAGGCTCTGAGCTGCCAGCACAGAGCCCGACGCGGGGCTCGAACTCACAGGCCGCGAGATCATGACCTGAGCCGAAGTCGGCCGCCCAACTGACTGAGCCACCCAGGCGCCCCAGAATAATGGCAATTTTTCATCTTGATCCAGATTTGGCTCAAACCTTGATTTTTGAAGTACAGCAAGAGGTCATCTGGATGTCCAGTCTGAGGCACCCTGACTTTACTATGTCAAAACAAAAGGAAGGGTCTGGTCGTCCACCAAGCAGCAGTTGCCAGCTGGGTGGAAAATAGAAAGTGTATGTGGATTTCCCTCATCACATAGAGTTAAAACATAATTTGAGAATGTTTTCCTCAGCGGAAAAAAAAAATCTCTCGAATCAGGTTCTTTTTAAGGATTACATACAATCATTGTCTAATCGCTGTATTTCTTTGGTTGGGGCGAAATAGGTGGGGGGAGACTGATACAGGCATCTATCGGGCGCTCTGTCTACACGGTCTCATTGACCCATTAAAATGGTGGCAGTCACATCAACACCTGGGTCAAAAGGAGGTTCTGATGTTCACCAAAATAATGGACAGAAAGTGATTTGTAAGCCGCGAAGTGCCTCAGTAAGGTCATGATGTCTGCCATTACACTAGAAGTAATCCGACAGCACAGGAGGCATTGCCCTGAAGGCAAGAGGGGAGAAGAGAGAGAGGCAAAGAAGGGTTATTAGAACGATGGGCTCACATTTCACATTTTTGTGTGGGTCAGAGACCTGAGTCAGGAGAACGTAGGAGAGAACTCTGGAACTTTCGTTCCTCCCCTACCTACGTCGCTCTCTGTTGGTGTCCCTATAAAGAACATCATTAAAGACAGCAACACGAAAGCATAGTCGGTGTGCCTATTTTGAGGCAGCAAGTTGAAGGGTGGGTATACAGGAGGAAGTGGGGTAGTGAGAAGTGTTTTGCATTCCGTGGGTCGTCTGGAATTGTGAAGAGAGGAAAATGGGTAGAATGTATGGGTCCCGTGGGGAGAAAAGAGGACTTAAGGTTTAATGGGCAAGAAGGATGGGCTGTGGGAATCCTTTCAGGTGCAGTCAGGAACAAAATACTGCTGAAAGGAGACCCAGGACAGATACCAAGATAGATAGGGTTGTACGACAGCAGATGATTTGCTTTGTGAAATTCACAAGAACACGTTTCCTCCAAAGAAAAACAAAACAAAACAAAACAAAAAATTCCCTCCTCCACCCCACCATACGTGCTCCCCGGACTGTTTATTCACTTAATAAGTCCTTCTTCAAGGGCATACACAGCTAAGTGTGGCCCTGCGCTAAGGAACCATTACAAACTTCAGAAGGGGTCCCAGGTACAGCAGATCTGAACTCGACACCGCTGAGGGGCAGGGCACTTGCTCAGGCCTCCGAAACAAGATTTGAGCCCTCAAAATGCTTACACCTTAGCATACACGTGTGGTTTAGAGCCTTCAAAACAAGAAGGAAAGGCAGGGCTTCCTTTTTCAGCAGTAAGGGATTCGTTTCCTGCCACACCCTCTTTGCTACAGGACAGGAGTGCTTCCAAGCCAGAAGCATTCAAGGAGGGGCATGAAGGGCTTGGTCATTTAGGGCCTGGAAGATTTCCATCAGAGAGCTCAGGTGAAGGCCTGGGCCCCTGGAGTCTGCATCACCAGGAGGGGGGCCGGCAGGAGGAAAACGCTTTGGCTGTGCTGAGCAGAGCTCATTAGTGGTGGGGTCAATCCTGAGGTTGATGTATAGGTGTTAGATTTTTTTTGTTTCCTGGTGTCATGTTTCCATGCCTAGGCCCAGAGTTGCTCTGTCGACTTCGGCATGGGATTTAGCAGCATTCTTGCTGAAAGGAGAGGCCAGTCCATGCGCGGAAGAAAAGTTCTGAGGTGTTCCCTTAGAAGGACTACACGTGAGAGTTCAGGTCAGGCAATCAGGCGTAGAGAAGGTACATAAAGAATGAAGAGTCCACGCAAGTGTGCTTGCAAATGTTTCACTAGAAATTCTCCAGGGGAAAGAGCCCTGTTGTACGGCTTGCTGATTTCTGTGGAGTAAATAAATAGTACCTCTGTGGCCGAGTGCAAGCTACCAACACGATGGTCACTGAGTGTGGAGATGAGAAGAGTTGCCAAGGACCGGCACAGCCAGCGGTCAGAACAGACACAGCGGGACTCACTCAGAGGGGCGGGAAAAGTTGGGACTCGGAGACCAGACGAGGCCGTGAGGGAGGTGTGGGTGTGGGCAGTGCCAGCAGCATATGAGGACAGGCAGGAGGTGACAGGCCAGGTGGCAGTCAGCATTGAGCAAGATAACCATCCAAAGAAAAACAGCTACCGTTCCCTGAGCAAGACTCTGTGTTAAACCCTCTGCATTGCCATGAATTCTCACAGACTCTCTGCCAGGGTGTTTTCGTTCCTATTTTACTGATGAGGAGACTGAGGCCCAGAGAGATCAAATGGCTGGTCACGTAAGAGGCAATGGGGTAAGAATTCAAACCCGGAGTCTGTTTCCACTACATCATCATGCCAGGGGGAGGCTGGGAGCCAGTCCTGTTCCCAAAGGTCTCAGACAGGACGTGTGGCTGCTGGTGACCAATGGTAATACCTGGGAGGCTTGACAGCTCTGAGAATCAGGACACCAGTGGATTATGGGATCAGGTATTCAGTATCGGGGATAAGACGCGTCATGGGACCTAGGGCGTGAGGTCAGAAAGGACAAACTTGAGGCTGGGTCGCAGTAACAGCCCTCAGCCTGGAGCAGAGCTGAACACCAGTCAGTTGGGAGCTCTCAGACTATCAACCGGTCAGGGTGTCGATCAGCCAGTCGTAGTTGTGGCAGTTGGGTCCCAGAGAAAGAGCTCTACATGGGATGACTATGGACATCTGTGTTTTACATCAATATAGTGTCTACAATGCTTCAAAACTGTAATACAGACTATGGAAGCTAATTTGAGAATGCAAATGTGCATTTAATTAATATGTTACTTGTGACCCTATATGACTCACAGGCAGCATAGAGGCTGTGGTGAGCTGTGCGCTGTGGAAGGCAACGAAGGCTGGGTGACGGGAAGCGGTGTGGCCCCTGTGGGCACGGAGGTCCAGGTGAGTGAGCCAGTGAGGGAGAAGTACAACAAGGTGTTCAGAAATTGGAGAGATAAGGGATAAGATCCAGAAGGAGAGAGGGAAGGCTGGGAAATGTGTTACAGAAAACCAGAAGAAGATCATCTTCCATTTGGACGATCAAGAAGGTCCTGTTCTGGAAGCAGCTAAAAAGGCCTCCAGAGAGTTAATGTGGGGCTTCCCTTCAGGGAAGCCTGGATGGTGATAGGTCATTGAGGAATCAGACTTACCTTTGCTGATATTATCTGTAGATAGTTTATGGTCTGAAGTTCCCTTCCTGAGTAGGAAAGTTTAGCCCTAGTATCTGTGTGTTAAACTGTGGTGGCACAAGGTGGGAAATCAGGGTATTATATAAAGAAAAACCATGGGAGGCTGAAGATAGGCTGCTGTCACTATGGATGTCCTGTCTGTAAAGGACAAGCCTCCCTCTTCCCTTCCCTCTTCAATTGGGCATACGAGTAACCCAATTCCATGCCATTACAGGGGTGATTTCATTTCACTCTGCTAATAAGCGGCAAAGGGAGGATTTGAACCTTGGAACTCTTCAGAGCCAGAACCTATATTATTAGGGCAGACCATATGAAATGGTCTTTCTTCTACATCTTTCGAATTGAATATTGTTAATTCCATCTCATGCTCTTTAGAGCCTCTGGGCGCTGAGAAGGTCCTAGAAGCAAACAGACCCAGTAATCAATCCCAGCTGCCATGCGATGTCTTGCCTCTTTTGTCACATGTGATGCCAACAGTAGGGAAGAAGTTTTTCAAGTGCCAAGGTGATGAATGTGTGAGATTTTCAAACCCACGGGAGTTACCAGAATGGATTCCCTTCAGGTAATGGACGTTGGTTAGAGACTCAGAAAAGGATCGCCCAGATGGTGAGCTACTTGAGAGCCAGCATGGTTTCTGGCACATCGCGTTGAATAAATGGTGGACAAAGAACTTAGGCTTGTGTAAGATTTCACACTGAGGTTACATAATAATACAGCTCTCCCCTGGTGAGTACCTCACCACTCACCAACTCGGCCTCCTGGCACATGGTTGGAACTTTGGACCAGAGCAAATTTTGGCAGGGCAAATGTTGCTGAGTCAGCATTCGCCTAAATTGTTCTTCCACTGGCTGAGCCAGGTGACTTCAGGAATATTGCTTACACTTCCTAGGGCCTCTGTTAAGTGGGAAGGCTTATTCTTTCCAGCGTTCTCTCTAGATAGCTGGGAGGATCTTAACAGTTTAGAGAAAGTAAGTCTTTGTGAGCTCAGAAAGAAAAAAACAAAACCCAACATTTGAGGTAGGCAACGGAAGGCTTAACCTTGTAGGAAAAAGAGGGACACAACATGGCGGCCCGTTTGGAAGTCTGAGAGGGTCACCAGTAGTGAGAGAGCCGATGGGTCAAAGGGAAGAGTGATAAAGCATTCCTGACACTTTGCCCAAACCTGGCCCGGTGCCTGAATTTCTGCTAAAGTCACATGGCCAGTGCCTGCGGACTCTGACTCAGGGACTTCACCTGCTGCAGAGGGCGATTAATGGTGGTGCTCACCACCACAGCTGTGGGCTTCCTGCCCCTGCCTGCCCCTGGGCCCCTCTCAGCCTCATTCCTCCTGACCTCCCCTCCGCTCCCCCCCCCTCCCCGCCATTCTCCTTTTTGGAACAACTGTGCATAATCCCCTCTCCCCTTCCTGCCCCTTCCCCAATGCCCCCACCTGCCCTTTCTGATTCTGTGCCAACAGCTGGTCGGTGAGCAGTGCCAGATCAAACAGATGTGCGTGGTATTGGCCAGCACGTGCGACCAGGCTCTCTGTCCAGCCCTGTCCCTGAGCACAGTTCTCTCTCTCTCTCTCTCTCTCTCTCTCTCTGGCCGAGGGCTGGGCAACCCCTCTCAGGGGCACTGCAGGGCCTGAGCAGAGAAGGGGTCAGACATCATTGCCTTCAGGCCATCTTTGTCTCCCTCCACCTCTTTGGCAATTCTCTTTGTATTTCTCTCGGTGTAGCACCTCTTCCCCTTCTTCGTTGCTTGTCTTATGTGTTTGTTTCTTATTAAAAAAAAAAAAAAATCTTCCTCATTGATCAAACTCACAAGACTTTTATGCCTGATGTTAGAAAAGAAGGCAAAACACGGTGTTTTAAAACAGGTTTTAAAGTTCAAGTTCTGCTGGTTTAATAAAAGACATCACAACAGGCCAGAAACCAGCCAGAAAAATAACAGCTGGTCTGCTTCACCGCAGCCCGCCCAAACCCAGGGCCTTCAAGATGTCACTTCCTTCCTTCCTTTCTTAGTCAGTGGCATGCAAAATTCATGGTAATTCTCAGAAGTAGATACCTTTGCAACCAAGTGTCTTTGATTTTTCTGTACAATTGGCTAATTCTCCTCACTCCCACCTACCTGTCTGAGTGGGGGTGACTTGAGAACAGCAGCAATGAACCCAAGAGAGCCCTGCGACAGATCAAAGCCCTCTGGCATAGTGCAATCTCGTTGAAAATAAAATGAGCAGGTCTAGCATAATGATACAAAAATTGCTCAGTGTTTTAAAGTATGTACGTTTTTCTTATAAACGTACGAAGTGAAACAGCTTGCGTTCAGCATAGCTGCTGGCTGAGAAACAGTCCCAACAGAAATGAAAAACAACAAAAAACAGTAATTCAGACCCCAAATCATAGTCTTCAGTGTTGATGATGATTAATGCCTTCTCCAAATGTCTCAAGATTCCACAGACACGCGTGCCTTTTGCGTTAGCCAATTGAATAGAAACTACAAGATTGTTGAATTAGGCCTTGTGTAGGCTTCCGTAAGTTGCTTCAGAGAGCGTCCCGCATTGAAGAAATGAGAAATTACAAGAATGAGTTTCCCATTTTGCCCTGACTTCCAGGAAGCTCCGAGCTGAAGCTGAATCCGATGCCTAATCCGACAATTAGATTAGCCTTCGTCCTTCCTTTTGACTTTAGTCTAAATTTCTTGTTCGAGTTTTGTTTGTGGCTCAGTGTACATCTTCTTTTATATCATAAACCGGCCGAAATTCTTTTCGGGAAAAAGGACGGTGTACCAACTATGGGGGATGCCACAAAAATGGCTTCTAATAATGATGACGATAATGATTCATGACACTTCACTTTCTACCTTTAATTAGTTATTTATGTACTTGTCGTAAGGTTCTCATTAGACTGCAAATTCCCTGAGGACCGAGCAGGGCCTCGGTGTAGCGGTATCTCCCCTGGGGTGGGTGTTTAGTAAGATTCTGCTGGATAAATACAGCCTTAGGGTTAATTTTAGAGGAAACAGAATGAGATTTTCTTCCCCTTTCTTTTTCATTCCTCTCCTCTCCCTTTTTTCTTTCTTCAGAGAAGCCTCTGTTGATGGAACTTCTGCAGACAGGCAGCTCTGAGCTAATATACGGGGATGCTCCTCCTGTGCTGGGTGAGATGTTACTTTCTCCTCTTTCCCCTTTGAAGACCGTATCGTAAATTTCGTCTTTCTCTACATTGTTCTCTCCCTCTTCCTGAATAATACTCAGTAATGTTCTCCTACATAAATAATAACCACTTACATTTACATAAGCACCGGTAACTTTGGCACATTCCTTCCAGAAAGGATTTGAGATGGGCATCTTAGAGGATTTTAAATTTTACAGCGTACTCTCGGCTTCGGCTGCTGCTGTTAGTAGCTAATATTTATGGCACACTCACCGTGTGCCGGGCACTAGGCTGGGGCTTTTTGTACACTATCTCATTTAGTCCTTACAGGGATCCTGTGGAGGAGCTGCTGGTATCCCAACTTGCAAATAAGAGGAAACTGTGAGGCTCTGGCACTTGCCCGAGGTTGCACGGGCAGGAGGGGGCAGGGCTGGGATTTGACCCCTGACTTCTGAATACCAAACCCGGGCTCCCGCCCTCATCTACATACACTCCCTTTGGGTCATTACTTCAACAAAGTGGGGGCCATTAACCCTGTCGTACAGATGAGAGGGAAGAGGAAGGGCAGTGTTTGAGCACTGATGACCCCGACGATGTCTGGGGTGTTATGCTTCACTCACAATATTTCATGTGGTCCTTCTGGCCATCCCACAAGGCAGGCAGCAATGTCTGGGTCACAGTGAGGGAGACGGCAGCTATGAGCACTTACTTAACTGCACAGGCACCTAGGAGAGAAGGTAGGGTCTGATCCTGGGTCTGTTGGGCTCTCAAGTCCATGTTTTTTTTTTTTCCTCTGGACACGTGGAAAACCAGCCCGAGTTCACGTGATGGGGCAATGGAAACAACACCAAGTTTGGTCTAAACTGGGGTTCTGTTAAGCGTCCTTTTCAGGTTCTGGTGTCCTGCCGGGGTCAAAAAGTGCAGCATCTGTCTGGCTACTGAGTGTCTTTCCCCATGTGACCTTGAGTGGGGGGAGCGTCTTATTCTGACTTGACAAGGCGGATGCAATTGAATTACCATCTCATTCAGAGCAGAGAGAGAATAGCTTTGGGAACGAGGCTACTTTGAAACAAGGGCTCCTGAAGCTAATTAAAAGCTAGGCTGGAGCTGTGCTTTTCATTCCTTAAGAATGTTCGACCTCATTAAATAGGAAAAAGCAAGTGGAATTTTCTGATTTTTTTCAGGTTCTGCCGGGGGTGGGGAGTCGGAGCAAGTGAGACATATTTCTACCGCTTCAAGCCTGCACGGTGCCTACAACAGCGTTGCCATTGTGGTGACGACTTAACCCTACTCGAGTGCTGAGAACCCTGGGATCCGGGCAAGCTGGCAAAGCAGACGCAGGAGGACCTCCTGCTCCCTGCTTCAGGCTCCTGGTTTCCTGCACTTCGTCCTCCCTCAATGGCAGGGATGGAGAGAGCTCGCAGGCTCCAGCCCAGCGGAACGAATGGCTGGCCTTGGGAAAAGCCTCCCTTTCACAGACACTTGGAGCTAGCTTGCACTCACGGCCACAGGGTTCCAGCCAAAGGAAGCAGAAAACTTTGCGGGCTTTCTGTGTCACCTCTGGATGGGACAGAAGAGCCTAAGACATTGCTCTGCTGTTTGCACCTGGGGCACCCAGTAGCAAGCACTAAGTCAGGGGCCATGTGCTCAAGCCACCAAGATGCCTGGGACCGCGGAGACAGAGGTCAGACTGGCAGAGGCTTCACCTGGAAATCTTTAGGTTTTGATTTAAAAACCTCCATTTATGGTGCGCCTGCAGGCCAGGCACTGTGCTAGGGCTTTGCATATATTATATCTAATCTTTCCAGCTACCTTGCTCAGTAGCTGTCACTACCCTCATTTTAGAAGTGAGGAAGTAAAGGTGCTGGCTATGAGCTTTTTCATGGCTCTTGGCCCTGCCAATAGAGCCCGGTCGGAAGCGTCCTAGTTTGGTGAAGAATCCAAAATGGAAGGGATATTAGAGGTCATGTCTACCTTCTGAGGATAATGATGAAAAGAGATCCAAAGCCAGAAATGTAAATTATTCTGCTCAAGGACACACAGCTGAGCTGTGTCTTCAAGTCTGTCCCTTCTTTCCCATGTAACAGCAGGAGAACAGAGAGTTAGAGTTGTCACCTGGGATGAACGGGACAAATGTCAAGGCTTCCCCGGCTCTGTCTCTAAGCAATGATCTTCACAGGCATGGCAGGTTTCGAAGGTCTTCTCATCTTGATCTGGTTGACATCTCTTAAAAATGAGGGAAGGGGAACCTTTGCAGTTCTGGAGGATAAAGTAACGTGCCAATGAGAAAAGTAGACATCCACGTCTATAAAATGTTTTCAGCCCCTCACAAGGAAAGTGCAGGAGGGGAGTCGACGGTTGCAGAGTTTTCTTTTTTCCATCATCTTGTAATCCTAGGTGTCACGCACTGCTAAATCTTTGCTTCCACAGGGTGACAAGTTTGCTTTGCTCACTCTTTGGTTTGCTCCAGATGGCTTGGGGTTCCAACTGAAAGCTCTTCTAGAAACATCCCTGCATCATCTCACGAAGTCTCTGGGGAGTGTATAGTCTACGTTCAGAGCCATAACATACACATCAGTCTCTTTGAGCCACACGTGGGATTACCCAGACCCTGGCATCTCAGAACGCAGAAATGGTATATGTACTGGCATCTGGGTGAACACCATGTACAGGATAGTTAAGAAGCATTAGGGCTGAAAGGGAACTTGGAGGCTATTCCCAACTCTCATTCGCTGAAGCAAATCGTACCTATTTTTCATCTGACCAGTGAGTGCCCTTCAGAAATTCTCAGATAGTCAACCTGTTGGTACAGTGATTGGGTCACTCGCAAGGGCACAGACTAAGTAGGTTGGATGACTGGTTCTACTTTTCACTTCAAATGATCTTTAAGAGTCAGTTCTATTTATCTGTTAAGTGAATACAATAATGGATAAACCCGTGTTCCTAAATTGAATGAAATCCAAAACCCACACATATTCAAGAGTCTATCCTAGCTAGCCGGGGCCATGCTCCCTACATTTCAGCCACTGGTTGGCTTGTTGGTCCATGAATATGTCATGACAGTGCCCGCTGGAAATAATAACAGTAACTTCTTCAGTTTGCTATCTATGATTTACACTCTTATCAAAAAGGATTTGAGGGGCGCCTTGGTGGCTTAGTCAGTTAAGTGTCCGACGCTTGGTTTCGGCTCAGGTCATGATCTCACGGTTCATGAGATCAAGACCTGAGTCGCGCTCCGTGCTGACAGCATGGAGCCTGCATGGGTTTCTCTCTCTTCCCCTCTCTCTCTGCTCCTCCCTCTCTCTCCAAATAAATAAACTTTAAAAAAAAGGATTTGATGCTCTGAAGTTAACCTTTCACATTTATTTTCCCACTTAACCCTTCAAAGGATCCTGTGAAAGAGATCTATGTTGCCATTTTGCAGACGCCAAACCCAGGCACAGACAGGTGAAATACCAAGCTCAAGGTCACATAGTGTGTTAGATGTAGGAACAGTGGGTCCCCCGATTTCCAATCCAGCATTCTTTTTTCTATATTACATGGGATCGGGGCTTGATTCTCCTTAATACTCCAGATTTGGAATATATGTTAAGCCACAATAATACTTTCTCCCAAGATGGGAAAAACAGCTGGCTGTTGCCTTGCTACACCACAGTTGTGACCATATACCTAATGTGCACCCAAGCTTCCCTGTCTTGTCCTCTCTGCTGGGAATGCCCTCCCCTTCCCTTCTCTGAGTGATTAACTCCTCTTCATTCCGCGTAAGGCCACATCTTCTCTGATTAATTTCCTTGTCTATGTCCCGTGGTGCTTTGCATGCCTCCACTGCAGCACGTCAGGGGGCAGCAAGCCATAGCCAGCCGTATGCCATGGAGTCACGGAACGGATGAGGACACAGTGACCAACTAGGGGGAAAGCTTGTTCAGATCCACGCTCAAGTCTTGTTGTTTATCTTTGCACCACAGTGCCTGAAACACAGTGGAGATTTGGTAGATATTTGACCAGAAGTGGCCCAGAGTCTGAAACTCAGCCTGCTCCTAGAAAGAAACAAGGTGGCAAGCAGGGGATAATGTAGTAAAAATGGAAGCCTGGATCTCAGCCTGCAGATGTCAAAGTGGCTTTCTTGAGGCTGTGTATAACTTCCTGCAGTGCCTGTGCATTTGGAATGGTTATGAGCACTTTGGAGGGACTCTGGGAACCCTTTGGGAGATGGGTCTACCATCAGTTCCTGTTTTGAGTCAGCGTTAGCTCCCTTAACTAATGCCTTGAGAGCTTAAGGCATGTGTGCCACCGTTGTCTTAGCACGGATTTTCCCTTCTAAGTGTCAAAAACAGCATTAGATGAAGAAAATGAATTGAGAAGGGGGGAGAGGAGGCAATCTGCAAGTCCCAGAGTAACCTCTAGTTTGGTTTTATCCGATTTCATTGTTAATTTCACAATCAAGCAAGAGTACTTCGTATCTCTGAACGACCCACGGATTGTATCTTAATCAAATTAATGTGTCTGTAACATAAGACTGATTCAGTGTTCAACTGTTAGAGTGACAAATGATGCAAAGCCTAAGTTTTCTCTTTCCTTTCTCTCTCCTCTCCCCACAACCCCCCTCCATCACGAAAGGTCAACTGACTGAGAGGCTGTTGTTTTGATGGCTGACACGAGATCCTATTGGTTAAAAATGTGAGAAGGCGGGCTACCTCCCCTCACCCCACTTCAAACCAACTGTATGTGTGTGTGACAGTGTGTGTGTAAGTTTGGATGAAAAAAAGTTGTGGTTAATTCTTCTTGTTGGGTACTTCCTGCCACTGACATTTGTTGCCGCTGCTGTGTAATGAAGTTGAGGCTGGGTAGGAGAATCAGATGCAAATGACCTATATATGTGTTCCTCAATCATGACTACCCTCCACAACCTCTGTTCTTGGAAAACATGGAAAGTAGAACGAGGTGACCAGGGAAGCCAGCTAGACATTGCATCGCCCTGAAGCGACCCCCTGGGCCTTTAGATCATTTTAGTTGATAAGTAATTTGAAAAAGTATGATTCTGTTTAATAAAATGATACGCATTTTTTTGTAGATTGTACATCACAAAAAATGGTTTCTTAAAGACAACTTTTGTAGTTCGAATCAAGGACTAGGACTTAATGTTTCTTGGGCTTGATTCATCAACTCTTTAGGGGGACTTCAGCAATAGTTTCCACCCTCATCTGATCTATTTTCCATGATTAGTGGGATTTTTTTTTATGCTAATCAGGTCACATCTTGTTCCTGTTTAAAACCCTTTAATGGCTTCCAATTGCACTTAGTAAGTTCAAAGTGCTTGTCATGGCTTAGAAGGCCTACATAATATGCCCCTTTCCTTGCCCTCTGACCTTCTCCTCCCCGCCTTGATGCACTGGCCACTTGCTTTCCAGCCTCAGGACCTTTGCAAAGGCTGTTTCTGCTATCTGTTTTGCTTCTCTGCTCCTTTCCTGGCTCCCAGCATGATGTTCACCTCTACAGACAGGGCTTCCCTGACCCACCAATGTAAACTATGCCAATCTTTCTATCACATTTCTTTGCACTTCCCTATGCTTTCCCTTTCATGAATGTATCATAATTTGTAATTTTATATTTATTTATGTACTTGATTTATATTTAATGACTGATTAATCACTACTCTATAAGCTCTATGTCTGCCTGGTTTGCCACTGTATTCAGTTCTGGGCATAGAGTAGGAACTAATTAAGATCTATTGAGAGAAAGAATGGACAACCCATTGACTTTCATAATACTTAAAATTCCTTAGCTACCAAATGGGAATAGGCATCTTTATTCTACAGCTAGTTGTGGAATTCATTTTGGTATTTGTTTTCCATGGGACTTTGAGATGTTAGGATATTGGTCGGATGTGGAAGGAATGTGAGGCAGGGGGTTTTGGGTTTTTTTATTTTGTTTTGTTTTTTGGTTTTGTTCTCTCTGTTCAAAGTTTACTGGCTCAGGTGGTAGGGAATTAGACACAGCCTCTGTTCTTCTCATGCCAGCCAAGGGCAGCTACGCCTTTGCTGAATCTCCTTTCCTTTAGCCCTCGGTCATGGTCTCTGCCTTTCACCAGCCCGGAAAATCATAGGGAACACATATGTCAACAGTTCAGGGCTCCTTCCTACCTCACCAGTGCCCCTTGCCTTAGGAATGTCTGGTCTAAATAATCATGGAGACTGTAAAAGAGATGTTCAAAGACTGTTGAGGAAGATACTAAGTGCAAAATGCCTGTTTCCCACTTCCTTCTCAACAGGGTCCAGATCCAGTCCTACTTTCTGTCCAGTCTCCCCTTTCCTCTATTCCTCCCAGTCCTTAGAAGCCAGAGCCTTGAGTTTTTCCAGGTGTGTACCCTCCAAACCCATGGCTCTGATTTGTGTTTGGTCCAAAAATTTCTTCCAGGGGGATACAGACACCTGGGAGAAGGTGAGAATAAAAAGATTCATGTCTTCCAGAAAGAAAGCCAGTCAATATCTCTGAACTTTGATTTATCTATGAACTAGTGGCTAAAAATGCCAATCTGAAGGTGCAATTAAGACTAAACTGAATCATGTATGTAATAGTATTGTTACAATGCTTGATACTCAATGCTCAGTAAATGTCCACTGATTTTTCATCTACCACTTTCACTTCTCCCTACCCTCCTTTGGTCACTCCAGAATCCTTGAGATTCCTTTAGCCTAAGATGGGAAGAGAGTATCATTACAGTTGGCCCACCTGTTTGTCAAGTGGGAAAGTGTGATGTGTTTAGATGATGAATCACTGAGGAGCATTGACCTCACATAGGGTTTTCCATCTCAGTTCTGTGTATGTACTGGATTTCAGCCTCTAAAATTCCAGTATGCGGAGGAGTTTTAATGGTAAGCAAATTCAATCGTCCCCACTCATTCATAACTAGCGGTCTAGTGAACAAAGCACTCTTTGGTAGAACCACCCCACTGTCTGATTTTGCAAACATGCTTCCTTTCTACTTCCTAAGGGAGAAAATCCTAGAAAGAATGGGAGATGACCGGAGATGGGGAACAAGATGCAACCCAATTACTGGCAGATCCTACTATCAAACTAGATTCTTAAGCTTATTATGTTGGCTTAAGGAAAAATGGTTGGGTTCTCAATCAGGGAGGTTTTGTTTGTTTGCTTGCTTGCTTGCTTTATTCCTTTTTGTCTCTGTTAGTTGTCTTAACAGTGGGATCCCTAACCCCCAAGAAGCTAAGTGGATGAGGGATGTGGAGACATCCTTAGACGAGATTAATGATCTGCCTTTGACAGTGTGATGCCTGCCTGGGAGACACGACCAGGCTGGCAACATCTGAAAAAAGGTGAGAGGGCCTCCTGGCTTCCAGCCTGTTCTCTCCAATTTGGGTGCCTTCCAGTAGAACTCGTTTTTGTTCTTTCCCAGGTCTTCTGTGTGGGGTTCTGCTAAGGTTCTCAGTCTGGGAGAGAACATCTAGCCCTGCGTCAGACTCATCTGGGATTTCTACTCCTTAAAAGGCATCAGCCTGGAATCGAAGATTTGAGTCAGCGGATCCGGGTTCACATGCCAACTCTGCCATTTATAGCATTGTGACCACAGCCGGTCACTTTACCTTCTGTGCCACAGTTTTCGTACTGGTGGTACCTCACCGAGTTGTTAGGGGAGAGCAAGAGAGGCATTGAAGAGTGCTTGGCACTTGGTCAACAGTCAAGGCTAGTTGGCTCCCTTCTTTGTGCTGCCTCCCCGTAGCCCTCGATGTTCCTTGCTGTGGAAGGAGACTGGCAAGCATCAGGGACTACGAGGGAGATGAACGAGAAAAAGCTCCGGAGGGAAATGGTCTCAGGGACTTCAAGAGGGAAGGAAGGGGCTCCTTTTAGCAGCTTAATTTTGTCCAAAAAGAGTCTTACCTTTGGAACTTGCATCAAAGTTTGGTTGTGCAGGACTGGGGCCTGGAAGTGACATTGAAGCTATAGACAACCTTCCTGGTCTGGATTTATGGTGCTATTTTGAAATATACCTAAAATCTCAGAGGGAGACTTCCATTACAAATACATAAATAAAACTTTGCCTTCGGTGGAAAGTGGTCTTTTCAGCAATGCTGCGAGAGCATTGAGGTTGATCAGTTAATGTTTGAACCAATAAGAGAGATACCTACTCCAGAGCTGCTGACTTTTCAGTGGAGAAGACAGAATATCGAATAGGTAATAACACTAAATTGAGCAAATGCTCTGAGAGCAGTAGCATACACTGCCGAGAGCACAGAGTAGGGGCACCTAACCTGGTTTGGTGGTTGGGGTGTGTGGTGGGCAGGTGTGATCAGGGAAGGCTTCCCGGAAGAGTGGCATTTAAATGGAGACCTGAAGTATGGGTAGAGGAAATTGACATGCAGAGTCAGAGGTGTTCCAGGTAGAAAAACCAGCACATGTAAAGGCCCTAGGTGAGGGAGCATGAAGCAAGGTCGCGGACTGGAGGAAGTTTGGTTGGCTTAGGATAGAGGGCAGTAGGCAGGGACTGGTCAGAGAAGTAGGCAGGGGCCAGCTCTTGAACTCCCCGGGAAGCCGATCTGAGGGATTTAAACCCTATCCAAGAACCATAAAGTGTTTTGCCTGAAGAGTGATCGTAATCAGCAAGGTTGGCTGTTGGGTGAGGCATGTTTGGACACACATTAAGCAAGAGATAAAGGTGGCCTGGACTCAGGCAGTGCAATGGAGGGGAGAGAAGAGGAGGGATCAGAGATGTTTTGGGGAGACATTGACAGGACTTGGCCACGGGTTGGATGTGGGGCGCTCAAGGAAGAAGAAGCCATCAAGGAATCCAGGAATTCAGGGCTGGGCACGGTTCAGTGAACAAGAAGCAGCTGTTGACAAAGAAGGGGTGAAGCTCAGTGTGTGAGCTGGGCTGGAGGGTTTAGTTGGTAGATAAGCGCTAAGACGGAGATAAACATTTAGGGGTTATCAGCATGTAGATCGTTGTTTCTCAAATTATACCCCAGGTACCACCTGCACCAGATACCCATCCGTGGTATCTGATAAAGAAAGACGGCCGGAGAAGGATGGGGTGATGGCTACGCAGTTGTTCACCATTTTGCCCGTGAAATGAGCACGGAGAACGTAAATTCGAACACCTTTGCAAATAAGTGGCGCTTAAAGTAATGGCGTCGGCGCATTCCTGCTCTGGAGTTGATGCGAGACTTGGGAAGTGGGAAGGGCTTCCCTTATTCCCCTTTGTCTCTCCTCTCCTCCTCTTCTTACCCACTCAGCACCCCTTCGCCCCTCACACAGACTAATTTTGCTTGTTTTCTTTTTATGGAGGGATGGTACAAATGAGGCCCAGCCCCTTTCAGTTTTTCTATTCTTCTTCTTCTAGTCTAATTCAGGAAAAAAATAAAAAAATAAAAAAGCTTTCATCGAAAGAACAGATGTCATCTGCTTTGGTCTTTTGTGGTGGTTTTATTTTATTTTATTTAAAAAAAAATGCTCCTGCAGGTGAGGCTCATTTAAACATAATGATGAAGCAACAAAAGCCATATCACAGAGGCGCTTCAGATTCGGTTTGACTCAAGGGAGGGAGAGCAGACAAGGAGATGTCCTGTCCACTTGGCTCCCCTCCACAGGGCCCCAGCAGCTGCATTTCAGATGCAAATGAAAGCCCAAGGGTGAGGGGCGGAGGAGGGGAGGGGGAGATGCCCAGGAAGCTGATGTGCAGGTGTTGAGGATTCCAGACATGGCTGCAACGGGCTCCACAAACACAGGGCTCACAGAGAGTGGGCTTGAGGGTGCTCGCTGGGAGGGCTCAAGTGGACCCGCAGCTGTGCTGGACATTCCTTTTCCTAGCCATCAATGGGCTCTGTATTGAAGCTATGAGAGCCAGCAAATGGCACGCTGAGAAAAAGGAAACGCTTTGGAAATGGAGCAAACATCAGGCTGCAGGGGCTTCCCCTTGCCCGTGCTCATCATTTAAACCCGCGTGCTTGCGTAGAATAGATATTTGATACACGACCCTGGCATCCTGAGGCTGGAAAGAATCCATGGAATTGTCACACTCGTCCCTCTCCTTCTATAGATGAGGAAACACGTGCAGGGTCTGAGTGCCTTGCCCCGGGTCACAGGGCATCCGAGTGAAACGCAGGCATTCTGGGGGTAGTGACATTCACCCAGCCCTCTCCGTGCTGGACGCAGTTCCGTATTTTTTGTGCGCATGACTTTACTTGATTTGCACCGCAGACCTATGAGAGAGCTTTCCATACTTCCATGTTTAATCTGGAGAAACTGCGGCTTCGGTGAATTCAAAACTTGTCCTGAGTCAAAAAGCTGGTAAGTCTTAATCAGGATTTGAACCAGAAGTGGTGCTTTTTTTCTTGACAGTTCATTTCTACCTCCTGGGAAAGTACTCTTTTCTCTCAAACACACACACACACACACACACACACACACACACCCTTATACATATGCAAATATTGTTTTTATTCCCATATATGTGAGTGCATGGACATGCGTAAACATTAAAACTTCAAAACAAACATATGACTTCCACCATATAAGTATTAAGCTAAAACACTGTCAAATTCAGCTCTGGAATAGTGACATTTAAGGTTGGTGACAATCCCTTGTGCTGGGTCTGGCAGAGACTATGCACTCAGTAAATATCTGGATTTGAACAGTCCCCTTTTGTTTGAAAAGGCGATTTTCCTTAGAGGCAGAACCTAGTGTTTACCAATATTACTACTTGTGTGACTTTACATGTGTGCATTGAGTCTGTGTTTGTGAGGCACCTTCACGTTCATTATTAGTTCATTGCATCGTGGTACTACCGATGTAAGGAAAGGAAATTAAGCAGGGCCACCAGTCCCATTTTATAGATGAGAAAGCTGAGGCTCGGGGAGGTAAAATAACGTTCCCAGGGAAAGCTGGAAGGTGAATGCCAGCACGCCGGCAGAAGCTGTTTATTGAGGGGGAGGTGACGATGAAGGTCAGAAGATAACCATCAGAATACAGGTGCACCTGTCTCCATCTGCTGAAAGTTGTGGTCCAATGTGTAAAACTCCAGATTTGCAGACAACCGAACACCCTGTGAGTATGTTAGTCTGTAGGTGGTACTGGAGGTGTGGGCATCATGGGGACGGTGACCCGGAGGAGGTGAGACCCTGTGGGTAGTTCTTTTGCACAGATGCGTCACCCTCTGTGCCTGCCCGAGGACTGTGACAATGCCTGTGTGAGTGCTCGTGAACAAGCACCCAAGTGGGTGGACAATACCCACGAGTGTGCTAGGGACGTGGCCAGAGTCCCGGCTTGTGACGGCGTGGTCATGGGTTTCTGGGTCCCTATGTGGAGGACTGTCTTTGAGCAGTCCTGTGACTTCAGCCAGAGCTCCTGAGACCAGCCATTTTGCAGTGTGGGTGGACCCACAGTCCCACTCCTTCCTTGGGAAAAATAACTCAGCAAAATCTCCTACTACTGAGTGGGCCAACAGTGTGAGCTCTATACTTGAGAGATGATGCAGTATGAAATCCGAGCCTGGTAGAATTGTAAGGTATCTGGTTCAGATACTTATTTTATGGATGGAAACACCGAGGATCACTGGACAAAAGTGGTTGTATTTATTACTCCATGTCTGCCTCTGATATTTCATTTATTCAAGAAACGTTTGTTGAGTGGGCATTCTGTGGAAGGACTCATCTCTGAGGATTTCCCAGTCTAGTGGAGGCAGACATATAAAAACAAGAAGTCACAATGCCAACAGGGGCTTAATATAAGTGACTATGTTTTGAGGGAGCTCACAGAAGGAGCTACCAGCTCATTTCTGGGTCTCTAAGAGGGCCACCCATCAGAGATGACATTTGAGCCAAAAACATTTTGCCGAAGGCACAGAAGTGCTTACCGACAACATGTTCAAAGACCCAGCGGTCTTTTGTGTGTGAGACAGGAGTCAGGGCTGGCTGGAATCTAGGGTGTGTCTGTGTACAAAGGAGTTTTTAGGGTGGGGTCAGCAAGCAAAACCAGAGGGGGTGCTGGATCATGAAGGGCCTTATATGCCAGACTCATGAGTCTGGACTATTTCCTGCAGGAAGTGGAAAAGCACTGAGGGGTGGTAAGCAGGGTAATAAAAAGATTTGAAGGCTTAAACATATCGTTCTGCAGATAGTTTGGAAAATGGACTAAAGAGAGACGAGGCAGGGAGACCAGTTGGAAGATGCCAGAAAGAGTCATAGTGAATGATGATGAAGGCCTGCAGTGGGGAAGGAAAAGAGGGAATGGATGTGAGAAATTCAAGACCTGGCAGTGACATGAGTATTGGAGTGATGAGGAGTGTGGCTGGAGGAGGGGCACAAGGTGTCTCAGCTTGGAGAATGGGGAGGAGGGGGTACAGCCAAGCAGGAGAGGAGCTGAGGGAGGCAGAAGGGGACGCCATTACAGGTGGGGATGTACAGTTTTCCACTTGTTTTTTGTTCATTGCTTGGGGATGTGAAAATGGTGGTGCGGATGGAGGAAATCGTCTGGAGCCCAGGAGAGACACTGAGGTTGGAAGTCAGGTAGCTGTCAGGACTAGAACCTAAGCAGATTGATGTCAGTGAGATTGGAACCCTATCTAAAAACCAAGGCATCCAGAGTGGTATTCGGAGGTGTCTTGGCATTAGGGCTGAAAGTCTCCAGAGGGCAGAAAGATGCCCGACATTTGCTCAGTAAGGTCCCCCTGGGGCAGCAGGGGGACCAATGGGGACAAGAGGAAGGGTCTCAGACTCTGGGTTCCAATCCTTTTACCACTGTTTCTTCCCAGGAGACAGAGGGAGGAGCGAGGCTGGCCAGTCTCAGTGACTCCCAGGAAGGAAGCGGGGGAGGGGGGGTGGGGAGCAGTTCCAAGGTGCCAAGCTAATGCCGGATGTGTTAACATCCTCTCTCCATCACAACTGGGAGCAGCAGCAGCATCCGATCAACCTGACGCTCGTGAGGTTAAGCCGTTTCTCCAAGGTCACAGAGAAGGTATATCTGAATTATTCCAAAGGTTATACTATTTCTATACATCGCTCTGCTCTCTGTAGTGTCTTCGGGTGAAGATGACATTAAAGTAACCTCACTGGCGAGTGCCTACTATGTGAAAGACGCTGTGCAAGAAGTGGCTAATAGAGATGATCTTCTCTCAGAAACTCAACGTCTCATGTTGGATACCCTTGATCTGTCATTTGTTCATCCACTATTATCTGAGTACCACTTCTGAGCAGAGCCCGCATAGGGGCTGTGGAGACAGGCAGCTCAGGATCTCAGCCCCAGCACCCTGTAACACTGATGACAGGATGCAGGGATGAAACAGTGGAATGGGTATTTCGTATTCTACCAAGACTTCAAGGAAGATTTCTCAGAGCTACTTTTAGGCTGACATTGACGGCTGAGCCAAGGGAGCTCAGGGGAGCTCATTGAAGGGGATCCAGGACTGTAGGAACTGTAAGCACACTGTGGGAGCAAGTGCAAGAAACAGGAGGTATAAAGCGAGAGCAGCGTGGGTCGGCATGTGTTGGGTTGTTGTCGGGTCGTTGCGACAAGTTTTTAAAGCACTGCTAACAAGAGATGAATTACTGAAGACTTGGCTATTTCTATACTCTTCTGTTTTGACCCATCAGCTCTTTCTTGCATTTGCCCCTTGTATTGCTTCCTTGGCACCAGATGCTGGGCTAAGCCTGTGAGGGTACAATGGAGAGTAAAATGTAGGATAGTGCCTGACATCAAGGTTAGAGACTCAGGTTAGATGGTCACAGTCCTATTGATGTTTGAAGAGTGTTAAAAATGAAAGGAAGATGGTGTGAGAGACCACAGAAGGGGGGACATGTTTTGGGGGGTGGTAGGGATGGACCTCACTGAAGAAATATCACTTACGCTGAATCTGAAAAAATGAATGGAACAATTAGATTGCGTGTGGGCGGGTGGGGGGGCGGGTGTTGAGGGCATGGTGGAGACACAGGTAGGGAGCAGGGAATGTTGTCCCAGAAGGAAGCATTAATAAAGAGAAGACAGATGTTCTAACAAGCATTCTAGCAAAATCACAGTGCAGGATGGTCTGGAAGCTGGTGGAAGCCGGTTGGTGTTCTTGAACCCACGCCCTTGCGCACACCCTGGGAAACGGCAGCTCAGCGTGGACTTGGGTCTTTCAGTGACTTCCACTTGTGAGTTTGCTCTGTGTAACTAAGACCTTTGTGTCTCAACATCTTCATCTGTGACGTGGGGGAGCGCACCCCTTTGCACCTGTCAGAAGACTGATACTAACAAGAAATGGCAAAATATGAGTCATCTGTAGACATTCTCTCAAAAACTAACAGTTTGGAATTGATGTCAAAAGTGCGAAAGAGCTTGGGAGTGTTCATTACACACACAGAGACACACACACAGCCCAGGATTTAGCAGTGTCAGCCTCTAGTAGACGGCTGTGGGTTTCCATTCCCATATCTACCTATCTCTAAATGAAGAGGCGGGCTCTGAAATAGACACAGGGGACTGACACGAGCAGTGTGCTCCTTGGGGTGTCCCTGAGCTACAAAGGGGCTTCAGTCTGGAGCCAAAGCACATCTGACACAAGAATCAATGTCTAAGTGGGAAGTAGAATCCAGATTTCCACGGCACTGAACTTTCCATGAGCTGATGCCCTGGCAGAGTTCTCTGGTTTGTTGAACAAGAGGCCAAGAATGCTTTCGACTCTGTGACCTCCAGAGGTAAATTAGAAAATGTGTCTATGCTATGTAATAAGTTCCCATCTTTGAGACCTTGAAGGACAGAACAGTCCCCAGAATGTCCGGGGGCATTTTGGCCTCTAGCCTCAGTTCTGCCACATATTGGCTGTGTGTGTGTGACTTTGGGCACAGTTCCTTCCCCAAGCTGAGGCCCAATTTCCTCACCTCCAAAACAAGGTGGTTGGTCCAAGATTTCTGGGTCTTTGCAGCCTGACATGCTGCGCCTGTAGGACTCGAAGCCCTCACAGGAAGACCCTGGGTCATATTTAACCTGGTTTCGGATGACACTTTGCCTATGTTTGTTGTCTGGGAGGGCCCTCCCTCTTGCTGTTGTCCTGTCACCTAACCCCAAGCTGCAAATAAGTTTTCTTCACAACGCATTCAGAACCAGCATTTCATGGCTGGCTTCTACGTGATTCCAAGATTTGCTGTTGATGAGGGCCCGGTGACTCTGAACTGATACCAAATTAAGTTTGATTTATAATACAGGCCGTGTGGTGATCAATCAGCGTAGGCCAAATGGAGGGTGATGGATAGCATGATCAGGAATTGCCAGGGTAGGGGTGGGCAGATTGGTTTTCTCCAAACAACCAGCAATTAAAGCTTTCACCTTCACCCCCACTATCCAGTGCTCTCCTTCCCATCTCCTGACTGAACGTGAATTTCCCTGAGAGTTCAAAGTTTCCCTCTTAAATGCGGTAAGTTTTTAAAAAAATATATTTGCAATGGTATGTGTGCGTATGTGTATATTCTGTGATTTGGGTGCTGCGTATTCCTTGATTTTGATGCATCTTCGATTCCTGGGATTCGTGAAGATCAAGAAAGGAAAGTGGCAAAGCCTGAATGCCATAGGAAATTCTAGACTGGGGAGCTTTCTCAACTCTCCTCTAGGAAGGACATTGGGAAAATAAGAAAACAGACTTCATTCTCCCAACTTGAGACACGGCCACCCCCAACTCCTATCATTTTCTTTGGGTGAGAATGATAACCCTGGGAGGTGGGTAGGCCTGGATGAGAGAGTCACAGAAAGTCACCGAGCCAGTGAGTTTTGGTGCTTAAACTCAGCGGCCATCTTAAAAAAAAAAAAAAGAGTAATAGGCAATTACCCAAGTCTCTCATGATGCTCATATGAATCCAGTTTTATGGAGGAGGAAACAGAGGTTCCAGAGCTAATCTCCAGGTTCTCTGGGCTGTGATTTGGCCCGGCTCCACTGAGGGCTTGGGCAGAGTCCCATCACATGGTGGGGTTTCATTTTGCTCCATTATGAGCGTTACCGCTCTGGTGAGACCGTTTTAGTCACGGCTTGCACGACTGTCATTCTCTGTCCCTTTGAAAACTCATTTCATGGTCCAATAGAGCAGAGTTTCATCCAATAGCACTCTGACTTGGTGGCTTCAAAGTGTGGTGCCCGCCCCCGGCTGGGTTTGGGGCAGTAATGCTTAACAATCTGGTAGTTAAATTAGAAACAACAATAACACCACCGGCAGGTTTGGTCAGATACCCTGACGATCCCCAACCCTCACGCTGTAAGTGGAATAGGTGAAAAGGGATGGATAGGTTTGTGATTCTTCTATAGGGTTCCTGCCTTGTCTTCTACAGCCAGACAGAACAAGAAAACTCACTCAGCCATGGACCAAAGTACAACGTTATGATTTGGAAAGCTTGCGCTTTGTAGACCACCTCTCAAGGCTCAGTGCTAACAGGCTAGAAATAAACTGGAACAATTAATTCTAAAATTATCCCAAAGGCAAACCTTTTTTCCAAAGGTCCAGGTTGGTTTCATGTCTGGAGTATGTGCTCAGTTTTTCTTTCAAACAACGAAATTATATATCCTGCTCTGGCCTCTGGGACTCCTGGGTCCCCAGAAATGGAGCGTCCTAACTCGTGTCTGTCCCCTTTCCTGGGTAGCTCTTGCGTGAGTGTCCCACTGTGACGAGGCAGTGGACTTGCAGAGTTCAGTACCCTCAGATACTCTAACCATAGCAGCCCGGTTCCCGGTTCACCTCAGGACAATGCAAACTGAGCTATGCATTTACTGTAATTCTAATCAGATGACTCTATAATTGGAAGAACACCAGTGGCGTTCTGTCTTTGGAGTCTTCTCCATTAAGTGACTGAACGAGGGCCAGGGGACCTTTGTTTGTCCCAAATGCGGTCCTGATAGAGACTTTGGGATCTGGGTACTACGTTCTATTCTGTAATAGGACCAAGTTCTTTCTCCTTCCTTGGTAAGACGCTAAATCAGTCTGGAATTGGCACATCAGGTGTAGAGAGGTAATTTCCCCTCTACCTCAGTAAATTCTGGGCAATTGCCCCTCTAACAGTAAGGAAATAAACAAAGTATGTGTGCATTTTGGCGGGGGGGGGGGGGTAGGGGGAGAGTCTGTGTAAATGCTTGATGATAGTGACTGAATATTTTAGGTAAACACTTCCAAGTCTAGATCCTAATCATATGTGGTAATGGTTGTCTAAATAACAAGAATGATAATGTGAATTTCTTAATTGTGTGGAACACCTCAATTACAGACAGAAAGAAACATTAAGGATAAAGGTCTTGAGGAATCCGTTCATGGTAGAAACTTTGCAAAGTATTGCGTGGCTTTGGGAGATATAGACATGAATCAGACCAGACCCTGACCTTGAAGGGCACACAATTTCGAGAGGAATTATGCTCATAAAAATTATAATCCAAGATGGAAAGTGTGTGGCCTGGGGTACTGGCATTCAGAAAGAGGAACAATCACTCCCTGGTAGGAAGATCGGGCTTGGCTTCTTGGAAGAGGTGGATGTTGAGCCAGACTTCAAAGAACGGGAAGGATTTAGTTTAGGGGAACACCAGAGGAAGAGATCATTGCAGGAGCCAAGGTGAGAGGGGGAAGTGTGGGAATGTGTGGACTGGTGAGTGTTGTCTTTAGGCAGCCAGGATAAGTAAGGACTTCACCCCTAGGGTCAGTGATCTGGGTCACGTTCTCTACATCAGTGTTTCTTGACCTTTGCATGCAGACCTCTGGGGATCTTATCAGAATATAGTTTCTGATACAGTGAGTCGGGGGTGGAAGCCTGAAATGATGAATTTCTAATAAACTGAGGTGATGCTAACACTGCTGGTTTCTGGACCACTCCAAACAATGCAGAATTATTGAGGATTTTAAGCAGTAAGGAAGGAGCTCCTGCTATACCCAGCCTTACATTCCCTTTGACATTCTGAGGTTGCACACACACACACACACACACACACACACACACACACATATGGCAAGCAGGACTCATGTGAGCATTTGCTTGTATCATCCTTTCCTCAGTTGTACTGACTCAAATAAAAATCCAGGTAGAAGGTGAAAGTGGACAAGGGACAGAAAGATACTAAAGACCTGGCTTCTAGAAACCAGATACGGCACAAACCACAATGTAAATGCCGTTTTGGTTTCACAAATGGTTTCTCCCCCTGAGCTGTTTATTGAAGGGCAGAAGCGAGCCGATGAGTGCCTTTATATTTGAAAGTGATTTAAATAGTGGCCCTCTGGCTCGGTCACGAATAGAATTTTATAATTAAACGATAATACTTTAAGCGTACTACAGAGAAAGAATCAGAATTAGAGTCAACAGATCTGAACTTAAGTCCTTCAACCTCTCTGGGCTTCACACAAACCGCCTTATCTAGAACACAGAAGAATAATCCTTTCTCTGGTTGGCTCTCAGTTCTTCATAAAAATCAAATGAGGTAACGGGTAGGAAAGTGCTCTGTAGACTGAGTGCCCGCCAGGTGAAGCGTCTTGCAGGTGTAATGGCCATCTCTTATTCCTACAGATGGGGACAGTAGTCTTTTCTCTGTTGCTGCGAGTTGCTGGCAGAATGACTTAGCAGCTGTGGGGAGGGGCCTGTGATGGCCTCAGTGGCAAGGCCCTAGGTAACGTGGCCTGAGAGGTCCTCCTGCGGAGTTTGCTGCACCGTCAGAGCAGGATGCACCTGCTGTAAGGTCAGGCTTGCCCTTGAATCTGGCGGTGTAGTTTCCTGAGATCTCTGGGGAAGTGTTATCAACAGCAATATTGGTGTGCAAAGCATCCTCTGGGAGTGACTTCTGGGACCGGACTCAGGTGCCCACGCGCTTTTTCCTGAGTTGTGTCCTGTGTTCTCTGCAGCTTAATGAAGGTTTTTCTGGCCCCATCCCCAGGGCCAATAACACAAGTAGGTAGGGATATTTGTTAGGTATGGGTAGAGTCAAGAGCATCAGCGCTCTAAGGGTTAACAGAAAACAGGTGAGAAGGGGCTCTTTAGCAAGATAGGGAGGAGGGCTAACAGGTAGCATTCAGAGTGTGTGGGAAGGACAACTCCTGGAGCCAGGAGATAACTCCTGTGAGCCAGACCTGCAAAATCAATAACCGGGATCAGAAAGCTCACCTTTAGGGAGGGTTTTACTGCATTTCATATGTGATAGAACTGGGTGTTCTTAAAATAACAGACACTAGAAATAACTGTTGGGGATAGAGTTCAATCCCCTTGGTTTGCACATGAGGAAACTAAGGTATTTGGCAGGAGCTTGCCCTGGTTACTCTGAGTGAATTGAAGACCTTAGGTGAATGCCAACTCTCTTGACTCGCTATTGCTGTTGGAAAAGAGCCATCCTTTTTGCCTCTCCTGGCCTCAGTTTCCTCTTTTGGAAAATGAGGGGACTGAAAGAGCTGTTTTCTCCTCCCTCTCCTCTTCTGGCTCGAATATTCAATGAGTCCCAGGGACCCAGGCTTCCTTCTCAGCCAAGAACCCCTCCCCATCCTGGACATGCTCCTGGGAATCATACCCTCCCCCTCAAATTCCCCAGGGAATCTGCAATAATGCTCAGTCCCTGCTCCCACACTCACTTTCACAAGAGGAAATCAATAGATTCTTCAAGCGGTTGGACCACAGGATGATGCCTGGGCCCATTTTGTCAACCAGGTGGCTCTAGTGAGGGAAGTTGTATGAGTCATTGTCGGCCAGAAATGTAAATCTGGCCTGAGGCTTCCCTTGCAGCAAAATTTAGGCCATTAATAATAGTGAACGTCTGTACAGCACGTTACAGTTACAGCGCACTTTACATACCTCATTTGTTTGTCACAGCTCTTCAAAGATGGAAGTGTTATTGTTATGCCCGTTTCACCGATGAGGAAAATAGACCCTGGAAGTATGGTAACTTGCCCAAGGTGGCAGGAAGTGTGTGAGTGGCAGACCTGGCATGTAGTTAAGACTTTGGACTTTACGACCCACACTCGATGCACTACATCTCTTTGTATCAGGCTTCCTGTTGCCTACCCAGCCTCCTTGGAGATCAACAAAAGCCAGGAAGGTCAGCCTGCTCAGAGTCATTTACATGGAGATCCCTTTCTGAATAAGAGATAGCTGCAGCATCAGTGTGGGTATGACAATCCCATTGAGTGGTCTGGGAATAGACCTACGGAGCCGAGAGCCATCCCGTCTCTACCCTTGCCTCTTTCACCTTCTTTTCCTCACGGTGAAGCCCAAGCCTCCTGATTCCCAGACCGGGGCTTCCCCCAACCCCAGTGTGGCAAAATAGGAAACATAATTCAAACATGTAAAACAAACTGATGAGGACTGTAACAAACACCCGTTATGGTAAACTTTCCTGACGTCAGCCAAAAAATTCCAATTCTTCCCACTTCCGGGTTCGTTGTGGGATTATACTTCCTGGCCCCCCTTGGGCAGGGCAGGACCACATAACTAGTCTTGGCCAATTAGTTGTGAGAGGAGGTGACTTGGGCTACGTCCAGGCTGGACCATGCAATTGCTCTTTGTTTCCCTCTGGTACAGCCAATAGCAAGGAGGTCGTGGCCACTCTCAGTCTCGATCCCTGAGTGGCAACAGTAAACAGAACCCCTCTGCCAAGTCACCATGTACGAGGGAAAAAAAGAAATCTTTGTTTCAGGTCACGGAGGTTCAGGACTTTTGTTACAGAGGCAAGACCGAACCTATCCTGACCTTTACAATCATATTCCCATCACCCTGACTTTTAAGAATTCTAACATTTCCTTACACGTTCAGCTTGCTAAAGGAACAAACATTATCAAAGACAATGGAGTCCTTTTGGAGATCATCTTTCCCCAGGCCTTTTCCTTCTCCCCTCCCAGAGCAACTACCACTCCACAGATGGTATATCTGTGTCCTGTCCATGGCTGGTACATAAGTATGTGGCCAAGACAATAGAGAGTACGGTTTCACATCTCATATTTGCGTAAGTGGCATAATACCGATTTATTCTGCAAATTACTTTTTTCACTCAGTATTATTATTTTAGATATAATTGTACTGGTACATTGGTTTCATTCCATTCACTTTAGCTTCAATATCATATTCCTTTTTTATGAATGGGTTACAATTTATTGAGCATTTCTCTACTAATGGAGCTTTAAAGTTCTTTTCTCGCCTGTAAACAATGATGCAGTGAACATCCTTGTGTAAAGCTCTTTGCATACAGAGAAAGAGTTTCTCTCAGTTGTATATCTGAGAGTGGAATACCTGTGAGATAAGATATAGGTAGCCTCAAATTTGGTGGATAAGATATAGGTAGTCTCAAATTTGGTGGATATTACCAAATTTCTCTCCAGTTCTATCATCAGTGCGTTTGTGCTTTGCTGTTGTTTCATATTCTTCATATAAACACTTCGCATCATCAGACTTTAAAAATTTTGGCCAATGTGATGGGTGTGAAATGGCATCTCTTAATTTTCAAATTTGCATTTCTTTGATTATTAGCGAAGCCGAACATCTTTCCATACCCTAAGGATCGTTTCCTTTTCTGCGACGTGCATGTTCATAAAGGCTGCCAATTTATTTCTGTTGTTTCTCCTTCTTATGGATGTGCAGGGGCCTCCTCCTTCCCCCATATTCTGGGTGTTAATCTTTTGTCGGTTACATAAGTTGTAAGTGTTAATTTTGTTCATTGCTCAGTTCTCATTCTCTTGCAAACCACTGGCTGCCTGCTTTTGCACACGCTTGATTTTTGAGATCACAGCAATTCCATGGTGAAAATGGCTTGGAGGTGTATTTTGAAAAGCTTATGTGAATGAATGTTCCCTGGCTCTGAATTATCTGTAGTAGGCTAAGGAATGTGTGTGTGAAGGGCCTATTTTGCTTACTCAGGGATCTCATTTGCTAATATAATTGTGTGGTGAAAGCAGAAGAATCCGGTGTAAGTGGAAAAAACCTTAGTCACCAAGAGTTGTTTGGGTGGCTCAGAGTTAAATATCAGGGTTGACTGGTTGCCCACTGCCATGATGAACCCTAGCATGATTTACCTGGCTGTTTTGACATTTTGTAGACCCAACGTATGAAGAAGGGCATTTTAGAGAAGTTTCGGGCTCGTGTGGTCTTTCCTCCCCCCGCCCCCCCCGCCCCACACACACCTCAGAGAGTCTACACGGGGGTGTACTCACTGGAAGGCTGGACACACTCATCGGAAGGTAGGGCGAAGCAGCGTCTTGGGTTCCAGTGCAGCTTTCCAATGGGGAGAGTCCCTTTAAAGCTTTGTTTATCTCTTGGTTCCTCAGCTAACCCCAGGAGACAAACCTTAGCTCAGGACAGGAAGCTCAGAGAACCCAAAAGGATGACTATGCAGCTCAGGACTATTTAAGTCTGCCTCTTACATGTCCTTCCATGCTATCTCCAGGAGGCTGGGTTGTGTTGGTGTTCTAAAAGCAGCCTAAATATACCATCACTCCCTAGGAAACCAATGGGTATGGCGGAGACCTAGCTCTGGGATCAATTATGTTGGTAAAACTACAAATACAGGATGAGCCAGAAGTGTCGTGGCTTAGGAACTACTTGCTGAAAAAAGACTTGATGTTCCTAGTAAAACCCCATGGACCCAGGGGAGGTGGCCCGGGCTGTCTAGTCGACTAGCCAGAGAGCTGGGCCTGAGTGGCCGGACACACCTTCCGTTCCAGTTGACTCACTTGAGTGGCAAATTCTTCTCTCCCTCACAGTCTTCTCATCTTCAAAGGGAATTCATTAAGCCCCACAATGCCATCGGCACTTGGCCAGGTGTTGTACTGGCCCATTAGGTGGACACAGGCCACAGCCTCAGGGAGCGTGCCAAATGAGGTGGAGGGTAGCAGCTGAGAGCTGTTGACATCCCCCAAGATTGTGCTGAAGCACTTTCTATAAACCCTCCAGCGGTTTCAAACTCTTTGTGCGTGGCTCTTAGAACACGTTATATTCTTCCTGCGGCCCCTCGCTTTAGCTTGCTCTGTTCCCTCTGCCCAGGATACTCTTCCACTCAATGCACTCAAATACCAACTCCTGGGTGGGGCCTTTTCTGGCAGAACGGACCACTCTGAACTCTGTGTCCCCATTGCACTCTGGATCATTGTTAATATCACACATATCATTTTTGTACCAGAGTCAGCTGCATAATGTTAATCTCCCCTAATGGACTCAATTTCTTGGAAGTGGATACTCTGGCTTATTCATCCTTGTTTCCCTAGAAAAAAATTAGTAGGTCGTCATAAATGTGTTTTGGATTAAACGCATCAAGGGACACAACTCATGCTGCCATCTGATTCTACCCTGTTGTATGACTGGAAGCAGGCCCCGTCTCTCTGAGTCTTACTCTCCTTCTCTGTAAAATGGGTGAGGGGAGGATAAATTAGAAAAGTGGCCTCTCAGAGGTTTTCTGGCTTTATTGTCTATGATTTTTAGACTCTGGTCTCCTAGTGGAAAACTGACAGTTCCTCATAACTCTGCAAAAACCAGGGTGATATTTTCATTTATATGTGTTAAAGGGACTAGCGTGTCTTCCCCACCTCTCAGCTGTCATGGTTTAAACATGTGTGTTATTTAGCATCTTACAAATTCTCTGACTCAAGTTTCAAAAGGTTTATGGGATTGATTGATTGTAGGAAGCATACAACTTGCGTCTCTCTTGCCGACTACAATTGTTGAAGTAATTGATTCTTTAAAAGGAATTTCTGGCCGTATTTTCTAACGACCGTTGTCCGCCTGGGTGTATGTGGAAAGGGGTCACTGTGTGGCTGTGTATGTCGCTGCAGTGTCTCTCTTATCACTAACCTAGCCACGCCGTGTGTGCCCAGCTCAGTAGCACCTGACCCCCGAGGCCTGTGCTACCCACTTCCCATGCCACCTCCCTGCCCCTTGAGTTACAGTTTTGGAGCTTCCTGCACAGATGGAACTCAGTACTCCTCATATCCCTATTTACCAGATGCTAATAATGCACAGTTATGATCTTCATAAGCAGCCTATGAACTGAGGAAGGACAGAGGTTATTATTGACCCATGTTGCAGACAGAACTGAGATTCAAAGAGGTGAAGTGACTTGCCTAAGGCCACATGGCTAAGAAGACCTTCTGAGCCTGGCCTAGTGAGACCTATTGATTTTCCACTGTCCTAATTTTCATCGACTCCTATGAAGATTGTTCTGATTGCTCTAGGGTTGCCTGACTGCTCTGAGGCCTGTTCCCTGGCGAAACTGGAGGCAGGTGATTCTTTTTTACTTTTATTTTTTTTATATGGCTCCAGGCTCTGAGCCATCAGCACAGAGCCCAATGCGGGGCTTGAACTCACCAACCGCGAGATCATGACCTAAGTCGAAGTTGGACACTTAACCGACTGAGCCACCCAGGCGCCCCAGAGGCAGGTGATTCTATCCGAAGGAAAGAAGGGGCCCTCGCCCACTACTAATGGCGGGGGACCAAGCGGCCGCATTCATTAGTGAAGAGGGAATTCAAATTAGCTTGAACTGTCCATTTGGGGGTTTCTATCATTAGCATCTTACTATGCCAGTGAATGAGGTGTTGCAGCCTGAAGTGGGGCCTCCCTCTGAAAGCTTCAGAGGACCCACGGTGGGGAAGCATCCCAAGAGCACTGGGTCTTAGTGCTGATTGCTACAACTCCTGCTCAGAGGGAACACTACTTACTAATGCACCTCCCCGAGACTCAGCATCGGTAGCTACGAAGCAGAGACAAGAAACCTTCCCCAGCTGACCTTGGGGGTGGCATACTGTGCTGGGGACAGCAGTGCTCCAGAAGCTGAATGTTCCGGGTGAAAATCAGAGAGCATCACGTTTAGTCTTGTTATTATACTTTCTTAACTATGAAATGTCTCAGTGGAGGGAAGTAAGCCCAGCCCGGCGTTCTTTTCCTAAAAGTGGCTCCAAGAAACATTAGGCAAGAGGACACATAGCTGTTAAAGTGTGAATAACCACAGTTCCTGCCCTACCTGCCTGTCAGAACACTGAAAGGGATTAAGTTAGATAGTGATGTAAGAGCATTTAGAAAATACAACAGTTGCTCATATTGTGACATGTTCTTTTCCCTCAAAGGCTAAAGGTAGTCCTTAATAACCTGAAAGGACTTCTGTCCAAACCCTCTATGATGCTATTTATGCTGTAGCCCTGCCTCATGTTGGGAGTAAATGGTGCCGCTCAGCTGAGCGGGCGGAAAGAGCTGGGCTGGAACTCCTCTGCTCACATTTTGCTCCTCATACCTTTTGGATTCTCTTTTTTTTTGAATCAATGGCTCTAGCTTTCTGTAATGACCTGTGAGCTTCTGGCCCCCTTGGCTCTAACTGGTCCCAGAGGATCAATTCCCTTTCTGAAGAGGGCTGCTTTTGTTTTTGTTTTTGTTTTTGTTTTCTCTCTTGTACCCTGGGGAAAAATAGTTACTCTCATAGACTGTAAAGAAAAACTCCTTCTCAGGAGTTTAAAACATGTTCGAAGTGGGTAGGGCCCAACCTCAGTGAAAACATACTTTCTATTTCCAAACGGAGGCAGAGGCAACTTCTAATATGGGACATACACTGAGGATGCCATATTGTAAATAAAAACCTAAAGCCCTGAAAATGGTAAGAAAGCAAATATGTTAATTATAAGACTTAGTAGAGTTATTGCAATTGAGCGTTACATATAACTCTGAGCTTCCTGGTAGGCAAGGCGAAGAAAGGTAAATGTGATGACTGACATAATTTTCCTTTTCTGATTGAAGGGGGTGTCCTGATTGTTGGAATTCTTTTCTGGCACCGGTTTTGAAAGGAATTCAATATTGGGTAATCCTCAGGGATGAAGAACATGTCTATAGCAAGACTTTTACATCTAATGCAGGAAAGTTCTGACATTTCCATCTCATTTCCCTTTTTGAACTCCAGGCTCATAATAACTACTGATAAAATTTCTTTACCTACATATTCCAAAGCCACCTGAACATATTCTAGACTGAACTTGTTAACTTCTTTCTGAAATTAGTTCATCCCCCTGTATTCATTATCTCTGTTAAAGCATCACATATACAAGCTGCCTTTGCCAGACAAATGTCAGCTTGTTTAGATGACTCATCCCCCAACCTCCAGCCTATGCCTAGGCAATCATGGGGACTCTGTGTCTTTGATTTTCTTTAAATGCCTCCTCTCCTTTCCACTTCCAACACCATTACTTTGGGCTGCCCCATTTCTCACCTGGTCTACTGCAATGGCTCCTTAACTTGCCTTCTTATTATTCCAACCCGTTCTTCATACTGCCTGTCTAGAGACTGATCTATAAAAAATGCAAACCTAATCTTCCTCAAAACCTTGCCAAGGCTGCACCTTGTCTTGAAGGTGAAGTCTAAACTCCTGACATGGCCGATGAGGCTCTTCACATGCTCACTTCCCAGCCCCAGCTGCTGCCACACCTCATATATAGTCTCTAACACAAGACACTTGTTCTCTCAGGACACCCCCCTGCTCACGTCTCTGTGCTTTGTACAAGCAATTCCTTCTTCCTAGAAATCCCCCTTTCTTTGGAAGCCTGGTGTCCTCCATTCTGGCAAGTTTTTCTGATCTCCTTTCAATGCTTACCACAATTTGGTTCTGCTTCCTCTGTATCCCTCAGTACCTGGAGTATCTCACTTATACTTACCGTGTGCTGCTGTCACTGCTTAGTTTCTGAATTCTCCAAGAATATCAACTCCTTCAAGACAGAAATGCAATCCCACGCATCCTAGATTTCCAGCCCTGTGCATGTGCCTGACATAGATAGAGTCTGATGAGTTTTTGTTGACCGAATAGGTGGAGGGAAAAAAATAGAATGCTGAGGTTGAATCTAGGGTGTGTTGACTAGTGACACAGGGATCAATGGACTTTTCCTTTAACATATCTAGAGTGGGTCGACAGACTGTGCTTTAGATAAATCTCTCTGAGATCATCTCTCCGAGCTAAGCTTTGGTAGGAGCTGGAAGCAGACAATGAATGATTTTGCTGTTGCAAAGCCCTCAGCGGACCACCTACTGTGTGCTTGACCAGCGTACCTTGATCCCCCTGTGCGTGTGTGGGTGGATGGAGACAGTGATATTATATTAAGGGAAGGAAGAAGCCCAACCAAGAAATGGGTCTCTTGCACAACCATGGTTTCCTTTAAGAGGTATTGCTTTCTATCAAGCACCTGGCACCCTATCCATGGAGAACCCTTTCTTTGCTTCCCTCCATCAAGTTTCCCATCATAGAGTTTTTGTCCAGTGCATCTGAATTAACTGGCACTTGTTTAAAATGCATATTCCTCAGTTTTCCCCCTGCCATCACCCCAAAAACACCCTGCCTCAAAGATGGTCTAAGTTGGCTGGGGAAATTTTTCCAGCAGTCCCCATTGCCTAGCTTCTTAGTGGTACTGTTACAGCTCTACATGGGCAGAACTTGGGCTCAGTCTTGCTTTTAACCTTCACGTGCTGTTTGATGTGGAGCTTTGTGGGCACAAGCAGTTTCCAATGCTCCTGGGCCTGGTACAATAGAGCTGAGCTACCCCACAGACCCCTGGGGGACATTCTCGTGCCACACAGGCCCCACCTGAGAGTGACTCTTCTTGGCAGGGACACTGGAAGGTGTCTAGGTGGAGGGTGCTCATTCCTGTGCAGGACCTGGCCAACACAGCATAGGTTGATAATTATTATGAAAGATAACGTCTCGCAATCACTATTTGAAATAAATAATAATAATTCATGGCCAAATAGGATTTTGCGGTTCTCAAAGCTCTCAGATTTGCATTATTTCCTGTGACCTCACAATAGTCCTGTGAGGCAGGACTATTCCCATTTTACAGATGCAGAAACTGAGACTCAGAGAGGGCAGTGAGGTGACCTGTATGTCCAAGGTCACACAGATGGGCTTGCTACCGCTGGATCTCAGGTTTTCTGGCTCCATTCATGCTATGTTCCATTCCAGCGTGCTTGCTGATCTCTTAGGTTATCAGATTTGAAAGTTGAGGAACATTGCTAAGAATGATAGCACTATATTTGAGAGCTCAACAATGTCCATCAAGAGATTTGCAGTTATGATTTGCTATAAAAATGCCAAATACAAAAATAAGAATTTCCATTTTTTGGATGATTGGAGGAGGAGACACTGTGGCTCTGTTAAAACGCTAGCCCCATGTGTCAAGAAGGCTTCCGAAGTTCATCATCCTCCTCTAAGCTGTCAGCAAAGTTTCCGTGGTGTGCCGCAGCTGGCTTGCCCCCATTAGTGAAAGCCAATCGTGAGCAACTTTTTTTTTTACTTCATGGTTTAGTGATGTCACATTGCTAGCTTGAAATCAGCCATGGCGCAAGAATGTACCCCATGGAAATCAGCAAATGCTACAATTCAGGGCTTTTCCATCCCAGGGAACCAGGCATTAAACATTTACCAGCACGTCGCTGCTCACAGCTACCAGGGACTGACTCAAACTAGAAGTTCGAAAGTTCTCCTCTGTCATCTGCATGGGACCATCTTCAGTGTTCATTTTTCTTCTAACCACAAGTCATACCCCATTCATGGGATCATGCCATTCCTTAAATAGGAGGCTCTTTCTGTCTGAGCTTGCAAAATCAGACGGGTGGGTTTTCTACTAATAGGTTCTCATATTTGTATAGTTTGCAAAGCGTTTTCACATCCCTCATGACTTCTGAGCCTCGTGTGCTCTATGGGACAGATGCTTTCTCCTCTCATTAGAGAGGAAGAGCCTGAAGATCTGACAAATGATGTGACCACTCCCAGAGTCATTGGCCTGGCAAGGGGCAGCCAGGGGCTTGAACTGGGTTTTCCACCTCCTTGGTTTGTGACCCTTCCCCTTGTACGAGACCCCTCCTTCACTCGTGAGACTTGCAATGCTGGCAGCTCAGGCTACCATCTGGGGCAAAGAGGAGGGGTGCCCTGTAGCAGCCGGGGGTATAACATTTGTCCTGGCCCTGAACAGAAAAGGACAGACACACTGGCTTATGAGTACCTGCAAAAATTGCTAACCCCACTTTACTGATCCTGTGCAAGGAAAGGAGTCTACTTTCACTCTTCCTTTGTCCCTGGTTCCGCCTTTGACTCCTTTAAAAACTTTTATGGGAGCCTAGCGTCTCTGGGCCCTGCTGTAAGTCCTGCCCTCAGCAGGAATTTGGAGCCTCCTAAGTGACTGGCATTAATGCCCTGCTTCCCCTCTTGCACAACTCCCAGCTTCTCTACTGCCCGGTGATGGAATTATTGATTGGTAAGCATTTCACAACACATTTTCAAAACATGCTGAAGGTCAAAAATTAATGACTCATGGGCAGTCACACTTGTTTCTGCCTCAGCCTCTCTGGATTATATTGGTGAAGTTGGTTAATAGAAGTCACTGGAGAACCCGAGGTCAAAGTTGACTGTCCAACCCTGACCAGCGGGACCATTAAGTG
This sequence comes from Panthera tigris, assembly GCF_018350195.1. NCBI lineage: Eukaryota > Metazoa > Chordata > Mammalia > Carnivora > Felidae > Panthera > Panthera tigris. Next base: position 79,086,600 of record NC_056668.1, read on the forward strand.
ACTTGAAGACATAATTCTTGATCTTTTATTTGGTGATTAATCTGCTGAATCACTTTGGTTTTTCATACCAAAGAATATAAGAGGGGAATGAGAGGATTTCAGTGCTGAATTGGCCACCAACTTGCCCCAGAGTATTAGAGTACTGGAGTACCGGAGAGGTCCTCAGCTGAAGAAGAAGGCTTGGGGCATAGGTAAGGGAGCACTTTGCTCTGATAGCTGGGATCCTACACTAGCCCTTTGGAGAACAAAGCCAAACCCCTGAGCCAGTCTTGGAGATACTTACTCACATCTGTGCTCGAAGGCAGAAAGAGCTCCGTGTGAGACCGTATGGAAGAATGCCTTAGGACACAGTAGCAGAGAGAAATCCAGATCAGGAGGCAAGGGATCTGGGTTAACTCTCAACTCTGCCACCTGGGATTTGAATACACCGACCAATTGCTAGACCTGTGTCAGGACCTTGGTTTCCTCACGTGTAACACGGAGACGGTGACAAACGCTTTCTTTCAGAGGGCTGCCTCAAAGGTCAAGTCCCTGACGCACGTGAACTTTTCCTGGTACAAACCAAAATGCGTGGGGCAGCTACGGCATGGTTCTACATGGGCTAGTTGAATGTTTTGAGGGAATGAATATCAAGGGGACGTTTGTTTTCTTCTTGATATGAAAATTTGTTCTCACCTTTTTTTTTTTTTCCTGTTTTTCCCCAGAGAGTAATCTAACTTGCAGAATTCGTTTCCGAATGCCTTTTCAGGGGCAACCGTGGGACTGGAAATTTCTTTTGTACTAGTTCTCCTATAGGTTGTTATACTTTAAAGTACCTGAAGGTCCTGTAATTCTAATATAATGTAATGCCAGAACTAAGAGGTGTGATGTCGTGGAAGTATCCGTGACGTCTGTGCCTCCTGGACTCTGCAGCATAGCCCTTCTCCACATGCATTCCCGCACATTCTCCCTCTCCCAGCTGTGTGGGCAGCGTTGCTCCCCTGCTGCTGACTGGAGAATGCGCCAGTAAAAAAAGGAAGCAGGGGCACCTGGCTGGCTGAGTCGGGAGAGCGTGCCCCTCTTGATCACGGAGTTGAGAGTTCGAGCCCTGCGTTGGATGTAGAGATCGCTTAAAAAAAATAATAAAATCTTAAAACGTAAATAAATAAAAAGGAAACAAATTCAGTTACGTAAAAAGCAGCCTGGGTGAGGAAAGGCAAGTATGTGTTTCAACTTGATTGAAATCGCTTTTTTTCCCACCAGTTTGTCCTCTTGTCAGGACATGTCAGAACTTACCGAGCCCTTGGCAGTCCCTGTTCTCACCTCTTCGTTGTACTTAAGAGCAACCTAAGGCTTAGAGCCTAGAGGTGACTTCATCAGGGTCACAAAGCCAGCTTTCGGGGCAGAATCAGGATTCAAGCACCCATCTCCTGACTTCTCCTGTCTCCTATCTCCAGTACCCCACATGTAAGTGGTGACTCTAAAAGAAAAGAGAAAAAAAAAAATAGACCTTCACTGGAGTATCTTGAGTTACTGGTTTTCAAGGATAGTTTTATAACCGGCAGTGACAATGCCTCAAAAGCTGGTAGCCAGCTTCGACGAACTTACGTAATGCGCACTTATCATAGAACACGTATCATCAAACACCTGCTAGATCTGAGCGTTGGTGCCTAAGTTGCTTTTATTGTCAAAGAGAAGAAGGGGACAAGGAGCTCGGCTAAACAAAGCTGGAAGACTTTTTATGAGAAAATTTGGAGGCAATTTCTGGAGGCACAGGAACACATTTCCAAAGGCTTCTAAAATGTACATCAATGGGATTGGGTGAATTTAGTAGTTAAAGAAGTGAAGGGCACTGAGGACCGTTTGGTGCCTAACGCCTCTTTCAGACAGGTCTCTTCTGTTTGCCTTGGTCACAAAGCTCTAGGAGCCTCAAGGTGGGCAGGCCCAGAGGTTTCCCAGAGCAATGTCTGAGGTTGCTGGTTTCCATTCAGGCTTCCAGGCAAACACACACCAAAACACTCGTGGTTCTCACTGGGATCTCTTCTCATTAGCGGAACATGACCAAAGTCGAAGAGACATGGACCATTTGTCTCTCCACCTGAGTCCATCCATACAAAGTGGACTTTGGCCTATTTTGGAGGTCAGCCTACATCAACAGGATGGAACATTTGCCAAATACACGGTCACTTGCCTTTGGTTCCCCACAAATTTTTGAACGGCAAGAGCTGTTCATTTATTTACTCGCCTAATAGTTATTATTAAGGGCGCACTGAACTAGAAAACCTGTGCAGGTATAATGGGCTCTCTGCATCTTAGTTTTCTCCCCCGAACGAGACTATTCATTACCTGCCTTGCGTATCGCACCTTGTTGCTGGGAACGTCCCATGAATGACGTGTGGAACTGCTGTTTCGACTCTAAAGCCCGCCACGTAGGTGAAAGGTTGTTGCTATCACTCTGTGGCCAACAGCGTGCTGGGCACCAGGTAGGTTACAGAAAACATGTAAGAGATGGTCCCTACCCTCCAGGAACTTACAACCCCGCTTTGGGAAACTGAGGCATACCCAAACAAAACAGAGATGGAAGGCTGTATTTGCTATTCCAGCGGTAGCTCTGAGACCTATCCGAGGGCAGAGAAGGAGGAACTCATTAACAGGCTGCAGATGTTGGGACAGCCTCTTGGAGGACGTGAGGCTTGAGTTGGGTGACAAAGTAGACAGAGAAGATGGAGAAGGTCTTTGTGGGTGTGGCATCGCCGGGTCAGCAAGTGGAGGCTTTTCTTGGTAAATCAATCTACTTGGAGTCAGAACTCCCAACCAAGCTGGAGTTACGGATTTAAAATTTGAGGGAAGCTATAGGAAAGGGAAAGTCAGAGATGTTTTTAGACCAACGATGGGCTATAACACGATGGTGACTGGGGAGGCGTCACGTGTGACAGATGGGTTTGTGAGGAGACAGAGGAGGGAAGGGGGCTACAGCAGGGGGTGGTATGCTTCTGGACCAGACCGATGAAAATGGTAAGAGAAAAACAATGCAGGTCAGTGAGAGAATTCTGTTTGCAGGTGGAGGACAAGTCAAGCTATTCACCCTGGCTCCTCTCCTGGTGTCTAAATGTTGGGATTTGAGTTAAAGTGGGCAAGGAGGGGCAAAAAATGGGAGTGTCTTTATATGTACACTTGGAAGAGTTTTGAAAACACAAGCTGGTCTCACAGTATCTATTTGTCTACCCATGAAAAAGGATTTGAAGTTGCTGGCTAATCCATAGGATGACAGCTCTTCAGAGTTAGGCAGGACCTTGCAGATTACCTGGTCACATGGTGGCCAATGTCAGAATTTCTGTTCCAGTATCCCAGCAAATGCTCATCCCTCTTCTCAAACCTCTTTAATCAAGGCAGTTCACTACTACTTGAAGAAGACCTTCCCAGGACCGGATGTGTCTAAAGCTTCGCAATACTTTTATTTTGAATTCTAATGAATTTTCCTAACTGGTTCTCCTATTGCCCCCCCTCCCAGGGTCACACAGAACACTTTCACATCTTCAGCCATTTAATTGAATATGCAGGCCTTGTCTTCCTGGATGCTCCCCATCAACCTCATCGATATAAAAATGACCTTTTCTATTGGATAAGTAACGTGCAGTAAAATCTCATCATTTCTATTTTTTAAATTTATTTTATGTTTATGTATTTTTGAGAGAGAGGGACAGTGAGTGGGGAAGGGGCAGAGAGAGAGGGAGAGAGACCCAGAATTAGAAGCAGGCTCCAGGCTCTGAGCTGTTAGCACAGAGCCTGATGCAGGGCTCGAGCTCAGGAGCTGTGAGATCATGACTTGAGCCGAAGTCCAACCCTTAACTGACTGAGCCACCTGGGCACCCCTCTTTTCTATTTTTATTTATCACTTTAACCAAAGACAACAGAGCTGGATTCTGAATCTTACAGGAAAAAAAATTAATTGAAAGGTAGAAAGAAAGAAAGAAAAAGAAGGAAAGAAAAACTCAGTTATGGGAACCTTCATATCCTTCTTTCTTTACTTTAAGAGCGTAAATGGGGGCTTTTGTTGTTGCTGTTTTTGGCTTTGCACAAAAGTCACGTCCTGTGATCTCATGAAATAGGTGCCTTCATCTCTTTCTTTTTTGAACTGATCAGCTGGATATCTTCCAGGGATTTGGTGTCCAAAATCAAGTCTGGTGAGTGAGAAGTTTGACCAGATTCAGAACAGCCTTGCCAAATTGCAAACAGAGGGTGTGGAGTCAGGTCAGTTACAGAGGGTCACAAAAATGAAACTCACAATGGACAGGGTGTATATTTGAGGCACATAAGGGTCTCAGTCAGTAGTAGTTGATATTAATAAAATACAAAAACAAAAACAAAAACAAAATAATAGTAGTGATAAACAGCCAGGCCAACACTGAAACTTTTGAACTGATATGGAGGGAAGGAGTTCTGTAATATACACACTGTTGCCTGAGGACGGTCTTTCTCGTTGCCTTAGCAAGTTATATTGCCATGCTCTGTTTCAGACCGTGCTCCGGCAAAACCTTAGCACTCATATTAAAAGTTTAGAGTAGGGGGCTCCGGTCATGATCTCACGGTTGGTGAGATCGAGCCCTGTGTCGAGCTCTGCCCTGACAGCGGGGAGACTGCGTGGGATTCTCTGTCTCCCTCTCTCTCTGCCCCTGCCCTGCTCATTCTCTCTCTCTCTCTCTCTCTCTTTCTCTGTCTCAAAATAAATACATAAACTTAAAAAAAAAGTTTAGAGTAGAAAAGATAATCTTTACCAGAACATAGAAAATCGTATCAAAACACACAAGCAAACAAACATGAAGCAGGTCAGTTTTCTCTTTTTGGCATTGAGCAAGACCATATGCTTCCAGAGATGAGGATTTAAAAATAGCCTGTCCCACAGCTCACACTGTAGCCCTGGGACATGCCGGGGGTGGGAAGGATTGCCTCACACTTAATAATAGTGACACTTCACATTTACACGAACCTCTTCTCAAAGTAACCGAGAGTACTTTCCAGTTATTTGTTTGCTGTGTTTTAAAAAAATCTAATCTTCCTGATGTCCCTGTGAGCGGAGAAGGGAGTGGTACTAATATTCCCACTTTACCCGGATGACCGAGTTATCGAAGGGTAAAGTCACTAAGTTGGGATCACAGACTGACTCAGGAATTAATCTGGTGCAGTTCCAGACACACGGGGCTGCGGGCTGCAGCAACATCCTGAGCCGTGAGAGACACGAGTTCAAAGGATGTTGCACAAAAAAGAAAGAGAGTTGCTTCCCATTGCTTCTGTTTTGAAATGCACTTGCCTTTCCTTGTAAGCATTTCATCAGTTTCCCATTCTAAGGCAAATTGCTTACAAGCCTTGGTGACCTATATTTGCAGACCAATTTACAGAGTCTTGGTAACAACGTGATATTTCAAGTCTCCAGAATCCCTTACCCTGGAGAGGGTCTCACACTCGCCATCTCATCCGACCTCTGTAACAGGCTGTAATTCAGGCAGGGCCAGAGTTTTGATGAGAGAGATCAGAGGCTCAGGATGTGGGGGAAACTTTTCACCTGGTAAGGGCAACAGACACTGACCAACATGCAGATCTTCACTCTGGAGGTCCGGGCTGTTTTCCCGCGGGCCACACTGTCCCCTAGGTCTAAGCAACGTGGTGAAACTTGCACAGCGTATGTTCCCAGGGAAGATGTCTTCCTCTGTGCTCAGGACTGACTCTGCCATCCAATGTGGCGCCCAACACTCGGTTTCTAATTGGTTGCATAACACGGATGGGGGGATACATGGCAAACACAAGTCACTGACAAGCTCCCTTTAAGGAAGAAGGGAAACTCGTCATCCAGATTGTCGGCAGATGGTTTGGAGATACCTGGAGTCCAGTGAGGTTGTGTGACCCACCAGCCTTAGCCCCTATTCCGACCCTACCTCCCTCGGCTCTACTATAATTATTCTCTTGCCAACACACTAAATTCCCTTGTTGCTTTCCCCTTCATTGGGCAAAACCCCAGTCCTGGGGAAACGTAACCGTCCTCACCTCCTTTGCTTGTCCCTAAGCAGCAAAATGCTGTTAAGAACATCGCACACCATGCTAGAAGCAGCTCACTTTAAATTTATGATGGCCAAGGGGCCCTATAACACTTCTGGCAAATTTGCCCTTTCAGTCCCTGGATAAACTCTTTCACACCTTTACCTTCCTCCCTAAATCTCCACCACGTGTTATTCTTTCCATCTTCCAGGATGATGACCTTCCTTATTATTCAAGGAGAGTTATTCCGTCTTTCCACCACCAGCTTCTTTACTCACCCACATCTGCACCTGCAAACACTACCTCCCACAGGCAGTGTTGCTGTTTCTAAAGGTCACCCCTCTGTTTGTCTCCTGGATTCTACCTCCTTTTAATTATTTCTCTCTGGCAATATCATTTTCTCCCGTTCCGTTACATCAATCCTATCAACATACAAAGACGCCTGCATGATAACCATTAAACAACAACTCTCCCTTGATCATGCTCATCTCCCTTGACCCTCCTGTGTCCACCCCTTTCTTTGATGCCTTCCCCAAAATCTTCAAAAATAAGATCTGCTTTTCTGGTCTCCTCTTCTTCAGCTCCTCAACTCTGTTCCCATTTCTTTGGGATCCTGTCAGTCCACCTAAGCAGCCCTTTTCAAGGTCGCTAATGATCTACATATTTCCAAAGCCCACACGGACTCAACTTTCTGGACTCTTCAGTAGAATTCGACACGGTCGAACACTCATACTTCTTTGAACATTCCCCTCCCCGCACTTCTGTGATGCCACTCTCACCTGGTTTGCCCTTACCTTCCTGTCTCCTTGTCTGGCTCTTCCTCCTCCACATCAAATTTTGGAGAGCTCTGAGGCTCTTGTCTCTGGTCTGTAGACACTCTTCCCGGATGATCTCATTGGGTCTCATGGCTTTAATACACCATCTATATGCAGATAACTCCAAATCTTTATCTCCACCTGACTTCTCCCTTGAGCTCCAGACTTGATAACTATAATTGTACACCTAATAGGCATTTCACACAAACCACCACCCAAGCCAAACTATTGACTTACCTCTCCCCACATCCAAGTCCTCCACTCCAAGTCTTCCCTTGTCAGAGTAAGTTGTCCTGAGCCACCGAGATATTTGTTCAGAGAATATACATGAGCCTTTCTGATTGTGTTTTATTTCCCTTAATCCCCATGGCTAACCAATCAGCAAGCCCTATTGACCTTATACCTAAAATATATGTCAATTTAGGATATTTTTCATCACCTCTGCTACTAGCCACCTTACTCCAAGCTGTCATCACATTGTTCACGTCCAAATTTTTGGTCCCTATACTCACCTTTCACACAGTAGCCAGAACAATGTTTCCAAGACCCGAAGTTATAAAGTCACCTCTCGGCTAAACTCTCTTACCATGAGTATAAAACTCTACAGAGTCTGGTCCCTGGCTACTTGTCCAGCATCATCTCCCTTTCTCAGCCTCATCTGCAATGTTCACTGTTTTTTTTCTTCCTCCCTCAAACCTGCCAATACTTTCCAATCTGAGAACTTTTCACTTGCTTTTCCTTTTATTTGGATGTCCTTCTTCCAGACCTCCAGTGGCTGCTTCGTTTTGTCATTCTGGTCTCAGAACAAATGTCATTCCCTTAGACAGATTCACCTGACCAACGTCACTAAAGTATTCTCCCCTAGAACCAAAAGTAAGTATTCCACCGTTGTCCCTGCCCCCCTGCGAGGAGGAGTGTTCTCCTTTAGTGAAATTCTAGTGAATTATACCCTCAACTTTAGTGGTGAGTCTGTATAAAACCTGACATTGAAATTTGTGACTACTTGTCCCTGGGGGTTTCTGAAGACATTATTTGCTCTGTCACTCAGTAATCTTTTCTATAAAACCCTGTATGAGGAATTCTTTTAGGACTAAGAGCTAGAAAAGCTTTGTTTCCCTTGAGAAGCTGATAATGACACAACTGACTTCACATTGGTTTTTCTCTCTTTCCTCTCTCTGTTTTGTTTTGTTTTGCCTTAATAACACAAAATTTTAGCTTAATTATTGCAGATAATTTAGCTTAATTATTTAGCCAAAATTTTAGCTTAATTATTGCAGATATGTAGAACTATAGGACCTGGTTACTTGTCTAGACAGTTTTGTCCAGTAGAACTTTCTACAATCATGGAAATATTCTGGATCTGCAATGTCCAATAAGTAGCTGCTAACCACGTGTGGCTACCAAGCACTTGACATGTGGCCAATGAAACTGAGGAACTAAATTTTTATTGTATTAACTTTTTTGATTTAAATTTAAATAGTCACACGGGCCTGGTGGCTACATTGGACAGCACAGGTCCGGATACCCTGGTCTAAGATACTAGAGTGTGTTTTTATGCACGCTTCATTATTCATGATTGTATTTCCAATAAGTTGCCTCAGTCCTTTGTGGCTGGTAGGAAAAAAAGAAAGGGAGAAAACACATTGAAATGAGTAAGTGACTCTGTAGGAGGAGTTAGCATGTTTATAGGCTTGGGTGACATGATAGAGTATGCAGACAAAGAGTCTTAAATCCTATTTCCCCATGAGAGCTCTGTGGAAAAAGCACCTGCAGCAAGTCTGAGATCCAAGTTCTGGTCTTCGTTTTGCTGTTGGACATGACGTGTGGCTCTGAGTGAACCAAGATTCAATATATTCACGAGTAAAACAGGGGCTGTTGGATTGATGACTGGGTGTCTTTCGCATCTGGAGACCAGATGTGTAGCTCCTCCCACTGCCATTCCTTCTGAAGTCCAGGAAGCTGGCCCTTGGCTACCGACGTGCACTATGGGGCACACCTTGAGAAGGTCATCTTATTCATGCTCACCCCTAGGACAGGGTCATTGGTAAATGAATTTAAAACAAATACAAACAGTCCAATCTTCAAAGTGTCATCAGGGAGGGAGAACGTGCCGTAAATACTTAGGGATTTGGATATTTTTGATACCGAGGGATGTATCATTCCCTTTATTGCATAAAAGCACAGGACTGACATCAGAAGACTTGGACTCTAGTCTCAGCTCAGCTACTAACAAGCTGCATGATTTTTGTCAGGTCAAAGTTTCCTCCTCTCTCAAATGAGAGGATTGGACCAGCTGACCTTTAATTTCCTGTCTTGTGCTAGCCGTAATAATTATAGCTAACATTTATCGAATCTTCAGAATGTGCTGAGGTACGTTGCCTTATTTAGTCCTATAGAGGTGGGGAATATTATTATTTCCATTTCCAAGGCAGAAAGACTGAGCTTTAGCATTTCGCAAGGGAACAAAGTTAGCAAATGTTGGATTCTCTACCGGAATCCCACGGTCTGGTTTCAGAACTCATCTTCCTTACCTGTTCTGCCTTCTCTATAATTTTGTTTTTCTTCTATCGGCCAGAGCACCATTGTTTTCCTGGTTAAACAAACAGTTGTCTTAATGCTTTCAACGAAAACTTCCAAAATCTGGACCCAAATATGGTTTCCCCAGACTTCAGAAGGCCAGGAAAGGCCCAGTACAGCCAGGATTCATGGGTTGGTTGCCACCTGGCAAAAACAGCCTTATTCATTTGGCTAGTGTGCTGTGAAAATAATACCATTTTCTAAGTATGCTGTGATATGACAAATTCTGGGAAGCATGTGGGCTTAGGCATATGTAATGACTCACCGGCAGGGTTTAGCTTGGGCTTCTCACAAGTCATATCACACGCATTTCACAAGATCCTATCATGAGGGGATGCTCTATCCTACAAATGTCAATCATCACTCCCTGAGAGTGGGACATGTCAGTAATCCCCATATGTCCAACAGGTCCATCTTGGACCTGGCCCTCAACTGATCTTCAGTTAAGAACGCATTTTGTTAGCTGATAAAGCAGGGTCCTTATGTTGGTTAGAATCCTATGAAGTTAGAGCCAGAAGGAGCTTTAGAAATGTTAACCTGAAGAAGGCAGAGGATTTTCTCAAGGTCTGTTCAAAGTTGGAATGAAAACTCTGCTCTCCCTCATGCCCCGTCCAGGCCTCCTCCTTATCAGACTGGTAGTCAGAACCACATCCTTTGGAAATGAGGCAGGGCAAACATAACTGAAATTTCATCCTGCCTCTACAGATGTCAGGAGCAAGGGAGTACCTGTAGTAGGAGAACCTACCTCCCCTGGCTCCATCAAAGGCCACAGACCCATGAGAACCATCCAGCTTAGCCTGAGCCACACGCCCGGAGGTCACAGCAGTGCACAGGAACGTGAGAGGAAGTGGAAACGTGTGAGTGGAGGGCTCAAAGCAACGGGCTCACCACCGGAAAAAAAAAATAAAAATAAACACGCTCAGAAATAGTGTAACTGATATGCAAAGAAGATCAAAACAAGGGTTTTAAAATATCTTGGCTGCTTTAGAGGAGGTGGGGGTGGTAAATGAAGCGAGGTTGCAAATGGGTGTTGGGGTTGGGGGGGGAGGTTATATGGATGGTTCACTGCAGCCTACCAGGCCATGGAAGCCTGAAGCCCAAGGGTATTCAGATTAAAATGTGGGAGGTATAGATTCTCATGGGTAACTCAGAGGTAGGCAGGGACTCAGGAGCAAGAACCCTGGAGACCTTCAACCCCAAACTCCTCCCTCCCTAACCTCATTGCTATTCCCTGAGAATCTGCACCATTTGGAGTCATGGACATTTGTCCCAAGGCAGGGCATTGAGGCTCAGACATGCCAGCAGTGAAGGCACCCAGGATTCCACCCAACTTGGCTGAACTTCTGAACTTCAAAGCTCAAGTAGCAGTTTGGAACAAACGTTCCAGGGTTAAGGATCGAGGCTGAGCAAACTCAGGGAAGATAAATCCCCTAATCTTAAGTCCAATTCCCTTTCCTTTCATTCTGTTGGGAAGGGCTACAGAAACGAACTCTCTTTTAAAGGAAAGATTGTATTTTGAAACTGGTTCCTGAAATGGGAAACCAGAAGTTTGGTGATGGCCCTGCTGCCTGTTTATGTTCTCCCTCTGCCAATTTAACCAGCCCTAATAATAGCTCAAGGATCATGGGGACATTTCCAGCATCAGACGGCCATCAGTCAACAGCATAGGTACAAAGGGGAGCATTCGCTCCACTATGGACCCAAATTGTCTCATGGATTTTAGCAGAGGAAAGACACTGGGCAGGGCTGGGGAGAGGGGGGTTGCCTGGGCTTTGGAAATTAACTACCCTTCATATAGGTCTGATACTTACAAAGCACCATTACATTTCCTATCCAGTGAGATGGACTGAGCTGGGGCAATCATACATATTTTCCAGTTGAGACAGCTGAGGCTCCCGTGTGAAATGGTACAAGGGCTCTACTCCAAGTGATATATGCTCATTATAGGGCCCTGAGGAGTCAGAGATGGGAATCAGATCCCTTTGGTCTGAACTTGAGCTAGCTCTCTCCACACCTTCCTCCTCCTCCCTCTCTCCCTTCTCCTCCTTTGACAAAGAAGGGCACATTTAATACTTCAGTGATGGAATAGAAGGTTGCTTTCTTTAACTTTTGATCCAATATTTTTTCTATTATGTTTCTTGTTTAGTCAAGAGAAGGCAAATCCTACCCCAGACTCTTCTTGAACCTGATATTTAGTAGATAACCACCAACACATGCATGTGACGGCCTTTAACTAGCAAAGCCCAGCCAGCTTGGGCTGAGGTGGGAGACAGATGGTAGAGTAGAGCTTCGATGTCTGTCTGAAGCAAATTTGCTCCGTAGGTCCAGAGAACAGTGTGGTTGACACAGGCTGTGGAATTTCACAAGGTAGTGTTCATTGTGGGCTGAGGGGATCCAGGAGAGACTGCTAGCTGGAGGAAGCCCTACTGAGGCAGCATATGAAAGGATAAATATGGGTTGAAGCATGGGGAGTTCTAGAGAAGCAACAGGATAAAAGCCCAAAGGTTTAAAGTACATTGGGCATTGTAGAAATTTCAAAAAGACCCACCACGTTGAAGCCATGAAATTCACGTTAAGGAGACACTTTGGAGTCATAACGTGGAGGGCTTTGAAAGACCAGCTGAATCACTGTAATTTTATTCTGCAGGCATTTAGGAGTCTCGGAAGCCTCGTGAATGCGAGAGTAGTGTGAGAAAACTGGTGTTCTAGAAAGCTCCTTTTAGTTGTATGCAAGATGGGTAATAAGGAGAGCAGCTGAGAAAAGAAAGGCCACAGGGGCCGTGTACTGTGTCACTAAAAGAAAGGTCACAGGGGCCGTGTCAAGAGGCTGACTATTCTGCTTTCTAACTATGTAAACTTGGTCAAATCAGTCCCAGATAGATGCATAAATATATAGGAGTACTTCCTTCTCTGATGTGAAAACCTGTCCTGCCTATCCTTCAGAGAGGTCCTGGACATCACATGCAATGAAGTGAAAATGATTTGTAAACTATAAAACTACAGAACAGACATGGGAGATAATGCCCCAGGTTGACTTGATGTGATGGAAACGTGAGTTGTTGGTGGCCATGGGGATGGGTGGTTTGGGGCCATACTGAGTGAATGCTAAGTCTCCCTCTGGAGGGATATCATGTTTCCTTGCTGGCACCTCCTGTGTCACCTGGCACAGACTGGGGGCTAGCAGAAGATTAAGGTGTGTCGAGCTCCTGCTTAGGAGTCAAAGACCAGAAATCCCTTAGGTCCCTAGTAACTTCCTCAAGGGAATGAAAGAAATACAAAGCTAGCTTTTCAATCTTGATCTGGAAATACAAATAAACAGTTGAGTTACTGTTTTGCAGAGTTGCCGAGTAATTATGAAGGGCAAGGAAGAGTCAGTTTGCACAAGGTGATTGCTCAACCCAAAGGTCTTGCCACTGGACCGGCGGAGGTGTCCGGGAAGGTGCAAGCAGAAGTCAGCCCAGCTGTTCTCAGGGGCTGCTCACTGGAAGGCAGGCCTCAGCCTCATGGACAAGAAGGGTTAACACAAACGAGTGAAATGAAAACTGCAGAATCAAGACTAGGTTAGGATGGGTGAGACACAGCCATCTGGGCTTTCAGCCAGCCCTGGGCTTCCAGTGGAAGTATTTCACAACCCCCTTCTTTCTTCATGGGTTATGTCCTTGGAGTGAGCCAGCCAGTGGGGGCATCTTGGGGGAGTGGAAAGTACACTGGACTGGGTGTGGGAGCTCTGCGTTCAAGCCCTGGCTCCAACCCTGGCCCGTGGTGTGAGCCTTTCTCTTGGGGCTGGGCTCAGACGAGACTGCATGATCCCTGGGACTCTCTTTGGATTCAGACTCCTGACAGGGGCAGGGGACAGGCCAGCCTAGCCTTCCAAATTGAAATTCAGAAAGGACAGCTACAGTGAGTGAACTGACCTAGCGCCCAGGGTGATTGAGTCCTGTGATCAGGCTTTAGCTCAGGCCATGATGGCAACATGGGGAGTTTTAAACAAGGTCAGCTTGGGGCAGAGGCAACCGTGTGTCTGCCAACCAAGGCTTGAGGTTCAGATGCATCAGAGAGCTGGGAGCCCTCTGAGTTCCCCCTCATCATGCTGTGGAGCTCTGCGTAACTAGGAGGACAATTTCCCTGATCTATTCTTCCTTTGGAGCCTGGGACAGCATAACTCATTTCCCTCCCACTCCCATTTTCCTTCTCCAAGTCTCAGAAGCTAGGAACTCCTCCCCTCCACTTCTCCCACTTCCCAAGCAGATGCTCAGTGATAAACGCACTTGCTCTCTTGCACATACTTCCCCTGTTCTTTCTGGTGACCAGCCACAGCACTGGTCCAGGCTTTAGGAAGTAGGGTGTGGGGCATGGGGGCAAAGTTCACAAGCTGGTCCCTGTGGCTGCCTGGGCTGTGCCACGTGTCTGTGCAGGCAGCGTCCCATGGTGAGCTCATTCCTAAAGAGGGACCATTATTCATGAACCACTTACGAGCACCATCGACTTTCTCTGGCCCTCCCTCCAGGGTCCAGGGGAACATCCAAATGAAAGAAACCTTTACTGAGCACCTAATAAATACCAGGATCCATTCTGAGAGAAGACAAAGGATCCAGAGGTCAGTCATAGCTCCTGCTTCCAAACGGAGAGACAGGGTAAGCCGGAAAGCCACTATGATACCCTGTGGAATACGAGGATAGACACAAATTCAGGAAGACTTCAAATGAAGGAGAAGTAACGGTCAGTTGGCAGCCCATAGAAGTCTGTGATGAGATAGAGCAATCATGCACATCATATTTATTATTATGGTTATTATTATAGCCAACTTCTACCAAACTCTTACTATGTTCGAGGTACTGTGCTAAACCCTTGTATGCTACCTTATTTCTCTTCACGAAAGCCCTTTCCTCTTAGATAACATCATTTTGTAGATAAAGAACATGAGACTCAGAGAGGTTAAATAACTTTCCCAAGGCCACTCAGCCAGTAGATGATTAGAACCCATGGTTTCCATGCAAGTATGGAGATGAGGTATTCCCATATAGAATAAAGAACGACAGCTTGGAGTGGCAATGCATGGAATAATTTTGTTGAGGCAGGGAAGCTGTGGGGGTTAAGATGAGGGGGACTTGAGGACCCATGAGGAGCTTGACCTTGCCCTAGAGGCTGTGGGGAGATTGAGAATTTCAGTGGGACAATAGCATGGTCAGAAGGTATTTCCGACTTAACAGTGAGGACAGGAAGACTGCCAGTCAGTGGTGGGCTGGAAGGCTGGACTGCAGGACAAGAGTTAGGAGAGGAGAAGGAGAAGGAGAAGGAGAGGACCAATCAGAGCCCAAACGCCTGTCCATCATCTCCCTCTTGTCACCATCAATGGCAGAACAAACAGAGAATGAGGTGTCTTAAGACAGCCTATGTTCCACTGAGGTTCCGCAGGTGTTTGGGGGGCTTTCCTATCAGTCAGATGCATGTCAGGCCCCAGGGTGGTGGCTGACACTCTTTCCTCATCCACAGTGAGCAGAGCATCCTCTGAATTCCCCTCTCCCAAACCCCGCAAAGCAGCAGAACCAAATGAAACAGAGTCCTTTTAATGGAATCAGGCTCCCAAGGAGAAGGCCTGGGTAGAACCAATGGGAGGACCGTGTATCCCCAGCCACCAACAGACCAAACAGGAGGTGGGTCAGAGAGAGACACGGCGGGAGGGTGGGCAGTGAAGAGTGCCCAGCAGTGATGTCTGACAGGAGCCCCGTGAGACTGCCAGTGGGCTCACTCTCCAGCCCAAGTTCCTGAGGAGCTCCTGCAAGGCTGTGGCTAAGGCAAAAATCAAAGCCATGGAAGTCTTTGCCTCAGCCAGATGAGTTGAACCTCTGCAACTATGTTCTTCTTGGCGCTTCCTTTTTTTTTTTTTAATTTTTAACGTTTATTTATTATTGAGAGATGGAGAGTGAGCAGGGGAGGGGCAGAGAGGGAGGGAGACACAGAATTGGAATCAGGCTCCAAGCTGACAGCACAGAGCCCGACACAGGGCTCGAACTCACAAATTGCAAGATCATGACCTAAGCCGAAGTCGGTCGCTTAACCGACTGAACCACCCAGGCGCCTCACTTCTTGGCGCTTCTACACGGCTTCTTTGTCATCTCAGAGGGCAGCATGGGGTGAGATTTCCAGCCCCACCTATCCCATAGGAATGCCGTCACCACCATAGAGAGAGAAAGGGGCCCTAGAAACCATTTAAGCCAAACTGAGAGTGCCCAGAGCGGGCATATAACTGAGACTCACACAGACTCCTGTCTGTGTTGTTTGTTTTTAAATGTTTATTTGAGAGAGAGGGAGAGACAAGTTGGGGAGGGGCAGAGAGAAAGGGAGAGAAAGAGAATCCCAAGCAGGCTCCTCACTGTGAGCGCAGAGCCCGATGCAGGGCTTGACCCCACCGAAACCACAAGACTGACCTGAGTCGAAGTCAGATGCTTAACTGACTGAGTCACTCAAGCGCCCCTTAGTTTATTTATTATAAACACATAGTGCTTGTTGATGTGCCAGACGCTGTCCTAAGCACATTGTAAGTTATTAAGTTCTTCAATTCTCATAGCAGTCCTAGAAGGTAAGTACCTACTTCATTTCACTGATGAGAAAACTGCAGCATAGCGATGTGAAGTGAGCTGGCCAAGCCCTCACGGTAATAGCTAGAACCAGAACTGAGCCTAGGTCGTTTGGCTACAGGGCCCAAACTCTGAACCCCGACATTCGGCGACTCTTTGTTCTAATTTCCAAGCTAAGACTCTGGCACGCCTACAAGAGAAAGGGAGATCAGAGCGAATCATTTCTGAAGTTGCACCAAACTCTAACACTTGGTGATTCAGTGGAATCAGCAAGTGGTTAGGGCTTTGGCTGTGCGTTATCAGTGGGCTGTTAAATATGCTTTGGTGTGACACAAGTACCCTATGTCTGTTAATTTCACTGAGTTCTGGCACTGGTTTGCCACTGCCCTGACTGTGAATTGGGTGGATCCACTGACCCACTGCAGGGCCCCAGATCTTCACATAGGGACTCACAGATATTGCACCTGTTTGCAAACCCCTACCCGATGGGATTGTGAGAACAGGGCTCAATCTAAGCAAAGAGGTGAGATGGGGAAGTGGCCGTGAAGGTCTGGGCTGCAGGGGTGCAGTGATTCAGCGAGATGTGACTGGGCGGGAACACTTGTCCCTGACTGCTGGCCATGGAGTCAGAGGCTTCGGTTTCCTTAGCAAGGAGGGTGAGACAGATGATTGGCTGTTGGCAATGGGGTTACTTGAGTGGAAGAAATATAATCTTTCTAGTGGCCCAAATAAGATAAGCTCTGTATGGAAATACAATCTCAAATTCCCTAGTTTGTTTAAACATTCAGATGGGGTAGAGCGAAATTCACGTTGTGGATTCCCTGGCTGGAAGGTAGGAGAAGTAATGGAAAGTATACTGGCTTGGTGTTGGGGCACGTGGTTCTAGCCCTACGTCTCCTCCCAAGGAGGTGAGAGACGTTAGGTGAGTCATGGCCCCCCTTGGCCTCCGTTCACCTGTAACAGTGACTATTTATTGAGTACCTGCCATGCCAGGAACTGTTCTCAGAGCTGGAGACATATTATCCTATCTAATTCTCATAGCGGCTTCATGAGGGATGAATATGATTATTGCCATTACCTGGAGGAGGAAAAGGAGACTCAGACAAGGAACTTACCTAAGGTCTTATACTGGCCCATGGAGCTGAGAATTGTCTGTGGGGAGTCCAACTACATCCTATGTTCTGAGACACAAACGTATACTGCTCATGTCCTTACAGAGAGAGGGTCAGGCTGTCTGGATATACTATGAACAATTCTATTTAGGATATTTGTGCTGAAGATGGTCCTTCCAGGAGCAGAAAATGGATTTGCTCAGTTCTGGGCTCTGGACTGAGGCAGTCGTTGCCTCCACATTTGTTTCAGTGAAGTCTGGACGGTCAGCTTTGTGCAGTCAGGGCTCCCTCACTGTATTCCTCGTGATAAGCACTGCGCCTGACCCACAGTAGGTGCTCTATGAGTATTTGTCAAATGGATGCACAGAACAACAATGAAACCTTGCGGAGCAGAGGAGCAGTGGAAGCGACGGGCAAAATGAGGGAGGCAGAACAGAATCTGCTCCATGGGCTGTGAGCTGGCCCAGACATTCTGAAAGCTAGAGAATTTCTCTAGGAGATGAGATTTTGGCTTTTAGATTAAAAGCTGCAATGTGGCATGGGAGGCCCTTGTAACAAACAAACTCTCTACTGAGGAACCCAGAGATGGGAGCATCTGCTGAAGCCTGCCCCATGGAGTCGGCCTGCTAAAGGAGAGCTTTGAGAGCGGGGTTCAATTCTACCTGCTCTCAGGAAGGTTGGGGAGCCTGTCAGCTGCTCAGGGCTGGGCTTTCGTCCTCTACCTAACTTTTCCTCTAGCCAGTTGGGGTTGGGACTCTTATGTTCCATTTTGTGTCCCCACACGAGCTTTCCTTCTTTTATAGGGGGCATATCAAGCTCTGGTCTTTTGTGCCACCCACTGTCCATCACAACTTAGCTGTGCCCTCTGGATCCCGTCATCTGCTAGGTGACATTTATCTTTATTCAGAGGAGAATTCCTAATGGTGTGCTCTTGGGTATTAGTGTGCCTCGCTCTGATCAGATAATCACATTTTACCGTGGCCTTGAAGACATGGTTAATGATGTGACTTTTCAGCCCTGGGATAGGTTTGTGGGAGAAAGACTGTTACTCACTGTGATGATAACAACCACCGATACAATTGACAAAACACTTCCTCATCCTTTACCTCACTGATTGTCATGTGCAAGGGCAGTGGGGGCACACCATGACACTGTGAGAGGAGACCTTGTGGTCTCTTCTCTGCCACTAACTGTGCGGCCTCTGTCTCACTTCTTCTTTTCATATGAGAGAAGGTTGATGAGGTGATTCTGGAACTACTTTGGCTTTAACCTTCCTCACATCTAGGTATTAGGAGCAGGGTTTTACAGAGAGCCAATGAGGCATAGGTGGTCCCGGCCATTTGGAACCCGCGGCATTCTGACATGACTTCCTTAGGTGGCATTCTTAACACATTCTTACATCCTTGCCTTCTGTGGCTTCCCAGTTTGCGAGGTGCCGATCAGTCCTGAGACAGACAGCACAGGGATTATTATTACGCTCATTTCACAGACAAGACCCAGAGACCCAGAGAGATTAAATGCACTGCCTAAGTCACACAAAGCAAAATGGAGGAACTGGGATGTAAATCCATGCCGCAGAATGGCCAACCCTGCCTGTGGGGTTGATGTGGCCTCTTGGGAGCTATTGGTCTGTGTTGTGTTGTGTGTGTGTGTATGTGTGTGTGCACCCCTGAGACTCATGGCCAGATTGGCCCTAGAGAGTGACAGCCGGGCTCTGGGGTAACTCCACTCTGGGATGATCTGGCTATTGCTTCTTCCACAAAACCCAGCCCCTAAGACTCTGTGGCATGCCTGCCCTCCCTCCACCCCCGCTGCAACCAATTTCCTGGCTGTGGCAGCTGTGCCTGGTCTTCTCTATTCCTCCTTCTCTTCCCACCTCTCCGGGAGGCTCACTTGGTGGAGATCAGTAGGCTCCCATGTCCTCTGGCTTCTGGTGGGACTCACCCACTAGGTGTCCGGATGGTGGGAAGAGGGAGAGGTGAGGCTATGTTCTTCCCATACCCCCCCCCCCCCCCGCTGGCTGTAGGTTGGCCATGGCTGCTTTGCTGCTGTCAAAGACCCTGGCTCCTATCGCAGCCTTCTCCTGCGGCTTCCCGCACAGTTGCCGGATTCTGGTAACTGCTTCTCTCCTTTACCCTTTGCAGATGGAGGACTGGTCATGGCTCCCAGATGTTGTCAGCCCCAGGCCGCTTCACCATCTCTTGATTTTCCCTAACCCTGCCCACACCTCTATTAATTACACTTTCGTTAGTCTCTCTTTGGTCAGCCTCTCTTGAGCGTGTCCTTTCTGCTTTGTCCCAAGACTGTGACTGACGTAACGCCCCTCATTCTTCCTCGTCTCTAGTCTTCTATTTCTTAACAGCATTTATGACCACCGGCTTCTGACACGAAGGTCTGCAGATATTGCTCCTCGTAATATTTAACCAGAAAACAAAACCAAGCTGGGAGAGGCAGCAAAAGGTTGGAGTCGTGTGGGGGTGTTGTAAAGGGAACCGAGTTCGGACCTGGAGGCAGAAGCCCCAAGTTCACTACTTACTAGCTCTGGCCTCTTGCCAAGTCACTTGGTCCTTCCATTAAATAAAATATGAATCTTGTTTGCCTTATATTTCCCACAGGCCTCTCGGGAAGACCAAAGGAGGCAATGCCCCTGGAAGTACTCTATAAATGCTAAAGCATTTTGTGAGGATTAGGTGTTTCTGTTGTTGCATTCATCACACGCAGCATATGGATGAAATCCTCAAAAGGCCGTGTGCTTCGTTTTCCAATGCAGTCGGATTTCTGTGTCGCCTCTGTGCCTCCTGGATTAGAAGAGCTGGCATTTGCAGAATCCAAGACTGATGTCCAGGGAGGATTGGCCAAGCATGGTCTCACATGAGTGGAGCTAAAAATACCTTTGACTTCAGTGGGAGCATCTCAGTCCCAAGGGGGCTGGGCCTGAGGGACAAGGACTATGTGAGGGAAATGACTTCTGTCATTCATCTGCTAGGGTTACCAGAGGGCAAGGAGAAGGTGGCTGCCATGAGGCCGTCCTTTTCAAGAGCCAGTGGGAACACTTGGCTTGACCTCTCTGTATGTTAGGGTGGTGGGTGGGCTGGAGAAGATTGTACCTTAACCTTTTGCACTTTTCTGTTCGAGTGAAGGATATGGCTTAGAACTCTTCCTCATGGTCATGCCTCTCAGGAGTGCTCCCAGATGGCCTTGTAGAGACAGTAGCCACTGGCAAGCAGAGGGAGGTAAGAAGGAGGTAATCCCAGGATCTCGGTTTGGAGCTGAGTTCAATCCAGAGGAGAATCAAACGCAGCAGCTTTGGTTTAATAGTTCCTGGAGTGGGGGGAGGGGAGCCTCATTGTCTCTCCATCCTAAAGATCAGTGGTTTTCAAGCCAATTCTTAGAGCTCGAGATCCTTTGCTATTTCCAATGTAGTCCCTGAATCACCAGCATTGGCATCAACTGGGAGCTTGTGAGAAATGCAGAATTTCAGATCCCACCCCAGACCCCTAAATCAGAATCTGCATTTTAGCCAGATCCACTATAGATTCATATGGACATTAAAGTCTAAGAAGCAGTATTTTAGAATCCCTCTGAAACACCTGAGGAGGCGACCCATAGGTCCTCCCCAGTTATACACATGTGGAGTCCCCAAAAAGAGAACATGTGTAAAGGGGATCCATTTTACATTCTAAAAAAAAAAAAAAGTCTTTCCCTCCCTTTGGTAGAAGCAGAAATTCTGCTGATGTGAGGACCCTGCTCCCTGTCTCTCCTTCTGAGGCCAGACACTCC
Organism: Panthera tigris; assembly: GCF_018350195.1. Classification (NCBI taxonomy): domain Eukaryota; kingdom Metazoa; phylum Chordata; class Mammalia; order Carnivora; family Felidae; genus Panthera; species Panthera tigris. Next base: position 79,107,471 of record NC_056668.1, read on the forward strand.
CTCTCCTGCCTTTCCCCTGAACTCTTCAGAGGTCTAACACAAGCCTAGCACAGGGGAGGCTCCATAAATCAGGGGCTCTCTCAGGAGACTAGTGGGACCTCATGGTATTTCCCAAGCCATGGCGGTCTCAGCTCTGGGGGTCTAGCCTTTACAAGGCTGGCTGGTGAGGTGCTGATGACAAAAAAGTAGCTTGCCATGACCTGGGCGTGTAGGGCTCAGCTTGGTTCTTTGAAAAGAGAAGACAGAGGGTGGGGTGCTCCCTCCTCTGCAGGTAGAATTATGCGGGGAACTTTGTGTTTGTTGTATGAAGAACAGCCTGGCAGAAGCTGAGAAGAGATAAGTCTGCTTCCAGCTGGGATCTGGGCACAGCCTCAAGGTAGCAGGTTTTCAGGATTGCCAGCAGGAGTGCTTGGCCGCCCGCAACAATATCTTCTGGGTTTCAGTTTGCTGCAATTATAAATATCTGTGATTTGCATTTCCTTTCCATCCTACCCTAGAGGATGTCAATGCATTCTGCTATTGCTTCCCCTTGCCTCGCCCTCACATGAGTCGCGTATAGGCAACACTCATGACTTCCATTTTACAGAAGGGGAAACTGAGGTTCCCCCCACACGGGTGCCATCTACATCTGGGCTGATCTGGAACTGGAAAATTCTTGGAAGGAAAAACTTTGAACACCAGTCCCAGACTTTCTGGCTTACACTCTAGTCCTTCTCATATTAGAGAGAGAGAGAGAGTGTGTGTATTTCATAGACTATCCCAGGTGAAAGGAGCCTTGCACAGTTGGGATAGCAGGTGCCATGCAGAAAGATTTGGAGCAGAAGCCACGGTTCTCTCATGAACAGGCTCTCTGTGGTTTAGAGAGATCCGAGGCACGGACCTGGCACGAGCTTGTGACTCAAGATACTTGACTTATCTGAGTCTCAGGGTTTTTGTTTTTTTATTTGACCTGAAAATGAGGATACTGAGATTACTTACCACGTAGGGTTGTGATGAAGATGAAATACAGTGAGGTACATGTAAAATGTTTACTGGAGAATTTGCCCCTCAAAGCCCTTGATACTTGTCAGCTGCGAGCTAGTAGAGGAAGTCATCCTTTCTCCTCCTACGGAGACCACCAATACCTGAGGAAAAGGAAGAAGGGTGGCAGGCAATCCCACATTTAGAACTGAGTCTTTCTCTTGATGACATGAATGCTCTGGATCATTTTAAACGTAATGTGTAGAAGAAATGGGATCTGACCCAGTCCACGCTGAGTTTTTCCTTGGTTCCAATCACGTCACTATTCACCAGTAATGCAGTAGTTAAACCAACCCAGTCTCTGGGCCAGTGGTTTCCCTTCTGACTTCATTTGGGAGAGTCAGGGACGTGGGGTAGAAGGAGGCCTGGCTTGAGATCCGCAGGACCTGGATTTGTCTTCTCATTCACCTTGAGACCATAGACCATTCAGTCTTTCCCTTTGCACTTTGGTCTCTTCACCTGTCCAAGGAGGAGACTGGTCTAGGTGCTTCATATGGCCAATCACCTTACATCTATTGTGGACAACAGAGACCTCTGAAGCCGTGCTCTGTGGGCACTATATTTCTCTTTTTTCTTCCATCTCTACCTGTCCTAATGAATGGGGTCTGAGTTGAATGAGAATAAGCCAGTGAGATCATGTTTTACATATTCAAAGTGGTCACTTACCGTATTCTAGCTTCACAAACAGCTCACCAGGGGAGGATAGGGTGAATGTCATAATTCCTATTTTATTGACAACAAAACTGAGGCTCAGAGAGAGAAAGAGACCTGAGGTTGCTTTGCTCACAGAGGCAAAGCAGTGCCTTTACATTTCCAGTTTTGATATTCTCTGCCAGTGACTCCCGGGACTGGGAATAGATATACGGCGGGGTTGGTTCCCTGGGCCAAAATGAGTCCCTCTTGGTTCTGCTTAATCTCCCTTCCCTGCCCACGCTCGGCCTCCCAGTAAGAGAGGGATGTGGAGAAGCCAAGTCCAAGGTGAGTACTCTAGATGAAGTGTGCTGAGGGCTGCATGTTACCCCTCTGCACATCCTCCTCCGTCCCGTGAAACAGTCCTTGTTTGGGTCTCACCGCCTGATGGGGCATCCACGTGAGGCCACCGGAGACTCAGCTCGATTATTCTCAGAGTATGCAGTGGACGGAGCCACGCACAGGAACAACCTAGGCCAAGTGTGACAGTGAGACTACTGGGCTGCACGGTTGACCTGCTCTGATGGGTTGAAGACAAGTAATTGGGCAGAAAGTCATGCGCCTGGGTGATAAAAAGATAAGCTTCCAAAGAGGAGGCGGGGAAGGTAGTTTGATGCCTCCCATGAAAATGGGTGTATGAGTTATTGAGGAGAATTAGTCAAGGAGCTTTGGAGGCATTTAAGCATCTCTGTTGAAACATTTCTCACTCCCATTCCTTCCCTCCCATCACCACCCTCTCCCTTCTCACCCAGAAGGTTGCAAATGCCTCTCAACCGTTCTCCCTGCTCCAGTCTCCTCCTGCTCTGTTCCACCCCCACATGGATCCCAACCTACCTGTTGAGCCATATTCCTCAGTGCTCTGCCCGAGCATGTAGCGCTGCAGAGGAGTGAACTACTCACTCTGCTTGTTCCTGTACTTTTCCATCGCCAGGGCTCTGCCGGTGTGTTTTTCCTTCCGCTCAACTCCCCCTGCGAGGGCAAACCCAACTGCATTCTTTCAGGACCACTTCAATGCCACCTCCCCTGTGACATCTTTCCTGGTCTTGCCCTCTCCCCTCTCCCATGGGAGTGACCCCTCACACCTGAGTGTGTGTCACACCTGGTGGTTTGGGCTCCTCTGTTACGGCCATCTCCCTGGTAGTGTAATGACCTCTGTGTGTGTCTTATCTCCCCTGCTAGATTGGGATCACCTTGCAGTCAGGGAAAGTGATCGCTTTCAAGTTTGCGTTCCTCAGCGTCTCGGCTGCTTTTTAGTTATTTGATGAATTAATAAAAACGTAAGTGAATGACTGCTTGTTGAGACAGGAGACAGAAGAGCTCTAGCTTCTAAGCTTCAAATAAAGTCAGCCATAAAACCCAGATTAAACCGATGATGGTGTTTTGAGGCACGTGTTGAGGGAAATGCAAATAAATGCATTCAAAGGAAGGTGGATCAGAAAGAGAAGAGTCTAGTACAGGAGTGCGACCCAGGGGACCAGGAAAATGAGAGTGAAGGAAACAACAGTGTTTGCTCTATGCCTGGTAACAGAAGTCAACAGAAGCTGGAAGAAGCATCTCGGGGTGGGACCGGATGAATCATAAGGCTTCCAATTAACCCTTACAGGGACGCGCATGTCTTCTCCACGGTGGAAACGTTGGAAAGGAGAACACCTAACACATTCGTGGCCCTCAAGAGTTGTTGAATTCATCCACATTTTAGTATTTACCTTGAGTCAGTCCAGTGAAGACTATAGATATGGGCAAGACACCATCCTGGCTCCCCAAAAGTTCACAGTCTACTTGGTACAAGATGACACGGCAGAGAATAATCCTGACAGAGCACATGGTCAAGTGTGTATAAGAATGCCTACAACACGTGCCCTGGGGCTACAGAGGAGGCAACAGGTAATTCTAAGTAAGGGAGGGGGAAAGCAAGAACAAAGATGGGGAAGATGCTTTGGAGACCATGTCTGAGGAGCAGAGGCTTCAAGAATGGGCCAGAGCCTCACCAGTCTCCGGAGGCTGTGTGCTAGAAGGCGTCATTGTAGGAGTTCCAGTCGGGAGGTGGTGCAAGGAAGGCAAACCTGACCGGGTCGGGGACCAGGGGACCGCAACGCCTAGGGTACTGGCTGACCAGCGTTTGGGTCTTAGAATGAGTACAAAGAGCCCACAGTCTTGCGTGTGTCTACGTGTGCGGTGAACTAAATAACACCGAAATGGAAAAGCCTGCTGGAAAATGAAAGGTCCTTCCTTCTTCTCCAAACCTGGTCTTACCTGTGTAGGTGAAACGCAGGACTGAGTCCCTAAGTGGGGGAGGGGTTGGAAAAGGAGTCCCACCTCAGCCACTCTTGGCCCAAGGAAAGGGAAAGGCTGAAGAGAACATGAAAAACGAGGGCCTTTTCCCTCTTTGCAGACCTTGTTTATTCATAGCCTCATCTGCATAGGTAAATTGGAGCGGTCAGCAGTGCAGGACGAGACAGCTGTCGCTGTGCAGCTGCCTGGAGAGACTCCGGCGGCGACAGTGGTGGGGAGTCCCCGAAGCCACTCCGGGCTACCGGTGCTGCTGTTTGTGGCTGGGTGGGAGAAAAGAAGGAATACTGTAATGGCAGACTGTCAGAGAGGAAAGGGACCTGCCATCACGTTGGCTAACTCCTCTCTCTTACATGTTACATGTGGGGAAACCAAAGTCAAAACAGAGGCCCCGGGGCTTGTCCGAGGTCCCACAGTCAGCGACTATTGGGACGTGGACTAGAACCCATGTCTCCCGACCTGAGGCTCAATGCCGCATCCTGTCCCCTGGCAAGACTGGGGTGGAGGAGAGAGACAGGTACGGGAGGTGACGTGGGGTGAAGAGCCCCCAGGTGCCCCATGGCACACGCTGGCACTCACTCCTGACTGGCTCTTCTCTCAGGTCAGCTTCTGTCTTTATTCTGCTCCTTGTCCAAGCAGCCATGCTCCCAGGGCCACAGGAGGTTGGGGGCCGGGGGGGGGGGGCTATGACTTCCATAAGAGAGACATTCACAGTTTCCATGAAATGGGCAGGCTGTTTTTGTGTGTTTTGGGTTTTTTTTTCCCCTAAGTTTAGTGGGACCTTTTAAATCTCTCTCACGTTGCTTTTGTGGGCAGAAGATTTACAGGCATCCATTATGTGGGAAGGATTTGAATGGCAAAAAGATGAGCATGAAGACATTGATGTTTGTTCTACAAATTTTACTTTATGTTTCAAAGAGATTAACCCCGGTTTTATTTTAGGTTTTTAAGCTGAGAGACAGTTACGCTCTGCTGAGAACACTAACCTTGACATCAGTAAACCTGGGCTCGGTCGTCAGCTCTGCTGTTTCCAAACCTCTTTTTTAATTTTCATCAGGTCAGTTTATCTCTCTGAGCCTCAATTTTTTTTTATCTTTAAGATGGGGATGTTAATAATATCTACTTTATTAATTAGCTTATTAAATTCATTCGACAGATTTTTTGAGCTCCTATGAATTGCCAGGTGATGTTCTTGAGAGGGATAGAAAATCGTGTACAACATGGCTGAAATCTCTGCTCCCTCAGAGTTTATGTTATTATATAAACTATAATAAAGATCGAATGGGATGACATGTGTTAATAAGCTGCACGCAGTCCCTGGAAGGTAGTAGCTGCTTAATAAATTGTATCGTTAGAACTCTCACAACATCAGCTGCTAGGGCAGCTGTTCCAGTATTAGTGGTGCTTTCAACCAGCTGGGACACCTTGGGAATCTCTGGAAACCTAAGTGCTTTCCAGTGCTGCTCCTTGGCTAGCGTGACCTTCTTCAGCGCAAATGCTCGGGGACGCTGCTCTGCTCCACCGTTCTCCTAAGGTTTTCATAGACAAGAATCTTCTTTGCTCATGCAATTCCCGTTCATGTAGGGACAAGACCAGGGTCACGGGCCCTAAAACTGGCTATTGAGTGGTCCTCGTCCCGTGGATCAGGTTCGAGATCTGAAACTAAATTTCAAACTGTTCTTTCTGCCTGTTGCTTGCCTTCTACTCATTGACTTGTCTCTGGCTATTAGTAAGCTGCTTAGCTGAAGATGAACAAAATTCTGATGAAATCTGCTCTATCCTTAGATGAATCTGCTTTCACAAAGCATCGGGGTGGGGGAGCTAGTGACCAATAATCATGGTCAGTGAAATTTCTACCCAACTGTGTTGGTTCATCTTATGGGACTGGTAAAACTCCTTTCCAGTGATGGTATATTGGAGGGAGTTTCAAAAGTGGGTTTGGGTCTCAGGTTAATTAAGTTCAAGGCAGAGAATTGTAGATGGAAGGGAGAATAAACAGTATTTTGCTCAACCTCTTTATCTTATAGTTAAGGGAACTATGGTCCATTATCTATGGCAGCCAAGACATGGAAGCATCCTAAGTGTCCATCAAAAATGAATAAAGACAGGGGCGCCTGGGTGGCTCGGTCGGTTAAGTGTCCGACTTCGGCTCAGGTCATGATCTCACGGTCTGTGAGTTCGAGCCCCGCGTCAGGCTCTGTGCTGACCGCTCAGAGCCTGGAGCCTGTTTCAGATTCTGTGTCTCCCTCTCTCTCTGCCCCTCCCCTGTTCATGCTCTGTCTCTCTCTGTCTCAAAAATAAATAAACGTTTAAAAAAAATGAATAAAAACAATGTAGTATTTATACGCAATGGAATATTTTTCAGCCACGAGAAAGAAAGAAATCTTGCCATTCGTGACAACATGGATGAACCTTGAGGGCATTAATTATGCTAAGTAAAACAAGTCAGACACAGAAAGACAAATACTGTATGATCTCACTTATATGTGGAATTTAAAAGAGCCAAATTCATAGAAACAGAGACTAGAGTGGTAATTATCTGGCGCTGGGGGGGGGGTGCGGGGGGAGAAAAGGGGAGATGTTGGTCAAAGAGTACAAACTTCTAGTTATAAGATAAGTAAGTTCTGAAGACCTACTGTACAGCATAGTGATTATAGTTAATACCATATTATATACTTGAAAGTTGCTAAGAGAGTAGATGTCCTCACCACAAAAAAAGAAATGATAATTATGTGACGTGATATATTTGTTAACTTATGCTATGGTGGTAGTTACTTTGCCATATGTAAGTGCATCGAATCAACACCTTAACCTTACATGACTATATGTTCAATCATATCTCAACAAAGTTGGGGAAAAGGGTACATATGGGGGTGGAAGGGGGAGAATTTGGTATCGGATAATAGTGAGTATAAATTGTCTATTGGGCATGAAAATAAAGATATCTAAAAGGCGATTAAAAATAATTCTGAAGGAGAGAGGGATGTATTGAGAGAGAGAGAGAAGAGAGAGAGCAACTGTAGTCCAGAAATGTGAAGTCTCTGCCCTCTAATACCCATCTACTAACAAGTGGCGGATAGAGCAATACAGGTTCATATAAAAAGTCACAGAACCCGACCAGAACGTAGGTCTCCTGATTTCCAGCCAGTACTTTTTCCTTTAGCCTTCTCACCGCCGGACACACCACATTATACTCTTCTTTTAAAACTCGTCCTAAACAATTGTTGGCTACATACGATCTCTGTTCGCTGACTTCAACCCCTAGTTGAGGGGTTTAAATCGGGGTCTTCCCTCTGGGAATTCAGAGCCCCATTTAAATACCTGAAGGGGATGTAAAAAGGAAGCCTCTTCGGGTTTATTGTGTGAAATCTCAAAGGCAGAGATAGAGCCCGCATGGATATAATAAACAGAGGGACGTTTTATTTAAACCTAGGAAAGACCTTTTTGACATGCAGAGCCAATAGCAGATTTGTCCTGAGGGGGAGGGAGCTCTTCACCATTGGATGTGAGCAGGTGGATGCCCACGAGATGGTAGTTTGGGCCAGGTGACCTTTAAGATCTCACACATCTTTAATAACGCCATAAGAAATTTATAAGCATTTAATCTAAATAATTCCTTCTTAAACCCGTTTGTGTATCTGCACCCCCAGCCAGTTATTATCGCTTGGGTTCATGAGTTTGTTGTCCACTATGTAAAGCAGCACTTCCTTTTATTTCCTTTAAACCCTGGGGTAAGAGGAGGCTGGGAAAGTTCTGTTTTTCTTTTAATTTTTTTTTAATGTTTATTTATTTTTTGAGAGAGAGAGAGAGACAGAGTGTGAGCATGGGAGGGGCAGAGAGAGAGGGAGACACAGAATCCGAAGCAGGCTCCAGGCTCTGAGCTGTCAGCACAGAGCCCGACACGGGGCTCGAACTCACGGACTGTGAGATCATGACCTGAGCCGAAGTCGGACGCTTAACCAACCGAGCCACCCAGGGGCCCTGAAATGTGTTTTTCTGAGATTTGCTGGTTAAGCACATAGTTCCATTCTATCAAGCATTGTCATATCTCCCAAGTCTTCTCTCTTTTTTTTTTTTTTTTGATTTGAGAAAATCTAATTGTGTTGTCTATTTTTATTCCAACAAGCTCTATTATATTGGTGATTTGAATAACTCTCTTTCTTTCCCCCCATCCCCCACTTCCCTCAACTCCACTGAATTTTTCTTGAAGGTCCATGAATAGAACCACTACATTTGTCCTGAGCCCACACACTGCTTTCATTTGAACAGGGGATAACACCTTTCTATTTGACTTCCATAACTACTCATTCTGGTGAAACGCAACATTCCCACGAGCACCTCAGCTTAAGCAGCTATTAGAGTTCAGACAGAGCCGGTCTCAATTTCTGCCCTGGCACTTATTACTGTGTGACCCTGGACAAGTTACCAATTTTCCTTTGTAAAAAGAGGAAAACAATACTTCAAAAAATTGCTAAGAGACTCGGGAAAGAGAAGATCCATGTAAATAGCCTGCACTGTACCTAGTACAAGGTCTATGCTCAAAACCTGATTATGGAAGTGAAATGAAATAAAACTTAAAGGCATTTCCTGAATTGTGATACATTAGAGTCCACATTCTATAGAGACTGGGGTATATTTTGCTTTAGAGCACTGCTTTATATTTGCCCAAACTGAAGCTCTGGGGTTTTTTTTTGTTTGTTTTTTTTTATTCTCCCGAGTTCTTTATGCCCTGTGATTTAAAAGCAGGGGACTTGAGTTTGTATTCTTTCTCTGTGATGTATTAGCTCTATGATTTGGGGTCATTAACATCTCTAAGTCCATTTCCTCCACTGTAACATTGAGATAATAGAAATACTTGACCTGGAAACACAGGCTTTGAACTCCCATCCACTCGAGATTCTAATCCCAGCTTCATCAATTTCTGGCTCTTTGACCACGGATGAGTGGTTCAACCTTGCTTGGTTTCCTAATATGCAGATAGAAAAACTAACACCCACTTCAGAAAAATCACTGCCAGAGTTCAATGAGACAACCATGTACGACACCTACTATAGCCCCTGGGGTCATACAGCTGGTTCTTAACAATTAGTCGCAGTCCTGCCCAAATCACAGAGTTGTCCAAATGTTTTGTAACTTCTAAAGGAGAGGGCAGATAGTAGAGGTTATTGTTTGTTGTGGTATTTCTTTACCTAAAAGCGACATTATGTAGTGGAAATGGCACTGGATTTAAAGTCCAACTGGAAGGGGCATCTGGGTGGCTCAGTGTGTTAAGTGTGGGACTTCGGCTCATGTCATGATCTCACGGTTTGTGAGTTCGAGCCCTGCATCGGGTTGTCTGCTGTCAGCAGGAAGCCGGCTTCGGATCCTCTCCCCCTCCTTCTCTCTCTGCCCCTCCCACCCTTTCAGAAATACACATTAAAAATTTGTTTTACATAAAGTACAACTGGGATTGAAGTGATGAAAACTTTGGAAAAACATTCTGCTCCCTGAGGCTTGGGTTCCTGGTCCCAAATAGGGATGATATAGGGAGGACAGACCTCTCTCTGAGCCCCTCACAGGGGCACTTGTGCATCTGATGAAACACTAATGGTGAAACCAGCAGGGTCTGAAAAGGAGGCACCATGATGACTAGAAATGTTCAGCAACATTTACAAAAGTGGTGGTTTCACTACCTTGTATTCTTTCTTCCATGTCTTCTGTTGAAATGTGAATGAAGTAAAACCCAATTCAGAGTGGTTTCTGGTTTGTGGAGAGCCTTTTGTTAATTTTCTCTAGGCAAGGAGGTTGCAAGAATAGCACCATATTATTTCCTATGATCCTTGTCAAAAATGACACAGTCCCAATTGTGGGATCAAGCTGATCTTCGCTGTGAAAGTGTGGCCACGGATGTCTTGCATCCATGAAAATGGAAAGCAGTGTGTTTCAATAGCCCCCTACGTAGATCCCAGCCCTAATCTCTTAAGAGAATGTTGGTTTGTTAAAGTCCTTCTGTTTTATTCCCTATGATAGCTTACGTTGATTACATTTCCATGACCCTAGAATCCTGAGTTCAAGACATGGCAGTCAGATTCAGCATCTTGTAATTCCTGGGCAACCCTTCACGTGGGTGGAAATCCCATTGGCAGTATGACATTCCCTCTGGGTCAGTGGCCATTTACGAGAGGCTGTGCATTCTGAACAATAGCTCCACGTTTCTATCCATGACTTCCTTCAGAATTCTGGGGTAAATGCCATCTGGCCCAGGTGATTTTCTTAGTTAGGTTGTCCCACTTAGTTGGAGGCGGGTAGGGAGGAACTATGCAACATGGAGCCCTGACTTGAGAGGCAAGAGAGTTGCATGCTTGCCCCAAATATGCAACCAGTTTGCTGGAGAAACCCGAGAAAGTCATTTTTCTCTATGGCCCAGAGCCTTGAAAGGGTTGGATGAGATGACGTCTAATGTCCCTTCCAGTTTTGTCATTTTGTGATTCAAAACAGCCTGTCATGCATAGTTCTTCCTGGTAAGGCCCTTGAGAGGCAAGGTTGAGGTCCCTGAAACATCTGATAACACATCTCCCTTACAAGCATCCAGAGGCTACCTCCGAATATACTCTGGGTGAACAACCCTAGTTAAGCACGCTAGACTCTGTAGAACTCCGCAACTAGAATGGCACCTTAGATCAGACGAGAGCCCAAAGGAGGTGCAGGAAAATCATTTTTATCCATTTCCTATTAGTCAAGTAAGCTGCAAAAATACCCATTAATGAAATTTAGAGTGAAAATGAAAAGGGGGAAGACGTGGCCCCGCTTGTTTCATGGGGCCGGCCCTGAGACTAGATCGTCACGGGGGCCTCATGCAGAAGAGACCGGAACCACAGAACCTACCAAGGTCCATCCTGACAGTCTTCTCTTGTTGTGTGACCTTGGACAGGTCTAGCTCCCTCTTTGAACCCTTATTTCCTCCATCTACGACTGAGCATCTTGGACGAAGGCAGTGATTCTCAAAGTGTGCCCTACACATGAATCATCTAGACATCTTGCTAAAATGCAGATTCTGATTCTGTAGGTTTGGGCTGGGGCCTCAGCCTCCTCAATTCAAACAGGCTCTTCAACACTCTTGTTGCTGTTGCTAGCCTTTCACTCAGGGGAAGCGGCGGGCTAGACCATTTTCTTTAATGTTTATTTATTTTTGAGAGAGAGACAGAGTGTGAGCAGGAGAGGCGCAGAGAGAGAGGGAGACACAGAATTGGAAGCAGGCTCCAGGCTCTGAGCTGTCAGCCCAGACCCCGACGCGGGGCTCGAACTCACCCACCGTGAGATCATGACCTCAGCCGAAGTCGGACGCTTAACTGACTGAGCCACCCAGGCACCCTGAGATCATTTTTTAAGGTCCTTTTTTGGCTGTGAACACTCCATAATGCCAACGGTCCCTGACACTAGGGTGGGAAGCACTTTAGGAAGAGCTCTCTAGATGGCACGCCATCTATATTAAAATATGTTTTTGTTGTAGGCAGGCAAGAATAGCGTTTCTAAGCCTGGCCTTAAGCAAGAGAGAAGGTGGGCACGGGTGGGGATAGTTGCTCTGAAGCTTGAGGCAATCTGACAAGATATTGATGCTTGAAAGGAAAGGAGAGGAGCGAGGCAGAGAGTTGACTTGAGGCAGGTGGAAAAATCAGGGAACAACGGTCCACAAAAACCACAGGCGATGGTGTTGGAAACAGCGATAGGAAAGTAACAAAGAGCTTAATGCTAATTCTGCAGAGATGCATGGTTGGCCCTGCGTTTTATAGATACTATCTCATGCACCCTCACAGCATTCCTGCGAAGCTTGCAGGGGAACCATAGGGCTCTCCGCATCCTGAAGGGGAGCTTGGAGGGAGGGAAGGGCTGGAGGCTGAGAACACAGAGAGAGGGGAGCCCCTGGGGTCCCGCAGCAGAGCCTCGGCAGTGACATCTCAGTGACCAGCCTCGGGCCTGGCACGTCTCCACACACACTTGGGCATACCCCACTCAGGTTCTCCCCATGTCACCCCTGTGGAACCACCCGTGGGCAGCGGCGTGGGGGAAGGAAAGTGTCTCAGCAGAACCTCAGTTTCACTTCCTGCCTTGAACACAGAGAGTCATTATATAAATATCAACCTCAGCAGCTGCTACTCTCACCCCTCTTCTCGCTATTACTCCAGAGGCCCAGCTCACAGGCAAGGTGCCTGCAGCCTCTCACTTTCCCCTGGTCCCATAGCCCTTGCACCAGGCCAGCCAGGTGGGTGCCTGGGGCAGAAATGAATCACAACCTCTCTCTGAGTCTCCAGCCAGCCGTGCCCGGTGGCCCGCGCCTCACTGAGCGGGGGAGGTTGTCCTGACCAGTGGCCCACATTAATCAAATTAAACCTCATTTACAGACCTGACAGGCAGTCAGCCCATCTGGAGAGGCCACAGAATGCACCGTCAGCACTTGGGCTGCTAGAGCTGGGGCGGGTTCATGTATGTATGTCTCTTCCATGAAATGAACTAAAATCACCAACACGTTCAAATGGGTTTTAAGTCAGGAGCGCAGTGCAGCGTGATAGAGTAGGCTGGAACGGATGCTCAAAATGGGTTCAAGTCTCCCCTATGCTATCAGCAAGCAAAATCTTCTGCCAGTCTTCGACCACCAGAACTCCCCTTTGAACACCGGCTCATTTTTGTCTGCTTATTTTATTTCTTAAGATATTATTTTTTAAAAAATACACAAAATCCCAGGCATGTACACATAATGCCCCTGCTCCTCAATTTCTTCATCTTTAAAAAGACATGAGCCCCACTTATCTTCGAGGGTTGTAAGAAGAATATATGGGATGTGTGATATCTCCTTCTCTGTCTACCAAACACGCTGATTGACATGTAATAGCGTGTTCCAGTCTGCATGAGTGTGTGTGTGTGTGTGTGTGTGTGTATAAAAGAGCTTAGCAAATGGAAAGCTGTTATTCCAAGCTATTTTAATTACTCGTGTCTTAAAAATATTACAGCCATGGCCATCTTAGAAACAGAAAAGCTCACGCAGAGCCTGGTAAAACAGTTTCACTAGGGTCTCGACGCAGTCATAAGAAAGCTGTGTTTGGGGATCTCGACATCTATGTGTTACTCAACAGATCGAATGTTGTCAAAATATTATGTTCATTCTCCCACTTGATGCACTTATGGCCCAACTAGATATTTGTGATTTATTATTAAATGCCAAAAACAGATTACTAAGCAGCTTATTCCATATGAATCTATTAAAAGAATTATATATAGGCTTTGACCAAAACAAACAAACAAAAAGACTAAAAAAGGATGGATGTTTGGTAAGATATTAACTATTGGTACAATCTCTGGATGGTGATATTTGGGTGGCTTAAAGTGCTTTCTTCATGCATTCTTTTAATCATCAAACCTGGACATAATAACATCAGATACATGGTCCCCTTAAAGAACACAGAGTTTTGGATTTCTTAGTTTTCTCTCTTCCCTTAAACACAGATGTGAGGTGTCCAGTGAAAGGAAACCACAGGTGACAGAGCTGAAGCAGGCCACCATGGGTCCAGGCAGAGTAGGGGGCTGGAGTTGATTATTTTCCTAAAATCTGTCTCTCAAAAGTGAGCGACTGATTTCTATGTCTGTCAGTCTTGCACTCATTCATCCATTCCGTCGTCATTCATTCACTTGGTCATCAAACAGTTATTGAATTGTTATGCAGTGTTGAGGTAAGGTGTGGAATGCTAGTTAGAAGACTAAAGTTCAAGTTCTGCTACCATTTTTCTGAGGCCATGAGTCTTTTTGTCCCTTCAGGTCACCTGAGGTTCACTGGTCTATAAAATGGGACTCATGATGAGCATGAAAGCTCTTCAAGAGCTCCACAATGCTGAGCAGGGAAGGGGCTCCACAGTGCTGAGCAGGGGAGGGGCTCCACAGTGCTGAGCAAGGGAGGGGCTCCACAGTGCTGAGCAGGGGAGGGCCTCTGTGACGTGCCATGCACTATGCCAACAGTGCAAGATACAAAGGTAAGTCATACAGAACCTGTGCTCTCGAGAAGTTTGAGCCATTGTAGTCTGCTGTCTTAATGCCAAGTCCAGCAATATGGGGCATGGGAAGAATCTCTTAATTGAAAGCCAGGAAACCTGCGTGCAAGGTTAGTGTGGGCTGTGGACACGCCGTGGAACTATGAGCTCTTCAATCTCCCCCTCTGACTCTTGATTTTCTACTTCTCCCCTAAAGAGTTATGAAACCCAATTATCTTCAAGGCACCTGCCAGCGTGGACATTCTATAACATGAATGAAATCGGGAAAAATGTGAAGCATGTTAAGGTATCCATCATAAGCCGATATGCATCACATGCTGGTTCCTGTTTGTACAGCAAAGACACAGGCACATTTAGGCAGCACTGGTATCCCATAGGACAGGTCCTGGGTCTGCTGGTACCGGTCTTCTGCTGGCTCCCTGCTCAGCTTCCGTCCCTGTGGGAGAGACAGAGAGCAAACTCTTCTACAAGATGACTTCTAAGTCCTGAACAAACATGATGAGCAACACGTTTTGGTCATGTTTGTTAGCTATTTCTCAAACCTCACTATGCAGTGAACCTGGATGGGGAAGGCAGAAAGTGGGAGCAGAGAGGAGCCCATGTTGGTAATCTGGAGCCCAGGGTCTAGAGACAGCTCAGCCAGTGACCGGGTAATGACATGCATTTATTCATTGTTTCATTGATTCAGGAAATACTTATGGTGCACCTACTGTGTGTATCAGGTACTGGGTTAGACATCTGAGATAATAAGATGGGTAGACTGTTTTTCCCAAGAGCCAGTCTTGCCCTTATTTCTCCAGTGCTGAACATGGTCCTGCCTTGAGGAGCATGTAAACTAGTGGGTCTTTAAAACAATCATTTCCTTTCCTGGAACTCACATGTTCTCATTTGTAACATGGTTTCCGGGGGGATTGTGGGGCGGGGGGGGGGGGGGGGGAATCAGACTTAATGATGTCCGCGATCCCTTCTAACTTGGGTGTTTTGTTCTGCTATTACAGTATTTGGAGTCCTGCGATGAGAAAGGTTTGCATTCAGAGATGGAGCAAAGGTCTCAGGACACTATGCAGCAAAGTTGAACTGCAGCCGCCAAGCCTCCTGCGAAGGTGTGAAGCCAATAAATCACGCTGCTCCAGACTGGGAGCACGACGTTGTGGCTGAACACACTCGGGACAGAGAACCAGAATCTCCGAGTTCCCGTCACCACCCGCACACCCCTGCTTTTACCTGTGTCACCCAAACTCTCCGGGGATGCCAACACCTACCTCGCATATTACTGTGATGATTAAATGTGAAAACACATATGAAAAGTCTTTGTAAACTCTGAAGTGCTTTATACATGGAAAATAGAATTAATATTCATGAAAGAGGAAGAAATAAAAGGGCACCTTAAAGAATGAAGAGGCGCCACCCAAGCAAACAGCGACGTGCCAGACTTCATAAAAATCAATCACTTCGCCCTCATGACAAGAGGTAGGGGCCATTATTTTTCCCCTTCTACAGACAAAAAAACTGAGTCCCTGGAAGTTTAAGTACCTTGATCGGGGTCACCCCACCAGTAAGTGGCAAAGCTAGGACTCACACCAAGGGAGGCTTGGCTACAGAATCTGTGCTCTTCACCAAAGTGCCCTTCTGCCACCCCGCATGGAAAAATGTTTTCTGATCCAAGTCAATACCAGCCAATAAACTTGGCCTGAGAGCCAGACTGGGCACTGGGCACATGATGATGAAGACATAGGGCCATAAGCAAATAAGGAGAGACTCCAAGGAACAAGGAAATAGATACCACAAATATGACTGGTATTGGAATAATGTAAAGAAAAATGTGGAGATGGAAAAGAGGAGGAGTGTTCCAGAGGCTCTGCATCTAACAGACTAAGGACATAAGTGGTGGATAAAGAGAAGTTCAAGTTAAGGCTAAGAAAGAGAGGTGTCAGAGCCTCGTGGTGGAGAATCTTGAATGCCAGGATGAAGTGACTGGGCTTTAACCTTAAGTCAATAGGGAACTGTGAAGGGTTTCAGAGCAAGTGAGCAGGGCATCAAAAGTGGAGTTTCAAGAGAGTTAAGCTAATAAATCAGAAGAAAACCACTTTTCTTGGACCAGCACTATTGCCATAATCTGTGGACTGGTAAAGATAAAGTTAGATCAAAAATCAAAAATTTTTCAAGTTGAACCTCTTTGGGAAAAGGCAATGAAATTTCAGGGATTTAGTATAACACTGATACTGAAAATGGTCAAGAATGGAGAGGTAGTCCCAGCCAGGAGTAGTGTGTTCCCATCCCATGCTTGACTGTCTTCCCTTCCTTGTTGGAGTGGTGTCCTTGCTTCTTATGGATCTCTCCAGTAATGGGGAATCTTCACCCCACGAAGCAGCCGGCTATTCTTGGACAGCTCCTGCTGCTAGAATGTATTTTCTTTTCTTTTCTTCTTTCTTTTCTTTTCTTTTCTTTTTTTCTTTTCTTTCCTTTCCTTTCCTTTCCTTTCCTTTCCTTTCCTTTCCTTTTCTTTCTTTTCTTTTCTTTCCTATTCTTCCCTTCCCTTCTCTTCTCTTCTCTTCTCTTCTCTTCTCTTCTCTTCTCTTCTCAACTACAAGGGCTCAACCCTGTTTTATTCTAATCTAAGCATCCCTTTAGCTCATTATCACCATCTTGGTAACCCCCACAGCCTCAAACCTGTCCTAGTTGTCAACAAGGGAACTTTGTTGGGGGTCTGAAGGGACTGGATCCATGAATGAGTGGGGGATCATCCCTGTCACTGGTGCAGCTGGGTACCAGGCAATGAGACTCACAAGTAGATAAGACACAGCTCCTGCCTTGGAGGGGCTCACACTCTGGAGGGCAGATGAAGGGGGTGAGCAAAAAAAAAAAAAGTGTAAATAATCTGCAGTATATACATAGGAGGCCCCCAGTCTAAGCTTCATGGTTTTGTTGACAACACTGTATACCCAGTGCCTAGAATGAAGCCTGGCATATTCTCAATAAATATTCATTGAATGAATAAATGAGTGAGTGTATGAATAAGTGTCTGATAACATCTGATCTAAAACCATAACAAGGTTCTTCTGACCATCAACTTAATACTTCACTCGCTATAACCTGGTGATCCCTAGTTTACAAGGTCCCCTGTGAGTCTTGTCTTAGCAGATGGATATTAATCAACTGAGACCAGGCACAATGGCATCTACTGCTTCATGTGACAATACTGCCCACCCAGAACTGACTCCTTGACCACATGTTGAATCAACAGGAGCCTGACCTGTTGAGTGAACTTGAACAAGTCACTTAACCTCTTTAAAACTTCAGTGTCTTGTCTCTCAAGGCAAGGGAGTAGCATGCCTAGTTCATGCGACTGTTAAATAATCTCTTGCTGAGAAAGAACTTGATCCCGTGGGGAAAGGATCCGAATTAACTTGGCAGGCCTCTTTCCTAAAGCAGCTTGATCTTTTCAGAGCATTCAGACGCAAAGGTTAGCCCTAGGGAGCAGCTGTCATAGAGGGGTATGTGAACCTGTGAACTTTTGGCTTAAAAGTAAGAGTTCAACTCTCCCCCAGCTTCTCTCTGGTGTTGCAATATTGGCCAAGGGTGGCTGCTGCACTCTGCGTACGACCGGAAACCCCAAATTGGGTTTGCATCTATCTGGCCGAGGTACCTTCCCCAGCTCCACCTCCAGATGTTCCATGGGGGTTTGAGGTGTGGTGGAGAAGTTAACAGAGCTTGGTGTCTCTCTGACAGAGGCGAGTGTGTGCGCCCGCACGCACGAGAGAGCTGGGGGTGGGAACGTCCCAGCCTGCTTTTGTAAACGTGTGCCGCAGACAGCTACAGGTCGCTTTAGGCAGAAGGAGAATGCTTCTGTAATCACCAGAAAGAGGCTTCCCCATCTTCTGCCCGAGAATGTTTGGAGGCCATTTCTTTTTCAACAAGCTGCCAAGCTCTCCCCGCTCCCCACATTGATAATATTTCAACGACTTTTGCAAACTCGCCTGCCTGCTTTTTAATAAGCAGGGCTTTGCACTGATGGTACATGTACAAGGTCTGACCTTTTCATAGGAAAAAACATTCATAACTGAAGCCTATATATAGAAGCTTAAGACTGGAACAGATAAAGATGTAGGTCATATGACTTTTTTTTGTGTGCGAAGCATAATGCGAAAGGGATGCAGTAGACAATTCAAAACTCATGAAATACTGCCACTGGCTTGAGCCCTCCTAATATTTATCAAAAGCTTTAAATAATGACTTTGTTTTCCCCTGGGAATTATCATGCCACCTTCTATCCCTGAGCACAGGAATTTTCTTTCCACAGGGGAAATTTACTTCACTTAAAAATGTATCGTGCTATCTAGTTAACTCTTAACCATTCCTGTTAAAGGAAAGAACCGTTACCATAAAAATGCATTCAATGGAAAAATATTTAAAATAATATGATAGCTACTCAAAAGATCTGATTTGTGTCACTTACCCGAGGAAAACATTTCCCCAGGCCCACCATTACTCACGTGAACATGAACTCAATTCCTCAGCATTCAAGGCCACGTGACCTGGAAATTGCCTACCTTTCTAACAATCCCCTCAACACCCCCCTTTTATATACTTTATCCCACCAAATCTTACAAGTCTATGCCTCCGTGTTCCTTTACTTTTGCCTTGATCCCTTTACTCTCTCTTCTTGGGACACCCTTTCCTGGACATCTCTCTATGCCCAAGTCTATTCCGAAGTCTGTAGCTCCTATACAATGGCCTCCGTGAATCTTCCTTTTCTGCCCTTCCCGAGCTCTTTGCTTTCTCATGAGCTGATCATAGCTTGCTCTGGACTAGGCCTACCGGCATTCATGTCTTATATCCCGTTCTGCTAGACTGTGAACTCTTTGAGGGCAGGGCAAGAATAATGAATGAGACACTGTCGATCAGTCTTAGGTATCGTACCTATTATTGGAGACCACATACAATGGAAAGCACCTATAAAATACATGCCTGCAGAATGTGTATTGAGTGAGAGAGTCTGGCGTTGGGAAGCTCTAACAGTGATTGTCGAGCATTTAGTGTATATAGCCACTCTGGTAAGC
The DNA here is from genome assembly GCF_018350195.1 of Panthera tigris. Classification (NCBI taxonomy): domain Eukaryota; kingdom Metazoa; phylum Chordata; class Mammalia; order Carnivora; family Felidae; genus Panthera; species Panthera tigris. Next base: position 79,126,546 of record NC_056668.1, read on the forward strand.
ATTGCCTCATTTAAGCATCAGCAATGAACCCATGAAATTGCTACCACTGTGTCACCTTCCAGAGCTGAAAAACTACAGCTCAAAGCAATTCAAAACCTCAGCCAACATCACACAGCTGGCGGAACAACGGGCTGGGATTCACCCTCAGATCTGTAGGGCCCGGTGGTCCACTGGGAGCTGACGTGTTCCAGCTTATAAAGCTGATCTTAAATTATCAGGAATTTTGTGAATTGGTTGAAAGGCACAGCCATTGCTAAATACTAAATCAAGTACACATGCAAATGAATTATATTACAAACAAGGGTAATGAATACTCAAAATTCACCGCTTCCTACTTATTTCATGACAATCGATTATACATGTGTTCCTGAGGTTATTAATATTTCCGGTATCTGTATGTTCGAAAGATTCTGTAATGGTGTGCTGCTGCTGTTTCCAGATTGAGCTTTCACCCAGTAGGGCCCAGCTTTGGATCATTGCAGGTAAGCTGCTTCCTGACAACAGGAAATTGACTTATTATGCTCCTTTGGGTTTCAGGATTGGAGTCAAAATAATTTTTAGAAGTTGTCTTATGCCTATACCCGTATATCCTAAACCTTACTGCAAATTTAACTATTATTTTTTAATAAGTTTTTAATGCTTACTTATTTTTGAGAGAGAGAGAGAGAGAGAGAGAGAGAGAGTGAGTAGGGGAGGGGCAGAGAGAGAGAAGGACACAGAATCAGAAGCAGGCTCCAGGCTCTGAGCTGTCAGCACAGAGCCTGATGCAGGGGTCATGACCTGAGCCAAAGTTGGATGCCCAACTGACTGAGCCACCCAGGCACCCTGCAAATTTAATTATTATCTTCATCACATCCCATACACGAGATTGTACGATATAGCTCTTGAGGAGGGAAATGGGAATTCCAAAATATGGATGGTGGCGGGGGGGGGGGTTGAACCAGGGAGTTACCAGTGTCCTTTGCAGCTCTATAAGAGGGTGGATCCGTGTACTTTTGACGCCATGTTTTCAACCTAATGTGTCATTCCTATCAAATACCAGCGTGCTTCACCACTAGAAAAATGCCAGGTCACCTGCTGAGCACCCGGAACTCTGGTGCCGGGAGGACTTGGAGATGGAACAGGAGCTTGAACTGCCACAAGGAGGCCAGGCTGTATCAGCCCTCAAACCACAGGGAAATGCGTGGGTGCAGGGATTGCCTCTGTTGTTTTCTTCGAGATGGTCTAGAAGACTGAAGAAGTGAGGATAAAATATCTATACAGAGGTGTTGATTTGACACTCCAGCTGGGTCTTCAGTGAGGAGGGTAGGGGCAAGTGAGACCTGAGATGTAAGACAGGTGATAATTTCTATTGGACTGGGAAGATGAGGAGGGATGGTGGGAGGGAAGGACGGAAGGGAGGTGGGAGGGGAGGAGGGAAGGAAGGAGGAAAGGAGGAAAGGAAGGAGGGAGGGAGGGACAGAGGGAAGGGAAGGAGAAAGGGGAGGAAGGAGGGAGAAGGGAAGAATGGAGGGAGGAAGGGAGGGAGGAAGGAAGGAAGGAAGAAAGGAAGGGAAGAAGGGAGGAAAGGAGGAAGGGAGGAAGGACAGAAACATGTAATTCTGGGGGTGGGCAGAGCACAAGTGCTCAGGGAGAATGTCCCCTTCCCTTACCCTTCTCTGTTGACCCTAAACCTAAACCTATTGTACCTTTATATCTTCATGGAAAATCAAAACGTGTTCTTAACTCTTCATCAGTATCTTCGTCCTCATCCGCACCCACACAACTCCATTTGCTCTTCGGGTTATGAGCACTTTGACATCCATAATTTCATTTAACGCATAGAACAATTTTGTGAAATAGGCGTTATTACTTGGACTTTTCAAAAGAATTAGAGGTTCACAAAGGGAACTGATAGTGCTCAAGTTCACCCAGGTGTAGAGCTGAGACTCAGCCCATTCTTTTTGACTCTTAGATTGGTTTGTTTTTCTAGCGCCCACATGTCCTTTACTGGTAGCTGAAATGACGAGTTTCTGAGCTGCTGCTCACCCGAGGACTCACAGCATCACACTAGACGATCACACGTCATTGAATCCTAGACGTGGAGGGGACCCCACACATCCCTTGGGCCACCTCTTCGATTTTCAGATGGGGGAAATGCGGCTTACAGAAGCACATGGCATGTCCAGGCTCATGTGCAGGGTCAGGATCAAAGCTGGGATTTCACCTCTTGTCATTGCCATTTGCTCCGGCGTTGTCTACTTTTGCTGACTTTTTAGCCCCCGGCAATATTAAGAGGTCACAACTGCTTTAAAATCCTTGACTATCAATGTGAGGACAATGTAACATTTTCTACCAGCATGGACAAGGAATGAAGAACCCTGGATGGAGGGAGGCCAAGGTGCTCCAATCTCAGCTGTCATTTTGCATTTCATCCGCTCAGTGCCAGCAATTGGATTTATTGCTGGTGAAAACAATGACTCATGCACTTGTGACGCCAACCAACTAATTTATCATGCCATGGCTTGGTAGGTCCAAATGTTTAGTATGTGATCAAAAATAGAGACCCCCCCTCTCACCCAATCCTTTAAAATTGGTCTTGCCTGAGCCTGAGGACTTTCTCAAACCCAAATCAAACTTTTGCCTCGAATGCAACCAGAGAGGCTTATTTTAAGAATTGCTTACTTGTAAACCTCGTCACGAAGGCAGGCAAAATAGAATAAGGACGGTGGCCTCATTTAGGAATTGTCTGTCCCGAGTCTATCCCTATTGCTTTTATTAAATTGATCTGTCAACTTTGGCAACTCATTTTTTTTCTCTGTGAGCCACATTACCTCCATCTGCCAAATGAGAAGTTTAACGTAGGTGACCTCTGGGTGATTATCTATTTTAGTGAACTCCTTGTAAGATTATCCTTTTATCAGAGCCGTCCTGCTACATCTGTTTTTCTATATGGTCTGGCTACACTTTGGAAATAAGGTTAGGCCTGTGTTCTCCGAGGGTTCTGCTCTGTCTCTAAAAGGATGAGGGACTCCTTGAAGGCAAAGATGAGCTATATCAATTTTATCTGTATGAAGTTATCTTCAGGGTCAGCAATGAGAGTACAACAAGCTTCAGAACCTGACGTGACTCAAGCTTTCTCTCTCTCCTTACAATATATATATTTTTGAAATCTACTTGCCAGGCCAGATGGACAGGCCACATGCCATGACCTTCCAAGAGGTGAGGATGATTTCAGAAAACAAACAAACAAACAAACAAACAAAAGCAAAACCCCTCCAGAGTGGCAAAAACGAACGGAATGTTTTATTTTAAAAGTCACGGATAGTTGTCTCAAGGTTCAGCTGGCTTTGGCCCTGGGGATTGGGCTGTAATGATTTTTCCAACATGACTGTGAGAACTCAGGACTAAGACTTGGGTCTCTTCCTTCATTTACTCAACTGGTATTTCCTAAGTGCCTCTGCAATGCCAGGTACTTTGCTATGGCTGTGGGAAAACAGGGATGATTTTAATATCACTCTGATCATAAGGAACTTGGAGTCTTACAGAGTTGATTTGGCAAGTGCACAGATTATTGTAGTTTAAGGCAGTGGCTTCAATGCCACGAGAAAACTCTGGCTGCTCAAAGGAGAATAAAATTCCATCTTACCTAAAGCACTTCCCAGAGAAAGTGACATTTGCAGTCCTAATGGTGGTTGGGCAGAACTTCAATGTTAATGAACCAAAGACTGGGAAGGTTACTTCTCAGTAATCCTGTGGCTTTCTCTTCTTTCTTTTTCTTTCTTTCTTTCTTTCTTTCTTTCTTTCTTTCTTTCTTTCTTTCTGGTTGTTTGTTTCATCTGTAGAATGGGATAATAACAGTATCAACCTCACAGACTTATTGTAGGTACTCTATGAGTTCATAAGTATTAAAACTCTCAGAGAGGCTCCTGGGACATTGTTAGTTGCTCAAAAACATTAATCATTATTTTCATTCTTCACATCAGAGTGAAATTACCCAAACGTTTCTCACTGTCGTTAAAGAGAGATCAGTGGAGGGAAGCCCCAGGCTCACAGAATGCCTTTGTTGCTACGGTAAAGCCAACTTGGGTATTCATAGGTATCTAGGCTGCCTGGCTTTTAAGTATGTCCTTATTTCTTCTCCCTGTCCTCCTCTGCTAATCTTTCTTTGGCTGTCAATCTCTCTCTCTCTCACACACACACACACACACACACACCTCTGTTTCTTTCTGTTGAAGCTGGACTATTTATCAAAAGCCCCGGGTGTAGGAGTGTTTCAAATGATTTTTGGAAACTGAAATGATTTTAGAGATAATAGGCATCAAGACGGTGGGTGTGAAATAAAAACAATAGGCAAGTTCATATCGAAATCTTTACATTGAGGAGGGGTGGGTTGTCCTTTTTGTTGCCTTTTTTCTTTTTTTCCAAAAGCATCATCATTTATGTGGTTTGAAAATAATCTTTCCTCTGGAAAGTAGACATCGCAAGATACAGCACAGAGATGTAGCTGATTAATTGTATGAAGGGCTCAGTCTTTTCTGAGCGAGGCTTCGTTCTCTTTCAGGCATGGCAGCCTGCAAGAATGAATTTGCTTTGACTCATATATTTTACATAAACCAAAGAGGTTATCCCTAAGATGAACTGTCTGGTGTACTGCTTCCCACCCCCACTGCGTCCTACATACCATCACAGGAAGGCATTAGCAGTTTCAAAACTTAAACTTTCTCTCAAAAATGTCCTTATTTCAACCAAGCAGGATTTCTACGTTAGGACATAACCATCACTGTGCCTGTTGTAATTAAGGATTATGGGCATGTTGTCTTTTTAGATGTATAGATAAGGAGGCGTTATTTGTCACTTGCCACGAGTGTGGCAGATTAGGAGCAAAGGTTTGCCTTCCTGGACTCAGCTGTGGTTGCAGCTTCTCTCTGTTCACACTGCAAACAGGGATAAGAACATGTAAGAAGCTGAACAGGATTAGGGTTCTTGGAGCTCATCTGGTTCACCCCGCCCACACGTCCGTTTTACAACTGGAGAAACTGAGGGTCAAAGAGAGAAAGTGAATTGTCTGAGGTCACACAGGGGTCAGAACCCAGGACTTCTGAACTGCAGTCCAGGATTCTAGCAACAGAACAAAAGATTCAAAGGCTAGCGCATAACCACAGCCTCAGAAACACCAGTGCTCTCATGAACTGTAATAACACAATACAATAATATCTGACCTGAAACGGTTGTTATGGAGAAAAATAAGAAAATGAATGGGAAATATTCACGTAGGATCTTAAAGCACTAACTAGATGGTTGATAAAGACTGCACAACATCTTGCCCAGTCAAGGGAAAAATAAGAATTACTTTCTTTTTGCAAATAAAACAGAAATCCCAGGGCCCTTTCAACTGCCTGTGTGCCTTGCTGTCTTCTTGCAGCCTGAAGTTTTTTTGTTTTCGAGTTTGTTTGCTTGCTTGTTTGTTTGTTTGTTTGTTTCACATAGCCCAATACTAGGAAGTTTCGTGTCATTCTAGAACTAGAGGTAATTTTTCTCAGTCTATCCTACAGCTAACCATTTTCAAACGAGCACAAGTGTGGCTAAGATCAAAAGCAGAAGCACTACAGTAAACTTGAAGGTGGCATTTGCTGACCTAAACCCAGGGCAGGAAGTCTACATTCTGAGTGCAGGATCCCCAGACAGGTCGATAATTTTCCTTGGCACCACAGAGACTTCCCCTCCAGAGCAAGGGGGACTGGGAGAGGTGGTTGAAGGTTAATCTGCGAGATATGTCAGGCCCAGGAATGGAATTATGCGCTGCTCTTGGAACTTTTGAAATCTGGATATCAGACGAGTGGAGTCACCTGTAAGATGGGCAGAGACACATTTCATGCTTGTAGAAGCAGGATCAGACATGTTTGGAGCCAACCACAGGAAGAAGTTCCCACGAGAAGAGTGTGGTTCCGAACTTTCGAGCAATCTAAACTGTTCAAACATGGAGCCGGGTTGTCTCTGAGGAGATGAGGCAGGATCAGACATGTTTGAAGGGTGGTGAAGGGCAGAGTCCAGCTGAGAGGGGCTTTAGACCGGACAGAGCCTCTTGTGGTCTGTCGCACCCCAAAAATCCCTCTGAGAGTCTAGAATTCCTTTCTCTATAGAGGAATGATGCTGGGCGAGCCATGGGAGGCAAAAGGACTATAAGCACAATGGAAAATCCTTGAGTGGCCTCACCTTTCTTTCCGTTCATAGGAGAATGATGGGACCCTACTCTCAGGGAAATGAAAGGGCGACAACTTTCCAAGGCAATAAAAAGAGCTGTCTCTAGTCCTATATTCAGGCAACACGTGAAAGTTCTTGCTTTCAGACGAATTATGCGTTTGGTTTTGCTTTTTTTTTTTTTTTTTTTTTTCAGCACAAAGGCTTCCGTGGCTGAAGTGATGTGATCCAGACTGTGCAGCTGGGCTGCCCGATGCTAGGTGGTTCAGGGCTCCGAGGACTACCCCTTCACAGGCCAACAAGTGCAGCGGGGGTGTGGGCTGAGTTGGAGGGTGATGGTGCCGGGGCAGCTGGAAAAGTTTACTTGATATTTGTGCCGCTGCTTTGAGAGACCAGTGGGATCCTTGGAGGATGTCCCCCTGTGAAACTAAAATGTTCCATAGAATACAAATTCCATGAGATCCATGTTCTAGGGGCAACTTAGAGGAATGTTGCTGATCCATAGCCCCCTCCCCTGTAGATTTGCATGCAAAGGCTCTGAGAAGGGCTGGAGCAAAGCAACCTGTTTCATTTTGACTCATCCTGCTTTTCTCTAACATATTTGGCCATGGCAACCATTTTAACCTGATAACTACTATCATCCTGGGGACGGGTGCTCTGTAACATTTCTGGGTCATCCCATGGATTTGGTAGTCACTGACACAAGGACCCACAGATGGTCAGAACTGAAAGGAACTCGGAATGTAAGGTCATTCCTCTGTTTTTTGAATAAAGAAAGACGAGGCCCAGGGAGGTATACAAAATGAATGACCAACAGCCATTAACCCTGACCGACAAAAGACCTGAAGTTTAAAAATGTCAACAAATGACTGTGTAACATGAAGTCATGGATTTTGATGTAATATTCTATTATATATAAGGTTAGATGGAAGTTACAAGAATACTGGACTTGGGACTGGCTTCTAATCGGAGATTTCTCGCTTTTCCCCTCTCACTGCTTGGGCCCACCATTCCACTTTTATTAGCACTGGGTGCTCTCCTCTCTAAACTGGGGAGGATAATGCTTGTCTGGCTGATTTCACAAGTTCTGGTGAGAATCAGGAGAGAGAAAGGATGTGAAAGTGGTTTATAAATTGTAAGGTACTATATAAATGGTAGGGGCCCTTCCTTCTTCTAATGTGTTGATGCTTTGGCTGGCATCAGGAGGGTACTCGTGTTTTCCACTGCTCTCCTGTTCTGTGAACACGCTTTGCATGAATCTCTCCCCAGACCCCATCTTTTATCCACTTTCATGGGTTAGTGAGGTGACCCATGTGTGGAAGCTCGTGGCAAAGTCAGTTACCCTCTGGAATGGGACCCTGAATCAATGACTTTACACTCACACGCAGCCAAGTTGACTAGCAAGGGAAAGCAGAAAGTTATGAGGAAGGCCAAACTCTTAGCAGAGCTTTAGATATTTGGCTCCCAATTCTCATAAACAATTCTTTGTGAAGAAAACAAAGACCTCCAAATCCTGTGTTGTCAGGAGGAGAAGAAGAAGAAGAAGAAGAAGAAGAAGAAGAAGAAGAGGAGGAGGAGGAGGAAGAAGAAAAGATGCTAACAACATCACCACCAAAAGAAAAAAAGAGCAGAAGAGACGGAAGGAATGGTTGATGAAGTCTTGGTATCTTATCTCTGGAATGTTATTGATGATCTGAGTGTAGTGTGTGAGGGCTTAAGTGAAATGAATTGGTGGTTTCAGTTCCGGATATGGTATGCAAAGAAAAAAAATCACTCTGAAATTTAGAGCTTCCTCGTCTGTGCTTCAGGAAGCCACACACCTGAAGGTGAGTGTGGAAACTGACTCATTTCTAGCCCTTTGAGATTAGCCTCTCCAGCCCCCAGACTGTGGGTAGGACCTGAGGCCTAATGGGGAACCAGAATTGAGTCTGACCGAACCTGGAGAAGGTTGTTGGATGCACAGCTGTTATTAGGGTACTTGGCCTTCCAGAAGTTTCTGTAGGTAGTAGGCCTTCTGGAAGCTTTTTAGTACAATTGCAGTTGAGGGGAGGCGGGTGGCGTGAAACGGGAGAAAACCAAAATACAGTCGCAGTGCTTACCTTTTCAGAGTCACATTCAAGCAGGTTGGCTGACCGACCCAGTTGGGGGAATAACATGACCTTGAGGCTGTGTGTAAAGGGTAACATGTGTGTTCACACCAACAAGCCCTAAGAAGCAATGAACTATTCTTCTTCCTTCACTGCCCCAACAATCTGTGGATTTGGTGTTCTGCCTGCCACTCAGGTATCAGGGAGGCCAAGGAGAGGTATTTCAAATAAATCATTTAAAAAGAAAAACAGGGGCGCCTGGGTGGCTCAGTTGGTTAAGCGGCCGACTTCGGCTCAGGTCATGATCTCGCGGTCTGTGAGTTCGAGCCCCGCGTCGGGCTCTGTGCTGACAGCTCAGAGCCTGGAGCCTGCTTCAGATTCTGTGTCTCCCTCTCTCTGACCCTCCCCTGTTCATGCTCTGTCTCTCTCTGTCTCAAAAATAAATAAAAACGTTAAAAAAAATTTTTTAAAAAGAAAAACAGATTAGAGCTCATACTTTCCCCATTGTCCCTTTATACCTCAAATACAGCCGCACGTGACGTGACACATAAACTGAGGCATGGAACCCCGGATGATGGAAGGAGGCTCAACTCTTCTAGAAGGGACCATTTCCAGTTTGACCCTTCAAGACCTTAAATCAGCAGTTTGCAGACTTTCTGCAGACCATCTCAGCAAGAGAAACAACCACTAAGATGGCCCTTTATTCCAGTCTGATCAGCACATTGGAAAAAAAAAAAAAGAAAACCCAAGCAAATGACTTGTTTGAGGACAATCAGGAGAACACTGGTTTAAATCAGAAGTCATTGGGACAAGATGATGTTGGGGATGTGCTGTAGCAAAAGACTCGGCTTAGGGTCAGAAGATGTGAATTGACTAACTCTGTGGCCTCCGGTGGGCCACTCAATCCCTCTCAACCCCACTTTTCCCGCTTGTAAAGTGTGAACACTAATTACAAAATGTGAGCACGTGCTTGAGAGCACCTACCTTATAAATGGTGAGGACAACGCAAAGGCTCATAACCATTACTATATATAAGCTCTTAAATATTAATGATTAATTTCTGTTAGAAGGGAGATTCCAGACTTCATCATAGAATAAGCATTAATCTTCCAAATTTTCCCATCTGGAAAGCACTTATGAAGCATGTAAGTCCACGTTATTGATTTATTGGCATGCCACCTCCAAAAAGTAGTTAAAGTTACTTACGAGATATAAAGACAGGAGTTTCATCAAAACACAGACAAAGCATAAAGATGTGGTCATGAAAGAAGAGAACAGTGAGGGGGAAGGAGACTCAGAAGCAGGAGAATTTTAATGAGGCATATAGCAAGATTTTGAGCTTCCCAGCAGCTTAGACGAAAAGGGAAATGCATCGTATTACCCACTCCTCTTCATCTAGTAAAGGAAGGACAGCTGTGGATGAACGGGGCTGGGGGAGGGCGGGGAGGAACTCAAACTTCCAGGCCCTGAGCTCTATGCGTATCGTGGGCATCTTTGTTCAAGGGATATAAAAAAATAAAATGTACAGGATCTTGAAAAGGAAGTGCGGCAAAGATACTGTTCCAGTCTAACCACACTAGGTGATATTTTCCTCTGAATCAGTGCTTGCCTCCCAGAACAAACAAACAGCAAGATGATTAATAGAAGGAGCAGGTTGCCTTTAAAAAATAGGGCAGTGAAAATCAGAATGTTTGCCCCAGGCTGGGGCGTGCTGCTGGCCCAGGTACTCACGGAGGCAGTCACCATTCATTAGGGGAGTCAAGTAGGCAAGGCAGTCTGCAAGGTGCCTTGCACAAGGTCACTTGGTGTCTCTGAGACTGACTCTGCATTCTGAGTTCCTTAATATGATTTTTTAGGTCACAGTGTTCTAGGCAAAGCTCCCTGTTGATGTACATCTCTCATGCAAGATTTAGATCACCTCTTTTCGGGCAGAGCTCCATGGAAACACCGCCCATGATTTCTGAAATGGAGTCTGATTGGGTCCCGGTAATGCCCAGCTGGAGTGGACAGTGTTCTCTGCCGTTGACACATTGCTGGACAGTTGGCAAGCCTGAGACTACGAGAATCTAGTCCTTGGAGGCTATTATTATTTTAATGCCATAGTAAATTCCTGTTTACCTAAGATGGCTAGGGACTGGGGTATTCTGGGCAATGGAAAATTCTGGTTCATCTGGTTACCATTTATATCATTTACTGATTCGTGGTTCCCAAATAAGTAGATTACAACACACTTTGCTAAACGCTAGAATCATACACTGGCATGATTTAAGCTCTTCTGATAATTTGTAAGATACTTCGGGATCTATTAGCATTCAATACCATCATTAAGACTGTAACCTGGGATCCCGGGTGGGAGTGCCTAAGGCGTGGGAAGTTGGGCTGCATCTGCATCTGCATCTGTAGTAGTGACTCCCAACCAGGACACCGGAGTTGTGGTGGTTTAGTTGAATCGCTCCATCCTCGAGATCCATCTGTTGGAAGTGAAATAAACAAGCATATTGGCATTGTACCTGGTGTAGCGGAAGTTACTGTGTTAGCATTTCCCCCATCAAGAACATCACGAAAAGAAGAAGGTGTTTTATTTAATTGGCCAGTTTAGCATCTGAACAAATTCAATTCATGGTTCAATTCATTAGGGACCACAGAATTATATGCCTAGTTCTATTGACTCTCATAAAAGAAAACTAAGGCCCAGAGGGGGCGTGTGACCCTGCCACCACGATCTCTCGGATGTTAAGGGTTAGAGTTGGTGGTTGTATCCTCATCTACTGGGGCTCATGCCTGAGCTCTTTTTTTTTTTTCTTTTGCTTAAGTTTATTTATTTGTTTGGAGTGAGAACACGAGCAGGGGAGGGGCAGAGAGACAGGAAAAGAGAGAATCCCAAGCCGGCTCCATGCTGTCTGCGCAGAGCCTGATGGGAGGCTTGAGCCACAAACTGTGAGATCATGACCTGAGCCAAAAGTAAGAGTCAGACGCTCAACTGGCTGCACCACCCAGGTGCCCTGTGAGCTTTTTTTTTTTTTTTTAAGTTTATTTATTTTTGGGGGGGGGAGAGGGGGAGTGAGGGGGAATGAATGGGGGAGGTGCAGAGAAAGAGGGAGAGAGAAAGACAGAGAATCCCAAGCGAGCTCCACACTGTCAGTGCTGAGCCCGACTCGGGACTCTCTCTCACGATCTGTGAGATCATGACCTGAGACGAAAGCAAGAGCCTAAAATGCTCAAGCGACTGAGCCCCCCTGGCGCCCCAGACCTGAACTCATTTAAACAATCTGACTCCTGCAATATGCAGTTTCCACACGGCAGGGAACAGAGATGGAGAAGAAATGTGTCCTTTGTGCAGGGTCTCCAGGAACTCACAATGATCAATATTGCTTAAAGGTCATCAAATGCTGTTTGAAGGTCCCTTTCTGTATAAAAGCCCTGACTCAGGCTCTGAGACAGTTCATAGGGTAAAGGACAAATGAAGTCCCCCCAGGATCCAGTCAAAATAAAAATGTTTCAAAAACAGCAAAGAGCCATAGAACCCCCTACTTCTGCAAGAATACATTTATAAAAAGCCACCAGACGGGTTTTAATTCCTACCATCTTTCTTTGCGTTGCTTATGTTTTAAGCTTGATTCACTCCCCTCTCTGCCTCTTGGGTGCTTTCAAAGGTAAGTTTGTACTCACTTATCTTCCAAAATAATTTACAGTAAACCCCTCCCTGTGTAGGAAGGGGAAGAAGGAAATCAACGATCTTAATACTGATTGCATTTTTTGAAAGGCAGGGCTCGATCTTTTTAAAATGAGCTGCTCTGTTGGTTAAGAAGTGTTTTCTTTCCTGTAGTTTCAAATTCTGACTTGTCTCTTTTCCTCTCACCATGCCCTGTGCTCTCACCCCTGCCTTTGGATCACGGGCCTGCAAATCTGCTGTTAGCCCAGGAGAAGCCACAGAGGGCTGAGGTTTCTGCGGCCTCCCGGAGTGAAGGGGGGGATCTCACGTGAGACATATCCTGGGGTCCAAGTACCCCAACTCCTGCTATGACTGTTACCAGAAAGGTGCTTTTGATATGTGACCTTCTATGTGACATCTCGTTAGTTCCAGGAGTTTCTCAGAGTGATCTCTCTGTGTGTTGTGTGCTTGCGTGCAACACAGGTTGTCCTGATGTTTTCTATAAGAGCTTTGTATCGATTACAAATAGATAATTGATCACAGAATCTCCTAGGAAGGGATCGTAAGGTCATGTGTCCAATTCCATGAAGCCTGAGTGATGTCATCACAAAATGTCTCCTGCCAGAGATCATGTAAGTAAGAAAGGGAAGCAGTAAGGTAAGGCTTTCCACCTGTCTACCCTCATCACCTCTCAGGATCCTCCAGTGATCACCCCCATTGCCTACGGGATGTATTCTAAACCTTGGAGACTGTCACCCAAAGGTAGAAACAAAACACAGCAAAAATAGGCACTGGGTAAATACTGTTTGAGTGAATAATGAGACAGGTCTCCAAGACTTGGCTGACCCCTTCTGTCCCACCTCCCCAGGATGGCGAAAAATCCCGTCTTTCTCATCTACACTTTCTGCTGTAGCCAAACATGTCACCCACCTTCCTTCACTGCCCTGTACTCAGACCGCACCGTACCCTTGCCCAAGCACTTTTCCTGACCGAGCCGGTCAATGACATTTCTGTCTGTTGAATACATTTCCTCCTTTGTGAGGCATTCCCTACTTCCTCCTGCAGCCTGTATCCACATGGGCTCTGTTGGCTGTCCACTCCGCAGAGAACGTACCCATGCTATCTTAAGTACATTCTTGATCTCCCTCGCTAGAACGTAGACTCCTTGAGGACAGGACCCACTTCATCCCTCTGCGTATTCCTCACTGCACCTAATGTGTGATCTGCACGTAAGGCTGAAGTGTGTGGCTAGCATGAAGGCAGGCCTTGTGGCCTGAACTGAATGTCACCTTCTCTAGCCCTGTAGAGAGGGAATGGGGTATACTCCACTCTTTTCTCCATCGAAAGCTGAACAAGGGATTATTTTGGTCCTCACCTCCGACCTAAATCGGCACAAGTCTATCCTGAAAACCACACCCGCAGATTATGCAGCAAGCAAAAGTAGCCACCGGAGCTATGTAACATAGCGGCACCGACTCGCCTGTCCAGGCCCTTGCATGGCACTGAAATTTACAGGAATGTATAGCTATGCTGTTGCTGAGCCGGCTCGAAACTGGTTTTGCTCGAGGCTTCTTCCCTCAGCAGGTATGTTGGGGTAATGGTTGAGTGTTGCCAACTGAGACAGGAGGACACCCAGCCCGTGCCCGGGTTTTATTTATCCCAGTGCAGCAGGCTTCCATGGGCTTTTTGATCTTTAATCACGAACCTGGGAGTCCTTTGAGTTTCCTCAAGCAGCCAAAGAAGGCACTCTGATTCCAATGGCAATAACCAGTCATGATTTATGGACTCTCAAAACCCGGAACATCAGAGCAGGAGGTAACCTTAAAAATCACCTATTCTGATTCTTCATCTCACAGTTGATGAGCCAGATCAGAGTCGCTTTGCTTTTAGAACCAGGGAGACAGGCTCTATTCATTCATCCACTTACCCATCCTTCTGTCCCATGATCTGTCGACCAACCCAGTTGCTAAATATCCACTAACACTTAGGTGTCCAGACTGTGCTTAGCTCTGGATATAAAAACGTGACTAAGATGTGGTCCCTGCTCACTGTACATACATACACAAATAGTTATGATTCAGTGTGAGGTGTTATAATGCAAGTGTGAACAAAGCGTGCTATGAGCACATAGAAGGCATTGGCTCATCTGCTCTACCTGGAAGAGTGAGGGAAGACTTTTAAGAAGAGGAGGCATTGAGACAAAACCTTTAAAGGAAAGGGAAGCTGGGGCTCCTGGGTGGCTCAGTTGGTTAAGGGGCCGATTTCAGCCCAAGTCATGATCTCGCGGTCCATGAGTTCGAGCCCCGCGTCGGGCCCTGTGCTGACAGCTCGGAGCCTGGAGCCTGTTTCAGATTCTGTGTCTCCCTCTCTCTTATCCTCCCCCGTTCATGCTCTGTCTCTCTCTGTCTCAAAAATAAACGTTAAAAATAAATAAATAAATAAATAAATAAATAAAGGAAAGGGAAGCTTTCTATAAAGAAAGAGGGAGAAGAGGGATCACAGAGAGAGGGCAGCTTGTGCAAGTGCCCACCCTCAGGGGAGTGGCAGCACACCAAGCGACCAAGGGAGTGCCCAGTGGTGCTCCCAGGGGGCCTGTGTGCGGTGGGGCGCAGGGGGACAGGACATGTGCTGTCCTGTGGAGATCTCGAGAGCTGTGCCGAGTGCTGGAGCTTTATCTTGGAGGTGACAAGGAGCTTCGGAAAGTTTGCTGGTGGACCAGTATCACATCAAATTCATATTTTATCGAGAGACCTCTGTGGCCACAGTAACGAGAGACAGAGACTGTTGCCGAGGGGTGGTCACGACCGTCCTCAAATAATAAAGGCAGCCGGTGAGGGTTCAAGTCTATAGATCGGATCACATCACCTCCTCACTCAGGGTCCTCCACACCCCACGCTCATCCCCCCGCCAATTATTCCCATCACAAATTCCTGTCGTGTTGTGTAATAGTGCTCACCACATTGTTCAATCATCTTATTTATTTGTTTGCATGCAAATTGTCTGTGTCCAGTTCTAAAGTGGGAGTGCTATCAGAGCTCTTTCTCTGAGTGTCTTTCTCCAGGCCAGTACAGCTCCTGGAACATAACAGGTGCCGATAAAGTGTTTACAGAATGATTGATGAGACCTTGACCTTGGGACACGGGAAATGATGAGGAGAGGAGAGGAGATGGCCTTTACAGGCAGAAAAACACCCTCCCGTTCCAGATCCATTATGTGCTTCATGAGGGGATGGTAGCTGGTCTTCAGTAGACAGAGGATGCTACATTCTCAACGGACTCAATTTACTACCCACATCTGAGAATTTTTATGACAGGTGACCCTATTTTTCCCTCGTGCCCTCTTCACTCCATGTGTTTCCACAAATTATCAGTCTCTGAAATGTAACCATCCAGGGATCTTCTCCCTTACACTTCCTTGTTCTAGTCCCAGCTCTACCACTAATGTCATAGGACAGACAGGGTACTTTCTCAGGGCTTCACTTTCCCTAATTGTAAAAATGAGGGTGTTAGGCAAGGACCTATAAGATGCTTTCTAACTAACATGCTGTTAGTTAGTCTCAGATTTCTCTAGAGAAAGCAAGAACTCTTCTCTGTTTTCATTTTTTAAAAGTATATGATGATTATGGGGCGCCTGGGTGGCTCAGTCAGTTAAGTGTCGGACTTCGGCTCAGGTCATGATCTCACAGCTCGTGAGTTCGAGCCCCGCATCAGGCTCTGTGCTGAGAGCTCAGAGCCTGGAGCCTGTTTTGGATTCTGTGTCTCTCTCTTCTGCCTCTCCCTTGCTCACACTCTGTCTCTCCTTCAAAAATAAATTTTATTTTAAAATTTAAAAAAATTTAAGTATGTACTGATTATATACAAAATCTCATAAAACACAATAGTCTCTACCTTTCTCTGTTGTCCCTTTCAATTTCTAGTCACAAGTATTTTTATGGAGTTATAATCAGAGCACATGTACAATTTGCCTTCCACTCTTATCCTTGAACATTATTTGTTATACGCTTTTCATGTTGCCGCGAAGTCTTCCCATTTATCATTTTAATGGCTCCATAATTTTTCACGGAGTTAACATATCATAAATTATTTAACCATTCCTAAATTATTGGGACTTTGGATTTTTTCCAGCTTTTGATATTTTAGAGACCTCTGAGAGTCCAGGTTTGTTTTTTTTTTTGTTGTTGTTTTGTTTTGTTTTTTTCTTTTTCAGAGTTATTTTCCTTAGGGTAAATCCCTTGGAGCGGGATTATTAGATGAGTTCCTGGCTCTCGAGAAGAAATGCCAAATGGCTCTCCGAAAGGATTGTTTCAATTTGTATTCAATTTGTGTTTCTCCCACTGAGTGTGCCAGTTTCACAGAAACCTTGCCAGCATGTTTTTAAAAATCAATTTCCTTTATTTTTTTTTTCAGGTTGAACTTGTGCAAAATGGGGCTTCCTGATTGTTGCTGTACCAGAATTATCATCAGTTTAATGTTATAATACAGCGCTTGGTGAATAGAAGCACTCAAGAACCAGTATTGTTATTATTCGAAAACGAGGGATCTTAGGAGGGCCAAGTGTGCTCGTCTTACCCTTGAGCTCAACTTTTTCTACCGCTGTCTCCAGTTCAGTTTACTACAGATGCTTACCCCTCACCTTCAATGTCCCTCTAATGGAAGTGCCCCCAAACGTTCTCTATTCCAAGGTGTCCACATTTCCTTAGGCTTAAAAGTCACGGGCCAAGCTCCCTACCCTATGGATTCTCACCTCCCTTCAATTTTTTATTAAGATATGGTCCTTACGAGAGATGGGACGCTGACTGTCCTCCCAAAGCTGCCGCGTATGTTCATTTGAAGTCCTTCTCCACTTAGGGAGTTTCTCCTATTATGTGTCTTCCCCAAGATAGCGTTGGCTGCTTGAAGATGGTGATTAATTGCCCAGTGTGTATTTTCTTCTGCAAGTTGCATATTTCATTTTTTAAGCTATCCCTTATCCTGTTCAAAATTTCACAGTCCTAGTTGCTGTCTTCTGAGCTCTAGTTTGTAAAGGTCTCCCTTTAAGTGTTGGATCTATCCATTTATTAAAATTTACTGAGGGGCACCTGGGTGGCTCAGTCATGATTTCACAGTTTGTGGGTTAGAGCCCCGCGTCGGGCTCTGTGCTGACAGCTCAGAGCCTGGAGCCTGCATCAGATTCTGTGTCTCCCCTTCTCTCTGCCCCTCCCCTGCTCGTGTTCTCTCTCTCAAAAATAAACATTAAAAAAAATTTTTTTTTAATTTACTGAGTATCTTCCAAATGACAAGCAGCATATGAAGATGAGTAAAACCAAGTTCCTGCCCTTGATATGCTCAGGGTCCAACAGATCAGAGAGGAGCACAGCCCTCCCAGGTTTGAATCCTAGAGAACTCTCAGGCAGCATGCTGCTGGGTAGGTCAAGGGATGACACCCTCAGGAAAATCTGATGGCTTTTTGTATAACAAACCCTACATATACTTCATTGGTAAAATGATGACCATCTTACCAAGCAGAAGCTACCAAATAACTTTTGGTAGAAATGTCAAAGCATCCCAGAGCCTGAATTTCTGAGATTTAGATCATGAGAAAAGTTCTAAGAACTGAGCAGAGTTGACCCAGGACTACACCTGTGTTGGAAGCTAAAACACTCAGGCACATGTGCTTTTGAGGCTGTTGGCTATTTAAGGAGTTCACAGGAGTCTAAGAAAGCCAATTTCTCAGGTAGGAAGAAAAGGAGCCTACTATTAACCAGCAAGGCGAGGAGTGAGAAAAGTCTGGTCCTGGTCTTCCATTGTTGGGTGACCTGGATTATTTCGCTTAAATTCTCTGGAACTCAGTTTCTTCATGTGTAGAAATGGGTAGGGTTGAACCACTACCCGATCTGTAGTGTCCTTGCCAACTTTGACAATTTATGATCCACAGAACAGCAGATCCTGCCTTGTCTCTCTCAATGACTTCTCCCGTCATCCCCCACCCATCCCAGAAAAGCACACACAAAAAAGTGACCTCATCGGTCACTGGGCAGATGTCAGAGAGTCCGTTGGGATTCCATGACCTCTGTAGCTACTATAGCGATCACGTCCAACTGCAGCTAAAATCTGTTGCTGGCAGGGTTTGCACCCAGTTTACCAAGCCTGCTGCTGTAGCTGCTGCCTCTCACTTCCTCTCATTAAGGCAAACTACCATCTTATTTTGTTTTGTTTTCCCTGCATGTTTTGAGTTTGCTGCTTCCCAGCTCTTGTTATTAGAAGAGACATAATTAATAACTCCTGGCACACAGAGCAGCCAGATTGGACAATCTGCCTTTTGCTTTCTCAAACTGTCTTCTGAGCAATCTGCAAGCCTGAATTTATAGCCTGGACCCCATACAATGGATTGTTTTGTAATCCCCAGAAAGAATCAGGAATTCACCACATTGTCAGCTTGAAAAAATAACCATCTCTTTGTAGTTCGTGGTGGAGGTTTGATCCAGACTCTTCAGTGAAGAACTTGAAAGCAATATGTGGTCTCATCCTTACTTGAATCTCTCTTGAGAAGACAATTCTGTGAACGTCTTTGATCACCATTCTAGAATTTTCCATTTTGGATCACCAAGAGTCAGTTCATAAGGTCTAACCCAATCAACCCATGTCTTTAGCAGAGATTAAAAACAAAGACACATCAGTCTTGTTCTACCTTTCTTGTGATTGGAGAAAATTGTTAAGGACCTTCTCAATGTCCTCTAATTTTACCCTAAGCAGTCACAATTCTTTGGCCTTTTCCACCTCAGGAAACACTCCAAAACATCAGATATTTCTAATCCTGTCATTTGGGTTTCTTGTTAATCTTCCCATGGTTGTTTAAATTGATAGAACCTACATTGGACAAATGTGACTACTTAATAATATTACTGAGGTACTACTTTTTTTTTCTTGGTGCTATGGGGGCACAAGTTTGACTACAATAAGATTTCTGCTCTCAAGTAGCTTACATTTTATAATCGTAATAATTATAACACAGAGCTGAGTTCTGTTGAGTTATAATAGGAGTATAAACTTGTCTGTACATTGACTCTTCTGGGGAGCTTAAGAAACTGTATCCCATCCCCCCAGAGATCTTGACTTAATTTCTTGAGGCATATCATAGGCTTTAGAAGTTTTAAAAAATTCTCAGGTGATTGTAATGGGCAAACCACATTAGAATGTTCCAGTCAAAGGACTAAGACACACACACACACACACACACACACACACATAAATGAACAAACAAACACCTTTTTTTAATGTTTATTTATTTTTGAGAGAGAGAGTGTGAGCAGGCAAGGGGGGGGAGAGAGAGAGAGAGAGAGAGAGAGAGAGAGAGAATCTGAAGCAGGCTCCAGGCTCCAAGCTGTCAGCGCAGAGATGGACGCGGGGCTCAAACTCATGAGCCTCGAGATCATGACCTGAGCCGAAGTCGGATGCTTAACCGACTGAGCCACCCAGGTGCCCCCAAACAAACATATTTTAATAGAGAAGTTGCGAAGGTTTTCATGGAAGAATTTAGAATAAAATTCTATTGGAGATTCAGTTTAACAGTGAAGATTAAGTTCCTGGCTTTGGGGTTACGCAGACTGGAATTTGAACCTCAGCTTTGTCTCATAGTGTCTGTACGTTCTTGGGTAAGTTTCTTAGCCTCTCTGAGGGACAGCCTGAGCAACAGCACATGGAATCTGGTGGAATGAATGTAGGGCCCATGAAAGTAGTGGCAGGAAAGGTGGGCAGTGGGTAGGGGAAGTAGTGTTTCCTGCTGAGAGAAGGTGGGGATTTGCAAGAGGGCAGTCTCAGAGGAGAGAAAGCAATGCTGGATAAGGTAGATGTTATAGAGTACAGACATTTCCTAATGTCCAAAATCTCTCTCCTCTCCATCCAGCCCTCCTTACCCAGTCCGACTGAGTTCCTGTTATGATCTAGAATACAGATCAGGAAGCTATGGCTAAAGGGCCCAACCAGAGTCATCCTCTGAGCAACCGAAGTTCACGAGCGGAGTATATATAGTAGCCTCCTCATCAGCGGCTTTCTGTGCTTTCTGTTATCAGATCCTTAGAGATTCCCAATGGGAACAAAAGAAATTATCAAAAAAAAAAAATCATACCAAATATAGGATGAAAGGTTGACAGAATTAGGAACCGAAAACAAAGACGAGAAGGCTGAGAATAAGACACTTTTACTCTGAATAAACCCCGATCTGCCCAAGTTAGCGTGAACTGTTTTTAATAGCTCCATTGTTAGGTTTATTGAAGTAACGAGTGGTTATTACGCTGAGAGTGTTGGTTCCCCGAGTTCTGTCAGGAGGCCCATGACAGGACTGAAGAGAAATAAGCCTAAAGTTCCAAATGAAGAATGAGTATTGTTAAAGTATACTGATGAATTTCAAAGGGCACGTCACAGGAGCTGCAAGTGTTCAGACGAAAAAGCTGTAGACTTTTTGAGAATAGAATCAAGTCATAAAATGTAGGGGCAAGAAAGGGCTTTGGAGTTCACCTCGTCCAACCTGCTATGTGCACAGACAAGGAGATGGGGACCCAGATCGGTAGTGTGGTTTGTATTGGGTCACAGAGTAAAATAACTGCTGAGAAGAGACGGGGAAATGAGGTCTTTTGTCTTCTCCTAGTGCTCTTTTGCCTTAAGGGAGAAAAGAAATCTTTGGTGTTTCCACCAGGAAGGACTGGGCTTTTCTTGAATGACAGGTTACACTGTAACTGTCGAACTGTGTCACACACCTATGTCACGGTGTCAGGATTCTGTGAGCATTTTGCAAATCAGCCTGGTTTTTTGAGTACAACTTACTCTATTGCCATACTTTCCTTTGCCTAATTTTCTTGGTCATTTTTGTACATTAATTTCACTTTGGTCTATTAGAGGTAGCCATACAGATGGTCTCGGTTCCTTTGCGGAACAAGGTATGGTAAAAAGATGAGTAGTTTCATTCTACTTGTACAACACTTTCGGCATAGAAGAGAACTGATATTGATTACGTGCTCATATCCATTTCTTTCAGTTCTCTCAACACCACCATGAGGTATGTACCATTATTACCTTCATTTTACCTGGGGAAACGGAGTCTCTTGGAATTGAAGACATTGCTTGCATCTCACAACTGGTAGGTGGGAAGGAGGAGGTTAAATCCAGGTCTGACTGACCCCAATGCTCGTGTTCCTTCCTCTACGTTGGGTGGCTCTCTGGAGATATTTATTGCCCTGGAGCGGGAAAGCTGCCCGTGGTCTGCTGAATGGGCTGAGTGTGCTGTTTTCCCACAATGCTTTGCTACTTTATTCTTTAGAAGTGCCTAATTATTTCACTCAGCAAGACCTCAAATCTTACTCCAAACAACTGGCTTCCAAAGAATTGGCTATTTTCCCTGCTTTTAATGTTGGGGAAAGAAACACAACCAGCTATTTTTCTTTCTTACTCCATGACATTACAAGAACAAAAATAATCATATTAAGATGTCAAAAATAAAATTTAAATGTGCAAATGTGGGAGAAAGACACCTCCTGTCTGGGAGGATCCAAAAAATCTTAAATAGACTCATGTGTGTTCTTTGTGTGAAAGGCAGTGGCCACAATTCAAATTAATATGTTAATAGGGCATTAATAAGAATGAACTGGGGATAAACACAGGATTGGGAAATAAGTTCACAAAGTCATTTAAGTGAAGAACATGCTATGTGATGGGAAATCTGCACTACCCTGTCCCTATTATCAGTGCTGGCCTCACAGAGACAAGACCTCCCTCTGGTCATTGCTTCTTCTCCTGAATAGACTGGAGTAGCTTTCCTCAGCCCAAATCTGAGCCAGATTCTACAGGAGAGCAGAGTTTATGCTCTTAAGGATCTCCAGTATGGTTGATGACTTTGACGATGTATGCAGTGAGAAAGCTTATGCCTCCAAAATGATTAGAGTCCTTCTTACCAGGCAGGGGAGTTTCAGGGCCGAATGCAGATCATTACATATTTAGGCCACTATAAACCTTACAGTGATGGCTCTTGGGGAGACTCCGATATGTCCTTCTAAACTTCATCTCATACACTGAGTTTGCAAGAAGTCCCGGGAGGAGGAAAGGGCTGGCCCAGGGCAATGTAACTATCACCTTATGGTAATAACCATGGCTATTTGTTAGGTACCAGACCCTGTGCCACACACTCCACATTCAACTTCTTCTGTAACCCAGTGCAATGCTCTGAGGTAGTTATGATCGCCATGCGGAAATGAGAATACCTGGCAGTTGCTTGTCTGAGATCACACAGCTAGTGAGTCGTAGAGGCGGGATTTGAACACCAGTACCCTTGACTGCAAAGTCCGTCTTCGTTTCGACCAGTAACAGCAGAGCTGGGCCTGGCGTCCAGAGCCAAGTTCACCTCAGTGTAATGCTTAGAGTAGGGAACCTTGGAGTGTGCTCAATGATTTATTTGATGCATAATTTTCTGGGGGCCCACTCTGAGCAGATCTTGGGTGAGACCCTGAGGATATAAAAAATTAATAAGTACAGGTTCTTAACCTCCTGGATCTTAAAGGATAATGGAGTGACTACACCTGAAAAGAAAATTACAGTAGAGTGTGGTCCGTGTTATTACAGAGATATAAACAAGTGCTGTGGGAGACCAGGATAGAGCAAATAGTTCTTCCTGGAAGAAGTAAGGGGTGACCTCACAGAGATGGCGAAATGTGTGCTGGGTCATGCATTATGACTGAGTTTTCCAACCAAAGAAGGGAAGAGGTACATTCCAGAAAAGGGGAACAGCATGTGCAAAAGCCCCAAATTGTGAAAGACATCAGGATGTTGGGGTGAGAAGTTCACGGTGACTATGTGGGCTGAGGAGGCAGGAGATGAAGATTAGGATCAGACAGTGAAAGATGTTACACATCACCATCGAGGAATTTTGTCTCCATTCTACAGGCAGTGGACCACCGGCCGGAATTCCTAAGCAAGAGCACGCCTTGGTTGGATTTGCTTTCGAAGAGGGAAACCTAAGGAGACAAGGAGGACAGAGAGCAGATGTCACTTTGGTCCTGCAAAAAGCTAATGAGAGCTTCAGCATTGTGGATGGAGAGGCAGGATAGATGAGGGGTATCGGTTTCTGAAATTAAGCTCCAAGGACTTGATGACTGGCATGTGGAGGGGGAGGGAAGGAAGGGTTTGCGGATGACCCAGTGATTTCCAGCTTTTGAGGCGGAGGGGATACATGTGCTATTAATGGGGCTGAACACAAAGCACACGGACCAGGTTTAGTAAAGCGAGGGTGCGAGGTGGAGGAAGTGAGTTCTTTTCTGAACGTGCTGTTTTAAGCCTTGGCAAACATACTCCATTGGAGATGTGGGGTGCATTTCGGAAGACAAATGTGGTGGTTGAAGAGAATAGGGGCTGGAGGTAGAGAATCAGGAGACCTCAAAATATCAAAGGTACCTAAAACTCTAGAACCAAGTGAGTGTCCCCAGGGAGCTCTGTGGGATGGTTGGCGGTGGGGGGGGGGGGGATAGATGAAGATCTGATGTGGCCCGTGAGTGTACTCTGTGGGCCTTGCTCAGACCCCAAGTCGCCTAGGCAGCCCGGGGGTCCCTTATGGCAGCCTCTCACTGATCACCCTGTCTGCCTTGAGTGGAACATGGGCAAATAGGTCATTCCATGCATACTTCAAAGTCTCTATTAATTTACAACTTTTTCAAATAATTTTCTAAAATTATGAACCCGATAACTATTGATGGAAAGCATAGTGTGGGGAGGGGGGGTCGGATCGAGAGATGAGTCAGACCTGATCTCTGTCTTCAGGGAGTTTCTGTCTAATATTAAGGGCATCTAAATGGCAAATTAAACAGTAAGTGCAAGAGTGCCTAGCAGGGTGTGAAATTTAACAGGCGAGAAATTATTTTCATTTAAAAAATGACATACGTAAGTGTCTGGAAGAAAGGATAACAATGGTTCTCGGGAAGAGGAGATTTCTAGATTTAGCTGGAGCTTCTTGGAAGAGGTAGAATCTAGGCATGAAGCATGAGTAGTATTTGAGCAGGCAGAGGTGGTTGTTGGGGACAGGGACGCATTTCAGATGGGGACAACTTGTCTGAGAAGCAAGTGTGTTTACGGGTGGAAGCAACTGTGAAGAGAGACCCTGGGCAGTTTAGTGCCTCTTGCCCAATAGCAATGGAGTGCAAGGACCGAGATTCCCATCAAAAGCCCGATTGCTGGGGCTGGGTGACCATTAATCAGGGCTAGTTCCCAAGAAGGGTCAGATTGCTCTGGGTGTCCCTCCCTGCCTCCATCCTGACTCATTGTGGGACCAAACTGTTTTAGTGCTTCATTTCCCTTGGTCAAACCAGGACGATTTGAATGCACCTGCCTCTCTTCCGTTCCCCCTGCCTGGCGAGGGTGGCCGTTGTGAGGGGCCAGGGAGCGCTTCCTAATTGTGGTCCTGTGGCCCAGGCCCCACGTGAAGGCTCTTGGCGGTCTCACTCAAATGAGGTGGAGGCCCGGCTGACTGCTCAGCCACTCTTGGAGGACGCCTTGGTTATTCCTTCTCAGTAGTCCGCTGGTCTGGTTTCAAAGTTGGTCGTCAAAAAAAGGTGAAGGGAGGGCAGAGAGGGGAGAAGCGGAGCTCCAGCCTCCAGAGACTCACCAGGTGTAGGCAGTGGCTCTGCTCTCACTCTCCGGTCCCTACCAGTTACCCCCTAACCCCTCCTCCCCACCAAATTAGACATATTTGAATGAGAGCAAATGGCCTCATCAGAACAAAAGAAGAAAAATGGGGGACGGGGGGCAGCGGGGAGGCAATAAAAGCTATGAAATACCACGATGCACCTGGAAGGGTTAGTGTCCTTTCTCACAAAGTGGATTTTTCTCGGAACTCCTGCTCCGTAGGGCAGTGGGGCCGCCTTGTTTATTGGCAGGGGCACAAGAATTTGGCTTATCCATTCAGGGCTCTGCTTCCACCAGCTACACCTGCACAGTGGCCAAGAAACCACAGAACCCTGACATGTGTTATTACGACACTGTCCCCAGGGACTGCGAGGCAGTTGGGGTCAGTGTTTTAAACACAGCAATTAGCAGGGTTGAGCTGTTTGAATTCTCTTGGTCTCCAGGGCAGATGATGATGATGATGATAATGCCATCAATACCTTTCGTAGCAGTGAGTCATACTACTACAAAGCACTTTCACATTTATTGACTCATTTGCTCTCAAAAACCCACTGGAGATCCCAGTCACCTTTATAGTATCCCCAAAAGATAAACTACCACCTCTAGTAAAGTGGACTTAAGTATAGACTCATTAGTTCGAGCTGCAGAGCTGCTCGCGATGAAACTTTTGAGATTTGCATTCCGGTCTTGCCCTTTCCAGCTGGGTGACCTTGGACAAATCACTTCACCCCTCCCAGCCTTAGCTTCTTCATATGTAAAGTACGTTAATAATAACTGTCTCGGAGGGTTATTGTAGGGATTTAAATGACTTCATGTAAATAAAAAAGGACATTATAAACTCTAAAACATTATGCAAATATTAATTACCATCTATACAAGGGTGAACTATTTGCAAAAATGAATGTAAATATAGTTTTGAGATGGCGGGTATGATGTGGCTGAAAGAGCACTTTAATTGGAATCAGAAGATATGTGTTCTCTATTGGCCCTCACACATCAGGTGGCAGCGAAGAGCGTGGCTTACAGACAGACAGGCAAACACAGCCATGCGAGAGATGCATTTACCAGTAAAAAAAAAAAAAAAAAGGCTGCCACCATCCACCTGTCACTTTGTCACCTATAGGAGGCTGAGTAATGACTCCAAAGATGCCCGTATCCTAAACTCAGGAACATGTGAATATTTTGAATATTTTACCTTACATGTAAAGATACTCTGTGGATGTGATTAAGCCTCTTGAGATGGGGAGAATATCTGGTTGGGACCAATGTAACCACAAAGGTCTTTTTAAGAAAGATGTGCGAGAATTAGAGCCAGAGAGATGACCGTATGACAATGGAAGCAGAGATAGGAGTGATGCTCTTTGAAGACAAGGAAGGGGCCACAAGTCAAAGAACACAAGTGACTCCCTAGAAGCTCAGAAAGTCAAGGAAACAAATTCTCCTTCAGAGGCCCCCCGAAGAAACCCTCCTTGCTGACACCTTGACTTTAAAAGCCCAGAAGAACTAACTTGGGATTTCTGGTGTCTATTCCAAAGAGAATGACTTTGCATTGTGTTCAGCCATCCAGTTTGTGGTAATTTGTTAGGACAGCAACAGGAACCTCATACACCACCTCTACCTTGAGCTCCCCAGTCCTGTGTACTCCCCACTCCCCAGTCCGTTTTCTTCCTCCTAACGTGTACTCAACTTCTCTGTAGACTAATGGTTTGTGCCCAAGTTTCCCTCCACCTGCTCCCCTTCTTTTGCGGGCCAGCAAGGAGCTCATGCGTTACTGGGATTTATAACCGATGAACTCATTGGCCCTGTGCCTTGAGTTGACCAGAGGTCTTTCTGGGGCACTCCAGCTCAGGAAATGCAGCTTGACTTTGGATGAGTCACTTCAACCCCCAGAATTTCTATTTTCTCCTCTGTCATTGGGGATAAAATTTCTTTCCATGTGTGCCTCACAGAGCGGTGGGGAGACTCCAGAGAAATGATAGCAATGAAAGTTCTTTGCCACCTATAAAATGCTCCATAAGTGTGAAATCCTGTGGCCATCATCAATATTATTTCAGAAGCGTAGAATTTTCCAGCTTAATCTCTTCCTCACTCAGCACGTGTGTGCGGTAAGTGACAAACACTAACTCTAGACAAGGGAAAAACGTTTTTGTGTGGAGAATATCCAGTCGGGCCTTGGATTTCGGATATTTGGACTATCCATGAGCCTGCACTTTGAATACAGACCTAAACATATTTTTAAAAACAGGTGTTGTGAGGACATTAAATAATTGCTCAGTAATATGGCCCATTTGGAGATAGTGAGGTGGGGCAAATTTCACTTGCCTTTCTCTTTACGGAACTAAAAATAGAAATGACACGTTACTAATCAGTAACAGGGTCATCTGAACACAGGGCCTTTTAAAACATCTTTCGGCCACAAAATTGCCAAGAGCAGAGGAGCTCTGCGTTCCTGCAAACCAATGCCTGCAGCATCTTACCACTGAAAAATGGAAACCCCCACCAGTTACAGGCTCGTTCTCAAACATTAAAACCACAATTTACCTAAAACTCACTCTCGACCCTCAGAATGGTTTATGCACCATGACCTCACTAACCTTCCCTGACTTGATTAAGATCAGAAAAAAATCAAGCAACCGTCTGGTAAATTTGGTCAAAAGAGCAAAGAATATTAGAATGCAAGGGGAAGGAGTTGGTGGGAGGGAAATGACATTGACCACCCACTTAGTTTGAGAGGCAAGACTATGCTTTTCCGTACACACGATCCAGTTTAATTCTCACTACAAACTCGTTATATGGCTGTTTTCCCCCATTTTACCCACGTGGAAGCTGGGGGTCAGAATGATGAGCATCACAGTAGAATGTGGTAGAGTTGGCTTTCCAGGCCACTTGTCATTCGTCCCTTTACAAAGGAAGGAAAGCGAGAAGAATTGAGTGGCCCAGAGTCATGCATTTGCTTCGTGCACCTACAACTTCTACAATGTACGTTCACTTAATAAATTGGTCTTGACCCTCCCCTTTGAAGTTACTCCGGAACTCTCTAAGTCCTTGCAAACCCCAGAGACCCGAATAGCACTCCAGGGCCTTTTCCCTTGGACCCTCGATTTGGTACTTCTCAGGTATATTACCTGGGATTCTGAGCATATTGAGACCCGTGGCTTTCCCATGGGAGGCTGCAACCCCCTCCTTGACTCTTTGCCAGGTTCCATTATACGATGACCAGCACCTACTGGAAGTGGTGAACAGAGTTTTTGCAAAATTGTTCCCTGTGCCCAATGCAAGGTGTAAAACAAGTTTTGGCTTCAGGGCTTCAGGGCCACGATGCTGGAGGTTAAGACCCATTGGAGATTAAGACTAGAGTCTTTGCTTGATCTTAATATACAATTGTGGGCAAGTCAGGAGTGGGACTAGAAAACCTTCCAGGGTTGCATTTCTCACTTCCAGGAGATCTGTTTGATGGGGTTGATTTAAATCCCAAATATGTGAAGTTAATGAAGGAAACTCTGAACGCACTTGGGCTTTGGCTGCCTGAAAGCTAAACTCTTGCTCATTGGTGGAGAATTCTAAGCAATCCAGCCCCCCTTCCCAATAGGGTGCATCTTATGTTCCTTTGAGAGTGATGATTCAAGGGGACACTATAGGGCTGTGAAAGACTGAGTCTCTACCAAACTGGGAGAGCTAAAGACGAAGAGAGGATTGGCTAGGGGCAGCAGGCAAAATGGAGCAGAGTCTTAGGGAAACAAGAAAGGATACAAGTGGAGAAGAAACTAAAGTGTCTAGGAACCTTGATCCTTCATGAGATTGTGCAGACCAGAGCCAGGTTCCAGAGCGCAGAAGATGTGGACTCTGCTTCCAACTGAACCAGCTGCTCCTGGAAACTATGTAAGTCATCCAACCCTTCTGAATGTCATTTTCCTTAACTGGACCAGAGGGATAATGACATCGTCCCAGCGATCTCACAAAGTTGTTATAAAGATTAGAATGTGAACATTCTCAGGAAAATGTAGAGTGTTGTAGGATGTAATAAAAATTCATCATCTGTGGAGCTCTCAGATTGCCCTCATGGGTAACAATTCTTATTCTCTTTTTCATATTGAGGGAAGCCAGGTTTGAGATGGCATGAGATGTCCTAAGAACGGTCATGTGGTAGGTGACAGAGCCAGGATGCATTACTATTAACAAACAGCGGATGAGGGACACCTGGTTGGCTCAGTCAGTTAAGCGTCCAACTTGGGCTCAGGTTATGATCTCTCAGTTCGTGGGTTTGAGTCTCGCATCGGGCTCTGTGCGGACCGCTCAGAGCCTGGAGTCTGCTTCGGATTCTGTGTCTCCCTCTCTCTCTGCCCCTCCTCCACTTGTGCTCTGTCTCTCTCTGTCTCTTAAAAATGAATAAACGTTAAAAGAAGAAGAAGCAAGCAGATTAAAGGACCATGACTGAGCGTTTTCCCTGATTCAGATTGACCAGTGGGGTAGAGAAAAGGTTTTGTTCCAGTTGCTTGGGGCTGCAAATAAAACACCCAAAACACAGTGGTTTAAACTGTGGGTTAGGAGTTTGAGAGAGCTGGGCTGAGCCTCTCTGGCTCAGTGGCTCTCATGTAGTTGCAGACAGTGGCTGGAGCTGGCTGAGCTGGGGAGAGGGTACGGGCGCAGATGGAGCCAGGCATCTCTCGGGGCTCCTTCCCGGCATCCCTCTGTGTGGTGCACTTTGGGCTTCCTCACAGCATGGCAGCCTCAGGATGGCTGGGCTGCTCACTTGGCAGCTCAGGACTCCATGTGAACGAGGGGGAATCAGCATCGTCGCTTTTTATGATGCAGCTTCAGAAATCATGCAGCATCACTTACACGGTACTGAAATGATTACAAGTGAGTCACGACCCCACCCGAATTCAAAAGGAGACTCAGAGCTCTCACTGTGATGGGGACGGCGGCAAGTTTCTGGAAGAGCACTGCACCGGAGAGATTACTGCAGCCATCTTCCAAGAATGCAGTCTGCCAAAGACGGAAAGGTTGCAACTCTGTCCAGATGAAGAGGTCTCAGACACTGGGAAAGAGGGGGCAGTTATTTCTGCACCAAGGTTGTTTGTTAGAAAGCACAGCCTTGGGGTGCCTGGGTGACTCAGTCAGTTAAGCGTCCGACTTTGGCTCAGGTCATGATCTCGCGGTTCATGGGTTCAAGCCCCGCCTTGGGCTCTTTGCTGGAAGCTCAGAGCCTAGAGCCTGCTTTGGATTCTGTGCCTCCCTCTCTCTCTGCCCCTCCCCCCCCCAAAAAATAAATAAACATTAAAAATTAAAAACAAAACAACAACAACAAAAAACAGTCTCTGGCTGACACACAAGTCCCTTGGGAAGAGGCTGAAAAAATACCAGCCAAGTCTTGTCACTTAACCAAGGATGGGGCATATTAGGGAAGTCCTAAGGTTATATCTGGGCAGCCCAATCAGTTTGGTGAAAAGCTAACAGAGAAGATGTTTATTGGAAGCCAACAGGAAAGCACTCTTTGCAAATTACCAGATTATATCTTACAGACTCATCTTGTTCGAAAACGTTTACAAGCTCAGGTTTTCTATATGGCTAAGTTATCTTGGAACATCTCAGTCTTCCACCTTGCTCGGTTGAACACTGGTAGATTCTGGATAAAAACCAAAGATCCTTTGAAATTACATTATCCCTCCGTGAAGGTATTTATCTTTATTTTCTTTTTATATGTTTTTTAATAAAATTCTTTTTAAAAATGAAATCTTGATTTATCTCTCAGGTTGCTCTTTAGTTTATTTATTTTTATTTATTTGTAACCGACATTTACCTTGTACAAAGTATTGGGGTATCTCCTGGGGCCAGCAAACATGAGGAGGAACTTTCCCTCAACACTAAAGAACCACTAATTCAATAGAAAGGGGTGGGGGGGGTGGTGAGTATGAGAAAGGGGAGCCAGATACAGCCTGGGGTTGAAGGTACTGTGTGAGAGATTATGTGTTTTTAAAATTTGTTTTAATGTTTATTTTTGAGAGAGAGAGAGAGAGAGCGCTAGCTTGAGTGGGGAAGGGGCAGAGAGAGAGAGGGAGACACAGAATCTGAAGCAAGCTCCGGGCTCTGAGCTGTCACCTCAAACCCAGGAGCTGTGTGACCATGACCTGAGCAGAAGTCTGTTGCTTAACCGACTGACCCACCTCAGCGCCCCGAGAGATTATGTTTAAATGACCTGGCTGAAACCCTCCTCCAAGTATATCGTTATTGGTGAGTCTTTCTTGGGCCTTCCCAGGAATGAAAAGAAATGATGTATGTGAAGTACTTGGCACTTGGTGGGCATTCAGAAGAGTACACGACTATTGTTAGGTTGTATTTTATTGTAATTTAATACCAACATTAAAGTATGAGTAGCGATTTCCTGTTTACGAATCACTTTGATGTGTTTCATTTCATTTCATTATCAGGACAGTCCGGTAATTTAGACAATGCACCTGTGCCCCCTTCAATTTTACAGATTAGGACATTGATATTCAAGGAGGTCAAGTGATTTGGCTGGGGTCTCTTAGCCCTTAAGTGGCAGCGCTGAGATTTAGAACCAGGTTAGCACCCCAAAGCTACCCTTTTCCACCCTACTGTGCTATTTCCTAAATGGCCATGTGACCTTGGGCAAGCATTCCATGTCCTGCCCCCCGGGGCCTGGCCTTCCATTTCTGCATCTGCGAAGTGAGAGGCATGAAATCATGACGAAAGTCCCATCCAGGTCCCGGCGTCTCTGATTAAAAGCGTATGTTCAGCGATGGACCCAGTTTGCTTCTGAGCTCCCTGTGCGTATTGAAGCCCAGGCCTGGAGGGGCTAGAGCCTGGGGCTGGGCCCGAATCACAGGCCTGGCTTGGCGTTCATCACTGTATCTGACTGCCAAAAGGACAGAATTCTCTAGAGGCCCTGAGTCCAATCTGGCCAACTTCTGATGGCCTTACGTTATCCTCTGACCTCCAACTTCTGGTTATCTGAAGCTTATTTTTAAAAAATACTTGGGAGCAGGCATGATGTTTCTCTGGAGACCTGCGTCCTTTCTTGCTTTCATTATGTGCCTCCAACAACAGGAACGGGGGACTGGGAGACAGGCAATCCGTGTGTAATTTTTGCCTAGGCTACCGCCTTTCTTGTGACCTTGAGCAAGTCACTTCAAAAGCAGGATTATCAACTCGATTTCTCCTGGCTTGAGGGTCTGTGAAGCCATGTGGCTTCCTCTTGAGGAAGGAGTAGGAGACCTAGCCGCTATGTGCCTTTAAGATAAGAAACCTATCGGATTTTCTACTAATAATGTCTGATTATCTCTGGCCCACTTCAATCGCCCTTTTCTTTTCTGCTGTATTGCAGAGGAAATAGGTGAGGAAAACACTTTCTGCTTCCGGCCCCAAGTAGTGCATCTCAAAGGTCATGTAAGGTTGAAAGTGTAGTTCTTCCTTCTGCCTACCCCCTTCCCCGTTTCCAGATGGGAGTCGAAGTGACTCAGAGCCACTCAGAAATAAGTCTCTGAGCCACTCTGGATGGAGCCTCGTGCACCCTGATCCCAGTGTTGCTTCTCCTGGGTCAAGTGCCTTGCTCTGGCTCTCACTCATTCTGGCTTCACTCTGCAGAGACGGGTAGGAGCTCCATGTGTCCCAGAAGGGCCCTCACACTCAGAGACCAGTGGTTCTGGGGCCCTGCATCAGCAGAGGCTGAGGGCCACCTCTTCTGGAGCCTCTCTGCCCTCAAAGTTAAAGAGATTGGTTTCAGTTTCATTTTACTGAAAGGGAGGAAAGAACTGCTTGGATCCTTGCTCTACTTCCAGGGCAAAGAAGGCTCGGACCCCGATCCCTCGGCCCTCTCTGCACATGGCCAGCGGTCTCGAGGGGATAGACGAGAGGGCAATCGCAACAGGCCTGGGACAGCAATTATGCAATTCCCCTGAAGGCCACAGGGCAGCTTGGAAAGGATGATTCTAGCTACGTGGGGCAGGAGATAAAATGCAGCAGGTCTGGGCTCTGGTCAGCGTTGGGCCACCAACACACCGTGTGACCTTAAGCAAGTTGTTGAACCTCTGTAAGCCCCCTTTTCCCCACTTGTCAAACTAGGAAATGGGATGTTTTGTAGAATAGAAAAGCATCAGATTTGAAAAGTATGTCTGGTGTCACTTAACCCAACCTGTTTATTTTATACCCTTAGAAACTGAGGTCTAGAGAGGGACGGTGACTTGAATGTTACATGACAGGTCAATGACAGGGTCGTTTCTGGAAAACAAGACTCCTGTCTCACGTTGCAGTTATTCTTCCTCTTCTGGATGATCTCCAAGTCTCAGCTCCAGGAGTCTGTCACTCTAAAGACATAGTCCCCTATAAGCTCTGGCCTAGGCTTGTGTTGGTCAGCCCACGGTTCCTTTGGGACTCTTGGTGACACGTTGCATCCCGCATGTTCCAAGTTCTTTAGTTTCATATAAGGCTGGGCAAATGATCTGCTCAGCAAAGCCTCTGGCAGCCTTGTTGTAATGCTTATAATGTTCTAGGCTCTTTGGGGGCAGAGTTTTCAGACAGGTTTAAACAAGGGCGGCATCAGCTGGGCAACTTGGCCTTCTATGTAGACAGGGGCATTGCAGTAACCGCTCAGAGACACATGTTCTAGGTCCAGCTTGGCCCCTGAATCACTTTGTGACCGTG
This sequence comes from Panthera tigris, assembly GCF_018350195.1. Taxonomy (NCBI): domain Eukaryota; kingdom Metazoa; phylum Chordata; class Mammalia; order Carnivora; family Felidae; genus Panthera; species Panthera tigris. The sequence continues at coordinate 79,159,764 of NC_056668.1, forward strand.
GACTAGCCTCATCCCTTTTCCAAGCTTCAGTTACCCCATATTTAAAACGAGTTGATTAAACTAGATAATCCCTAAGGTACCTTCAAGCTCTGACATTTCATAGCAGAATATTGCCCAATCTTTCTATTCCTTTGGGGATTTTGCTTAGAAACTAGGAGGATGATCTTTGCCACGGGAAGTCCGGGAATACTTGCCGGTCTTCAGCTCATAAAAACAAATATTAGAAAAGAAATATAAGAAACGTTATGCTGTCTTGTACTTTGGGCCCATATTTTCTAGGACCCATCTCAAATATTCACAGCGTAAGCACATCTTAATTTTCACATGCGGAGAGGAAGGGCGGGGAGATAGGAGTTACTTTTGCGGGGCGCCTGGCTGGCTCAGTTGGTCAAGCGGCTGACTCTTGATTTCGGCTCAGGTCATGATCCCATGGTTCATTGAGATCCAGCCCCGCGTGACACTCTGCACTGACAGCAAGCAGCCTGCTTGGGATTCTCTCTCTCTTTCTCTCTCTCTGCCCCTCCCACCCCGTGAGTGTACACTCTCTCTCTCTCGAAATAAGTAAATAAAAAAATAAAAAATAAAAGAAGTAACACTTGCTGTGGAAGTTAATCATGCTACATCAAAATATGACTGCATTTTTTTAAATATTTATTCTTGAGGGAGAGACAGAGCATGAATGGGGGGCAGGGGCAGAGAGAGACAGAGACGCAGGATCCGAAGCAGGCTCCAGGCTCTGAGCTGTCAGCACAGAGCCCGATGCGGGGTTCAAACCCATGAACTGTGAGATCTTGACCTGAGCTGAAGCCAGAGGCTCAACCGACTGAGCCACCCAGGTGCCCCAAAATATTACTGCATTTGATTCTATCTACTGTGGGACATGATAGCATCCTCAGTTTCCTAGACACAGATCATGCTTTCGGAGCTCACATCTACCAAGGAGTTCAGACATGGCTATAAATAACTCAGATAAAAAAGCATCACATTTTATTTATTTATTTTTTATTTTAAGTAGGCTCCATGCCCAACGTGGGGCTTGAACGCAAGACCCTGAAATCAAGAGTCGCATGCTCTACCCACTAAGCCCATGCGTACCCCACAAAGCATCACATTTTAAAGCTAACACAAAGGACCTTAGAGGAGAGAGAGATCACTTGCTGTTTAGGGATATTGGGAAAGTCTTCACTGAGGGGTTTGCATTCGAGCTTCGTTTGGGGAAACAAAAGGTCATGAGCGATAAGAGGAAGCCTGTTGGAATAAAGACTGTGAACATGGAGGCAGGGAAACCATGTGAAGTGTGGTCGGCTAGAGCACAAGACTGGGAAGTAAAGTAGTGGGAAAGAAGACCAATCATACTTATGTGCCGTATCCCCCTGGCTGGTATGTCAGTTCTTCTAGAGCGAAAATTTTTGTTCAATTCATCTTTGTATCCGTTTCATCAGTAACACATAATCATCTCTCAAAACTCATTTAATGAATAAATAAATCGTATTATGTGGCACCTTTCCCTCCGAATTGGCAATACACTGTGTGACGTACCTATATCTTAGAATCTCAAAGGTCACGTTGAACATGATACTTATCCTACTGATTTACACGGATGTGAAGCCCTGTCAATGTAGACAGGTGGCAACTATCAAGCTCTAGCAATCTGTTACAACTCGTGGGTGTTTTCTAAGACGTCCTTTGCTCTGTTGTCCCTGGAACTGGCCCCATAAACCATTGCAAGGTCCTGTGGTCGATGGGCTTAATTCTGCATCAGGGTTGCTGAATTCAGCACCTTGTGTATGTCTTATACATGTCACATTTGAACTGTTAGAAGCTCATGAACATGATACAACCTCCTTCCCCAGTTTCTTAGATGAATGGTTGAAATTAATGATCTCTAACAGGGAACAAATGTGGGGCCTCAGGCCAAGGTCCTTTGATCTCACAATTTCAGATACTGACTGCCACTGAAAGATTAGGAGAGCGCTCTCCTATTCTTAGCTCTTAGTGGACAGATATAATATAAATGTAAGACTCCTTTGGCGCACAAACTTGCAGTTTCCGAAACGCTTTCATAGCCGCCCTCCTATTTAATGCACACAACGAACTTTCAAGTTACTCAGGCAGATATTCCTAACGAGAAGCCTCAGTTCAGAAAACCGGAGTGCTGACACAATGCTGGTAATCAGCCACCATTTTCCGAGTGCATGCTTTGTGCCAGGTATTTTATGTCAATTAGTTTATTCAGTCGTCAGAAAAATCTTTGATTCAGTTTCTATTGCTGCTTTAAAGACGACCCCAAAGCAGAGTGGCATGAAACCACCATTCTATGAAGAGCATGGATTCTATGGGTCAGGATTTCAGAAAGGTCACCAAAGGGACCGGTTGTTTCTGTTCCATGATGTCCGGGACTTTCTGCTGCAAGACGCAAAGGCTCGGGGGCTCAACAGCAACGCGTCGAAATCATCTGGAGGCATCACAAATCATACGGCTGGCAGTTGCTACTATTCGTCTACAGGGGATGGAAACACCTACATGTGGCCTGTCTCTGTGGCCTGCACTTCCTCAGAGCACGGTGGTCTCAGGGCAAATGAATGTTTTACGTGGAGGTTTGGTAGCAAAAGCAGCTGTTCCAGGAAAAAAAAAAAAAAAAAGCGGAGGCTGGGTCACCTTTTGTGACTTAGCTCTGTATTCACATTGTATCCTTTTACTCTGTTTGGTAATAAGCAAGTCACTAGCCTACCCATATCCGAGGGGCAGGAACATAGATCCCACTTTTTGTGGGAAGAGAGCTCAGGAGGGACGGCAGATATTTGGAAAATATACCTGCCACGCTCCCAGAAGAATTTAAGAATGGTGAAGTCAAAGTTCAGGGCAATCGAGAGACCGGTTCAAAGTCACAAAGCTTCTACAGTAGAGTATAGCATCTCACCCAGGGGGGTTAGGATTTCAAACTCAGGGAGTAAGGTAAACATTGCTCTTAGTCAAAACTACCTTGGAAATCCTGTCATTTGTGAGCAAAGTACAAAATATGTGGTTTTACATGAGCAACAGATCCTAGTGTGCCATCTCATACTCACCGGGGTACATCGCAAACTTAGTGAAATCACGGACAGAATCGGACACACTATTTAACTTGTTCTCTCATTTTTCAGAGTGTTGGGGCTTAAATTCCCACAGAGTCAATGCATTTTAAAGGGTAGATCCAGAATGACTCAAGTTAGTCTGACTCCAAAGCCCATGTTCTTTCCATACTGCTGTCTAGAAACCACCTCTGAGAGACTGGGAAAGAGAACAGAGTTTCAGGCCCTACTGCACAGATGGGGAGCCCCCGAATGGGGCCTCAGTTGCAACCTGGACGTGATTTGCCGGCTCTATCACTGGCTTAACTCCGTATGTCTACACTCCGTGTGACTATACCTCACCTCTCCACTGCCCTTTCTCTCTAGGTCTGCATAGGATAAGAAGAGAAGTGAGATTTGGAAATGAGTGGAATGTCAACAGATAAGGCAAGGGACTCTCAGGTGGATTGAACAGCATGAGCAAAGATAGCAATGGTGTGAGCTACGGGAAGTATCAGGGTGAGTTAGGCAGTGCTATTTTGCCGGGGGAAGAAAATCATGGAAGTCCTACAAGACCCAGGCACAGACTTGATTCCAGAGTTAGTGAGGGAGGAAAAGAAGTCTGGTCAGCTTTGCAATTTATAGCAGTGACTCTCTGGAGGCAACACGCAGAAGGGAAGGGAGGGTGGGGCTCCGGTGAGGAGAAGATTAAGATACCACCACTTTGGAGAAACAAACGCCTGCTTCTGGCTAATGTCAGGGTATCTTGAGCGTGGTAATGGAGAGTCTTTGCCTATGATCTTTAAAGCAGTCTTGATACCAATATTTAAGGAGCTAGGCAGTACTCCAGGGCTAATGGAACAAATGGCCACTAAAATGCATGAGTCAGGCAGCTCTCCTGTTCAAAGAAATCACCTCCGGGGCCTCAGTGCCTGAAGTCTCCCATCTGAAACATTTCTTTTCGATCTCAGGGACTTAGAACTGGATTAATCATAATCCTAGTTTCATGTATGACATGATTGCATTTATTTGCCTAGGTAATCAGACGTAACAAAATTCACAAATGGCCCTTCGAGGTGGGAAGTGGGCCTCTGACAGTTGCTTGGCCACATGTGGCTCTGTGGTCTTCCCTACTCCACCCTTGAGACCCCCATCCAAAGTGAACCAGCATCACGAATCTTGTATTCGTGATTCCTTTCCTTTCTTTTTTCAATCATTTTCTCTCCTCTATACGTATTCCTTTGAAAGCATATCTTACTGACGTTCTCTTAGTATTGTAAGAAGGACATCATGCACAAATAATTTTGATATTTTCAATTTTTCATTAATATGATAGTGTAAAGACTCGCCCATATCATTGCTTGCTGTTGGAGTTCACTTAATTTGAATAAACTGGAGCTTAGGCGTCAACTCCTCTGTTGATAGGAATTTCGTTTGTTTGTCAACAGGTACCATAGTGCTGTGAGCATTCTTATCTGTATTTTTAGTAGACACTTCTAAGCACAGTGCTAGGAGGAGACTTGCCGGGTTTAGGGTCCAGAAAGTTCAATTTTATGAGACAGGATCAAGCTGTTCTTCTAAACAGTTTTACAAATTTTCAGTTCCAGCCATGACTACCCCTCTCATCAAAAACTGTGAAAGTCGGTCCCCAAAAATCACGTGATTTGAAAACAATGCTGATTTTATTTCCTCTTCTTCAATTCTTACCCATCCGATTTCTTGTCTTACCGTGTTAGCAATATTTAGCTGATGTGGTGAATTGCATTCGTGGATTTTTCTAATCGGAAAGCTATCTTCATATACCTGGGAAAAGTTCACCGTGGTACAGGACAATTTTAACGAACTGTTGGATTTGATTTACTAAAAATTTCTTTAGGATTTTTACATCCATAGCGATAGGTGGCAAAGCTATGGAATTGTCCTCTGTTGCAGACCTTGGCGTAAAGTTTGTGACCTTCATATTATGTGATAATATTGCATTGGCATCAACTTAATTTTGTTCTACTTGCCCGATCAATCATTTTCATTCTCAGTTTTCATCTTGTGCATGTATGTTACCTTAGAATGCGTCCAGCAAGAACACTGGATTTGCATTTTACTTTGGCAAGTTAGCTCATTTTCATCCAGAGTAGTTAATCATCCATCTATTAGGAATTTCTTCTACTAATAAAGCTTTTTATTTCAATTGGTTGCTTTTTTTTCCCCAGTTTTTATTCTTTTGTGTATCGCTTTGAAGTTGTTAAGCGTTCCATTAAAAACCTTTTTACAGGGGCGCCTGGGTGGCTCAGTCTGTTAAGCATCCGACTTCGGCTTAGGTCATGATCTCACGGTCTGTGAGTTCGAGCCTGCGTCAGGCTCTGTGCTGACAGCTCAGACCCTGGAACCTGTTTCGGATTCTGTGTCTCCCTCTCTCTCTGACCCTCCCCTGTTCATGCTCCGTCTCTCTCTGTCTCAAAAATAAATAAACGTTTAAAAAAAAAAAAAAAAAACCTTTTTACATGTGGGTTTTTTGCATGGCAAACATTCTGAGATCTCGATGTCATAGATTATTTTTTATCATGCCCTCACATGATTTGGGTGAAGGATTAGCTGGATATGAAATTCTGTACTTTCAAAATTTTGAAAAGACTTCCTTGCTTCCTTGTACCCTTGCTGTCCCGCTGAAAAATCTGGTATCAGTATTATAACATAGTAAGGGACCATCTTTGTCTCGTTCTTTCTGGAAGTTTTTACAATTTTACCTTATCTCTGATACTCTTAAATCCAAACATAATTTATGTCTAGGAGCATGATTTTCCTTATGCCCCTCTTTTGCTCTCTGGGCTTCCTTTCAATCTGAGTCTTTTATTTTTCACTAATTCTGGGGACATTACCACTTCAATTATTTCCTCCCCTCCCTTCGTATCTATTCTTTTTTCTATCTGGTGCTACATTTTCCTTTTATACCTTAACTTTTATATTTTCTATTTTTAAATTACTTTTCTGCTGGGAGAATTCCTCATCTGACCTCCAAGTTCACTGCTTCCTTTTTTACGCAAATCCATTCTGCAAATTACCGTCTATGGTATTCATTATCTCAACTATTATATTTCCATACTTAACATTTATACTTGATGCTTTTTGTGCGGTTTTGTTTTTGTTTGTTCTCACTATATATGGTTGATAATATCCTTTATTTCTTTAAATATAAAAACAATCTTTAAGATACATGTAAATTCCTGATTTGTCAGTTCTTTTCCTTTTTTAAAAGTTCATTTATTTGAGAGAGAGAGAGAATGTGCACACAAGTGGGGGAGGGGCAGAGAGAGAGAGAGGGAGAGAAACCCAAGCAGTCTCTGCACTTTTGGTGCAGAGCTAACGTGGGCCTCAAACTCACGAACCCTGAGATCATGACCTGGACTGAACTCAAGAGTGGGATGTTTAACTGACTGAGCCACCCAGACGCCCCTAGTTTGTCAGTTCTAATACCTCTGATTCCTTTGGAATCTGTAACTCGGTTTGTGGTTTTTCTTTGGAAATGTGAGTGCTTCCCTCTTCCATGAGCTTCCGGTCCTCTGGGGTTATGGACTACTCCGTCAGCGGCACCGATGGCAGAAGGGCAGAAGGCCACACTCCCATCTGTGTTGGCAACTGTGTGTTCAAAGTGGGGGATGAACCGAGACTAGCAGGTTCCAGGCCTCAGAAAACTATAGCTAATCACTCATCACCCACCAAATAGCTTCTCAGATGTGCTCTTTACTTCAGGAAGAATTACTATGTAGAAGAGGAGATTACACTCCATCAGCCCTGGGAGTTTCAAAGGAGAGAAAAGTCACCACCTGAGGCCAGTCGGTCTGCAGGTGTTGTCCTCACTACTCAGGCGCAGGGCGTCAGTATGGTCCTGGGCTCACACCTGAAGGATACTTGTGCAAGGGGTCTAAGCTCCCAAGGCAACGGGAGTGGACACGGGGGAACGCTGAGCCAGAGTCAGGGAGGGGCTCCTGTTCGCGCTCAGTCCTGGACTTCCTGTGAATGCTCAACAGGTCGTTTCGCTTCTCTGAGCTTCAGTGTCCTCTTCTGAAAAGTGAAGTTAGTGAGAACGTTGACCTCACTGGGCTGACGCAAGACTCCAGTGAGAACCTGGATGTGAAAGGGTTCTGTAAACTGTAGCGGAGGTGATTTGATTCATCAGCTGAAGGCAGGGAAAGGAGTGTCGGGCGGGGGGAAGATTCACTTTGCCGGCCTCGAAATTTTACTAAGTGTTGGCCCTGCTGAAAAGGCCTGATACAACGGGACATTCTCTTATTATAGAAAATGACAAATCTGTGTTTCCTGCCAGATCTGTCACATTCCTCCAGGAGAGCAGACTTTTATGGGCCCCTGGAAGATCTGCCCAGACTATTTCTGAGGACGGGGACATTGTGCCTTACTGGCAAGGCTTATGAAACCAAGGCCACTTGTGGTCATTGAAGACTCTAGGTCTGCCTTTGCAATGTTGGGGAAGAGTTATCAGATCCTGTCCTCTGATGCTTGCTGACTTGGTTACACTGCTTCTGCTAAGCCTGGTGCCTTTTACTTCCTTGTTTGGTGAGGGGCTTTTCCTGGCCCAGTTAGTGGGACTGAGATGTGAGTGAGGAGAATGGAGCAGGTCCCAATCGAAGACAAGTAGTGGAGGTGGAAACAAGTAAGAATAATGTGTTCTCTCTGGGAATTTGTACAAGGACAAGGCTAATGAGACTTTGTTTTCAATTACTTAAAATGCGGTCTGTCATTGAGAAGATGATGTAATGGCTTTCAAACAGAAAACAAGCCAGAATCTTACACCACATTCAACTGCTTGTGCTGTTGCACATCCTTGCCTGTTTCTGCTGCCATCATCATGCATGCATAATGCACATTTCATTCTAGGGCCTGATTTTTTTTTCGCTCACCATTAGATAATAAGCATTTTCCTTTTAAAGTTTGCATTTGGGGGCGCTGGGGTGGCTCAGTTGGTTGAGCGTCAGACTCTCGGTTTCGGCTCAGGTCGCCCTCCCAGGGCCGTGGGATTAAAAAGATTCTCCAACTTGGCGATATTTGCATTGTCTTCAAAGTTGCTGTTTGCTTGTTTGTTTGTTCTCATGGTGAATGCTGTCGGGAGCATATCTGTGCATTTTGCATATTTTGCTTATTCGTTGTTGTTGAATGTTTGCCTTTGCGTGAATTCTAAAATTCCAATGGGTGGCATGACTGGGGAAATACACCCAGGCTTCTCTATGACTCTTGCGTACTATTTTAAAATAAAAGTTTTAATGTAAAATGCCACTAGCCAATTTAACCACCATTCTTCCAAGTATTGACTGTTTGAAGTTTCTTTTTACACTTTAATATATAAAAAACAGTGCCTCAAATTTGTTTTCATTTGTACTTCTCTGCTTAATAGCAAAGTTTAATGCTTTCCATGTGTTTTTGTTTTTGTCCAGATCATGTTGTTAGAGTTAAAAAATAAGCTGCCATTAGCTTTCAGAATTTTTTGAAAGTGTCCCCCCAAAATGCCCCCCCACCCAGATATTCTCTAAGAAACTCAAATTTCCAAACTAATCAGATGTAAGTGCTCAGGGCCAAAGCAGAGAGAACTGTCAAGTTCATTTGTCTTCTGTTTAGCTGGTTGAATGTCTTTCATGTGTAATTCAAGTCCTGTCAGGAATGGTTTAAGGGATATTGAAAATTGAAAATAAAACACAGATATTACCTCCCGAAAGTTTACATTCCAGAGGAGCTATTATCGTATAACGGATTCAAAAATTGCTAAATGTTGTCAGAAAAGGATAGAACAGGAGCTGTGGGGATTCAGAGAAGAGAGAGAGTATTTCTAACTTAAGCTTTGAAATGTGAGGAGTCAGAGAAGGCTTCTTGGAGAAAACTGCACCCGAGCTGCGTGAATAGATTCTGAGGCAGGAGCCTATTTCAGGGCAAAGAGAGAAGTGTGTCGGTGAGAACATTTTGCCTATTTTATGTGATGGAGCTCTGCAGATTTTAACTAAGTCTTCTAAGTTATAGCTACCCTTTTCCAGATGGCAAAAGGAGTCAAACAGGGATGATCAACCATGATAACATTCTATTGTGCATATTGAAAGACCTAAAATTTACAGTAAAGCTCAGTGCTTCTCAATCCCTTCCATGACTGGGCACACGAAGAAGCTGATAGTATTTCTTTGTCAACTGGGGTAAACAGATAAGACTGCTTGCTACTGGAGGAGTCTGGTCCAGAACACCCTAGCTGCTCCAGGTCAGAAGGCTGAAGGATCAATTTCTGGGCATCCTTGGAACCCCTTAGGCAAACACCACGTGAGAAGTTTGACAGATAGATAGAGATGATTTATAAAAATAGTTACCAGACTTATTCTGCATGATAAGTAATCAGTGAGTTGGGTTTTGAGATTAGGAAAGAAAAAAAAGAGTAAAAATGATGATGGTTTTGATTGGCTCTACCTTGACCAGGCTGTCTACCATGGGATAGCGAAATTTCCAGTATTATTCAGAAAATAACATAAGAGAACCCGAGAATTGCGGTCATGCCAGTCCAAGTTTAAAAAGCATCCAGAGACAGGAAATTTACCTGCGCAATATGTTATGGGACTGGCTGATGAGAATAATATTTTGCATTTATCTAGTGGTCTCCTTTCAGCAAATTCAAATCATGGGATCAAATCGTGCTTAGCTACCAAACAGGTAAACAGAAATCAAATAGATTTTTTAGGATCTCCATTTAACAAATGGAGAAAGTCAGTCTGGCTCTTTCTTTGTTTAAACCCTGGCTTGTTCTAGAAATGGTTTCAGCTAGACAGGCTACATTAGTCACTCAAGGATTCAATAGCTTAAAGGTTGGAAGGTTAGAAAACAGTTTAATGACGGTCTTTGCATAGGAGAAAAGAGTGGAGTTGCATGGATATGAAAAAAATTACACAACTGGGCTCAGTGCTCTTGTGGAAAAATTCCTGAAAATCTTTGGTGCCCCACCATACTTATTATTATATTAAAAATTCTAGCAGCTGTGCTTTTTTTTTTTCTAAATTAAGAAAATCAAGCAATATCATGAGCTAATGCCACATCAAAGTAGCATGTTTCAACACTTCAGCATCATGTGTTGCCAGACTCGAATGTTCCCGGAGCCCTGGCTCACCCCATTCTTCCTGGAGGCAGATACTGGAGTGGTCACTCCGGGCCTGGGAAGTCAGCATTTCTTGGTTCTCCTTCCAGATTGTGGTGAAGCCCCGGATACGCTTTACCCCACCTCAGTTTCTCTGGTGAGGCCCTTTGCCATAGAAAGGGGTTGTGGTGAAATGGAAATATTTGAAGCGTTGCCACAGGGAAGAGAGACTTGGGTCTGTTCTGCATCACCCCAGAGGACAAAATTAGGACCAAGAAGGTGGCAATTGCTACCGAGAGATGGGTTTAGACTCTACGTGAAGATGAGCAATAAGGAAAATTAACTCTTCTTAGCACTAACATCTTACTAAGGCAAACAGCTCATCTGTGCTGCTTAATTCCATTCCTTTAACAATCCATGAAGTAAGGACTACTGATTTTTACAGAGTAGGACACTGAGAGAGAGTAGGTAACATGACCAGGTCACAACCCTACTGAGGACACCGGGGCTAAGACCGGGGCGGGGCGGGGGGGGAACTTAAATCTGATCGGTTGTATGAAATTAGCTCATAGAATTAACCACTGTGTTACATTCCCTTAAAGAAAACGGAGTGGGGAAAAAAAATTCCCTAAAGGTAGATGTTATTTAACAAGGAAGAAGCTACTGTGGGATTTGTGAATGATCAAGATGAGCCTGACGTGTAAAGGCAAAGATTTAGGACGGGAGGAGGGGGGTGGGGGGACAGCTGCCAGTGCCACACCTCCGTAGCTATGATCCGTGTGCAAGGATAATCCTCCTGGGAAAACCCAGCCATGTTGTAGGAGACAGATCCCAAGGAACCAGCTGGTGAGCTGACCACCGACAGCACTGAGGTTTATGTTCAATAAGGAAGCTGTCAGCTTTGCTTCGAAAAAATTTCTGATAAAAATGTCCCCGTTGCAACGGGCTGCCTTGGGACACAGTGAGACTCTTGCTTCAAGGGATGTTCGGACAGAGCCTGGACGTGTAGATGTCAAGATGGAAGAAGATCGAGATATAGAGACCCTAAGGTCTCTTCCGGCCCAGAAGAGTGAGTGTATAATTTCCTCTGCAGAGTGTCTGAGCTAGAATGTTGACAAATGGGAGACAAAGGGATTATGTTGGAAGGAATTCAAGATCAAGGTCCATAGCACACTCATATTTCTACCGAGTTCTCTACCCATAAGGTCGGGACCAAGGCATGGCCTGCTCCAAAGAATCTCAACGTAAAAATGAGCAATGTTAGTCATGTGACCCCTGTGTTGAAGAAAGAATCCCAGGCAACAGGAGAGGGGATCTTCCTCTCATGACGTTGTGGAAGAATGAGCAGTTATGACTTGAAACCATCGAGGTCCGGAGAAAGGAAGTAATTTTCCCAGGGTCTGCTGACTAAACAGAGTCAGGCTCTGCACAGAAACCTGGGTCTCCTGACTCCTGAGTTTAGAGAGGTTCTTTCCACTGAACAGCTCCGCCTGCCAATTCCATTATTGGCAAGGATGTCATCTTGCCCCAGGCTGTGGACCCTGTGAGGGCAGGGCTTGCATCTCACACCTCGCCCTCATTTTTAACCCTTGCGCGTCCAGTGGGAGGTCCTCCCTCAGTCCTTGGGACCCCAACCTCCTTTCCTGATTCTGACACTGCATGACTCCCAGTTGCCAAACTAAGGTATTCAGCTGGACTAAAGAGACCAGTTAGAAATGGAAAGCAGCTCAGAGATCATCTAATTCAACCCTGACATTTTACAGACGAGCAAACAGGAAGCCTCAGGGAGAAGCGAGTTGGTGTCTCAGGCACTGAGCGAGTACCCATTATGTGCCACGGTGTTTGTGGTGGCGGGAGGCTGCCAGGGCTACCACAGCCAACGAAGACCCCGCTCTGCTCCCCGGGAGGCCATAAAGCACCCAGTGGGAAGGGCCTGGTGGCTGAGCTTGAATAGTAGGAGCCAGGATTGATTTCTGGGCTGTGGTGTTTCATAATACTGACCCACAGACAGACAATGAATCTGTTCTGGGCTCTAGTTTCCCTGATGATATCATGAAGGGGTGAATGTTTTCCACGTATCTCCTCTCAGGGCTGGTGCGGTGATGGCAGGAAAAGTTTAAAGAAGGCACCCAGGAGGAGCTGGAGGCATGCCTGTAGGTTTAGCATGACCCTGCAGAACGTTCTGCCCATAAATGTACCTTGCGGAATCAGAAGAGACGGCCTGGAGAGAAACTGGGGGTGGCGGTGGAGGTGGTGGGTGGTAGGGGGACATCACCATTACTTGATGTTCGAGTAATCAAAACAGATTTTGCCGGGCACAGGCCGTATCAAAGGCACACTCCCTGGTTGAGTCATTTCCTCTGGGGAAACTCCCTTCCCGGGACTTGCTCCTGGAGCTCAGGGACCTCGGCTGCTCTGGGTACAGTGGCCAGCTCACTCCAGGCACTTGACCATGCTGTTCGTGTTGTGTGTTTCTCTCCCACAAGGAGCACTGCAGGGTAGGGACCGACTGTGGGCTGCTGGCTCCGTTCTCTCAGGTTACAAAAGTGTGGGCTCATCCCTCTTTTGGAAAGGATTGTGAGCCTGTTTGGAAGGTTACTGGGGTGGCTGCAGCCTTTCGGCAACAAACACGGAAGGTCTCCAGCACTGTGGGGCAGTGGGAAGAATTTTTAACCGGGCGTCAGGATGCCTGTGTCTGAGCACTGGGTCTGTGCTGGGAGAATCGGGTGAAACAAATACATCTGTACATGGCCCTGAGGGCTTACATGCACGTACGCGATTTTATACAGGCTTTACAACAGTCTTCTGCATGCTCATTATTTCACCAAAGCAGGATGAAATCTTGTGTCTTCCCTTGATTAGTGCTGAGACTCTGAACAAATTACTGGTCATCTTTGAGCCTCTGCTTCATCGCCTAAGATACCAAATGGGGGCAATGACACTGACTTTGCAGGTGGATGATTATGAAGTTCACATGAAATTGTTTTAAAAAGGGTGAGACGCTTATTCCCTGTAGGCAGGCAATGGTACTTATTAAAAGCTGGTTTCTTCTCCTTACTTGTGTCTGGTGGCTATGCATATCAGGCCAGTTGTCAACAGAAAGATTTTGTTATTTTCAAGTGGTCAGGACAGTACAGGCCATATCTGTTGGACAGGAGTCAATGATCCCTGCCCTGCCTATCCATTTCAGTGTGCCGGGGCACAGAACAAATATGTATCATTTGCCTGGGTCTACAAGTGGATGGGCATAACCAGAAGTGTCCCTGCATGTGAAAAATACCTGGTCATGTAAATTACACACATTTCCCCATAATGCACCCGTATTTACTTTGATAGTAAAACAGTGCTTAAAACAGTACCTGGCATACAGCAAATGCTCAATAAATATTTGTTGAACACATACAATGATCTTTGAGTGAAAAACATTGTTTTCAAGTGTTTGCACTCAGGTGAAATCGTTGTTCCAGGAAGATGTGGCATACTTATCTGGCCTCCGGTGCCTTACTACATGACCCTGAACCCCCACCCCGAGGAAGATGAACCCCATAGAGATTCATCCCTGAATTTAGAGTTGAGAAATCTAGATCTACATACGTAAAGTAGTCCTAGGTCTTCTGATTCCCATCCCAGGCTCCTCCCCCTGAAATGCACAGCTTTGACCTCAAGTTTCAGGATCTTCCAGCTTTTAGCTTCTTGACAACATGTGTTCCTTTGGTTCCTCCATATACAATGCTTAGAGACTAGAGTTAAACTTTGCTGGGTCTGACCTTTGCTGGGACTGTGTTTCATAATTTTGACTAATACTCTGACCATGTTTGTTTTCAGAATGCTCAGTGAGAACTGTTTGAAGAGTACTACTTGTGAAGTTCTTTGTTTTGCTTATTTCTTCCGTTTCTGTCCCAACAATATTTAAGTAAGAAACATTCTGGGGTTTGTGAGAAAAAAAAAAATCCAGATCTGGCCTTGTTTCTTAGGAGAGGAAACTGAGGCCCAGAGTGGAGAAAACTCAGCCGGAGGGTAGCTCCACACATGAGAACGTGGATTCTCTAATTTTGATCCTTTCAGGGACCTGTAGCACACCAGTTTGCCTTGCTTGGGCACAATCTCCCTGACGCCCCACCCAAAAAAATCATCCAGAGACACCCAGTTTTGCAAATCTTGCTGCCCCCTTTCCCTAGATATTCTCTTCCCACCTTACCAAACACTTCCTCTTTCTTCCCTTTACTGCCTCCCCAACTCTTCCTCTGCTCCCCTCACCCACCCAGAACTCTTCATCTGCCCAACATTTCCCGTGACTGTCAGAACTCGTTTCCTGTCAGTTGCGTCCCCCTAAGCTTAGATACACCCCAGTGTAGTGTCCCTGACAAAGCAGTGTGTTATGGTGAAGCAACAGGCCAAGGTGTCAAAATAATTAGGTAATTGAAGCTGGGGAAGGTCAGGGTTTCTTCTGTCTGGAAAGACAAACACTCATACAGGCTAAACAAGGAAACCCATTTCACATTCCCTTGTCTCTCCTTCGCCCCTTGGCTCTGATCTCAACGTCCCATAACTACAATGGATCCTCTCAGGGAACGGGACTAAGAACTCACCTGACTTAGAAGGTGTGGCAAATTTGAACACCAAGGAATAGAACATTTTCAAGGTTTCAACACACCCCTTGTTTTTATCTTCCCTGTTTGTTTTCACACCCGCCCCACCCTAAGCTCCTGCTGGTGCAATGGCCCCAGATAGTGGCTCAATGCCATGGATGGGACATTGCTCAAAGGGGGCTGTGGGTGCCGAGGGCAAAGTCTCCTCCCAGGAAACCAAGCCCTCAAGGTCACCTTCCCTTGGCTCTTATTTGTTCATTCATTCAACACTCACCACTCATTAAGAGCCTGCTCTATCTTAGAGATTGTGCTTGGAGCATGGGATGGGGGTGAAGAGAATGCAGACGTCAGTATGACGTGGCCTCTGTCACCCAGAAGCTCGCTGTCTACTGGACATACAGGCAAATATCATAGTCTGCTGTGATGATGGATGGGGCTCTGACTTAGGTCGGAATGAAGTTCCAGAGGCCTCAGAGGAGGGTGTGACCAACTTCCTGTGAGTCTCTAGGAACAAGTGACCGAGGAGGTGACATTTGACTTATAAACTGACAGATGTGTAAGGTTTCTCCAGACAAGTGAGAGGAAACAGGGCATTCTAGGCAGAGGAGTAGCACATTCAAAAACAGGCGAAGGAACACAAGAGTTCATGGAAACTGAAGTTGGCACTGTGCTGAGGGTCAGTGGGGATGGAGGGGAGATCATTGAATAAGTTGGTTGGGCAAGACTGGGAATGTTCTTAACAAGATGCCAAGGAGTGTGGCCTGTCCAATCACGAGCTCTGGGCAGAACAGAGATGTGAGCCGGCCCATGTGTTGGTGGTAGCAACTCTGGCCCAAGCACCTTCCTGCCAGGGATCCACACTCTCAGATTTCATCTCAGCAGCCTTCAGTTCTCTCCTCAGCCGGGAAGTAAGGCAGTTTCGGCCCCAAGCTCTTGACTTCCACTTGGATGACCGACTCCAGGGAGCCAAGATTCTCCCTCCCACATCTCGGCGGGCCATCCACATCAGGAGGGACAGTGGAGGGGTTAGGCAAAGAGCATTGCCTTCAGATAGTCCTGGTTTTGAACCTTGGCTCTACCCCTTATCAGCTCTTTTATCTTGAGCAAGTGACTTCCCTCTCCCAAAGCCTCAGTTTGCCCTTTGTAAAATGGGCTTGAAGGGTAATAATGCCTTGCTCATTGGGCTTCCTCACAGTAGCACCTGGAAGTGCTTCACCACTTGTGTCCACTGTGGCCCCGCCCCGCTGGTGTTTCCTAGCCCTGTCACCTAAGACACCCACGGGACTCTCAACAGCACGGCCCCGAGGCCCAGGCAAGAGGGAGCCTGGCTTTTCCTTTCAGGATGGACACCCATGCACACCATAAACATGACAAAGAAGTCTGAAAAAGAAAACATGGGCCCTTCCGTCATTCAGGATCTGGTACTCAGACAGGCACGGCAAGACCTGTCACCCAAAACATCCACTCTCGTGACAAACGCCATTTAGGCCCCTAGGTCTTCCAATCTTCTGCCCTATGTCCTTGAAACAAAAGGCAACTGTGTCTGGATGCCATACAGGTTTGGGGATGTTCCTCTACCAACAGTGCAGTTGGGTCCTGCTTTGGAGAGCAGGGAGGACTTAGGTTAAGAGAAATTAAACAGTTAATTACCTTGTAAAATCCTTCCTCGCAGATAGTGTGAGTAGAATAGATTCTTGATAAGAAAGCAATGCTTAGTGTTCATTTCCTTGCTTCTCATCGTGGTCTAAGTCATGACTGTAGGTAGTGCTCAATTAGCATGGATTTCCAACTGCTTTAATGGTGGCTGAGGCTATTTTGCAAAATTAAACCATTCATATCACTCCTCAATTTGTATATGTGTAGACTGAGATATAATCTATATGACAAGGGCGAGACAGATACATTTTCAACTAAGTAGGCATTAAAAGCTGGCGTAAAATAGTTTAAGTTTTCAAAGAAATAAGATTTAAGTTTTCAAAAGTAAATTAAAAAATCAGCTTTAGGGGCGCCTGGGTGGCTCAGTGGGTTGAGCGGCCAACTTCGGCTCAGGTCATGATCTCGCAGTCTGTGAGTTTGAGCCCCACCTAGGGATCTGTGCTGACAGCTCAGAGCCTGGAGCCTGCTTCGGATTCTGTGTCTCCCTCTCTCTCTGCCCTTCCCCTGCTCATGCTCCTTCTCTCTCTCTGTCAAAAATAAACAAACAAACAAACATAAATAAATAAATAAATAAATAATCAGCTTTACTTAAATAATTTTTTATCTAAAGTGTTGGTACCTTACAACTTATTTGTAGCTTCTTTTTACATTTTAATTAATAATTTTTGACATTTAAGATATTTTGTAAGACATATTTTTGAAAATGTATATAGAAAGTATTTTTAATTGTTAAATTTTTTACATTTACTTTTATTTATATTTTTAATGAAAATGTATTCAAATTTTATACACTTTGAATGCAAACGAACAGTTTGTTTTATAATTCCTTAGATCAGCACTGTCCAGTAGAACTTCCTGCTATGATGGAAATGTTCCACGTATGCTGTGTAAATGGTAGTCACTAGATATATGTGGCTATTGAGCATGTGAAATGTGGCTCGTGCAACTGAGGAACTTTAACACTAATTTTATTTTTATTAAATTTTCATTGATTTAAATTTAAATATCCACATGTGGCTGGTGGCTTTTAATTTGGACAGCACATTTTTGGGTCACTGAAAATGAAAATAAATCTAGGTGGTAAAAGAAAAAAAAAGGCACAGGAAGATCTAAGAAAATAAGAAAGTTTGAAGAGAAAGAGAAATAAAGAGTGGTCTGCCTAATTCTTTAAGACAGAAACAGTAAACGTGAACAAATTGACTCGCACACAGAAATGCCTGTGTACGATTACGTGAATTGCAAAGAAAAGCTGGAAAAATAATGATAAGGTACAACAAAGACTAAATGAATGCTTGAATGTTAGTATGAAGTTTTGAGAACTGTATTATTTTGCCAAGTCTTAGCCAAACGTAATGATGCTTTTCATGGCACAAAATGGAGCAAAGTTTTCGGTAAAATTTCTGGATCTCATAGAAATTATCTGTGGTAATGAGGTATTGTAATGTTCTGAACACGGAGACAGATAAAAAGTAAAAAATAGATTTGTATTATTTGGGGTGGCAATTTCAAAATGAGACTATTAACTAAATGGGTAATAAATATGTAAAAAAAATGTGTAAAGTTTTAAAAAACAAATAATTTCCGGTAAGACGAGATTACTCCAGAGACATATTGAACAACTAACAATTATTATCTATGTCACTGAACTACAACTAGATGGGAAAGTAAGGATGTTGAAATTAACGTCATTGGTTTTACGTGTCTCATGAAAAAGAACAGGTTTGGATTTAAGCAAAAAACTAAGAAAGTAATTTTCAGCACTTGGCATTTATTTAAAAGACTGTCACTTGTATGACTTCTTTAGACATATATAAATAAAACTAATTTGGAGGAAATAAAGTTAGTTTTGAATTTAGCCCATCTCCTGTTATTTGGTGTGAATTATTCCTTGCTGTTAATACTGTTAGCAAACTATTACAACAAAACGGATCAACGTTTGACTTTTTTACCTTTAAAGGTGTATTTATCTAAAGAAAACGGCTTTGGGGCACCTGGGTGGCTCAGTCGGTTAAGCGGCTGACTTCGGCTCAGGTCACGATCTCACAGTCCGTGAGTTCGAGCCCCGCATCGGGCTCTGTGCTGACCGCTCAGAGCCTGGAGCCTGTTTCAGATTCTGTGTCTCCCTCTCTCTCTGACCCTCCCCTGTTCATGCTCTGTCTCTCTCTGTCTCAAAAATAAATAAACGTTAAAAAAAAAAATTAAAAAAGAAAAAAAAAAAGAAAACGGCTTTTCTAAATTGAAAACTACTATGTCAATATGCAATATGAGTTATATTCCAATAAAATGTAGTAAAACCAGAGGAAAAAATTATGAGAGAGGATACATATATAAATAATCCCCAAAATATAAAATCCATTTTCTGTCTATAATAGATCAAGGTATGGTTTCTATTAAATAAAACTCACAATAAATTGAGGAACATACTGCTATTTTCATTTTTTGCTATCATGTTCCAGCATTAAAAAAACACTGGAGAAAAACTTAAGAAATACTGTGGGCACTAGAACTTTAAAGACCTGTGAAAATCGTGATGTGGATAAGAGAGATGTATAATAATTTTCTGTATATGATCCATAACAATGCTTAAAAGCAGTATATAAAACTTACTGGTTCATTTCTAATCTAAGTATTGCTTTAATAATTTTATTAGCAATGCCAGTTGCTACCGTCTGAGGCAGGTGGGTGAATCGGATAATCTGGTGTTAAGTCCCCCAGGAAAGACCTGGAATTTCTTTCTGAGAGCTAAAAAAACAGGATTTCTGAAAGACACGCATCCAAGTCTTTAAGGATGAGGAAGAAGAATTTTTGGTTTCATCATGGTGATTTGCCCCTTCTTGTTGACTTTGATGCTAAGAACCCAGACTGCTGATCATCTGTGAGCTCAAAGATGTCTGGGTCTTCCATTTGCTGAGATTCTTGGCAAGACTAACTCCCAGAACGAACTGACAAGGAGACCTACCTGGGAAAGACAGGTGGTGTCTGGGGTCTGACAAACATCTAAAAACAAGACTAGAACTTTTCCTCACTTGGATTCCTTAATCACGGTCTCCCTGATTTGTAAGCTCTTACTCATTTTGAAGGGCGTCAAATCTGCACATCGGAATCTTTCCGCTCTTCAAATGCACGCATAAGGCATGTGATATGTGAGGGGCCTCGTGAGGTCTATCTCTCAGGGGAAAATTAGATCTATATCCATATCTGTCTCCGTCGCCATCTCCATATTCATATCCATAGCTACGTGTCCAACGTCTTTCTGATTTTTAAGTACGCAATTTCAAACTTGTTACCAGTGAAAGGCGTCTAAGCTGGACCCGTGTTTGACGACAAGGGAATGAAAAGAAGCAGTGTCTCATGTTTGGCTTCTCTGAAATGACTGCTGGGTCCGACACACCTTTTGTTAAGGTGTTTTTCTTTTAAGTATCTGATTAACATGACTTTTTTTTATATCATACAAAAACATAATACCATGATTATGGAAATAAAAAGCCACCCACAAGCTTACTATCTTTAAAATTGCCTATTTTCATTCTTTCCTTTCTTTTCCAAAAAAAAGAGTATTTTTTCACAGTGTTGGACACGCAGCACAAATATAATTTTGTGTTCTAGTCTTTTCCATAAGCATCACACAATGAACAATACTGGTGCGGTCTTTAGATTGACCTCTTTGGATGGCTTCAAAGTGTTACTTTAGTGAATGTATTGTCATTTATATCAGCATTCCAAAATTATTTTGGGACACTGACATTACTTTCAATTCACTTCTATTATTAATAATACCTCTTGGGCCACTTTTCTACCATCCCTTTTCCTAGTCTTGGATTATTTTCTTAAAATAAATCTCCAATAGTGGAGTTGTTGGGTCAAAAGGAATGGGAACTTGATGGAATTGTTGATTGTTACCCTCCTTTAATTTATTTATAATCACAATCTCCCTCCCTCATTTAAGCAAACTAACTTACTAGTTCACCAACTCACTAATTATCCAGTTCAGTGTCCCAGTTTCCTGGTTTGTTTCTGTTCACATGCAACTGGTTCACAGAGTCCCTTATATTTGTTCCTTCCTGACAATGAACCTCTGGTTCACACATCTTCTTTACACAAATAAGTTGCAGTGATAACTTTTTGCCCTGAAGCTTGATCGCTTCAGCGATCTATTGTCTGGCTTCAAGGAATTCCCCATCTGCAAAAGTGTCCATGAGACACAGTTTCAGTGATTGCGAAAGAAGCGTACTGATAAGTCAGGTAAAGACTGGGCTCCTGGCCATCTGTTCTTTCTATCTCTTAACAATTAGGTCTCTGCCAAGGCACCGTGGGCTCCGCCACCAACTTGTCCCACCAGCTCTTGCCAAAGTGCAGGCAACCACGTGAACGTAGGCATGGGCACTTACCATACACCCACTCTGCCTTGAACTGGCCTAGATCCCACAAGGGACCCATTGGACACTCAGATGTAATCTTTACCCTCAAGAACTCTGTAGGCTGAAGAGATAAGATACATACGCTCTAAGAATATAGCTGAGAGTCTATGATTCTGTAGAGGTTCAGAAGCTATGGGTAACATCATAGGCTCTAAGCTGGGGCTGGAAGGACAGACAGGAAGAGAAGAGGCAGAAAGGAGCAGAGAGGAGATTCAGTTTGGAGGCATTCGTTTTCATCATTCGGTCAATAAAGCATCTACCTCATTCCAGGCTCTCAGCTAGGTTCTGGGCATCCACAGTGGAGTTAGGCGGCATCCCAGTTCTTTAGGAGATCTCATTCCTGTGGGAGAGACGCTCACAAGAAGATCACCACAGTATGGTATAACGCATGCTGTCACGGAGGAATTGACAAAGCGATTCAATGGTCAGATCGGCCTGTAAAAGACAAAACGCCCCATAGAACAGAAAACTTCCCTCCAGACCAAAGGGATCTGGACTGTTTTGTGAAGATCACATGAACAAAATGGGGAGGCAGCAGTGTAGAGTAGGAAGAAGACTGCTTTAGCCTAAAGACCTGGGTTTTTACCTGACTCTACTCCTACTTGGGATCTATGTGATTGTTATGATCAGGGTCCTCAAAGTCTCTGGGCCTCAGTTTTGTCACGTGTGAAATGAGGATCCGAATCCTTCCGTGGGAACTGCCAGGTGATTGAAAGAGAGAGGAGGTGATAAAGGGCCAAGTAAAAGAATTTATTATTACTGCTATCATCATCATCACCCTCATTGATATCATCGCATATGAAAGCACTTTGGGAATTCTCTGGCCCAGCACACAGAGGCAAAGTTATTGGTGTGGTAACTAAATTATTCCCACAATTACCTGTTCTTGTCTCTGGGCTCTTACTTACATCTGGAAACAAAAGGGCGTGGCTATGAATGAGCAGGCTTTATTCCTGCCACCCACCCCACTGTTTTTCTTCCTGTAGACCCCACCCTGCAAGGTCTCAGAATATTCACTTGCACATGATTATTAGCATTTTTTTTTTTATTTAAGGAAGTTAAATCACATAGCATACATGAAACCTAAGGATGTTTAAAGTGCACGGAGAGCTGGCCACAGGCCTAGGCTTCACCCATTCACCTAGGCATTACTGCACGGGCCATTTATTTCACAATTTTCCCAAGAAAGTGTGGCAATAGCTCGAGATGACAGAAGTGACAGATGAGTCAAGGAGAGAGGTTGACTCAAAGGGAACCATCTCAGCACCCCCTTAACTGGCATCCCTGAGCTCACTGGCTTCCACAGAGATTTATACTTTTGTTTGGATATTGCTTTAAGGAGATTAAAGGATCTGTATTCCTGGAAGCCTCCTTCCCTGTTTCTTCCCTGGGGGCCCTTCAGACCATGCTCCAGTTCATTCCTTTGTAATGAGAACTCACATTCCTTGGGAATTTATCCTACGCCAGGAATTGTATTGTCTTTGACACTCATTATCTTATTTATTCCTCATCACTACTGCACAGGTAGGATGGTTAACCCTGCTTCACAGATGAGGAAACTGGGGCATAAAGAAAGTAAGATGAGCGATGGTGAGTCCAGGAATACCTAGCAGGACTGGACATAGGTTGTCGAACTCCAGAGCTCATGCCTCTGACCATTCTGGAATTCTGCCTCCTTCAAGTAGGAAAGCCTGGAACCTCCATGTCACGTAACAAGCTCAGTCACCTCAATTGTGAGTCAAAGCTGAGGCCTGGCTGAGGATAGGCTTCTGGTAAAGCAGGAGCTAGGAAGGAGTGGAAATTGGCTGATGGGTGTTCTAGGCAGACTTCTTTCTGTGCAGGCAGCCAGGCAAAGCCTGGCTCGGGAAACACGTCCTGCATAGCTCCTGCTGGTGCTTTGGGGTGGTCCATGGTGTACCTTAGCAGGGAAGAGAGAACTACATTTTTGGAAGAGGAAGAACCAAGTTGTTTAGTGACTCCCTTCAGATTCCACCTCCCCATATTCCTTGCGCAACACTTTTTTCCTTGAGCAAATGTGATGAAGTTTATCATCCCAAACACAGCTCCGATCATACTTTCTGCCATTATCGGAGAGCCTCCGATAATGGCCACAATCAGCAAACCTCCGAACTTTTTTTAAGTCCCACTTGTAAAAAAAGACTTGTTTGTGCATCCAAATGGATTTATAATATGTGTGCATGCATGTGTGTAAAACCATGCCAATATATTACGCACGTTATAAAAATAAAGCAAAACAGAAATTATAAAAGAGATAAATATAAAATAAAGAATACAATGTATGCTAATCTTTATAGCATCATACTATCTTTTCTACCATCACAAGACATAATCAACACTCTAGGCAGAGTTCATCATTAATAACAGTGACTGTGAACCCGTATTTCAAACACCCTTCCTGAGAATTTTCTTTCTTTCTTCTTTCTTTCTTTCTTTCTTTTTTTTTTTTTTTTTGCCAACTGCCTGCTATATCTGATTAGGTCATCATTGGCTTTAACCCCTGAAATGTGGCCAGTGGGAAGCCAGAAATAGGACAAAAGTCAGCTTTGTCATTTTCTTGTCGTTTGCTTCATGCTTTGCAGGAATTTTTAAAAACCAGTTGTCCATTTTTTGTCAGGTTTTATTTAGTTACATCCAGGTAAGGAATCCATAAATTTCAGAAATCAGCTAAATGAAAACAGCAGTACTAACATCGTGTGGACCCTCTGGGACGCAGAACGTGCTCCCATCCTTCGCGGTAACCCTAGTTAGAGATGTGACATGACTCAGATGATGTAAAGATTCAACAAGGGTCCCATAGTCAGTCTACATAGAAAATAATAGGATTTTTGCACTTATTTTATGCAAATAAAAGTAAATATAAATGCAGATTTCAATATGATTTGCATATTCCCCTGGGAGCACGCGCTCCTCTTTGGAAACCCCTCATCTTACCAAGATCAGATTTGTTGGCCTTCCAAAATTGGTGACCTACTCTAACCATCACCCATCCCACCCGTTCCTATGATTGCCCTCTCACTGGCCCGACCGCTGGCACTGGTCATCTTCCTCTGAAAACCTTCTTCCCCTGGGCATTTGCTCTGACTGTTCCCTCTGTTTGGAACGCCTTGCTTTCCACTACTATCTTTCAAATTTTACTCATCTATAGAGGCTCACCTTGACCTCCATCTTCTGTGTGAAATAATAACGATATCAACTAACATTTCTTGACCTCCTACTCCATGCTGGACAATGTATTATCTCATTAAACTTCCCGGCAATTCCAGGAGATGGGTACTATTATGAGAAAGTTCAGAGACAGAGAACTGCTTGAGGCCACACAGCTAGGAAAGGAGGGAGCCAGAAACCAGACCCATGAGGACTCCAGATTCCCACACTTTTTCACTGCATATATGTTTTAATTTCATTTTACTCGTTCAAACAGGTAAACCTTACATTACACCCTCACCTTCTTTTGACTCACGGGGAGATGGAATTAGCTGCTGTCTCTCCAAGTTTCCACAGCAGCTTGTTTACAAATATCAGGCCATATATCACTGTTATGTGGGCACACCTCTCATATCCCCTCATATACTGTGAGCTCTTTGGACAAGAGCCACACTGGATCCTTCCCAGCACATAGCAGAGACGGTAAAAGTGGTCATTGAATGAATGGATGAATGGAAGAAAAAAAATGCATGGGTGGAAAACAAGCAAACAAAGGTCCTATGTTGGGTATGATTTCTTTAGACTGTAACTTGATATTCTCCTGAGGTACAAACTATAAAGGTATGTGAGTGTGGGTCTATAACACTCTATAACACTATTACAAATATTTCAAAATGGAAGCCAAGATTCCCATTTCCTAACATTTATAACAGCAGGTAAGAATTATGTTTTATTCTTTAATGTATGTTGACTGGAAGACAAAGACTTAAACTTGTCTTTATGTAATCTAACTTTCCAAACCACTGAGTGTAGTAAAAGCTGTCACCTTACAAACTAGCACTTGGTATCTTAGACAACTGGAAAAAAGACTTTTGAGCAGATCATTTTAACAAATATTTATTTATTTATTTATTTATTTATTTGGGAGGGGGAGCGGGGGAGAGAAAGGGCAAGGGAGGAGCAGAGGGAGAAAGAGCGAGAGAATCCCAAGCAGGCTCCACCATGTCAGCGCAGAGCCCAACACGGGGCTTGATCTCACAAACTGTGACATCATGACCTGAGCCGAAATTGAGATCAGACAACCGACCGAGCCACCCAGGAGCCCCTTGAACAGACCATTCTAAAGTTGACAATAGTTAATGCAGTTTACAGAAGAAACTTTAGCTCATTTAATCCTGAAAATAACATGTGCATGCACACACAGGTACACACACATACACACTCCCCACAGTTCAGGAATTTTTCTTACTGATTCAAAAGCTGAGACTTATAATGGTGAAGTGACATAGCCAAGCAGTGATAGAGCCCATACCCAAACCTAGGCTTTTGGACTCAAATCCCTTAATCTTTCCCTACTCTGCTCCTAAAACACAAAACGAACCCTAGAATGTCAGACATTTGAGCTCTCAGAAACTCTTTGCCATGGGCATAGAATAAATCATCTCCTTTTCAGTGTTTTTTTCAAATGCTGTTCTGTGTAAGTCTCGGTCTTAGGACTGTGCATAGCAGGGAGGGACTAGTGGCTTCTAATCCCTAGATGACTAAACAGAAGCCCAGTCCATCTGTGATAAATATCGCTTCCAAGGGCCACAGGTGCACAAGACAGAGCAAGCGCCTTTCTTTTCCGCCTCAGTGCAGAAATCATCATAGAAGCATTTCATCCTTCACTCGCTCAATTAATCCATCCTTCCTTTTTGAATTTTCTTATTAATGTTTGACTGTGTCCTTATGCAGAGAGGCAAGAAACGGCATTCTGACTGATAAGGTGCATAGCAAAATGGACCGGCTGCCACGTTCCCACTGGAGTCACGGATGTGAGGCTGGTTCCTGGTCCTGAAGGGGCTAGAAGAGGCAAAGGCAGACCCCAACACCTCAGTGCCACCTTTTCCACCTCCCCCGAACGCGGTGTCCACACGGCAACCGTGGGCTCCCTTAAAGGAAAGGCCGCTGAAGCCATCCTCAAGTACATCACGTATATGAAAAAGGTAGAAGGGGAGGTAGAAACTAGATTTCATTTGGGGCATCCCTAGAGGACAGGACTAGAGGGAAGGAGTGAAATAGAAAGCACCCGGCTTTCTGCTCGTCTTCCTAACAGAGGTGGACAACAGAGAAATGGAATAGTGTGCTTGGTGTTATAAGAAGCATTCAAGCAGAGGCTGCAGCATCCTTCCTTGAGAGTGGTGTAGACAGTATATATTTAGAGAGTCAATGGTTTGGCTAGATCACTGCTAAAATACCCTCCAGCAACGGCATTTCATGTTCCTCCAGATATTCCACACTTGAATGCCTTGGGAGATAGGTTCAGACAGAGCTCATCTGTTCCTTAATACTTGGCCACAGCACAACGCCTGCTGCCTGGTCACAAAGCATTTCATAGACAGCTGTTACCACCCCTATTTCAGAAGTGTGGTGAAAGGGGAATTCAGAGACAGGTGAGGGGCCTGCCCCCATGTGAGCAGGTCGGAAGAGGCCCCCAGCACCAAAGCTGCCCAGCGCCTGAGCCTACACACTTCTCAACTGCATCTTAACTCGGTGATTTGCAGCCACGTGCAATAATCCCACCACCCCTGGGAACACCTTTGTTTTTCCCTCCTAGGTTATAAAGTCAGACAGTCTCGATGTTTAAATCGTCTTTGAAATTATGGCGTTTACAGGAAAGTAATGCTTCCCGCTGACTGTAATTGAAAAGTAGAAAATGGAATGAGCCCCATGGAAACCTAGGGAATTCTGTCTGGACACAGGGGCAAATAGGGCAAAAGTCACAGCCAAGTCTCCTGCCAGCTCGTCCCAAGGAAGCATGGGGCCGGTTTTTATAAAGGGAAAAGGTTGAGTTCCAGGATTGGGAAATGTAATACAGTTTGTGAAGGTTGCAGAGATTTAGAGTGACCAAAAACAGTGATGGTACAACTAGGAGTAATCCTTCCCTTGAAAGGTCTTTGCATTTCACAGAGGGGGAAACAGTCTGCCTTAGGAGAAAGCACGGACCTAGCAGAAAGCCTGTGCCACCACTGACTTGCTGTGCGATCTCGGGAGAATAAGCAACCTCTCTGAGTCTCACTTTCCTCACAAGGGTGACATTTTTGCCCAGAATGGATCGGAGGACCAGATGAGATCATGGACACAAAGCACGTTGTATCTGGTAATACCGCACAAGCGGGAGATACTAGGACGATCAGGCGCGTTTGCAGAAGCGAGTGGATGTTAGATTTATTCTCTATTTCCAGAAGCGGAAACCAAAGCACAGTGATGTGAAAGGGACAAGGGTCCTGTTCCATAGTGCTGGGACCAACAGAAGAGGGTTCCCTGCGTTCAGAGGACTTTGGTGCCTGCCCACAGCATGGTACTTTCCCTCCTCCTGAGAACATCACCATTAGATAACAGCGCAGGGCAATGCCTCCGGCCACAGAGATTTCCTTCTGCCCGGCTACTCCAGGCACACACATCCTGGGATGGACTCAGGGAGACGGTCACTTTCATGTCAACTGGGGAACTCCAACGCGTACCTTTCTTCTCTCCACCTCTGCTGTGCACCCCCACTCCTCACTCCCTGCTGCTGGCATGATCTCCGCTACTGGGCAAAGCTCACGACTTTCGATGCTACCTTACATCAGGGGAATCATCTCTGGCCTCTCTCCGGTTCTCTGTCCTTAAAGACTGTCCCAGCCATCACCTACCCTTTACAACAGTCCATTCTCCCTTCTGCTTCTCTCCCAGTGCTGCCTCTTCAGTGAAGTTCTCTAATCCTGGGCCTCCTCCACACCCCCCAACTCCCCCAACCCCCGCCGACCATCATCTTTACCTCAGAAAATGAAATAAAGAAATTCGAGTGACTCGTCTAGCCACATAGCAGGAGCAGAGAAGCAGAAAGTGCAGAAGCCGTCATAGAATGATGAGTATTTCTGCGGACTTCTGGACTGCTTCGTGCTATCTGCTGAGCTTCATGAGAGGGAAGATAAAAACGTCTGAGTGGTGCCGTATTGTCTCCGAAAGCAGCCAGCGTGAAAATGGGGGATGACTTCTGCACCCCCCCCCCCCGCCACCCAAAACTCAGGGTGGATCCTGGCTCAGGTGCTCAAATGTGACTCTGTAACTGGCTGGGCAGCCTTGGGACAGACGCCTATATTGTCAGGACCAGTGAGCTTCAGCCGTCCCTCCCGCACCTCAGTGCCACCCTCCCCAAGGCCTGGGTCCCCACTCCACATCAGCCCCCTGGATACACAGCAGTGTTTACTGGAGGCGCTGAGCAGGGAGCCAACGGGGCGCCTTCTCGGGACGCACAGCCCCCTGGCAGCACTGAGCTTAACAAACCCCAAATTCTGTACTCTTCAGCAGGCCACAGGCCTGCTAGACCAGTGTGTGTGATGAGGGAGAGTCAGGGGGAGAGTCAGAGGGAGGCTCTGATTTAATCCACTTTACGTATTAGGTATCTGCCTGAGATTTCATTAGGAAAAACAAACAAACAAACAAACGAACAAACAAACAAAACCAGGATCCGCTATAACTACAAACAAAAAATAGTGGACAACCTTGAAAGCCCCCACCGGTCTCGCCCAGTGTTTCTCAGGCTGGAACGCACCTCAGATCTCCCGGAGGGCTGGATGAAACACATATGGCTGGGCCCCTCCGCAGGGTTGCTGACTCAGAATTTTGGGGTGAGGCTGATATTCTTTTATATTTCTTTCTTTCTTTTTTTTTTAATTTTCTTTTACATTTATTTCTTTTTGAGAGACAGAGAGACAGAGCGTGAGCAGAGGAGGGGCAGAGAGAGAGGGAGACACAGAATCGGAAGCAGGCTCCAGGCTCCGAGCTCTCAGCACAGAGCCCGACGTGGGGCTCGAACCCATGAACTGTGAGATCATGACCTGAGCAGAAGTCGGACGCTTAACCGACTGAGCCACCCAGGTGCCCCTCTTTTGTATTTCTAATAAGCTCCCAGGGGACCCCAATTTTGCCATTATAGGGGATGAAACTTAAGAACCAGGATCTAGCCCAAATCTCCCCTCAGAGCCAGGAAAGGAGATCTCTCCAAGGTGGCTTAGCAAGTTAGAGATGAGCTACAGTACAGCCTCTGTCTCTGACAGCACCTTCCCCGCTGCTCACCCCCACACTGCCTCTTCCAGGGCTTGTCCAGCATACCTGCTCTCGCACAACAGGGCCCTGGGTAGAGAAGGCCGCTCTGACATGGGCTCTCAAGAAGCTTTACCCCTGGGACAGTGATCAAAGGGGAGCATTCCAAACTCAGAGCCCGTGCCCAGGCTCCTGTGTCCCCAGTTTGGAAGTTGTATCACACCCCCAGCACATCAGGATGCGAGCTCCCCCAGACTTCACCCGTTCGTGCCTCCAGTCTTCAGTGAGCCTTCCATGATTGCATTCCTTTATTCTTTCACCCAACATAGCCTTACTGAGAGCTTCTAGATGCTGGGCACTGTCTGAAATCCTGAGATCCAGAGACTTCTGAGAGACAGGCTCTTCCCTGCCCTCCAGGACTTCCCAGGGAAGAAAACTAAGCCTAATTGAGTCGTTACCTTGTGAAAAGCAAGAGGAGGGTGCCTCAGGTGAGTGAAGAAGAGGAATGGGGAGGGTTTCATCAGGCAGGCAGGAAGATGTTAACAGACAAGGGACGTGGGGTAGAGAAGCCATGTTCAGTGTAAGAATAAAATAATAAGAAACATTTATTGAATATCCACCATACATCAATTGCTCGCCATACTTCTTTTATCCCCACAACCATGCCTACAAGAGGTGCAATTATTAAATTCTCACTTCCAGATCAGAAAGCTGAAGCCCTGAGAGGTTCTACAACTCATCCAAGGTCACACAGCTCCTTAAACTTAGGTTTTCTGACCCCAGAATCCAATCTCTTCACTAAGGTGGAGACAGCTCAGGATCAAGAAATCGTGATAGTCTCTGACCTATTTATTCTCTCCATTTTACAGCCAGGGAAGCTAAGGCCTGGAGAGGACCGTGACCCTGTCCCCTCTAGGAAGCAACAGAAGCTAGACCAGAAGGAGGAAGTCTTCCCCAGACCTCCATCATGCTCCTGTAGTCCTGCTTCCTGGGGCCAGAGTAGAGGCCTCGCAGCTGTGTTGGGTGCCAGATGGCATCTCAGTCACCAGGCTGGAGGGCGCCTGAGGACCCTGCGGTCAGCGCCAGTCTGGCAGCCCAACCCCCACATGAGCACCGTGGGCACAGGGCAGAGGGACTGAGTGAAGGCAGCACGTGCGGTGGAGAGGACAAGAATGCAGTGACTCACGCTCCCATTGTGGCATTGTTCTCAGCTGTCCGGAGGGTATCCCAGCCTGGAGGAGGCAGCTGCTACCTTCACTTCAGGAGAGTCACTCTTGACCAGCAGCCGGCACAGTAAGCGCAGAGGAGAGTGAGATGTGGTGTCCCCGGGAGGCACTGGGCACAAGAGATGCTGTCCGCTAGGGAGATAGAAAATGGCTCTCTTCCGGGCTCTGCTGTTGCCCTGTCCACCGCTGTGACCTTGAGCATGATCTCACCTGAACCTGATGAGCCTCACTCTTCTCATCTGTTTATGGGCTCCAGGTCTTAGAGATGGGCAGTTTGGCCAGTAGGCCAATGCGTTAAAAAAAAAAAAAAAAAAAAAAAGAGTTTTGCAGACCTAGAGAATTCTACACATGTGATTTAGTCTGTTTGGGCTTCCATAACGAAATACCATAGACTGGGTGACTTAAAAGGGACAAAATTACATTTCTCACAGTTCTGGCAGCTAGAAAGTCCAAGTTCAAGGCACCAGCATGGCTGTGTTCTGGTGAGAGCCCACTTTCTGGTCAACAGCTAATGGCCTTCTTGCTGTGTCCTCACATAGTGGAAGGCCCAGTGGATCTCTCTGGAGCCTCTTTTGCAAGACCACTAAGCCAGTCATTGATGGGAGCTTCTCTCTCATGACCTAACCCCCTCCCAAAGGCCCCGCCTCCCAATGGCCTCACCTTGGGGGGTATGATTGCAACATATGAATTTTGGTACTATTACCGTTATTAATGGTAATATTGATATCATTGGGCATTCTTACAGAAAACATGGCGGTAAAATGTTAACCTGTCTCCCTGAAGTGGATGTTTGAATCCTTTGCACGATTGTGGTCACCCTTTTATAAATTAGAATTGACTGCCAAATAAGATATTTTAAAAGAAAAGTCGCATCTTTAATTCAGCCAGGTTTGCCATGAGGCAGACATACTTCAGTGAACAAGAGAGGAAGATTTCTGCCTTTGCAGAGCTCATGTCCTTCCAGGAAGAAACAGATATTAAAGAATGCAAGAAACATGAAGAGTGTCTTTGGAGTTAGAAGGTGTTATAAATCTAATGCGGAACCACATAGAGCAGCAGAAAGGAGGTAGATGTTGCAGGTTTGGGGTGAGGAAGAGGGACTTGAAGGTTGACATATCAGTGGTCGAAGAAGGGCTTCTTGAGAAGGTGAGCAGACCCGAAGGAGAGCCGGGGGTAAGGGAGCAGCTAGGTGAGAACAGTGTGCCAGGGAAGAACAAGCGAGTTACTCTAGGAACAGCCCGGAGGCCAGGCACGGTGACCGGCGGGGCCCGGGGAGAGGGAGAGGAGCACGATCAGAGCCAGGTCCTGCCGGGCCTTGGACGCTATTTTGAGGACTGGAATTTCTCCCTGAGAGAAATGGACACCAAGGCAGGGATTTCAGCAGAGGAATAAAATGATTCCATGCACATTTCAAAAAGGTCATTCTCACCTTGGAGTTTCGAATATACTGAGAAGTTCAAGGGAAGAAGCTGAGGAGGCCAGGTAGAAGGCGATTGCAACAATTCAGAAAGGGATCGCGGCAAAGGGATTAGATTCTGGATATGTATTTTAACAGTGGAGCCAACACAGTTTCCGTAACCCAGATTCACGCTCCAAGTCTCCTTCCAGCCCTAAGATCCTCTGACTGCACTTGAATCCCAGCGTCACCTTCACAAACCGGGGTACTTTTTAATAGAAATGGAAATTCTCTGAATGGCTCTATTTCTTAACATGAATGTTAAGCCCACGTGGAAGCTGTGACTTCCATTCCATGGCCCAAGGTTTCTGGCGGTGATGTTGACTCAGCCCTGTTCCATGCCCAAGTATAAATACAGCATGAAAGAAATGAGAAAGAAAAAGCTATCTTTCCCTCCATCAGCCCTGCCAAGCCCAGAGGCCATCTCACAGGGACAGTAGAGAGGCTAGAAGTATGAACAAAAGAGAAGAGGGTATACTCAGGGATACCTGAGGAAGAAGGTATACTCGCATTTGAAGTGCTCCCCTGAGAACAAACTCCATTCGTGTCACTTTCTGACTAAGGCAAGTGTGTATGATCTATCCCCTGGACAACCCCTATAACTGGCTACCTGGGCCCCCTGACCCAGCGATCCTCCCCTCAACCTTCCCTCCACATTGCCACCAGAAATGCAGTTTCCTTGGTGGCTCAGTCGGTGAGGCATCCGACTCTTGATTTCAGCTCAGATCATGATCTCAGGGTCCTAAGTTCCAGCCCCACACTGGGCCCTGGGCTGGGTGTGAAGTCTACGTAAACAACTGAACAAACAAACAAACAAAAACTCTTCCAAAAACAGACATGCAGTCCCCAGGCACAGCGAGGATGGCACTGTCTTGCTCTTGACCTGTTCTGGCACACAGGCCACAGCTTTCCGAAGGACTCTCCTCCTTAGAAAACCACCCCTGCTCTCCCAGATGCCCCAGTCAGTGATAGAGGACATCCGGTTGGGGCAGGAGACTGAATTCAATTTTGAGCTATGGCATTCTCTTGACCTCAATTCCACCTCGGCGGTGCAGCCTTCTTCACTTCCTGCCCTGATTGCTGTGCAGTGTTACCGTGGGCTGTTAAACAGCTGCCACCTTCCACCCCAGACTGGATGCCATCCAAGGGCAGGTAAAAATATTCCTCCCTTCCTATAACTTGTCAGAGGAGCCTTCTGAAAGAAACATGGCCAGGAAGTAGACAGCACCACCATGGCCCATCACCAGATGGCCTGCTCCCCTCCCATCTCCCCCCCATCAGTGCCTTATTCTTTGAAACTGGTCACCCTGTTGGTTCTTCTCCCCTTAACTTCCCCTTTCAACACTTCTTTTTCAAAATCTGGGGCTGAGAGTTTTGGTCTGGAAGCATGGAGGGGCACAAAACATTTCAACGGGAGGGAACTCAAAAGTCACCTCTTTTTTCTAAGCCGTAAAACTCTCCCCCCTTTACCTGCCAAACACACCTGATCTCGATCCCCAACATATACAGTATATAAAGTCAAAGTGCCTTTGGTTGAAGAGGGGTGCAGGGGCCTAGTTTACTTGCCCCCCTGTCCCCCAACGCTCAGTGGTGCAGAGGCCAAGCCACTGCACCTGTAAGCCCCTAATTTGTTCATTTTCATTTGAGAAATGATAGCCGTTGAGGCCTAGAGGCTTATCCCAAATCCTCCAGTGAATCAAAAGAAGATTAGGACCTTGGTTCCTGGAGTTCAGCTCAGGAGGTTTACAAGGCTCAGACATTAGGTCATAGGTACAATGGGCTCCGTGCCTTGACTGCAGCGGTGGGAGAGCTGTGGCAGTGGCATGTGGGAGTCCCCTACCAGCACCCAAGGCCAAGGGCACACACCTGTCAGCTCCTCTTTCAGTGAGTCCATGTTGAAAGCTTGAAACTGGCCATGGTGGGAAACTGGCAAATACTACAAATTAGGGTTTCCCCTTTCCCCGTGAGAACGGATTATTAGATACCACAGGCTGGGGCGTACGTAGGCAGACTGGTCTACCAGGTCCTGAAATAGGAGCTTCTTGTGGAATGTGACCCTTGCTTTTCAGTCTTTAAAGATTTCAGGCAATAGTCATGAAATGTGAACCCTCAAAGAGAACTTTGGGATGGTCTCATCCAGGGAAGTCGGACCTAAATGTCTAAACAACCAGTTGATAAGGTGAATGGGCCAAGCAGCTGGGTGAGAGGACACAGAGAATGATGAGGAATATGTAGCAAAAAACCCAAAGGCATCCCAGTAACAACAACAACAACAACAACAACAACAACAACAACATGTTAGTTTGCCAGACCTGCCATACCAACAGCTTGAACAACCTGTCCTGGCAGAGGTGCTTGTTTTGAGGGCTGTGAGGGAGGGATCTCCCCCAGGCCTCCCTCTTTGGCTTAGAGATAGTGATCTTCAAACTCACGTGGTGTTCTCCCCGTGTGGGTGTCTGTTTTATACAGACACCAGGCATATCGCATTGGAACCCACCCTAATGATTTCATTTTAACTCGATTGTCTTCGTAAAGACCCCATCTCCAGATAAAGTCACGTCCTGAGATATAAAGGATTAGGACTTCAACCTACAAGTTTTGGGGGAGGACACCATTCAGTCCTTAACACGCAAGCAGGACAAAAACAAACCTGAGAATCACAGCTGACCTGCTAACTTCTCTGATTCTGGTCCATTTGCTAAATTTTGCAGATGTGGCAACTAAAATTCTAAGAGGGAAATAGGTGACTCTCCGAAGGTCATGGGGAGAGAACGGCAGAGGCAGGCCTTGCGATTCCTGCCGGGGCCAGTCTCTTCCACTTACCTGCCTCCTCTGATGGGAGGTTATTTTACCCATATGTGTGTGTGTGTGTGTGTGTGTGTGTGTGTGTGCGCGCAATTTCAGCACCCTTGGAGAGCTGGTAAGCAGCCTGAGGGTCTGGATGTATCTGGTGCCACCTTCCAAATTCCCCATAGCCTAGAACATGGGTGAAACCCACAGCAGACACTCAGGGAATCCATGCTGAATGTTCTCCACTTCACACTCTGTCCTTAGCAGAGGTTCTAGGTGCTCCTGGGCTCAAGGCTAATTTCTAATCCTTGAACCATGGCTTGGCCTTACCCACTTGAAGGCCTTTGTCTCTCAGTAGTGCTTTCTTGTGACAGACCAACACAGTAAGCCTAGAGAGACCTGGACCAAGACTTTAGGGTCCTCCCACTCTGGTTGGTAAGAACCGTGAGAGCAAGTCAGGTAACATGGTTCAAATCCTGGACCTGCTGGATCAAACATCTGCTACAGTGTGACCACTTACCCTCTCCGAGCCTCATGTTTCTTCCCTGACAACCGGGGACTAATAACACTTAGCTCACTCAATAACTCATTCATTTGTCTTTCAACCAAGCAGTCTGTGTGGTAGGAAGCTCCCTATGCACTGACCTCATTGCAGTGAAAAAGCCATGGCCCCGGTCCTCTTACAGCTTACCCTTGAACGAGGAAAGCAGATCACAGTCATTGTTGCAGTCTGCGGTCATGCATGACAGAGCAAGTACTGGAGACTGAGGAAACGTGCCATGGGAAAACCTAGGCAGACTGGGGCCCAAGCTGAATCTCAAAGGGGAAGATGCATCCAGGTGAAGAGTGGGGTGAGAGGTAAGTGACACTGAGGGAGCAACAGGGATCCAGAAAAATGTGCTGGGCGTGGGGATTCCCGTGTCCAAAGGCCTAGATGGGAGAGAGTATGTGGGTGAGAATTAAGGAGATAATGACACCGTGTATATGGAAAATGCATCATGTAGTGCCTGGCCCATAGTATATACCCAATAAATGTCACTTGCTTTTTTCTTTTAATAACACACCTATATATTTTCTTTCCTGAAATTCGAGACCAGAGATGTAAGCATATCGAGTTATAGGACTCTAAAGTTGCTGACGCCCATGTTCTCTAGATCTAAAGTATTCTAAACAAGGCATAGTTATTTATTGGAAAAGCATGCATTTTATTTTTCAGATGCATGGGAGAAAATTGTTGTCAGTATATCCATGTGTGTGTGGTTTTTTTTGTTGCCACATGAAACAATCAGTCTTCCTTTTCCGCGTGAGGAATTTACTACCTGCTGACTTGAGTGAACTCAAATGTTATTGTAGTTTCCGTAGTGTAGTGGTTATCGCGCTCGCCTCACACAAATGTTATTGTTTGTTCTATACCTTCTAATTATCTTCACACACCTCTCCCTCTTTGATCCTTCTAGGCTGTTCGCATCAGAATTCTCAGCCCTGGTGACTGGGCTGCAGAAGCTTTCTAAAGCATCAGACTGCAGGAAACCCACTCAGGTACTCTGTTAATAAAAACAAGAATGGGAACAACTTCCAGTGCCTCCGTGTTGTTCTTTGTCTTGGAATTTTTTTCGTAATGTATGTGCCTGCAGAAAATACATCCCTTCTTTTTTCATGGCAATGTTGGCTTATATTACACAAAACAATAGTACCATCTTCTCTGCTTCACCATCTGGTAACAGGATACCAGTGTGAATAGAGAGGGGGTAGAGAAACCAAGAAAGAATTTGATAGGCATTTAGTATTTTTCCAAGATATTCACGTCCTCATTGAATGTATTCCTTCTTTCCTCCCGTCCTTCCTCCTTGCATCCCTTCTTTCTTTCCGTCTTTCCCTCCTTCCTTCCTTTCTTCCTTCCTTCCTTTTTCCTTCTTTCTTCCTTCCTTTCTCTGTAAGTAAACCATCTCAATGATCATTTCTATTTGTGCGGTACTTTGCCAATTATAATATGCATTGCTATTTTTTCCGCTCTACACTATTCTATCAAGAAAGTAGTTCTTATTTTTATCACCATTTTCACCTTGCAGTGACATAAACTTGTCCAAGGTTGCATAGTTGTGTGTGACTGACTGAATTATCACTCCAAATTCTGGCTTCTATTTGTCAGCCTGGCTTTCTTCTCCCCTTATATCCACCCAGACAATCTCTGAGATCTCTTCTAGCTCTGACACTTGGTAGAATAAAAGCTTTAGGAAGGTGAGACCTTGCCTGTGTGGTTCAACATTCTATCTCCATCACTTAGCACAGGGCCTGGAAAGTCCAAGGAGCTCAATAAACAATTTTTTGTAATTAAATTGAAGTCCATGCCCTATATCCCTTTTATAGCTTCAAGAGTTAATGCTGAAGTGATTACTTATTGAGTGATGCTAAGCTAAGCAGCTGGTGCCCAAGGTGACAAACTAAACCCCGTGGGAGACGTAAGGGTATACAGAGTTACATATAGCTGGTGATGTGGGGGTTGGGAAGAGAAGAATGGTGGGACATCCCCTGGCTTCCAGTCTAGTGTCTTCCTTTCCCTAAAGACATCACTATAAGATACTGGAGCTCTGATGGTTTCCTATAATTTGGTCTGAAAAATTCACTGGGTTTTTCCAGCCTGGTAGTACTTCCTCCTTAACTTTTTAGCTTCTCAAATTGGTAAGCATTGAATTTCGGTTACAAAATTAGTTGCTTATTGGTATGACACATTAAACTGATAATGTACCAATGAATAGTCTCATAATTTACACGGCGTTTTCACCAAACCACCCTTTTAGAGAGAAGGAAGGAAGATCGGTGGAGGTAAGTGCTTTTCCCAGATCACACAACTAATAATTTGTAACACCATATTCAGGCCTTCTAGCTCAATACGCTCATGGCATTCCATTATGACACTTCCATTGTGACAATGGTACTGTCTACCAAACAATCCGTGAAAATGATGGGCTGTAGGGAATCAGGGAAACCTACCTGCTTCTACTCAGGATCTTTCCTGTATTCGTGATGAATTCCATGAACATAGCCCACTCTATACCAGGTCCCTCTTTTAATTCCTCCTTATTAGATCCGCAGTGGCCAGTGTTGGTTGTAGCAATGTCTGCGAATTCGTAGGGTAGAGTCACAGGACCTCTCTCCTGAGCACCATCCCTTCTTGTCACCTTTATGAGAATGTTCTCCAGACATGTACCCTCAGCATATAACAAATGAGCTCATCATATTCCCCCCAAAGTTTCTCCTTCTTCTGTGGTCCTCAGCCCTGTTCATAACATGCTCTCCTGCCTAGATGCCCACATTAGTAACCCAGAAGTCATCCTACACTCCTCTCCTTCACTTTCCTTTCTCTACCATCTAGCCCTTAAGACTAGAGGTTAATTCCTCCTCTGAAGACTTTCTTCAATCTGCATCTACTTCCTGATGGTAGTGCCACTTTTAAGTCCCCATCAGGTCCTGCTGGGTTTCTGCAACAGTCTCCCAACTGTTCCCTTCTACCCCTGTCTCTATAAAAGGAAGTGTGTGATGTCTGACTGTGCTCTATACTTCGTGAAAGGAAAAGGCCAGAGCCAATGTAAAACACCCTATAACCCTTTCCAGGAACAGACAGTGGACAATGCCATTGTGTGTTTGTCCTCCCGAGCCAACTTCCTCCCCATCTTGCTCTATTCACATTTCCTTCAAAGAAGGAACCACACTGCTGAAAAACAGTTGGACATTCTAAAGTAGGACTCTATGCCTGGTCAATAGAAAGTGGCATCCTGGCCTAGATCAGAGGAAAGATCACAGGCAACAGCCCCTAAAAGGAGGTAGACTTGACCTCAAAATATATTACACCTGCCTGCTGTGCAGGTGCTGGGCTCCCCCCGGGGCGGCTCTCCACAAATGTGCCCCAAACATTTGCCTGCAACCTTCCAAGGTAGCTCACAATCTACTCTGAATCTGTGCTTTTGCTGCTCTGTCCACAATCTCCTGCCCTCCGCGGAACTACTCCACAGCAAGGGCCACATGAGGAGAGAGCACCCGACATGAAGCCAGAAGGCTCCTAGTGACCACGGCTAACTGCCTTCACTGCTTAGAGCCTATTTCCTCACCTGGTAAATAAGGATAGAGAGCCTCACCAAACTGATGTCCTGAGTCACAGAGAGAATTAAGAATCACGTAACAAATTGAGGTCAATGTCTGAATGATGTGGGGGAGACACGGGTTGTGGAGTCAGAAGAACCAGGGTTTAGGTCCAAGCTATGCTGCTTAGTGTCTAATCTGGCCCCGGCCAGTATCTTCACCTGTTGAATGTAATCAATGATACATCCTTCATGCAGGGCTCATGCAGGGGAGACAACCCAGGAATCACAAAGCACAATACATATATATAGTGTGTTGATATTATTCTAGTGTATGTGGAATGCTTTCTAGAGTGTTATAGCAACCCAGGGTTGTCTTCACAGCCTAGCTCTGGATCCTGTTCTTCAGAGGTGCTCGCTGGGAGTCTGCTGTCTGGGACTCCCTCACCTGCTGGGGAGAACACGCCCCTGCTGGGTGTGTGTGTGTGTGTGTGTGTGTGTGATGCAGGGCTGGAAACTCCTAGTGGACGAGATCCTGGTTTGTCTGGAGATGGCCTTTTGCTGTGGGTGGTCTGGTCAAAACAATAGTTAAGTATGAATCAGGCTCCAGCAATGGTGCGAGGACCACAAGACAAGGCAGATCCTTCCAGGGTGGGAGCACTTACAGAATGCCCAGGAGCATTTTGGTTGGGAATGCTTATTTTTATGTGTGTTCAGCTGTGTGTCTCAGTGGTGTGTGTGTGTGTGTGTGTGTGCATGCATGTGTTTAAGATGAACAGACAATAGCAGCCTATCTATGACTTGTTCATTTTTCAGCCAAGTCAGCCATGCCTTCAATAGAAGTAGGGAAGAGTAAGTCGTAGGAGCACTGTGCTGGCATCACAAAGCCTGGGCTTCACCTTGGCCCTGCTCTGTCTCTGGTAGGTGGGGCCTCAGTCACATCACTCTCTCTCTGAGCCTCAGCTTCCCTCCCTGGAGAGCGCCACCCACCTCACGGAAGTCTGCACGTCATGGCACAAGGAGCAGAAAGCCCTGTGTAAACGCAAGAGAGTCCCTGTCTTGCTCCCAGGGTGCTGCGAAAAAAACTCCATTTCTTCTTCTTTTCTTAATGTTTATTTTTGAGAGCAAGAGAGAGAAAGAGAGGGAGAGACAGAAACAGAGCATGAATGAGGAAGGGGCAGAGAGAGAGAGGGAGACACAGGATCCAAAGCAGGCTCCAGGTCCTGAGCTGTCAGCACAGACCCTGACGTGGGGCTTGAACTCAGGGACCCTGAGATCATGACCTGAGCTGAAGTCAGACGCTCAACCGACTGAGCCACCTGGCACCCCAAAAGGCTCCATTTCTGCTGTCATCGTGCTGGCGGCACCTGCCACGAAAGACTTGTTTCCACAACTTCTGGGAACTGTGGTCTTCCGGGTCCTACTGGGGCTCACTGAATATAAAAGGCATCGTGACCACGACTTTTCATTGTTTAGGGGGTCAAAAGTAAACAAGTAAGACACTGTGACCCGAAGATAATTTAAAGAAAACTGTGATTTAAAATTGCTAGGATTATTAAAAAAAAAAAGAAAAAAAGTAAAGAAATAAAAGAGTGCTAAGGTGGCAAGCTTAACCTAGCAATGAGAATAAACAAGAAAAAAGGGTGCTAGATTGAGCTCAGGAAGCCTATGTTTTTCCCCACTCTCCCTAATTTGGCCTGTAAGCTCCCTGACGACCCGATAGTATTATGCTTATATTTGCATCTCACTGTGTCTGTCACATACTAGGAGGTTGTCTAAAAGTATGTACCGGTTGGCAGATGGGCATGATAATACATTCACAATATATATTGTGGCTTACAAAAGCAAGTGATATATATATATATATATATATATGTGTGTATATATATATAAATGTATATATATATATATGTTCAAAGGAAAAAAGCTGGAAAGATATTAACATTCTTATACTAACAGCATTATCTTTGCATGATGTGATTACAAGTTCCTTTAATTTTCTTTTTTTCTTTTTATATTATCTTTGCATGATATGATTACAAGGTCCTTTAATTTTTTTAATTTTTATTCCATAACTTGCTGCATATAACATGTACTGTTTGTATAATTTAAGAAGTTTAAAATGTGCATACAAATACATAACTATATTTTCAATATCTCCTTATGTTTTGTTTTTTTTTTTAAATCTCCTTTTAGGTAATCACAGTAAACTGCCAAACAGAGATGGG
The DNA here is from genome assembly GCF_018350195.1 of Panthera tigris. Lineage (NCBI taxonomy): Eukaryota > Metazoa > Chordata > Mammalia > Carnivora > Felidae > Panthera > Panthera tigris. The sequence goes on from NC_056668.1 coordinate 79,200,593, forward strand.
GGAGTAAAATGTTAATTCATATACAAAGAAAAATTTTGCAAAAATTGGCATCCAGAAACAATAATGGAGGCTGGTTTTGTTCCCAGTGATGCGCAAAGCACAGTTCAGTGTGAAACACTAACACACGGCAGGAAGAAGAAAGTCTTCATACTCTCTACCTGTTAATTCTGATCAAGTTGAAAACAACTCAAATGCTCAAAATAGAGTCCCTGCTCACCAAACCACAGGATATATACACTTTGAATCATTACGGCGCTTTAAGGATATTTTATAGCTTTAAAATGTCAAGTAGGCACATTATAACATTTTATAGAAACATTTATATGAAAGGATGCTAAGTTGCCTATATATACTTACAATTCTGTGAAAACTCATTTTTGGAAGAAAGACCAAATTCAAACAATGTAACATAGAACTAGGTCAGTCCCTTATTTTATAGTGTTGCTTAGTTTCGTGATTTTTGTAAGAAATGAGTGGAAAACAGTGAATGACTACACACTAGTAATTAAAATAATTTCTAAATTTCCTTGGAATTCCAGAAAATTATAAGCAAAAAATAAGAGAGAAACAAATGTTCATATACTATGCTGTTGTTAGGAATATAAATAGACCTGGGCGCCTGGGTGGCTCAGTCGGTTCAGCGTATGACTTTGGCTCAGGTCATGAGCTCACGGTTCATGAGTTCGAGCCCTGTGTTGGGCTCTGTGCTGACAGCTCAGAGCCTGGAGCCTGCTTCGTATTATGTGTCTCCCTCTCTCTCTGCCCCTCCCTGAATCATGCTCTGTCCCTCTCTCTCTCTCAAAAATAAATAAACATCTTAAGAAAGGAATGTAAATAGTCCTGAGTTTCTTGAAGCATGAATTGGAAATATATATGTTAATACTTTTACATTTTTTTCTAATGTTTATTTATTTTTGAGAGAAAGAGAGAGTGCGAGCAGGGGAGGGCAGAGAGAGAGGAAAACACAGAATCCGAAGCAGGCTCCAGCCTCTGAGCTGTCAGCACAGAGCCCTGACTCGGGGGTCGAACCCACAAACCATGAGATCATGACCTGAACCCAAGTCCGATGCTTAACCAACTGAGCCACCTAGGAGCCCCATAAATTTTTAAAACGTCATTATCTTGGTTCTACCAATTCTATTTTAAGAATTTCATCTAGAAATAACAACAGACTCGGAGACATTTACTCGCCATTATTTGTGATGTGAAAGAAAAGAAGTTACAAAAATGTCCAACAGTAAGAAATGAGTTGAAGGGATATACCAGTAGAATGGAATAGTCGGGCAGCCATTCGAAACATCCCATGGAATTGTATTTAGTATTAGGGGAGGAAAAGTTTCATTAGAACACACAATTATTAGATTACCAAATAGAACATGCCATATAATTACATTGATCTTAAAAAGACCTTGAAGAATATAAACCAAAAGGTTGACAAAGGTTGTTGGAATTATGGGTAGTTTTAATTCTCTTACATTTCTCTTAATGTCTAAATTTTCTATAATAAACATCTATTGATTTTAAGTTAATGACGGTTCAAAACACATAGCAGGCAAAATTGTGAGGCCAACTGTTCCTTTTCAGTTCAGTTGATGATACACATTTCAGCCACCATATGCAAATTGCTTTGACTCTGTCTGCAAACATAGTCTCTTCTCTCCTCCACCCCATACCCTACCACGATATATAGAAAAATTTCTCAGTGCGTTCCCAGTTCCTGGCACCAAATGCATGTGCACATGTGTGAGCTCACATGCAAGTACACACATCTGCGCATGCGCACACACACCAGGCCGGTAGCACCTGGCGGGAGGAGCAGCACCCAGCCACCAGGAGGCCTCCTCCAGCCCCATCCATCCTCACTCTGTGCGGCCTTAGGCAGGGTACGCCCCTTCTTTGGGCCTCAGTTTCATCCAATAAATCAGTGAAACTGGCCTAGAATGTCTCTAGTGGCCCTCTATGTTGGTGGTATTTTATTATAGGGAAAACCGTTCCTGGAGGGGAAGATTTGTAAGGAAAAGGAAAATAAGTCTCCTTAGCAATCCTGTTCCCAACCTTTGGGCCTCTTTTCCTTTTTGGATTTGAAATGAAAAAGGAACTCTTGTGAGGCTCTGGTCTGAGGACTTGGGGATGTGGCAGCGGCTGTTTTGGAAGGCTAGCTCTCAGTAGAAATAGGGAGAATGAAGGGACTATATGAGCATGTGCTAAATAAAATGTCAGGAAGTTTAGGACATGACATGGGCTGGGCCGCAGGATCTGAGATCTAGCATGGCCTCAGGTTTGCACACTCTGAGTCTCTCGCTTTGGAATCCCACAGAGGACACATGGGGATGCTGTGGGGCTTCCGGGAAGAGGCGAAAGTCTGTGCAAGGACAGTGGGTGCTGTGCTGGGGTGGGAGCAGTGGGTCTCAGCGGACTCCCCTGCTTCCCTGCAGGGAAACATTGCTCTGGGTCTCTTCCGTAGTTGGCGAGTATTAGTTGAGACGTAGAGGCTCTATATTTTCAGAGCCTCAGTTTCCTCATCTGTGAAGTGAAAGTTTGGACTAGATACATTCAGAGGTCCTCTGCAAGTCTGGTCCTGACTAAACGCCTGCATATCACAGACCCTTCTTGGGGTTTGGTGTATGCAGAATATGTACCCAGTGTTGACACTGGAACAAATGATGCACTGATTGTCCTGTTTTCTCTTCTTGTGTGGACAGTGGGAGACTTCAAGTGGCACAAAGCTTCTAGACCCTTACCTACCTTCCTTCTGTGTCCCAGAAGGGCAATATAGGCTTTTTTGTTTCTTACCATTTTCCCACATATTTCAATTTATGTTCTCTTTCTTTCGTTCTTTCTTCATGTCTTCTTTTTCTCCTCCTCCCCCTCCTCCTCCTCCTTCTCCTTCTCCTTCTTCTCTTTTTAAATTTTTGGCGTCTCATACAGAAGATAGAGGCCCTAGGTTTCCCTGTATCTCTTCTGGACAGGGCACCAGGCAACACTCAATTTCATATTGAACGATGGAGGCTCTATTGCCCAAGATTCTCCGGTGTGAAATCCAAACCTGAGTTCTTATTCTAGTTTTATATCTGGAAATTGACAACCACCTTAAAAATCAAATATGAGCCCCAGTCCATGTTCACTACATATGAAAGGAGAGTTTTGAGGTCACATTTTATCATTACATATAAAAAGTGAAGGGTTCAACACTCATTGTGTGCCTGGCACCTGTGGGGGAATTCTTCCCTGCAGCCGGGCTCAGCCCTCCGCTCAGGGAAACTCTGAGAGTAGAGGCGACTCCACCCTGGGCGAGGCATCTGTCTGGACGGGGGAGAAAAGCAGGCTCATCTGGTGGTATAGTCCACTGCCGGCATTTACTGCTCCCAGAGAGCATGCTGGTGGCTTTCGGGTGATACGTACTTGGTATGTAATTAGGTCCCTTGTCCACTAACAAGACCTTGACTGTGGACCATTCATAATCTCATCTTCCAGTCCCGGAAGGATGGCATCCAAGGTACAGTAGGATCCTGGACGCCAAAGCTTCCATTTCCATCATCCTTCCGGCGACTTTGTAGCAAAGCCATTTTCTCCTCAGATGAAGTAGGTAGATCATTCATTCGTGTGTTTATTCTGGTGCCAGGGTTTGGTTTAGGATGGGAAATGTTTCTTGAAGAGCTTCCCGGGGAGGGGGAGGAGGGTAGGAGAGCTAACTCTGGCCCAGACGGCCTGGTGTGGAGTCGTGGGTTTTCCTCCCTAGTTGGGAAAGCATTGGCAGCTCACTTCACTTTTCTGTCCCCAGTCGTCTCGTCTATAAGGTGGAAACAATGATAGCAGCACTTACCTCGTTAGGTTGTTGTAGGGATTAAATGAGGGCTCGAAATAGTGCCAGGCACAAAGTAAGCACGTGATACATGTCAACTCTCCCCGTTAATGAGAGAGACTTGTCAATCATTAAAGCACAGCAAAGTGTGTTGTATGCTTTAATAGAAGTGCCCAGCTGGGAAATGATTGATTCTGGGGGATTCACAGAAGAATCTTCATCAGTTAGGGCTCCATCAGAGAAGCAGAACCACTCCATGTGATAATCAGGGATTTGTTATCGGGGCTCCGTCCTGCCAACTGGGGGGACTGGTTAGGCTAATCCGTCAATGTGAGGCTGTTGCTTCACAGTCGATGCTGGACTTGGGGTCAGCAGGGCAGGCAGTAGGGAAAGAGAAATGGTCACAGAGTGGGGAAGGCAAGACAGACTGCGACCTGCAAAGACAGACCAGAGCTCGTTTCTGTCTCTCACTGCTTCCGGGTGATGATGCTGACGGGCGGCAAGACAGACACACCGGCTGTCCCCATGTTGCCCCAGAGGTTGGGCCAGGGCTCAGAGGAGCTCCAGGGGGAGGTCTGGTGAGACCTGGAGATGCTGAGGGTGCAGCCGCTGCCCCGTCACAACAGGGTGAGCCGGCAGATCAAGGATGACACATGTGAGAATTCAGGGAACGGTGCCTCGTACCAACCCACCAAATATTAAAGCACGGTAGTTCCGCTTCTGTATTCCAAATGCTGTGCAAATGTCATTTGTGGCCAATGCCGCTATCGAACTATGCAGGGAAAGGAGGTCTGGGAAACACAGTCCCAGCTTACCTAAGTTGGCCCAGAGCAAATCCACCACAGCTCCACGGAGAAAGGGATGGAATTGGGTCTGAAAGCGTTAGTGTCCGCAATGAAGGGAAAGGAGAAGGATATTCCAGAACCAAGAAATGATGTGCAGGTCAGGAAAAGGTCCCGCATATAGGATGTTCAGAGTGGCCGCAGCATAAGGTGCTCTTCTTATGGGGCCACAGAATCAACCCAACATCACCATAAGCCATGGTAGCTGAGGAAGTGCAGATTTATCTATCCATTGGGCCATAATCCTTCTTTTAAACAAAGACCAACTTCTGTTGCTTCCAGGCTGATGTCTTTCCCACCACCAAGGCACTTAGTGGCAATGAAAGGGGCATTAAGCCCGGAGCCAGGAGACTGTTAGTGCCCCAGCCCCCAGTACCCCACTCTCAATGGGGGGCCTTGGGCAGTACTTTTACCCTCTGGAAGTTCTTCTCTAAAAGCAGGGATTTGAACTGAAGTCATAACCAAATCTCTAGAGTCACATCCGACTTGAACATTTTCTAGCCATTAGCAGGAGACAAAAGGGGCACGGCAGTTTTCATCCCTGTGAAAGCCGAAACAGAAAACACCAGGGCCCTGTGTCACATCACTTGGCTTTGATCTCTGGATCCTGGAAGCAGCCACAGGACAATGCAGCCTCCCGTGGATATTCTTGAGGTCTAGACCTAGGCTGAGTTAGGTGTCCCGGGCCAAATTAAGGCTCAATTGTCTTTGTCTTGGTAGCACTGCCCTTGCACTGTGTCAGAAACGTCTGTGGCTATCAATAAACAGTGGGTTAATGAATTTGTGACATCTGGTCCTGGTGGCTCCATAGGTTTCGCACTGGCCTATGGGCCACTTTCGGGAGACACTATATGGGCTCCCTCTCAGGGAAGACTGAATCAGAAACAGGTTCCTCAAATCCACTCCATTCGCTCCCTGTATCCCTGGGAGGATCTGATTACAGGATTGAATAATGAGGGAGAGTGTCAGAACACTGCCTGTCTGAGGTAATGTGAATTCTAAGCAAAGAAACAGCCACCCAGTCTTTAATTCTGTGAGTGTATTAATAAATACTTCTGACTGGACCATTTCTAGTCATAGGTATCTGCTCTCTCCAAAATTTTTGAGGGACGTCAGACGAATGCCTCACAGTTTTGGCCTGTTCTCAAAGATGTTCAGAAGGTGGAGCCCAGGGAAGCTATGAGGTTGTTGAATATGTTGAATATGGTGAATATGTTCTTCGTGAAACGCGATAAAATCTTGGTATAGTTAATTCCCCTCTCTAATGGAAAACCATTTTTGCTCACAAATAACATGGCTGGGTTTTATGTTCACAACTTGGGAATTTGGGAAAATGCGGACTTTGGAATCGTCAAATCTGGGCTCTACTTCTTAACAGGTGTATATCAGGCAAGTTATTTCTTGCCTGAGCCTCAGCACCTTCTTCTGTAAAAGGGGCATGATAATACTGATTGCTTAAAGATCTTAAATAAGGCAGCATGCATAAATTATGGTAAGTGTTCAATAAATATTATTTATTTTCCTTACCATGCCTCGCAAAATAAAATGATAAGTACATATTTCTGAGTTTTCCTTATGCTGTTTGTCTGTCATTAGTTTCTTTGTTGTGTTACATGCTTGCCCTTGAAATCAGATAAGCGATGACGGGCATGAAGGGCTTGAGAAAAAAACAAGTCATGGGAAAAAAAATAAAACTGAACTTATTATTTTTTTTTTTGCATACAAGTTGCAAAAAGATGCTATAATTCTGTTTTGGGGGCAGAACCCATGTATCCCTTACAGTTTGAGAATCCTGGGAATATGTCATTGTGACAGTCAGTTTCTGGCTTCACACAGTTGTGTTTCAGGCATGAAATAGCTCCGAGCCTTTTTTTCTAGACCCATAGACCAGGAGAGATAAATGTTCTTAGAGGTCGTCCAGCAAAGCCCTTCCATGAATGGAGAAACTAAGACTCAGAAAGGGAAATGAGTTGCCCAAGATCTCTCACGTGGGTAGAGATAGTGTGAGGACTGGAATTTATGTCTTCTGATCCCTCATCCTGTAATAGCATGTTGCCTCAGAGCCTTTGCTGATTCACCTTGCAATCTTGGAAAATTCCCTTGTTTTCTGTGTACCAGTCTTTCCATGAAACAAAGATGGCAAGGATAACTCATGATCCGTACCTTATAGAGTTGCATATAAATTAGTCGGACCCAGGCTGCAATGAGCGTTCAACTCCCTGGAGTTAGCACAATCCACCACTGGTTCACAAAAGACATGTGAGTGTTACAAAGGAAGTTGGTTTGTAGTTGTCAGACGGAGGGACGGTTGTAGTCCATTAATGTGCTGAGTGACCCCGGATAAGTCCCTTGCCCTCCCTCAGCTCCAGCATACTCATCAGGTCCGGAGTGTCACTAAGCTTCCTTCTTGCCCTAACAGTGTGACATTCCATCAGTTATTTCAATGTAGGACCCAATCAGAGGCTGACTGACTCTACTTCCCAATGACAGGGACCCACACCAACTTAGAATCACTAGCTAGAAAATCAAAAGCAAAACAGCCAATGAGAATGAAACTAAAGTGGAGAAGGCACATGGATTTCCTTTTAAGCATTGTGTATCTGGTCTATAATCACAACTGTGCAAGGATACACTAAGTTCTCTTAACCTTGAATAAGACTGCCAATCAATGCTTCAGAAGTATCCGAGGTTTCCTGACTCCCTTCTTTCTCAGGGTAATCATCTTTCCACGGACTCAATCTATGGACATATATCGCCTATTGACAAGCAGTGATGAAAAGCCAGGGGAGGTAGACCCAAGGCCAGGAGGAGGACCAGGTTCTTGTCTTTATTTCATCTCACTCGCTGTCAGGATGAAATACAGCATGGCGGAGAGCTCTGAGCCCTGGCAAGAGCTGGGGGCATGTCACTTGCTGGCTTTGCAAGCCTCGGCCTTGTCCCACTTTGAGCCTCGGTGTTCTCCTCTGGAAGAGAAAGGGGTTGGGTCAGATGCTCTTTAAAGCTCATTTTAGGGCTAACATTCTACTGCTTGGCTTACTTGAGTCTTCAGAGAAGAGACCTGGAACCAAGCATCCTTAACCAGGCTTTGCCTCACAGCCCAGAGACGCCCATGTCATCTTCTTCCAGGGCTCCAGCACAGAGACTGTGTTTAGTCCATTCATAACTGAAATCGGTTTCTTTGCAATGAGTATTTGTGTTCTAATAATTTTTTAAAAGCTTACAATAAAAAAAGCCAAAGGCATTCCTTGAGAAGCTGCCATTAAAAATGCACTAATGGTGGGGGCGCCTGGGTGGCTCAGTTGGCTAAACGTCTGACTTCGGCTCGGGTCATGATCTCACGGTTCATGAGTTCAAGCCCCGCGTTGGACTCTGTGCTGACCGCTCAGAGCCTGCAGCCTACTTCGGATTCTGTGTCTCCCTCTCTCTCTGCCAACTGGTACTCTCTTGCTCTCTCTCTCTCTCTCTTTCTCAAAATAAATAAACATTAAGAAATTTTTTTTAATGCGTTAATGGTAGGGTGAGAGTGGAGGGGGGTTGGAAGAAGAGGAGGGCTGGGCTTTCCCTTGAAATTCTGCTACACACCAGAGGCCATAACTCTGATCCCCCGGAACTGCTGAATTCACAATACCTTGTAAATGACATTGCCTCTCTGTAACTTCAGTTGAATATGTTCCCGCAAGGAATCCTTCATGTGTGAAGACAGGCACAAGTTGATACATTCACATGGACTTCTTGTAAAAATAAGCCTAATGAGTTCACCCTGATTTTAGAAGGCTTGGGGATTCATCTATGGATGAAAGAGTTAACATTTCGCTGGCTTGAGCTTTGCAACAGGCAAGCCCCAGCGGAACCGTTTTGAGCAGCGGACATGCAAACAAAGATGGGCAAAGTTCTTCAGGCTCAGAAGCTTGTTTTGGAAAAGAACCGCAAAAGTTCGGATGGCTCTGCTGAATGTTATCTGATTAGTCAAGCTGAGGATGGGAGAACGCAGAGACACTCGTGGAGCCAACCGAATGTGAGGTGCGTTCTTGCTTTGCCGTCACTTCCTTTGCTTTTAGGCTCATGTGTGTTTTGAGGAGCAATCTAGTCCACATGTTATGTGTCCCTTACACTTGAATGCATGGAGGTACTGGTTGGTAAAAGAGTGGTCCAGATGGCCAGGTGGCTGCTACATAGCAGGGAAATCCTCGAAGCAGAAATGCGTCCAAAAGTGGAGATCAGTCGTTTCCCCAAGTACGGGCAGAGAATGAGGCAGGAAAACAGGGGCTGTGGGGAGGACAGGCCAGGCGACAGGACAGGACGTAGTCCTATGACCCCCATATCGAGATTAGAGGGCGGTACAGAAAGCCCTGAGTTTGAAATTAGGACACTGGGGCTTGAATCTCTTTAGCAACTGTAGCCTTAGTTTTCTCACCTGTAAAATGGACATTTTGACCCAGAATTCCTATTCCCGGTGGTTGTGTTTACAAACGTTTATGGTTCTTTCTGTGCTTGGCACAAAATAGGCGCAAATAAATATTTACTATTTTTTTTATTGTTTAAGGGCAATGCAAATCCTAGTTCCTTTGTGTGTTCCCAAAACTGGTTCTCCCTGTCTGCCACCCACAAACCCTAATTGTCACCATCAGGGCAGCAAGAAGCACACGCTCTCTGGGAAACAATATAAACTGGCTCACGTATTTTTTTCACACCAAACAGCATGATTTCAAAACGCTCAAAAACAAAACAAAACAAAACAAAACACCCAGAGCCAAAGTAAATTCTCTCTCCGCACCTCCCCCCCGCTCTCCCCACACACACACACACATGAACTTTTAAACCTTGGAAATCAGACAAGAGAGAGAGGGAAAAAAGAGAGAGGGAGAGAAAGCCCAGCCTCCCATTGCTTCACATTGTATATATATCGAGTTCACAAACACAAGGTGCACCGTCAGAAGGGCCTGGGGCAAAGTTTGTACTCTGCTTGAATTCTAACTTTTGTTTACCAAGGTAATAAACCAGTCCTCTGCTGCCCCAGGTGTAAAGCTATTATGAAAAGGCATATTTGTATTTCGCCCCACCTCAGATGTGCGGTATGTGGGGCATCCTGCGCCGTAAGAGCAGCCTGGATTTATTTACGGAGAGAGGCGCCCAAGCACGGGAGGAGCGACGTCAGACTGGGCAAGGCCACGTCCCAGCCAAGCCCCGGCCACCTAGCCTTCCTCCTTCTGGTCACCCACCTGCCCCTTCCTGCACCCGCGCTGGCACATAACCCAACCCGCAGGTGACCCTCCAGGGGCCTCTGCCATCTCTGGTTGGACAAGTTTTGTCTCTTCGGCATCTTGTCCTAGATTTTTCCGACCAAACCTTTCCTGACACATTTTGTAGAGCCCAGCCAGATCAGAGTGGATGAACACAGCAGCTGCGGAAACTTCTTCCCCCTCCTTCGCCCTGGCTGTCACACCCCGATGGGTTATCTGTGGCCTGGGATGGCTGGGAGGAAACTTTCACCCAAATTTTCGACGGAGCTAAATGGCCTGGAACCCGCTGTAAATCGTCTACTGAAATCTTGGCACGGGAAGGAGGAAAGAATGTATGGAAAAGGGCAGACTTAGAACGCCAAGGCCATTAGCCTGGGCAAGTGGGAGAGCTGCTGAGGGCTTGCTGGGGTGCCGATGCCTCCAGGCACATCTGGCCGACCACCCAGAAATTTGCAGGAAGGCACAGAGCAGTGGCAGCAGCCCCCACTAAACACAAGCTGTAGGGCACAGGCAATTCTCTTGGTCCTCGGTCCTTGGCTGGAACTGAGGGCCTCCCTTTTATCTTCCGGGAGCTAACTCCACTTTCTTTGGAGCTGTGGGCTCCTATATATATCTCCTGAGCCCCTACTAAGTGCAGAAGATGCAGCCAGGGTCTAGCACCTCGAGTCAGGACTCCATAACTATTTTGGAACAGTGAATTAATTCCAGCCTCCTCTCTTGAAAAAGCAAGATCTTGAGTAAGATAACGAAGCCCTGTGAGCTCAGAGTGATTCATCTTCTGGAAAACGGGAATCATAAGTGTAATTTTTTTTTTTTTTTTTTTTTTTGGAGCTGGTATAAGGACCAAGTGGAGAGCCCTTTGTAAATGCTGAAGAGCTACATGAACGTTGGTAGCTACAGCAATGTTGAACTCCTCCTATGAGTCAAACTTCTAGACTGGGCTGTGCCAGTCATGTCTGCCTCAAGTTGCCTAGAAATTCAAAGCAACACATACCCATCTTGAGCATCTGCTAAGGTTTAGGTCCAATGGAAGTCTTCAAAGGTATGGAGATAACATAAGACTTCCTTTTCCTCAGGGAACTGGGTGGGGAAGGAGTGAGGATAAGAAAAAGACACTGCACCCCTGAACCCAAAATTACCGAGTGTCTAAAATCCAGTCACTTAATAATAACTCTTGAGAACTATCGAAGGCCAATTATGGACCAGGCATTGAGAATTCTTATCACTGGAAATTGTTTCAGTTCAGGCAGGCTAATGTAATGACTCAGCCCCAAACACATTTATTTCTTGTTCTCTAATAGCGGCTACAACCCACAAGCGCAAGGTCCCAAGGTGAGACTTTCTGGCATGTGGAGCACAGAGCAAAGGCCAGTGCGGTGGGGATGCTGTGAGTGAAGGGGGGAACTGTAGAGAGTGAGAGCAGAGAAGTTAAGGAAGGGCCAGCTTATGGAGGGTCCCAGGAGCCAGGTAAAGAATTTGCATTTTAAACGATAATTATGCTTCGAGATTCGTGATGATCAATGCAGAAAGGAGGTGTCTTGGGCTTATTCATCTTCAAATCCATTAATTCACCGACTGCTCTTCCCCAGTTCTCCTCTGTACTACAGGAGGGCTGACCTCTGCTTACCCGAAGGCCCCTCACCAGCTAGCTTCTGTCTGGAAGCAGCCAACGGGAGGCCTGGACAGGAAATCAGAGGGCAGGAGAAAGGGAGAAAGCAAGGTGTCTCTCTCTCTCCCTTTCTGCCTCAGGAGCATCTAAAGCAGGGCTCTGTCCCATCCAGCTCCTGCTGGATAGGTGCACCATGATCCAGCTTCCACCTGGCGACCTTGACCTCTGCACTCTGGTAATATGGCCTCTTCTCTATATCCCTCTAGCCCAGCCTAGTAGCAACCTCTGCTATTGCTAACAGCCGGACTGACTTTTTCACTTCTGCTATCACCTACATAGTCAGTGATCTGCGTTGGATTCTCTGTGTTTAGACTCTTACAGTGGCTTCAGTTTCCCTGCAGGACTCTGATGACGGATACACGGTACAAACCACATGCTGTGGGAATGTTCCCTTGGTATCTGGTACCAGGCCTGGCACATGGCAAGTCCACAGTGACTGTCTGGTTTCCTATTGCTACGTAACAACACAAATATTACAGTTCTAGAGGTCGGAAGTCCGAATAGACCTCCCTGGGTTAACACCAAGGAAGTTCTAGGGAAGAATCCAGTTTCTTGTCGCTTCCAGATTTTTCTGCCTGTATTCCTTGGTTCACGGCCCCTTACTGCATCTTCATAGGCGGCAGTTGGAAAATCGAGTCTTTCTCCTGATGTCACTCTTCTGGGTCTGACACTTCTGCCTCCCTCCTCCCCATTTGGAGACCTTTGCGATAATATTGTGGCCACCATATTGTGGATAATCTCTCTATTTTTGAGACTACTGTGGAGAGTCTATTTTTTAAGGTCTGCTGATCAGCAAGATGTATTCCATCTGCGACTTTAGCCAACCCTCCCCACCTCCACCCCCCGCCCCTTGCCATGTAATATAGCATAGTCACAGGGTCTGGGTATTAGGGTGATGGTGTCTTTGGGGAGCCATTATTCCTCCTGCTGCAGTGATTAAGCAAAGTCAGAGCATGGGGAGGGAGGTTATGGAGGCTTGCTAAAGGGGACAGTAGCTTGGTGCCTTAGACCTCACGCAGTGAGAACTTAAGGCCCACGCACTGAATTAAACACAGAGACCGCAGGGCTCCGGGGAGAACATTTGGGTCCTCTGGTTCAGAGGGCATCTCCAGAGATGCTTGAAGCATGGCTCGTTGTTGGAAACCCCTCAGTGTGCTCTTGCCTGTCACGCTTGGGATGCGATGCTGGGACGCAGCCATTGTTCGTCTCTCACCCAGGATGGCACGTAGGTTTCTTGTTTTCCCAGAGAAAGGTTCATTTCAGAGAGGGGAGTGGGTGAAGGCAAACTGTTGGCTGCAGCACGTGAGGCCCAGCAGTTCCAATTCGGGGACAACTGGAGTTGATGCAGGCGTTCCATCCAAATGTAATCAAACGCCTCCTGTTGCCAGACGACGTGTTATTCAGTGGGGGGTTGGCGGGGGGCGTGTTGTGAATCGGAGATGCCTTCTGTAACTTTCTCAGATGGGTTCTGGGAGGAGAGGAAGGAGAGCAGAGAGAAATTCACTTCACTGGTAAATAAACTTCCAAACTGTAGCCCGATTCCTGAAAAACTCTGGAAACTGCCTACGGGGAAGAAGATCCACAATGAGGTGGTGGGCGTGCTTGCTCAGAGTGGGAGGATTTGTGACAACATAAGCCCATGGGGCAGCACACAGCACCAGATCTCAAGGAAAATCCGGGGAGCCGCTGCCCCACTCCCCTGCGTGTGGGGTGGGGAGGTGAGCTTGCAGGGGACAAAGTTTGGGTAGGTATAGAACGGCTTCCTCTATTTTGAGCTAGATTTTGTGGAAATGACTTTCTTTCAACTGCTTCACTGGAACTAGAATTCCCCCACCCACTCTTCCCACACCTCGAAGCCCAGCACCCTCGGGCAGAACAAAGCGTGAGGGAAGTCCTTGCCAGGTCTGGTCTGGGGAGGAGGAGAGGCCTACCTTTCGGAACGCGGGCCTGCCGTTCACGTCTTAGCTGCGACAACCCAACACACACAGACTCTGATTTCAAGTTCTCCGTTCTTTAGACCACTATGGGCTCCTGGCAACATCTCAGGAAATCTTTGGGACAGGGGCCTGTTGAAGGATTGTATCTCGGTTGAGTACCTCCAACCACATTTGTCAGCTAAGAATAGTCTTTGGGAAGAGTGGCACTATCTGCTTCCGGTTGTGTAACTGACATAGAGGCGGTAACATTTTATCATTTATCAGCACAGACACGCTACAATAGGGACATACTTCGTACTTACAGACAATTTTTGGTTTCTGAGGACCTCGAAGGATTGAGGACTGACTATTAACCCACTCAAAACAACTGTTCAGAGGTAGGCAGAGGACTCCTCGGGAAGGATCTATGAGGGACCTGGGAGAAAACGGTGGGCAGAAGGCAGGAGTAGGAGAGAGCCTTTTCACTCCCGGCTCTTTGTGACTTTTGAGCTTTGTACTTTCTGCGTGTGTTATTTATTCAAAAAGAATAAATAAAACATATTGTGAGACACACAGGATCAGCCTGATCTCAGCTGTGTCAAATCCGACAGGTGCGAGAGAACTGTCATGAAATTTTGTAGTACTGTGACTGTTTCTCTTCCCTGTACCTTTGGATCTTTTCTACATCTTCCTCAATGAACAGTAACAACAGGGTTTTTCAATGATTTCCACATGCCACTGCTACACCACATTAATCTATGGATCAGGCTCAAGCTGATAAGGTAGGCGCCCCCCATATGCCTTTTCCATTTTCCATTGCTTTCCAGTTGGCCAGCAAGTGGGCTACGTTTCTAGGTCTGATTTGTGGATCCCTTGTTGTTCACTCGGTCATAGCGAAACATCGTGTGCACATCACCCTTCGTGACGGCTGGGTTTCGGTTCAGGTAACCTCCCTATTATCACTGTCATCTCTGCCGCCATTCAGCACCATCACCACTATCAGCCAGCTCTTCTCAGATCAGTGGAACAGGCATGCTTCAGCACTTGCAACCCTCGGCCATGTGCCATGACGGGTGCGGAGGTGACACTGAGCCGTTTCCTCCCCCTAAGGTAGTCCGCCTTAGGGAAGAGAGAGTGTGTGTGGAGTTAGCTTTGATAGGAACCAGAACGTGGTGAGGGCTTTGAGAGGCCCCGCGGTGTGTCCGACTGTGGGGCAGGAGAAGGAGGGAACGCGTTGCTGCAGGGGCGAAATGTGCCTTCGTTGTGTCCGTCTCTCTCTGGTCTTTACCGCAGTCTGCAGTGTGTCACGTCCTCGCCTCGGTCTTTTTTCTTGCCTAGTGTGGCCCAGTGAGCTCCACAGCGCGATAGAGTTATGAACAAAGTGCTATGCAGCTCGGAGGAAGCTGAGATGAACTCCGTTCTGGAGGCAGAATTTATAGAACAGGTAGCATTGGAGCAGACTCGAGGGACCGATGTCATTTAGGTAGCAGAGACACAAGGAGGAGCGACTTAATAGAAAGAGTGGGGCAAAGGGGTGTGGGGATGCTGTGTGGGGGTGCACTTGTCCGAACCTTAGATTCCACATCTGCAACGGGAAGGGGATCTCACAGCCGAGGTCAGAGGTCAGTCATGTAGCACGTCGAATATACCGCTAGCATTTGCCCAGCACCCACTGGGTGCCCCCAGCCTTGTGGCTAGCAGAGAGCAGAGGAGGAACACACACTCAGGGCTCAACAGGGAATGCCCTTAGCCGCTATTCTGCACCACCCTCAAAGGATGAAGAAGTGGTCCGTAAACCAAAGCGTTTACAAGCGGAGTTGTATCATCCCTTCCAACTTGGACCCTAGAGGTCTCTGATCCGAAATTCGAGATTGTTTCTGAGCCAATTAGGCATCCTGGACAGCCATCGGCCAGTTGACCTGGTACTTTGGCTGCTTTGGGAGGATGCTGCTCTAGGCGTGAGCTTTCCCACAGCTGGAGAGGACTGTCAAACCCTGGGCCAGGCGTGATTTGGCTTTGGCGAGACGCATTGGGAGGGCTGTCCACTCTTGGCCTAACTGTGACTGGAGCTCCCGCTCTGAGGAACCAGCTACCGCTCAGAGGGCCCTCTTGGTCCTGAAGTCCTTAGTTGCTGAAGACACAAGTCACCTGGGCATCTTCCACGTTGGTAGCCTGGTTGAAGAAAGAACAAGCGTGGGCCCAGTTACTTCTGGGTATGTGAATGGCCAGATGGCACATTCTCACCGGGGCCTGATAGCATGCTATCTTTTTTGAGAAGGTCTTTCATTTTTACCAGACAAATGCTAACTCATGGCCTGGTAGAAATCAAGCCTGGAAGCTATGGCAGTATTCCTTGAGAATTGCTCTCCATTATTTGTTTTCACTACTGCTGTGGTGGTGCCTGCAAGGTTACCATTACTGCTTTGGACAGAAAAGTTATCGAGGAAGAAAGTGATTTTTCGGTGCTTCCTCAGTTAAAAAAACATCTTTAGAACGACATACATATTTGTCTTGTGCTTTTAGCCCACAGAGCTTTCACGTGCATTATGTTTAGTCCTCTGAACCCCCTTTTCCATGGTGTGGAGAGGTGGGGAGGTTAGTGGAAGATTCATAGAGGAGAGGTATCATTTCCTTGGAACGCATTAGGACACTGAGGCTCAGAGAAGTTAAGCAGTTTGTTGGAAGTCACACAGGCAGTCAGTGATAATGCAGAAACACAGATGCCAAGTTCCTGCTTCCAGACTACACGTGCTTTTGACTTTCCTTAGGTCCCAGGGATACCCCATCCCTAGGTTCTTAGGAGCAAAGGGGCTCCTGGGTGGCTCAATCAGTTGAGCATCCACCTTGGGCTCAGGTCATGATCTCAGGGCTCGTGAGTTTGAGCCCCGCGTCGGGCTCTGTGCTGACAGCTCAGAGCCTGGAGCCTGCACTCTGTTTCTCTCTCTTTCTCTCTCTCAAAATAAGAAATAAACACTAAAAGTTTTTTTTAAGAAGTGGAGGGAGGCTCTGTGTCTGCTCTCCACACCCTCCCACTCCATCCCCAGCTACATTATTCTAAGGACTCCATCAGTTTGAGTTGGGAATGCAACTCAGGGGCTATGGTTCCCAACAGAGGATCATTTTGCCTGCAAGGAACGGTTGGCAGTGTCTGTAGACGTTTTGGGGTTGCCACTGCTGGGGAGAGGGAAGTGCATGCTACTGGCATCAGTGAGTAGAGACCAGAGACAATGCAAACCATCCTACAATGCACAGGACAGCCTCTAAAGCAAAGAAGTATTAAGCCCCAAATGTTAACTGTGCCAAGGTCGGTAAGCCTTGGGTTAGAGTAAAGGCAAAAACCCTCAATTCCCAGATTCCCAAGTACATGGAGAACTTTCCAGAAATGTCTCCTTTTTAAAATTTTTTTTAATGTTTATTTATTTTTGAGACAGAGAGAGACAGCATGGATGGGGGAGGGGCAGAGAGAGAGGGAGACACAGAATCTGAAGCGGGCTCCAGGCTCCAAGCTGTCAGCACAGAGCCTGACGCGGGGCTCAAACTCACGAGCCCTGAGATCATGACCTGAGCCGAAGTCGGATGCTTAACCGACTGAGCCACCCAGGCACCCCGAGAAATGTCTCCTTTTAAAAAACAACTCCAGGTGTTTGCATGTTTTTTCCTCCTACAATAATGAAGATCTGCCAAATATGTCAGAATTGAAAGAGGAAACTGAGGCCCAGACGGCCCAGGATCACCCAGCTACTATGTGGCGGAGAAGAAACAGGCTCGTCCGGCCCCAAGTCGAATGCATTTTCTACTTGATCATGCTAAATTCCCCACTCAGTCGCTCCACTTTAAGCCATTTTCTGACTCACTGATTCAACAAATGTTGTGATCTGAATGTGCTCACTGACACAGACCTGCCCACAGCTTATTCTAATAGAAAACAGTACAATGTGGGAAGAACCTCATAGACTCTGCCTCAGTTCCCTTTGTGTCTTCAGACCCAGGCCCCTTGCACAGCTGTTGGGTGGAGGGGCTTTTCCTGTCTCCTTAGGAGACAGAAGGTCAAAGCTGGAAATGAAACTGACATGCCACCCCAGGCGTCAGGTTTCCCTGCAGGAGGCACATTACTGAAAATACCTAAGTTTCTTGGAACTGAAACATTTTTTTCATATTTGATTTTTCATAGCTCGTTCTGTTGCTTTAATGTTTGTTTTTTACTCAGTCAGTCAGTGAAACTGGGTTGGTCAGTGAAATTTCTAGCGCCTGGAGGTTTCACTTTCAGGGTCTGAAAGCTTGGGTTTAGACTTCTCAAGCCTTCACAAAGGCCGTTAAGGTTTACAGCATTCTAGCCAAGAGTGAGTGTAAAATGATATGAACACAGAAAATGCTTGGATAGTATTTATTGATACAAAATATTTGGTTAATGATACAAAATATTTAACTGATACAAAATATGTATTCAACGCGTGTTCTGTATGAGACTCCGCCAAGGGCAGTAGAAGTATAGCCCCAAGCACGACGACCAGGACATTTCCTTCCCTCAATTGCCTATAGTCTGGTGGGGGAAGTGAGTCTGTATATAGCTCACATCTTTTCCCCTCAAACACCCTTTATTCACTTTTATCAGGGAGTTAACGCAAATCTTATTGCCTTACTAGAATGCTCTTACTTTTTTTTTTCTTTGTCAACCTTCTATTCAGTCTTCAAGGGCAGTATCAGATGCCAACTCATTAAAAAAAAGAGAGAGAGAACTCTTAGAAATCTCCCTAGGGAATCAGGATATGCTCGTTAAGTATACCTTCCACTTCTCCTTTAAATGGCTGTAAAACCCATCGACACTTATTGTGCCCCCTTGTAGAGAGGCAGTGTAGGCTGGTTGTTGTGAGGTGCCTGTGTCCAAATCTAAATTGTATTACGTACCTGCTGATGCCTTGGGCAGGTTACTCAGCATCTTTCTGAGCCCAGTCTCCTGGTCTGTTGTGAGGATGAAATGTCATAGAGCCTGTGCGGTACCCGGCATGTGACGACTGCTCAGTACAGAGTGAGCCTCAGTACAGTACGGTACAGGCTGTGTGATCTGTGCTACAAAGGATCCCAGCACCCATGGGACGTGGGCACCTCTTCCCAGGAGCTCATAACGTAGGAAGTACCCAGGAAGGTTCACAAAAATCTCTGCAGAAGATGGGCCACCCATGCGTTAGAGCATTTGCTGTAAGGAATATTTGAAAGGTAAAAATTAATTCTGAATGAGTAGGCCTGATTCTCTGCAGGTTCTTGGAAAAAGCAGAATTTCAAGTAGGCCTTAAGCAGAGGATAGGCAAATCCCTGGAGGCAGGGAAACAAGGGAGAGAAAGGGTATTGGGTCTTCTCAGAAGAGGGACTGGCTTACCCAAAGGCAGTGAATGTGAAAGTACTGGGTGTGGTCAAGCTACCGTGTGTCACTAAGGGAGAATATTCTAGAGGTCGGGTAGGAGGAAGGGGGTTTGGAATTGGGATGGGACCCAATATGGGCTGATTAGCAGAGTCAATTGGAAAGATAGATCCAGACTCTAAAGGGCTTTAAATACCCAACATCAAGGTTTAGACTTCCCCCTGAAGGCAAAAGAGAGCCACCCAAGGTTTGTGACTTAGAAGGACAGCTTGAGTTGATTAGATCCCTGCCATCAGGAGCTCAGTCTGGTTAAGAAGAGAGAGTAGAGAATGAATGATAAAAGGATTTGATGACTGGGATGCTAGAAGCAAAAAAAAGTGCTGTGTGATGCATGGAAGAGGGAACAACTGGGAAGGAAGCCCTTACCAGAAGAAGCAAAGAAATCTAACCCTCTGAGCACTCCTCCACCATGGCAGTCGGGCATCATGTTGTCCTCAACCTTCGATTTTGTCTGCCTTCCTCTCCCGGTTGTGAGCTCCTTAAGGGTTCAGATACAGTGTCTACATTCAACAAACTTTCAAAAGATGTTGATTAAAATGAAAGATTGGAGATAACTATAAGCACAGAATGTAGAGTGGATTGGGAAGGAAGAGTCTGGAGGCTGGGAAATCACTTAGGAAGTCTTGGAGAAGCTCAAGTGAGAGCTGGGAAGGCTGGAAGAGAATCAGCGGAGCGGGCATGGAAAGAACGGGATGGTCCAGAGAGATACAGAGAAAGAATAAACACTGGGGACTGGTTGGAGGTGAAGTGGATGAGAGAGTAAGAGGGTCAGAATTTATACAAGATATTGACTCTGGGTGCTTGGAAGGGGGATGATGCCATCAGTCTACAACCCAAAGCAGAAGACTTGAATTGCATGGCCATAGCACAAGTAGGAATCAAGTAGGTATTTATGGAAAGGATGGATGGATGGATGGATGGATGGATGGGCCTTCAACACTAATTAGGGAATTATGGACTCCTTTATTACTGGAGCTAAAGGGGAGCTTACATATCATTCTATAAATGAGTGAAATGAGGTAAGATGGGGGAAGTGACTGCTTTTGATCACATAGCTACCAGGTGATAAATTTAGGGCATGGAATTAAATCTCTGGATGCCTAGGCTAGTGTTCTTTCCAGTATGTTATATGGTTATTTTCTTCAATTCTTAAAAAGAATTTCAGAGGAAATGGTATGCATGAATATCATATACCACTTGTAATTTTTTTTTTTAAACTAAAAGCTACATTGGAATTTCATTTCCGTTTCGCTGATTAAAATAGGAATTCTGAAAGTCATACATATTGATTGAAGAGTCCTCAGCTTTGGGGCCAAATCCTCCCAGTGGCTGTTACCTTCTATAATCCCATTTCCCCAGACATTGGTCTCTGGCCCATCCCAGATGCACAACTTGTAGCTTAAGAATGGGGAACATGCCTTGGTGAATGTCTGCAGCAGAGGGGCCATTTGGAGGGAAGGCTTGAGAATACCGTTATCTCTTTGCAAAGGTGAAATGGACTTTTAGATAAATAGCCACATGGTGATTTAATCAACCAACATGAAGCATTGGCTCTAAAGCAAAGGGACTGGCTTCCTCAAACCACGCCCAAAATCAGTTCCGTTACTTTTCCCCACTTTGTATGTATTGAGTGCCTCATGCGTGCCTCCTTAGCCCACTAGCTGTCATGGTGGAAGAGATGATCGAAGAAGTTTAAGATATGATTCCTCCTTAAAGGGGCCGCATCCTAATTGAGGAGAGGAGACTCACATGGGAAAAAAAAAATCACATGGTAATTTATGGTGTAACAATAAGTGCCTCTTTCTTGGTAACTTGCAGGCATTAAGCAACTAATAGAGAGAGTCTCAAACTCAGAAGTTTATCCCTTCAAATTCCCTTTAGGTATTTAAGTGTGACCACCGCATCCCGGCCCATAGGTGGTCACCATCTGACGTCAGAGAACGTACCTCTTGTCCTCCAGGGACAGTGTTACGGTGGACAATGAATCAGCTAATCACATTTCGTGTGAAGAGGTAGGCACAGTGCTGGGAACACAGAAAGAAGGGGCATTTCGCCCAGTCTGGGCAGAGCCACCTGGAGCCTCCTTGCCTCTGTTCTCTCTCTTCTCCAGTTCTCTTCCACGCCGAACCTGCTGTTAAAGCTTCTGATAAATCGCCATCGTGGCAGTATGCTTCAATGATAGCAACAACCGGCATTTAGTGAGCACCTACACTGTGCCGGGCACTGTTCCTTAATATTTCACACGAATTTCCTTGCATGGTGACGTCAGAGCCGAAATCTCGGCGCCAGCATTGCCGATACCTATGCGTGTATTATTAGACAGCTGCCAGTTCTCCCTGTGGCATCTCTTCACCCACCAAGCGACGAGGCAGTTCCAGGGCAGGAGAGCGAGTGCAGAAGAGGCACTCCATTCCACGGTTTGTTGGAGTGTCAACTTAGTACAACCTTCTTTTTAAGAGGAATGAGGTAATTCCTAGTAAGATGTAAAATGTGCGGGCTCTGACTTAGCAACCTGACCTCTAGGAGTCCATCCTATGGACATAATGGCAAGAGTACAGAAGGGTTCACGTGCAAGGATGTTTGCAGAGGCATCACTTGTAAAGGCAAAAAGGTTGCATCATCCTAAATGTCTATGAACACGAAAAATAGTTGAAAACTTGTGGTATATCTAGTCTGCGGACGAGACCGCGTATGAGGTATGAAGTTGGAAACTTTTTCACAATATATTTTTAAATACAAAACAGATCAATATGTAAAGCATAATTTCTCTTCTATAAATACGTGTGTGAGTATATGTATATATATACACACGTACATATATATGTAGAAGGAGATATATTTGATTTAACTGAGGAAAATATCTTGACTGATAAATGTTAACAGACGAAATGAGGAAACTTTCACTTCGTTATGTAATTTAAAAAAAAAAAAAAAAAAACTCCATGAGAGAAATTTTAACTTTTTGGTGCCTTTAGAACTTTTCAAGTTTAAACGAACACCTGCCTACCGAGGAAGCAGGATAGAAGGCTCTAATGTTCTCTGATACATACCAGTGCCTGGAGGAGGCCCAGCAGGGCCGGTGGACTATGCCAGGGGCCATCTGGAGGGGTGGATGAGGACTTGAGATAGGAGGGAAGGCTCCGAAGAAGACAGAAGACCGGCCACCACACGAGGTAAAGCAGTCAGTATCTTAAGAGGAGAGGAACAGCGTACGTAGGTCAAAAAGATTTGAGTTGCTGTCACATCCTCTCCCTCTACTTCATACACATACACATACAAAGCTAAAAATAAAAATACAATGAGGGGCTCCCAGCTGCTCAGCCGGTTGAGTGTCCGACTTCGGCTCAGGTCACGATCTCACAGCTCGTGAGTTCGAGCCCTGCGCGGGGCTCTGTACTGACAGCTCGGGGCCTGGAGCCTGCTTTGGATTCTGGGTCTCCCTCTCTCTCTCTGCCCCTAACCCACTGGCATCCTGTCTCTGTCTGTCTCAAAAATAAATAAACATTAAAAAGAAATACAATGAGAAAAAGATTTGTATCACCTCCAAGCTCCCTCCTGACTAACTGTCTCTGTGCCTTTATGTTTGTCTGTCCTTATCTGGGCCCACTTGCATCCCAGCCTTATTTCCTCCAGGCCTGCGTGTCAGCTCCCATTCATCTTCCCGATGAGCCTGAAGCACAGATATACCACCTTTCCACTCTTACCTGTGCTTCTCACGACCTAGGATCCCTCCACTTTCTCTGCCTGCCCGGCAATCCTACCCAACCTTTGACGCTGTGCTCAAATGTGCCCTTCCTGGAAAACTTGCTTGTCCTTTAAACGGAATCAGTCACACCCCCCTCCCCCCCACAGCTAAAATCTGTGGGAACATTCTGCTCCAGAAGCCTCTTGTTCCACTCACAAATATGCTCCAGGATCATTCCATCCGTTGGATGTACTGGGCCCTGCTGGCCCCCAGAGGGGCCTCAAAGTCAGTTCAGATTCCCAGTGGCCGGTTTCCCCAGGCCAAGGGGCATGGTCGACCTGGGTGCGGGGCTGGGCCTGGCAGATTGGGCATAGCTGGGCCGGTGGAGGTTACATCAGCACGGGGAGAGGGTTTTCTGAGTACAAGGCTGATTCTTCCCTGCAGCTGACGGCCCTTTAATGGCTAGTGGTCACGTGAGAGCCCTTGGTCTGGCCTGGCTGGGCACTGAGAACTGAGAGTGCCAGGCTTGGCACAGGAGAGCCCCACCCAGGTTAATTGATCTGTCCTGTCCTCCCACAGGCCTTGGGCAAGAGTCAGCACATTTTCCTCTGTGTACAGATCGTCCCTGTGCCAGGCTCACAAAAGAAAGTCTCCTGAGCTGAGCAGGTCGGGCCTGCATTCAGCTGCCCATACCTTGTGTGTGTATACCCACACTCCCTCACTGCTTCCCCGCTTCTCTTTCCTTCCCCCAATTTGTCTCTCATTTCCAATTTAGTTCTGGTTTTCTCTCTGGACGTCTGTGCCTTTCTCTTTTCCTCTTTTTCTCCTTTCCTGCCTCTCTCCCTCCTTCTTTCCTTCCTTCTTTCCTTCCCTCCTCCCTTCCTTCCTCCCTTCCTTCCTCCTTTCCTTCCTTCCTTCCCTCCTCTCTCCCTCCTTCCTTCCTCCCTTCCTTCCTCCTTCCTTCCCTCCTTCCATTCCCTCCTTGATTTGTTCTCTTTTTTATATCTCTGTCTCTCATTCCCCCACCTTCAGGCCAGGCTCTTTCTCTCTCCCCTGTCCAAAAGGACTTCCTCTCGCTCCCTATCCCCATGCCAACTCTTCTTTCAACAACTTTTGAGAAGCCTCCCCTTTGCTCTCCTGCCTGCACTGTTGGACAGAAGTCAAATAACTCTTTGTATTATCTCCCTCTCCTTCTCCTCGTCCAAGCTCTGAGCAAAGAGGCCATACAGTCTCCCACTCTATCCAAAATTGTTTCAGGTACCACGCCTGCACTGAACCCTTGCCAGCATCCCGTCCCAAAGGCCAGGTTGACCAATGCTGATACACACAAAACACTCAGGCTCCTGGCCAAAGCCAGTGGAGGGTTGGTTCTGGTATTCCCTCATGCTGAGACTGGCAAACCCAAGTTTAGGAGTTGACTTCTTGCTTTTTCACCCCATCCCATAAGCCTGGGCAGGATCCCTCTTGTATAATCTGATCACACATGAGTGGTCATGGCTGAGCACTGAGTTTACAACCATAGAGACATAAGGGGGGATCCAATGCATCCAAGACAGATCTTCCCATTCTCTGACCTTTCCTGGTTCCCCGTTAAGGAGAAAATGGAGGCCACCACTAAGCCTATCATCACTCGAGGGGGCTTCTAGGACACAATCTGGATACAGATGAAGTGCCTCTTTATTCAATAAACAACTGAGCAGAATTTCTGGGCTTGGATATCAGGATACTAAAGATGTTCCCAGTTCTCAAATAGCTATAGCTTAACAGAGGAGATGGGCCTGTACACAGGGAACTTAGACAAGCTTGAGGTAATTGCTAAGGAAAGTATGGATGAGGTGTTGGAATATAGACTGACTGGCAGATGGGAAGATACACAAGAAGGACATATTTAAGCTCTTACATTTTGAAAAAAAAAAAAGTAGGTGCAAGCTGGTCAGTGGGGACTAGTATTAATCACAAGGGGAAAAAAATAACTTGGGAAAAGAAAGTATGAAAAAATGAGTGAACCCCTAACAAAAACGAATGGTCAAAGATTTAGTCCACTCCCTGCCTCCCCTCCCCTACAAAACTCTACTGATATTTGTATCTGAAGTGGATGTAAATTCGTCAAGCCCTCAACCCCGATTCCAGGTCAGGCGTCCCAAAGCTAGAGGAAGAAAGGCAAGGCAGAAAGAGGATTCAGACCCAAGAGGTTGAATGGCGGTTGTCTTTACCACGCCACTCTGCACAAATGCTTTCTCCTTTAGCCCTTAATTATTCCAAGGTCCCACCAACTTCAAGTGTGATGGTCATTTCTTAGATGGATAGCAGTTGGGTAGGTTCTGCTGTGCCTGCCAAGCAGAGTGTCTGTTTTCTCCATGGTAGTCCGGTGTTCCTAAAGCCACAGTCTTTGGGGGGAAGAAAGAATGGGGGAAGTTTCCACCCATTTTGTAAATGAGTGGCAGAAAAATACCTGCGTCCCATCCCCCATCCCCCACTCTTCCATTCACCACATCTTTCCAAGTAAGCGGATAGAAAGAGGAAGACGGAAGACGCGGGTTATGTCTTTAAAAGGGAGAACTGGGAGCCAGCTGCCAGTGTGTTTTACTTCACCAAACATCCCTCCATCTCTGCCTCAGTGACTCGAGGGCTCCACGGCCAGCTTGCTTCCCCATACTCACAACGGGTATTGGCAGTGAGGCACCATCCTTGACTGAGGCTTACCGTGTTCTAGAGTGCATGTCAAGGGCCACTCCTGAATATGCCCTGGTCAGTCCCTGGGAACTGCTACCTTCTTCAGGATGGGACATTGAGGCTTTCTCCAACAGGCGGCTGTCCCACTAGCAAAGGTTAACTCTGCTTTGTGCAAGTGGGCTTCTGGGGGCAGATCTGCTGACAGTCTTGAGGCACAGCAAATCCCCTTCTCGTCCATGCAGAGGAGGCGGAGGTACGATGAAGAGGTAGGGCTGGGGAGGTGAAGCCCCACCTGTTTGTTTGTAAGCAGACACACAGCTCTCAGCGCCCACCAGGAAAACACGCACAAAGTCGCGGTTCTCGCTCCTAACCCCCCAGGAAAGAGCACTGATCCTCTAGCCGTGGAAGTAACCTGACAGAGATCAGGAAAGGTGAGTGGAAATCATGCTTGCGGAGATCTATATAAACACTAATTTTCCAGTAGGCACTGTGAACTCTCCTTTTCTATTTTTAAATGCTAATTGCTTCTGATTTTGTTTACGTGGGTGGAGCTAATAAGAACATTGGCTTCTTAACCATTGATCTTAATGTATCTGTTTTTGGACACTTGTGATTTATTTTTGCACCCATGCTCCAAATTGGTGCTAATTACTTTAAAGGATCAGGGTTTCTATTCCAAGAGGGATGACGACAGAATGTCAATTTGCAGTCTCTGAGCATAATGTCCCAATTATCAATGCATTCCAGACCAGAATGGACTTGGCATCTTCTCCAAGGGGTTGGCTGCACTTTTATCAGCCAGTGCCTGGACATAGCTTCATTGAAACTTGCTTTCTAGTAACTTGTGGGTATGCCTATACTTTCCTCTGTCTTGAAGGCCCTTTAGTGCCATATGAGTATCCAGATACCTGCCTTTCCATGTCCAGGTTGCATATTTCTCCCTCAGAGCCTTCTTTGATCTCTGGCTGAAAATAAATGTCACCTCCTATGCAAGTTCCAGAGCTTTGTTGATCCCTTTCTCAAAAAACTTAACACTTTGACATTGAACCAACATTATTTAGTCACCTTCTTATATCCTCTCTGCAATATAAGCCTCTTAGTGTTATCTGAGTTATCTTTGTCCCCACTGCATGCAGAAGCTTCTGCTAGGCACAATAGATGCTCTGTGCATAGATGTAATTAAATTTTTCCTAATATTTTACCTTCTTCAGAAAAGTTTTGTTTTAAGTTTATTTATTTATTGAGAGAGAGAGGCGGGGAGGAGGGGGAGGAGAGGGGCAGAGAGAGAGGGAAAGAGAAAATCCCAAGCAGGCCCCATGCTGTCAGCACAGAGCCTGACATGGGGCCTGATCCCACGAACCGTGAGATCATGACCTCAACCAAAATCAAGTGTCAGACGCTCAACTGACTTAGTCACCCAGGTGCCCCTCCAGCAAAGTTTTAAAGTAGGTTTAGATCAATATGTGTAAAACAGAGGGATGAATACATCTGCACACACACAAACAAAATGACTAAAGTCTATAAGGAATTATATGAAGCATATCCGGATATTCCAATATTTAGCCATCATATCTAGAAAAAACAAACAAACAAACAAACCAGGGTGCTGTGGCCAATAGTAGGGGGGTAGTGACAAAGGACTCAAAACTTGACCACTACCATCAAAGGAACTGAAACTTCTGACATGATATTTGCACAACACAAGGGTTGAGCTGAGCACAATAGACGAAAGCCATCTCACTGAGGGTTCACTGACTACACAGAGTGAATGTGTAGCACAATGTGACCAAGGAGATACGGCCACATGAGAAAGAGTAAACAGGTCTGTCCTAATTTGATCATTTACCGCCATTCGCTTATTCACCCAACACGCTTTTGTAGGGAAGCCTCTATGTCAAGCCCCATGCTGGCACTGTGAATCCAAAGCGGAATAAGAACATCCTAGCTGAGGGTAGCCTGGGTGGCTCAGTCAGTTAAGCCTCTGACTTCAGCTCAGGTCACAATCACACAGTTCATGGGTTTGAGCCCCGCATGGGGTTCCATGCTGACAGCCCAGAGTCCAGACTCTGCTTCAGATTCCATGTCTCCCTCTCTCTCTCTGCCCCTCCCCTGCTCACGCTCTGGTCTCTCCCTCTCAAAAATAAAATAAACATCAAAAAAAAAAATTTTTTTTTTTAAGAGAGCATCCTAGTTTAGCTCTTTAGATGAGCGCTCAATTAACTATACCCAATGGTCAGAGCTGGTTCACTATCCGCTTTTGTAAATAAAATCATGGAGCACAGTCGTGCCCATTCATTTACGTATTATCTATGGCTGCTTTCCCTCTACAACTGCAGGGGTGAGTAGTCCTGACAGATACTGGATTCCCTGCAAAGCCTAATATAGTTATTATCTGGCATCTCTCCCTCTACAGAAAAGTTTGTTGATCTAGTTTATACCTTGGTTTAAAAGGCATTAAAATACCCTGGAGAGAGTGGCATGTGGGGTGAGGACAGGGTTCTACAGGAGACCTACACAGTCTTGGAAAATCAAGGAAAGCCTCTTGGACTAGGATTATAGGGGCAGAAGCCACATGTGCCTTGTTTGCTGCTATATTACAAATGCCTATATGGTGCCTGGCACACAGTTCTTTGCTCAGCAAGTATTTACTGAAGGCCTGAAAGAATAAAAGTCACTTGGTCTAAGCTGTGAGTAAATGGGTGATTGCAGTAATCCGGGACACGTGTGGAGGAATGGGTAGGGAAGGCAGCAGCATGTGCAATGGCCTTGAGGCAAGAGAGAGCCAGGTGCCGTGGAGAGCAGTTGCGGTTCCGCTCGCGGGGGTCAGGGGGCTGGGGCTTGGGAATAAGAAAAAGAAAAGTCTGGAAGGTAAGAAGGGGTCAGACCAGGCATATTTAAGCCTCATTATGGAGTTGGGACTGTATCCCGGAGGTCCTGGAGAGCCACTGATAAGTCTGAGGCAAGGCAGGTACAAGTTCCAATTGTTGCTTCAGAAAGACCACTTTGGAGGGCAGGCCCCGGGCATAGCTGGTTAAGTAAGAGTTGTGGCAGAAACCCAGGGGCCTACACTAAGGGAGCCACTCTCATGATAGCAATCAGTGGAGTTAGGCTGATAGCACTTGGTGGTTGACAATGGGGGGGATGAGGGGTCAGAGAGAGGGAGGAGTTAAGGATGATGACAAGATTTCTGTCTTGAGAAGCTGGGTGGGAAGTCAGGGCCCCTCACTGAGATGGGGAACACACGAGGAATAAAGTTAGAGAGGAGGGAAAATCTTGGCTCCATTCGGGGCCTGCTGGGTTTGAGGGGCCTACAAGATATCCAGAAGGAAGTTAAAGACGTGAGTTTGAAGCTCAGGTCAGTAATCCCATCTGATCCCATCTAAAATTGGGAGTCATCTTGGGGCACCTGGGTGGCTCAGTCGGTTAAGCGGCCGACTTCGGCTCAGGTCATGATCTCGCGGTCAGTGAGTTCGAGCCCCACGTCGGGCTCTGTGCTGACAGCTCAGAGCCTGGAGCCTGCTTCGGATTCTGTGTCTCCCTCTCTCTCTGACACTCCCCCGTTCATGCTCTGTCTCTCCCTGTCTCAAAAATACATAAACGTTAAAAAAAATTTTTTTTAAAGAAAAAAATAAATAAAATTGGGAGTCATCAGAATCTAGACGGTAACTAAAGCCATGAGAGCAGATAACGTTTGCCTTGGAGAGTATGTGGAGGGAGGAATGCATGGGGTCAATGAGAAGAACTTTGAAAACCTGAGGAATGCCAACCTTAATAGAGGAACAGACCTACAAAGGGACTGAGAACGAGCACTTAGGACGACAGGAAGAAAACCAGTATAGTTTGCTGTCACACAACCAAGGGACATGATCTAGTGAGGACAAGAGTTTCAAATAATTAAGAAATGCCTACTGCAATAAAGATGGGAGCTTTAGACAGACCGGGACAGCTTTGCTGTTGCCTTTCATGACATGATGGCAGCTCAGGTACAAGGGGGGGGGAGGGGGAGGGGGGCAGAAACAAGGTGCGGTCAGCAATCCACCAATGGGTGGTGAAGAAGACAAGCCAGCGTAGACTGGGTAGGAAGGAAAGGGGGGGGGTAGGACAGCCGCTGAGGGGGGTGAAGGGAGCTTTTGTTTCCTTTCTCTGTCTTTTTGGAGCCAGGAGAGGTTTGATCACGCTTATACATTAACTGGGAGCAAAGAGTAGTCTCATTTTAATCAGTCACTGGGAAAACTTGCCTTCTGCAGAGGATTTCATGTGTTTTGCCCCATTAGAAAAAGAAAATTCAGTAACCCAGCGTGTTCTCTTTTTATACTTTGTTTCCAGGAAGCTTGGAATCAAATTCAGTTCCCCTCGATGTCTGGTAGTATTTTATACCACTTCCTTCACTTGCTTTCTGTTCTGTTTTATACCTAAGTACCTTGTTTTTAATTTTTTTTAACATTTATTTATTATATTATTGAGAGAGAGAGAGACAGAGCGTGAGTGAGGGAGGGGCAGAGAAAGAGGGATACACAGAATTCGAAGCAGGCTCCAGGCTGTCAGCACAGAGCCTGACACGGGGCTCGAACTCACGAACCAGGAGATCATGACCTGAGCCAAAGTCAGACGCTCAACTGAATGAGCCACCCAGGAGCCCCTAAGTACCTCGTTTTTAAAGAATAATCATCATGAGCGGTTTGCAAGGTGCTTTCACAGCATCCATCCTCCATTCCCTCCCCTTTCACCAGTGCCCACTGTGGCCATGGCCTCTGTCCCACACAGCAGATACAGTGTGTGTGTGTGGGGGGGGGGACAACATAGTTCCTGCTCCTACAATCCCATTGAGGAGACGGACATGAACCCAATAATGGTGCTCATAGTTACAACTGTGGTGAGCGGAGCAAAGGAAACTCCTGGAAGCCCTAAGAATCTGAGGGGTCAGGAGAAGCGTCCTTGAGGTGGAAGGATGCACTTGGAGATGGGTGGGGCACCCTCCACCCCAAATGAACTCTTCTCTTTGGAGACTTTGTAAAATGATTGTTCAGCTCTTGCCTGGGACACTTACGGTGGTGGGAGCCAATGCTGCGTT
Organism: Panthera tigris; assembly: GCF_018350195.1. NCBI lineage: Eukaryota > Metazoa > Chordata > Mammalia > Carnivora > Felidae > Panthera > Panthera tigris. Next base: position 79,230,907 of record NC_056668.1, read on the forward strand.
TTTGGACAGTGACAGCAGTCAAACTGGAGTAGAATTTGACTCATGGAACCTCCACCCTGATGTCTATACTTGAGTCCACACATATAAGCTGAACTTCTGTCTCACCTGGCACTCCAAGACTAGAGATGGTAGTGATAAGCCCCACCTACACACTCTTACAGGTATATCTGTTCTCTCACAGTTAAAAACAGGTTTCCCAATTTTCATTTTCCTGTTTCCAGATGATGTCATGTTGATAGAGACTTCTGATTGTTTCCAAATATCCATTTGTCGCTTCTATAGAAATACAACTCCTAGTTACCGGATACACAATTGTTAGTTGAAAGTGTGACTGTCCGGGGGAAAAAGAAAAAGAAACTAACAAACAAACAAAAAGACCACATTTTCCAGCTTCTCTTGCAGCTAGGTGCAGTGGATTACTGGTAAATTTTTATCAGTTCTTCTGGAAGAAAAAGAAAGTCCTAATTACTATCTGTAGTGTTAATTCTCCCACAGCTAATTTTAAGCTACTAAACATGACTCGTCAAACATGGAGTTAGGAGGAAATGTTCACAACCTGTTTTCACGTGCCCTACGAGTGGGTCCTGGGACACCATTGGCTAGCTGGGACCCTAAGATGAGGTTCTCAATGGGATATAAGTGGAAGTAAAGTGTATAACATCCCAGTTGTGCCTCAAATGGAAGTGGGGGACCTCTGCTTCCCCTTTTTCTATTTCGGATGGTCTGGACAGAAACATGGCAGATAATCTAGTTTATACTCCTCAGGTAAGGGCAACGTTCTAGAGATAGCAGAGCAGCAAGATGGGAGGAGCCTGGATTCCAAATATTTTAGTGCCACCTGGTAGACCTAGTTTCCTTGTGGGCGATTTTTTTTTTTTTTAATGTAAACAACTAAGAAATTTCTAACTTATTTCAGCCATTATCATTTTGGGTCTCTGCTACAAACAGCTGAACCCGAGGCACCTGGGTGGTTCAGTCAGTTAGGCGTCCAACTTTGGCTCAGGTCATGATCTCACAGTTCGTGGGTTCGAGCCCCGCGTCAGGCTCTGTGCTGACAGCTCGCAGCCAGGAGCCTGCTTCAGATTCTGTGTCTCCCTCTCTCTCTGCCCCTCCCCCATTCATGCTCTGTCTCTATCTGTCTCTCACACACACAAATAAATAAACATTAAAAAAAATAAAAGAAAAAAAAAAGCTGAACCTATATCTTAACTAATAGAGTCATTCATCATAGAATGGCAACGAGACTGCTGCTCTAACATCATCCCCAAACCCACTACTTATGAGACACAATATGAGCAGATGAATTACACATTCTCCCTGCTCCCGGGAGCCCAGCCCAGGACCAGAGATGTCATGTACCCGACTCGCTGTGAAGCAAGGTACAGGTCACGAGTGCTTGAAGGCAGTGCAGAAAGTCAACCGCATGGATCGAAAGAAGGGAATGACTATTACTCTGAATGAGGCCATATTTGAACTCAACTTTCAAAGATGGTTAGACTTTTGACAAGTAGAAATGAGCAACAATGCATTCCAGGCAGAGGGATTGTACTTCTCATTCAGATTTGAGATTCCAATCATTCTGAAAATGTGATCCCTTAAAAAATCTCTAGACTGTTATTTTTCCCCTTGTAATACAAAAAATTAATATTGTAAAACTATGACAAAAATGTTTAAAATATTGAAGAGAATCAATTGTTTTCTGAGTCTCTGATCTCCCCATTTACAAAGAAACCCTTGATTTGTTCATTTTAAAGCATTTTGGTGGATTAATTAAAGCATTCCTTTAAGTGCTTTCTTAGGCAGCACTCACTTTCTGGGCTTATTTTGAATTACTCAAGGTGCATAAAGACACTTTAAAAAAGTGTCATTCCTTTAAAAAAAAATCTATAATGTAAACTTTTCACTAACGCAAACAGGCCTCCTTTCTAGTTAGTTTTTCTTAAGGGAAGAAATGATGTCTTATGTTTCTTTCTCATTGCTTCCTGGGGGCCAATATGGCAGTAAGCACCGGAGAAGCTATAAATATTTATCAGTGTGAACAGGAGTCCCGGAATTTGAGACTATGAGGGAGGATGCTGGGATTGTGGATGAGGATAGGACTGCATAAAGGGCCTGGGTGGGAAGAAAAAGTCTGGCAGGTGCATGGTAGTCTTAGGAATGAGCTCCCGAGATATCCGCCCCCCCACCCCCCACCCCCCACCCCAGATCCTGCCAGCAAAGCCCCAGTCTCCTTTTCCCTTCAGGGCACAGGTCAGAAAACAGAGGCCCTGGGGGCAAATGACATTGATAAAAGTTTCAAAGCTACTGCGTCCTAGAGCTGGCTAGCTTTCTCCTGCCTTTCCAAGTTAGCTGATGCTTATCCACAATTTGCTTTTCAAAGTTGTGGTATCCAAAAACATAATAAAAAGAATCCTATGCGGTGTTTGACCTTCAAATTCACATTGTATTCTTTCCTCAGAAAATTAATGCGCACATAACTATATGGGAGTGGGAGCAAAGTCACACGTTGAAACTCCGAAACTTGAAGATGTAAATGCTTTTTATGATGGAACAAAACGAATAAAGTTTGGGGGGGTTCTCCCAACTCAGCAGAACATCAGGTATTATCTCCTTAGCTTCTCCCTTTCCGTAGAGTGACAGGGAAAAAAGCAGGTAGGCAGATTCCCCAAGGAAAAGCAGACAAGAGCAGAAACACTTGAATTCCCACAGGGCTACGTGAGGCTAAGAGTATGAGTCAGAGAAAGAGGAAATCAAAATGGCGCAGTCAGGAGAGCACGGATGGGAGCCAGTTCCTGGTAGGTGGTGAAGAAATGGAGAAGATGGGGGGGGGGGGGAGGTTTAACCAGAGCAGCCATAAACAATCTACTTGAACCCCTCTAACATATTAGCAACAAGGTATATTCATGAGGATGACTTTCTATGGAGAAGGCAACCTGTGGGGCATGTTGGCTCAGATTCTGATCCAAATTTAGTAACTTTGTGTCACCTGGACAGTTTATCTCGCTTCAGAGCCTCAGTTTCTTTATCAACAGAATGGGATCTCTTCCACAGCTAGTGACCTTTGCCTCTTTCAGATGTATAAGATAACAATATTTACATTCTTGAGAGAAATTCAGCTTTTCTGACTACAGTTAACTCCACTTTATCATTAGCTTCTGTGGAGTCCTGAGAATTATTTCCTTTCGCTTCTTTATCACTTAACAACTGGCTAAATTACTCAGTTCACAACCCATTTAATGCTGCAAGTCATATAAGAACCGCGAGAAATGATATACAATGTTACTTTATTTTTCACAGTTGAAAGAGAAAATTGCCCATATATTTAACAAAGAAAATATTTACTTGCATGACTCTAGAGAGGTAGAAATAGTCACATACTTTTTTAAATTGAGTTTAAATTTTCCTGAACTCTCTTCCATAGTTCAAGCCTTTGAAGATAAATTATCCCTAAATTTAGGCCAGAGATTTCTCTTTACTTTGGGTCAACAGCATAGACTCTTATGGTCCAAGCCATAATCATTTGAAGCTTAAACTCTTGGGAATAGTCTATTGATTCAAATCCCTTCTCTTCCCCCACCCCCACCTTCCTTCCCTGCTCACCCCTCCAAGCCTACTCCCCACATAGCAGCTAGAGGATCCATTTGAAACCTAAGTCAGGTCATGTGACTCCTCTGCCCAGAGTGCTCCAGTGACCTCCTGTCTCACTCAGAGTCAGAGCCCTAATTCCCTTCAGGCCCTGACAGGCCCTGCAGGCCCCCTGCTGCCTCTCAGACCTCATCTCCGACCCTTTCCCCTCCCAGACTCTGCTCCAGTCATACTGGCCTGCCTGCTGTTCCCAGGACCCTCAAGCACACCCCCACCAAGAGACCCTTTCAAGTGATGTTCCCTCCATCTGGAACACTTTCCCACCAGGTGGCAATAAGGTGTGCTCTTCCCTTTACCTATTTTATTTACCTATTCTAGATAGTGACCCTCCCTGTTGGTATGAGCACTGGGTGTTGTATGGAAACCAATATGACAATAAATTTCATAAAAAAAAAAAAAAATAGTGACCCTCTGCCTCCATGGCTTTGCACCCCCTGTTATATTTCCTATTTGTGTCTTTCCTGTCCATTTTATCCCACTAGAATATAAGATCTATGGGCTCCGAGGTTTTGTCTGTTAGATTCATTCTTTTTCGTATCTCTAGTGCTTAGAAGTGTGTGTGGCATATAGTAGGCATTCAATAAATATTCATTTAAAAATATGCATACCTCTTTTTCATCACAGGCCATTTTATTTTACTGGACAATGTACAGTCTCTCTGACTCAATAATTTGTATAAGGAAAAATTTGTTTTTTCTCGGCTACATGATGACCACAAAAGATATCTGAAGTCCTCCTGAGATCATTACTGAAAATGGCCAAATTCGGGGCCCTGTGGAAGGGTTGAGCGAGCAGTTGAATGGATGAAGTCCAGGAGACTCGAAGGGCCAGAAGTCCTATGCCGTCACCAATTATGGGGCCATTTCCACCAAGGTGTAGAGCACCTACAAATAACCAACATCTACCTGTCCTCCTGGGAAACTTAGGCAATTTTCCAGACAGAGGTGCTAACTGTATGATCCATGAAAGTGATCATACTGATGTGAAGATCTTCCTTTCTATAGCAAGGCGGTCACGTTATCTTGATTCCATGAGTGTGCCCGTTATCAGATGTCTTGGGCTCGGGCAGTCTGCGTCCCTGTTCAGTTGGCTGAGACATCGGGTGGTGTCAGAAGTACACACAGAGAGGGGCGCCTGGGTGGCTCAGTCGGTTGAGCACCTGACTTCGGCTCAGGTCACGATCACGCGGTCTGTGAGTTCAAGCCCCGCGTCGGGCTCTGGGCTGATGGCTCAGAGCCTGGAGCCTGCTTAGGATTCTGTGTCTCCCTCTCTCTCTGACCCTCCCCCATTCATGCTCTGTCTCCCTCTATCTCAAAATAAATAAACGTTAAAGAAAAAAAAAAAAAAAGAAGTACACACAAAGAACCCTGAGAACAGGGCCCAGAGCCTCTGTGGAAGATTTCAAATGTGGGCTTTGCTACTCCACACTGGGTGAGCCCAGGCAAGCCACTTCACTTCCCCAGACCGCAGTCTTTTCTTCAGCAAGATATGAGTCACAAACAATTCCTGCTTTGCCACCTCATGGCCTGAAATAACCAGTGTGAGAATTTCTCTAAGTATATAGGACTCCATGCTAACCGCTCCATAAATGACTAAATGGCATTACTTGAGTCCTCAGGCTGATTCCTGAAAAGACCAACGGGCATGTCTAGGTAAACAGTCCCACCTTGTCCTGCCCATCCCCAAGAGAATGGAACTCAGGAAGGGAGAAGGCCAGCTTTATGGCGTCAGATTTTCGGTGCCGTACTTGGGGAGTTGTTCATTCACCCACGACCCATCTACTGAGTGCCTACCATGGGCAAGGTGTTGAACCTAAGATCCTGTAGGGAGAACAGACTTGAATATAATCCAGTCTTCTCCTAAAGGCACTCACATAGAATAGTGGGGAAGACCACACACAAACCCCCCAAATCTGCACTATAACATAGAAAGAGGTTTGTCAAAAGAAAGACTCGCTGGAGTGAAATCAATTCTCACGGCCTTTGCCAGTCACTTCGTTCTCTGGGCTTCAGTTTCCTCTTCAGCAAAAGTAAAATAATCACAAGCTGATTACGAAGATCGAGATAGGATATTATTTTGTGTAGGTGCTTTGTAAACTGTGAATTGCCATCCAAGAATCAGTTCTTCTGTCTCTCCTTCCCCTCCTCCTCCTCCTCTTTCTTTTCCTTCCTTCCGCCCCCTCTGCTTCTCCCCCTCTTGCTCCTTATCTCTGTTCTCTCTTTGCTTTGATAGGGGCCCCACTGTGCATCACTGAGACAGTCTCACAATTAGCTGGATCTAGTCTGATCATTCAAATGACAGCCCAGTTGGATATCTTTGATCCAACATGTTTCCTTATTGTATCACATGGTAGCTATGAGTTGCTAATGGATCTGACCCCCGCCTGACTTAGATGACATTTCCCCCCCCAGTTTGTTGCTATACATAGGGTATAGAATTGAATCCAGGTGCATATGACTTTTATTCCCAAGGGGATGACTATAACTGAGGGTGGGGGAGGTGTTTAGATACAAAATGTAAAGTGCTCAATATTTCAAATCAGTTAGCATTTAGGAACAAAACAGGCACACCCACAACTTCTGGGTTCAACCCTTTCCTTTATCCAGCAAAAACTTCAGTTCCTTAGAATTTATGGCAGAATATCAACTTAGAAATAAATCTTAGAGATCAGATTGCTGGAATGTCTGTTTGTTTTTCAAATGGTAAACTGAGGCCCAGAAAGGAGATCTACCTGACCAAGGTCACACAGTTGAATTAGCAACAAAAAGTCTAGAACTCAGATCTTCTGATTCTCATTCCATTTTGTCCCCCTACCCCTCCGGCCAGCCTCTAGGTCCCATGACATGTGGAGACGCAGGTTCTTATTCTTTCTATACGTTCCCCCTCTTTCTCTTTCCCTAGGTTTGGGACATTGCTCCCACTTCCCCTGCCCTAACCACCTCCGCTGAGCACACACACACACACACACACACACACACACCCCTTCTTCTTGAGTCATGCTTCTGACAGCTAAGACTCTCAAGTCTCAAAGTTGGGCTCGTGTATGCCGGGTTTCATGTACCCTGTGCTCCACATTTCTATCCCCACAGTAAGCACGGTCTCATTTAATCTTCACAAAAATTGGTGTAGTGTCATTATTCGGATCTTATAGACTAGCCAACTGAAGCTCAGAGAACTGTCTTACTGGCCCCAGGTCACACAGCTAGAAAGGAGTAGGACCAGGATTTACATCAGATCTAGTACCAGAATCGGTTATTGCCTTATTGCCCCTTTAGCACAGCCCTGACCTTGGGAAAGAAATACCAAGGGGTACTTGGCTTCCAGCTCTTCTGGTGTGGGAAAATGGCACAAGACTCCTGGACTCCTGAACATTTCTGAATCTTTTAACTATACACTAAGCAAAGAGAAGTAGAGTGAGTCACTTTACTCCCCCTCAAATAGGGTAAGTAATAATGCTTCCTTAACAAGAGTTGTGAAAACTGAGGATTAGAATGGATAATGTTTGAGAAAGCACCAGGTAGTTTGTAAAGGACTATATAACTATTTGGTTTCAATAAATGACTCATGATTTTCTTAATCCAAATGTTAATGATGATATTGTTTACACTAGTTTATTATAAGCCTTCTCAAATAGTTTGATTAAGTGGGTAGTCTAAGATAATAAGTGTATGAATAATTAAAGTATTTTAGCGGATTTTTTTCGTCTCACCTCTTGCCAAAGAAGAAGTTGGTTTATAGCTTGTGAATGCATACATACCATGGTGCCATTCCGTTTTCTTAGAATAAGAAAACAAAAACAAAAACAAAACGATCACTGTGGTCACCTTAACAAACATTGACTGAACACATGCTTTGTGCCCCAAGACTGGACCAAATACTCTATTCTTCTTTACCTCATTTAATTATAGAGAGAGAGGTACCATTATGATCTGTATTTTATAGATGAGGAAACTGAAGCTCAAAGCATCTAAGTGCCTTAACTAAGGTCACACGACTGTTAAGAGAAAATGACAAGTTTTTAGAGGCTACGCAATATATTTGAAGTTACTTATACCACATCTGTCAAAACAAAACTTGTCAAAAACTTCAGTGGCTTGCCGTTACGGTATCTAGCAAAATGGATCATAAGGAAAATGTTAAAAACTGACTAGTAATTCATGTGTGTGTGTGTGAGAGAGAGAGAGGCAGAGACATGGGAAACGGGGGAAAAGCATACAAAAACTTAAGCTAAAGAAGACTGCTGTGGGGGCGCCTGGGTTGCTCAGTTGGTTAAGCAACGAGCTCTTGATTTCGGCTCAGTTTGTAATCTCACGGTTCATGAGTTCGAGCCCACATCAGGCTCTTCGCTGACAGTGTGGAGCCTGCTTAGGACTCCCTCTCTCTCTCTCTCTCTCTCTTTTTCTCTCTCTCTCTCTCTCTCTCCCTCTTTCTCTGTTCCCTCCCCCCGACTTCTATATCTCAAAAATAAACAAACAAACATTAAAAAAAAAAGAAAAGAAAACCACTGTGAAATGGAAGTCTAGGTCTGCACTCTTTCACATAGAGAGATATCGCACACTACTAACTGATTCATTGACCCCCAAATGATTGAGCACTTACTATGTACAAGGACAAGTGTTCAAGTCTACAGGTTAAGAACACGAACTCAGAGAACCTCCTCCTCGGACCTCATGAACTCCTAGATAAATTGCCAGATAAATGCACTTAAATCATTGTGTGCAACACTTAAGTAAATTGCCTCTGGGGTGTGCTCAAAAGTTGGTCCTTATCTGAAGTGCTCTTTTATACAATTGCTTAAGGAAAGGGATAAAGGAGAATGTCCAACATGTGGAAATAAAAAAATAGGATTAGGGGAAGAAGGTGAGTTACTTAAATTGGTGAAGACATTGGGACATAGATACTTTTATTTTCAGTAGAACTTGGAGCTCTTTGCAAAAAAAAAATCCAATGTCCCAAAAGCTAAATAAGGCAAACTGGGCCTCTGATTCCCCAAGGTTCAGATTAAGAGCCCAACTCTTCCGTCGAGGACAGGAGGAATGAGAGACTGAGTTTCCATTATAAATAACCCCAGAGTTCAGTCAATAGCAATTTCTTTTGAAGCCTTTTAAGAAACCTGGGATGAAGCCAGCAGAGAGGTACCCACTAGGCCCATCCAGGAGAACAGGGAAATATCTAGAGCTGATTTCACTTTGCATAGCATTTACTGCTACAGATCACAGCAAGACAAAGCAGCCAATGGTGGCAGAAGTGTCCCCTGGCTGGTGGACCCTGTCGTCAAAATTTCTCTTCTCCACCACTCAGGCAACATGGCGTTGGCTTCCCTCTTGTAGTGTTTTTGCACTCCCCCTCCTCAGGAAGCAGAAAGTCTTGGAATTAGAAGCCTTGACATTCACATCCCTGTCTATCCAAGTAGCAGCTCTTGCCACAGGCAGGTTAACTCACCTGTGAATTTCCTCATCTTGCCATGTGGCCTGCTTCACAGGGCTACTTGGTCACTCAGGTGACACGACAAAATGCCAAACACATTGGGAAGTGACCGAATGTCCAAACGTGAAGGAATAAATAGCTTAAAATATAAAGGATTTGAATACAGATGTCCATACCCATCCACAGTTGAAAACAAAAATGAAACTAATGAATAAGGCCTACGAACTCACAGATAGACACCTGGTCTACTTAGAATGGAACCTGAACTCCTTGACTGGTTTTCAAAGTCCTCCCCAAGATATCCCCAACCCTTTTCTCTATAACTGTCTCTCTACGTACCCTGTATGTCTCTCACAGTCCTCTCATAGTAACCACCCAGTGATTCAAGAGCCCAGTTCTTTAATACCTTCATTTATTTGTTGTGTTACTTCCACCTCCTGGAACACCTTTCTCCTAAATGGCTATACATCCAAACCTGCTTGAATGCAACCTCTTCCAGAAAAGAAGTTATCTCTGATATTCTCTGTTGTAAGTCATGCCTACTTAATCCAAACACCCCCGGCATTTTAATTTGCACCTCATATTCTAATGATTTATATGCTTGTGATTTGTCGATTTCCTTGAGAAAAAGGATTATGTCTAATTCTTCTTTGTTTCACTTACCAAGAAAATAATACCAGCTAGTGGCTGAGACTGGTCAAGCACTTAACATGTGTGACCTCCCTTAACCCTCACAGCTAACTGAGGATACTTGTACTTGTAACTTGATACTTGTATCTACCCTCGGCCTGCAAATGAGAAAATGGGAGATCAGAGAGGTTAAGAAAGCTGCCCAAGCACACAGCATTAAGTGGTAAAGTCAAGTTAGAAAATGGGGATTTCCAGTCTAAATCTATTTTTCATGTCCGTGCCTTCAATGACTGCCTGTTCTTAGGATAGGAAAGACTCAATAGATGCCTATTCACGAAGTAAATGAACAAACAAAGAAAGCACGAATCTTCAAGCATACACATTCCCATTCCATGCACAGAACTTCACCTTCTCTTTCAGGTAGTGGCCACTCAGCGAACATTCGCTGAATTAATGACTGGAGGAAGCAGTTCTAGAACAGATGTCTGGGGGACTGCTGAGTCCAGAAAGATCTCAAAGGGGAGTCATTCACCCATTCCTTCAGCACTGACTCATCATTCATTCATTCTTTCAACACTTATTAAAAGGCTGCTATGTACTGAGCCGATGGTATAGGAATGAACAATAAGTCAGCCATGAGTCCTGGTCTTTGGGTGTTTACATTTTGATAAGATGAGAATCGACTGGTGCTTTCCAAGTCTAAAAACAGGCATTGGCAGAGTAAAGACAACTGAAGGGAATGACCAACATAATGTTCAGAGGTGAGTGGTAAGGATAAGTCTGATGCTGAATATGAAGAAGTCTTCCTTTAAAGAGGAAATTCAGCTGAAGATCATGAAGATAACTGGATGACTCACCCATCAAAATAGGAAGCTGTGTCTGTCTGGTAAGGAAGATGGTCGCATCGAGGTGGCAGAAACCACGAAGATCCTGCTCCGACACTTACCACAGTAGACATCACCCTTGCTACTTGGGCTACTGTGTGTGGAGTGGAGGACCTGTTCACTGGCCAGGGCTGGAGGGAGGCAGTGCAGGCTTGTGGCAGGAGAGCCCAGGATCTCAGGGTCACTGGCTCACTCCGAACGAACGCTTCCTCGTGTAGAAAGAAACTCTGCAAATTTGGGCACATGTAAGAGTGGGGAAACTGACAATTCCTCTTTCACCGAGTTGTAAAGTGCATAGAACAATGCCAGGCTCATAGAAAGCCCTCACAAAAGGTTAGCTATTTTTACTGTGCTTCCATCATTGGCTCTAATTGCTGGTACTTTCGAAGCGAAAAATACCCAGTGAATTCTAGAAGGGAGAGAAGATGCTTACATTTTACTTGGGTATGAAATAAGAGTATAAACCATACATCTTGCATCTCGTGAAAACTTTGTTTGTAAGATAATAGTTCCCTCATCAACCCAGGGCCTGGCTTCTCTAAACTGCCATATCGTTGTCTCCTGCAACAGAAGTCCAAATGGATCATGATTTTTCAGATTTGGGTACTTTATCACAAGATGTTAAGAGGAGCATTGAGTGATTCTGCTAAAGCCACACAGTTACATTTTCTTTTACTTTACCAGACTTTTGCTTCTATCAGAATTCATGTTTTATTTTTGGTATATAAATGTTACTCTACCCTACAAAGTAGGTATTTCTTTATTAAAACAAACGTTAGCTTAATACATGTATTTCTTTCCTATTAAAAAAATCCAAAAATACATTTAAAAATATATGTGTTACAATTGTTTATTTATGCAAAGAATTACAAACAGATCGAGCTCTACTGCAAAAAAAGTTCTGATGTTAAATTTTGCAGCTGGTCTTTTTGTTTTGTTTTTTTTTTTTTTTTCCAACCATTGGTTCTATCGTACCCCAAAAATGGATCTCTCATTTTACATGGGCTTTGATCAGGGAAGCAATGGCTCTCCCACTGGCAACTCTTAAATAGCCAAGATTAATTACAAAGACATAAATTCGAAAGTAGCAAGACAACTCTTTTGACTTCTTCGAAGTGTTGCCAAAGAAAGTACAAGATTTTCATCCGATACATTTTTTTTCCTTCATTGATAATAAGGTGTTTCCTTTTTTGTTAATTCAATACTTCTGTTGTAAAGAATAAGAATCATATACTAGACAACTCAGAGGTTATCACTTAAAAGATTTCCAGACTTTCTCTTAATATAAACATGTTTTAGGACAACAGTTTTAAAAATTATGACTAATGAATAAATACGTTCAGAATGTTATTTATTTCTATTTATTTACTTATGTTTACATATCAAACATCACAACTTACTGCCAAATGCTAGCGTCTTCCTTTGCCATGTTTTTTATAAGATGCATTAGATAGGAAGAACACACCAGTAAATGGAGGAGATACTTCCCAAATTGCCTGATGAGATAACTAAGTTGAATAACCAAGGAACTCCAAAAAACAAAAAACAAAAAACAAAAAAAAAAAACTCATCTCAACTTTGTTCCACACCTGCGGCAGCCACATAAAATGGGGCTTGTCAGTGCGTGGGGCACAGGAATGGGTTTGAGATAAGCTAAAGAAGGTGGTGGCTGTGGTGAAAATGGCACAGGATATGGAGCCAGGAAGACTGGGCTCCAAATCTTGACTCTACCTCACTGGCCATCTGCCTTCTGAGCCTCAGTTTACTCACCTGAAAAACCATCATCTTAACCCCAACGTCACAGAGTCCCGGGGAGCATTCTAATATATAGTAGATGCTCCGTAACTAGCATTCTTATGATGGGGATAATTTTGGTATATTTGCATACAGATATAATTAGACAGTGCTCGTAGTGTACGGATATCTAAAAGGCATGTTAGCAGTCCTTACTCCACAAGGTTGCTACATGGGTTGAGGGAAGGCTGACACATTCTCCTGTTCCATAAAACTTTCTGTGGTACCTACTCCAAATCACACTGGAGAGACCATCACTCTCTGGGCATACTCAACAGATTATCATTGCTAATGAAGAGTAGAGCACTCGACTAGTTGTAGGGAGACCTGTGATTTAGTCCTGACTCCATCTTGGAAGGGCTCTATGACCTTGGCTCAGTTGCCTCCTCTCTCTGGACCTCAGTTTCCTAGTTTTAAGATGAGGAAGTCATCTGGAAATCTTTTAGTTCTAAAACCGTATTAGGTATTCAGATCTCTGATTTTCTGACTCAGGCAGAGGTTCAAAGGGAAGAAAACCTGTAGACGTGACTAAGGTGCTGGGAGAGATTGACCCTTCATCTTGTGTCTGAAAAAGTGTGATAGTGACCTGATTTTTACATGCTCTCTTAACAGCTAAAGTTAAAGTAGATCAGATCAAGTTCCTTTCCTTGTGACCAAGAATGACAGGGAAATGTTGAAAACGTTTCTCTAGTCTTAGCAATAGAGGTATACTACATGCAGTGTACAATTTTGTCTGTTCACAGTCCTAACCAAGGCCTTACATACGGGTTGGGATTTGGGGTATAGTCTGTGGTCATGGATCCACGGAGGTCACCAATCACACACAGCCCCAAATATCTTTGGTAAGTGCATTCTCGCTGTGGTGAATCCCTTCCTATAACTGGACCAGAAAATAAATCCAAGTTTAAACTATTCCTCTTTTCAAGCTAACCAACCATGAAATTGTCCACCTTGGGAGTCAGAGAGATCCCAGCCTAGAGCTATCAAAGAAGGAGTTCAGCAAAGAAGGAGTTCAATGGACACTTTGTTAGACGTGTTATCTTGGAGACTCAAGTATGGAGTGACCTCTAAAGAACCTGAACTCCAGACTTTATGACTCTTCTGGTTCTGTTCCCTCTTACCAGGCTGATTCTGAGCTGATTCTGGGTTTTACCTTTATATCAAAAAAGAGAGAGAAATGAGTTGTTCAAACCTGTTGAGGAAGAGGAAAAAACCAACTCTGCACATGAGCTAGTTGAGTCTTTTAATGCTAAAGGCATCAGTATTCCAGGATTCCGAGCCATGGGGTTCTGGGTAATAAAGGTCAACTAAATATGGATGACGGCATTGTGAAAAAAAAGTTCAGCTGAGGTGACTGACATGCCCAAACCTGGACCTGGCAAACAGGAGGGAGCAAGATCACCTTGCCAGTATTTGTTATGGTACCTGACAATTACCTGCCTGCTTACTTCTCACTGGATCCTCTGAGAATTCAGAGACCCAGTTTATACCTAGCTCAGTGCCCATCGCTCGAAGCATTGTTCTATAATTTAATCCGGTCCTTCTCATTTTGGCATACCGCCTGCTCCAGCTCAGAAGTTAAAAGGTTGCACTTCCTTAAAATTTAGCATTTCCCAACTGAGCCTGCATCAATCAACCGATTAGTACAATTATACATGTACTGCTCAAGACTAAACACCAGCTAATGATCGCTAGCTTTGTCTTATACCAGGATGGTCTCTCTTGATCCAGCTGGGAACTGACCACTTGAAAGGAGGCACATGGGAAGATCTGAAATGCAACTGGGAGAACACCGTGTCAAGCTGTCATAGTCGTTCGAGGGGCAACCTTGGCAGCGTCTGGCCAGATCTGGTAAGTTGGAGGAATTTTGAACTGCGGGGTATGCATAGTGACTCAAGATTTAAAGAGTGGCGTAGTAAAGGAGCTAGTGAGGTTTCCCACCTTAACTCTCTTGCTGGGCACCCGCACCCCCTCACTTCTCTGATTCCCACCACTCACTGGGGGTTTGTGTTGATTTGCTGGCTGGGTTAAGGAGTAGTGCTATCCAAAGCTGGTAGACATAGCAGCTTGGTGTGTGTGGATCCGAAGGGTTAAGAATGTTTTCAGGACTCACCCTGGCTTCAGGGAGAAGAACCCAAGGCCCCGAGGGAGGGAGGCCCATCCCTAGAAGGATTGTACCTGAAAGGCCGGGTCCATGCTTTTGTTATTGCAGGGCAGGGTGTTAAGGCCTGGCTCATCCCAGCATTCTCTTTAAAGAACCACAAATGGGTGGTTACGCCATTAGTTGGAAAGCAAGGCTCATGTTTCTCCTCCTGTCTGCTCCTGTCTGAGATTGCTGTGACCTTCTTTGTTTGAAGAAAACTATTTGGCTCTACACTAAAATATAAGTCTCGTTAACCATGCTCCTTCCAAAGAGTACAGTCCTAGCCTTCTCTTTCTGCGCTCTCTCCTCTTCCTTCGCCTCTGTCTTCCTTGCGGTTGTTTAGGTAATGGTACATGTTCAAGCAGGGGATTTGAATGTTTAACGTGGTCACCAGAGAAGCCCACACATAAGGGTTTTGAGTCTGTTCGTGAAAGAAGGGGAAGTGATCCTGGCCATTGGGTGGGTGGTGACATCAAAGAGAAGCCTGTGCTGTTCCCTACAGTGTGGCTGGGATTTTTCACTCCAAGAAGAGGATTAAACAAGAGAGCTTTCCAGGAAAAGAGTGATGTTTCTTTTTTTGCTTCTTCTCCCTTCTTTTCCAAATCCATTCAGAAATATAAGTATTTGATACCCAGAGACCAAATTCATTACGTAAAGAGGTCTAATGCTATTATGGAAAGCTAACACGAAAACCACACTTAATGAAAATAGCAATATCCAAATATTTTTTTAATGTTTGTTTGTCTGCTTGTTTGTTTGGAGCGAGCATGTATACAAGGGATGTGGGGACAAGCAGAGACGGAAGGAAAAATTCTCAAGCAGACTCCTTGCTATCAGCTCAGAGCCCAACCTGGGGCTCAATCCCATGAAACCATGAGATCATGACCTGAGCTGAAATCAAGAGTCGGATGCTTAACTGACTGAGCCCCCAGGTGCCCCAATATCCAAACATTTTCATATCCACTGTGTTGATCCTATGAACAACACGGTAGGGTTTAAGAGGGCAAGTATGGACAATATCCCGGTTTTTCATGGAGAAAATCAAGGTCAGAAACGGAAATTCCTTCCTTGCCCAGGGTCATACACCTGATAGACAGAAGCACCCAAACAGAATCATTTTTCTGACTTTAGGCTCATCATGGTTTTCTTCCTTTTTTTTTTTTTTTTTTTTTTTTTTTTTGGTACACCTTGCTGCCTCTTCCCACACAAGAATCTTTTAAGATTAAGTCTTTAGACTCGAGAGTTGGGTTTATGGTGTTACTCAAAGGACTAATAAAATGAAACTTTGAGAAGATTATACTCTCATCTTTCTTTCTCTGCACAGTGTCTGAATATCAAGGAAAAGGATTATTTGTTAAGGCTGCTTTGAAAATTCGCTGGCCCACAATTACTTGACTAATGCCAGTAGTAAAATCCTGTATATCAAAACCACACTCTCTTTTTGTTTTTTCTTGGCTCATTACTTGTCTTAGCTGAATGGCCAGCTATGTGTGAGTTGACTGGTAGGAAGGTTTTCTGGGAGCAACGACTGGCTAGGAGGTTTCTGTTGAGATCCAGGTAGTAACTTTAGGCAAGTGCATACCTGTTATCAATGAGAAGGTGAGATATGGAACACACAATAAGCCTGTTGGCTCTGCCCATAAGCTTTGTCCAGCAGAGTCTAGACTGATGACCACCTGGATCGCCTCTGGAATCCTGGGAGAAGAAATAGTGACCGTTGATCAGAAGCTAGGTCTACTACTGTTGAAAGTCCAGGATCTTAAAGAAAACCAACCAATTTGTTGTTTTCTAGTTCCTACCAAAAAGACTGAGATTTGAGGACCCCCTCTTCCCCTCTCTTCTCCTCTCTCACTCATTATTAGCATCATAAAATCAACCATGGATGAGACCTCAGAGAGATCAAGATATGGTAGAAGGCATACTTGTCTGGGATTGTGAAGTCTCTGCTTTTCTCCAGGCTCTGTGTGGTCTCAGATGAGAGAGTTGACTTTGTAAGTGTCAGCACCTCCATCTCTCAAAAGGGGAGTTGAACTGCATGGTCTGTGACACTTCCAGGCCTGACATCCTAGGATTCTCTCTAGACTATCAGATTCTGGTCTAAACCTGCTTAACCAAGAATGTCAAAGGATGCCCAAGCTTCTCGTCTTTAATTTGCCTCTCTCTTGGCAGGATGGTGCAAGCAGGGGAGTTGCCCCTCTTCCCCATGGTATTTAGAGGTCTCACTGCGATCACCTAGCATCCAACCCAATCCTTCCCTCTGCCAATGACCTTGAGCAGTGGCAAATGAAACACGCAGATACAACAGGAAACCCTTGATATGGAGGGCTCTTATTTTAGAGAGGAGAAAAGCGAGACGAGGAGTATAAAACCCAGTCAGTCCCTGAGATGGGCCAGGACTCCAGCCCAGTTGAGTGCCTGTTCCATAGCACTACCATGCTGGAGATGGAGATAGATAGATAGATAGATGATAGATAGATATATAGATAGATAGATAGATATTCAAGCTCTCACTTGGTAATACCTTTTGTTCATGACTCTCAGAGTCCAGAGTCCAGAGGACTGAGTTTACTAACTCAAATCCAGTGATTATCTACCTTGTGTTCTTATTCTATGTCCATTCTAACTCCTTCCACCTTGTTTTTTAGTGGGCGGGGGGGGGGGGGGGCGGGGGGGCGAGGGGGGCAGGGAAAGCTGTCAGGTAAAGTAAGAAAGAAATGAGAAATAGACATTAACAAATAATTTCTGATTTGAATATCAGTGTAGTGTACAAAATCAGAAAGCAAATAAGTGAAGGTAAAAATAAAACCTCTCGTGATCCCATCGTTCAGCAATATCCACTGTGAACATTTTGGTGAGTTTCCCTCCAGTCCTTTTTTGTATACATATGCGAGTATATTCACTATCAATATTTTTTCATTGGTATTTCAAAGGGGTTTTAGGACTTACCACTTTACACCTTTGGTCTTCTATCAATTGTATACAATCTCATTCCTATAATTCCGTATCATTATGGCGGTTATCCTTCCTAGTTGAACCCTGATTGATAAGAGTATGTTGTTGAAACTCCTAACACATGTCAGGCCTGAATTTTGGAACTGGCTTCCCCACCTGGACATACTCCAAAAAGGAATTTTGAGGCATTTGACAGTATGTTCCAAAACAGCTCCAGGGTTTTTTAAAAGTCACCCATTGACTATCACATTTAACATGGATTGAACATCAGCTATGCATGTCAGACATTGTGCTAAGTGATTTACAGATATTATGTTACTTAATCCTAACTCCCCGGGGATAAGTAGATTATTGTTTCCATATTACAGATGAGGGACGTGGGGCTTAGGGAAGGTACATTGCTCAGAGTTGCAGAGCTAATAAATGGTAGAGTCATGCTTCAAACCCAGGCAGTTGGTTCCAGAGTCCATACTCTGGGCTCAACGTTAAATTACTCACTAACACACCAAGCTGGAGAGGACTCACCTATTGGAAGGGGGGCAGGGTCTTGGGGCAGCCACTTACACTGTGCGTAAACATAACCTGGCGAGATGAGCTCCGCTGAGGAAGGCAGCAGATGTGCTGGAGTGAGCACTGGACTCAGAGTCAAACAGACATGGGCTCCAATCCTACTCTTCCAACATGCCAGCTATGTGACCCTGGACACGTCACTGTCCTGTCTGAGCATCATTGTTCTTTCTCCTCTATGAAAGAGAGATAATAGTATTAGTCTTAAAGGTTGTGTCGAGGATTAAGAATGACAACACGTAAAAGCACCCGGTGTGTTTCCAGGCAAATAGCAAATGCTAGTAGAATTTAAGAGAGTCTGAATCTGAGCAGAAAGTTTCAAGTTGAGACCTGGTTCTTAGTCTCGGAGCAAACACACTTGCCGTGTGATTTTGAGCAAAGATCCTGGGGCCTTTCTAGGCCCAAGTTCCTCATCTAAGAGGTGGCTGGACTAGATGATCTCTATGACCCTGTCTAGGAGCTGGGCCTTCACTGGTCTTTAGAGGAAGGAATGTGGCACACAGTGCCTTCCTTTCTCGTATAAGTCGGAAATGAGGCCGAGGTTCTCTGAGTACAATGGGCTTCTGGGCCCCTCTGCCCTGTTCTCGACCAGAGCCAGGCACTTGGAGCTTTCTGACATGTCTGAGACCTGACGAAAGTCACAAATATTTCTTAGAAAGAAGGGGTGAGGTAGCGACTGCCGGGATGTCGTTGCTTTTATTAGCCCTTCTAGGGAAGGAGGGCCACAGCTTTATAATGTTCTGAATGACGAGAGAAAATAACTCCTTGACTTGCTCCAAGGAATACAGTTGGGAAATCACAAAGCCGGACGATTCCTGGCGTTTCTTACACTGAATCATACAACGATTCAGTGTAAGACAACCACTTGGGTTTTCACTGGCGGGCTCCTAGAAGCTAAGCCCTGTGGGGAGTAGAGAACTGACAGTCTCACGCTAAAGATGCCTCTCGTCGGCCTCCATCAAGGAAACATAAACCAAGAGTTGAAGAGCGTAGACAAGTCTTGTTAGGATCCCACAGAAAGGATAACTGAGGGTTTTTTTCCCCATTTCCCTGACCATGCCTCATTCATCTCTCCTCCTCTCCCAGATCTCTAACTGAGGAGGGTCCCAAGGCTCAGCCATCGGACTTCTTGTTCTGCGCTCACTTCCCTGGGGTTCTTATTCAGTTCCACAGTTTTAATAAAATCTTACCGCTGACAACTCGTGGATTTCTATCTCTGGCTTAGATTTCTCTCTGGGACTCCAGACTCAGGAATCCAGCTCCTGACCAGACCCCATTTTCTGACTGTCTATTTGGCTGCTCTAACTGAGCCATCCAAATTCGAGTTCCTCATGTGCCCCGAACTCCTTCAAATCTGCTCCACCTGCGGTCTTTCCCTTTTCGGTAAATAACGATTCCATCTGTTATAGTTGTTCAGACCAAAAAAAAAAAAAAAAAAAAAAAAAATGAAGCCGGGCTTGCTTCCTTTTTCTCCACAACCCACAAACTACCAGAAAATTATATACAGAACATTACATACAGAATATTCCTCACCATTTCCTAGTCCAAGCCGTCATCACCTCCCTCCAAGATTATTATAATAGCTCCCTAAATGGTCTCTATGTTCCTACCTTGCCCGTCGGCACAGAGAGGCTAGAGGGATTCTGTGACAATAAACTTGGGCTCCTGCCCAAGCCGTCAATGGTTTTCCATCTCCTCCAGAGGAATAGAAAGAGCTTCCAGTGCCCAATGGGGTGTATATAACATACTCCCCTTTCCTCTCTGTCCTCTGTCAGTGCCCTGCCCTCCTTCACTCTGCTCTGGTGGCATCTTCAGGAGCAGCCAACGGGCATGCACTGGCTCGTGGCCTTGGTGCCTACAGTTCCCACTGCCTGGTACCTCTTACCCCAGATAGCCAAATAGTTCCCTCCTTCACCTCTCATCAGTCTTTGGTGTAAGCTATCTGGTGGCACCTTCCCCAGCACCCCATCTCACACTGCACCCTGCTGCCTCTCTGCCCTGCTTTCCCCCCTTTGTAGTATTTATTATCGTCAAAGCCATTTCGTACTTACTATCCAGGGTATTGTCTGTTTCTCCCTGCTAGAAGGAAACTCCAAAGGACAGTGGAGCACACTGATGGGCGTTCAGTAAATATTGGTTGAAGAAATGGGTGGGGTGGTTGGCCAAAGGCTTTATGGAGAAGCCCAAGTTTGAGTGACCCTCTGAATCACAGGAGGATCTGAGCGACCAGAGGCTGAGAAAGGAGTGCTCAGGATAGAAGGACACTGGGCAGAGGCCAAGTGGGGTCTTCATGGGATGGATAGGGTCAGACTAACTGACTTACTCTTCTTCAGCCTTTACTTACCTGGTTTTATTTCTTCCAGAGCACCCAGCGTCTCTCTTTAAGTATGTAGCAAAAATCCCATGGCTGCTTGATATAATAGAAAGCTCATGGATGGAATTCAGAGCCATAGCCCTAAGTCTAGAAGTGTGCCCCGGGACTAGGTGCTTGACCTCTCTAACCCTCTGCTTGTTCATCTGTCAAAGAAGGAAAACAACACGGACTTGGGTTCTCATGGGGCTGTTGTAAAGATCAAATGAGGTAACGGGTGAGAAAGTGCTTCACACTTCGAAAGCTGGACCATGTAGTGGGGATTAGTGAAATGCAAGTGTGTGTCACTGAAATAGTCACTCTGACTCTCATATAGATTATCTAACTCAGTGGCAAGGAAAGGAGGGGAGGGAGTTCCAAACTGGTGACTAATTCAAGATACGCTTCATCTGGGCTTTTGAATACAGGAGGGGCATGGGAGGAGGGATTGGAAGATGTGCCTTCCTGAGGACATGGCTAGTATCCATATGAAGTGTTATTTGTTCCCCATGCACCAGGTTCTGGAGATTACTTCTCCTTTCATCCTTATGTACATTTGTGGGTTGGGTGTTATTACTGCCTTCTTTAGACATAAGAAAGCCGAGGTTCCGAGAGGTTAAGTAACTTGCCCAGGGTCACACAGGTATTTGTGTTAGGGTCCAAAGAAACCAGCTTTGTTTTAAGAGTCTTTGTGTCCTGTCCATAAACTGCCTTTTCAGAGACCTTGCTGCAATGAATTGAGCAGCTGACAGTGCTGCCTGAGTGGCCTGAATTTGGGCAAGTAAATAAATAAAACATTCGGGAGCCCACACAGATTAACAGGCTCTAAGCTATTAAACATAAAAAAGGTGAAAAGGAAGGTCCATGTGCCAAGCAAGTGTGAATCCAAACCCTTTTTTAGGGCACTGCCTCGTGCTGTGAGTGGTTTTGTCACAGCAGCACATGGTAACAATTTAGAAGAAACCTGGATTTTGAGCTAAACTTCCAGTAAGAGCATAAGAAAATATAGCTAGGGAACAATGCCTACTGGTTTTCCTAAACATCAGATTTTTTTTTTAATGGAGTGGGGCGCCTGGGTGGCTCCACCCCTTAGGAATCCGATTTCGGCTTCGGTCATGAGCTCTAGGCTCATGAATTCAAGCCCCACATCGGGTTCTGTGCTGACAGCTCAGAGCCTGGAACCTGCTTCTGCTTCTGTCTCCGTCTCTCTCCGCTCCTCACCCACTTGTGTTCTGTCTGTCTGTCTCTCTCTCTCAAGAATGAATGAATGAATAAATAAATAAAAATGTAAAAACATAAAAAAAAAAACTGTGGCATAAGCAATGGCATGACTTTGGGGATGATTAGCATCCTAGTCTAGGTTTATTTAGTTGTTTGCTTGTTTGTTCGTTAGAGTATAGGGGACACGTAGAGTATAGTATTGTGTAACTAATGTTACATTCGTTTCAGGTGTAGGACACAGCGATTGGACAAGTCTACACTACAAGTGTGCTATGCTCACTACACGTGTGGCTACTATCTGTCACCAGACAGGGTTCTTATAGTACCACTGGCTGTATTCCCTATGCTGCATTTTTCATCCCCATGACTTATTTCGTAACTGGAAGTCTGTATCTCCATTCCCCTTCACCCATTTTGCCCATCCCCCTACCCCCTCCCGTCTGGCAACCATCAGTTTCTTCTCTGTATTTATGGGTCTGTTCCTGTGTTTTGTTTGCTTCTTCATGTGTTTTGATTTTAGGTTTCACATATAAGTGAAGTCATAGGGTATTGGATTTTCTCTGTCTGACTTAGCATAATGCCCTCTAGGTCTGTACCCATGTTGCAAATGGCAAGATCTTAGCCTTTTATGGCTGAGAGTTATTCCATTGTGTGTGTGTGTGTACATATACATATACATATACACACACACACACACACACGCACACACACATGCACACACACACACACACACACACACACACACATATATATATCACATCTCCTTTATCTAGTCATCTATCAGTGGATACTTGGGCTGCTTCCGTATCTTGATTATTGTAAATAATGCTGCAATAAACATAGGGGTGCCCGTATCTTTTCAAATTAGTGTTTTCATTTTCTTTGGGTAAATACCCAGTGGTAGAATTACTGCATGGCATGTTTGTTTGTTTGTTTCATTTTTAAACATGCAATGTAATTAACAAACAGTGTCATATATTAGTTTCAGGTGTACAAAAGAATGATTCAACAATTCTGTACAGTACACAGTGCTCATCATGATAAGTGTATTCTTAATCTCCTTCTCCTATTTTACCCACCCCCCACCCCCCTCCTCTCTGGTAACCATCAGTTTGTTCTCTAGAGGTAAGAGTCTGGTTTTTTTCTGTTTGTCTCTTTTTTTCTTTGTTTATTTGTTTTGTTTCTTAAATTCCAAATATGAGTGAGATCATATGGTATTTGTCTTTCTCTCTCTGACTTATTTCACTTAGCATTATGTCTTCTAGATCCATCCATGTTATTGCAAATGGCAAGATTTCATTCTTTTTATGGCTGAGTAATATCCCATTATCTATCTATCTATCTATCTATCTATCTATCTATACATCTTTAGAATTAAGTTTTGAGGAACCTCCATACTGTTTTCTTCCATCAAGGCTGCACCACTTTTCATTCCCACCAATAGTGCATGAGTGTTCTTTTTTCTCCACATCCTTGCCAACACCTATTATGTTTTGTCTTTTTGACTCTAGCCGTCCTGACAGATGCGATTTCATTGTAGTTTTGAATTACATTTCCCTGAATATGAATGGTGTTGAGCATCTTTTCATGCGCCAGTGGCCATCTGTATGTCTTCTTTGGAAAGATGTCTATACAAATCCTCTGCCCATTTTTTAATTGGATTCTTTGGGTTTGGGGCTGTTGAATTGTATAGGTTCTTCATATATTTTGGATATTAATCCCATATTGGATATATCATTTGCAAATACCTTCTCTCATTCAGTAGGTTGTATTTCCATTTTGTTGATGGTTTCCTTCACTGTTCAAAAGCTTTTTTAGTTTTCCTGTAATCCCAATAGTTTATTTCTGCTTTTGTTCCCCTGCTTGAGGAGACATCTGAAAAATATTGCCAAAAACGGATATCAAAGTGATTACGGCCTATGTTTTTTTTCTAGGAGTTTTATGGTCTCCTTCTCACATAGGTCTTTAATTCCTTTTGAGTTTATTTTGGTTATCGTGTAAGAAAGTGGTCCATTTTCATTCTTTTGCATGTAACTCTTCAGTTTTCCCAACACCATTTATTGAAGAGACTCTTCTCCATTGTGTATTCTTGCCTCCTTTATTGTAGATTAATTGACCATACAAGCACGGGTTGATTTCTCCCAGACTAGATTCTAACTGGTGACATTTTGCAGCAACTCACTTGTTGTCTGTCACATAGTGGGGTTTAATCAACATTCACTGAAGATATGCAGGTATCTCTCTATATATGTATGTATAACATGTGTGGTAACAGGTATGGTTTTTGGTAATTATGTATGTAAATTTATTGGGATCATTGGTGGTATACAGGTGGATGGATACTGGGCCGATAGGTTGAAGTAATGCAAAAAAAAAAAGAAAAAAGAAAAAGGAAAAAAAAAACCCACCTATAATGGTGTATAGGATGCTGACAGAATACTTTCTTTAAAAATTTGTGTACCAGAGGGGCGCCTGGGTGGTTCAGTTGGTTAAGCGTCCACTCTTGGTCTTGACTCAGGTCATGGTCTCACGGTTCTTGAGTTCGAGCTTTACGTCAGACTGTCATCCAGTGCACTTAGCCATCGACTGCAAGATCGAGCTGCATAAAGGAGGCTTACACTGTGATTCATAGACCTACTTAAACAACAAAAACAAAACCAAAAACAACCCCTTCTCTAGCCACCACTGTTCTTGGTAGGTGCTATGGAAACCCTGAAAAGAGGGTCTTTGCAAAGAAGCAGAAAACTTGGTGAGATGGTGTCAGGTCAAGAGCATGAGCTTTGGATTTAACCCAACCAGGACTTGAATCCCCCTCATCTGTTTATTAGCTCTATGATCTCAGGGAGGCTATTTCCATTCGGGACCTCTGGCTCTTGATTTAGGAGATGAAGGCACCTGCCCATGTCTCCTGTCAGTAGGAAATAAAATTACATTTAGGGGGCTCAGCAGAGTAGCTAGCTCACAGCGGTTGTCAGTAACTCCCTCCTTCCCGCACCGGCAAACTCTCCATCAGCCTCAAACCTGACACCCTTGGGCAAAGACACTTACTGCCTTCTCCCTTCCCGTCCTCTACCCCACTTAGGTGTTGGGTCAGATGATCTCTAAGGTTCTGTTAAACGATATTAACTGTTTAGTTCTATTTTTTACCGTACAGCTGGGATAGCAGGAGAGTGCATGATATACAGCCTACATTCTACACATTTTATATTAATGAGCCAGTCACTGAGCTTTATTACATTGAATCCTCAAGAGAATACCTGGAGGGGATGGTTGCTCTCCCTTTTTACAAGTGAGCAAACCAAGGCAAGAGGCATAGAGAGAAATCGTACTAGGACTCCGGTAGCCACTTGCAGAGAAGACTCTTTTGAAAGGTTTGACAACAGCAAAACAACAAAGCCCTTTATTATAACCCCGGCCTTGAAAGTGGAAATTTCCCAATTTTCACTCCATCCATTCTCCTTCTTCTTGCACCGAAAGCATCAGTCATCTTCCCTCTCTTCTTTGCTGTCCCTTTTAAATGCTGCCATTCTAGGCTGAGATCATGACCCTCCTAAGAGCCTTCATCAAACCCCGGAAGGCAACAGGGCTGAACACAGAGACTTCCATAGCTGGTGCTCGGACAGCACATGCACAAACAAAGCTGATGCCTGGGAATCCAGCCTCTGCTGCCTCAGGCTGTGGCGCTGGCTATGAATTTTTACTGGCTTTCGACTAATTGTCTTTCTTTGGCATTTGACATACTTGTCAATGGATCCCTGGTAAAGCTGGTCTCTTTCTCTAGCCACTGATTTATATTCCCCCCAGAGGGGCTAGATTATGCCCTATACGGTGGGCACACAGCGAGCTGGAGACGGCCAGTCCAGTCCCAGATTGCATCGAGCCTGTCAGGAATTGCACTGAATTGCTGACCAGCGTGGAGTGTCTGGTCAGCCTTGTTCCCAGCCTTTCCCTCCTAGACGCACAAAGCCCAGTTTCAACCAATTCTTAATAATGCAATTAAATTTTTGGAAACCAAAGCTGAGTTTCATATTTAAATGTTGACTTTCAGCACACAGGAAAGGTTGGCCAAATGCAGGAGTGACTGGAAGATTTTGGCAAAGAGATTAATTGGGATTTTCCATTCTCAGCGAAGCTGCGTGTGTTAATGCACAGGTAATACTCTCCTCAGGGGTTCCCAGGGACCAAAGAGTAGGCAAAGCATGAAACTGAAAACCAACATGCCTCATAAGAAATCACTAGTGTTCTCAAAAAGAAAAAGAAAAAAAAAGTCAAGTAGAGGCTGCATTGAACTGTTTCCTCTTTTGAAATGTAACAACACCTACCTCTCAGGGCTGTTGTGGGAATGAAATTAGAACATATATGAACAGGCTAGCACAGGGCCTTGCTCAGAGTAGGAGCAATGAACATATTTACTTGCTAACAATTTAACCCGGGAAAAGGCACTTGTCTGAGGTTAAATGACCAGGTTTTGAACCTTAAGCTCCAGCTAACTAGCCCAGCTGGTGTCTTCCCACTCTGGGTTCCAATTGACTCGTCTTTCTAATTAGAATAATAATCGTGGCTTCACAGGGTCATGACTAAAAGCACATTAAGGAATGGCGGAAAAAGTTCTTTGCAAACTAGACAGCTTTCTAGACAGAGCATACGGCTAAGGTCAAAGACTTAAATCGCTGGGGTTGAAATCCCAACTCTGTTGTTTGTGAGCTGTTCGAGCTGCAGTAAGTTGCCTAACCTTTCTGTGCTTCAGCGTCCTGTCCGTAAAGTGGGGATGAAAATACCACTCATTTCATATGGTTGTTGTAAGGATTAAATACGTTCACAAGTGTAAAGTACTTAAAATAGCACGTGCTAAGTACCATATGTATGTTAGCTGTTAATTATTTCAAAGCTATGCTTATTATTTTGATGTTTATTTCAAGAATACGTTCATTCTTTTACATTCTTCTGTTATTGTGTTCAAAGTCAACCCCTCCAAGAAACTTTCCTGGATCTCTTGGTTTGAAGCAATCACCCGAAATATTCCCATATTCACCCAAAATATACCAGTTGTAGCTCGGTGATAGCCATTGTCTTTGCTTATGTGTTTGTTGATATCTCTCGCCTGCACTAGCCCTAGAGCCCTGAGTGACAGGGGTTTCCTCTTGTACCTCTGTACGCATGGTCGATGCCCATTAAATATTCACTGAATCGGGTGGAAGGAATGCAAATACACACACATGAATGAACCTAAATATATTGGACAATAGCTAATATCAACCGCTGCGTAACTGCATTTTAAAGACTGAACACAACGGCAACCTTTAGCACCATACCTGATACAGAGTATGTGCTCAGTAAATATCTTTACTTGGAAGGATGGAAAGGTAACTAAAGGTATGTTGAGTCCAATGAAAGGCTTCAATTTATTGAGTCCCTCTTACTGAAAACGTGTATCAGATGGGTAAGCCGCTTGTCCTAGGTGCCAGGGCCGGCTCAAGATAGCGAGAAGAAAAGTAGCTCCTGACTTTAGGTACTCATATTCCAGAGGAGATACAGGCAGTCCAGTTGCTAAATAATTACAGGGGCCATAGGTGGTAAGCTGAGAAGGATGGAGTGTTACAGAAACGTGCCTTCAGCCCCTCCGTCACTGCTCTGAGGCTTGCACTGCCTCGATATTAAAATGCACAGATATGTTCATTTGGGATGGCTACACCTTATCTCAAGAAGTAGGGCATGAGGAGAGAAGGTCCTACATCGAATAAAGGAAGAGGGGAGCAAATCACTAACCGGGGTGTGGCCGATTACATGCAGCAGGTGAGACCCTAAGCTAAGGGAGGTGGCACCATGAGCCGTCTATAGAGTGACCTAGATTTCTTAGCCTCAACCATTTTTATGTCAAATGTTGACAAAACAGTATATAAAACAACCAACCAACCTGAAGACCTGATCTCTCACCAACTCTCCTTCCACCAATAGCTTCACTTCATGAGGTCCCAGTTTTGCTATCAGTTGAGAAATGAGTTTGGACTGGACTAGTTCCAAGGATCATTCTGCCTTTACTATTTTTTTTTTAATTCTATTTTTTAATGCCTGGCTTGATGGGAAAACCAATCCTTTCTCCTAGCTTCAAATACTATGTCTATTTTGCTGAAGCCCAATTTATATCTCCAAACCAGACCTATCTTTTGGGTTCAGATCTTGCAGAGTCAACTGTCTACTTTGACATCGGAGACATCTCAGACACATCGTGCGCAAAGCCAAGTTCTTGACTGCCGGCATCTGCCCCTCCTACAAACTTCTACTTTGAAGTGTTTCTAACTCAGTAAGTGGAAACACATCTACCCAATTGCCCAAATCAGAAACTTGGGATTCATTCTTAATATCCTTCTCTCTTTCACCACCCACTCCCGATCAATCCAATCTTGCTTTCAATCTTGTCAATTCTACCATCAAAGTATGCCTCAAATCTTTGCACACCTCCCCACCTGCACTCCTAGCTCCCTTCTTCTCTCACCAGGACTCCTACCAGAGCCTCTTAAAGAATTTACTCTTGCCCATTTCTAATTATCTTCCACGTGATAGCTGGGGTGCTTTTCTTCAAACAAAAATCAGATCATGTCATCACCCAGCCTAAAATATCCTAAATGATTTCTCAGTAAACTTAGAACAAACTCTAAATTCCTGTCCATAGGCTACAAAGGCCTCCATCGTCTGGCTCCTGATTCTCCCCCCAAATTCATCTACCACCAGTCTCTGCTTGTGCCATACCGACCTCTTTCAAGTCTCTGACCATGCCATGGGTTTACAGGGTTGTCTGGCCTCTGGTCCCTCTGCCCCGCCACACTTCACCCCTCACCCTTGGCCTGGCTAATCCATCCTCCATTTTCACATCTCAGCTTAAAGCTTACTTTCATGGAGGGGCCTGTATCCTAAGTAAATTACATCCTTCCCCCATTTCACAGTACCTTACTTATTTTCTGCAGCTCCGTTAACATAATTTATAATAAATAATACTCCTCTGTGGATGTACTTGTGTAATGTTTGTGTCCTCAACTAAACAATGGGCTCCTCCAGGGACAAGTCTGTAATTGTTCTTTGTATATGCAAAGTCTAGCCCAGTGCTTAGCATATAGTAGGTGCTTAATAGATAATTTTTGTGGCTGCAAAGCAGTCAGATCTGAAGATATCAACATATGTGTATCCCATACTAAAAAAGTCTAACCCAGTGGGTGACAAAATAATGAAATACAGTCGACTGTGCCGTTTCTCCAAACTTTTTCGTTCCTGACCTCTAGAATCTTCCAGCACTCCTCCATTTTCTTACTGACACTTCCCAGTTTTCAGAGTTGAGAAGGGACGTATCTTGGTGTTATGTTCCCTCGCTCTGCTCCCCTTGGACACATTTAGCTTTGTGCAGGAATGTGGCTTCCACAGGTGTGGTTGGGTGAGAGGTGTTGGGAACAGGAGGGGTGGAGAGGGAAAAAAAAAAATAAAGGAACCATATGGGGGAGGTGGCTGCCCTTGCACAGCTTGGACATCGTCCCAGCTCACCCACGTCGGAGTTTTTTTTTACTGCCGTATACATCCAGTATTCTCTCCTTCCCACCTCTAGGAATCTAAAAATAAGTGAGCTGTTGATCAAGGGCTTGGTGATGGCAAACCTGGCAAGTATGGGCAGACAGGCTCCCAATTCTAGAAGTTTCCTCTTGCCACTACCGCCTGCTGTCCCTGGCCCCTGTTGAGACTGTTATGCACCCATCTACTAAGTTTGCTGGGTACTTTGTCCCATTTAGGTCCCTACTGTGATAGATTGCAGGAAGTAGGATACGGACTCTTGGGTTGTTTTTAATGTCAACAAAGCTCTGTTGCTTCATCCGCTGAATTATCGCTTTGTCCTGTTATTAAAGGTCTTCTCTCTAGCACCCATACTCCTATTTTCTCTCTTCCTCCCTGTCGAGAACAACTTGCCCTAAATCCCTTTTATATTTACCTCAATATTCATGGGGTCCACTCGGCTCTGGTTGCAGAGACAGAAGGGATAAATGCAGGAATTCTCTTAGGAGGACAGCACTGGCCCATGGCTTTTCCTGTCACTCAGGTCAGGCCTTTGGTAGAAAGTTATCCAACCTCATTTTAGTAACTCACCCAGCAACTCAGTTCCTGGAAAAATTTGTAGAAATCCACCTCGCTGATCCTAGAAAACAGCCCTGATAAATTTGGACTTTGTTTATACCATTTGCTAAGACTGAAGTTAATTCAAAACAAATGATTTTTTTTTTTCCTTTTGGGTGCAGGGGAGGGCTAGGGAGGGGCTAAGGTAGAAAGAGGAGGAAGAAAGAGGAAGAAGGTACCAAAAAGGAGGATCTAACACTGGATTTCAGTTCCCACTACTGGGAAAAGGTTCATTTCCAATTCTGCATTTCAAGAACAAAAAGACTTTCTGATGATCTTTTTTATTCTCTTTGGATCAGTATGAATCCTTAGCAGTTAATTTATGTCTTCCTGTATTTAAAAGGTTAAAATATTTCAGGAAGTGAAATTAATATATTTAAGGATGGTTACAAAGTCAAGACAGGGCACTCTACATCACCGTTCCCCAGATACAACCTGAGTCACAGAATCTGTTAGGGAATAACCTGGAAGCTTTCCTTAACTATGATAGTTCACTCATTAGTTTGTGTGTTCATTTGGCGTTCAACAACTACTTTGAACTGCATATTATAATACCCAAAGTGCTTTCTCTTGCACTGTCCTTGATTCTCCTGAGAACACTGAGAGGTAGTCTTTTAACAGAAATTACCATTTTAGAGAACAAGAAACTGAGACCCACAGAAGTTAGTCAGTTGTGGAACTTTAACTGGAACCCAGATCATCAGATTTCACATCAAAGTCTCTTTCAGTTCTACCTAACTTTAATTTCACCAACATTTCCTAAGTGAGCATTGTGTTGGGCACAAGTCTAAGAAGACAAAAATGAAGCACTCTTCTCCTTGAGAAACATCTAGCCTATGGAAGAAAGACAGAAATTGAGGCAGGGCTGTGGGGCGGAGGTAAGTGCATGGGTCCTCGGAGTCTGGTGTAGAAAACTGTTGTAGAGAGTCAAGACTGAAAAGAGCGGGAGGGCCTTGTTTCTCCGTTCTCACTGCCACCAAGTCTTAACATGCTTTCCCAAAGGGTGGCTTTTATTAATGTCAGAATTCATCTTTCTCCGTCTCATTTTCTTCTGAGCATTTTGCTGGCATTTTAGCGCCAGGGCCTCCAAAGGATGAGGGTGTTCTCGGCAACTTAATGTTTACACATTGAAAGTTGCCGGACTAAGTAATTGTTAAGATTTCGGAAATCTTGTCTGGTGGTATTGAGCACGCATCATTATCTCCAGTCCACCCTCTTGGCCGCAGAGAGGAAATGGTTATAACTGCTGGCAGATAAACCCAACGCTAGGTAGGCTGGGCCTTGCTGACTACGGTACTATGGAAACTGGTCCGGATACAGGGCTGGCACCTGGAGATATCATCTGCCAGTTTATTACCCACAGTGCCCAGAGGGTTGAGGTGAACTTGGGCTTAGTTAAGTAGGCATCAAGCTCTATTAGGTGTGCAGTTCCTGCCAGGGATGGTCTTAGGTTCTGACATCCAGACTGCGGATGTTACTGGAGGCTGTGTGCTCTCGGAGAGCATGAGGTTGGGTGACCTGACTGTTCCCGGTAGAACCTGTCAGGTACAAGAAGGTACAAAACCCAGGTCCAGGCAAAGCCCCAGCCTGCAGACTGAGCTAGCCTGGTGATCGTGGCTGGGAAGAGAGCTGAGACTCGTGGGGATCTTCCTGCACTGGATGTTGGGTATTACTGGATGGTACCTCGAGACGGCTGGGTTATATCTTGTTCTAATTGAGACTGGATGAAAAATTCGGAGACCGCACCCACCCAAGGAGGGTGCCAATGCCTCAGAGTGACGTCAGAGTGGGAGGTAGGACACAGCATCTGAGAAGAAACCATGTAGTTTTGCTTGGCTCAGAATCAGAACATTTGGGGCCCAGTCTTGACTCAGGGACTCTCTTCTGCCTGACCTAAAGCTAGTTTTAGCACCTTTCTGGGCCTTTGTTTCCTCAGCAGTTTGTGTGCTACCTGGGATCAGGATCCCCTATTGTATTCATATTTGTTTCCCGTCATCTAGCATGATGGCATCTCTTTCATAGAAGACTTTCATTGAGCTGTGTGCTGTGTGAATGAGTGAATAGAGTGAGCTGAGTGTGAAGAATTACATTAGTGGTTTCAGGGAAGAGGGGCCTATCAGAACCATGGTCCTCACCCTGGATGCCTAGATTCTGATGTCTACCCCCAGGCCATTTTTCAAAATCCAGTTGTTCAAATAATAGTATACTCCCCAAAGTTCCTAACAGCCTGTGATTCTCAGAAGAAAAAAAAAATTTTGAGGTTTATTTTTTTTTCCTTAGCATTCACTAGCCAAACATGTTATAAGAAACAAAAAACTGGGGCGCCTGGGTGACTCAGTCAGTTAAGCGTCCGACTTCAGCTCAGGTCATGATCTCGTGGTCCGTGGGTTCGAGCCCCGCCTCGGGCTCTGTGCTGACAGCTCAGAGCCTGGAGCCTGTTTCAGATTCTGTGTCTCCCTCTTTCTCTGACCCTCCCCTGTTCGTGCTCTCTCTCTCTCGGTCTCAAAAATAAATAAATGTTAAAAAAAAAAACCAAAAAAACAAAAAATTAATGTCCTCTAGTTCCAGAAGAATCCCAAAGGCAGTCCATCTACCAGGAAAACTCCTGGGTGGCCTCACAGAGACAGCAAAGTAACAAGGAAACCCTTGACATTTGCAAATGCTATAAAACACCAACAAACAAGATAAGCACACTAAGACCAAGGGGGCAGAGGTAGATTAAAGATTTACAGATCTACCTAATTTGGGTCAATGTGCTCAGAAAGGGTGATGTTTTGTTATTGTGAAAACAAGTGTCTCCCAGAATGAAAAGTCTTCTCCAAGAGCGAGTGGGCCACTCTCACTTTTGCTAGAAGGTCCTAAAGATGAGGGCAGCATAAATTTTAGGCCAAACATTCAGAATTGTGAATTAGGGGACTGACTGCACTTAAAAGACTTCACCTAGGGCTTTTCAGTGTCTTCAGCTGTGCTTGTGAGACAGATATAGACAGATAGAGAGATACATAGATAGATAAACAGATATCAAACTAATATATACACATTTATATAATTTGGAAGATAAAGAAAAAAATCAAGGGAGGAAAAAAGCATCTGTAATCCTATTACCCAAAGCAGCCAAAATGTTTTCTGTGTATTGTATACTCTTGTTTATATCTAGTCTATTTTTTATGAAGAGTATTTTTAAACATAGTTGTTAATCTACCATATATATATATATAAAACTTCTTTTCACTTTACCTGTTACCATAGGTGTTTTTCAATTCTATTTTTTTTTAAATTAGTCATATTATACTTGATCATTCTCCATCCAACACCTTTTCCCTCAACCCAGTGATGATGGAACCTCACTTTTTTTGTTGTTAGACATAACACTTAGACACATATATTCATTCAAAGATTTTTTTGCCCTATATGTTTGAGTTTTTTCCCTGTACATTGTATGCGCCTCAAAGATAGGTTCCTAGAAGTACTGACTCAAAGGGCATGACTGTGTTTGTGATTCTTGAGCCATGTGACCAAACAGATCACTGAAAGAGTCATGCTAACCAAAATGTAGTATGACAGGATTCAATTATTTAAATGTCAGCCTCCATAGTGAACAGAAGGATTGGTTCAAAGATTTTACAAGCACTTGGCAGAGACGTTGATAGATGTGGGAAAAGACAGAAAAAAGGAAGAGACACTTAAGATTCAAGTACAGCATGGGAACTAGACATCGTTGGTAACTGACAATTGGTTAGAAATTAATGAGGCCTTCCCGAATACACATCAAAGTAATAGCGGCTTTTGGTTTACCAAAGTGGATACTGCAGCAAAGTAAGTGATTCAGGGTGGCCTCGGTTGATGGGAAGCAACTCTACCGCTAATTTTGGGGGGTGGTCTTTGCAAACCATTTCCCTCTCTGGATCTTTCTCAACTGTAGAACTAATAGATTGAAGGCTGAGGAGAGTTTAGATTATAGTGTCAAATCCAGACGATGAAGACAAATTCACAGAGTCATGGGGTCCGGTAAGCTATTTGTCTCTAAACACCCAGAGTTACAACTCTGATGAGACCCACAGTTCTATCAGAGTTGTACAATGAAATAGCAGACATTCTAGGAAGCTCTCGGGACTCCCCCAACCTCAATTATGAAGCCTCAAGATCTGTATGCCCCATATGGACTGATGGCAAAGAGTTTTCTGGGCCTTGTCTCCACAGAGAATCTCCTCAGAGAAATGTTGAATCAGCAGCTTGATGAGGTGGCTTGAATCATCTACTGCTATAATGACATTTGGCCCTTTGGTGCCTCCTTAGTGTTCTCCTGACCATTCTCTATCTAAATGATGGCATATAGAAATTAGCTAAATTGCTTTCAATTTAGGAAACTAAAAGAATAAATGCAGGTTTTCTCATGTTCTGGACTCTATTTTGGGGGCATTGTTGAGTGAAAGGCAGGATCTCTTCAGATTTCAAGAGAAGCCTGGGTCACCTTTTGGAGGATCCTAGTATGGGAAAATGAGATAGAGAGATGGTTATATATATATATATATATATATATATATATATATATATATATAATTTGTGTTGTTTTTTTTAAATTTTTTTTTAACGTTTTTATTCATTTTTGAGACAGAGAGAGACAGAGCATGAATGGGGGAGGGTCAGAGAGAGGGAGACAGAATCTGAAACAGGCTCCGGGCTCTGAGCTGTCAGCACAGGGGCCCGATGCGGGGCTCGAACTCACGGACCGCGAGATCGTGACCTGAGCAGAAGTCGGCGCTCAACCGACTGAGCCACCCAGGCGCCCCTAATTTGTGTTTTTTAACAGAAAAATTGAGAATATAATATGGAGAACAACCCTGTACCCAATTTCACCCATTATTAACATTTCATCTTAGTATGGTACACTTGTAACAATGGAGGAAACAATATTCACACAATATTATTAACTAACATCCATCACGTGCTCAGATTTGTTTAGATTTACCTTCTCTCTTTTTCTGTTCAATACTTGTTGACATGAAGTTATCGTGTCTCCTTAGGCTTCTCCTGGCTGTGGCAACTTGTCAGACTTTGTTTTTGATAACCTTGACGGTTTTGAGGAGTACTGGGCAAGCATTTTGTAGGATGCCCTTCTACTGGAATGTGTCTGATGTTTTCCTCATAAATAGACTGGGAAATGGGAGCGAGACCACAGAGGTAAAGAACCATTTTCCCACCTTCTGTCAAAGGTTCATACAGTCAACATGGTTTATCATTGTTGATGCTGACCTTGATGTCCTGGCTGATGTAGTGTTCGTCTGGTCTCTCCATGTAAAATCACCTCCCCCACCCCCTTCCCATACCACATTCTTTGGAAGGAAGTCACTATGCCCAGCTTATACTTAAGGAGAAAGGAATTATATTCTCCCTCCTTGAGGATAGAGTATCTACATAAATTATTCGGAATTCTGCCAGGGAAACTGGGCTCTTCTCTTCCATTTATTAATTTTCCCCACATTTATTTATATCCGTGTGAACTTTGGGTACTTATTTTATACTTCGGGTTATAATCTAATATGACTCTACCTTGTTGCTCAAATTTTCCAGCTTTGGCCATTGGGAGCACTTCAGTAGCTCCAGTGGCTCTGAAATATCCCCCATCAATGTAGAGACTTTTTGTTTGTCTTGATTTCCCTCCTTCTCCTTCCCCTTCTTCTCCTTCTTTTAGCAAATCTTTATCTTATGGTACAATCTGAGCACTAGGTGTGATCATTGCTACTGTGGCATCATTGCTTCTAGGCCAAATATGTTTAACACTTGATATTGTAAATACCAACATGCATGCAATCACGATGCAACTGCACTATCCTTAAGACAATTCTAGACTTAGTAACAATATGAAGTCACGGCACTGTGGGAGATTATGAGGCTCCTACCCTGCATCCTGCAGTGAGACCTGCACGCAAAGCTTGTGCAGGACAGTCTTCTTTCCATCCTGTCAGTGTGCCCCTAAGACTGAACAGAACCTCCGTGGAGAGCACATCAAATGTCCAAATCTTCAGCGTTCTCTCAAAGTAAGGCCACAGCAAATGGCTCTTTTGCAGGGCTGCCCACCCTATATTCGCTTTCCACGATAAGCTATGGGAAAAACAACAACAACAACAACAACAACAACAGTGGATTTAGAACCAGGGCATCAAGGTTCAAGATCTGGCTCTGTCAGCCATTCAGTGTATGTGGAAAATGCCTTCTGTCTGGGCCTCAGTTTCCATTTATGTAACACCGGTAGCATTGGATTAATTTGTTGCTAAGGACCCTTTCAGTTCTAGCATATTGTAACCCAGTAGTTTGACATTGAGAGACTCTAATGGGCTCCATGTCTGCTCATCCATGGGCAATAATATTGCAGAAAGTCTAAGCCAAAGGAGAAATGGTGGTAATGGGGAGCTCACTGCTAATAAGTAGGAGCTGCTTTATCACTTCCTGAGGATGCTGAAGACTGTTAAAGACCCTATTTCGTCTAGACAATCAGGCCTGAGAAACTTTAGACCTTTCTTTTTAAAGAATGGAGATCAAAAAAGTATAGGAAATACTGAGTGAAAGTATGTCTTTTATTGCCTTCAAGTTTGTTCTGGAAGATCAAGGCTTTTTTTTTTTTTTGTAAGGGCAAACTCCTCATCTGTTATTTCCTCTCACTTCAAATAATTACCTTTAAGGCAGTGATAGCTGAGCTACCTCTAAGTTTCTTACCAGGAATCTCTCTCTAGGTTTTTTTTTTTCCTTCCTTCTTGTGTGTGGGGTGTGTGTGTGTGTGTGTGTGTGTGTGTGTGTGTGAATGTTATGACATATTTTTCACATCCACATGGAGCCCAGTGGCTTAAAGACTGCCCAGTTTACAAGTGTCATCTCCTTCCTATCATTGACTGGGACAGTTTCCAAAAACAAACAGAAGGAAAAAAAAAAAAAAGAACTACAGTACTGAAAATACACTTGAGAATTGTCACAGCTGATTATGAATGCTGGAGATCAAAGGTACAAGGTCTCAGAACCTGTCTCCTCCAACTCAACTTTAAAAATCTTCAATTGGTTTTTGAACCCACTCAGCATAACCCCAGACTTTGGTCTACAATTGGTTAAAAATTGATAGAGGGGAGGATTCTAGGACTGCCTTCTTTACTTAGAAGTTTAAATTTTAACCCCTTCCCCCACGCCAGGTACACACATAGATATAGCTCCTCTTCCGTTCCCCCATCTTAAAGTCATGTAAATATGTATCTGGATATAAAGGTATAGAATTTAGAAGAGATAGCTACCATGCAAATCACCTGGTTATTTCTTCACACGGTTGAGGAAACTGAGTCCTGACAAGTGGCTTTGCTCCAGGTTCTAGAACAGAGTTCCGGGCAGCACTGTAATTAGAAACCCAGGGTTTTTTGGCAACGAATCCAGGTTGTTGTTGTTTTTTTTCTTCCTACCTCGCACCATGCCCCTGAGGAGGTAACGTGTTTTTGTGTGTGCGTCTGTATGTACATATGTTACACAGTCACAGACATGTAGAAAACATGCACCAAGCATCTGTAGTCTGACCTCAGGGAACAGTTTAATGACTCGAATTTCAGGCAGCTGAAAGGTTTCTGCGGGTGGAGGTTGAAATAAACAAGAAAAGCCACTGTGGAGATGTGAATGGAAAAGTACCGAAAGCACTCCCTCCCTCCGCACATTCTTCCGCTCTCCAGCTCTGCCTGCCATCAAGCCGGGCTTCAGATAGGCTTCTGCATAGCCAGGTGTACAGAGGGTGGTGTGGAGAAGAAGGAAAAAAAAAAAAATGCAGGCACAACACGCAAATCAAGTTTTTCCACTTCTGGCCTTAGGTAGTAAAGACAGCTCAGCCGCAGGCAGGGTGGGCCAGCTACCCAGAGTTTACAAACACTCAAGTGCTTTCCTCTCTTCATCCCTTCCTGGTCCAGCTGCTGCTTTCCTTCATGCTAAAGTTTCATAGGAAGTGAAAACCCTGCTATTCAAAACAGTGATCCAGTGCAATCCAGTGCAATAAACAAATGATTAGGTGCCCCGCCCCACCATCACTTCTCTATTTTAAG